>NW_023600993.1:71711419-72911419 GCF_014898055.3 Talpa occidentalis | reverse complement strand
TCTGACACTGCCTAGGAGGCCCATGGTCCTTATCTGTCCCCGTGTCATTCCATGTCATCACAGCATGATTATTAATTTGCAATTTCTCATTATTGATCACCTACACATTTGTCCATATCCTGCATCCCTTTTGAATCAGGGACTTGTGGAAAGCAGACCTAATGTCATTTCCATTTTCTCTAAATTGTGCCCACATGTGCAGAATGTAATTAATAACTAAGTGGTGAGATGGGGCATATTAGTCACATGTCCATCGCTACTTTCCATCTTCTGATTATATATAACATCTCCATTTTTTATCCACCCCCAACCACTTGATTATATTTTTTTCCTCAACATTCTGTATAAGTGCAGCACATCAGAATTGACAAGTATATCATTCAGAGGTAAAGCAGAGAGGAAGAATGTTTCAAGTTTTTAAATTTTGAAATATTGTGTGCCACCAGGAAAAGAAAAACAGGGCAGGTTCACCTGTTAGGTGAATGGGGAACATATTACACAAAGGATGTGTGAGCTCACAGCAGCAGCCAAAAGGAGAGTAAGAGAGAAGTCAATGAAAGAGGGGAAAAAGAGGCACTTCTAGCCACCTGTCAGCCCTGAAAGCAAAGGATGCCAGGCAGGAAAGCTGCTGACAAGGCCATAGAGAAAAGAGAATGATGGAAGGGAAGATGTGGAAGAAATCTAGGAAGTGCAGCTGCAGCACCAGCCTCTCAGTCTCTCACCTCTTTAGTAAAGGCTGCTCTACCCTTCTGGATACTGACTGCCCCCCAGGACTTGGGAATTAATGACAGTCAGTTCTGGGAGAGGATCGACTAGACCAGCATTCCTCCTTAGCAAATGAAATGTCATACTGGGTCTAATGTCAAAGAATTTTTCTTCTAGTTATTTTTCCAATGGGATTTTAATAGAACTATATAGATCCATGGGGTTTTAGAGCTACATGCAAATTTAGAAATTTTCTTATAAACCCATCATTTTACAGAGTCCATTAGCTCCTAGGGAAGTTGGGATAGGAGATTACCTGCTGTCAACCAGAGCTTGCTATTTCTGTGCGTAATTTTTACTAAGTTTTTTACTGAAGTGTAACATGCTTAGATAAAAATGCACAAATTCTATGTCTACTGCTCAGTGTGTTTCACAAAGTGAACACATCATAACCATTTAACAAGCACTCAGGTTAAGAAATACAATATTCCCAGCACCCCAGAAGCTCTTTGTGTCCCTTTCACTGGTAAACCCTCCCCACCTTGGCTAGCCTCTATCTTAGTTTCTAATAGGACAGATCCATTTGCCTGTTCTTGAAGTTTATATGAAAGAAACCAAGCAGTAAGACTTACTTTATGCTTGTCATGTTTCACTCAACATTACACACATGAACTTTATCCATTTTGCATGTTACGTGGTTTGTATACTTTTATTGACATGTATTTCATCATGTGAATATATACAAGTATTCAATATGTTTATCCATGTTATCCATGAAGGACACATGGGCAGTTTTCAGTTTGGGGCTATTATGAATATTTCTCTAAACATAGTAAGTAGTACAGGTTGTTTTGGTAGTGATTTTGCATGTACATATACACGTCTGATGAGTTCATGACTTGGACTGAAGTTGCTAAGCAATATAATTTGGTTTCCAAAGTTGTACAATTCTGCATTTCCATTAAGTTTTGTGAATATTTCACATTTGGTATTGCCTGTCTGTTTTCATTTTAGCTTTTATCAGATGTATGTCACAGAATGCTTTAAGACTCAATGATTTGGGGTAAGGTTTCTTTTGTCCCTAAGAAGAAACATCAAGGAGTTGGTAGTATACATTCTTTTGTTTCTGGTACCTATTGGCAGAGCAATCTAATGGACTCTATTAACCTGGAAATATTTGATGTCTAAAATGTGATGACACAAAGAGTATGAGGCACTCATAATGCTCATTCTCAACTTGGAAAGATAAGAATTCTACATAAGACACGACCAGGCCACAATGAGATACTATAATATGCAGGGCTAATGTTGAATGTTTGCTTAATACTTATTAAATGTTGGATATGAGTTGTTAAATGCAAGTAGGAGGATCAGTCCTTGAGTACAAAATGGGAAACAGAGCTGGGAAAATCTTTGGAACTGAAATGGCACTTCAGCTGAAACGTGAAGTGTGACATATTTGCAGATGGAGAAACTAGGAAAATATTTCATATTTTCTGTGCAGATGGTTGCGCACAGTGTGTGTATGTAACATTGAGAAAAAATTTGATATTGACAATTACATAAATTGCTGGAACCTCAAAGAGAGTCATGGGTATGTCACTAACAGAAAGTGCATGGACCAGCTCACCGAATGTTTCTGAGAGTTAGTGCCATCCTTTAAATTTCAAATTGTCCTCTTATATCTTGCATTAGTTGTGACTAGAGTCATTTAAATCCAAAGAGCAAATGTGCTTTGAAATTCGGGGAAGGTTTAAGGCATGATTTGTATGCTGTTTTCAACAGTTTAGAGTTGGGAAATAGGCTCCACAATATCTAATTCCCACCTCTGATTTAAAAATATTGAAGTAAATCTCTAATTTAGTGTTGGCATTTAAAAAGAGGAAATGTTACCACAATTACATATCACTATAAATGTCTATGATGTATTTAATTCTGTGGGTTATTTTTCTTATCTTTTAAGCAAGAAATCTGACAGAGAGGGCGTCCTGCTTTCAAATACTAATTCCACTTTATCTTTAGAAAACCAAATCTCAATTCCCTGTCAAGAGACTTTCAGTCCTGATTGTAACTTGGTGAGCCCATACAACTAAGTGAAAAATAATATAGAAGTAGAGTTTGAGATTTTTGAGATGTCTACCTAAAGGACAGTGGGATAAGCCTTCCTACTTCTTCATTCCTACTGCCTGGAATGTGGACATAGTGGTTGGAACTTCAGCAGCTATTCTGGACCATCAGGTGGTCTTTTGAACAGGAGCAGAAAAATGGAGGGAAAACTTACATATGAAGACTTTGTGGAACTGCCCATGGCCATTGATTTTCAAGTGTCATTTATATAACAAAGAAATGGAAAGACATCCCCTGCTCATGGATTGGAAGAATCAAATTATCATAATTAAAATGGCCATCCTACCAAAAGCAATTTACAGATTCAGCGTTATTCCAATAAAAATCTCAATGACATTCTTCAAAGAAATAGAATACTGATGAAATTTATATGGAGCCACAAAAACCTTAAACAGCCAAAGGTCTCCTGATGAAAACAAAGGAGATTGGAGGTATCACACACCCAGACTTCAAACTATACTAAAAAGCCATAATAATTAAAACAGTGTGGTACTAGAACAAAAACAGATACAGAGACCAATGGAACTGAATAGAAAGCCCAGAAATAAAGCCACACATATATAGACAACTAATCTTTGGCAAAGGAGCTAAGACAATTTGCTGGTACAAGGACAGTTTGTTCAATAAATGGTGCTGGGAAAACTGGACCATCACATGCAAAAAAAATGAAACTAGACCACTACTTATCACTGTGCACAAAAGTTAACTCAAAATGGATAAAAGATCTGAACATAAAGGCCTCCCCTGGTGGTGCAGCGGTTAAACGCTAGGCTGTGAAGCTGCCCACAGCCTTGCAGCGCTGGTTCGATACCCCAGCCAGTGGCAAGGGTCCCACATGGTGCACAGATCTCTCCTGCCACGCCCACTGCTCCCCTCAGCAGTGTATTTTGTCAGTCTGCCTGTTCTGTTTCCCACTCTGGCTCTGGTGAATTCTCTTACCCTCGCGCACTTCTGACTGTACCCAGTTCTTGTATAAATAAATAAATTAATTAATTAAAAATCAAGAGGAAAATATTAAAAAAAAATCTGAACATAAGACCTGAAACATGAAATACATATAAGAAAATATAGGCAAAACACTACAAGACATACATCTCGGTAACATCTTTAAGGACTCATCCCCCAAAGCAAAGAAACTGAAGGAAAAGATAAACAGCTGGGATTACATCAAACTGAAAAGCTTCTGGACAGCAAAAGAGACATTAACCAAAACAAAGAGACACCCTACCAATTGGGAGAAAATTTTTGCACTACATACAACTGATAAGGGACCGATCACAAAGATATACAAAGAACTCAAACAAAAACAACAAAAGGAATTTCCCAAAGTTTTTGTACATTGTGAAGCTTTTTAAAGCATACAGCTGCACAGAAACTTGTGGGATCCGTATGTGGAATGAAGAAAGGAATGAACTCTTCCAGTCTCGGCCACTTGTAATGGAATCTGACATTTGCAATTTCAGTCATGAGGAAATAACTTTGAACTAATTTCTTTCAGGAATCTAAACTGACCAGTCTTATTCAGAATCTTCTACTGATATGACAAAATGCATTATAAGTTATATTAATATCTTTCAGGAGCTGAAGTAATTTGGTAACACTAAATGTCAGGATGTAACTTCATATTAAAGCTGAAAAAAAAGACTACGATTAAAGGGAGACTATCCAACATCAATAACAGTGTAATATTTCTTATTTTTTTAAACCATCCATTTCAATAGACTCATTAACCCATGTGATGGTGTTTCTGCCAGTTGATATTAGAGAAATTTATAATAGTTGAACTGACCCTCATTCACCTTAAACAAAGTAGAATAGGAAATACCAGTCTCATTTACATAATTGTCTTGGATTCCTTGGACAGAAATAATTTTCAGGGTTGTCTTGTCTGAACATAATCTGCAATTCAAACTAGAAGCTTCATTTTTTTTTTCTTTCAACTTTGTGCCAAAAATCCAAACTGTCCCATGATGTGAACTCTTGCCTGAAAAGCTTATACGTATCCTGGTCTTTTGTTGCAAGATGATTCTGAGCACCCTAAAATTAGAGTGCGAACTTGACATCTCTGTTTTCATTCAGAACTGTTCTCTAAAGGTATGTGAAAATACTACCAACCAACAATTCTTCTCTCAGACTTCAAGATATTTTCTTATATAGTCATCTTACAGTGTTGCTCATAAATGTGGGATTAAATTATTCATTGAGGGCCTCCCTGGTAGCGCAAGGGGTTAAGCACCACACTGTGAAGCAATCCGCAGCCTCTGCAACATGAGTTCGATCCCAGGCCAGCCAGGGAGCTACCCACATGGCACAGCAGACCTCTCCTGACTCGCCTGCTGCCCCTCTCAGCAGTGTATTTCAGTGGATCTGCCTGTTCGATTCCCTGCTCTGTCTCTAGTGAATCCTCTCACCCCCACATCTCTGGCCTATACCGCAGCTCTTGTATGCATAAATAAATAAATCCTTTAAAAAATTACTCATTGAGAGTCAGTGAGAAAATGTATCATATAATACAAATTGATTACTTTGACTTTCCCTTCAAAAAGAATTTGTCACCTCAGATATATGACTTATTATGTACTCAATATCAGTCTATGATTGTGAAATAGCTCTTGTAAAACTCTTGAATTTTCAAAGAACTATTTCTCAGAAATTGTTTCAATTAGTATATAAAACAAGGATGGATTAGGCTATGCTGCATTAACAATGAACCTGGGAGACCCTGGATCTATGAACCTGGAAGCAGATAAGAACCAGAGTATTTGTGTGCTGCTAGAAGAACATCACAAATTTGAAGGTGACCAAGGGCCTCATACATAGTTAAGCAATCTCTTTGTCAAAATTTTAGACTTTCTTACTCTGATTTAAAATTTGCTTCTGATTCCCTGGTAAAAAGCAATTAGGGTAAAGAAAAGCATCAGATAAATAGCACCTTCTTTGAAAGAAATAACTGTTTTGAGTTTGCATAAGAAGCTAGTATTTAGGACCTCCTGGTAGTTTTGTGACTTCTACTGCATTCTATACTGGATAATCCATCTAGTATTCTTTTTTTTTTTTTTTAAGGTTTATTTTATTTTATTTTTTTAAAATTTTAAAATTTTTATTTTTTTTAAAAATTTATTTTAATTTAATTTTATTTATTTATTTATACAAGCACTGGGCACAGTTAGAAGTGCGGGAGGGTGAGAGAATTCACCAGAGCCAGAGCAGGGAACAGAACAGGCAGAAGGACTGAAGTACACTGCTGAGGGTAGCAGCGGGCGGCAGGAGAGGTCTGTGCGCCATGTGGGACCCTCCTCCCGTGGCCGGGGAACGGGGATTACCCGGATTACTCTGGCGCTGCAGAGGCTGTGGGCAGCTTCGCAACCCAGCGCTCAACCACTGCGCCACCGGGGAGGCCCCCATCTAGTATTCTTAAAGTAAGAAATGCTTAGCGCCTTCAACAGAGGCTTGCAGTGAATCAGATTCACAGGCCCTGTACCATCTCTACCACATAGGTGATCTATGTGCACAGCAATATTTGAGAAGCACTGGATTAGCATATCTGGGGTTTGCCCAGGAAATCAAGAATATAGTTATAATATAGTTATCATGTTTGAAATTACATAACTGAAACTCAACATTAAGGAAAGAAGCTTCCTCTTTTACATTTGGATTTTCATATGTCATAGAGCTTCAGATAAACTATTCGCAGCATTGATATTTAGGAATAACAAAACTACTGTACTCAGTAATTTTATATGCATAATATTTTACTTATTAACTGGGTCCCCTGGCAATGGTATCTTCACCCCCCACCCCAGTCTGGAAAGAAATGGCAGTCATGTTATTTTAGTGGACTTAAGGGGATGAACACATGACATCCTTCTCAGCAAAACCTACACTTATCACATCACAATTTTAACAGAAAGAAGTTCAGGTTTTCCCTCACACTTCTTTGGGTTAGCTACTGCTGCTGAATGGAATGGAATGTGTATTTTTTTCATAACTATTTCATAATCTATTTCTAGTAGACAGAACTCTGTCTACTTTGTAGAGTTGGTATTATTCTCATGTATGTGAATGATATCTATTTATTAACATTAACACAGCAATACAGATTAGTGGTGATAATCTTCTGATGTATTTTTTTCCTTCCCTAAAACAAGAATTTGTCTAGAAAGAAAAAAAAAAAAAGACAGAAGTGAGAAAATAATCACATAAAGTGATTTCCTCCCTGAACTGCAGGGATGCTGTTTAGGAAGTTTCAGTCAACATAATCCCAACCAGCTAGGAGAAGGGAAGCCTGATTTGGAGCTCAACAATAATGCTGAGATTTGTTTAATGCTTATTGTGAAAATAATTCCACTCTACATAAATTTCTTAATGTAATCACCACCTGGGGAGAGAAAGAAGATATAAATCGCAGTAGGTTTTGTGGTTCTATTTAACATAAATAAACCAAAATTTATACACCACAGTTTTATGATGCTGCACCTTTAAACAAGGCCCTCTCTTAAAACTACTTCAGCCAAATAACTGAAACCATTTAATGAGAAACATAAAACATGTGCAGATAAGGTAGGAAAATTTGTGTATTCAGAGTCACTAAGAGATGCCTCATTTATCATCCTTATTACTTAAATGTCTTAACACAGTTTTATTTCCAACTGTTCAAAGTAGTTTTTCTGCTATTCCTAATATAAGCCAGTTCCATCATTGGTAGATACATGAAGCTTGACTTGGGTGTTACAGCACTGCCTCTGGGTATAGCTCCATAAAAATATCTGTCTCACAGGAAATTCAATCATGCAGTCAAACTGAAATATGAGAAACTGGACCGGGCAGAATCCCAAGAAAACCCATTTGTACTTCTGTTATTTTTTAAAACATGAATTTTTGACACCTGGTTCCTGATCTGACACTCAAGAGGTAAATTTGCTTATAAGGGAGTGATGGTTGTTCAACAGTCCATGTGACCAAACTTTAGATGTTACTGTCTGTGGATACAACAAAAATCATTCCAGGGCCCCCAAACCTACACATTCTAAATGGTACTGCCATTCGCTGCATGAAGACAATATACTCTTAGTGCATAAGAACTTTAATAGAATAGAGCTTTAATAGAATTAGCATGCAATACAGAAAAGAGAAAGAATAGTTAAAATAGTTCCCAATTAAACACCCAAAGTTACCCATCCCCTCATGGGTAAATGCCCAGCCAAACAGGGTTGGCCCAAAGCAGGACCGCTGAGGCCTGAAAGCTTGCCACAAGTCTAAGGCACCTTCTGGTGGGGATGCATAGGAAAGAAGCAAAGGGACAAGGCAAGTCTGGGAAAGAAAAGACCAAAATCAAAACACAAGTCAAGATAAAGACTGCCATTGTCAGCCTTCCCGGGGGTCTCTCACCAACATCTGTCTCTTTCAAGTGTCTCCTTCCATGTCCCTCAAGTCCCTGGTACAAGTCCAAGGTCGAGAGGCAAGCTCAGCTTCTTCTTCACATGCCTCTGTTGCATGTGCCTCCTCAGAATCTTCTCCTCCTCTCCTCTCCTTCCTTCTAGCCTTTTCTCCCAAGTCCTTTCTAGCTTCCCCTCACTGCCCAGCTCCATCCTTCCCTAGGTGGGCCAGGGAACCTGGAACCACTGCCTTCCATGGGGAGAATACTGTTACAATTCCAGAAGAAGGCAATATGCATTGTGAGCTTGGGCATGGTGAGGTTATGGATATCAAAGGCCACTGTAGAATCTCTGGTCTTTTTCAGATTTTAAACAGTTATTCAAAATCAACAAAAATTAACCACTCCACAAAGAAATGAGACCCTCCCAAAGAGAAGATGAATACACTTGGCATAGCAGGCCTTCTGCCCACCTGTGCCAATACAGGTGCTTCTTTTCACTAACCTTTTCCTTTGTTGAGTAGGAGCAGTGACCCTTCCACCCATCAGTGCCTATGCAGGAGCTTCTCACTGCCAACTCTCTCCCTTTGCAGGGCAGCAGCCTTCCTGCCCAACTGTGACCTGTGACCACACTGGTGCTTCACTTCACGGGCCAACCTCAGCAGGGGCAGCTCTGCTCCCAAGGCTGCCCCGCCTGTGACTATGCTGCAGGCCTCTTTTAGCAAACCTGTCCCTTTCAGGGGCAGCTCTTTCTGCCCGCTTATGTCTGTGCAAGCATGCTTCACCCTTCCCTCTCTTTATTTTATAATAAATCTGCCCTTTTGGATATAACTAAAGTCTCTGTCTCATGGAGAAACACCTCTGGGAAATTTGCCGCATGCCACTGAAGGGGGAGCTCCAGTGAAACTTTCTCCAGAGCTAACCCAAGGACCCCACTCTCCAAACCCAACATACCCAAAAACAACCCTAGTTTACAGATGAGGAAAGTGAGACTTGGAAAGATTAAGAGGCAAATACATGATTAGATTCCCTTTGGCTCCTAAAAACTCTTTCACATTCCAGCTGAATACATGGATGATGAATGACTGAGTGTGCTTTTTGAATTGCTATTCAGTTTGGCAAAAATTGTTTTACCAAAGAACAGTCTAGGCATTTTCTGGGGAGAGAAAGTGGACTTGGCCAGGAACTAATATTTTTTTGAGTGAATTTAGACATGATCTTATTGATGTTTGACTACTAATGGAGGCTAAGAATAGAAGGTTGTAGTATCATTACTAAATTTAAAAAATAAGCCCTCCTTTGGCAAGCAAGCAAGTTTGGGAGGCTTGAATGGATAAAAGGAGTGGATAGGACTTACAGGGGAACTGGGCCATTAAAGTAATGATCTATATAATTAGTCAGGACACACCCAAGACTAGTCACTCTAACCAATCAATGATGCCTGGAATATAAATAGCACCTCAGAGCCTTCACTTTCGATATTAGAACTCTCCAGTCTCACCAGTTTCTTCTCTTTTAGCAGTGTATTTCAAAAATACCTACTTTTTCTGTTCCCCACTCTGTCTTTGGTGAATTCTTTCACCCCTGTACCTCCTGCCTACACCCCAGTTCTTCCCCATTACACAGAAAATTCAGGATGAAGGCAACACAAGACCAGAAATTGGAAGCGGGGGTAGCAATGATTAACACAGTCATTAAAACAGCTATAGAAATGAAAAACCCTTAGGCACTTACTGCTGCAGTGAGTATCAGACTGCTATAGGAATTATCTGAAGATGCAGACTAGAGGTGGAGATATGGGGATTAAGGACCATTTTAGAGAATCACAGCCCCTTAAAAATCAACCTAACCACACGCTAGAAGTAATTAATTTAACAATATATTAACCATTCCACAAAGGAATGAAGTCCTCCCCAAAAGAAGAACAATTTCTTCTTCTGTATCAGTACAATTTCTACCCTGGCTAGGGGCAGCTCTTCTGCCTGCCTGTTTCCATGCAGGCATCTCTTTCTTAAACCTACACCTTCCAAGGATGGAGCTCTCCTCCCAAGACTGCCCACCTACGTCTATGCAGGCATGTCTTTTAACAAACCTGAGTCTTTCTGACCACTTGTGTCTATGCAAGCGTGTTCTCTTTTCCTGTCTTTATAGAAAAAACTGCCTTTTGGATATAACCAAAAGTCTGCCTCATGGGAAAACTCCCCACGAGTGCTAAAGGGGAAGTCTGTTGAAACTTCTCAGAGGTAACACAAGGACCCCCAACAACTCTCTAAACCAACATCAGTCATTATTCCAATGTGCTTGGCTTATCAGGTGAGCGAACCAGAGCTTTCAATTCCACTTTGCTTTGGGGCCACATACTGAGATGCTCTGGGAATCCAATTCACCAGTAGAAAGCTGGAAGAGAGTTCAGTTCCCTCAGAATTCAGGACTAGAGGAAGGTACTGGTTGTCCTAAAGGTGATGTTAAACCTGGAAGCCAACAAAGGCCAGAGAAGGGCCAGAGTGTGTGTCGGGGGCGGGGGGGGGGCGGCGGGGGGCGGGGGGGGCGGCGGGGGGGGGTGAGGATAGGGGGGAGGGAGGGGTGGGGGGATGGGGTTTAAGGGACAGGGGGAGTACACCTGTGAAATATTATATAATCCTTTAAAATAAAAATCCCCATATATATCACACATATGATATGATAAGGAAAGATGGTCCTTACCACCCAGACCCGTGGTGGGGAAAGGAACCACTCCAAGGCCCCCAACAGTCTAGTTCAACGCCACGTGGTTCCACTGAGCTCTTTCCTTTCCCGCGCCGCCAGGTGTGCGCAAGCGCAGAGAGAGTCCCAGCGCAGCTATTGAAACCGCGGAGCATCGATCAACTCCGTATTCGACTTCTTGACTTGTCGGCACTCGATTGAGGCTCCTGGGCTTTACTTCCGGTGCCTGGTTCCGTTTCCGGCTTTCATTCTTAACGGGACTAGGCGTTGACTTCAGGTGAGTTGGGACACATTTTACCTCTCTCTTTCTGTTCTCCAGGCGGTGGTGGCCTCTCCGCCGAAATCCTCCACTGTGGGAGCCGCGAGTGGACGAGGCGGGATGTTGGGACCCGCTCTCGTTTAGCGGCGGGTTCGCGCGAGGCTGCACGAAGCGGTGAGGGGAGGATGGGCCCCAGCGAGGTGGCGAGCAAGGCCCGCAGCGCTGGAGCGTGTCTGTATTTCTGGCGGTGGATCGTGTGGCCGCATCTTTGGGTTTCGGGCAGGTTCCTTGGGCGAAAGCGCCTGTGTCTCTGAGGCGGGAGGTTCACAAGCTTATTAAGTGACGGGTAGATAACTAATGTCTCTCCGCTTGTACCGGATGTTTCCAGCTCCTTGTGTTCTCCAGTTTCTTTTTTGAATTGGGGAATAATCGCCCGGGTGCCCCCGCAGTAATCCAGGCCACCAGAAGACCTTACCTGCGATATTACAGGGGTCTCCTCTCTG
This sequence comes from Talpa occidentalis, assembly GCF_014898055.3. NCBI lineage: Eukaryota > Metazoa > Chordata > Mammalia > Eulipotyphla > Talpidae > Talpa > Talpa occidentalis. The sequence goes on along the minus strand of NW_023600993.1, from coordinate 72,899,748 downwards.
ATTTCTTCGCCTTCAGTTTGACCCATCACTTCCCTCTCGTTGTCACCTTCGCGACTGCAGCCCTCCAGGTTCCAGTTGAGGGGGTTGCAGGTCTGAGCACCTTACCTGTTACTTACACAAGCACAGTCCCTGTCGATAGACTCTGCCTTTGTCAGTCATCCTACACTGTTCACCTGCAGCAGGCGTATTTGTGAAATGAAGGAATATGCGAGACACTCAAAGCAAGCTCACAGTTTGCGGCTCAAGACAATTGAAAAATGAAATGGTGTGCTAGATGTGAAAGAAAATCGCAAGAGACAGAAGATACGGGCGGAATCCCCAGGCTTGTTGCTTTACTAGTGCCTTAACAAGTTCCTTAACCTGTAATAGCCGTTAGTTACAGTTGTTTTAAGTGCTTTGCTGCGATGCTGGAACTAGATGGTACAACTTTATCTCATTTAGTTCTAATTTCTGCTGGATAGGGGCTATTACCACCCCCATTTTAGTGATGTGGAACTGAGAGATTAAGGAACTTGCCCTCATTCATGCAGCTAGTAAGAAACATAGGGAGGATTTTAATTCATATCTGGCTAGTATTAGATTCTGAGCTCTTAATCATGCAATACAGAGCACCAGTTTTTCAAGCGAATGGCAGTTAATCTCGAAGTCAGTCTAACTAGTGATGGCAATACATAAATAAATAGGTATGAAAGTGCTTAGTAAATGTGCTTGGTAAACATTGATGTTTTAAATGATTTACAGGGTGTACATTTGTTAGTTTTTCATTTTTCTTCAAGTTATTCAGTTTTAAGTTTTCGTTAGAAAAAGAAGCTATTTCATTAGGCACATGAAAAGCATTATCACTTGTCACAAGTGAAAGATAAGTTTAAAAATAATTGTACTGAATAAAATGTTATTAAAATCTTGCTCTAAGATGGTGTTTCTGCAAGTTTTGAACCTGAGAACGGTTTGGTTAAAATGAAGCCAGCAACCGCTGGTGAGATTTTAAAGACTACTGCCATACTGATATTTTCTGACATTTGGGTTTGAAAGAAAATTGAAAAGTTAATAGACCTTGAGTTGTGTCCCTAGGACACACTACATATGAAATACTTTTCCATGTTTATAATACTCTATTCTGTCTTTTTAGACTATTTGACCAATTGAACACAGAACATGGATATCAGACCGAATCATACAATTTATATCAATAATATGAATGACAAAATCAAAAAAGAAGGTAAGTGCTTTTAAAAATATTTGTTCGCAACCATTGTGTGTTTAATTTCCACTGTCTTAAAAATTGTACTACTTCGGGCCTCCCCTGGTGGTGCAGGCACTTGAGTGAGGCGCTGTGAAGCTGTTGGCAGCCTCAGCAGCGCGGGTTTGATCCCTGCCAGCCGGCGAGAATCTCACATGGCTAAGCAGACCTCTCCTGTCTTGCCCACTGCTCCCCTCAGCAGTATATCTCGTCAGTCTGCCTGTTCTGTTCCCCACTCTGTCTCTGGTGAATCCTCTCACCCTCCCGCACCTCTGGCCTGTACCCCGGTTTTTGTATAAAATAACTAAATCTTAAAAAAAAAAAATTGTACTGCTTCAAGATTGCCCTTTAGTCATCTTTCTCAATATTTGAAACAATGATTTGTTCCTTCTTGTATAAAAATTTTAAGACTTTCAGACAATAAAAGTATGTGGGGATTGAAAATCTGTTGGATTTGTTTTAGCTTAGGAAAATGGTTTTAAATAATACTTTCAGTTAGTTGGAAATTTTTGATATTAAACTATGTAACTTTGTTAGTGGTGTGGGTGGCATTCAATGCAATATTATTTTATGAAGAATTTTGTCATTGTTTCATTCACAAATAACTTATTTTCTCTCTAATTTTGCGCAGAATTGAAGCGATCTCTATATGCCCTGTTTTCTCAGTTTGGTCATGTGGTAGATATTGTGGCTTTAAAGACAATGAAAATGAGGGGGCAAGCCTTTGTTATATTTAAGGAACTGGGCTCTTCCACAAATGCTTTGAGACAGTTACAAGGATTTCCATTTTATGGTAAACCAATGGTAAGTTCATCTTATTATTTGGGCATTAATTGCCATTAATGGTATGGTAGATTTATAAATATACACTTAAAACCGTGGCTGTTGCTTCTGTTTTTAAGTATGTGTTAGAGTGCGTTTGGGTTATTTTATATTGACGTATTTTTATAGAACGGCTAGTAGAATTTATAATCCACCTAATTTATTATCAATCTACAAAGTACAGCGAGGTGTAGAATATTTAAAAAATAATGAAATTGTAAGTAATTTTCTCAAAAAACTACACTACACATTAAAATAACTCAGAAGGTTGATAAGAAATCTGTGAACTTGTAAAACAACACATTACAAAAATCATGGGTCAAGGAAGATATCTACTCTTTCTATATCATTTTGAAATACTATGTTAACAGAAACTATGAAATGTTAGATAAACCTGTGACCTAGGAAAAATTTGTATGTTGGAATTCATAGGTTTATTAGAGAATAATAATGAATGGAAATGAAGTAGTGGCACATGGAAAGTATTAAACTTGCAAAATGACATGAGTGTCACATTTAGCTATTGCGTAAAGACTGGACTATGGGAGAATCAGAAATAAAGTAGTAGGGAATTCAACTAGGAGGCTCAGGTACAAGTCAGAGATGGTAAAAGCATTGGGTCGAGGTGGAGACAGTATAAAATAAGGAGTTCTCCACTTGTGAGTACACAGTACTTTGGGTGTGGATTCCATTGCGCTTTACTTCTGGAATTGCAATGTGATAGGAATGTAGGCTGAGAGTTCCAAGGGCCTGAGCTGAGTCCTCTTCTGGTTCTGCCATTAACTGCCTTTGTGCCTGTGTTTAGTTTTACCAGCTTTGTGTACGTAGGTTGGCTGTTTTTAATCTGATTCAGAGGTCAGCAAAATCTCTATGAAGGACCAGATAACTAAATTTTTTTATACTTTGTGGGCCACATGTGTTTTCTGTTGCATATTCATTTGTATGTGGGTGGGTGTGTTTAACAACCCTTTAGAATTGTTTTTAAAAAAAGTTCTTAAGTCATAGACCATACACAAACAAGCCATGGGCTGGATTGGCCCATAGTCTATATAGTGCACAGCACTGGCCTAATTTTTTTATTTTACAAATGAAGAATCTAGATTATGTTAATATAAGCAATGGCAGCAGCTAATCTCCTAACACCGATAATGTTTTGTTCTCCCAAAATCAGGAGTCAGGACATTCTGTAAAGGGCCAGATAGTAAATATTTCAGGCTTTACAAGCCAGATACTCTATGTCACAACTACAGAATTTGGAATTTATAGCAGGAAAATCAGCCATAGATAGTTTGCAAATAAATGCTCGTGGCTAAGTTCTAGGAAGACCTCATTTATAGAAAGAGGCAGTATTGGCGTAGTCAGTAGTTTCAGGGCTTTGGCGTCACACTATTTAACTCAGGGTGAGTATTTTTTCCTCTGTTAATGGAGCAAGTTTTCCTCTATCCAATTCTCCTTTCCCATCTCTTCCTTTGTGACTGGGCACCATCTCTTTGGAACAGTCCACCCCGGAAACTGGAAAACAATACCCACATACTCTAATTTTTAGATAAATTGGCATTTCCTGAAACTAGTTTACCTTTCTTCGTGTGAAGAAAAAGCATAAATGAGATCTGAATTGGCAGGCGCATAAGACTGGGTTTTACTTAGGTCTCAAATTATGTTAATACAAAAGAACAGTTTCTTCCTTTAGGAAATAGTTTGCTGACTTGAGATGACAAGTTTGCATGTCCTTATTACTCAGATACAGGAAAGCTGGAAGTTTCTTGCTATATTGTGCCCAGTTTTACCTTGCCAACTAATCATTTTAAATCAATGGAAAAAATTCATTAGGCTATCTTCATATTAAAGATATTTTAGGAGCTCAATTTTCTGACTCAAAAATATAGTAGATTCTGCCAAATCTCCAGTATCTTGGAAGAGAAAGAAGTTCTCTTTGTATTTATTTTAAAGTGGTTTTAGATGTTGGTCTGATACAATTCCAACATGCCAGACAAGAAATGATAAAAATTTTCTAGACTTTGAAACTCAAGAGTAAAATTTTCCTGTGAGATTCAAGGACATTTGGTAATTTTATGGCAAAAATACCTCAGTAAAGTTGAACCATTACCCTAAGAGCTTCTGTCCTGAAACCTTTGGCATAAATGTAAATCTTTCCCCTTCTCTAAGTTGTGGGAGGACTTTTCTTCCTTATCAGTATAGTCAGTATAGTCTAGGGTGGGGTTTTCCAACTCTGGCATTTTTGACATTTAGAACTAAAAAACTTTTTGTTTGGGGGGGCTATCTTGTTCATTGCATTTAAAGCATTCTGGCCTCTGCCTTTATTTATAACATCTCTAGTCACTAGCGCAAGCTTGTCAGTTGGTGGACAAAGTAAACTGATTGAGAACTACTGGTTTAAACCAGCCAGACAAGTGTGATGATTGAGGTCCGATTTTCACAAGTAACTGTCATACGGTCACCCAAGGTCTATTTAGGTCAGAGGGAAAGTTGAAGACCCAAGATAGTTGGGAGGGAGTCCCCGGTGCCACGTCACAGTTAGTCAGAGCTGTCAGCCTTTTCCTTTTGGTTTGATGGTGGATGTGCAAAAGTTGCTGGCAGGAGCAAGTACACGTAGAGCAGCCCAGAGCTGCCAGAGAATGTGTCTGGTTCTGAGGTTTCCCCAGTGTATTCATTTCTGGCTGAAATGAGAAAGGAAAGAATTGCTCTTGGATTTGATAGTGTCTTTGCTTTTAAGGCCCACAGTACTTCAAAATGTCAGTTGTTCCCTTCAGACTGAGGTTAAATTCTAAGTACATAAGACACTTTTAGATAGTAATTTGTAGACTATTATATTTTGATGAGATCAGAGAGGTAGTTTTGTTTTTTTAGACTCTAGGAAAGAAATGTTTCCTTGAAATAGAAGTTGCAGTTTACGAATGGGTGTACTCTAGATGTTTAACTCATAGCAAAAAATTTAGGACCGTTAATTGGTACTGAGTCTAGCTGTACCACAGTGAAATACTCCATAGGCTAGGTAGGGGCTTGCAGCTAGGGGCATGTGCAACCCGCATTCCCTTTGTACTTGTCATAAGTCTTAGGCCCCACCCAAACCTACTGCATCAGAGTCTGCACTTGGATTAACTCTCTAGGTAATTGGAATTCACAATTAAAGTCTATAAAATTCTGTCCTAGTTCAATGTTCAACACTTGCTTGCTGTCTCAGCTGCATACTATTTCTGCTGACTGTGACAGTTAAGACTACGTGAGTGGCCTGCTTGTACTAACAGTGATGCCATTTTTTCATCCTTTCAAAGCATTTTAAATATATAAGTAGATGCCACGATTGGTCATTTCTTTTAAAATAATAGCGCAGATTCAAAGGGAAGTCATTCTTTACTACTTTGATTTTGGAAGCAGCAACACCACTGTCATACATTCTGCAGCTAATGGACACATTTGTCTGTTCTGTTGAGAGTCCCTGCTAAGGAATAGACAGCTTTCCACCAGAGTTGTCTTTATATTGTGTTAGTAAATGGAAAGAAGCAGTGGTGTGGATACTTCAGTCTTTTTTTTTCCCAGATGAAAATACGTCGTTTTTCTTAAACACAGTTGAATCTAACTTTGTTTAAGTTGTGAGTTGTAGGCCATGATTTATTAATACTTGAATTTGGCATTCAGTGTTGGTGACAGAATTCCTTAGGGATGTCTTTAAAATTAGTTTGTTATGTGTTTGATAATGAAATATGAAATATTCATGGCTAGTATAAATAGCCTTCAGCACAATGAAAAGTAACCTGTTTTCAAACAATTAAAACAGCGAATCCAGTATGCAAAGACAGATTCTGATATAATATCTAAAATGCGTGGTACTTTTGCTGACAAAGAAAAGAAGAAGGAAAAGAAAAAAGCTAAAACTATAGAACAGACTGCAACAACTGCAAACAAAAAGCCTGGTCAGGTAAGAGGGGCAAAAGTTCTTTATTTTTGTGTGTTAAAAATGTGATAAGGGATGTCTGCCTTCAGAGGGTGATCTTTGAGGCAAACATGCAGTGTGTGTGTATGTGTGTGTGTGTGTGTGTGTGTGTGTTTGAAAGAAAGATTTTTAAGAATAGTTGAGTTCTAAAATTTCAATATTGATATGGAAGCAACAAATTAAAATACGTCTTTTGCAGATTTATGTCAAACCCTTTTATTTGAATTTGCATGACATTTTTATCGTTATCCAAAATCAGTTGGCTTATTTCTCAAGTTCTGTTGCCTACACATAATACTGTAGATACTATCTTTAATCAAAGCTGCTTTCTTTGAACAATTCAGGCATTTTAAATTTAATTTAAAATACCATATTAAAGTGAATTGTCACCCAAAAAGTAGTTAACTTTTGGTTTGAAAAGTAATTAGAAATCAGTTTTCCTAAGTATAATCTTAACGTTTGTCTAATTGTTTAAAAAAAAAGTTAGAAAATCGGGTCCTTAGTTTCTCTCATGTATTGTACCATAATTTTAAAGCTTGCAGGTTAGGTTTATGACATAATAGCACTCTTTAAAGCTTAGGGCTCAACCTTTCAAAAATATTTGAAAAATTAAATACATGAATATTTGAGTCAGTTAAGATACAAATTCTTCGAATAAAAATAAATGGAATTTTAAAAATCTGTTTAAATTAATATAACCTTTATACAGTAATTATAAACATCTGCTTTGTTTTGGAGAGGTTGGTGGTTTTAACTGTTTTTCTATTTTGTTCAGGGAACACTAAATTCAGCTAATACTCAGGGAAATGCAACGCCAAATCCTCAGGTAATTTTTTTTCCATGTGGTACTTACTGTAAAATGAAATTATAAAACAATAACAACAATTACAACCTGCATATTTCTAGAAACTGAAAAATAATTCCATCTGTAAACATAGCATCTTAAATTATATAACACTTTAATGTAGAAACTCATTCCTCAAAGCATGTTAATCTTCCTTAAGAGGGAAAAAACAAACCTTGGCTTTATTCCTTGCTTTCCATAATGGAAAAGAGGAGCCAAAATGTGAGATTTTAAACTCTGTGAAGGAAGGCAGGGAGCAAAATCGTTCTTTTCCCAACATTGCTTCCTTGATTGTCCTCCCAGAGCTTTATGGAAAAAAGACTTGCAGAAACTGGCCAGCGATGCCAGGTGGCTAAAACATTGTTTCTTCTGAACTCATACTCTTTGAGTAATACTGCTTTAGATTTACCCTTGCTCTTAATTCCACAACACAGATATATTTAAGTCTCCTTATGTAGGTGTTTTTAAAACTCTTCACCAGATCTCCTTGCTAAAGGCCTCAAAGAGAAAGGTTAATTATCTACTAATTGTTTCATTGGAACCAGAGGTTTTTCTCCTCTGATTTTAAGTTATTTGCATTTTCTTATAATATGTACTTTTCTCTTTAACTCTTTCAACAATTATAATCCATTTCACAAATGCAAACACTTAATTCTCTAAGCCTTAAGTTGCCACTAGTTGTTCTATACACTTCATCTTTTCTCTTTCATCAAATCCACCTAAAATGCAGAGGTTTTTTTCCTGTATACAAGTCCCTAAAGTGTTCCCCCTAAGTTAGGGTAAGGTGTCAGTATATGTAGTTTAATAACTAGAAACAGTTCTTGTGCCTACTTACTTGTATATTACTACATGCTATGTGTATCTTATTAATTGCAAAAAACACTATAAAGGTCACTATTGATTCTAAGTGGTAATCATAATAGTCCCACACTTTTTAGGCTTGGAATGTAGACTATGGTACAGAGAAATTGAGTATCTGAATGTTACTACTTGAGGAACCAGCTGAGGAGGGGTGGATCACATTATTACCTTCTCCAGTTATGACCCACCTCTGGATGCCTGAAACTTAAATATTGGTTTAAATTCTCTTAATCAAATACTTTAAAAACTGTTAATATTTGTAATTGTCCAAATTTTTATTAAGTTATTTAACTGCTTCATTAGTTACTGTTAGATTTATACTTATTTGTCTGATTTCTTCGTTTTTTAGCTTTAGTTTTCAATGTGGTATGATTTCATAAGCCTTAATGAAAAGGAATATAGCTCCTGGAAGTTTAGGTTAGTAAGAGCCAAGTGACTTACAAGACCTTTTACACAAAACTAACTTTGTCCTTTTTCTTTTTAATAGGTCCCTGATTACCCTCCAAACTATATTTTATTCCTTAATAATTTACCAGAAGAGACTAATGAGATGATGTTATCCATGCTGTTTAACCAGTAAGTTTTCATAAACAAGTATGTATTCTGAGCGCCTTCTGACAGAACAGACATTCCCTCTGTGATTGACTCCATTTGTGTATCATACAACATCCTTACAGGTTCATTGGTGTAGTCTAGGATTAGTTATGAATATAAGCCAGTCTGCAGATTTAGCAAATAAAAAGCCAAAATAACTCCTAATGTTTGAATTATTTCTGTTTGGTGAGTAAAACAGAAAACAGAGCTTTGATATAATGATCAAAGTGGAAGTAGCTTACATTATTCCTGTAGTTCTGTCATGATATTAGTTATGTTTTAGGTTCTTTCATCCTACTCAGGATTCTTTCTAGGATTACCTGTATCAGTATCTGGAAGTTGCCTATTTAAACATAAAAATAGACATTTATGTATCTGATGTCATTTACATATTGATGTGTATGTGTGAATTGTTTTTCTTTTTCTTTATAGGTTCCCTGGTTTCAAGGAAGTACGTTTGGTACCTGGGAGGCATGATATTGCTTTTGTTGAGTTTGAAAACGATGGACAAGCTGGAGCTGCCAGGGATGCATTACAAGGATTTAAGATCACACCATCCCATGCCATGAAGATCACTTATGCCAAGAAATAATTTTGGGATAGTTGTGTTAAAAAGGACTTGGTATTATTTATGTGTTTGTTTATAACATAAACATCATTTGAGCAGGTTATTTTTAATAGTTGACCTGGGGTGGGGGAAGGGGAGGCATAGAGAAATTGAAATTTGTGAAGGATTAAAAACATTACTAGTATTTCTTCAGCCTTAGTGAGCTGTGAAATATGAAGCCCTGAATTTTGTACAATAAACTTCTATTTGTATTCTACACATTCATAATGCTTTGCTGACCCACTTTCCTATCAAATGTTATATGCTAGTCTAGAACACATTTTAAGGTATATGCAACTATAATAGAATGTTTTTCTAGTATTATTTTTGAGCAGCTAGTGGTTGAGATACACTGAACCATTTTAACATAAGTAAAGAACTAGATCACAGGCCAGTAGTTGGCTCACATGGATGGTAAAAATAGGCATCCTGGATATTAGGTGGAAATGAGACCTGAGCAGGTTCTAAATTTGATCTTCTTATCCTTCAAATAGTAGTGTTTTGGAGGATAAGAAGGATAGAGGGTAGTGTTTTGCTGGTAGTAGGCATTTCACAAGTCTTTTTGATTAATGTTTAATTGAATAAAGGCCATTTAAGATTAACTGTCCTTAGCTTTTTCTGGGAAACTGAGGGAAAGGACTTTAAACTTCACATTTTATGCTCATCCTCTAGAAGCAGAATTGTTCCTAAGAAGCAGCTGCTTGGTTAAAATCTAACCTCTTTAATACCTCCAAGGGAAAGATTTTAATCTATATCTTTTAGACTAATAGACTGCAAAACATTGCCAATCCTGATCTTGCTACCATTTTGTAATTCTAAAACATCATTGTTCACATATTCCCAAAGTTTATTTTCTTTAGCATTTTATTTAAACTGTTCATCAGAACAGAAAATGTTTCACAGACCAGCCTTGGCTGCTTTGAGAGGAAGTGGATCAGTGCGGGAGGAGTGAAATGGAGGAAGGGAGGGAGAGAGTAGGAGGGGATTGTGTAGACCCTTTTAAGGACTTCCTTATGCTCCATGTGAAATAGAGAACTATTAGAAGATTTTAAAAATTGATCCATTCCAGTGTTTAATGAACTTTGACAATTGTGAGTCATGGAGTCATCAAGAAGTAGAGTATTCCATAACACCTCAGAACTCCCCTTTGCAGCCCTTTGCAGTCAGTTTTCTCTTAGCCCCAATCTTAAGTACCATTGATCTGCTTGCTGTCACGTAGCTGTCCTGTCTAAATCATTTTTGAGGTTCACTTTGTTTTGTGGGTCAGCACATTTGGGTTCATTGCAATTTGGGGATCAGAAAAATGTGGCTATGAACATTTGCATACAAGTCAAGTGGATACCTGTTAGATTTCAAGTGAAAGAGTGACAACTGATTTACTTTCGAAATCTTGTATGTATGATAAAATTTCTAACATACAAAAGTTAAGTATTATACAGAACTCCCATAAATGTATCTGAGCCATTAACTGCATTTCTGATTACTTCAATGTATATTTCTTAAGTATGAAACCACTCTACATGTCTACAATATGACCAGCCAATTCAGAAAATTACCTTAACCCTATAGTACCATCCAATCTCATTCAAATTTTGCTGAGGTACCAATGATGGCCAAAGAATCCAATCCAGGATCATGTTTTATGTGTAGTTGTCATGTCTCTTTAGTCTGTTCATCACCCCATCCTTACCTTTCATGATCTTAATTTTATGTGGAGCTATCCCTCTAAAATGTGTGTATTCATACAATTACATTACCAAATAATTTATAGCAATATCTCTACTTGCAATCCAACAGCTGAGTTTATTCTAGCCCTTCCTCTTAGTTGTAATGCTCTCCACTAATCCCATTAACTTGTGTATGTATTTATTTGCTAAAATTTCTTGTAGGTAAGCAAACTGTAGAATAGAAGTCTTCAAGAGGGTGAAAGGGGAAAGGGAAAGTCACATACTGCACTTTGAAAATTTGATCAAACTAGGATTGACCTTTCATGCATTTGTGGGAGTGGGAGTTGCCTGGAGTGCTCGATTGGAGGGCGTAAATGTTGCTACTTATACTTAATTCTAAATTTTGGCTGTATGCTAGAACCGCCAGGGAAACATTATTTGATCTATGCCTCAGATCAATTAAGCACAATCTCCAGGGCTGGAGCAGTCATCAATATTTTTAAGCTCCCTGCATGATTCCAATATGCGCGAAGGTTAAGAACCAATAAAGTAGATTTTTGCCTTTATGAAGTAGGTTCTAATGATGAGATAATTAGCTCAAATTGTGCTTTTCAAAGGCAGTATATTGACAAATAGAGGATATTATAAAAATGGAAACTTGCTCACATTTCTATTTTAAACCTCAAGACAAAGTATTTTCTGTTTGGGTATTTAGCAAGTATTTTGTCCCTTGAAAATGTATCCGGCAAAGGTCTAATGAATGTGAAGGTCTATCTAAATATTCTTCTGTATTGGATTTGCCCTGGAGCAGTACTTAAAGTATAGTGTTCTACAAATTGCATGTGTGTCTTGTTAAAAATGTAGATTCAAGTATATCAAGTCTGTGGGTGGATTTAAGATACTTTATTTCTACAGTGATGCCAAAGTTACTAGTCTAGGGACCATGCCAGAATAGTCCCTAACACCCCCAAATTTCTGCCTTAAATAATTTAGTCAGTGAGTGTTAATGAAGAGGATATTATGGACCTCTTAAATCTGATCAAACCAAGACACTTTCTCCAGGGGAAATTAAAAGTCCATACACAAGTATACACCTAAACATACAATTTCAGGTGGATAATGTGTTTTTTTCAGTGGATATCTGCTTATGAGTACAGGTATTTTTCTGGGTGCTGATGAAAGCACAATGGACAAGATTGACAAGGTCCCGGCTTGGCGAAGTTTTTGTCTTATTGTCAGTTAACAGCACTACCATTAAGTGTATAAGCAGCCTGTCAGGTAGCTGAAATGTTGGACAGTGTGCCACCATAATGAGATGGTGAGATCGGGTGTGGGGGCTGGTGGGAGTGGGTCTGCTAAACAGATGTGTGGAGACGTCTTGGCTAGAGACCTGAATGCCAGTGTACATTAGAGTAACATCCCAGGCAATGAGCTCAGAGGCTGTAAGTAGAAATGAAATGAGCTTAACATTTTCAAAAGGTAGAGAACAGCTGATACAGCAGGAACAGAATAAATGAGGGAATGATAAGTAACTTCATAGATTGCCAGCAATGCTGGGCCTTACAGGTAATGGCAAGGAGACTACTACTACCCTAGCCACTTGCCCAGGCCTATTTTCAGACTCTAAAGGGAGCCACAGTTTCCATTTTTTAAAAGATGTATTTATTTATGCATACAAGAATGGGGTATAGGCCAGAGGTGCGATGGGGTAAGAAGATTCACCAGAGACAGAGTGGGGAACAGAATAGGCAGACTGACTGTAATACTGTAATACTGCTGAGGGGAGCAGTGGGTGAGACAGAAGAGGTCTGCTGTGCCTTGTGGGCTGCTCCCTGGCTGGCTGGGGAATGAACTCATGTTGCAGAGGCTGCAGATAGCCTCATAGTGCTGTGCTCAACCCCTTGCGCCACCAGGAAGGCCCCACAGTCTCCATTTTAAGAACTCTAGATCGAGAAGCAAATTTAGAAACTGAAGGGGGAAAAATGCCTTTTGGGAATTAAAGACTCAGAGAATATATAAAAAAAATTGGAAGAGTAAGTAAGCAAGCTCAGGGCAGCCTGCGCTGGACCCCCAGCAGTGTCTAGCAGATCTGCCAGACATAGCTTCTTGCTGATTTCAAGCTTAAATTGCTAATAAGCAAACTTTACATAGAGATTTCTAAGGGTCTCATTCCTGTTTCTGCCCATGGCAAAGCAATAGGACATCTCCGCCTGCCCAGGACTCGTTAAGAATTGAGATTGCTTCTTCACTTCACCTTCAAATGACCAATTGCTTTGCTGATAGCATTGTCGTCACTTTGCTAACCTGTTGTGATAGCTTGGATGCAGCTTAATTCAACATTTCACTCTACTTTAGGGGGCTTGTAATGTGTGTGCCAATCTGAGTTTGTGCAATCCTCATTTCTTAAAAGTGCCTCTGAAAATGGCAATAGTCTTTTAACTCTCCTGTGCTGAAGACTGGCTTGAAATTCTAACACTCTTCACCAGCTGCCCAATCAGGATCAAGACAATATAATCAGTGCTTAAGTCCCTAGAGCATAGGAAGGAAAAACACACTAGCCTTCTGCTATCAAAAGTGATTTCCAATTCATCCTGTGCTTGAAGTGAATCAGGAAATAAAGGATTAGAAATCCCAATTGTAGCTTGACAGAGAATGGATGGAAAAAGCACTGGATTACAATCCCAATCTTTAGATGAGTGGTTGGAAAAGTAGTTCTAGCCTGTGGAGGGCCTCCATTTCCTCAACTACGAAGGAGATACTGAATTAACCAAAATTCCAAATCAGCTGTATAAAAAATTCTCTCTGAAAATACTGTGCATGTGTTCACATGTGAACACATGCATACACACACACACACACACACACACACCAATCAAATTTTATATTTTAAGTATACTTGCCTTACTAATTTATACCTTGGAAAAGGGATAAACATTTTTAAAGTAGGATTATTAAAAATTTTTATAGAAATTACTTTGTAAGTTGAATGCCTGTCCCTCATTTTATGAGGTGACCACATTAGGGGAGGGAGGAAAATGTTCTGCTCTGAAACTTTGTCACTAACCAAGTTGGACAGGACATCCTGACAGTAGCATCTATTCTAGAAATAATGGGGGGTGGCTTGCTGATGAGAGAGATGACTTCCCCAAGGGTTTTCTAAAAAGCAATAACCCATTGCTGTCTTTTCTAATAGAGAGTAAAACATTGGGGCCTGTTTCTTTTTAGTTCATGGCAGAGCATACTCTATCTACTATATATAATGTACTATATGTAATATATCCACTATAGTACATATACTAGTATCTCTAGTGTCAAGAACAGTACCTAGTGCATAGTAAGTGCTCAGCAAATATTTGCTGACAAGATGCGGCCAGGTATTAGTGCTCCAACTTTGGTGACTCCTAGAAGTGGCCCTCTATTTATGAGAAAGAAAATGGGAAGCAGGGAAAAGGTGTGAGCAACACAAGCCTTTAGCCTTACTCCCTGTGTCCAATGTCTATGAGCATTTTGAGAGTGAATTTCAGATAGAGGAGGTGGGAAAAGATTGTTCCATTTTTCCCATTATACCTAATCTTTCCTTTTCCCATTGTTAGGATTTATATGTGACAACTAATGTGTTACAATCCATGTCCGCCCCAATAGAGACATTACTTCCAAGACTCCTATCATACTTTGTAAACTTAGGTATTTTTCATTTGTCTAGTACATAAATCCATATGATTATTGATTGGATTTGTTTAAATCAAAATTATTTGTATTAAAGATACAGATCTCATATTTTCAGTCTTTTTATGTTAGCCCATCTTTGCTCATAGGTTGAAATATGAGAGTTGAGTTAAAATTTTTTTTTAAAGTTTTAAAATTCTCTTAGATCTTTCAACAGTACCCTGCTGATAAACAAGCCACAGCTAAAGATGCTTCAACAAGGATGGACCATTTTGGATATTATTCATGTATAAAAAAGACATGGAGTTTGACTCTCTTTGGAAAATGAGATGCTAAATGGCCTCTGGAGCCTGGTAGCTGTTATGAAAGAAGAGGTATCATAGACACCTTCCCATTGGCTCAGGGATTTACCCAGATGTCTGGCTTTCACATAAAAGACAGGAACCGCTGCAGCTGGTCTCCACTCCTAGTTGAAGGACTGCATCAACAGCAAAAACAGCAGAAAAGGAAGATGGCAAGACTATTACTTTTCCTCTCAGGACTCGCGGCTATATATGTGGTGCATGGAATATTTATGGACAGACTTGCTTCCAAGAAGCTCTGTGCAGATGACGAGTGTGTGTGTAAGGACATTTTTATGCCTTTCATTATTTTTCTAGGATATAATTGAAAAGATATACACTAATAGCATAAGCCTAACTATTTCCAAGTGAATCTTCTCCAATGCATATGTGATTAGCATTGATTCCTCCTACTCTTGTGTTAGTGTCTTACTATGGAGAATCCACTTTCCTAAGACTGTTGCATGCAGCTTTCATACTTTGGATATCTTACTCTTCTTGAATTGAACAAGAACTATAAATTGTGAGATATTAGTCACTCTGATTCCTTAGTTTTCTGATATTTTGCCTTTTTACTGTTGTAGAATTCAGTTGCCTAAAATGTAGTCATTTCAATGTTGTTTTTTTTTTTTAGATACTATTTCTCTGGCCAGAGCACAAGAAGATTACAATGCCTCTGACTGTAGATTCATTAACATTAAAAAAGGGCAGCAGATCTATGTTTACTCAAAGCTGGTAAAAGAAAATGAAGCTGGAGAATTTTGGGCTGGCAGTGTAAGATCAGATAATTAAAAAAACGTTTATCTTGACATGTTGCTCTAAACTTTCCCTTTTTTTTTTAACCTATTCGCAATGCATTTCAATGTCTAAAATTAACTGATAAGAACAATGTAGAGGTTGTATATACAAATGTGTATTTAATTTTATTGCATTTTAAAGCAACAAAGATAATTTCATAACAGAACCAAATGTAGGTTTATGTGATATTTTGGCAAGAAGAGCAAGTTAAACACATGGGATCTTGAGCATCCTGAAGAGTTTGAATCTCATTCAAAAATGTTTGAGGGGATTTGCCAACTAAAAGGCATGTGTGTTGGCAGTCAGTCTAAGCTTCAATATTTTAAGGGAAACTCTAGCATCCTCTTTAATTCCAAAGAATCTGCTTTTGATGGTTAAAACATTCAGGAGTAGCCTTGGGGAAGGATGACTCAGGACTGTTTTACTGTCCTCATCTACAGCCCTGAAGATAGGGTCTCTAATGATAAAGAATTAAATCTGAAATTCACTTACATTTATATTTATTTAAATACTTTAATAATGAGAAATAAGAGTCCTTTAAATAAAAGTGTCTATTTACTTTTAAACAAAATTTACTGACTGTAGTTATTGATGATTTCCAAAAAAAAATGATTTCAGGCTGCTCACAAGATGGCAGAAAACAAAGGAATGTTAAAGCAGTGAGTGAGGCCAATAAGACTAAGCCACAAAGGAATAAATAGATAGGTAGTTTCTGTGGGATAACTTAGTTGCTCTTAGTGAACTTCAAATTTGGCTCTGGGCCTCTGGAATCCAGAGTGAAAAGCAAGGCTTTGGCAGTTAGTAATTTTCATTAAATGTAATGCGATGCCTAAGGGTGTCTAGTTGAGAACTGCAGCCATTTCTCCCCTGACTGTTACACTTCTGGGCACTCAGGTTTATGGTGATCGCCAAGAGGATGAGATGGGAATCGTGGGCTATTTCCCCAGGAACTTGGTTGAGGAGCAACATGTGTACCTGGACGCCACTAAGGAAGTCCCCACCACGGTGAGCATCTCAGTGTGGTGGACCTAGGTGCCAGATCTCGGGGTAATATAAGCTAGTGGTGGATAACGCATCATGCAACTCAGATGCTTCAAGATAAGCCCCCACTTCCAGTGAGACAGCCAGCTCTGCAAGAGAATTTATAGCTGTTATCAATGGTGAAAGATTGGGCAGCTTTCTCCACTGAAGTCCTTTTGTTTCAAATCCCAATTATTTGGAAAGGGTCCATGTCACAAAGAAAGTTACCAAAATAGTATTAATGGATCTTACTATAAATAAGTGGTTGCATTTATTTAATGAGTCTATTTATTGGGCTGGGAGAAGAATACGCACTTTTATTTAATAAAATCAAAACATTCTGGAAAAATCCTTGAATGCTTTATTTTGTGGTGGATAGACTCTTTCTTTGTATGTAAAAAATTATACTCTTTCCAATGCCCTGAGGTCTTATAAATGCAGGACAAAAATAAAGATCCCCTTTGAGTAACTTTGCAAGGTGGTTGTTTTGAAGCTATTCTCCTGGAGCTAATTGTTGTGCTGAATAACTTCAAAACATTGCCCAGCCTGAACAAATGGTGCCCACTTGTCATGGCTTCTTAAACTTGAATGTGTCAAATAACCATAATTAAAAACGTGTTTGGGAACCATCATTTTAAGTAGTTTTTGAGTTAAAGTGGTAATTATGTCATACTTTGGGGGATTCAACCTTAACTTATTCCAAATTCAAATTTCTCTGTGGTTAGGTGTGATTTTATTTTATTTTATTTTTGTGTGTGTGTGTGTGATTTTAAATAAAGAAAAAGCACATCTGTTTTCAGTTCCTGCCCACTTATTTTAATCATTTCTATTGTTTTCCCCGCCCCCAGGATATTGACTTCTTCTGCGAGTAAGAAATTAGACAAATCTGCAGCTAGAAAGAAAACACCAAAAACAAAGAAAAAATTGAAAACAACCAAAAACTGCATGTTCCTAATATGAAGCTTTTGTTTCAAAAGGAGGCCTGGGTCTTGAGGCTGGCGGTGGCAAATGAAGGAGGAGATTCAACCAGGTCACATTTTCTGGTGACCTGACTTCCTACCACCTGGGGCTGAATGAAAGTTGGCTCAAATGGGTCAATTGAAAGCAGAGAATTACTTTTCAGTTTAGAGAATCTTCTCTTACATGGGGATCATATGCAAGATGGTTTATTTGTAGTTATTTTTAAATAGTAGCTCTTCCAAGCTCTTTGACTCCCTTTAAGTCACCTCCATAGATCACAGGACTTATCTTTGGACATGATGTTTTTTGCTTATTTGTCTCCCTGGACAATGGGATTGTTATAATGTATTATTAAGAAGGATTCTAGGGCCTCCCTGGTGGCCTAGGGGTTAAGTCTCAGCACTATCACATCTACTGCCTGAGTTTGATTCCCTGCCAGGGAGCTAGCCCACATATGGCATAGCAGACCGCTCCTGTTTCACCCTCTGCTCCCCTTAGCAGTGTATTTCAGTAGATTGCCTATTCTGCACCCCATTCTGTCTCTGGTGAATCCTTTCACCACCCCATGCCTTTGACCTATACCCCAGTTCTTATACGCCAAAAGAAAAAAAAAAAGAAGGATTCTAAGATTGTTATTACTTTTAACAAATGGCATCTCTGGGATGTGAAGTTGATGGGGATGGGAGAAGCCATTTGGACTCATAAATGTCTATTCCTCTAAATTTTTTCAAAAAATTCTTTGCATGTAGTTAAGAGTTTCTGTGTATTTTGAGATAATTAAAATGCTTGTGCTAAACTCAAAAAATGTTCACAATTTCTGAGTAAAATTTTTTATAAAACATTTTTCATTTGGGGGCATGAAAAGTTTGGGGGGATTGGGAGAGGCATTTGTCCCTCAGTTTTCTGTGGTCTGGTCATCCCATAAGGATGAAGAAGAGGACATTTAGGACAAGTTGGGACTTGGATCCCAGGGTCATTTTTCAGCTTTGCACACTATGACTTTGGGGGAATATGTTTTTGCCAAATTCTTATGGAGGTCAGTTAAATAAAATAATATCAAAAACAAAAAACAAAAGCCCTAAGTTCACTTATTTTTGTTTCTATCACACCTTTATTCCCTAAAAGGTTTCAAGCAGTGTCTAGCTTTCTCAACACAATTTTAGCTAGACATATTTATCCTACTCACATTTCTATGTGCTTCTCACTTTCCAGCCCCCTCTCACCTCCAACCCCTGACACCCTCTCAGCCATTAGACACCCAGCAATTCCATTGTTTCCCACCCCCCTTCGTCTGCCCAAAGCACCTCATGCATCCACATGCACAGGGCCTCTGGCTGCAAGTTCCCTCCTTGCCCCAAGCGGCTACCACCACCCCTGGACTGAGCTTACCAGGGTCTCTTTGGGGATCTATCTGCAGGAAAAGAATGAAATCACTTGTGGGAACTTTAACACCAGCCAGACTATTGGAGTGCAAAGGGCCATCTCTGGGCTAGCACCTGGGAAAGGAGTAGCAGGCAGAAGCTTGGGGCCCACTGCAGACCTCTGAACCTGAACCTGCATTTCAACAAGACCCCAGGATCCTTGTTGTTTTATGGAGAGGAAAAACTTACTTCTACTCTCTTAAGTTTTGTGACGGACCTAAGGATTAAACTGACCTAAGATGGATGGCAGGAGAAAAGCATTTACCTATACATGGGAGACTTCAAAAGGAGAATGAAGACTTGAGGAAGCTATTAGGGCCAAATGTTTATATACTTTTTAACCATAGAACAAATCGTGGGGATGTGTAAAGACAAAGGGGCTTGGACTAAAGGCAGTAAATTGCGGGACAGAGACTAGGACATATATGGGGAAACTAATGGAAGTTAAAGTTTATTTCAGTAGGTTCGTTTATATAGGCCCATTTCAGCATCAACACCAGTTTTTGGTGCTAAGAATGCTCTTCTCCTTCCAATGCAGAAAAGGCACCTTTCTCATAATGTAATGGGGTGGTCCCCAGGAAAGGGGGAAGTTCCAGGTTTCCTGCCCCACCCCAAGGAGGGGGGAGCTGAGGAGGGAGAAGAAGCAGCTGCAGAGGAGACTGAGGAAGGAAGGAAGCAGGATGGAGAGCCAGAAGGAGACCTGGACGAGGCACATGGAGCAGAGAGACATGTGACGAAACGGCGCTTACCTTTTGGTCGTGGACTGGGTGACACAGATGTGGGTGAGAGACCGTGGGGAGGATAACAACGGCAGCTTTTATCTTGGTTTTGATTTTCCTCTTTTCCTCCCAGACTTGTCTAGTTGTTTCTGATGCTTTTCTGTGGGTCCCTACTAAAAGGTGCTTTAGACTTGGGGCAGGTTTTGGGGCCTTGCTCAGGGTGGACTTTTATCTATAAGGGGATGGGTAACTGTGGGTGTTTGATTTGAAAACTATATTCTTTGTGTTTTCTGTATTGTTTACTAATTGTGTTAAAATTCCTTCCCATTAAAGTCTTACATGTTTTTGTGCAGGCAGGTTTGCAGGGTCTGGGGTGCCCCTCTCCCTGCCCTGTAACATTAAGAAATGTTATAACTGGTTTTTAAGTAAAAAGTGGGGAGGTTGGAGAGTCCTTCCTGCACCCACTATTGTCTTAAGTTACCCTCAGCCTTTGAGCAGTCAGCTCAAAGTAATCAGTATGCCAAAGCAGCATATTTTGGGGTGGCATGTTCTGAATTTCTTCATCATTAAAAGTTGAGAAACAACTCAGGTGGGTAAGCCGAAAGCAGAGAATTACTTTTCAGTAGAGAAAGAATAACTTTTCAGTAGAGGTACAGTGGCTTCTATTCCTCAAAACAAGTAAGTTTATTCTGGATAGGTGACTAGAGTACATGATCTTATCTTGGATACAACCTTTTTTTATATTAAATAATCCTATAGTAAACACAAGCAATTTGAATAGGTGCGTTGGTTTGGTTCCCATATCATATCAAAGTAAGTAGATTACAAGTAATGTGAATGGGGGATTTCCGAAGCCTCTCCCACCTTTGATATCATGTGGAATAAGAGCTCAGACTTCTGTCGCTCTTGTGACTATGTTTGCCTCTTGCTTCCCAATCCATTCAGCTACATGTGGGAATAATAATGCCTTTGAGGGTAGCACAATTAACTTTGGAAGTGATTAAAAATGAGATACCGTATGTAAAATCACCCAGCACAATGCAGGTAGGTATTGTGCTTTAAGAAACACTAATAACATGAAATTCAAAATGAAAGTTTTCAAAAACCTATTTGAAACCTTTGAAAAAACTAGTTTTTATTTTTTAGTGAATCAAAAGTATATCTTGTGCATGTTTTCTTTCCTAAACACTTTTTTTTCCTGCAGTTTTTCTGAAGTTGTTTGCAAGGATACTGTAAATACCTAGCATGGAGACACACAAACATGAGCTAGACAAATGTCATAGTTAATGTCTGGGATGACACATCTCCCCTGCCTTTATTATGAGGACAGTGTCTCTGGGGCTCTGTCAAAAAGATTAAAATAAACCTGGACAAAAGAGGTGAATGAGGGAGATGTTCCTTCTCAACCCAAATGCTTTGCTACATCAAATCCTTCCCACCTGCACTCTCCTGTGTCCTTAAAGGACCCTGCAAATGGCAGGAGGCCACCTGTCTGTCCCTGTATCGGATGCCCAGCCTACAGCAACTTCACTTTGATTTCAGTCACTCCTTAGAGAACTTACAATTGTGACATAAAGGGGCTTCCCTGGTGCCGCAAGGAGTTAAGATGCAACTTATGAAGTTGTCCACAGCCTCTGCAGCACAAGTTCGATCCCTTGGCCTTGCCAGGGAGCAACCCACAAGGCGCAGCAGCAGACCTCTCCTGTCTTGCCCGCTGCTGCCCTCAGCAGTGTATTTCAGTTGATCTGCTTATTCTGTTCCCCACTCTGTCTCTGGTGAATCCTCTCACCCCCCACATCTCTGGCCTGTATCCCAGCTCTTGTATGCATAAATAAATAAATCTTAAAAAAAAAAAAAGTCAGGAAATATCCAAGATGACTTTTTTCTTTAAAAAAAAGAAAAACACCCAAAAAACAAAAAACAAAAACAATTGTGACGTAAACTTGGGGTGACTAGTAAATAGTGGCATGAGGTTGGGTTTCCCAAAAAGTTTCAGTTAGGCTTTATCCAAAATGTGTCATTTTAGCATGCTTAACTCAGGTTAACATAGGCCCTGTGTGTTTCAGTAACTGTTACTATTTTAAAGAATGGAGACCACCTAGGTTTAGGAATGCCTCCTGAAACACATTTTTTTTTCATAGAAAACTATCTTAAGAAAGGGCAAAGATTTACAGGGAAGGTTTTGTCATATGAAGACATCCTCTCCTCATCATGTGAAACCCTTCCTCTCTCCTTGACACCCCAGGTCTCTTAGCACAGGACAGAAACTTCTCATCTGCTCCCATTTACTCTAGAAATTAGAGCCATCTAAATTCTCCATATGGATGTTATTAAATTAGGTCTTTTTCTTCCACTGTTCTGTCTGATGCTAATTTGCTCATTCATTCAGTCTCAGCAGAATCTAGAAGTGTGGGGGGATTTCTCCTGCACTCTGACAGTGGACAGGGGTCCTTTTATGTAAAATCCTTGTAGTCTTTTAGGAAGCTATTAAAGATTGACCTAATTGATGAGTCTATAGTTTGGTATGTAACAGGGGGCTGAAGCCAAAGACTATTACAGTGGCACCCTCTGGAGGGGACTACTGGTGAGGATCAATAGCCCCAGGTGAAATGCAAACAAAGTATCGGGTTGGGGGGTGGAGATTCTGATAAGAAATATAAGGGACTGCAGAAGCAGCTCCTAGGATTCAGTTTTCAGGATTTCAGCATTTTCCGATCTTCAGTGGTTCAGGGGAGAGATTTCTACCCCCACCATGTCCATCTTCCAGAAGGCTGTTGCTGGCCTCTGAAGGATGTGGAGAGGCCTCCAGCCTCGAGAGGAAAAGTTCAGAGACCTTGCAAGCTGCGGAGCGACTGAAACTGTTTCCAGTTTGCTGCTGTTACAGCCTGGAAGGGGAAGTGAAGACTCTGAGCCTCAACTGAGCTGCGTGAGTGTGGCCATTTGTCAGATCATTTGGTCGCTGAAATTGCTATTTTGAGTGTGGCTTGTCAGGTGCTGTGCTGGGGCATCTCGGCAGCTCCGGTGAGTATCTCCTGCTGTGTTCTGCTGTCTTTGTGAGTTGGATCCCGGTCCAACATGGCTGCCACATGCTCCAGGTGCTCAGTAGTGGGAAGACAACAACTTGGGAGTGTTTGTGTTTAGGACTTTAAAACACCTGACACTGCTTCAGGTGAGGTAAACAGCTATTTGTGACCTCAGTAACTCTTTGTTTCCCCTGGTTTGCTAAGTAAATGCCATATTGTTCTCTGGACCTCAGTAGTTTTGCAATTGTGCATGTGGGTGAGGAATTCAGACAGTAAACTATTTGGGCAGTGTCCTTGGCCAGTTTTAGTGCCCCTTGCTGCCCTGTATCAAGTAGGACATCTTGTTTTCAGAGTGCTGGTTTTGAATTCCTTTTCTTGTCTTCTTCCCACGAACAAATATTTCTTGCAATTGGCAAGAAAGGATAATTGAAGGCAGGGCTTTGATGATTTGCTGAAAGTGCTGTGACCTCATCCCTGAAGACTAGGCAGCATGTTCCTACTGTAGTAGCACCCCTAGCATCCCTTTGGGTTGAAAGTTGCAGCTCTCATGTTAGGACAGGTGGTCGAAAATGCTACTTTGCTTTCTGCAAACCTGTAGGGAGGTAAATCAGAATTCCCATCTTATATTAAGATGGAAAAACATATCGTTTCAATTCCTGACCTTGAATTCATAAGACCCTTTTTTTTTAAGATTTATTTATTTATACAAGTACCAGGGTACAGGACAGAGGTGTGGGAGGGACAGAGCGGGGAACAGAACAGGCAGACTGACGAAATACACTGCTGGAGGGAGCAGTGGGCGAGACAGGAGAGGTCTACTGCACCATGTGGGATTCTCGTAGGGCAGCCAGGATCGAACCCACACTGCAGAGGCTGCAGACAGCTTCACAGTGCGGTGTTCAACCGCCTGTGCCACCAGGGAGGCCCCAAAAGACCCTTCTAACCAGGTTTAACATAAGTTTTTCAAACTAAGTGAAATGAAGTAACTGATGAAGTAGTCAGAACTCTCAGGTTTTAAGTTGACTTTTGCCAGAAAGTCAGGGTATTGCAGGACCCATACTCCACCCCAGTGCCATTTATTAAGACAGTTTGTGTGGAAAATACTTGAGTCCCAGTTGACTTAGTTCATTTTTCACAGAGAAACTAAATTCAGTAGCAGTTTTTGTGCAGTCAAGTTGCAAAAAACCCCAGAATGTTTTGTAAACTCACAAGAAAGGTAACTCTAAGGTTGTCAGTACCTTTAGCATCACCCACTCCTGACCTTAGATGAATGAGGGCCATTGTTTTCTGTGCTGTTCATCAGCCCAGGAGATGCTTGTGCCCTCAGGGATCCTATTCAATACAGAGAAGTATTGAGCTCATTCATGTGGTATTTAAACAAATTTCTGAAAGGAGTGGGTTATTTCAGCTATGACTGGAGATTAGAAATAGCAAGCACAAGGGAGAAAATCTCCCTTTTCAACAATCAGCCTCATCTACCTGAAATGGTGAAAAAAAAATCAGAAAGAAATTATGCAAGCTAATACCACTCCATGTTCTACCCTTGAAATACAATTTTTTTGTGACATAAAGTTCTTGCCAGACTGTGATTCTTCTGAGCTGCATCCCTTCCAAAGACCTGGTATATCAGTAATGTAATCAGGAAAATGACATATTGATCCACATACTTTTTATAATCTATGTTCTAACCCATTATTAACAAAGACAGAGAATACTCCCCAATCCATGATTTAAATATTTTTCTAAATGGAAATGCCTTTTCTGTCACATGTGAGCAATTGTTTTAATCATTTTTCTCAAGTAAAGGCGATGCTAAAGTCAGTGTGTTTTGGAGGTAAAAAATGAGTCGGTGCTACTAATATCTCACCCACTCTTCTCCCCTCTCGTGTCTTCTTGCCCTCCCTCTCCCTTCTTATTTGCTTCAGCATGTGAATTTATTCTGGCCATATGAATCAGTTGAGATGGGAATACTAATTTTTTGAGCCATGCTATATGTCAAGCTGGGGTGGGGGGGGGGGAATAAAAGCCCATGTAAGCTTTTATTTTTCCACACCCCAAAGGCTGAAACTCTGAGTTGTGGTCCCTGTGGTCCACCCAGCCCCCCTCACTGGGGTTTTTCACTTCTCTCTGTTCCTTCTTGTCCTTCATCATTGTAAAATGATTTCAGGAACTTTTTATCTGCTCTAAGACATTTCCCTGAACCTTAAATTACCACTACTGGTGCCACTACAAAAGAATTAGCAGGCAAAGCTTCAGCTCTGACTTCCAAGAACCACAAGTTCTTGGGACACACAGCTTCCGGGGAACCAGCCTGTCGGGGTCACTGGGACAGCAGACAGAAAGCTGGTCAGCTATAGTCTGGCATGATGGTCTGTCCTGCAGGAAGAGGCAGAAGGGCACCGGAGACACTCTTGGTAACATGTGTTTCCAAGTGCCACTGTTCCATGAAGCAAATGGAAATCACAGGGGACAGAAATCAGTGTTTTTTGAGCACCAACTACAAGCTGGTGTCTTAGATGAGGTTCCCAGAAGCAGACCTGGAGATGAGGATTTATTTACAGAGATATATCAAAGAATTTTTTTCTAGTAGAAACAGGTAAGGGAGAAAGGGGCAGGAGGACAGGGAGGAGGATGGAGACTTCAGGGTCTTCCTAGACAGAGGCAAGGAGGCTGTCTCCATTGACTAAGGGTTTTTGGTCGTGGATGAAGAGTAGGGGTAGGGAGATCACCCCAGGCAGTTCTGGCTCTGCATACAGGCACAGCATACTCAAGGATGCTGCAGGTCCTGAGGTCCATTACAGCACTAAAATACATTCAAGGACATTTGGGGGGTGCACTGCCTTTGGGTGCTCCCCAGTTCCGCACCAGGTGCTGTTCATTTCATTTCATCCTCACAGCAACCTATGAACCTATACAAGTTCCTGCCACATCCTTTGTGGGTTGCGTGGTATCTAATCTAGTCTCAGTTTCTACCTTGATTTGCTTCCGTGGACCCTGAGATTTTCAGACTCATGAGCTATAGGGAGAAACTTTGGTGGGACTAGGGTGCCATCCAGTGGTTAGCTTGGGAGCTGGCATACTGAGACATTTCTAAACTTGAGTCCGCAACTTAGGGTTTAAGCATCCTTTCCAGCATTCAAAATCACAATATCAGGACTGTCTCCTGGGATGGACTCTACCAACAACCCCTCTTCCCTGCAATATACACAGCCTTAAAGTCTGCTCAACACCTGACATAAATAAGGGCTTTATATGCCTGGATTGCTAAGCTTCTAATAAATTCAACCAATATGAAAATTCACACATTAGGGGAAAGTTGACATTTCACTTTCAAACCTATTTGCATGTTTGTCTTGAATGTAGTCCTGCAGTGTTTATAGATGGTTGTACTTGATTTTCATTCATTTAGAGAATAGCAGCAATAACGCCTTGAGTGTGGAGAGAGGGAATTTCTCTACAAAACAATATAATCCCCAACATCTCCAGAAGTGGCATGGGGTGGGTGAAAGCCACAGGACTCGGTGTTGCAGATCACTCATTGTAAAGCATGGGGCCAGGCGTCTGCAGCTAGACACCCCATCTTCAAGATCACGAGCTGTCCATACCATTGTACTGGGATGTGATTCAAGAAAACAAAGTCTGGGTTTCTACTTCATCTCACAGGGCAGTTCTTTACCTGGCACAATGGACTCCTAACTCCCTCCCTCCCTTTCGCCCCTCCCACCCCAGGCATTTCTCAAAGCCTGGAGACACCTTTGATTGTCACTACTGAATGGGGGCACTACTGGCATCTAGTGGATTGAGGTTAGTGATGCTGCTAAACATCCCATAATGCACAGGAGAGTCCCCTTATGAAGAACAGTTTTCAGACTCAAATGTCAATAGTGTGAAGGTTGAGAAAACCTACACTAAGGGATAATATTAATCAATAGGTGAACTTTGAAAGAATGACAAATGTTTGAAATGCATTAGCAATTATCTAGCTGTATGTTTGTTTTCTGAGTTCAATCTGGGGTGAATTTGTTTTGTAACGAACCATTAGGTACAGCTGGATATCTGCAAAATAGGAGAAAGCCAGCTTATCCTGACATATATACACCACACTTTCCAGGGAGAGAACACAGTTCAGAGAAAATCTCCATTGTGCAACTGGCTTGTTACAAATGAACAATGGCAATTCCTTTTCTCAATATCAAATAGGGTCCTTTTGCTTCCTGCCCTGGCTGTACAAGTCCTTGCTCCTGAGGTATGCCCTTCATTCTGTTCCAGGAGAGTTCATGGTTCCTGAAGGGCTGATGCATGGAGTGGGTGGAAGGCTATTTGCATTTCTTCCCACATCCATTCTGTCTTTTCTGGGAGACTGCTTAATTGCTTTTCAACAGCTATCATGTCCTCCTAGCTTTATAGCTTCTTCCAGAAGATGATTACAATGTCCTATTATTTTCTAAGCAAAAATAGTGCTTTCTTACCCCTTGGTAATCTAGGTACTGTCAATTTCAATAGCACCAGCTGTATTTACCAGACATGGATCTTTCTTTCCCGTTATTTTTCCTCTTTGCTATTGTCATCCTATTTAACCTTTCACAGGAGAGCTTCTTAGCCACACAATTATATTTATAGAGTCTCTGTACATTTGTGGATACAATTAAAATTTAAACACTGCACATTTACCCAAATGTTGACAATGCTCATTCCTTAGAGGAAGAATTTGCTTAAACATTAATAACTAAATGTACAATATACTTTTCAATGCATGCTTCTGTTCTGGGGAGAAAGATATCATGTAGTTCTCATCTATTAGAATTGTGGGTTTGTTTAAAAGAGATATAATTAGAGAGAGAAAAATTTGTTATTTTATCTCATATTGGCTGCATAAATGAATATAGATTTTGAATGAAACTTAAACTCAACCCCTGCTTGTTTTGGTTCATGAACTTGAATAGTGCTTGTGTTATTTCTTTTTTGAAGTTGCTATTGAATTTACCTTTAAAAGGAAGAAAACATTTCTGCTCTTATCTATAAAACCTCCTGCCCTTATGTAACATAGTATTGCATTTTTCAAAATAGACAATCTGAGCAACAGGAAAGTAAAATAGGGCAAAATTCATCTAGGGTTTGAAATTTGGGTGATATATTTCAAATTCTACAGCTCCATTCCTTCTCCCCTTCCAAGATGCCTGACAAGGGAGATGACAGTTTCCTAAAATGAAAGAACCATGCGGGTTGCAAAATGTCAGCTTACCCACATGGGAAGCATTCACAGAGTCCCCTATCTCCTAATGTAGGGCTTCCATTGCTGGCATAGGTTGAATGGGAGAGAGAGGCTTACTTAGTCTGGGATTCCTAATTCCTGCTTCCTAGAGTCTTGATCACCTCGATTCAACAAGCCATGTCAACAAATGGTTGAGTCCATTCATATGCAGATGGAGAAGTTAGAACAGAGAGGAAGAAGGGTGGATGCTCTTGATACCTAACTTGTGACACCTGCATCTCTTTGCTTGCTGACATTTATAGTTAATGGACTTCGCTCTACCCTTTCAGGGCAGGGCAGGGAATTAACACCTCCAGGGAGGAGCCCTTAGTCAATGACAGATAGGTTGGTGCATATCAGCCCCATATTTTTTAATTAATTAATTAATTAATTAATTAATTTTTAATTTTTAATTTTTTAAACAATATTTTCATCCCCCCACCCCCTCAGGTTGAGTCCCCATAGAATTTCCTTCCCCAAGGCACCCGTGCCCCATCACCTCAGTCCCCTGTGCTCCTCCCTCCCTCCCTCTGATCCCTCTCCTGCCTCCTCCCCTGAAGGATGTCTCTGGTTTGTAATTGTCTGTTTTTGCTTTGTTGTGTTTTGTGCTGTTATTATTTTTTTTACACTGATGTCTTGTTTGTTTCCCCTATATTCCTGCTATAAGTGAAACCATCCGATATTTTTCTTTTTCCTTCTGGCTTATTTCACTGAGCATAATTCCTTCTAGTTCCATCCATGTTGCTGCGAATGGCATGAGTTTATCTTTTTTGATTGCTGAATAATACTCTATTGTGTATATAGGCCACATCTTCTTGATCCAGTCATCTATTTTTGGGCATTGGGGTTGTTTCCAGGTTTTACCTGTTGTAAATAGTGCTGCAATAAACATAGCTGTATAGGTGTTCTTTTGAATCAATGTTTTTGTGTCCTTTGGGTAGATCCCTAGGATTGGGAATGCTGGGTTGTATGGTAGATCCATTTTTAGTAGACAGAGGAAACTCCAGACAGCTCTCCATAGTGGTTGGACCAGTTTGCACTCCCACCAGCAATGTAGGAGAGTTCCTTTTTTACCACATCCTTGCCAACATTTGTTGTTGCTTGTTTTTTTGATATGTGCTATTCTTACTGGTGTAAGGTGGTATCTCAGTGTGGTTTTGATTTGCATTTCCAGATTATAAGGGATGTTGAACATTTTTTCATATGCTTGTTGGCCATTTGCATTTCCTCTTTGGAGAAATGTCTTTTAAGTTCTTCTGCCCATTTCTTGACTGGATTATTTGTTGAGCTGTGTGAGTTCTTTGTATATCTTTGTGATCAGTCCCTTATCAGTTGGATGGAGTGCAAAGATTTTTTCCCAATCAGTGGGGTGTCTCTGTTTTGGTTAATGTCTCTTTGGCTGTACAGAAGCTTTTCAGTTTGATGTAATCCCAGGTGTATATCTTTGCCTTCACTACCACTGCTTTGGGGGATGAGTCTTTAAAGATGTTTCTGAGTTGTATGTCTTGTAGTGTTTTACCTATATTTTCTTCTATATATTTTATGGTTTCAGGTCTTATGTCCAGTTCTTTCACCCATTTTAAGCTGATTTTTATGCATGATGAGAGGTAGTGGTCTGGTTTCATTTTCTTGCATGTGGAGGTCCAATTTTCCCAGCATCATTTATTGAACAAACTGTTGGAGGGGATATTCTTAAAGTGTGTAGTCTACTGTCTCCCAGAGCTGCCAAGTGTAACTGAACACCATGTACCCAAAAGAAAGGGATGACTTTCATGATAACACACCCTCCAGGGCTATCTTCTCTTCCCTGCCTCACTTTTCACCCTCTTATGATGCCCCCTGGAATCACCTCCCGAAGAAATGATGTCTACTCATCCTTGTTTCAGGGTCTGTTTTCTGGACACCTACACAAAAAGAATGACTAGGTTCATCCTTAACAGGTGGACCCTGGCCAGGGACACTGGCAGCAAAAACAGGACATGGGAGGGAGGTCTGGCCCACAAAAGTGCTCAAGGTGATAAAGGAACCCTAGGACTGTGTGTCTTCCAAGTCCAAGGGTAGAAACTGGCCTAGTGGGTGTCTCAGATTCTGCCTTAGAATACCTGCCATTGCTTCTCCATTGGGGAAGATGTGTTGGAAGGCAGAATGGGAAAAAGGTCCAAACTTGCTTCTCAGGTTCCCATCCCACCCCACACCACCAAATAAAAGTAAAAAGTCAAAATAAAAAGTTTTCCTTCTTCAGTCTCACACCAGGCAGACCCTCCACATGGCCTGAGGACAGAACTCTGCAGGAAGATGGAATAGTATTTGCTCCTATTTCACAGCCAAAGCTTATCCCTTGTACCATCCCCAGTCACTGGTGCTTTTAGATTTATCACGGCAGGACTTACTATTCAAACAAGACAGTTCTTAAATTCCTCCACTTCCTGCTATGAACACGACTCAGAGCTATGAAAAACGTGTAGTGAAGCCTTTTGGCTGTACTTTATTAAAAGGTAAGATTATGCTTGAAGCAAAGGTTAGGCAAACATTTGCTTAATGCTTTAGAACTCAACAGGCTGGGAATATTTTTTCAAGTCAGGGAAGCTGAATAAAATGGCTGCCCATAAAGAAAGGTCTTTACTGAAAGGTCAAACCAAAATGTAATGGGAAAGATAAAAACAGTTTGAGATAGACTTTTTTTTTTAAAGGGGACTGGTTCTATCTAGAGATTTGTTTTTTCTTCCAAAATTTCAAAAGGCTTTAAGTAACTTTTGGAAACACAATTGTTCTTAAAATCAAATGTGTCATTTGTAGGAGTGCAGCTAACTTGACCCTCAGCATGGCCTTGAATTTAAACAGGAGAAATGTTACTAAGTATTTGGAGATGCCAATGTCCCCCTTCTTGGAAGCCTGGTGTTCTGCTCCTTCACGGTCCCTGCTCCCCAGGGGCTCCTGTGTTCCAGATTGACAGACCCATCAGTCCTGTTTGGGCATTTCATCATTTTCATCAGATTCCCATTCTATAAGGGAACAGGTGGATTGTGAATAGCGCAGCGATTTTTCAACGTGTTGTGGGCTAGAAACTCAACATTTCACAGGTATGACTAGTTTAGTGTCTTTCTCCCTGGGAAGGAAGGTTGCTATGGATGACACCCAGGTTTGGGAAGCTCCTCGGTTTTCCTTAAGTAGCATATGTACGAGGTCATCAATATTTGGAGGTGACTTCAGGCAATAGATAACTTGTTCTGTGACCAAATGAATAAAGAGTTTGGGAAACTGTGTCATGCTTTCCCAAGCCTTTGCCCATCGTGTCCCACAGAAGTCCCAGCATCTTTGTGCACCCCCACTAATTTAATCAAATACTCTCAAACTTGGACTTGTTTCATGGTATAAAATGATATTCAAGATATACTCAGAGTTAATGAATGGTTTTGCCTCTCAGATTTATGGCAACTAGTTAACTTCTCCCAGATTTATTGGTGCCAGTTAAATTTTTGCAACACTACTTTAGTAGTCCCTGCCCAGAAACCCTTTTAGTTTCTCGTCACTGCTGCCCCTCCCTCCACTTCCCTCCACGGGGACGACCACAGGTTAGTGTCCAGAACAGCCTTTGTCCTTAGGACTCTTCTTCATTCTGATAAGCTGGTGTCCACACTTTCTTGGTTATGCCAATCCCTTCTCGCTGAGAGCTGCCTCTTCAAGTTCTTACTACCCTGGTATTTCTCTGATGGCTCAAATATATTTTATATTCTAAATTCTCTGACTGCTTTTGTTGAGAGAATTGGTGTGCAGCATACTAATCTATTACTGCTGGAAGCAGGAACCAGCTGTAGACCATCGGTCTCATATTTTGTGAGAGATTGGAATCTCTATTGTTGAGTAACTGAGAGTTTGGCTACTTGCAGCCCAATGAGTTCCTAATTGATAAGCTTGCTTTCATTAGACCTCGCCATGTGCATGATCCATGCTCAGTTGATTTGTATAATGATTTGGGCACATGTTTAAGGAGAAGGAGGCTGAGCAGGCTTCCCTGATAGGAGAAAATCATAAAAAGCATAATCTTGAATAAAATAAGTACTTCAGGGTAATCAGGGAAGGATAATTTGGGCTTCTTCATTTTGACAAAAAAAAAAAAAAAGGGAAAAGATCCATAAAGTGTACTAACAGGATAAAGGGTTATTAGAGAGAAAACTTGGGGATCTGCTGAGTGGTAATATTTCTAACCCAAGTTAATAACTTGCTGGAAACCCAAGAGGAAGGCATTTCATCTTAGCTTTGCCATTAAGCACAGAGCCAAAACTTTCAACACATGATTTATAATCCTCAGAGCTCTGTAGATTTCATTAAAAAGTGCTAAATAAAGCCTGACACCTCCCAAGGTGTTCCAGAATCTGGAATATGATATGGAGAGAGAAGGAAGTTTTTTCCAAGGTCAGACTCTAGGCAACAGGGAACTCATGGATATGAATAGGTTAAAGGAGAAATAGAACAGCAAGAGAGATGGGTGGGAGGGAGAAGGGGGTTTGAGAGAGAGAGAGAGAGAGAGAGAGAGAGAGAGAGAGAGAGAGAGAGAGAAATCTACCCAAATCTCATCCCCTCTGTGTTAGATTATTTTTTACAAAAATAGCCTCATCTGTATCCCTTGAAACTTTTCTTGAAATGGGTAGACTTTTCTCCATTAAGAAAATTTCCTTCCCTTTAGATATAGATGGAACTGTGATTATAGTAAAATGATGATATGTGATTCCTCAAGATGGTTCACAAAAGGCAATGCAAACTTCTCTGTTCCTCTTGGGACCCTTGTCCTGGGAATCCTGCCACCAGCCATATGGAAAGGCCACATTAGCTGCCACAATCCTAGCCACATTAGATGCCACAAGACATCAGTTGGTAGCCAGCATTGAGCACCCCTCATCAACATCAGCATCAGTCATGTATGTGAGGCTTCAGAAGATTCTGGGTCCCCAGTCTTTGAGCTACCCCAGTAGATTTAGTGTGGGGCAGAGATGAGCTTTCCCATGGTGCACCTCCAAAGATGCATGTTCCCAGACAAATAATGTTTAACAACTAAATTTAGGAATATTGCACAACAATAGCTCGTTATCCTTCCATTTCTGAGTGTAATGCTTACAAGGGTGGCTGAGAAATCACACATGATAGAAAATATACTTGAAGAGTTATCAAATGCATTAGCTGGTCCAAGCTCTGGGACTTTAAGCCTTAATCTGGCATGAGGCCTGGAGGTGACTGGCAGAAATACCAAGTGTTGAGTTCTGGCTTCAACCTTTAATAGTACTGGTTTTAGTTTCCCATTGGTGACCTTGTTGAGGAAAAGAAAGAAACCTCAAGAGGTATTTCATAGAGACCATCAATTGTTCCCCTAAATCTGCCTTCTCCTCTTTCCTTGCGTGGTATGTTTCTGAATTTTAGCAGGGCACAGAATACACTTGTAGAGGCAGGAAGGGTCCAGTGCAGGATCTCTATGATCCAGGCAGACGGGTGATGGGTAAAGGAGAGTCCTGGAGCCCTCAGTGGCTTTTCAGGCTTTTATTGATCTTTTACCAGGTACACAGCATGCAGGGGTTCTGGGGGACTGGGAGGCCTGCCTGCCTCCCAGGGAGTCTTCACTCTTTCTGGGCTCTCTAGCATTCTTTCGCGGGCTCTGCTTCAGTGCTGCTCTTGTTCTGCTGCTCTCTTCTTGTTCTGCTGGCATTATAAGACCCGTCTTAGGTCTGTTGTGCCCACCTATGCAGGCCCACATCCTACTCCAGGTGTCCGCCATCAGGCATGCATGTAGGACTGCAGGGATCCATCATTAATGTTAATGGCAGGAGGGCGGATACTTTTTCACTTACCCTACAACACTAAGAAAGATTCCTGTTAGAGGTGCTTGTGCAGTCAACCCCGCTTCTCTGTGACCCGTCTAGTGTCAGCGCAGTGCCGGAGGAAGCCAGGCACTGTTCCTTTGTCCTGCATCTAGTGCACACAATGTCTCTCTGTTCTTTTGTCTCCCAAGCTGCAGAAACGCAGGTGTAGGTTCCACCTGGATATGCAGAGCAACTTCCCTGGACAAACATCTCGGACACTGGATGACGGAAGTTGGTGGATAAATGCCACAACCTCTCCATCCTCAGGTGTTGCAATTCGGAGCTGTGCTCTACAATACTCCTTAAACAGTCCCAATGGGACAGAAACTCAGTTGCCCAAAGCAGTACACAGCTCATGAATACAACTTATACTGGCTCTTATCTTTTTTCCCTGCCTCACTATTTCTATAAACCACTTCTATGCCAAAGAAGCTGTTTTGCCCAAGTCCTTTCTCAGGGACTCTTATAATTAGGTCTTCCTAATTTGTTAGATTTTAAAATTATCTTTATTTATTTATTTAGTTGCTTATTTTTGGCTTTTGCTGGCCTCTGCATGTGGTCACATCTCTTTTGTAGTAGCTGAGTGCACAGGCTGAGGAGGAACTTTGAGTCATCCAGACACTGGTGTGGATGAGTTGGGGTAGTACTTGTTCACATTGTGGCACCCCAATAATCCTCCTTGCTGGGTTTTGGGATGAGAGACTTGGCAGGCTCTGTGTTCACTGTATATTTTGCAAAACAAGCATGAGTCCCAGCGGGGGCGGGGGAGTAAAGGGGAATGCAGATCAGAATGCTTGTTCTACTATTATCTTTTCTGGGGACCCTATCTGCGTGGAGTACTCCAGCTCCTCCACAAAGTTTTCCTCTCTTTTTAAGGGAGTATACCTCCATAAACCCTTCATTTCTTTCTCCCCAGGAACTCTGACTGTGCTGACTGCCACCACACCACTGTCCCCTACTCCAGACCACAGGCCCTCCCAATTATTCTCTCTACCCATCTCCTGGTCAATGCAGCACAAATCTCTACAATGTTATCCCTGCTGAAGTTTGTACTGGTCTCTACTGACCAAGGGATAATCAGTTGCACTCCTCTTGGAGAGACTACCTGTCTGAGCAGTGTTCTTCTGGCTTGCTAGTCCCCTGTCCGTGGGGACCAGGCCATGCAGTTGCCTCTGCCAGAGTCTTTCATGCCTGTTCCCCTTGGCAGGGCCTGCTCCACTGTTTATCAGGACCTAACAGGTCTGAGTTGCTTCCAGGACCCTTCCTGGAGATTTTCAGGGCCTATGGGGTCCTATTGCAGCAGGTTTGGTCTGGTTTCCAGTCCTGTCCTGGGAGTTGCTGATGTCTGCTGGGGCCTACCATATTGAAGCCTGTTTCCTGAATCTTCCTAGTTCTCACTGAGTTCTGCAGGGGGTCCTGCCACCAGTGGTCCTGCTTCTAGGACCCATCTTGCAGCTCACTGAGATCTGTGAAGGCCTGCTGTAGTGTGTCTTATGTCAGCACCCTCCCAGAGCTCACATAGGTCTGCCAGGTGTCTATCTTAGTGGGTCTGTTTCCAGGCACCGTATTGCGGCCTTCTCAGGTCTGCTGAAGGCTACTGCAGATGGGCCTGCTCCAGGACCTGCCTTGGAGGTTGCCAGGGACTGAGCCCATGTCTGTGGAGGCCTGCCATGGTGTGTCCACTTCCAGATACTGTCCTGGGGCTCTCTGAGGTCTGTTGAGGGATACTGCCCATGGTCAGCTTACAGGACCTGCCCCGGAGCTTGCTGAGGCCTATACTAGTATCTGTGGAGGCCTGCTGTGGCAGATCTACTGCAATGTCCCATCCTGGGTGCCCTGAGATCTGCTGAGAGTTGCCATGTAAAGGCCTTGTCAGTTCCAGTCTGCTGCTTGCAGGCCCCATTGAGCTGCTGGTCTCCCCTTGCCTGCCCTGGCAGGTTACCCATTTGGCCTGTTCCACTGCTCGTTGTGGTCCCCCTCCTTGAGGCATTACTCCTAGTTTGTACTGTAATCATCTGTTTTTACTCAGGAGTCACTAGCTTTGTGCTCTTGCAATCTAGCTGTGAGTACATGGAGGAGGTGAGCCCCACATCTTCACTCGGATGCCATCTTGCCCCGCCCCAGAATGAGGACTTGATCTCTGGTTGTCTGTGGACAAGTCCAAATTATAGTTGCTTTTATACGGTGAGGAAATTTGTGACTCAATGTTTCATTATATTCCCTAAAAATACTGAAATTTGGAATTTTAAAATTGGTATTCCCAGGAGACACCAGCTCTGGATCACTTCCCTGG
Source organism: Talpa occidentalis (assembly GCF_014898055.3). Lineage (NCBI taxonomy): Eukaryota > Metazoa > Chordata > Mammalia > Eulipotyphla > Talpidae > Talpa > Talpa occidentalis. The sequence goes on along the minus strand of NW_023600993.1, from coordinate 72,863,820 downwards.
CAGTTTACACTCAAAAGAAATATACCTCTGTGTTGTTAAGCTACCATATTTTGGGGATGATTTGGTTGTAGCAGCCTAACATTAGGTGCTCTATCTAGGGGTGCATAGACCAGTGAGTGTGTTCTCCAGTTTTTGTGGTGGTCATTGTGGAGTCTGGAGGAGGAGCTGCCTCCTGAGATCAGGATCCCTTCATTCACTGTTGAGTATGGAAGACTGAGTCCTCTGATTGCATTGCCTCTTCTCACCCTGAGATGCCCATTGCACTGATATTAAAGGAATATAAAAGAGAATCAAAGTGGGGCTAGAGGTACATGAGTAATTGAAATTTCTGTATATTAGATGAAAGATAAAGGAGAAAACTGAACAGGTAAAGTTACAAGATGTTATGGTGAGAACTGCCCAGAAGAACCCTAGTAAAGTTCTATTGATATATTCAGAGATGGCGGGTACCAGAGAAGGTAAGGATGAGGAGTAGAGTCAGAGGTCTAATAAATAATTGTATGACAAATATCCCACTCTACGCTCCTCATCCTCCCCTATCTATTTAATTAGAGTTATATCCCAATAACTCAGGCACATAGCATAAAGGTTTCTCACTAAAGGATTTAAGCTATGAATCTAAAAACAACTAAGAAATCTAGGGGTAGTATCACTGTCCCAAAATAAATGTATTTTTATTATAGCATTTGGAGAGCCCAGATCATACTTATATATTATGCTCACTGCAGAGTTTGGTGGAAAATCCTTACCCACATTTACTCAGTTACTAGCTGCCTTTCCTTTGTTTTGTTTGTTGGCTTATTGGTTGATTGATTGGCTTTGAAATGAGCCTTTTGTCAATGAGCTGGGGCTACAAACCAGGGAACTGTGATGGAGTTTAGCTGCTGAAGATGTAAGATGGTGCGTGGCTGGCCCTTGAGTATATAACCCATGTCCATAGCTGTGTCAGTCTTGATGGTGCTCCATGTAGGGGATGGTTTGGGGTTCATGTTCTCCATGAATACCTTCAGCACACTACAGGTCTCTCCCTAGATGAGATCAGAGATATTGTTAATATCACCATGTCAAGCCAAGCAGCAGATCTTGGATGATGATTACTATGTTTATGTCACATAGCACCTTGTAGTGGTGTTTTCTAACCCCTTTCTCAGCCCTGTCCACCTTCACCTCAGCTCTAGATATGATCAACTAGCTTTCACACTCCAGTTCTTTCATCTAAAAATATTAATAAGCATAAAATACATGCTGGAAGAAAAGTTATGAATATAAAGGGAAGGACTGAGATTAATGGAAGAGCTATTAACAATAGAAAAGAAGTAATTAAAACCAAAGAGTTCATCAAATAAGTTCTATTATTATCAGAGAAATTAGAGGCCAAAGGTTATGATTCTATGGTGGGCCATGGAATAGAACAGGTAGGCAAAAGACTGTTGTGTTTCACTTCTCTGCTACTTCAATTTTCGCTTATATCTGTATTATTTTGGAAGCAAAATGAAAAAAGAAAGTTAAACTAAAACACTAAACATAAAATATAGCATTGAACATTATGATTACAAGTATAGGCAAATTCTGTTTGCTGTTGGAGATGACTCTTAAAACAACTGATGCGTCGGGAATTCCCTCATATTTTGATTTCAGTGATTATTATTATATTTTATGACAAAGTTATTTTATCGCAAAATGTGTTTATCAGTACTCTTTTGTGTTTATCCGTACTTTTTTGTGTTTATCCGTAGAGTATGAATGAACACACTTGAATTTGGGGAGTTGGAATTATTTTAGAAAATCATCCTAAATACTGAATTTTAATTTGGCTTTTTCAGGTTTCTTTAGGTGAACAGCAAAAGAAGGATATGTGAGAAGTGTAAGATATCAATAATATATAGTTTCAGGGAATACAGGCAGGTGTAAAAGGACCAGGAGGTGGAAGTGTATCTGGAACAAGCTAACAAATTGACCCTTTTTCTATTTCTCCCTCCCTCTTTCTAATCTCTATTTTCAGCACATCTGATTCATTTTTCTTTCTCTTTAGACATTTTTTTCCCCTCTGATTCTCAGTTCTAAGGCTAATTAGAGAAAATGTCACAGCTTCAGAATTGACACATCCTCTGATCAAATCATCAGAAGGGATATCTGGCTTCTCTGAATTTCAGTTCCAGAGCTGGTAAACCCAAATGTCAATGGCTATTCCAGGCAGTGGTGGTTGTGACTTTGCATGTTAAAAACAGAGCATGGATTTGGGAACTGGAAAAACACTCCAAAGGGTGCCATGAATCTCTGTGTATTGCTCAGATATATGCATAGACAATGTGATGGCCCAATTCAGTCTGGGTACCTTTCAATTTGTTTTCCTGCATATTGCTTAGTTGCAAGTAATTTATGGTTGTTGAAGTTATGGGGAAAGTCTGGTGATTTGTGATGATAGTATACAGAACTATGTTTGAATGTTTAATCAGTGTCAGTATGCGGCAGAGAAAAGCATCATTTATTCAATAGATGATGCTACGAAGGTAATTTTTGTGTCTGTTGTTGTACTGAAGAAAAAGGATAACTTATTTTTAGAGAATAAGAAAGAAATGCAGTTTTCAAAAATTGATTTTTTAAAACTATGAATCAACATTTGTTTATATTGTCCTTATTTCAAGATCAAGGAGATCAAAGAAATTCGAGTACTTGAAGGACATGAAGGGAAGGAAGTCCTTTTTGAGGAAATTTGTCTATAAAGGACAATTTTAAGGACAAAAGAAGAAATCAATTTATTATCTACATCATAGGTATAGTTAATTATAAATAAAGGGGAAGAAAAGAAGTATTGCTGAAAGGTATGAAGAAATAAATAGTCTGTTTGGCCCAATTTAAAAGAATAAATAAAGGGAAGGAAAATCAATATAGATTTATTCCTCAAATTCATCTGAAAGAAAAAAAAGTAATTGGTGAAAATAACCAGAAAGTTATTAGAAAAAGAACAAAGATAATAGCATATAAAAATAAACTGGGTAGCTAAAAAATTAAAGTAGTATTGCATGGTCAAAATCTCAGCAAACAGATCAATAAAACAAAACAATGTGTCTTGAAAGAGACCTGAAAATTAGAGATCCTAGAAATACTTAAAATAGGATAAAGAATATATCAAAAATCAAAAATGAAGTATAGTGTAGGGGAAATAGTTAGATCCTTGCCCCACATTATATGCCCAATAAAATCCAGCCAAAAGAAAATAATGGGAACAAAACAGAGAAAGAAGTACAGTTGGCCCTTGAGCAAAGTAGGTCTTCTGACTTCCTCCAATTTTAACTCCTGCTGTTGACCAGAAGCTTCACTGATAACATAAAGTCAATCACACATATCTTGTATGTTATATGTATTATATTCTCTATCCTTACAATATAGCTAGAGAAGAAAGTGCTATTAAGAAAATCATAAAAGAAAATACATTTCCAGTACTATGCTATGTTTATTGCTACCACACTTCACATCCTGTTTGCAAGACAATCTGAGATGAACTGGACCCCTGCAGTTCAAGGGTCATCTGTTATAATTCTAAGATAAAGTAGGAAAACAGATGACTTTTAGGTGGAGTGGAGTGGGAAATGACTTCCCTAGCTTTAACGCAATGCCTTGCTGGATCCCTTTACTCAGGCGAGAGTTGACTAACACAAAATAAGAGTAGACATTCTCTCATCTGAAGACATTGTCTCCTGGGAAAGTCTGAACTGGCAGGATCAGAACCTGATCACTTAAAGCAGAGTTTCTCACACCATGATCTGTAGACAAGCTATGTCAGTGAGGAGACTTGTTGATAAACAAACAATAGGATGAAATTTTGTTAAAAAGATAAATAAAAAATACCTAGATTCTTATTTATTTATTTATTTATTTATTTATTTATTTATTTATTTATTTATTTATTTATTTAATACAAGCACTGGGTACAGTTAAGTCAGAAGCGTGGGAGGGTGAGAGAATTCACCAGAGCCAGAGCGGGGAGCAGAGCAGGCAGAAGAACCGAAGTACACTGCTGAGGGGAGCAGCGGGCAGCAGGAGTGGTCTGCGTGCCATGTGGGACCCTCCTCCAGTGGCCAGGGAGCAGCCGGGGATCAAACCAGTGCTGCAGAGACTGCGGGCAGCCTCGCAACACAGCGCTCAACCGCTGCTCCACTAGGGAGAAAATACCTAGATTCTATCTTAGATATTCTGAATCAAAATCTCTGGCAATATAGGTCAGGACTCTACATACTTGATATTTTTTAAAGATTAATTTATTTATGCATACAAGAACTGGGGTACAGGCCAGAGGTGTGGGGGGGGTGAGAGTATTCACCAGAGATAGAGTGGGGAGCAGAACAGGCAGATCTACTGAAATACACTGCTGAGGGGATTGAAATACACTGCTGAGGGGAGCAGCGGGTGAGACAGGAGAGGTCTGCTGTGCCATGTGGGTAGCTCCCAGGCCTGCCTGGGATTGAACTTGTGCTGCAGAGACTGCTGATAGCTTCACAGTGATGGTTTAACCCTTGCGCCACCAGGGAGACCCCTACATACTTAACATTTTAAACACAATTGCAGGTTTTGAGAATTATTGTCTGGAAAGAAGCCCCTTGGTCTAGGATGAAAGGAAAGGGGTCTTCACACAGGTGTTAGGGCATCATCATGTTGGGTGACATCCCAAAGATGCACAGGGGAAAGGACCTGGCTCTTTCTAGGCTCTAGGCTTGACTCCTGCCCCATGATTCATACCCCAGGCCATTCTGTCTAGGTTTACCGCATGCAGTTAGCACGTAAGGCTCAAAATAAATGGGTAGAGGGCAAAAGAGAAATCCCTACGTATAGTATATAAGATTTGTTATCATTTGGAGAAGAGGAAGTAAATAAGTTATGACACATTACCACTGAATTTTGTGAACAGGTGTTTGTTGACTAGCTTTAGAACAATGAACTGGCTTCCTCAGTCTTTTTTCCACATTCTTTCTAAGTTTAAAGGTCAGAAATCCATACACTGTTTTCCAGACTTTTTTGCCATTGGAGTTAATGGATGAAAATTAGGTTCTGCCAATTAGATTGGCTCAAATGATATTTGGGTCACAGAAGAGCAGTGAAGGCTCTTCCTGCATACTTTGTTGCTAAGACAGATTTTGTAGCATCTTTCCAGTGTGCTTCACCCAATTTCTCAGTAGTGTACACACCAGTGACACCTTGATTTGGGGAGAAACTCCAGGGTGGTCTCTCAGAAGGCAGTTCCTCTGATGGATCAGTTCTGCTGTGTTCCCAATCAGTGATCACAAGGATTCTAGTCTAGAACTTTCTCCTTTAGGCTCTGCAGTGACTTTGCACGTACCCAAGATACTGTATTAAGCCCTTCCCTAAAATATGCGGTGGCTTCTATTCTTACACCAAACTTTAATAGTTACAGTTGCACTCTAGAGTGTCAAGTGTTCATCATTCAATGTCTTTTTTTTTTTTTTTAAGATTTATTTATTTTTTTTATACAAGAACCGGGGTACAGGCCAGATGCACAGGAGGGTGAGAGCATTCACCAGAGACAGAGCTGGGAACAGAACAGGCAGACAGAAGAAATACACTGCTGAGGGGAGCAACAGGCAAGACAGGAGAGGTCTCCTTCACCACGTGGGATTCTCACTGGCCGGCCGGGATCAAACCTACTCTGCAGAGGCTGCAGACACTTTCTTAGTGCAGTACTCAACCTCCTGTGCCACCAGGGAGGCCCCCATTCAATGTCTTAATTAGGTTTATAGTTAGCACTATGATACAATCAACTGAGATAAGTGACCAGTTTGATTAAGTTTTAAAAAATACCAGTTTCACTGAAGAATGCCCTAGAAGTAGCAGTAAAATTATTAATTTTATCAATAATTTAAACACGTGACTTTATAATATCCTATAGACATAAAGCTCTTCCACTAAATGCAAAATTCTGTTTGTTTAGACAGAAAAATACTTGGAGGGTTGTTCGAATTGTTAACTTGACTAGCCACTCCTTCCTGAAATATCATTTTTACTTGAAATAAGAAGTGACAGATAGGGCCTCCCTGGTGGTGCAGGGGGTTAAGCACCGCACTATGAAGCAATCCGCAGCCTCTGCAGCACGAGTTTGATCCCCAGCCAGGGAGCAACCCTCATGGCACAGCAGACCTCTCCTGTCTTGCCTGCTTCTCCCCTCAGCAGTGTATTTTAGTCAGTCTGCCTGTTCTGTGCCCCTCTGTCTCTGGTAAATCCTTTCATCCCCCACATTTCTGGCCTGTACCCCAGCTCTTATATGCATAAATAAATAAATCTTTATTAAAAAAAGTGACAGATAAAGAAAGTTTATTCAGATTTTGGTATTGGCCAGACATTGTCTCAAAAATGCACAAAATGAACTTACCATCTCAAGGAAAACTCATGATATTGTTGGATCATTTAATATTTCAATTTTTATTTTTTAAGGCCTCCCTATACCATTTTTCACAGAGATTGCACCAAATTATATTCCCACCAACAGTGGATGAGGGATCCCATTTCTCTACATTGTTGCCAACATTTTGTTCCCATTCTTTTTGATGTAGGCCATTCTCACAGTTTTGATTTGAATTTTCCTTATAATGAGTATTTTAAGCATTTTTTTCAGTGTAGGAAATCTGACTGTCTTTAGGAAAATGTCTATTTAGATCTGTTGCCCATTTTTTGATTGGGTAGTATTTTTTGTTGTTGTTGTTTTGTTTTTGAGTTGGATGAGCCCTTAACATACTGCGGAACTTAATCCCTTGTCCAATGTGTGATGGGCACATATCTTCTCCAAGTCTGTAGATTGCCTTTTCGTTTTTGTGATGGTTTCTTTTGAGGTACAAAACTTTTTAATCTGAGGTAGTCCCACTTGTTTATTTTTGTTTTTGTTTCTCTTGTCATTGGGGTTGCACCCCCAATACATCTCTAAAGTAGATGCCACTAGTGTTTCACCTATGTGTTCTTTTAATGCTTTTATGGTTTCAGATCTTATATCTAAATCTTTTATTCATTTTGAATTAATTTCTGCATATGGAATTAAGTATGGTTCTAGTTTCTTTTATTTTTTTTGCTTTGTGTGGTGGTCCATGTTTTCCATCACCATTTGTTAAAGAGATTTTCCTTCTTACACTGTATTGTCATGGATCCTTAGTCAACTACTAACTATTCACTTGTGTGGGTATAGTTTTAGACTCTTTATTCCATTGGTCTGTGTTTCTATTTTTGCTTGAATATCATACTGTTTGATTACTGTTGTTGTTTAATATAGTTTGAAGTCAGGGAGTCTGGTACCTCTATTTTTCTTTTTTTCTCAGGATTTCTTTGGTTATTTGGGTTTTTTGTGTTCATACAAATTTTATAATTGTTTATTCTAGTTCCTTGAAAAAAGTCATTGGGATTTTGATAGCTATTTCATTGGGCTTATTGCTTTAGGTGATATGGTTATCTCAACAATGTTTAGTCTTCCTATCCATTTCTTTGTGTCTTCTTTTATTTCATTTAACAATGATATACTTTTTTGTTTTTTTTAAATCTTTAAACTCTGTTTATTTATTTATTTATTTTTGTGGGCCCCTCGCCGGCGGCTGGGGAACGAACCGGTGGTGCTGCAGAGTCTGCAGGCAGCCTCGCAGCCCAGCGCTCAACCGCTGCGCCACCAGGGGAGGCCCAACAATGATATACTTTTAGATGTATAGGTTCTTCACCTCCTTTGTTAAATAAGCCCTGGTTTTTCATTATTTTTGGTGTAATTATAAATGGGATTTTAAAAAAAATTCTCTTTCTTCTAACTCATTGTTTGCATGTAGAACTGATTTTTGTGTATTGATTTTGTATATTGCCACTTTATTGTATTCATTTATTATTACTAGTAGTTTTTTGGTAGAGTCCTTTGTCTATTCAATGTATAGGATCACGTCATCTCTGAATAGTGATAGTTTCACTTCTTCTTTCTCAATTTGGATTCTTGTTATGTCTTTTTCTCTCCTAATTTCTCCAGCCAGGAGTTCCAACACTATGTTGAACAATAGGGATGAAAATGGACATCCTCTCTTGTTCCTCATCTTGGGGTAAATGCTTTCAGTTTTTCACCATTGAGTAGATGTTGGCTGTGGGCTTGTCATAGGCAACCTTTAGATGTTGAGATAAATTTTATTTATTCCCATCCCATTTTATTGAGAGTTTTTACCATAAATTGATGTTGAAGCTTGTTAAATGCTTTTTCAGTGTCTATTGAAATGATCATGTGATTTTTCTTTTTCTTTTCACTGATCTTGAGAGTGACATTGATTTGTTTATGTTGAGCCAACATTGAATCCTTGATGATTCTCTTACTATAGTGTTGGATGTGATTTGCTAAGATTTTGTTGAGAATTTTTGCATCTATGTTCATTGGCGATATATGTCTATAGTTTTCTTCTATTGTGCTGTCCTTGTTTGGTTTTGGAATCAGAGTAATGTTGGACTCAGAATGTATTAGATAGCTTGCAACCCTCTTCTGTTTTTTGGGTTTTTTTTTTTTTGAAGAATTTGAATAGGATAGGTATTAGGTCCTCTGATGGTTTGGTTTAATTCACTGGTGAAGCCCTCTAGTGCTGAGATTTTGTTTTTAGGAAGACTTTTGACTACTCTCAATTTCTGTGCTGTATATTTCACCCTGGTCAGTCTTGGAAGGTTGCATGATTCTAAAAAATTGCCCATGTCTCCCAGATTATCCAATTTATTTTCATAGAGACATTCATAATAGGGTTTTATGGTTCTTTGTGTTTCTGTGTCATATGTTACAATTTCCTCTTTCATTTCTGATACTTCTTGTTTTAATTTTTCCTCTTTTCAGATAAATTGAAACAAGAAATTATCAATGTATGATAATGATTTACAATTAGTAAACAGGTATGGCAATTTGCTTTTTCCCTCCCACCCCATGAACAAACTCTAAGTGATTTTGAAATAACCTTTTCCAATATAAGTAACTTTACTCATTTTAGTTTAATCTTTTAAATTTCAATAAAATGAAATTATTTCAGCATTTTTGTTGTTTTCTTGTATAAATCAAAGTTTTAAAAGCTTAGTTATGAGCTGAAATTTTTCAATTATGCTCTTAGAACAAATTACACAATATCAATGTACCACCAGCTTCACATTATGATATTTCACTGTATGATCACATCTGTAGAATGGATTAGTTTTATAAGTTGGGGGGGCTACTGTATTATTCTCTATAAAATGTTATTTACATAAACATGTAATGGCCTTATTTATTTTAACATGAATATTAAAAATTTATTAACAGCAATTCATAATACTATAAATATTGCTAAATATGGCCCACATTCACAAAAATTCCTTGAGGTCCTCAATTTTTAAGAGTCTCAAAGGGTCCTGTGAGCAAAAGCTTGAGAACTTGTTTCAGAAAAAATGTAATTTGATATCACATTTCACCAGGAGAGGCCGCCACTAACACAGGTTGCACACTTTTCCTGTAGTGGCTTAAATTTGAAGCTTCTGATTCAGTAGCACATGAGTGCCTTGCACCATGGATGTAATGAGTTAGGAATATTGATGATGGGGAAGAGCAGAGAGGGAGAGTGAGAGGGAGGGAGAAAGAGGGAGAGAGAGACCATCTCTAAGTCTTAATAAAGTCCTAGAAAAACTAGGAAAGAAGAAAAATAAGAATATAGTCTCAAAACTGCAGAGATAAAATAAGCACTGTTTAATGACACCGCCTACATGGGAGATTGCTGGGCCATCTGTACCGCCAGCTTAGCTGGGGAGCATCCCTGGATTCCCAGCTGCTACTTGAGATCAGGTTTTTCCCTGAAGGAAACCCTTCCACTGTTCTGCTTGCTCCTGTGACCTCCAGGTTACTGTGAGACGAACTTCTGACTCCTCGTACAGTATCCTTTTCCTGCAAACTCCATTTCTCTCACCAAATTCACAAAGATGCTCTCTGTGTGATACTTCACAATCCTGTTGCAATGCTATCCACGGAGCTACCAATCCCTGGGTATCATGAAAAATTATACGATCAAGTATATATTCATGTAAATTTTTCCTTGAGAAATCTCTTCTGAGAGACCGCATCATTCCAAAGTCATAATGTCTTGCACTTGGAATATTATGATTACTGTAGGTGAGATTTTATAAGGTCTCTATTCTTTGTCACCCTGTCCCATTAGCATTATTTTAAATGTTGATATTTCCCTTCCAGGTATTGATGTTTGTGCACTGAGATAATCTATCCTCTCTAATTTGCAGTTGTTAGGAAATCTGAAATGCAGTATTACTGAGCCATAGTTCTGGAATAGAGCCACTTCCTTTTCTGACCTTTCTTTTTGTTTTCTGTTCAGCATTTGAATGTCTTTTGTTATGCTGACTCTACTTGCTATTTTCTTTTCCCACCCAATTTTCCTCCCAATTCCCCTTCCTCAAGGGAATCCCTGTGCCTTGTGCTGATTTAACACCCCCAGCCTAGTTCCAAATGAGCTATACTCCCTCTCCTTCCACCCATTACCAGACAAGAAAGGGCAGGGTTATTTCTTCATTCGCAGAAGAGGAAGTTCACATAAACCTCGTCTGTGCAGGAGAGAGTTTTAATTTTCTACGAAAGCTCATTAATCACTATCCTTTCTACCCTGCCTCCCATGGGTCCAGGTAAATGAGTCAGTGCCAAAGGGGGTCAATAGCCAACACCCAGTCTAAAAGATGGACTAAGAATTTTTGGAGGCTTGAAGTTCCTGGAGTCTCAGCCTCCAGGCTCCTGCTGTCCTTTCCATACTTCTGTCTCTCTCCCTTGATGTATAAAACTCAGCACCTTCTTTGGATTTACCAGAAGCCCACCCACTCCAAGCGCTGAGTACTGTGCATTTATGGGACATTTTAGGGGAGTTCAGAAGACATCAATGGAAACAACTCTGCCATGGAACCATAGTATTGCCATTTTCCTTGCCAGGTCCTCTTACCTGGTGCCAGCCACTTCCCACCTTGCTCACTCTTTTCTTTCTGTCCCGCTGTAACAGGGGGGACCCACAGAAAAGGGTCAGAAACAACCAGACAAGCCCAGAAGGAAAAGAGCAAAATCAAATCAAGATAAAAGTTGCCATTGTCTCCTCCCCACGGGTCTCACCCACATCTGTGTCACCCAGTCCACGACCAAAAGACAAGCACAGTTTCTTCACGTGTCTCTAGGCTCCATGCGCCTCCTTCAGGTCTCCTTCTGGCTCCATCCTGCTTCTTTCCTCAGTCTCCTCTGCAGCTCTCTCCCTGCTCAGCTCCACCCTCCATTTGGGTGGGGCGGAACCTGAAACCTCCCCCTTTCCTGGGGACCACCCTGTTACACCGTCTCTGCTCTTGTCTTTTCTCTCATCGTTTCCTTTGTTCCCTGGATCTTTAAGTTTTTTTTTTTTTTTCCTTTTTTAGGGAGAAATAAGTGATTTTGCCTTCCCAGAATTCTGCAACTTGGCACCCTCAGGCACTGCAACATTTCACCATCTTACACCCTGGTATGTATCAAGTTGTTTTTTGAAAAATACAAAACAGGGCCTCCCCTGGTGGTGCAGTGGTTGAGCGCTAGTCTGTGAAGCTGCCCGCAGCCTCTGCAGCGCAAGTTCGATCCCCGGCCTCTGGGCGAGGGTCCCACATGGTGCGCAGACCTTTCCTGCTGTGCCCGCTGCTCCCCTCAGCAGTGTATTTTGTCAGTCTGTCTGTTCTGTTCCCCGCTCTGGCTCTGGTGAATTCTGTCACCCTCCCACACTTCTGACTGTACCCAGTGCTTGTATAAATAAATCTTTGAAAAAAGAAAAAAGAAAACTACAAAACAGAGAAGTCTTATTAGCTAAGAAATGGTGACAAATTTTGTTCTACCTCGTTACTATTTTAGCTTGCTGTTTCTACATTGGGTTTTCTTATCTGAACCCAAGTCAATTTTTTTTTTTTTCCTAGAGGTTTATTTGGGAGGTGACAGTGAAAGTAGGAAAAGAAATAAAGTGTTCAACTGGGCAATAAGAGCCCTTAGAAGTAAAGGTGCTAGAACATCTGTGTGTGAGTCTTTGCATGGACACATGCTTGCATTTCTCCTGGGTATCTACCTAGCAGTGGAATGATTGGGTGATACAATTGATTTAGGTTTAACTTTTTAAGAAACTGCCAGACTTTTTCAAAATGACTGTGACCTTTTATATTTGCACAGCTGTGTATGAGGGAACCCAGTTCTTTCAAGATCTGTGCACTGTAAATTATAAAGCAGTAATAAGAGAAATTAGAGGAGACCTAAATATAAGAAAAGGTAGTGTTCCTGGGTCAAAAACCTCAATAGTGCTAGGTGTCACGTCTTCCCTAGTCAATGTACTGATTCAATGCAATAGCTATCAAAAACCCCAGAAGGCAGTTAATGGGTAGAATTTATAATTTGATCTTCAAATTCATATGGAGATGCAAAAGATCCAAGAAAGATGAAATAACTGCAAACAATAAAGTTGAAAGGCTAACATTACCTGATTTCAATAGTTGTTATAAATATGGGTAATGTTTAAAACATCTGGAAGCCCAGACCATATTGCAGATGAAGTAAACCTCAATTTCCAAGGATGGGGCCCAGCAGCAGATTAGTTTTGAAGGTCCTGAACTAATGTCTAGTCCAGGCTGAAACCTTGTTAGATTCTTAAGCGAGCATATTTCGTTAAACCTCTAGAGGGCATCTTAGACTTTTCACAGCCAGAGGAATTCCACTTGCATCTAAATAGATGGTCACCCCGACATTCTGAAGCCTATTTATTTTTTAAGTTAATGTCTGGGGATAGGAGGAAGAATAAATAAAATAATACAGATAGTCATAACTGCTGTTAGTTTTTTTTGTTTTGTTTTTCTAAGGCATTAAGTATTTAGAAGGCATGGGGATTGTGAGACCTTGATCAGCTTTTGGTCCTGTGTTGATGCATCCTGGAATGAAAAGGAGCACTCAGAATTTACAGAGTCTAAAATGATCTTGGAACTAATGGAAATTCAGAGTTAGCCTTTTATTTGGAGACTTTTAAAACTTGACTCTAGGTTAACTCCTCTTCTAAACTCTTCAGCCACCATGTTCTAAAAAAAAAAAAAAAAAAAAAAAAAAAAAACTCTTTTTTCCTTCCTACCTTTGTGTTCCTGTCCCTTTTGGGGGGCAGCTCTTCCTGCTCTTTTATGTCTGTGTAAGTGTCATTTTCCTTTTTTTTTTTTTTTTTTTTAAATAATAAACCTGCCCTTTTGGATATAACTAAATGTCTCAGCCTTGTGGGGAAACTTAACTTACCATGTGCCACTGAAAGGGGAGCTCTGGTGAAACTTTTCTCAGGAGACCCCATTCTCTGAACCCCACATCTCTCCAAAATGACATCACATGTTCAGCTTTTCCTTGCTTTAAGCTGAGTCTTCCTTCTCTCCCTTCTCCCCCTCATTTTCCTCCTTTTCTGAATTTTTTAAAGCGATAGCTTGGTGTAATCTATCTCTGGGCTGCGACTTCTCTTCTTTCCTTCCTCCGCTTCTCTTTCCTTTCTCTTTTTTATGCATGTTCTTCTGTGATATAGTAAGAAATATGTGCTTATCTCTGCCCCTGGCTCCTCGCACAGAGCTTCTAAAACCCTTGCATTTCCTGAGTGATACGGGACATCATTTTTTTTTTTTTTTTTTTTTTTTTAGATTTATTTATTGATTGATTGATTGATACATACAAGCACTGGGTACAGTTAGAAGCGCGGGAGGGAGAGAGAATTCACCAGAGCCAGAGCGGGGAGCAGAGCAGGCAGGAGGACTGAAGTACACTGCTGAGGGGAGCAGCGGGCGGCAGGAGAGGTCTGCGCGCCATGTGGGACCCTCCTCCCGAGGCCGGGGAGCAGCCGGGGATTGAACCGGCGCTGCAGAGACTGCCGGCAGCTTCCCAACCCAGCGCTCAACCGCTGCGCCACCGGGGAGGCCCCAGGGACATCATTTTTTGATATTTTGTCTTTGGCTCCAATTCTGGGCACAGAATCCCTAAACCTATTACACGGAAGGGTGAGGGGTAACCCAGGACCCCCAAGCCTGCATGCTCTAAACGGTTTCTGCCATCTACTGCATCAAGAAAAAACAGGGCCTCCCTGGTGGCACAGCGGTTGAGTGCTGGGTTGCGAAGCTGCCCGCAGCCTCTGCAGCGCTGGTTCGATCCCCGGCTGCTCCCCGGCCACTGGAGGAGGGTCCTGCATGGTGCACAGACCTCTCCTGCTGCCCGCTGCTCCGCTCAGCAGTGTACTTCAGCCCTTCTGCCTGCTCTGCTCCCCGCTCTGGCTCTGGTGAATTCTCTCACCCTCCTGCGCTTCTGACTGTACCCGGTGCTTGTATAAATAAATTTTAAAAAAAAAATCTTAAAAAAAAGAAAAAACATACTCTAGTGCATAAGACCTTCAATAGAAAATAACTTTAATACAATTAGTGTTCAATAGACAGAAGAGAAAGAATATAGTTCAAAAGAGTTTTCAGTTAAATACCCAAAGTTACTCATCCCTTTGTGGATAAATGCTCAACCAAACAGCGGTGGCCCAAAGCAGGACCACTGAGGCCCAAAAGCTTGCCACAAGTCTAAGGCACCTTCGGGTGGGGACCCATAAAACAGGAGCAGAAGGGACCAGGCAAGTCTGGAAGAAAAGGAGCTAAATCAAAGCCCAACTCACGATAAATGCTGCCATTGTCAGCCTCCCCGTGGGTCTCTCACCCACGTCTCTGTCTCTTTCAAGTGTCTGCTTCCATGCCCCCGAAGTCCCTGGTACAAGTCCCAGGCTGAGAAGCAAGCAGAGCTTCTTCACATGTCTCTCTGCCCCATGTGCCTTCTCCGGGTCCTCTTCTTGCCCCTTTGCTTTCTTCTCGCAGTCCTTTCCAGCTTCTCCTCCTTGCTCAGTTTTACCCTCCCTTGGGTGGGGCAGGGAACCCAAAATCTTCCCTTTCCCTATTTCAAATCCTTTGGATTTTCCTGATAACTAACACATCTATTATTTTCTGAGGCAAGCTTGGTGGATTCCTGGATGATTTCATGATTGGAAGTTGGTCCCCAGAGTGACCAAGACGTGGTCAGACGCTTGGGACTTTCAGCTCCTGCAGTGAGGGGAGAAGGGCTGGAGATTCAGTTAGAAATAGATTGTGACTGGGATGAATCCTCCCTGAAAACCCTTGCTATAGTGTTTGGAGAGTTTTCAGGTTGAACACATCCATGTGTGTGTACACTCTAATTCCACAAGGACCATTCCAGGTCTCATTCTGTGTACCCCCTGCATCTGGCTGTGCATCTGAATCCTTTATTATAGGCCTTTATTATATCCTTTGTAATAGGCCAGTGAATATCACTGAAAGTGTCTCTCTGAGTTTTATAAACAATTCTAGCAAATTATTGAACCTGGCATGTGGTCATGAAAACCTGTGATCTGTAGCTGGTTGGTCAGAAGGGCAGGTGCCAACCTGGGACTGTAACTGGCATCTGAAGTGGGGCGGACATTTTAACATGGGTAGTGTGTGAATTGAGTTAAATTGCAGCTGATGGCCATGGCTAATGAAATCCCAGCTGATGCACACAGAGTTAGAGAAATGGTTGTTGGTTGGTGTAAGCAAAAATCCCCACACATTTTGTGAGTAGAGACATGGTTCTCTTTTATCTTCTTTATTAATACATTAAATAACAAAGGTGAAGTAAGTACCCTGTGAGCTATTTGCAGCATCTCTAATGTGCTATGCACAGAGCTGTGATTGTACTTGATGTAGATAGTAAGATAAGCACCTGGTAGATTTCCGCAGCGGGGACTCCACCCAAGCTTCATAACAGACCTCAGCAGCGTCTGACTCAGTCAAAAGGCAGGAGACTGTGAAGAACAATATATCGGATGTCTTGATCGAGAACCCCTCCCCTGTGGGTGCTGTTCATTTCTTTTTAATAAATCTCGACTTTTTCTGCACTACCTAGAATCCTGTCGGCCCTTACTGATGTCTGCGGCAGCTCATTCATTCCATTCTTCAGAAGCCAGCTTCCAAGAACTCACTCGAGCAGGTTTATCAACCTTCCCCAGTTTCATTCCGGTTTTATTTTGTTGACAAAGTTACAAGTACAACCAATCCTAATCTCTGGTTCACCAACCTACATTTGTAAATGGCAGTGGAGTTTAGTGAAAACAAAGATGTAATTTTCCCCCATATATGCTCATGAATCTTCTCTGATCCAGAAACCTCTGAAGGTAGAGGGGTCTGTGGTCTCCCAGGTTAAGAACTGCTCTTGTAGAACATTATATTAAACACAGATTAAAAAAAAGATTTATTTATTTTTATTTTTTAATTTTATGTATATTTTTACATCATTTTTCATTTTTGCACAATGTTTACATTTTCATCTTGGTTATAGTCCCCATACGATTCCCACCCCCCTTGTTTTGATCCTACTCCCACCTCCCCCCCACTGTATAGTGTCTCTGGTTTATAGTTGCTTGTTGATTTTTATTTTTACTTTATTATAAATAGTCTTTTTTCTGGTCCCTTATTTAGGTTTTCTAAATTCCTGCTGTGATCCGGTGTTTTTCTTTTTCTTTCTGGCTTGTTTCACTGAGCATGATACCTTCCAGCTCCATCCATGTTGCTGCAAATTGCATGAGTTTATCTTTTTTGATTGCTGAGTAATATTCCATTGTGTATATGTACCACATCTTCTTGATCCAGTATAATCAGGGAAATGCAATTCAAAAATACAATGAGATACCATCTTACACCACTGAGAATGGCACATATTAAATAAGCAGGCAACAATCAATGTTGGCTAGGATGTGGAGAAAAACGAACTCTCCTGCCCTGCTGGTGGGAGTGCAAACTGGTCCAACCACTATGGAGAGCTGTGCGGATATTTCTCAACCTGCTAAAGATGGAGCTTCCATATGATCAAGCAATCCCACTCCTAGGTATTTATGCAAAGGACACAGAAACATCAATTCAAAAGGGCATTTGCACCCCTATGTTTATAGCAGCACTATTTACAATAGGTAAGCTATGGAAGTGGAAACAACTCAAATGCCCAAAAATAGATGACTGGATCAAAAAAGATTTATTTATTTATGCATACAAGAACTGGGTACAGGCCAGAGGTGCGGAAGGTGAGAGGATTCACCAGAGACAGAGTGGGGAGCAGAACCGGCAGACTGACTGAAATACACTGCTGAGGGGAGCAGTGGGCGAGTCAGGAGCAGTCTGCTGTGCCATGTGGGTAGCTCCCTGGCTGGGGATCAAACTCATGCTGCAGTGGCTGCAGATAGCTTCATAGGCTGCTGTCATAACCCCTTGCGCCACCAGGGAGGCCCCCAGATTTTTTTTTTTAATGATGAAATGAATTCCTTCCTTCCCTCCCAAACCCCTTCCCTCCCTCTCCCCCCCTTCTCTCTCCCTCTCCCTCTTCCCCTCTCTCCTCCTCCCTCCCTCTTTCTTCCTTCCACTTTCTCCTCTCTCCTTTCTTTATCTTTTACTTTTTATTAAAAAATTTGCAAATCTTCTGAATAGTTTCTAAGTTGCTATCTTTGAGTTGAAGATCATGTAGGAGGCTGGAAACTAACATCAGTAGTTCTCAAACTTAAGCACGCACCAGAATCTCCTGGACTCTCATTGAACAAGTTCAGCGCTGACTCCTAGAGCTGCTGATTCAGTGAAGGCCTTAGAATCTGCATTCCTAGTAAGTTCCCAGGTGGTCCTGATGTTGCTGTCGTGGGCTGTCTCTTTGAGAACTGCTCCCTTATACAGGTTTGACATTCTGATGTTCTGATGGTTTGAACTGGGTAAGTGATTTTCCTACAAGGACAGCTCAGGTAAAGCAGATGGAGTGGCTCGAGTGTGATCATATGTCATGGGGACTGTGGAGAGGTGCAAGGGGTGAACAAGGGCACAGCAGGTGTGGCAGGGGACTTGTATGACCTTCTCACATCCCCTGCTCCCACTTCAGTTTGTCAGCAGCTATGGGAGTGACCCCCCAATGTGCTGGCCTTTCCTTGAGCCTGGGGACTTGCCCTGCATCACCAGAATCTCCTCTACTATACAAGGGGGATGTGATCCCCTTACTAGCATCCATCTCCCCATGGGGGTCCATGGAGATAACCCCTAGCCTCTTGGTTCTTGGTGTGGTTCACGTGGTAGCACAGAAACCCCCAGTTGACTTGAGCCCTAATGCCTAGAGGAGTAATCCACTCACTGAGTCTCCCTTTCCAGGGTATATTCTACTCTGTCTCATTCTCTCCCCTCTCTCCCTTGGGGTTCCTGGAATCACTTTTTGAATTAAACGACCTATTCCCGTGTTTGCCTCAGGTACTGCTTTAGGAAAACCCCATCTAAGATATGCATTCAGGTCCCAGCCTGGCAGTGGATTAAAGCTTTCAATGCTTCTCCTTATCAGCACCACCAGACCACATTACCCCAGTTCCTGAGCTAAAATAATGTTCAAGATGAACCCTGGGCCTGGCCCTGCTACAAGGCACTGGTGCTCAAGAAATATTAATGCCCTCCTCTCTTGAGGCTGGTTGCGGGCTGGGAGGAAGCAGGAAGAGGCAGAGGGAAGAATTCATTTGTCAGGTTCGAGAACACACAGGCAAGGGGGTTTGGCTGAACTGCAGTGACACGGATGTGCGAGGGCCGATTACATGTCTATTCTCCCAAAATGCAACTCTCTCTCTTAAAGAATTGCAATGTAGTAAAAATCATTTGTGTTGGCCATACATGCTTTGAGCTGTCCTGGGACTTAAAAATCCTTATCTGAAACGTCTTCTTCAGCAGGATGCGTTAGATTTTAGCTGTTAGGTTGTGGATGGAGATTACCTCATTGATTATCTGACAACATTCTGCTTGCCCTCCTCCTTCCTGTTTAATTTTAAAAAGTGTTTTTTTTTATCATTTTGATAATATTAGAGTAGAAATATTAATGAGATGGCTGGCACTTATTATTGAACTGTGAGTCTCTTTCATTCTTTCATTTGTTTTTAATTTGGTTGAAATTCTGTAAAATAGCGCCTCCCTGGTGGTGCAGGTGGTTAAGCGCCGCATTGTGAAGCTGTCCGCAGCCTCTGGAGCGCGGGTTTGATCCCGGCCGGCCGGTGAGAATCCCACAAGGCGAAGCAGACCTCTCCTGTCTTGCCCGCTGCTCCCTGTCAGTCTGCCTGTTCTGTTCCCTGCTCTGTCTCTGGTGAATCCTCTCACCCTCCCCCACATTTGGCCTGTACCCCGGTTCTTGTATAAAAATAAATAAATCTTTTAAAAAAATTCTATAAAATAGAAAGAGAAAGAAAAAAGCTTTTACATTAGTTTCAGAGATCTTTTTTTCAGCGAATTTCCCTGCCCCTTCTGCTCTCCCCTCCCATCCAACAAAGTAATGCTGAAACAGAATCCAAAGGAGAGACACTGATGAAGAGGGAGCAATATGAGTTGCCTCTTTTTCCATCCTGTGAGTTTTCACACAGGTTCTGCCTATGGGGATATGTTTCTAAGTACATTTGCTACAAGCGGGTACATGTCAAGGACAGATGCAGAGTGAGATAAATGATACAAAAAAAAAAAAAGCAGGAAGTGCAAGAGAAACCAAAACAAATACAAATTCAGATTGGTAGATCAATTTTTTATAATTGAAATAATTTTAAAACTCATTTTCTATGGCTTCAAAGAATGTCTTTCTGCTGAGAAAAATTTTATATGTCATTTGTGACTGGAAGCTGTGGACACTGCAGTGGGCTTTATCTGCATTCCACCCCTGGTCTCTGTCTAAAGAACCAGCACAAAGAACCAGCACGAAGCAGCATCATTCATCTTTCTGACTCCTGGCAGAACGATGGGATATGACAGTGGGTCAGGGAGATCACGCCCCATTTTAAATAGACAAATAGAATTTGAGATGCAGACGATTAAAAGCTAAGAAGCTGAGGTGAATCAATTCCCCCTGTGATTGATCATGGCAGCCTGTTTCCTCGACCACAGTAAACTTCAAGCTAGGATTCATAGCTGGTACATGGACTTTTTTTTGCACAATATGTGTGGGACCTTGAAAAGATCCTTTCTTCTGTGAATAGTTTTTACTGCCAGATTCGATTGCATGACAACTTGGTTTTATATATGCTTATATATCTGTATAAAAGCATACATACATATATAGTGTGTGTGCATAAGCAAGACGTCAAATAACAAGTATGTGCAATAAATGAGAAAAAGAGAGCTTAAACAAAAGACTTAGAAATTTGCATTTAATTCAATTGGCTAAAGAAGTCACTAAGTTTGTGAAAAGGATAGTTTGGAAGCTCTTGAAAATCACTGGATGATAAATAAGGAGAGCTTATGCAGACATCCCAGTCCTAGTAACAGATACAAAGCAATGCCCTTGAGAGACAGTGAAGGCAGATGAACACGATGCGGCAGTCCCTGTCGAGGGAACAAAAGAAAGAGCCATAGATATATCAGAAATGCACTGTGTCTGTCTATCCATCTCTGAACCAGGACTTGATTAAAAAGACTACTGCACTCAGATATTTATAACATTAGAATTCCAAGGGAATTCTTGTCTTCAACCTTCCTGTCCTCCTGTCTCACCTATTCATTACCATGTGCAATAAGACGTCTTCCTTAGAGGTAACTATTGTGCAAATACAATTTTATGCAAAAATGTTTTAAACTATCACTAAGGAGGGTAGTCTTTTTAAAAATTGAATTACTTTAAGTTGGATTTATTTTTATTTTAGAAGATTGGCTGAATTATCTGAGGAAGAAGATGGCTTCCATCTCTTTAGGATGGCAAGAAAGTACTTTGGAGACCTTAATCCTGACCCTGAGATTCCTGTGCATGGCAGAACCTAAGGAAAGAAGAGGTATAAGTACACATGTCTGGCGGGGCTAGGTATTAATCACTGTGGCCAGAGTCCCCAGTGGTCCAGGCTGTGGCTAGTGGGATGGACCTTCAGGAGATATAGCCTTGTGTTTTCCTAAGCCAAACTTCTCTCTTATTTTCTTGATGTCATATAAATAGGCTCTGAGTTCTTTATGACCCATCAGAAGTGAGGGAGCCCCGGTAAGGACTGATACTGGGCATCTTTCTGGCCTTTATGAATAGAAGCTAGGAATCAGGTTGACTGGTTTTCAAAACTACAGACATCCACCAATTCGTCTATTCAAATATTGTGAACCATGTACTCCTGTTACATGATTGAAATGTGAGCTCTGCACTTTTGTTGGGTCTGCATTTTAGGGGGGGGGGTTTCTATAGATGATTTACTTAGATTTATTTTGCTGTGAAACTCAGCTTCATTGCCACTATTCATTTCAATACTGATAGCACTGTCAGTGACCTGGGAAATATAAGAAATGTAGATAATTTTTTTGTCACTCATTAAAGATGTCTGTGCTGCCAGCGTAAGTTCATTTTGAGTCTCATTCGTGGTCATTCCATGGCTGCTGTACTATTCCAAAAATTAACATTGGATCCCTAATCATTGGTGTCATTTCCATATTATGGAGGTGCAAACTGAGTCAGCCTTGCAGATGGAGATTAATCCAAGCATGATTCTGAAACACTTTTCAAGTCATTGCTTACATGCAGGTCATTGAATAATCCCACATTATACAGAGAAACCTGAATGGCCAGCTCAGGAGTCCAAGACATTCAAAATGCAGGGATGGCTCCAGCCTCTGTTCATGCTGCAGGCACTGACCACATTTTATTTACCTTGTCTTAGGAAGGTCTTCCGATCTATTGTCCTGGTAATATCACCGGTTGTAAGATTACCTTGTTACTGTTGAAAATGACTCTTTTAAAAAATTTCCCTTTTGGGTTTCATACATATCTTTTATTTTATTTTATTTTTGAATCAATAGTTTATTTTACTGCTGGGTAGTCTTTCATGGTATGCATGTATCACCCACAGAAAGCGTATATGAGTTATTTCCAATGTTGGCTATTCCAAATAGCTTCTATGAACATTTGTGAATACATGTCAATGGTGAGAAACTGAAAACTTTGCTACTAAGATCTGGTCCAAGACAAGGATGTCCACTCTCACCACTGCTATTCAACTCAGTGTTGGAAGTTCTAGCTAGAGCAATTAGACAAGAGAAAGAAATAAAAGTAATCCAAATATACATATCTTTAAACCAGCACTGAATTTACTACGTCAAGATGTGCATTTTACACTTAATCATCTATTTAGTTTCTGATATGCTTAGGACATTCTTATTGAATTGACTGAACCACAGAGTTGTTTGTGAATGTTTGAAAGGCCACTCCCTGACTTAAATCCCTGGCCCATTGTATGAAGGACTTTCACTTGAATAGTTCATTTGGGCCTTAACCATGTCCCCCCCCCCCACCGAGGTTACCACCTCTGTTGACAAGGAAAGTCATTTTCAGACCACAAATAGAAAAGGAGAAAATAAAAATGTTTAACAATACCCACATTCATTGATTCTTTAAGATGTAATCTTGTCCAGTGGAATGGCTGAGTTAGTACTTTAAAAAAATGTACTAATATGTATACATTCATACACACATTTTTAAGGAGAATTCAGCCATTATATATATGGAGTAGTATTTGTGATTTGCTTAGGGTCTTTTTTTATAAAAAAAAAAAAAAGATACTTTTTATTTATACAAGCACTGGGGTACAAGCCAGAGGCGTGGGAGGGTGGGGGAATTCACCAGAGACAGAGTAGGGGGGAGCAGAACAGGCAGAAGGAACGAAATACACTGTTGAGGAGAGCAGCGGGTGAGACAGGAGAGGTCTGCCTCGCCATGTGGGAATCTCCCTGGGCGGCCAGGATTTCTGAATAAAACTGGAGATTCTTCATCAAGTCTTAGGATTTGTTGCTTGGAAGAGGGAGTGGATAGTTTTGTGTGGACCCAAAGACATTTTCAACTAATGAAATTATTCTTGGAGGCATACTTAAACCTGGTATGTGAACTTTCTTAAAAGGATGACACGAGTACATATTCATAATATGCTCTGTATTTTAAGAAATCATAGTTTCCAGGGCAGTCTTTATGGTATGATATCATGTTTATAAAAAGAAGAAATATACATATATGTGCAGTAAATTTTTTTGAAAAGACTTTAAAATGACAGCTGTGTTTTTCCTCTCTTTTTATTTATCTATGTTTCCAATATTTATCCTTGAGTCTACTCTGAATTCTTTTGTTATTAAAATAATAATAAGGAAAAAGAAAAGGACTTGTTAACAGCCAGAGCTGTCCCAACTGGGGCAGGTTACAAGGCAATAGACTACCCATCGTCCGGGATAAGCAGAAGTGAGGAGGTTAACTAACAGAAATTCCATAAAAGAAGGACCTTCTATTTAGTGGTCAACAAAAGAGCTCAAATTCCCAGTCCTAAGATTCTACAACTTGGAATTCTCCTATGTGTTAGATTTTCTAAAACCAATTGTAAATATTCAGGCACTCATGGCTCCTGGTCACTTGTAAGAAAGTATTAGGATAAATTTTTTAAGATTAATTTATTTATGCATACAAGAGCTGGAGTATAGGCCAGAGGTGTGTGAGAGAGAGGCCAGAGGTAGGGGAGAGTGAGGGGATTCACCAGAGACAGAGTGGGAGCAGAACAGGCAGATTAACTGAAATATACTGCTGAGGGAAGCAGCAGGCGAGATAGGAGAGGTCTGCTGCGCCATATAGGTAGTTCCCTGGCAGGCTGGGGATCAAACTCGTGCTGCAGAGTCTGCTGATAGCTTCACAGTGATGTGCTTAACCCCTTGTGCCACCAGTGAGGCCCCCAGGATATTTCTTTAATCCAAGTAAAACCTAAAATGTCCCCAATATCTATTTTTTCCTATGTGAGCAAAATCAGAAAGGTGCTGTTTTGTGCAGGTTGAGGTGGGTTGGTGCTCAAAAACAGAACTGCCTCTTTCTGGCAGCCCCATTTTGTCATCCCTGAATCAAACCAAGGTAGCAGTATCTTAATGATAGATCACTGCTAACTTTTCTTTTTGTGAAGCAAACATGACAAATAAAGAATAAACCAGATGTTCCTAACAAGATCTGGGGTATTCACTCTCTCTCTCGTTTTAACCTGAAATCATATTAAGTAGCAGTGATCTTCTATCAGATAAGCTGAAAGGGAAAGAACAGCCTCTACCACAGTGTGTATTGATGGGCAGGCTGTTAGGACAAACCATGAACCCCAGTTCAGTTACTCTCCCTGAAACAAACACCTTTATAAAAAAATGAGAGATGCTCACACTCCCAGCTTTCAAACTATACTACAAAGCCATAATGATTAAAAATGCATGGTATTGGAACAAGAACAGATACACAGACCAATGGAACCGAATAGAAAATCCAGAAATAAACCCACAGATTTACAGTTAACTAATCTTTGACAAAGGAGCAAAGAATATGCAATGGAGCAAAGAAAGTTTGTTCAACAAATGGTGCTGGGAAAACTGGATCGCTGCATGTAAAAGAATGAAGCTTCACTACTACCTCACACCATGCACAAAAATCAACTCAACATGGATTAAAGAACTAGACATAAGAACTGAAACCATAAAATATATAGAAGGAAATAACAGGCGAAACACTACATGACATGTGCCTCAAAAACATCTTTACAGACATATCACCCAAAGCAGTGATAGTGAGGGCAAAGAGACACAGCTGGAACTACATCAAATTAAAGAGCTTCTGCACAGCAAAAGAGACAATAACCAAAACAAACAGAAACCCCACCCACTGGAAGAAAATTTTTTCACACAACACTAATGATAAAGGACTGATCACAAAAATCTACAAAGAGCTGATGAGACTCAACAAAAACAAAGAAAATAATCCAGTCAAAAAATGGGCAGAAGAGCTAAAAAGAAACTTCTCCAAAGAGGAAATACAAATGGCCAACAGGCATATGAAAAAATATTCAACATCACTTGTAATCAGGGAAATGTAAATCAAAACTACAATGAGATACCATCTCACACCAGTGAGAATGGCATATATTAAAAAACTATCAACAACAAATGTTGGCGAGGATGTGGAGAAAAAGGAACTTTCCTGCACTGCTGGCAGGAGTGCAAAATGGTTCAAACACTATGGAAAGTTGTATGGAGATTCCTCAACCTACTAAAGATAGAACTTCCAATTGATCCAGCAGTTCCACTCCTAGGTATTTACGCAAAGGACACAGAAACATTAATTCAAAAGGGCACCTGCACCCCTATGTTTATAGCAGCACTATTTATAATAGGTAAGCTATGGATATAACCCAAATGCCCAAAAATAGATGACTGGGTCAAAATGTGATGTGGTATATTATATATATATATATATATATATATATATATATATATATACAGTGGACTATTACTCAGCAATCAAAAAAGATAAACTCATGCAATTTGCAGCAACATGGATGGAGCTGGAAGGGATCATGTTCAGCGAAATAAGCCAGAAAGAAAAAGGAAAATACCAGATGGTCTCACTAATAGCAGGAATTTAGAAAACCTAAATAAGGGACCAGGAAAAAGACTAATTATAATAAAGAAAAAATAAAAATCAACAAGCAACTATGAACCAGGGATGCACTATGGGGGGAGGGGGAGGAGAGGAGGGATTAGGGTCAAAATAAGGGGAGTGGGAATTGTATGGGGAATATAACCAAAATGAAAATGCATACATTGTGCAAAAATGAAAAATGATGTAAGAATTATATAATATATATATTTTATAATAATTTTATAAAAATATATTATAATTATATTATATATATATATATATAATGAGAGATGCTGCCTGCAGAGGATCAAAGCAATGCTTCCCCATGGAGACATGAGTGGAGAAACTCTTCAAGAGATTTTAACCATTTTGTGGCATACCCAAGTCTCACCTTATGAAACAGAAGAAACTGTATGTCTAGAAATACCAGTTAAAGTCCCATAAATTAAAGAAAAGATATAAAATACTGAGCACACTCTTTTCCCATTCCTATATTTCTCCCTTAGGCAATTTTTTAGGCTGATGGGACCTGAAGGGCTGGCTCCATACTCTCAGTCCTTTAGATTTTCAGCAGTTCCCTGCTTGTTCTGAGCAATCTATCAAAAATAATGAGGAGGTTGGCAGTTGGTGCTGTGCAGAATGTAGCCACCAGAAAGGACACCTCTCCTTAAGTAACCCCACACTTATTCTGGGAACATTTACAAGACAAAAATAAAGCTCAACAAATGAAGTTTGTTTTTTTTTTTTTTGGTTTTTTTTTTTGCATCAGTGTTTTCTTTGCCATTGTCATCTTTAGGTGAGGAGGGGATTTTGACAGGTTTGGTTGATTACAGAATATGCTGTTGGTGTCTTGGGTCTGGCTTTGACATTGGGCATTTGCACTGCAGGGGGCAGTGAGACGTCAAAGCTCAAGGCAATTTTAGCCATGCACGTTGATTCCTCCAAATCAGAGTTCTGAACTCAAGTTGCTGTCTGTTAGTGTATCTAAATCTTTCAAAGTGTTTGACTTTCCATTTTTCCTCTCTGTATACAAGGTATGGTGTGGTCAGCATTGCAATGCTAGTAAGGAACTTTTAAAAAACAGAACTGTGATACCATCCTGCAGTAGCAATTATTTGTATATTGTTATGCTCCTTCTGGCCCTGATGTGTATCATATATGGTGCACATGTATTTTACAGAGGAATATGGAGAATGATCCAACTCCTCATAGTTTTATATTATGCTATTTTCATTAACTTTGTATCCTAAACATCATTTTTCCATTTATAATTGTTATATGTAATTACTCCATGACATAATATCTCAGGGCACTATGCATCATAATTTCTGAGCCCTCTCTTATTTTTGAACTTTCAGGTCACTTTATATTTGCACTCTTAGAAATATGATATAAAACAGGCTCCTTCACTTTTTAATAACGATACAAACTATCATTTTGCTGCCTAATGGGTTACTAAAGATAGCACTATCTAGTTGTTTGCTAGTGTCCTTTATATATGATTATAATGCCATTAGCCTGTTATGTTTAAGGCATATGTTTTCTAGTGATTGGATTTCTGGGAAACAAGAATCGAAACACTGTACCATGAGTGCCTCTTGTGTCTGAAAATTAACTTCATTAAAAAAAGCAATTTAAGAAAGTCCCATGATTAACTAGAACATTAAAGAGTGTTCGAGTTAATTGGATTTTCTGATATTTACAACTATTGTTGTTAATATCTTATCTTTATATAGAGGTTAGAGGTTAAAAAACAATTTCCATGATATGTTTGTACATGTTACCCCACTATGTAAAGGTAGAATGTTTCTACTTGGTAAGAGTTTGCTCTGATTGTATCATCTTCAAATCACCATATAAATTTAGTGCAGAGAGTGCATAATCATTGACCATTGAATTTAATTAAAAATTGAGTCAGTATTTCCTGAACCTGAAATTTCAAATGTTTGGGGTTTCCGTACAGGAGGGCTGAATGAGGTGTCAGTTGTACCCTTTTTTCAGGATGCAGATTCACCAGCCATGTCTTTCTCACCAACCACTTCCCTATGGAACAATGGGTGACTTATAGAAACATGTATTCATTCACACGCATTCAAAGGGCTTTCTTTCTGTAACATAAACTGGTGAAAGAATAATCATGATAACAATGAACTGATGAAATGCTTACAAGAGTATTAGAAATACAGACATGAAAACAAACCAAAATGTACCATAGGGTTAAATAAGTGCTACCCCTGAAACAAAAATGGGCATTATCATCTCATTCAGCCACTTAAAGGAGATAGAATACCTGGGATTTATTCAGAAATAAATGTGGAGACATCATTATCCACAGGCAAGCGAAAAAAAAAAATGCCCTTTGTATTATGATATTCAACCTTCAGGGTTTGACAGTAGTGAAAAAATCCTAAACACTAGATTTGGGTTCCATTCCTGGTCTTGTCACTTATGTGTTAGCTGGAGTGAATGATTAAATCTTCTCAAAACTCATCTAACTTCATGTCGGTATGATAGTGATAGCAGGCAAACCTAGAGATAAAAGAGGATGCCTCAGTTTTTGTGAGTCTTCCCCACATACTTAAGAACTAGGGAGAAGACCCCTAAAAAACAGACATGCAGAAAGAAATTTTTAACTTTATTTACAAGGGAACTGGTGGGAAGTGAGAGAGAGAGAGAAAGAGAAAGAGAAAGAGAGAGAGACTAATTGGTCAGCATGTCCTTCCAGCAATGCCATCTGAGCTAAGACCCAATTAAGCCAAAGCTGGAAAGCAAGAGCGGGCATGCAAGTATTCAGTCTTTTGAGTCCAACATGGCCACTGAACTCCACCTGTAGTTTCCATAATTCCCCTCACCCACCATGCAGGAAGTCAGTTTCATAGCACGCTGTGAGTTGTAATTCTGGCACTGAGATCTCATCAGCAAGGAGATGTGGTGAATTTCAATCATGACATCATTTGCTGACTTAGAGTTTATTCCAGTAATAGTACTTCTCCTTTGTGTTTCTAAGATGCAGAAAAATGTGCCCAACAGCACATCTCTTGTAATTTTGTTGTTAATAATCCCTTTATTTCAGGTGTAGCAAGAGGAGTGGATAATGAATTGAAAACTCGTTTGTTTTCAATAATGTGCTTTTGCCTGCATATTGGAAATTATCTAAATTTTGAGAAAATGAAAAAAAAAAGAACTTTTAACTTTTCTGAGAGACATATACTTTATATTCAAGGGTATTGAATACCAGCTAATAAAAAGAATTATTATATTTGTATTGAAGTTAAGTGAGTCATGAAATGGGAAGCAATGGATAAAATGAATGACAGTAAGATAGGCAAAATATTTGCGTACATCTTCCTATTATTTTATTAAGTGAGTCACAGAAAGTAAATATAAACTGACTTTTCAGAGTCTAGTCTGTTAAATTAAAAAAAAAAAAACACTACAAAGCCTAGCAGAAAAAAAATGTACATATATTACTTTCCCAAATGGGTGCTTAGTGACACAGTTGGTTCATGGTAACTTGTCAAAAGCAAGAAAAATTGAACATAACCTTTTCTTATTCTCAAATAATAAAGAATGGAATTTTCTTATCTCAGTATTTCTTAGGTCAGGACTTTGGGAAAGATCTGTCTGGGTCTGGGTGATTCTTCTTTTCTATGTGTCAGATTCAGGGTAGTCAAATTTATACCATGGTAATTCAAGTAGAATTTATACTCTAATATTGATAATATGAATGGCAGCTGAAAATATTCATACATGGAAATTCATCTCTTAATATTCAGAATATTAATTCTGAACATTATTCTGAACAATATTTAGAATATTAATTACAACACATTCTATTATTGGTTAAGCCACTCACTAGAGACAGTATATATTCAAAGGGAGGAGACTGAAACTTGATCTTTCAATGGGAGAAGTAGCGCAGAATTTGACTATCTTTGTTTAATTATGCATACTTACACCTAGATAATTAATGCTAGGGACACTTCATACTCAAGTTCCTCTTTATATCCTATTGCTTAACTGAATAAGAAAACATTTCTGCACACTCTGATGGCCTCTGACTGCAATCATCTGTAATTCTCTGCCTGAAAATTTTCTCTGGCCACAAGATTTTTCCCATGCAGCCAAGGGGCAGTTGGGAGGCCCACATACATAATGTTCATGTAAGTGGACTTCAGTTAATGCTGGAGAATAAATATGCCAACCCCCTTGCCTCTCAGGTGGGACAACTCTAAGGTGTTTTACAAGGTTAAGAGGCCTCTGATATTATTGAGTCTTTTTGCTCACAGCAATAACCTGTTAATAATCAACCAACACTGCATTTATTTCTTCTCTTTCACTTCCCAACTGCCTAGTAGTTTTCCCTGAGATTTTCTTCCAAATAGCTTTTACTGCATTTGCTTTTACATGCTGCTGCTTATGGACTGATATTTTTAGACTACGGAATTAGAATATTTGGTTCCAGATTTGCTGCAACTAGAGAAGGTACCATGTCTAATTACATCATTTATAATTTAGAGGACTGTTGACCTGAGGATGATTAAACTGAGTCTTGCTTTGTTTCAATGACTGTTCAAAGTCACCTGGCCATTAGGTATGCAGATGAATCAGGACTAGAACGCCAAGGCTTCTGACTCCTGGTCACTGTTCTTACCTCTGCAGAATGTGACAGGGTATTGAGCTGGTCACCACATCTCTTAATCCTATCCATATGCACACAAGCATGACACGTGACAGAATGAAGATGCATTTGGGTACACACATGTACACACATTCGCACACAGGCAAACTTGTCTTCAGTAAGTAGCCTACCTTGATTAGCTCAATAATCAAGGCTACAGTATATTCTAAAATCTATTGAAGAAAAACTATCCATCTCACATACATTGATGTATTTTTTAAGAATTGGATGATTTTTCAATTTGTTTTATTTCTGAAAGAATAATGGGAACATTTTTACCTTTTGCCAGTGGCATAACTAGTGTTTGAACCTGCAGCAAAACATTTTTTAACAACTCTCCTCACTTATACAATAAGCTTATTTTGAATAATAACCATATAATAATCATTAAAATAACTGTTCTCTTGGTTTAGGTCTTATTTACTATTTCTAGATTTAGTCTTAAGTTTTAGAACAAGTAACAATTAAGAAAACAAAAATATAATTTAATTTTTAAAAACAGTTCTTTGAGCCTCCCTGGTGGCGCAGGCGGTTGAGCACAGTGCTGTGAAGCTGTCCGCAGCCTCTGCAGCGCATGTTCAATCCCGGCTGGCCAGCAAGGGTCCCACATGGTGTGGCAGACCTCTCCTGTTGTGCCTGCTGCTCCCCTCAGCAGTGTATTTCGTCAAACTGCGTGTTCTGTTCCCTGCTCTGTCTCTGGTGAATCCTCTCACCCTCCTGCTCATCTGGCCTATATCCTGACTCTTGTATAAATAAAATAAAATCTTTAAAAAAAAACCCAACAAAACAGTCTTCATCTGATGAATAGAGCATACATGAACAAAAATCACCCTTATCATGAGAACTACAGATACGAGTACATAAAGGAAGAAAGATACCTAACTTTTCAAGACACATTTCATTTTATGACTCATCAACTAGTGTTTCTATCTTTTACCCTTCAATATTCTGCCCCTCCCCCATAAATAGGGCAGATAATTAAGTCATAAGAATATGAGAAGGAAATATGAGATAAAATCCTACCATATTGTTAATTTCTCTATTACTGCAAATGTAAACAAGTAGGAAAGCAGATATTTTATATAAATTTCTTTTAAACTATGCCATTTTAAAGAAAATTGTTCTACCCATAAAATAAACATAGTTTCAGTTGTTTCATCCTATCTCTAAATTCTAATTAGTGCAAATATGCTGAAGTTTTTTAAAAGTGACACTAGCTTATTGCAAGAATACCATTTGCAATAATAAACTTTTATTTGGGGGATTTTACCCTAAAATTTAGCCTTTTGCAATTAAGGGCTTCTATGTAGGACATGATAAATACACATCTATTGCTTATAAGCAAGACTTCCCTTTGATGATACAATTTGTTCTAGTTTGGTCTCACCATTTGCTAACTATTTAACCTTGGATGAATTACATGGCTTTGTTTAGGCTTCTTAGTTATAAACTGCAACAAAGACTGACTTATTTAGTCATAAAAAGAATTAATTGGGAGAATAATAGAGGGAAAGGCCAGACGACCAGGGAGAAGAACCAGACAGATAAATAAAGGGAAACCAGGAAGCTGGAACCACAGCCCAGTTCTTGCTTCATGAACATCTGTTTGGAGCTGCTGTTGTTGCCCCAAGAAATTGGTTGCCAACACTGCACCAGTGCTACTGTCTCATCCTCCACATGGTATCATGAGCAGTGGCAGGGAGACCGATTAGAGTTGGAGAACTATCAGAACCATCTACTCTTAATCCCTTCATAATCTCACCTGGTCTCAAGACTTTAAATATTATCTCTATGATGGCAACTTCCAAATTTATATCTTTCTTCTACCTCTACCCTGAATCCTAGGCTCACATCTGATCTACTCAGTCTCTCCACTGAGAAAGCCAAGAGAAAACTCAATGCAACATGACCAGATGGAACTCTTGTTCTTCCTCTCCTCTGCTCACACCCACTCCTCATTTCAGTGAAGGATCACTTTGTGCTTCCACTTCTCACTCTTTTTCTCACATCTCACTTCTAATCCATTAGGAAATTCTCCTGGTTCAATATTTAAAATATATCCAGAATCTGAACTCTACTCTTATCCTTTACTATTCTTACCCTGCTCTGAAACACCATCATCTCCATTTTAGAGTATGGTAGTAGTCCCTGTGTGGACTTCCTGTCTGCTTCCCACCACCCTTCACATGATTCTTAACACAGAAGCCAAAGTAATCATGTTAAAATGTACATTAGGGTTTCATTTGAACATAATTTTCATAACTTGCTTACACTGCTAGGAATGAGTTTTCTAGATCTGATTTTGTGCATATTTCATGTTATAAGAAGCTGCTAAGAAAGGCAGTAGAGGGCTTTTATAAAGTGGAACTAGGATAATATACAAATACACAGAGGCTTAGCATAGTACTTCCAACACAAGAGTTCAGTAAAATCTATATATAATTACAATTTTAAAAAGAAGAAACTGTCAATGTTTTCCAAAGTGATCATACCATTTTGCATTCTACCAGCAATGTGGGAGAGTCCCACATTCTCCAGTATTATTTTCAGCTTTTGTCTTTAGTAATAATAATCACAAGTAAATCAGTCATTTACTCCTTGGCTCAAAACCCTTTCACATGGAGTGATAACCAGAATCACTACAATGAAAGTGTCCCTACTAATTTCATGTCCACTTAAAATGTCAGCCTCACTGGCTTCCTCAGGACATTTGCACTGACTGCACCCTCTGTCTGGATGCTTTCCCCCTAGATACCTCATTCCCAGCTTGTGTGGGTACACATAATTCTCGGTGATGAGGGCTATTTTTAAGTCAAGAGAAATATGTCAACATTGGCTAGAAACCCCACAAACTATTAACTTAAGGTATTGAGCAATTTTAGCCTCTGATTGTGTGACATGACTTTTGATGACATCACGTTGTGAAAACATGTATAATCTTGCAAGTTTAACAGATAACATAAAACAGGATATGAGAGTGTTGGTGTCTAATCCAGTCCCAAGGACTAATTGTGTCTAAGAGGAGACCTGAAAGTCATCTTGTTTACCTTAGAAAAAAGTTTAAAAAATATTTATTTGGAAGAAAGTTAAGTAACTGTGCCAGGGTCCTTCCATGGAAGCAATCTCAATCCCTCTGTCGCTACTTTCTCGGCCATTAGTGATGGGTGGTAGAGTGCAGTGCTTTCCCCCTCCCCAACACCCATTTGAATTTATACAATGGAGACTTTCCTAACCTTGGGGAAGGAGAAAAATACTAGATAGCTGAAATAAAGGATGAATGCTCATATAATGATGCATGCTCTTTAAACTTCATCTTAATAATAGATTAAGTGGGATGACTAATACCTCCTATCAAAGGGCATTTTGAGACTGAAACAGTCCAATACCTAGAAAGCAGTTAGCAATGTGCCAGCAGTTAGCAATGTCACTTCGGGTCATCTGAATGGGTATTTTTTCTTTCGGACCAAAAATAGCTCAATGGAAATGTTCAGAGGCTAAACTTTGATGACTTCATTAGGCCACCTTCATAGGTCTTCAGTAACTTATAGTATTTGGTTTTGGTCTGAAAACTTCAAAGAAAATGTCCAATTTGACATTTTTGAGTTTCTGTAAGTTGAATTTAAGTGTATATTGAGCAAATAATTAATTCAGAAAAAGATTAAGACTATCTCTTTCATTGAACATTTTATAATCTAAAAGATAATTCATACAGAAAAGAAAACATGATTGAGTGCCATTGCATGATCATACTTATTAGCAGTGGACAAGCGAAATTTACTTGGGTTGCAACAGTGGGAAAAGGTTTTCGTGACAAGCTCATTACTCCAATCATTGGGAATTTGGGGCCGCTGATTTTTTTTAAGATTATTTATTTATTCATACAAGAGCTAGGTGCAGGTATAGGCCAGAGGTGAAGCTGGGTGAGAGGATTCACCAGAGGCAGAGTGGGGAGCAGAACAGGTGAACCTACTGAAATACACTACTGAGGGGAGCCGGGGGTGAGTCAGGAGAGGTCTTCTGTGCCATGTGGGTTAGCTCCCTGGCCAAGGATAGAACTGGACTGCAGTAGCTGCGGATTGCTTCTTAGTGCTGACACTTAAACCCTTGCGCCACCAGGGAGGCCCTGGGCTGCTGGTTTTTAAGGTAAAATGTATCTTATGACTTGGAGTTGTGCGTAATTGAAAGGGGAAGGCTGAGAAAGCTGGCAGTTCACCTGTTTCTCTTCTGTATGCATCCTTGTTAATTCTGGCCTGACTCCTTCATTTTGTAATGTTACTATGTTGTGGCACCATGGATTTAGAAATTGTTTAATTTGATTGGTATATCTTCAGAATTATTATTTGTTTCAGTTCTTCCTTCTTGCTCTCTAAAATGTTTCTTCTGTCATATTTAAAACTCTGATACAATTTTCTCTACCTTTTTACAAGGTTCTAGTTCTCTTCCTATATTACCCCCACATTCCGTGAAGGCAGCACTACTCACACTTATCACTGAAACTCCTAAAGTATGTGGAACAATCTCATCCTTTTTCTGATACTTAGTAAGAATTTGTTGGTTATATTAGAGGAATTTATTAAAGACTCTCTTGTTTCTCTCCTTTGTGCTATTTCCAGAATCTGAACCTCTACTTTGCTGTTTTATTCTATCATTCCTTAATCCAGAGGCTTGCTAACAAGATTCCCAGCTGCTTTAAAAAATGCTTTGGGTAAATGCCAGAAGGTACAAGTGGCATTTACTCAGAAAATATTTTTAGAGCAGCTGATGGTGTTTACAGTTAGAGCGATAATTGAAGGCATCATTTTCAATTCAGAACCAAGTAAACAAAAGGGTCTTCTCAGCTTGAGATGTGTTGTCTTTATAAAACATTTGTCTAGCCTGGAGGGGAACAGCAGTATTAACTTAGGCTCACCACCCTCTGCTTGACACTAGCAGCTACAGGACTACTTAGAAGAAAACCACACAAACTGCTTGAACTTATTATTTTAGTTTATTTTTTAATTAAATATATACTGAATAAGTAACATGGAACAAAATATTAAAAAGTGCGAGGTGTTATTCAAGGGACAGTAACACTAGTTTTCTTCCCCAAAGAAAACCACTGTTAGTGGCTTCATGTGTATTCTTTCAGCTAAATTTTACATACACATATTTTACATGGTATATATTTTAGCAAAATGACATACACCATCATATATCTTGCTTTTGTCCATTAACAATATATTTTGGAGCTCTTATGACCTTGTGATACAGAGGTCTGTTTTATTCTTTATAAAGCTGGCATAAACTTTTATCATGCAGTTCCACTGTCACTTTAATAAACCTGCCTTCACTGATAAAAATTTATGTTGTTTTGCTGTTACAAGCAGTATTACAATTAATATCTTTGCACACACTCCATTGTGCATGTCTGCAAAATGATTAGTTGAATTTTTAGCATTGAGTTTTGAGTCAGTGGGCATTTGTTAAGTTTTTATTGAGAAAACTCAGTAGATCTCATCCTCAATTGCATGCCCACCAGCAGATCTGCTTCTTCAAACCTTCCCAAACCTGTTTTCAAAATGGTTGATTTTACTGATCCGTTACTTGAGAGAATGGATTTTCATTGTAGGGGAATTTGTATTTCTCCTTTTGTGAATGGGATTGAACATCCTTTCAAATGATTAAAGGGCTTTGAGATTTCCTAAGTCTTTTGTTAATGTCCCTGCTCCATTTTTTTTCTACAGGCTGTTGCTCCCTTACCAACTTGATTTGTAGGATCCTTTAATGAATTAAAGAAAATAACTCTACTTGTGATATCGGCTGCAATTTTTTTCATAGATTTTCTTTAGTATTTTGACTTTTTTTCTTAAACACTTTATTTCCACTCAGAGCTTAGCAATTACATTAGCTTCACATTATTCTGTCACAGATGATAACCCAAAGTAGCTAAAATCATGAAACTGTTATAAGCCAAATCAATGTTATATATAAAGTTAATATAAAACAACAACTATAATTGTACACAATTGTGTTGGACAGTACTAGAAATACTGTCCAAATAGTCCAAAATAATGAGCTTCATTAAAGAATGGGGTCCTTGGACAGAGAGAGAAGGGTAGTCATATCATAAATATTATTAGGAAAATTGTAGGTTAAAAGAAATAGGCCTATAATTTTAGCCAAATAAAGGAAGAAAGAGGAATGCCTCAGCACAGTTGATGACAATTCAGGAAAATACATTCACCATTCCATCACAAACTCGCTCAGTCCCTCAGGGGCTCAGCACCAGGTTGTCCAGGCATCCTGTTAACTCTCCCACTAAGTGTCTCCTATATTGTAGAATATAATAAGCCCACATTTATGGTAAGAACAGAATATTGCTATTTCGCCTGGCAATGGAAAATTGTTAGGGCCAGGCTGACTTTGGGTTATCTCAATACCCCTGAAAATAGAGGCAAAAAAACGAACCATTAAGTATCATTATTAAAAGTACACTGTAATACCTTGTAAAACAAGTAAAAATCACTGATCTTCGACGGGAAAAGCCACAGTATTTGAAAATCAGGAATGTTTGGATGCTGATTTTTTTTTTTTAAAGATTTATTTATTTATTTATACAAGCACTGGGTACAGTCAGAAGCACGGGAGGGTGAGAGAATTCACCAGAGACAGAGTGGGGAACAGAACAGGCAGACTGACTGAAATACACTGCTGAAGGGAGCAGTGGGCGTGGCAGGAGAGGTCTGCGCGCCATGTGGGGCCCTCGCCTGTGGCCTGGGATCGAACCCGTGCTGCAGAGGCT
Organism: Talpa occidentalis; assembly: GCF_014898055.3. NCBI lineage: Eukaryota > Metazoa > Chordata > Mammalia > Eulipotyphla > Talpidae > Talpa > Talpa occidentalis. The sequence goes on along the minus strand of NW_023600993.1, from coordinate 72,826,875 downwards.
GCGGGCAGCTTAGCAACCCAGTGCTCAACTGCTGTGCCACTGGGGAGGCCCAATCTGTATGTTTCTTATAGCAAACTGTTGTATATTAATGTACCCAGGTAGCTTACTGAATTTTGGTTTTAATAATTTTCCAATTCATTCACTTGTGTTTTCCACGTAAACAAGCTATATAATATATAGTTCATAATAATTTCACCACCTTTTCTCTGGTTTTAAAAAAATTCTTTTTTTGGGGGGTGCCTAAATGCAATGGCTAGGACCTACAGAATAATATCAAATAATAGCAATAACTGTGACTATCCTTGCCCCACTTTTATTATTTCCCTATTAAACAGGATGTTCCTATGCTTGTATGAGATAGATAATACTATTAAGGATGTAGTCATCTAGTTTTATTTAATTAGGAGATTGCTTGCTTATTTGTAAGAATTGATATTGAATTTTATTAAATGCTTTTCAGTATCAGAGATGGTCATATTTTCCTTTTGATCTATGAAAATGTAATAATAAATCTCCTAATATTGAAACATTCTTGAATTTCTAGATTAATCACCACTTCCTGTGTATTATTGTTCTTTAAATGTGCTCCCACTTTCTAGCTGGTAATATTCTGTTAGGATTTATGCATTGGGTCTTGGTATCAATATTATTTGATTTAGTAGAATTTAGAATTTTCTCTCTTTTTCAATATTTTGAAACAGTTTAAATATACATTGAGGTATCCATTTTTTTTAATGATGTGATAAGATTCATCTGTAAAAAATCCAGAAGCTTGAACCTTTTTCTTTAAGAGAACAAAGTTCTTGTGTGTTTCACACAGTATCTCAGAATATTCCAAACAGGATGGAAACCCAATTTCCCATGAAGTAACACCAATTAACCACACTTCCCAGACTTTTTTTCCCTCTGCTTCACTCTCTGCTCCCCATGACTTGTGTTTCTGGAATCATCTCTTATAACACTGCAACCAGGCCTACCTTTGTGCTGATGAGGGGCGTAGCAAGATAAGACACAAGTTACCCTTGAGATACCATGAAAGAGTGATGTCAGGTAGTATCTTATTGTTACAGGAGGATGGAAGTAAATATAAATATTGGCTGAAAAGAGAAGGTGATAAGTAGTTGGAGTGACTGAAAGTACTAGAAGGAGGGGAGAGAAAAAGGAAAGACAAAAAGAGAGAGAGAGAGAGAGAGAGAGAGAGAGAGAGAGAGAGAGAGAGAAAATTAGCTATGTTAGTGGCTGAGTAGAAATATTCCAGAAAGATGGAATAGGGGATACCAGGAGTGGTATCCAGTGACTGGTGAAGTTATGCACAGATTAACATATTTGTTGAGGGAATACTAAATGCCATGCCTTGTTCTAAGTGTTAAGTTGCAGTGGGTATAAAGACATGAATCTCTCCATGTATATGTCTGTATCTCATGTGGACAGAATAGTGACAATGAACAAGCATACAGATAAGGAGCAAGCTGAGATGGTAGTAAGTACGATGATGGAAATACACAGGTGCTGTGATAGAGATAACTGGAGTGGGGGGTATTTTTGGCTAATCAGGGGAGACTTCTTAGGGGAGGTGACTTTGATTCTTGACATTTCAAGATTAAGGTATAACCATTGATGGACAAACCTGGATAAGTTGCAGAATTTGACTCAAAGGAGACAACAAGTTCTTTAGGTCCCAGAGTAGAGCAGAATTTGTCATGTTTCAGGAGCATGAAAGGGGTTGAAAATGGCTGGAATATTAATGAAGACCAAGGAAGTGAAGTAGCAGAGAGAGGTGGAACTGGATTAGGTAAGGCTTTGTAGGTTCAAGACCTTGAACTTTTGTTATAAATGCAGTGGGGGCATATTGTCATATGGCTTGCTTTTTACAAGCTTTCTCTTGCTATTGTAAACAGAATAGAGCTTAGGAGGATATGAATGGAGGTAGGACAATTAGTAAAATGACCCTTGTGGAGATGATGGTGGCCCACATTAGGGGAGAGGTAATGGTGCTGGGATGCATTACTGAGATCCCATTTCACGGTGGAGGCATTTGTTCCTCCAGCTGCTGGGAGTGTTGCCTTCTGATAGCTCACAGCCAGGTCATTGAAGCAAGGCACTTTCTTCCACTGGAAAAGCTGCCTTGGTCAGGTTATCCTCTCTCCTCAGAAGCAATTGGTATCCAGTGACTGGTGGAGAGGAGGGTCAAAGACCCTATCCCTTGCCTCAATTTGGGACATATATGTAAGGTTATTTTAGCTTTCAAACTCCTCAGGGGATCAACTGCAATCAAATTACATTTTAATGCTTGCCTTACTCCTGGGGAAGGTTCCTCCCCAAAGAAACACACATAAGTAAGTCTATATCTGCTACATTTCCTGGGGAATTGACCTAAGAGAGATGGTATTAGAAGTAGTCCAAGAAAACAGAATCCCAAGATAGGATTTTGGAGCTGGGTAACCCACCTCAGCACTGGAGGTGGATGGAGCCCTGATATTCCCCAGCATGTGGTGCTATAGCAATGAGGTTAACATTTTACCACTGGTCACCTGGAGTGTGATTCTTGTAGAACAGAATGTTCTGGCAGGTGTAACATGTCTAGCATTTGAGAGGCACAGTGGAAATCGTAATTATAATGACTGTGGAATTGAATGCTTCTTGCTAAGTACAAATGATGCATTGGAAAATTTCAATAAAAGGTCAAGAGCAATTAATCATCTTTTAAGATAAAATGTGAAAATCAGAGGACTTCCTTGCATCTGAAGGCAGTAAAACTTAGAGAAACAGACATACAACTTAATGAAAAGGATAGCGGAGCTCCAGAGAAGATGCCTCAATTATCATCTGACTATTATTTAGCACCTTAGAGGAGTAGCCCTATTTGTTTTTTTGTTGTTGTTCCTAGAACCCTGGGTTTTTAAAAATATTTTTAATAAATTTTTGCAAGTTTAAAGACCCTGTTTCTTCAGAGGAGTACTAAGTCTCCAGGAGATAGTAAGAGTCCCATTAAACTTTCATGGGCTGCTATCACTTCTGGTTTCTTCTGTCAAACAAACAGCAGATAAGAAAAGCAGTCATCATGGTGTCCGGACTAAGTGAACTTGATCATCACAGGAGATGGGGATGCTGTTACATAATTGGGGAGAAATAGCTATGAGGTCCAACAGGGTGTCTCCTGGCCCTACCCTGCCCAATAGTGAGTGTAAATGGACGAGTATAAAACCTTGACCTGAGAGAGGCCTAATGACCAGAGGCTCAGGCCCTTTGGGCCCTCAAATAATCAACCACCTACATCAGCAGATGCCATCTCTGAGGTGTGGGTGGGAGAGGGAGTAGCATAGCTGATTAAGGAAGATGATGAATATAGTTGTGGCACTGGGACCAGTGCCAGCCTTCATCTTGCAAGTTTTAACCAGGACAAGAGACCAACTAGAATTCTGGAGGACAAGAGACCCCCAGATAGTGCTAACCTTTTATTATAAAGCACTTTGATCCAAGAGGCACAGAGAGTGAATTTAACAGGTGCTGTGAAATGGCACCCAATCCCTCCTCGGAGCCAAGGCACGTGTGGCTGCTTGATATGTTGTCTGCTGACACCACACAGTTGAATTCCCCCGGAAATTGTCTCTGCCCAAGGTCTTCCCCTCTGGAGATTTTGTGCCCTCAAGGGACCAATCTGCTTCCCTGCCTAGGAGATGCAGGTGTTACAAAGGCTGGCATCCTTACCTTCATTTGGGATGTGCCTGAAGGGCCATCCAAGTTTCAGAGCCAAGCCTCTGTTGATACTGAATCATCTTTTAACTTTTCCCTCTGCCATCTCTGCTTCCCTCAGTCTCTGTGGAGGCTTTTAAGATATGTTCACAAATTATTTAATGTTCCTTTTCTTGAGCGATGGAGTTTAATTCCCCTCCTCTTGTGTGTGTGGGCTGGACTTAGTGACTCATCCTAGTGAAGAGTTTCATGGCAGGTGTGATGGATGTCACTGCTCAGATTAGTTTATGGAAAGATTGTGGCTTCAGTATTGGGGGTGCCCCCTCTTTCCATCCATTTTATACTTGTTCTTGGGAAATCCAGCTGCAAGGCCTGTGGACACAGTGGGGTCCACGTGGTGAGGAAGAAGTGCTCCAGCCACCTCACAACCAGCCAGAGAGTAGATTCCCCCCACTGACAGCTTGTTGCATCCTCGTGAGGGACCCTGAGCCTGAGCTCCACAGATAAGCTTCTCTGGTTTCTTCTGAATTCCTGACCCTTAGACTGCATGAGACAATAAATGCTTATTGTCTTTTTTAAGTTTATAACTTATTTAAGTTGCAGGGTTTGGAGCAATACTTTACATAATAGACAGCTATTATACTCCCTTACAAATGTTGCCTTTCAGAGAATTCCAATAAACTTCTTGCCTCTAAATCTCTACTTCATAGTCAGTTTCCTGGTAAATCCATCTTAAACAAGAAAGCAAAAGCATTTAGATGTTAAGATATTTTTCTGAGTGATGCAGAATAATTTATTGTTACTGAGTACAAGAGAGACCAATATAGGGCAGTGAACTGGTGGGAGGTGAGAAAGGAAGACTTCTACATCTGGCTAAGGAAAGATGACTTTGTTTTGTAAACCATTGAGGGCTACTAAAGATTTTTGGAAAAGGCAGAACATTCTAGAAGCATAAGGAAGAATGGCTCAAAGGGAGTGACTAGCAATGGAGAAGCAAATCTGGAGACTCTGATGTTTGGGCAAGAAATAAGGAATTAAACTACCTTGTAACCTTCAGTAGATGGGACTAATAAAATGGGATGATTAACTCTCCATCAAATAGTGTTATTAGTATTAAATGTGTTGACAGTTGTACAGGGCTTAAAATAGAGTCTGGCCTGTAAAATTATTATGTAAGTGTTGGTTAGATAAATATTTGTGAGACTGGGTGGTACCTCCATGACCACAGACTTTATCGGTCAGTATTGGAACATCTCAGAGTTTGAGGAGGTGGGAGGGATATCCTAATGAGTTCAGTTGGTCAGACAGGGGTAAGGGTAGGGTTCTGGAATGTTAGAAGAAGTTGTGTTGAGTCTATGATTACCATTCCTAGGTCAAGGACTTTTTCCCTCCCTCAAAAGTAGTTTGTGTTCTTGATAAAAAGAGGACAAAACCCTGGGGCCTCCCTGGTGGCGCGGGTGTTAAAGATAGTGCTATCAAGCTGTTGGCAGCCACTGCAGCATGAGTTTGATCCCCGGCCTGCCAGGGAGCAATCCAGGTGGCATAGCAGACCTCTCCTGTCTCGCCTGCTGCTCCCCTCAAGAGAGCATTTCAATAGATCTTCCTGTTCTGCTCCCCACTATTTCTGGTAAGTCTTCTCACCCCCCACACCTCTGGCCTGTACCCCAGTTTTTGAATGCATAAATAATACAAATCTTAAAAAAAGAAGACAAAACCCATCATAGTGACAGTTCCATTTAACTTACTACTCCCTTCTCCCCCCTGACTTTCTAGTAAGCACTAATTGGTCTTAACACTCAAAGTTTATTTTTTAGTTCATTTGTTTCCTCTATGTACTGTATATGAGTGAAATCCCACAGTATTTGTCTTTTTGCTGTATGATTTATTTCACTAAGCATAATTCCCTCTTGGTCCATCAGGTTATTGTAAATAGCCGGATTTCACCATTTTTTTAAAATAGCCGAGTAATATTCCGCTGTGTCTATATACCACATTTTCTTTATCCAATTATAGGATGGTCGACACTTAAGTAGTTTCCAATATTTATGAAGTGTTGCAATAAACTTAGGGTGCAGGTATCTCTACAAATTAGTGTTTTTGTATTCTTCAGGTAAATGCCCAAAAATGGGATAACTGGATTGGATATAATTTCTATTTTTAATTTTTTGAGAAGTCTCCATCCTGCTTTCCATAATGGCTGTACCAATTCACATTCCCACCAACAGTGTACATGAGTTCCCATCTTACACATCCTTTGCAACAATTATTGTTTCTTGTCTCCTGGATAATAGTTTCAGAGTTAATTCAAATAGAAAATCTGAACAGGGTAACAACTATTTAAGAAAATTATTAAAATACTGAATAATTACCTATTTGAAAATAAAATATAATGCACCATGAAACATAACATTTTGATACTAGTATAAGAGTTAAAAGAGTCTGAAAAGAATAGTCAAGAAAACCGTTAGATTCCAAAACAACCCCAAACTACTGCTAGAATCTCAAATTCACTCAACATTAAATTCTCATTGTTTGATTTAAGAACTGCTTGCTAAGGATAGTATTGACTAAAAGACTAAAGAAGCTGATTTATGACTCAAATGATCCACCTGACTTTCCCAGGGACATTGCTGGGTGGGTGCCCCAGAAGGGAAGAGCAGACTTTCCGCTCCATTTCCTGCTGTTGTGGGCACACCACCTTTTCATCGCCAGGTGTAGGGCACTAGGGGCATCTGGTTCCATTTTACTTTCAAAATATAAAGAACCCAGAAAGTGAAGCAGTTCTTCTGAACTCTTTCCAGAGTTGTCTATTTGTTCTGTTTTGGCAACTTCACACATTTAAAGGAAAACAAATTTCCCAAACAATTGTCTATCACTTTTGAAAGCCAGATTCTCTAAACTGTTAACTCACACAGTTGCCTGGAAAGCCACATTGGTTACTGAGCTACAGCTTTGAACATTCCAGCAGAAGCAGCAGTGCAGTTTGCAATAATCCTTATATAGCTCTTCCAGCTCGGAAACTTCTGATTTAAGAATACTATTTTTCCTATTAAATTTCCCTTAAGTTCATTACCTGTAGTGCAGAATTTCCATGAATAATTAGAATCAGCTTAAAATGGCTGGTTCTGAGATGACTTTTCATTCTTGAACACAAAAGAATGCCTTGAACATTGATAAATAGGGTATGTGTATATTTTTAAAATATTTGGATAAGACTTGAGAAATAATTGTAAATGGGATATTATAGTCCCTCATGTTATTAAGATGCAGGTAGAGTGGCCTAATGAGATAGTCATTCAACTTGTATTTTTGGGGAGTTTACCTCAAACAGCGGGAGTTTACCTGCCCAGAATTTCTAGTAGAACTGAATGACAAATAGAAACACAAAGCTGAATTCCAATTTCAGTACTACATTAAAACGAACACCTGTTAAAAGTTTCATAATGTTAGGTGGAGTGTGTGTGTGTGTGTGTGTGTGTGTGTGTTTGTGTGTGTGTAAATCCAATGCAAAATCTTGCAGAAGGTTATTACTTATATTTTAAAATTCTGATTCTAGAACTTATATATACTCTGTAAAGAAAATTTAGGAAAATCAGAAAAATAAAAGAAGACATTCAAAATTATAAATTAGCCCACAACTCAGGTAACCACAATTTAATAAATAACCCGAGGAAAAACAGGATATAATGCTACATAAATTATAATCTCAATGAAGTAATTTACATCTTGCCTTTCTCAGCATTTCTCCATGCCATTTTTTAAAACTAACACATTATTTAAGGGCTGATAGTTTTTCACTGTGGTGTTATTGTTCTAGTAAATGAACCCAATTCTTATTTTTTGATAAGTTAGAGCTAATTTTTGATATTGTATGTAACTCTTTGTTAACATATTTTTTCTATCAGTCTTTTAGTAGACTAGATCCTTAGAAAAGAAATTATTGGATAAGAGTATTTATTATGCTTTTATATTCAAGAAAAATTTGCTCTTTTATAAGTCCCTGAAAATTGGCAAGTAACAGGTGCTCAATAAATATTTGTTAAATGGTATGCATATTTTAAAGCGTTAGCTCATAATGCCAAAATGCTTTCCAGATGGATTGTTTTTATTTATATTTCCACCAATAAAATAGTAGTTTTGTGATAAATTAATAAGCATTCAGTATTATAATTTACTTTTCATCTTTGAGTATTGATGGGTGAACAATAATAGTCATAATTTTAATTTTTTCTGAATTATAGTGTATTTTTTGTGCTTTATGGCCACTTACATTTCTTCTGCAAATTGTGTGACTCACATTTTTGCCCATTTGGGGTGGTGTTAATCTTTGAATATGAAATATAGATACTACATATGAGTATTCTCTATGTAATTCTAGGTCTATAATATTTCTTATAATTTCCCCCAGATTTTCATTTGTCTTTAATTTTTGTTTTTAGTTTTGAAATGAATAGAAGTTGAATGTTTTTTTAATTTCATCAAATCTAGCAGATTTTTGATTTTGATATTTTGTTTTATTTTTAGATAGAAAAAAAGAAAACTTTTCCCAATATTAAATGAGATATTTATGATTTAGTTTTATTTATATTAACTCTTTCGCCCATCTAGTAATTTTTTATAGGTTGTGACATGATAAACTAAGTTTTCTTTTTCAAGCAGTCAACTTCTAAAGATCTATTTTCAATCACCCATTTCTTCCAGCTGTTCTGCTGATGCTGCCTTTATTGTATAAAAAGTCCTTATAAATGCTATGACCTCTTTAGGGCTTCATCCGTGCTGCTACGGGTCTCATGTTAGTGGCACAGCTTCTTAATTACTGACTATTTAGAACACCATGTAGAAGTTCTATCATATAATTTTTAAAACACTCAGCTATTTTATCGCAGCGTGAAGCATGCGGTGTGGCCCACTGAAAAGTGAACAGATGGTTCAGAGAACTAGTCCCCCAAGTATGTTGTCAAGTAATTGGGTGGGTGGTCCTTGAGAAGTCTCCAACACCACCCCCCCCCCCAAGTCCCCAGTTTTCATATTTGTTAAAAGACTGTAATCATACTAACCTTTTGGTGTTTGGATTGAATTCAGGTAATATTAGAGATCAGCACAGGGCATTCTCAGTTTTTAAGTGCTTATAATTTTTTTTTGATTAACATTAATGTTTTAACTCTCATTTGGGAGTTTGGTGCATTGTATTAAACAGAGTTCTCCAGATTAACAGAACCAAAAGGATGTGGAATGTAATCTACTTAACTTTGAAGTGGCTCTTTTTCAATGTCTACCTAAGCAAAATGAGAGTTACAAGTATTTCAGATGCTCAGTTAAGACAAACATGTTGCAGTGACAATGCAACTTTATGAAGTTTACTCTCAATATTACCAGGCTGAATCATTGGAAACTAGCTCCAAACTTTGTTTTGGTCTGTGACTTTTTAAGAAGGTCATCTTCGCTTCTCTCCTTGAACTGTGGATCTCATTAGACTTTAGTCAAAATCATAAAAATTCTGAACTGACCACAGAGAAATGATCAGCCTCCAGGAGTGGGAACTTGAGATTTTCACAAGGAGTTGTGAGAAATGAGAGAAGTGCTTCTCTGAGTTGGTTCTGATTGTATTGCTGTTATTCAATGTTCTAGGAACTGAAATTCTTGATTAAAGGGGAAAAAAAAATAACAGTTTTACCAGTGCTTGTTCAACATAGGTTATTTTGACAAGGACATATTTGAGTAATTCTGGATTATGGAGTGAAAATGACAAGTTTTCTTTATTAGTCTCAATTGGTGGTAAGATGTACCACAGTGAACACAGCTTGGATTTCATGCAGGGAAAGACTGCACATTCTAAGCACATCCTCAGTTATATCATGGAACAAAGAATTGATGAATGTAGAAATAAGAAAAGAAACATAAGCGATAAATAGCTCCCTTTCTAAACTCAGGTGTGTCATAAATACTCTTGGTTTATTTACCATGACTCAAATGAATATTTCAAGCCAGTTCTGCCAGAATGATAGAAATTGAGGGTAGAACACTGTTATTTTCCAGAAAGAATTTCTTTCAAGAGATGAGAACAAAAAAAAAAAAAAAAAAAAAGAGAGAGAGAGAGACAAGTGGAGAAAACGATGAGGAAGGAGGGGCAAGAAGGTGGTATTTGGGGTCAGAGAGAGACCGGTATCTGCATAACTGAGGCAGGAAATGAGAAGGAAAGCACCCCAAAGGCCACTCCCAGGGTGAGGCAGCTGCTGTGAGGTCTGCAGATGACCCCATCCTGTTCAGCAGGAGCAGCCCCAGCCAGGATTCCCAGCTCTGAAAATCAGTGTGTGGCCACCTATGACTCGGCTTCTCATTCTCCTTTGTAACCTTGTCCTCAATAAGGCATTGACTGAACTGGTGTTCTACAGAATCTGCCAGGAGCTGAAATTCAATGTCATAGTTTATCCTTGGACCACACCTTGATTATATCACCAGCTGTTTAGTATGTTATAGAATCATAGAATGTAGGGCTAGGAAAGTGGCAGTTGCAATTCACTGGTTTTCAATCTTGCTGGATCTTTCATGTGATTTAGTTGTATGATCTTTACAATCTGAAATCTTACTCAGAACTCCAATCTGTGAAAGAAATGGCATTAGAGTTTTTCTGTGTGAAGTAAGAAGATAGTGAAGCTCAGGAAATTTTGACAAATTAGATGCTTGGAGACCCAAGGCCTTGTTTTGGTCCATTGCATATCAGACCTCCTGTTGGCAAGGTTTTGGGTGTCAACAGCACTACTTTGGGTCAACCCTATTTGGCAAGGCATTTACTCATGAGGGGAAATCCCTCTGGGAAAGGGGAGGTTCCAGGTTTCCTGCCCCACCCAAAGAAGGGTGGGAATTGAGAGAAGACTGAAAGGGGGACGAAAGAGATTAGGAAGAAGACCTGGAGGGAGCACTTGGAGCAGAGACATGTGAAGGAGCAGCACTTGCTTCTCGGCCTTGGACTTGTACCAGGGACTTGGGGAACATGGAAGGAGACACTTGAAAGAGACAAAGATGTGGGGGAGAGACCCGTGGGGAGGCTGACAATGGCAGCCTTTAATCTTGATTCTGATTTTGCTTTTCCTCCTTCTAGACAATCCTGGCTCCTTCTGTGCCTGTTCTATGGGTTCCCACCAGAAGGTGCCTTAGCCCGTGGCAAGCTTAGGGCCTCAGGGGTCCTGCTTTGGGCCATTTCTGTTTGGCTGAGCATTACCCATGAGGGGATGGGTAACTTTGGGTACTTAATTTGAAAGCTATATTCTTTCTCTTCTCTCTTTCATACACTATTTCTGTTAAAGTTCCTTTCCATTGAAGGTCTAATGCACTGGAGTATGTTTTATCTTGATGCAGCAGATGGCAGAACCCATTTAGAGCATCCATGTTTGAGGGTCCTGGGTGCCCCTCCTCCTATCCTATAATAGGGATCGGTAACTTTGGTTGTTTTTTTGGGAAAATTATTATCTTTTATTCTCTTGAATGCTGATTCTATTAAAGTTCTTCCACAGTAACGAGTCTATGTTGCCTTTATGCATACAGATGATCAGATCCCTTTTGCCCATGCAAGTTTGGGAGTTCTGGGGTGCCCTTTAGTCATGCATTAACACTTATAGGTCTTATAGTGTCCTCCCCATTCCAAGAGTCTTTTCGTTGCGATAATTCTTATTAGGTTTGTTTTTAACTGGACAGCCGGCGTATCGATGCTCATTCTGTAGAAGTGGAAGCTGAAGTTTGCAGAGGTTGCCTGGGACCTGGGGCTGGTGGGCAGGCTAAGGAGTGTGCCTAGGTCCCCTCCAGACTTCCATTCTAGTGCTTTTTATACTGTTATGTGGATATCTTCTCAATGCTGGGCAAATGACTTTTAATTCTATAACCTGAGAAGGCTGTATAAATTGCTATAGTGATGGCACTGAAAAGGCTGAGAGCCCCAGGGTAGAGCCTTAAATAGCTGTGTCTGGTGAGAAGGTCAAACACTTTGACACCTGAGAATCCTCAAAAGGTGAATTGTCTGGTCAGAAAACGTTCTTGTAGGAAAATAATTATAGGACGGAGATTAGAGGCTCAAGGGAAGTTACAGAGGTGAATTCCCCCACCAGGCTAAAATCTAAAAAAAAAAAAAAAAAAAAAAAAAAAATCCATTCAGTTTTCACATTAAAAAGAATGTATCAAATGAAATCTTCAGGTGGATTTGGCTTATTCATATCATTGAAGTCTGCCTCTGACTCATTCTGGATGCCTGAAATTTGTCCTGTCAGAGTGAATTATTTCTGCAGGAAATCCAGAGAACGCCTAAGCAGAGACTCTTGAGTTCTGTCAGGGAGACTTGAGCAAGGTGAAACGGCCCCAAGCCAGCAGGCAGCAGCAGTCTTGGGGGAGTATGAGAAATGCAAATTCTCAGGGACCCCACTCAGACTTCCAGAATCACAAACCCTTAAAATTGGTCCAGGCTTGGGTATTTTAATAAGCCCTCCAAGGGATTCTCATCACACTCAAGAGTGTCCTGTTTGTAAACATAATGTAACATTTTGGGGGACCCCACCCCTGGTCTGGTGAGCAAACTGACCATCTTCAAGCCTCCACCATCTATATAGAACTCTACTTTGCCAGAAGGTGTAAATCTTTTCATATTAAAAAGATTTAACAAAGGACACCAAACTTTGCATCTCTTTGAAGAGGAGGAAAATTGGTTCTACTTTGTCTTCCTCTAGCATAAGCATATCTTTGGAATCCACAATGTAGAGCCAGAAGCCCTTCCTCTCAAGAATAGTTGTGTGTTGATAACTCACTGTTTCTGCAATGCAAACTAGAATGTGGTTGTGTTGGTGGAGTACCTCTCACAGAGTAAAATCTGCTTGGGCTGCTTCCTGGGTTTGAATCTTCACTTTATTTAATAAAATCTTTGTCTAACTATTCTTGAAGTTTTACTTTTCTGTTCATGTGGTTTAGAGATGAGCTTCCAGCTAAGGTTTTGTAACAGGTAGGTCCTCAGGGAAATGGAAGATTCCAGGTTCCCTGCCCCACCCAAGGAAAGGTGGAGCTGAGCAGGGAGAAGTTGCAGGGGAGACTGAAGGAAGGAAGGACTGAGAGCCTGAAAGAGACCTGGAGGAGGCTCCTGGAGCAGAGAGACATGTGAAGAAGCTTTGCTTACTTCTTGGTCTTGGACTGATTGCAATAGATGTGGGTGAGAGACCTGTGGGGCGGTTAACAATGGCAGCTTTTATCTTGATTTTGATTTTGCTCCTTCTGTCCCAGATGTGCTAGGCCCCTTCTGTCCCTTTCTTATGGGTTCCCATCAGGAGGTGACTTAGACTTGTGGCAGGCTTTTGAGCCTCAGTGGCCCTGCTTTGTGCCAACCCTATTTGGCTGGACATTTACCCACGAGGGGATGGGTAATTTTTTGGTGCTTTCCTCCATATTGCACACTAATTGTATTAAACTTCCTTTCCATTAAAGATCTATGCTCTAGAGTAGTTTGTCTTGATGCAGCAGATGGCAAAATCTATTTAGAGTGGGCAGGTTTGGGGGTTCTGGGGTGCCCTCCAACCTGCCCGGTAACAGAGGATGAAGGTGACTTTGCTATTCTAGGCTCTCCCTCCTCTGGCAGCTGTGGTCTGGAAGGTAACTCATCCTCTCCCTCCCCCCTTGCTCTCCCTTACCAGGTGTTGCTAATAAGTGTTATTTATTTATTTATTTTTTTAGCAGTTCTGTATTCAAAGAAAGGAAAGAAATCAAAATGTATTGAGTGCCCATGAATGTACCAGGCACTTGAGCTTGGCACCTTTGATGAGTTATTTATGTGATCTTCAGAAAAAAGCCCAAAGAGAAGAAAAACGTGTCCCGTATTTCATACAGAGGAATATTTGAATTTTTTTAGAGGAACTCTTAAGGGCTTTCTATTGGAGTTTCATGCACCTTATGGGGACGGGAGAGAGATTTTTATGGAGGAGGAAGGCTGGGCTGGCACATGCACAGAAGGGCAATCTGAAATGGAAGCTCCTCCATGTTGTAGGACTTCAGCAATTCCACTCCGAGTTGTCTTCCCAAAGCAACTTGCCAAGGTCCATAGGAAACTGGAAGGATGACCCTGCAGCATTGTCTGTGACTGTGGTGGGGAGGGGCTTAGAGAGGATCTAGATTCATGCTTCTGGGGGATGGATAAAAAATGCCATGGATGGACAGATGCCCACTTCTGGGACTAGACATCTGGAGGTAACTCCAGCAATATAGAAGGGGCTTGGGAATATAATGCTGCAGAAGATACCCTTTCTAAACTCAAATCTATTTATGGAAACACAAAAGCAATATACATTTTACAAGAGCACATAAAACAAAAGGACAGGGCCTCCCCTGGTGGCGCAGTGGTTGAGCGCTGGGCTGCGCCGGTTCGTTCCCCGGCCGCCTGCAAGGGTCCCACAAAACAAAAAAAAACAAAAAAAAAGGGACAGATATCAGACCGTTAGGATGTTTGCTTATGGGATAGGAACAGAGAAAGGAGATCGGAGAAGTGGAACAAAGGAGCTGGACTGAAACAGGAGGAGCCTTGCATTGTACATAAAGACTGTGCTGTGAATTGAGGCATATTAACTTCTGCACCTGAGGTTAGCAAGCTGGGAGGAAGGGAGGCGGGGAGAAGGAAGAGAAGTAACACATGATAGACAAGGAAAGGAAACTTCAAAACAAATGACAGCCCCTAGACCACCTCCTGATGCACCTTCCAGGGCTGGGTTACAGCGTCCTTGGAATAGCCTGCAGTTTGGTACATGTTTATGCTATGCTCTGTGCTCATAGATACAGTACAGATTGGTACTTGCCAGAGGCAAAAGGTGGGCAAAAGTGACAAACTCCAGTTGAAAGATCAATAAATCCTGGGGATGTAATGTACAGTATGACTATAATAAGGTCATGAATATTAACCAAATTTATTGTGACAATCATTTTGTAATATGCACACATATCGAATCAAAATACTGTATGCCTAAAGCTAATTCAGTGTCAAATATTTCAATTTTATTTTATTTATTTGTTGTTAAAGATTTATTTTATTTATTTGTGCATACAAGAACTGGGGTGTAGGCCAAAGGTGCAGAAGGTGTGAGAGGATTCATCAGAGAGAGTGAGGAGCTGAATAGGCAGATCTACTGAAATATACTGCTGAGGGGAACAGCGGACGAGACAGGAGAGGTCTGTTGTGCCATGTGGGTCAGCTCGCTGGCAGGGGATCTAACTCAGGCTGCAGTATCAGGCCACAGCTTGATAACACTGAGACTTTAACCCCTGTGCCACCAGGGAGGCTCCTATATATCAATTTTAAAAAGGGATCTATGTCTCCTGAAGACTCCGTGTCTGTTTTGACAGTACTTAATTTAGTGCTTTTTTCTCTTTCTGCTTTGTGGGGTATTTGGGATCTTTCAATGAGAGCAAAAGAATTCTGATCTCCTTCCTAGAAGATCTCTACCTGGGCCAGATCATTCACTCACACCAGAGATACCTTTCCAGTGGCTTATCCAGCCGTTCATTCTATGAGAGCAGAGTCTAGGCCTTACAAGGAGAGATAAGATTGGATTGTGACAGGACATTTGATCCCTGTTCTAGGGTCATATTTGAAACCCCTATGTGTAATGGAGTCACCCAGGAGCTAATGACAAACACAAATCCCAGAAACTCCTGCCTGAGGGACTGAATAAATCTGAGGAGGTCCCAAGAACTTGTATCTCCCAAAAGCCCCGTGATAATGAAAAGAACTTGGGTTAAAAGCCATACTCTGTGGTCATAATTCTTCAAATGCCTCTGCAAAAGCGCAATCATGGGAGAAGACTTTGACCTGACTATAGAGAATATTCTCTACCAGAGAGCCCAGAGGATTAATCTTGTGATCAAAATCTACTCTCTCTTCTCTTCTATTCTCCAGGGTGAAAAATCTACTTTCTCTCCCCTTCTATTCTCCGGGGTGAGACGAGGTTGATGACAATCAATCTGCATTTTGACCTTCCTTCATTTACTCCTTAGCTAATCATTTAAGGAACTATTGGAAGCACATTACCCTGGTAGTGGGGCCGACGCTACCGTAAGCACCCAGTGCTGGAAACAGGCCTACGGACATGCTAAACTCTCCCTCTGAGATCTTGGTTTGCAAAATGCCTTGAATCTGTTTCTGGTGGTATTTTTATTGCACACCAATGAATTATAATTAGATTCTATTTGATCATTTTCTGAACTGGTCTATAGTGGCATTGGTATTGGCCTCAATTTTTATTGCTAATTGGCATTCAGGAAATTTGTTCACATTTATTCCTCAATACTCCCTTTTGTCTGTCCAAACTACATAGCACATTTTTACAAGTGGCCTAAGGGACATCTCAACCTTAAGATAATGAAGCAATTGTGGGTATTCTGAGCCTCTTGATCAACCTAAAATGGCTACTGTAGATGAATTATCAGGTTCTACTTAGGTGGTTGGAGAGGGTCCTCAGTGCCTCTACCTTCTCTCACCCCAGTTAATGAGAGACAGCACTGATTACAACTCACCTCTGTTCTTGCCTCGGTTGATCTTATTTAGGGGGGATACCTCCCCAACCTAGGCCAGTTGGACTTCTCTGGAGGAGTTTTTGGATTTGAGTCTAATAAAAATGAGAGTGTCACTAATCTCTGAAGTGGACCCCTTCTGGGTGGGCCACTGTCTAGGCCCTGGGGCTGTGACTGAGTAGAAAAGCATGCCTTCCCATATGGGGGTGCTTCATCTAGTGGGGAGAATGAGAAATATATGCATTAATAAATAAGCATACAAGTGTAAAATATATCCCAGAGTTGTCAAAAACCATGATCATAATAATAAAAATTATTATCGTGAGACCAATAGCAAACATCTATGGAGCATTTATCTGGAGTAAGTGCTCTGTGCACAGTACTTCATGTATATTAACACATTTAATTTCATATATTGCTTGTATTAACTAACCCCAGGAAGTGAGTCCTGTGGTTCATCCCACTGGGGAGAAAGCTCTCATTTCAGTGAGCAGCAATGCTAAAAAATTAAAGAGAAGTAGAGAGACTTCAGCTTGCTGGGTTTCCTAAGACTCAGCTGTGTATTGGCCCTTAGAGCTGGGTAGTTCAGTTTTTCCTTGATTTTATAGATTAATACTTTCCCTTTGAACTTTCACAAACTGAATTCTGTCACCTGCAACCCAAGAGGGCTAAGATGTTCTGAAAACTCATCAGTGTCAAGTAGCCCCTGCATGAGGCAAGGATAGGTGTTGCTGGTGTGACAAAGGTGAACAGACACAGACCAGCCGTGAAGGAACTGCTTACAGTCCAGTAAAGACAGCGACAGCAGAGGTGGAGGCCAGAAATAGAAAGTTGCCATGTGACTACTTCTAACTCATTGTATTTTTTTTTTTAATTTTATTTTTGCATAGAAGAAATGGGGTGCAGGCCGGAGGTAAGGAAGGTAGCAGATTCACCAGAGACAGAGTGGTGACCAGAACGGGCAGATCTACTGAAATACACTGCTGAGGGGAGCAGCGGGCGAGACAGGCGAGGTCTGCTGTGTCATGTGGGTCAACAATCTCGCTGGTATAGAACTTAGGCCATAGTGGTGACAGCACTGAGACTTAACCCTTAAGGCACCAGGGGAGCCCCCAACTCTATTTTTTTCTTCCTTGGCAGAAAACCAAGCCCATCACAACCCCCCCTTTTTCTTTTTTGATATTTATTTATTCATTATTGTGGTAAATAAAAA
The DNA here is from genome assembly GCF_014898055.3 of Talpa occidentalis. Lineage (NCBI taxonomy): Eukaryota > Metazoa > Chordata > Mammalia > Eulipotyphla > Talpidae > Talpa > Talpa occidentalis. The sequence goes on along the minus strand of NW_023600993.1, from coordinate 72,809,444 downwards.
AAATTAATTTTATCATCTTAACCATTTTTAGATGTTTCATTCAGTTCTATGAAGTATGTTTACATTGTTGTACAACAGATCTCCAGAACTTTTTCATCTTCACAAACTGAAACACTAGACACACAACACACTTCTTCCCTCTCCTCTCCACCCTCTCCCCACTATACCTTTTATTTGTACAACCCTGATTGTTGCATAATCCCCATTAGCAGGTCCTGATACCTGATAGGTCCTCTGATTCCAGTAACCCTTTTGCACATGATCTCAAATTAAAAGAAAAAAATAATTCCATCAAAACACAGCCATGCTGAGTATGGCTGTTCCCTTTCAACCTTTGTTTTACAGTTTCAGTATACACTCTCTTATCACTGATGCATAGCATCACCTGCCGGGTGTGTGCAGAACAGGACAGCCGACATGGCTGGACTCAGGCTGTAAATAGTGTTTTTTCCTTTTTCCGCCTAGAAAGTGCTCTATAGAGGGAACAGGCAGATGAGTGGTCCATGCATCAGGCTTGTGGTAGGATCTTGTACTCCGAATTCAGATTCTGATTAGCCACTGTTAGTGTTATGACCTCCAAGAAGTCATTGAGCCAACTACCCCAGCTTCCTCATCTGAACATGGCAGTACTGATACTTTCCACACGGTGCTGTTGTGAGGATAAACTGAGAAAAACACGCACAATGCTTAGATAAAGGAGATGCAGAAAGCACTTCAAATGGTAATGATCACTGTTACAAAATAAGAATAAAAATGAATGTATAAATCAATATGTACAATAAAAGTAAGTCTCAAAAACATACTATGTAAAAAAAAGCAAAAGGAAGGTGCAAGAGGACATGTAAATACAGTGTGATACAATACATAAAATTTAAAGAATAAAGTAATAGGATGAACCACTTATGCACTTACATATTAAAATTTTGTATAAATAATGGACATGTTTTTATGTGTGTGTTGCCCATGTGTGTGCATGTATATGAAAGCACAAGAATATGCCCAGGAAATAAGTATTCTACATTTTCCAGATAAGTTACCTCCAGTGATGGTGGTGGTATATAGATGTGTGTGTGTGTGTGTGTGTGTGTGTGTGTGTACTCATGCATATATGCAGAGCAGAGCTGGTCTGTATGCTTGAAATGTTTCATAATTAACAATTTTGGAAAATGTATTATAGGATTTCCATTTGACAACCAGAAGGCTGCCTAGTTCATTTGTATTCCACTTGGCTGCTGGAACTTCCCTTTTGATATGCAAGAGAAGTTGCAGTGTGATGCCCATCTGAAATGTGAATTATTAATGAGGCTTTTGGCCTGGGATAGTTCCAAGTTGAGGTTCTGTGGCTGGTGTGTGTGGGCCACGGGGGAGAAAGGCCAGCAGCCGGGAGATTGTTTTTGTGAATTTGCATTGTACAATCTTACATGATTTGGAGAGAGAGATTAAGAGGAATCATCACAGACAGGTCGCTTAATCTCCTCAGTACATTTCCTTAGCTATTAAGTTGGAATAATAAATCGTATTTTACAAGCTTGCTGTGAGAGGTAAATAAACACAGAACATGGCACTTGGTAAGCATATCAAATATCCACGTTATGACACCCAATTTATTTTTCAAGTTTCTATGCGACAGACTTCAGAGAGGGAAAAATATCAATCACTTGCCAGGCTGAAAGATGATTTCTGCAGAAGTCAGAGCAGCCCAAGAAATTTTACTACTCTTCCCCACCCACCCCTGCCAAATCAATAAACACATTCGAAATACCAAAAACAAACCATCAAACAAAACCTTTCTGGTGTGGCTCTGAAACCCTGCATGTCTGTCCCCACTTTGTGATTTGTCAGACCTTCAGGCATGCAGTGCAGGGGGTGGGGCGTATGGAGGAAGCTGGTCCCTCCCAGAGGGAGAGTAAAGATAAGATAGGGGCCAAGGTTGGATTTGCCGAAGAGGGTGAGCTCAGCAAAGCTAAAGGAAGGAGAGGTTAGAATGGGGAAAGGGCTGCAGTTGAAAGAGATGAGTTGAAGGAAGGACAGAGAATACTGAGTCACCCCTAGAGGGGGCAAGTAGGAAAAAAAAAAAGATTGCTGAAAGAGGCCTTTTGTGGTTAAGGTGATTAAACTTCATCACAGAACATGATAAGCAGAAATATGACCTGGTGTGGCAGATTGGATCCTGGGAGTCCCCTGAGCCTCCCAGTCTAGCTTGTCACTTCAAACTGTACTGCTATGCACAGTGTTCTTCCTGCAGGAAGATGTAGTTCATTTATCCATCAGAACTAATGTAGTAAGGACACCTGAATCCCATAAAGGAATCTCCAGTAAGGGGATAATGTGTTCCCTGCAACTGGAAAAATCAAAGCTCAGCAGTATTACCAATTCCGCTTATGATTCACTGCCTGCGCTCTGTGACTCTTAGCCTCCATGGCCACAAACATAAAAAAGAAAAACTAGAAAAGCTGTGTGGTGCCATTTTGACTCATACTGCACCATTTCAACAAGCATTTTTATTACTGATGCTTTTAGCACAATGGACAACAAAGGGAATGTTTGTAGACTCAATCAGGAGGCAACTTGATATGGTGGGAAATGCATGGATTTCATGATACACTCAGGCTCACTCATTCACTTAACAAATATTTATGGAAACTGTATTGTATATTGGACTTGTAGTGTATACTTTATAGTGGAGGACATGAGAAAGAAATTAAGAGACAAATGACAGATGATTTAAGGTGTGAGTGCTGTGAAGAGTGAGGCATTGGGAGCTGCAGAGTGACTGGGAGGATGAGGCCAGGCAAATAGTGTAAGGAGACCATGACTGGACATTGCATTGACAATTGAGAGTGACCTGAGATATTGCTGCAGGAGAGACTTTAATAGCATCTCTGACTTTTATTGCTTATATGATTGATCTTTATCGAGTTCTTTATCTATGTTAGGGTCAGTTTGCTAAGCTTATAAAGGTCAATGATGATACCCACCTTAGTGGGTTGCTAGAAGTACTGAATAAAATAATAGGACTTGGTAAAATGCCTGACATGTCGTGGATTTCTCTAAAGAGTTATTATTATCACTAGTGTTTGGTAAAAATCATTTCATCAAGTTTCCTGGTCAGGTTGGATTCATTTTGAGGCCACAAAGAATTTGTTGAAAGCTGAGGAGTGAGAAACTGCTTTGTGCTTTTGGAGAAAGGAGAATGCATCTCTAGTAACTGGGTGAGTTCATTGTTGGGCCTGAGACTGTGGAAACTTAGGGTAAATGACAGATCCAGTTCATGTTCCCTCAAATTATTTTAATATGAAAATCCGGTTGAACATTCTACAATGCTATCAGAAAAGATCACATCATATTTTGTGCCAAATTTTTCAATGATTTCTCATCTCAAATTAGACTTTGACATCCTATGGTTCCCAAGTCCTTGTGTGTGGTGTGGTCATCCTCTACGCCGCTGGCCTCCATAATCTTCCAGCACTCTCCTCTGTTTTGTCACTCACTATTTTTTTTTTTAAATTTTTTTTAAAAGCGGCATGTTTTTTATTTATTTGTTTGTTTGTTTGTTTTGTTTATACATGCACTGGGTACAGTCAGAAGCGCGGGAGGGTAAGAGAATTCACCAGAGCCAGAGCGGGGAGCAGAGCAGGCAGAAGGACCGAAGTACACTGCTGAGGGGAGCAGCGGGCAGCAGGAGAGGTCTGCGCGCCATGTGGGACCTGCCTCCGGTGGCCGGGGAGCAGCCGGGTATCGAACCGGCCCTGCAGAGACCGCGGGCAGCTTCGCAACCCAGCGCTCAACTGCTGCGCCACCGGGGAGGCCCTCACTCACTATTTCTTGAACCCACACTTCTGCCTCAGGATCTTTGTACATGATATTCTCTTTGCCTAGAAAGCTCTTCCCCCAGATCCCAGCATGTCTTCTTCCCATTGATGAAACATTGCTTAATGTTATCTACCCAGAAGGACCTTCTCTAATCATCCTTATAGGGTGATTTTATAAATAACACATCTCCCCTCATCCCTTTCTTAATTTTTTAGAGTACACAAATGCTATTTCTTTGTGTGTTCGCTATTCATTGTCTCCACCCATTGCAGAACACTCTGTGGAGAAGGAAACTCATGTGTACTGTTGGTGGGAATGTGAATTAGTGCAGCCATTGTGGAAAATAGAATGGAGACGCCTCAAAAAATTAAAAATAGAAATCCTATAGTTCTAATAATCCCACTTCTGGTTATTTACTCAAATAATACAAAAACACTAATTCAAAAATTTTTAATGCGACATTGTTTATGTTAATTAAGTATTGGAAACAATTTAAGTGCCCATTTACTTATGACTGAATAAAGAAAATGTGGTGTATATATACAATGGAGTATTACTCAGCTATTAAATAAAATAAAGTTCTGTCATTTACAACAACATGGATAGAGCTATATTCTATTATGCTTAGTGAAATGAATCAGATGGAATAAGACAAACACCATATGATTTCACTCATATGTGATAATATAGAGAAAACAAACAAATGAATGAACTAAATAAGACAAAAATAAACATTTAGACTGTAAGACCAATCAGCAGTACCAAGAAGAGAGTGGAAGGGGGCTGGATAAATGGGTGTAAATGATGAATTGTGTGGTAAAGGATAGAATTGGACTTTAATGATGAACTTAATGGATTATGTGTGTAAGAGGAGCTTGTGGATCCTGGTTCAGAGGTAAAGTAGAGCCATGCCTGACTCCACTGTGCCCCCTCTGCCACTGGGCCTGAGTCAGGTTTGACAGCTGAGCCAGTGCCTTCTCCCTGTCAAGTGGTGCTACCTGCTGCCCACCCATCCAGGTGCACACCCACTCAGAAAAGTTGGAGTCATAACCCTCTTCTTGAGCAGTGGTTGTTGGAAGTAAGGGAAAAAGCCTGTCCCTGTCTTCTGATTTCCCACTTGTCACTTCTGATCTTTGATTGCTTGTGATGCCTCTGGTTGCTGCCTGCCTTTGCTGGCACTACCTCTAGATCTGTGTCAGATAGCTGCTGCCTGCTCCTGCTTGCACTATCTACAGTAGTTGCTTCTGCCTCCAGCTGCTGTGGTACTGGCTAAGCAGCACCACCTGTGATCATCTCCAGCTGCCACACAAGTTGGGTCCTGATTCACAGCTTATCCTGTACCTGGTTCACAGCCAGCCTGGTTCACAGCCAGCCTTATCCTGGCTCTAAGCTCTCATCAGAGGGAGAGCATCATCTTTAACCAACTGCGTTGGTTATGGGCATTATGGACACTGTCGGGGTAGGAGAGATGACCATTTGTCACCTTAGAAGCTTTCTCTCTCTTATCTCTCCCAATTTCGTCCCTGTAAATAAATTCTAATGTTAATCTCTGAATTAAATCTTGCAGTTGTAAGTTCATGGGCGAGGACCCATGAACCATGGGATTTCCCCAGGTTTACACAGTTTCATGTAAACTTTTGAATTTTAATAATGAGTTTGAGTTTAGTGGAATACATCTGAATCTATCACCCAATCATATTTCCAAACATACTACTGAATGTTCTTGATATTCCAAATAGCTTGTAGTAGAATCTATTGACTTTTATAGTTAGATGATTGAAAGTTATTCAATAGTATAATTCAAAGTAACATGGTTTCTCTGTTCCCTTAAAAAAATGGATTACTTGAATCTCCAGAATGATAGTAGCACTGACAGCTGGCATCCTTTCCTTGTTTCTATTTTAATGGAATTACTTATGATGTTTTAACATTTAGTGTGGTATGTGTTGAAATAGTCTGGCAAATATTCTTCTCTTTTTGGTTTATGTAGAATTATAATTTCTAATATTCTTCTGGTATTGTAGAAGTTGATATATTTTTCTACTGTAATCTGTTACTATAGTAAGTTAACATTATTGCTTTTGTAATGTTGAGGATTTCTTACTATTTTTGAATAAATCATTTTTCATTATAATCTTTGTGTTAATATATATTCAGTACACTGATATTTTATATTAAATTTTCTTTATCCATATTCATAGGTGAGATTGTCTATGATTTTTTGCTTCTATTGTACCCATTTTATGGTTTACACCTTAAGAGTTGTGCTTGTCTTGTAAAATGAGTTGAAGTACTGTGCTTAAGATGGGAATTATCTATTAAGAGTTTAGTGAAATATGGGGCCTCCTCATGGCTTAGGGTTTAAGTCTCAGTGCTATCACCTCTACAGCCTGAGTTCAATCCCCAACTAGGTTGCTAACCCACGCATGGTGTAGCAGGCCTCTCCTATCTCACCTACTGCTCCCCTCAGCAGTGTATTTCAGTAAATCCATCTGTTCTGCTCTCCAATCTGTCTCTGGTGAATCCTCTAACCCTCTGTACCTCTCGGCTACAACAGTTTTAAGCAAAAAAAAAAAAAAAAAAGTGAAATACTCCTGAGTCTATTATCCTTTTGAAGGATAAATCATTGCCTATTGTAACATTTTCTTATATAATTACTGATCTATTTAGATTTTCTATTTTTTCTACCAATTTTGATCATTAATTTTTAACTTTATGTCACTATTATTGGTATTAACTTGCATGTAATATTCTCTTTTTAAAAAAGTCTTCTATGTTTGTTAATCATGCTCTTTTCCCCATGTTTCTCTTTCTCTCTCTTCCCCGTTGGTCATACTTGGAAAAGTTTTATCTGCTTTGTTAGTATTCAAAATATACATTTTTAATTACCTTAATTAGCTTTATTTCATTTTTGCTTTGTTTTGAATTTATATTAGGGTTCTCGAGAGAAAACATATTAGATTTTATGTATATTTATACTCATATATATGTATAAATAAGATAGTAGTTGGCTTATTAGTTATGGAAACAGAGACATCCTATAGTTTGCCAAATACCAGCTGGAGAACCAGGAAAACTGGTGGTGTGTTTCAGTCTGAATTCAAATTCCTGAGGACTATAGTTTGAATCAAAAGCTGAAAACCAGGAGTGCTAAGATACTAGGGCAGAAGAAGATGGATGCCCAAAAACCAGGACAGATCAAATTTGCCCTTCCTATGCCTTTTTGTTCTATTTAGACCCTTGATTGGATGATGCCCATCCACATTATCCCCTCAGAAAACCTCTAATAGACACACCCAGAAATAATGTTTGACCAGTTCTCTGGACATCCCTTGGTGAGGTCAAATTGAGCCATATGATGAACCACTACGGTATCCTCTCATTTTCTCCTTTTATTTTTGTTGTTTTCTACCTCTATTCTCTTTGTCATTGCTCTTTTTTTTTTTTTTTAGCTTCTAGTGATGATAAAGGAATCATATTCCATTCCAAATCATGATTCCTGCTAGCAAAAAAAAAATCAATAAAAAGAAAGATCTTAATATTTTACTGAAAAAAAATCACATGGCTAATTTCAAATGTCTGTGATTGGTTCCATTATGAAGGAAAACTGTAATTCAGTAATAGTTTAGCTATGTATACAATTCTAAGATTTATTATTTTCTACCAATACTTTGAAGATATTCATCTACAGTCATCTTGTATATAGGATATTAGTCTGTCTGAATGTAGACTCATTAGAGTGACTTGTTTGTAATAAATAGAAAATGATGATGCTTAACTTCTGAGACTATATTACAAAAGACATCACAGCCTATATCTGACCTCTTTGGGGATCCTTGCTCTGGATATGCAACCACTATGCTATGAGGAAGTCCAGGTCTTATGATGAGACTATATGTAGGTGTTTTAGCTGATGGTGCCAAACTGAGGTCCCAGTCAATAACCAGTAGCAGCTACTGAGAGAGTAAGGATGCCTCTGAGATACCTCCAGCCTAGCCACTGCCTGACTGCAACCACATGAGAACCATACATGAAAACCACCCAGCTGAGCCCAGTCAACCCCCCATTCTCCTACCCCCAATTATGAGTTGGGCCTCCAGGCTCTGCCATTGACTTGTGTAACTTTGAGCAAATTATATTAATTATCTTTAAAATAGAACTAATAATATCTAAACCAGAAAGATACTCTGAGAATTATTCAAGACAGTAATTCTCCAACATAGGTATTATTAGGCTCACTTTACCCATAAGAACATGTACTAGGAAAAGTCAAATAAATTGCTGAGTCAAACATGAGAGAGAGTATGAGTTGAACTTGAATCTGACTTCAAAACCTATTCTCTTTAACTTCACTCAATTTCATTTCTAAAAAATGATCACCATAGCAACTCATTAACTAGCTTACCTGGTCTCACACAAGGACTTAAAGAAATAGTGCCAGCCCTTTGCAAGTCTAGGGTTAATTAATTCAGACTTGGCAACAGGCAAAAGTTATAGTGCAGTGAAAGCAAAAGAGGGAAAAAGAATGTACCAAGGATTTAGAATACCTGATCCCACAAGCAGGTTAAGCAGACATCACACTGCTGGTGTGAAAGAGAACAGCAAGTTCTTTTGGCTTCACTTACTTATAATGCTGTTTTTGGAAAATGATTTTTACCGAAATAGCATGCCATGTATGAGTCTTGTTCAAATGCCAGAGTTACTCTTGGAGCCAGAAATTCTGTCGCATATTTTCATAGAAGTGTTCTGCTCATGGTAACAAGGAAAAAAGAACTGAATACCAGAGAAGGGAGTGCAGGGAGGGACAGTAGAGCTTTCATGCAAAAATATTTTCACACTCTTAAAATTCCCATGTAAATCTCCTTTGTACTGATGGGTCTTGTACACCAGCATGGGTTAATATGATGTCACAAAGTAAAGATGATCAACAACAACAGCAAAAATCATGTTTTCTCTGAACATATGTCCCTAGAAGCAATCATATTATGAATCCAAAGGATAATGCCAAGGTTCTACCTCTGACACATAAGGAAATAGTGAAAATCTGTTCTAGAAAAGGAAACTTATTTCAAAATATCTGCTGTAACAACAGTTTGCTGCTGATAAATTGATATTCCTCCTTCTTCTTTCCTTCTCCTCTTCACCATCCTTGTCATTCTTGTCATCATTTTCAGTTAATATTTGCTGAGTACTTAATATACTAATATGTAATGTAATTACTTTGGGATGTACTTACTATGCACCGGGAAGTGTTCTAATTACATTCTGTGTATTATTTTCTTTAATCCTCAGAATAAAGCTATGATGAAAAGACTGTTTAATGCAAATTTTGCAGATTCAGAAGCTGAGACACAGAGAAGTAAATTAAATTGCCAGGTTTAGGTTGTGCAAAAAGATGAAATCTAGAGTCCATGTTCTTAACTAGTCAACTATTTATTAATGCTACTAGTGTTAATACTGTCATTTTTCATTATAGTTAACACTGGCTGTACATATTAGTAATATATATACACACACATATGTATATGTGAGTGTGTGTGCACATGCCAGATGTGATGCAGACCACTTCACATTGACCAAGGCAGACAGGCAAAAGGGAATGAAAAGGGAAGCTTTTCTTAATGTGTGAATCAATCTTATTTATTTTTTTTACGCTTTTTCTTATTATTCATAAGTGAATTCTTTTTTTTACTCTTTATTTTTATTTTATTTTTTTAAATTTTTTTAATTTAAACTTTATTTTTATATTCCCCATACAATTACAACCCCGTTATTTTGACCCCAAGCCCTCCTTTCCCCGCTCCCCACCCCCCATTGAGTGTCTCTGGTTCATAGTTGTTTGTTGATTTCGATATTTTCTTTCTTATAATTATTCTTTTTCCTGGTCCCTTATTTAAGAGTTCTAGATTCCTGCTATGATTGAGACAATCCGGTATTTTTCTTTTTCTTTCTGGCTTATTTCGCTGAGCATGATCCCTTCCAGCTCCATCCATGTTGCTGCAAATTGCATGTGTTTATCTTTTTTGAATGCTGAGTAATATTCCATGGTGTATATATACCACATCTTCTTGATCCAGTCATCTATTTTTGGGCATTTGGGTTGTTTCCAAAGCTTAGCTATTGTAAATAGTGCTGCTATAAACATAGGGGTGCAGGTGCTCTTTAGAATTGATGTTTCTGTGTCCATAAGTGAATTCTTAGAGTTCCTTGCTACAATATTTAAACTCATGGTTCACAAAACTGGAAGGGATACTGGGTCCTTTTTATTAGCTCCTTAATTTAATGAATGAGATCCCGACCTTTATAAAATATGAAAGCTATGTTCTTGTCCTCTGGTGGCAGCAGTGAAATTATTCAAAATTATTTTTATGCACCAGAGTCTTTGCCTCTGACTCATATATATCCCTAGCCAAGGTATCCAATCTGATTGGGTCTCAATTTTCTTATCATGTAAAAATCTGGGTGGTTGGTGACTTTCCAGATTTCTTACAGTCATAGTCTGGGTAGAATGACTGCAGTAGTCAAAACCCCTCAAGTATATGCCATTTCATTCCAATATTAAGAGATAATGCACCCACTTTTACAATTCCATTTGTTTTCCTTGGAAGTCCAATCAGATTCTAACTCTCCAACCAGTGCTTCCAAAATGTGGGCTAAGATCACTCATGGAGGCCCTGATTATAAAAGGGAAAGGAGCAGTGCTTAGATAACGCTGAACCACACACTTCTCCTTAAGTTCTGAAGCCTTCATCAAGATGAAGGTCTAACCTGGGAGATTATGTGTCTTTATTCTCCCTCCTGCACTTATCTCTCTTTTTTTAAATAAAGAAATCATAGCTAGCCAAAAATTAAGAGCATTGTTTTGTGTTTTTCTTGCATTTGATTTGTTTCTATTTGTGCTAAGTGAAAGTATTTTTTTCTATTTGTGGGTGCTATATAACTTTAAAATTAATTTATTGCAATGAAAACTTTCTTTAGAGAAAGATGTTGGCTACATGATAATATATATATTTATGTATGTGTGTGTGTATATATATATATATCACACACACACACACACATATATATATATATATATATATATATATATCAGTTATTTATTGCAGTTTAAGAAAACCATTCCAAAGGCTAGTGGATAATCATTTTATTTGAAAGAATCTAATGACAACCATTTTATTTAGAGTAATATCTCATGGCAGGGGTCAATTTGGGCTATACTCATTTAAGTGGTTTTTAATCTTTTCTCTTGGGAAATATGTATTGAATTGGTAATAACTTAAAAATTTGATTGTTTGGAAACTGATATAAACGGATATTGTATAATTGTATCTGTTCCCTTTTGAATTGTAAGATACTGTTGCTTAGAGTTATGACAATAGGGAGCTTGTCTGTTCGGTAACCATGGAAATGGTGACAAGAATTCAAAATGGGGAAATTGTAACCAGATCCTCATGGTATCCATAGGCCATGGGGCAAGTGGACTTTGCTGAAACTGAGGCATGCCAGACTCAGCCTGCCATCTGTCAATATTCCCTCTTCCCTGGCTCTAGAGCCCACAGGCCAATGAGCCTACCCTGACCTCAGTGGGCTTTTCCCCCTTTTGTATCTGACTCTAGGATTCTAAATGGACCAATCAGGTGCAAGCTAAATAGTCCAACCTCAGTTCACTAGTTAATTATGTTCATGCTCAGTTCATTAGTTAATTATTCAGAGTGAAAAATGGAAATGAGCTGATTGGTGCTGAACAGTCTAATCAGATGCTTAGCATTGAAAAGATACAATCAGGGTTGTATATTGGGGGACCCTGGAGGGCTATAAGGCAGAGTAAGAGCCATCTTGATTCATTCTGTTCTCAGCAAAGTAAGACGCATTTGTTGGCTTACCTTCCAAGAAGAAGGTGTCATCAGCTAGCCTTCGAAGAGGAAACATTCATTAGACACCATCGAAAAAGAATGACTCAGCAGACAGCCTCTGAAGAGCAAGAAGTATCAAGCAACCTCTGGATCTCTATAGACTTCTAGACAACTTACAGAACTACAGTCTTCAAAGTCTTCTTAGACCTGTGTAAAGATTTGGCAAATATGCCTGCCTCTGACATAATGTGCAAGGAGCACTATCACGCCTGGCCCAGTGTCTCAAAGGGCTGACCATAGCCTCTGGTTCTCTGAACCACCTCCTGGTATTATTGAATCCATTGCTTTCTGGCCCAGCATCTGGCCCAGGCTTCAGACTGTTGCTGTGGGCTGCTGCTGTGTCATATCATCTTCCCTGAGTGGCCTTGTTTGGGACTTCGTAACACTGTGGACAACTATTGTTCCCTGAGTCTTAGTGGTCTTGTAATGGTCAGTCTGGAGGTGAGAACCCACTGACAGTGACCCGTCCCTGCACCTTGGGCACTTTCCTTTGACCCATTTTAGTATCGTCTTTTGGCACCATTGTAGCACTGTTTTAAGTTCTGGCTGCTTTTTTTTTTTTTTAAGATTCATTTATTTATGCATACAAGAACTGGGGCCAGAGGTGGGGGGGGGGTGAGAGGACTCACCAAAGACAAAGTAGGGAACTGAGAAGACAGAATGACAGAAATATCCTGCTGAGGGGAGTAGCGGGCAAGATAGAATTGGTCTGCTGTGTCATGTGGGTCAGCTCCCTGGCCGGGGAATTGAACTCTTCCTTCGGTGGCTGTTGATAGCTTCATAGTGCTCAGACTTAACCCCTTGCACCACCAGGGAGACCCTAAGTATCTTTCTTTGTACTGGTGTACTTCTGGTGTTAGCTGGCTCTCTCATGCATTTTCAGGTAGTTGAAACCTATGGATGTTTTTAAAACCACAAAATAAGCCATATAGAATTACAAAGGAAACCATTATTTTGAAATACAGGTATCAAAATAATATAAAATTTATGGTATTGTAGCATGTTTATTTTTTAACACTTTAAATAATCATATCCAGAGGCAGGTTAACTACTGTAATTTTGAATAGTGACATAGGTGAAAATATTTTGATATCTGCAGAGATTTATTAAGGCATAGAAATATCTATTTTTTTATTGGCGTCAGAGTCATGGATTCTAATAAGATGACTAGTTGTTTGCCTAAACTCATCATAGGAATAAATGTTAGATTTCATTCAAAAGGTAATGAAAACAAAGATGCATTATTTCTTCTTTCCATTTAAGTCCATTGGTATCCTCTACATAAAAGAAAAAAGCATAAAAGTTGATAACTCTAAGTTCTTTCAAGTTCTTTTTATTGCTTGGGAATTTTTTTTTTTTTTGGGCTGCATGTTGTTCAGTAGCGTTTAATGTGACAAAATGTTCCTCCTAACTCATATCTGAGTTTCTTTGGCATTGTGCTAAAGCTTTAGAGAGTTATCTTTTATCCTTTTCTTCTTTCCACAGACCTTTGTTATAATCAACTTCTAAATATTTCCAAAAGACTCTTTAAGCCTAAATATCTGCCATTCTTCCAGATTTGCTTACATGTGTAATCAGTGGATTGAGAATGAAGCTACCTTTATTGGAGAATAGGAAGTAAATAAGGAGAAATGAAGAATGATGAGATGAGATTCCAGTTCTGCTGAGATGACAAAGATTGTTTCTTGCAGTGTCTAAGAAATATTGGAAAGGCTGAGTGGTAGAACTGCTGAAGCAAACCCAGAAAGCTGCTATGTTTCATCCCATTCCTTTGTCCTTCCTATGAAAGTTGCCCCTCTTCCTTTTCTGCGTAATTCCCTAAGTATATAGGAGAGGCCGTGAAAAGATCCAAGAAATGAACACAGTCAAAAATAACCGATCCCTCATTTCCAAGGAATTTATTTATCATGATTTAGTATACAAGATTGATTAGGTTATAGACACCATTTATACCAGAACATTCGTCTACTGTATTATAAAAGTTTTCAGCGCACAAAAATATTTCCATTTGAACCAGACTTAGGTATTGAAAACTGGAGAATTAAAAAAGCAACCAATGCTGATTATGCATAGCTGAGTGACCTGCAATGGCGAGGAAGTTTTCAACCTCCTTATTAGAATTGTAAACAGAACTCTGCAGAAGAAAGAACAATGCTGCAAGCATAATGGTATATATCCAAGCTCAGCAAGAACCCTGCTGTTTGGGGAGCAGTTGAGAATCCAGAGATTCCAATGGCTTGCTATACGGATTTAAAAAATGGAGTTAACATTTCTCCATGTAGGACTACGTGAGGGATGGGACCTGACTAATTCCGTCGCAAAACAAAGTAATCATTTATAGTCAGTTGCCTATTTTTTTCCTACTGTATCATCAAATACCCATGATTCATTGAGAGCATTACTTATTTGTACACTTTAAAATAACATAAGTGATAAATGTTTGTTACCAAAAACGCTAACAATACAAGTAAAATAGCAAAATTCATTCCTCATGCCTAAAGGTAAAGTATTTATTAAACAATATAATATATAACAGTTTAGCCTGCATATTTACCTTCTAAATTTCTAAATATTTACCTTCTAAATTTTATGCATATATATTCAAAATAAGATTATTCTACACATAATTTCTGCAGTTTGCTTATTTAACTTCAAGTAACTGTCTTCTGTCTCCCCATTTCTGTATTAGGGAGCTTCCTATTATTTTTTTTACAACTGTGTGCATGAGAAATATTGTGTGGGGCCTCCCTGATGGTGCAAGGGGTTAAGAACCACACTATGAAGCAATCCACAGCCTCTGCAGCACCAGTTCTATCCCCAGATGGCCAGGGAGCAACCCACATGGTGCAGCAGACCTCTCCTGACTCACCCGCTGCTCCCCTTAACAGTGCATTTCAGTCAATCTGCCTGTTCTGTTACCCACTGCCTTGGTGAATCCTCTCACCCTCCACATCTCTGGCCTGTACCCCAGCTCTTAAAAAAAATAAATTGTGTGGCTTTATCATTTAGTTAGCAATATTCTTTTTTAGAAAAGATTTATTTTTATTTATTTATGCATACATACAAGAACTGGGGTGTAGGCCAGAGGTGCAAAGAGTAGGGGTGATGAGAGGATTCACCAGAGACAAAGTGGGGAGCAGAACAGTGGGATCTACTGAAATAACACTGCTGAGGGCAGCAGCTGGTGAGACAGGAGAGGTCTGCTGCACCATGTGGGTCAGCTCCCTGGGTGGGGGTTGAACTCGTGCTGCAATAGATTGATAGCGCTGAGACTTAACCCCTCGAGTCATCAGGGAGGCCCAATTTAGCAATATTCTATTATTTGGTCTTTACATTGTTTCCTACCAAGCAAATGCTGAGAGTTGTTATCCTTTAGAGAGGCTGTGGAGAAGTACAAGTATATAAGGAGCTACCTCTTCTCTCAAGGAGTTTGAGGCTAGATATGTGAGTCAGATATATTGTATAACAAATAGCCTTAACATTTCAGGAGAAAATGCTAAGAATTACCAATGACACAGAATCTGGTAGCAAACAGAATGAAAATAGCCCAAAAAAGACATTGTGCAAGAGCACTTTATTGGTAGAAAATCCAACATATCAAAACAGAATGGTTAAGGGCAATTATTCATAGTATAAAGATTTTTTTCTTACAAAATGTTTGATTTGTTAAGTACCCTTCTAGTACTTTAATCATGATTTTTGTACCAACATTGACTTGATGCAGTTTAGAATACCTGCTAAACGAAAGGAAGCTTAGAATATTAGGAACCCCTGAAGGTTGGAGCTATATCGCCATCTTCAGGAACATTTTAAGTGGAAAAAAAATTCAATGTTTTATTGTTTAATTTTTTTAAATGCTCATTCATAGTTTATTTTTAAATTTAATTTATTTATATTTAATTAAGGTAATATCAATATTTGGATACCTCCATCAGCTATTATTATAGTAGTGCACCCACCACAAATTGCCCATAATCCACCACCATAGTCTATTGTACTTCCTTCTCTTTTTGTTCTTACCCCCTCCCCTCCCCAAACAACCCCCACATGGTGGTGCTTCAGTTCTGTTATCAGCTATCAAGGGGTTAATATTTAAGCTCATCTTTATCTAACTCTTAACTTAGTTATTTTTTATTCCATATATTAGTGACACAATGAATTTTTTATCTTAATCCTTCTGACTTATTTCACAGCATAAAAGCCCTTTTTGCTCCATCCATGTTGCAACAAATGGCTTGAGTTTATCTTTTTGATTACAGAGTAATATTCCATTACACACACACACACACACACACACATACACACACACATCTTCCTCACCCACTCGTCTGTGGAGCATACAGATTGTTTTCATAATTTAGTTACAGTAAATAGCACTGCAAGAAACATGGGAATTCAAATTTTCTTTTGAATTAATGTTTTTGAATTTTTTGCAGATGTGACCTCAGCTTTCATACCTTGGAGGTGAGAAAGAGTAGCATGTTTTTGCTACAAAAACTACCCTCCACCTTCTCAGAGTGTAATACAGGAAAAATGGTCAAGTGCTCAGTGGCGAGGGTCTCTAATCCCCACTAGTTGTGCTCCCTCTTTATGCTTTGTTCCTCTCCTGTCTCCCTTAACCTGGGATCAAACCAATCCCAAGTTTTCTGCAAGACTTCCAATCTCAGCATGTGGTTTAGCAATTTTTTTCTCATTCTCAGTGTTACCCAACATCCATCATTTATTACATTTCACACAACCATTCCAAACACTTATTACTCTTCTACCATTTCTTAAACTATTGTTCCCCACCACACCAACACTCTAAGAAGGAAAGTAAGACCTCTTTACCTTACTGATTTCCTTGCCATAAGGCTAAACTCACCCAATCCTTCATCAGTCTTTCCCTTTTCTAATGACCCAGTCTGTGGATTGGCACTCCCAGGTGTCCTGATAGGATTCAGGAGGAAGATCCATGCTGGGAGTGACAGCTTTCCCTCCCTTCGTTATATATGATGTACAATAAATAAGAAAAAGCACCACAGGACTTTGTAGCAATCCTTTTAGACAGTTTTTTGAGCATGTGTGGGTTTTAATGAAATAAAAACCAGGGTTGTGAGCAGTCAGTTATGCTTCTGGATTCCTAATGGAAGAGGTGGACAGTGAGGTTAGGTCACTGAAACCTTGGTCATACCTGGGAACTCAGAAATGGCAGACATAAGCATCTAATTCTATTTTTTATTAACCATAAAATTTTATAATGTCTAGAAAAAGTCATGAATCACAGTAGGATACAAAATATGGCACAGAAACTCTCCCCAGGCTATTTATTCCTGAGTCCATCCATTGGAAGGACTAATTGAGCATACCAACGTCCTGATGCTTTGGGCTACTGGAAATAAATTTAATTTGAGTTTGGTCATGAGAGTATGTCTATGGCACTGCTCCTGGATTATTAAAATAAAATTTAGGTCAGAAAAAGCAAAGCCCTTTGCACAGAGTTAAATTACTTTTGCTCTATATCAACATGAATTAAAGAAATAACTTTCTCTTCTTGGCAAAGTTTTCTCATTTTTCCCCTACCTCTCAGGTCTACTTGCACCAGTTCTTCCCTCATGCAAGCATGCACAAGAAAATGTAAACAGTAAAACTCCACTAATTTGGTTTAAAAGGAAGAGATTGATTTTTTTTCAAGTTTGCACTGAACTTGAAAGAAATGCAATAGAATGATTTCAAATGGGTTTACAGAGAACTGGCTCACTGAATAGAAGTATCAACAAATATTTATAGATCACACATTATGTACTAGGTACCATGTTATTTCATGCATAAATGCTCACAACAACTCTATGAGTTGGTATAATCGTTCACATTCTATAGAAAAAAGAACTTAGAAAACATTTGGCATTTAGTAAGTGGCAGATGGAATGAGTTCTCTTATGGAGTAGATTGTGGTCCTCAAAAAATCATGTATTGAAATCTAATGCCCAGAAACTCAGAACATGACTGTATTTAGAAGCAGGGTCTTGAAAGAAGTAGTCAAGCTAATATGAGGTCATTTGATGGAGTTGTAATCCAATATGACTGGTGTACTTATAAGAAGGGGCAATTAGGACATGGACACACACACACACAGGGAAGTTTTGATTGTTCTATGCTTGATTTTAACCATTTGTTATATGAATACACATATGTAAAAACCCTTATATAGGACTTGCTGGTTTTTCTTTTCCGGGCTATACTTTGAGGTTTTCTCTTACTGTTTTCTCTCTAGTTATCTGGGTTTGAGGTTCACAGGTGAGGGTGGAGATGCTGCTGTTTGTGTGAAGCTATTTCTGACATACATGTGGCTCTTTCACTCTTCTAAGAACCCATCATATGTCTAATATCAAAACAAACCAATGTGGACTTCAGCTCCTACCCCAGCTCAACACAGTTCTGTATCATCGTCAGCCTGGTTTCTCTTTCTGCCTCTACTGAAGTCCTGCATAGAATAAAGCAACTTCTCTTCATGTCTTTTACCATTTCCAGAACTACTTTATTAACCCCTTGGTTTACTTGTCTACTTCCCTCATGTTCAAGGGCATTAACGAGAATTGCCAGAATATTCTTGCCTCATTATCAGTCCCCAGTAGTTTGTCACTGATGGGGTTAGATGTTGTAATATATTACCTCAGCAATTCTTTCCTTCCTTCTTTTCTCCCTAACTTTCTTCCTTTTTATTCCTTTACTTTTAAATTGAGCACGCTCTTAATGTTGAAAAGTTTAAGGCATCGATTGTACTCTTATTCTCTAAATTTTGGAGGAATTTTGACTAAGTTTGTCCTCTTGTTAGATTTTAGAAGAGGAACATTTTGTGAGTCTGTTTTTGTCCCTTTCTTTTTATAGGTTTGTTCCAGTTATCTTTATTTCAAAAGCTTTAATAACATAAGTTACTTTAAACTCCATGAAAATAGTTAAATTATTGCTTTATAATTGAAATACAATTTCAAACATTATCAAAAAGAAAACAAGTGAAGTAAAAACTTACTGTGATGATTAGAGGATGCAAAAATGCTGGGAACCAAAACATAAAGCTTCAAAAGTATTGACATAATTCCATAATTCTGGACACTAATTTTCAACTAAAAGGAAATATTTATGTGCGTCTTACTAGTTCAGGATTGAATATGACTGGTGATTTTAGAAAAATATTGAAGACATTATAGGAAATTATCTAGAAAGAAGGTTTATTTTTTAAGGTATAATGTTCTTTAAAAATAACAATTTAGGGATTCATACAAAAGCATATAGAGCTGGGTTATTAGGTAAGGAGACAGACTGTCAATGTGAGATGTGAATACAGGAACAGAAGTTGGGGATGTTCAGTCAAGGATGTAAGGGTTGGTTGTAGCCAGACAGGACACAGATGAACTGAGGTTTGAATCAGGAAGTCAGGATAAGTACAGAGCCCAGGCAAATATTGTATACTATAAATAGGAATAGAAATACTATGAATTAGGGAGATTGTTTGCTTGTTGATAATTCAGCATCTTGGAAAGCTCATTGGGAGCCAATTATCTTCAGTATAAGCAATGGACTGTGGTGCAGGGCTATGGGTGCCATGATGGTGGGTGTGTTATGGTAACATACGTTTAAAGAGATGGAATCCTTTATTTCTCAATCATATTACCAGGTTGTAAACCAATGTTGCCTTTATTTAAAAAAAAAAAAAGAATGTTTTGGTTCTGTTCTTATCTTAATCGTTTCTACCATTTTGTCCTCCTCCTTGAGTTGCTTTGTTAATGAACTTAATAGAGGATAAAATGGGATTTTCATGTTAATACATATTTTTCCCCCTCTAGTACCTGCATTACATGAAAGGGCTACATGTTCTGTCCAGGTGGGAAACCGTGTAACCAGGAATTTCTTAGTTTGGGTGGTGTCCCAAAAAATGTATATACATGAAAATGAATTCAAATTGTTTAGGGAATGCTCCCAAGAAGCACTGATAAGAGAGTAAGAAAGTGACACAAGTAAGAGAAATAAGCCAATAGGATATATTGCACAAATTACTATTGTGGGCAACTGGGGCACAATCCTACTGGAAATGTCTGGGAGCATAGAACATGCTTGAGAGTTGTCCAACCAAGGTGCACAGGATCTGGGGTATATACCTACTGACTCCTGTTAGTTATTGTTTAAAAACTGTTCCCAAGGAACGTTAGCTCCCCAGTTCCAACCAGTTCCATATGGGCTAAATGGACTCCCACAGCTACAGAAAGCTCACCTACGTAGAGATACAGGTAGATTCAGGAGTGCTGATTGCAATCACCCACCAATAGCTGGGTTATTAGGCTCTATCTTTTTGTCTCTAGGACAGTCTCTAACTTCTTGGTGAGCACCTCTCCTGCAGATTCAGAGAGACAAAGTTTACAGAGATTATATCATTCATTTATGTAATGATTAATTACCATGCGGTGAAAATAACAGGAGAAAAATATATGGCTTTTCATTACTGTTATCAGTCAGGAAGCACAAATAACCGGAAGTGGTAACATGCTACGTGAGTGGGGCTTGTGGCCAGTTCCACCTACCCTTCCACTTCTCTAATTCTGAGATGCTTGTGCTTCTTCAAACATTGGGTCATGTCTTACATAGGTTAATTGCAAACACTGGAATTCCTTCTCTGTTTGGGACTGGAGAGTTTAAAGATGCCATTATTAAGAAAAGGGGGAAAAAGTGAATGAATTGTGTCCCTGTATCAGTATTAAGGCGAAGTGACAATAAGCATTCTTAGTGTCCCTGGTCATTCAGATCTGCAGCCCTTATTTAAAAAGGACCAGGCAACAGCTGTTTTCCTTTGGAGGAACTATCTTTTTATGATATAGAATTTAATGTTAAAAGGTCTTTATCCTGTGATAGTTATAATAGATATTTTCTCATCCTTATTATGTATTTATTTTATTTCTTATTTTTTTAAGATTTATTTTTTCTATTTATGCATACACGAACTGGGGTACAGGCCAGAGGTGTGGGATGTGAGAGGATTCACCAGAGACAGAGTGGACAACAGAACAGGCAGATTGACTGAAATACACTGCTCAGGGGAGCAGGGGCCTAGTCAGGAGAGGTCTGCTGAGCCATGTGGGTCACCTCGCTGGCTTGGGATCAAACTCGTGCTGCAGTAGCTGTGGATAGCTTCATTGTGCTGTGTCTTAACCCCTTGCGCCACCAGGGAGGCCCCTTATTATCTTAATTTAAAAGGACAATTATAGAAAATTTAAATATGTGTGTCTAGAAGAATATTCTCTCATGACATCTCATCAAATATAATTGTTTTCTCAACTTCTCTGTTTGAAAACTTTCAAACAGAAATTCAAAATAGTGGTACAATGACCATATATTAATTCGCTATCTGTGCCCAACAATAGTTTATATATTTCTGTTTTATTTTCCATTATGTGTGTGTATGTATGTAAACACATATATGCTGTTTTAGTCACTGACACCATGATACATTAGCTCTAAATATTTTGTCATTTATCTCCTAAAATAATTATATTTTTTTACAAAATTACATGATGATTCCACCTAGGAAAACGCACATTCATTTTCTAATATTACATAACTAGACCTTAGTCAAATTCATCATTGTTACTTAAAATATCTTTTTAGCAATGCTTTTCAAGCCAGAAATTGAGAAATTTTTATGCACAGCATTATTTGTTTAAAATCTAGAGCAATCCTCTTATTTTATTCCATAATATTTACTTCTTTAAGAGATCAGATCAGTATCATGTTCCTTATTCTGGATGCCTGTTTGTTACTTCAAGGTGTTTAGATTGTTTCTCTTTTCCTTGTCTGTCCTGCAGACTGGGAATGAGATCTAGAGGTTTGATTAAAATCATATTAAGCATTATTGTCAATAATCTTTCATAGATGATGCTGCTTAATTCATTTTGCATAACAGCCAGAAAGCGTATTAAGTCAGATTGTCTCACTATTTGTGATGTTCAGATAATGACTTGTGGATTTCTCTGTCATAAATTTGCATGTCTCATTGCCATTGACAGTCTTTGGAATATTTTGGCATTAGGTTAAATACTATTTTAACTTATATTTCTATAAGTAAAAGTTGATAAAAAAATATTAAAGTATGTAATTTATTTCTATGAGATACAACTAACTGGCTATTTAGCATTCACCTTTTTGTTTCTATATAATAAATGTGTCAAAATAGATCATAAGTCAGCAAACTATAGCTCATGCACAAAATCTGCCCCACATCCTGTTTTTGTAAATAAAGTTTTATTGGGACAGAGTCACTGTCATTTATTTGCATGTTATCTGAGATACTTCACACTATGTCAGCAAAGTTGAATACTCTATCAGAGACCACATAACCTGCAAAAGTAGAAATATTTACTCCCTGGCCCTTTCAGAATAAGTTTGCTGACTGCAGAACTATATTATATATTTCTGATTGCTAACATATTTTGTATCTCCTTCCAGGTAATCTAGTATACCACCAAATCTGATGAGGTTATATGTCAACTGTGTCCTTCACCAGTTTTATTCAGGATAATGGGCATAAAATAAGCTACATATAGGTGAATAACTTGATAAATGTTGACATTTGTGTATACCTGGACAACCATAACCGCAACTAAGCTGTCAAATGTAACTGTTACCCCCAAAAGTTTCTTTAAGACTCATTTGTAACTCTCCCTTTTTATGAAATCACTGGTCTGCTTTGTCACCATTACTTTGCAACTTCTATAATTGTATGTAAAAATAAATCATACAATATGTACACTTTTTTGACTTCTTTCATTCAGTGTAATGAAGTTGGGGTTTAGTTATGTTGCATGGATTCATTTTATTGCGGAGTAGTATTATGTCATATGAAAATACTACAATTTGTGTAGTCATCTGTTGATGGACTTTTGGGTTGTTGTCAAGGTTTTTTGTTTGTTTGTTTGACTTTGTTTAATAAACCTGCTGTAGTCATAGTTGGGCATATGCTTTTATTTTTCTTGAGTAAATACCTAAGAATTAAACTGCATGGAGCCTATGGAAGCTGTATAGATGACTTTTAAGAAACAGGTCAAGGCTTAAAATGTTTTTGCAATGACTCCAAACTCAGAAGTTTCTGTCATTAGGGTTATGTCTCATTAACACTATTTTTCAAGTACTAACACTGCAAATTATACACACATCCAAAATAAATACATGTACTGTAATCACTTATATTAATAAACATGATACACATATATAAAAGTTGTTATAAAGTCATATTGCAGTCATTTCAAAAAAGTACTCTAAAATTGTTAATTTTAGTTTAAGATACTTAGTAACTGATTGTATGTTTTAAAGCTACTTATCCTTCTCAGGAGCTACTTCAGTGACTAAAAATCTGAAAAAAATTGAATATTATACCAGTATTTCTCAAGGACAGATTTACTGCAGAGTACAAAACCATATTCAGGAATTACTTCTGAGGATTTCTTTTATGACTGAGGAGTCAGCTAAGAGTCTTCCCATACATTTTTGAAGAGTTGATTAGGGAGAGCTCTCTGGTAACAAGCAACAGGAAGCAATTCTAGCTATTTTTCAAAAGCAGGGAATTTACTGGAAGGATGTAGTTCAACGATCAGGTTGAAGAAAGGCAAACTGGATTTGAAGTAGGTGACACCAGAGAACTCAGAGCACCTCCTCAGCAGAGCTGTCTCCAGTGCCTCAGGGGGCTTTGGGAGGCAAAGACCTTGGATGATATGAACTGGGGTAGATTTTATCAACTTGCACCAATCCATTCAAGTTTCAAAGTCTGAGACTGAAGGAATCAATTGGCCAACACCAAGCATGAGTTATACATTAGGATGGTAGCAGGAGAGCAAAAGGAAGCATGCAACAGAAGGAACCTTTAAAGTCACTATCCATTATCACACAACATCCTCCTAAGACTACACAGAATAGAGGAGTTAATTACCCTACACAAACTGAGACAGCTAGCAAAGGCAAATGTAAGTGCCAATAGTCTCTTCCATTGGCAGGTGGTGTTAGAAAGGGCTTATTCTACATTCATCAGTTATAATCAGTTCCTAAAACTCACTTGAGCTGTATCTACTAACAGCTCTCAAGAACCTGTGTTCTTTTTGCTTGTGCTTCAGTTTTTCAGATGAAAAACAAAAGCATAGTGTCAGAGAGAGCTAAAGCAAGCACAGATACACATGGGAAAGCCCGGCTCATCATTCGTCAGGATGCCTGTCTCTGTGCAAGTAGCCAGTGGTGACGTAGCATCAGTCTGTTGGTTATTGCATGGGAGGCTGACTCCAAGCCTGAGGTACCTGATTTACATTAAAAAAATTCTTAACTGAGGGGCATCCCTGGTAGCCTAGGGGTTAAGTCTCAGCACTATCACCACTAAGGCCTGAGTTCGATTCCCAGCCACGGAGCTGACCCACACGGCGCAGCAGACCTCTCCTGTCTCACCCGCTGCTCCTCTTAGCAGTGTATTTCTGTAGATCCACCTGATATGCTCTTCACTCTGTCTCTGGTGAATCCTCTCACCCCCGCACCTCTGGCTTATACCTCAGTCCTTCTATGCAAAAATAAAATAAAATAAAAGTTTTTAACTGAAGGGGATGATTTCTGACTTTCAAGCAAATTCCAGGGATATTTTATTCTGTAGTAGAAGGGACTGAACTTAGACTTGTTGGAATTTAATAATGTTGAGAGCATGTAGAATGCAGTGCAATATCATCAGTTCTCTTATCTCAGATAGTTTAGGTTTCAGGCCCTTGAGAACTGGGGAGAGATGAGATGACTTCAAAATCATGATGCAATAATCTTTTAAGACAAAATGATAAAGAAAGCTTGTGTTTCTATCCTACAAGATGATTTTGCTACCTCTAGTTTACAGAAGCTTGTAATTGTGCTTTGTTCAGTCTGTGCAAAAACATAAAAAACCAGGGCCTCCCCGGTGGCACAGCGGTTGAGCGCTGGGTTGTGAAGCTGCCTACAGCCTCTGCAGCGCAGGTTCGATCCCCGGCCGCCGGGTGAGGGTCCCACATGGTGCGCAGACCTCTCCTGCTGCCTGCTGGTCCCCTTAGCAGTGTATCGTCAGTCTGCCTGTTCTGTTTCCTGCTCTGGCTCTGGTGAGTTCTCTCACCCTCCTGCGCTTCTGACTGTACCCAGTGCTTATATAAATAAAAATAATAAATCTTTAAAAAAAAAAAGCAAAAAAAAACCCATAATAAACCAAAATATCTAGTGGTAGAAATAATGTTTTGTGCATAAATATATAAAATTCTATCATTATCCTTTTCAGAAAGCATTTTATTTTTTAAGTTTCTGAAAAAATATCTTTAGATTTACAGAAAAGTTACAAATACAGTACAAAGAGTTTCCAATTGCCCTTCACCCAACTTCCCCTAGTGTTGGTATCTTATATAATTTTGGTTTTCTTTTACATAATTACAAAACTCTCTTATAATTATGTAAATTCAATTCAATTTCATAAACTTTTACATAATTATTTAAAAATCAAGAAATTAACACTGACATAATATTACTTACTAAGGCACAGATCTTACTTGAATTTTGCCAATTTTCCCATTAATGTCTTTCTTTTTTCTGGTCCAGGATCTAATCCAGGAACTCACATTGTGACTATTTGCCTTGTCTCCTTAATCTCCTCCAATCTATGACAGGTTTTCTTTCTTCTACATGTTCTTGGAAATTTTGAAGTGTATTGATCAGTTATTCTGTGAAATACCCTTCCATTATCTGATGTTTTTCTCATAATCAAATTGAGTTTATTCATGTTATGGACTAAATGTGTCTCACCCAATATTCATATGTTGAAATCCTAACACCCAGTGTGATGATATTAAGAAGAGGCCTTTTAAAAAAAAAAGATAAGTTTGAGGGTGAAACCTCTTAAATGGGATTTGTGTTCTTACAAGAACAGACACAGAGCTTTCTCTCTCCTCTCTCTCCCCTCAGTGCTCTAAAAAATAGATGTTGGTTGCTTAAGTGACTCAACCTGGTATTTTGCTATAGCAGCCTGAACTAAGACCACAATTTGGGTCATAATAGCACAGAAATAATACTAGGCTCCCTTTCTGCATCATACTGAGGACACATGGTGTCAGCTGTCATTTCTGGTGAGGTTTATATTGGTTACTTGGTGAAGGTGCTGTCTATAGTTTCGTCATTGTAATTCTTATTTTCTCTTTCTTAAAAATATTGTGAAGAAACATTCTGGGCCTCCCTGGTGGAACAAGGGGTAAGACACAGCCTATGAAGCAATCCACAGCCTCTCAGTGCGAATTTGATCCTTGGCCAGCCAGGGAGCAACCCAAATGGCGCAGCAGACCTCTCCTACCTTGCCGGCTGCTCCCCTCAGCAGTGTATTTCAGTCAGTCTGCCTGTTCTGCTCCCCACTCTGTCTCTGGTCAATCCTCTCACCTTCTGCACCTCTGGCCTGTACTCCAGTTCTTGTATGCATAAATAAATAAATCTTTTTAAAAAAGAAACATTTTAACACGAAGAAAATATTCTGTTTCTCATCACACATTCACCCATTCATTTTAGTACCTAAAGAGCCTTGCCTTCAACCTTGCCTATCACTGTTGTGCTTATCTAAAGTTGATTTTTTGTCTTCATTATGTCTTCCACGTTTTTTATGTTCGCCAATTGGAAATCGACGGAAAGCAGAATTTAGCGAGTTATTTTCTAAATGTCTGTGCAGCACTGAAGGAAGCAGGTCAGGAAACCACCCTTCCTTCTGTTCTTCTAGGAGTTGGTAAAGCTCCCACTGGCTGTTTGAAATCTGCAGGTGCAGAGGGAGGAGGAGAGGGCCTGCTGCCCTTGACTCTTTGCTGCCCTCCAACGGCTTCCTCCTGCTGTTCCCTGTATCAAATTCCCTCCCCTCTCACCTTTTAATTGTTCTTCCAGCCTCAGCTCTAGTAAGTACTTAGCAGGGCGCTTTCTATCCTTCTTTCTCCACAACTTTAACACGTCTCTGTGCAATCACAGCAAACACTATGCTGTCATGAGACAGTCGAATTTTCTTTTACATCCTCTCTCCACACTGTGAGTAAAGTCCCCCATATTTAATTGATTTCAGAGCCACTGGGCAACATCTGGCATGGAGGACCTCCCTAAAAGGGTATGATGGAGAGCAAATAAAGTATTTGAGCAAAATATTTCTTTATATTTTAAAGTATAATATATACAACACAGTTTACTGATGTACTCTTCAATGAATTTTGACAAATGTATATTCTCAGATAATCATTAGCATACAAGATGTAATGATTTTGAGTCACCCCTCAAAATGTCTTTGTGTCCTGGCTTATCCACCTAACTGCCACCCTTAGCTACAAGCAAACACTGATCTACTCTCTGCTCTTCCAGTCTTGCCTTTTCCAGAATAGCCTATCATGAAATCACAAAATCATAAAAGCCTTTAGACCTTACCTTCTTTCCCTTACCATAATGCTTGTAAAATTCATCCATGTTGCCATTGCTTGGGCCCTTTTTAGTGTCAAGAAGTATTTCATTTTATGGATTTACTGCAGTTTACCCATTCATCAGCCAGTGGACATTGAGTCGATTGCAGTCTGGGGGTTATGACAAACAAAACATAAGTTTTTCATGTGATCTTCTTTCTTTCTGTTGGGTATGTAATTTGGAGTGGAATTGCTGGGTCAGGTCGTAAATGTATGGTCATCATTCTAAGAAGCTGCCACACTACTTTCCAGAGTGACTCTACCCACCTGCATTCCAATGTGCAAGGTATGAGAGTCCTCATCCTTGCCAGAATATTAAGATGACTACAGTGAATCTTCATCCCCATATTTTAGCCTAATGAAATTAGGCATCCTATCATTTATTCATTTGCCCTCTGTATGCATATCTTCTTTTCTGAAGTGTCTATTCAAATTTTTTGTGCATTTCTTATTATTTTTTGTTTCCCAGTTATTAAATGTTGATAATTCTTTTCATATTCTAGATATAAATACTTTTTCAGACACATAATTTATAAATATTTTGTTCTAGCCTATGGCTTCTCTTTTCATTACCTTAACAGTTTATTTTGAAAAGCAGGACTTTAAAATTTTGATGAGTCTACTTTATCATGTTTCCCTTTTATGGATTATACTAACATTTATTTGTTTTTGTTTGATTGGCTGTTGACTAGAGTTCTTAGTCCAAATTATTTTCTTCACCTTGGTGGAATTTCTGAAAAAATAAAAAAAAGAATGTAAGTCTTGATTTCTAAAGCCAACTGTAAAACAAATCACTTAGCATTTGTATGACTTAGTTTTCTTTTCTATTGAATGGGAATATCAGTCCTGTCTTTCTTGGGAAACTTGTGTTGCCTCCTGGATGAAGACAAGATATTTGCCTGCAGCAAGAAGGGAAAACATGGTTGGGTTTTGATATTTTATGATAAGTATTTTATATTGGGTGGTTTTGATATTTTATGTTACATTATAGTTTATGTTAGCTGTAGTAGGTTGAAGAGGCAAAGAGAAAGTGAGGATTTGTAGCAAAAAAAGATGACAGAATAAAATGTTGCTAGAGTCTCCTCACCTGCAGGAAGACAAGGAGACACAGAAGGAGAGAATTCAAGTAAAGAGTGTTTCCCTGTAACATGACTAGACTTCAGAGCAGAAATAAGAAAGTCTCAGAAGCAAGCATAACAATGCTTAATAGTGAGTGAATTTAAGAGAAAGCCCAAATATTGATAAGAAAAAAATAATTCAGGTGTTTTTAGTAATTGATGATGTCATTATGTTTTCCTGTAAGATGGTACTTTGTCTGACCTCGACTCCCTTTAGATGGTTACTGTAAAAAATAGGAATGAAGATCCTGTGCACTGAATCCAGGGATTGTCATATGAGGAAACCTGCCCTTTGCACACCTCACCCCCTCATTTGGTGCTCAGATGTCCCTGCTGAGAACTCAGTGTGGAGTTCTCTTTTCTATTGAATTCTATTGCCATGTCCCAACAATGGCAGAATACAATCCACTACAAGTGACCCCACACTGAATAGAACTGAAAATTTTAAGTGAACCTCTTCAGAAAGCCAGAGTTACTTTCTCTTCACCACACTTCCAGTGCACTGGGCTTCTTTTTATTTCTAGAAAGGAATGGGATTCAGAAAGAAATACAGGACTCTCACTGCAGTTACTGAGTGACTTTCTCAGGTAGAATGATTTCTTAATATCTGGTTCCATTGCATTCCAGGTTAGGAAATCAATTCATCTTACAAAGGTGTCTTTCTATGACATTACTTGAGTGTGTCACTGCAGAGTTCCTTGGCTCTAGCTAATCTCCTGTGCTAGAGAGGCTTTAGGATTTAGGGTGGTCCTCCAACCCCACCCCACTGTAACAAGCTGCTAACAGAGTTATTTTTCACCACCCAAGCAAATTGTGCATCAACATTCAAGAAGAATGGGATAGGATCTTATCAGACAGGACTTCACCAGCTGGAGCCAGAAAAATATCTGTCCATCTGGCCTGGGCAATGTGCCCTCTTGGAAAATTACTGAATAGCACCAAACTCCACAAAAATACATTCCTTTAAATGCCAGCAGAAGGCCCAGACTTATGGAGAAATGAAGAAATTATACAGCCTGTGCAAATCTCAATTCATCGCCAGGCTTGGGTAATGGAAATAAATGCCCACCCTGATTTTGTGCTAGGAACATTCATAATTAGTTCATGGGGACTGTGGTGCAGGAATGTCCTGGCTGTGATTCAGATTTTAGGCATGAGAGAATGTGATATAAACACTGAGACTGTAGAGTAATGAGACCGTTTGTCCTGTGTGGGCTGGTAATCAGAAGCAGCCCTCTTGCTACAGGAAGGCAGTGAGAAGTGGTGACTTTGGGAATGTATCTATGGGTTGAGAGAAATTTGCCAAGTTAATTGTGGCCGCTTTTTCTTTTCTCTTAGTGCACTCTTCACTTAACTGTTGTCATCACGTCTTTCTCCCTATGAAGAAAAAAGGCATCAGACTAAAATCTACTACCTGTTCTTGCAGCTCTTCCACTGTCACAACCTGCTCACAGTTACCATCTTGCCTCCTTATTAGTCTCTCCACTGTCCCCTTCTCATGATCCCATCTTGCCCTTGCTATGAGCTGAATTGTGTCCCACAAAAGCTCATATATTGAAGCCTTAACCCTCAGAATATGACTGAAGGTAGAGACAGAGTCTCTAAGAGGTAATTAAGTAAAAATGAAGTCATTAGTGTAGATCTTAATCCCTTCTGACTAGTGTCTTTATAAGAAGAGATTAAGATACAGGCAGGTAAGAGAGAAGACCACATGAGGACAGTGGGGAGAGACAGAGAGTATTGAGTTATCTACATGTCAATGAGAGAGAGAACCTTACTGATGACCTTACCTCAGACTTTCAGTTGCCAGCATTGTAAGAAAATTTATTTTTATTTGAATCCTCTAGTCTATAATCTTTGTTATAGAAGTCTTAGCATAGGTCTACATCCCGTTACCCCTAAAGGATCAGTCAAGCCCCACACCCAGGCCCTGCTAGTATCTCTCTGCTGCCTGTGATTATGATGCTCCCACATTGGTGTTCTTCTTCCCCCAATCACAGTCACTCAGGCACCCCCTTCTCCATGGGTCCATAAGAATGAAAGAAAATATTTGCACATTATACATCTGACAAGGGACTAACACCAAAAATCTGCAAAGAACGCATACAAATCTACAAAAAGAAAAAAGAACAATGAAAAAAAATGGTCATAAGAGCTAATAGATACTTCTCCAAAGAAGACATTCAGATGGCCAACAGGCACATGAAAAAAATGCTCATCATCCCTTATCATTGGGAAATGCAAACAGAAAACAGTGTGGAGGTTTCTGCTATGTGATCCAGCAATTCCACTTCTAGGTATCCCAAAAAATGCAAAAACACTTGATCTATGCTTAACCTTTGCTACTGCAGAACTCTTTGCTATAATTGTTATGGAAATAACCTAAATATCCAATAAAAGATGATAGAGTCAGAAGATGTGGTACATATACACAATGGAATACTTCTCTATAAAAAAGATGTGCCCTTGTCATTTGTGATAACATGGATGGAACAGGTAGGGCTCAAACTAAACAAATCAGGAGAAAGACAAATACCAAGAGAGTTCACTTCTATGTGGAATATGTCAAACAAAGGAAAGGAACAGAACTAAACCCCCCACAAAGCTGTGAAATCTGACTGCAGAACTGAGGCTACCAGAGGGGAGGTTGAAGAGGTGGCAGCAAAGTGGGGAAAAGGACACTGGGCTATGGTGGAAGATTATGGGTGCTTTGGTGGTAGGTGTGGTGTGGTGACACACATCTGAAAAGGTGTGAGCCTGAACCTCTGAATCATATTCAGTGTTATAACACAACTTCACCTCAATAATAATAATAATAATAATAATAATAATAATAACAATAATAATAGTAATAATAAATAAATGAAAAGAAAGGAGTCAGAATGCAAGTGAGAAACCAACAATAAGAGTAAAAGGCGGGGCCTCCCTGTTGGCACATGGGGATTAAGACACAACCTATGAAGCTGTTTGCAGCCACTGCAGCACGAGTTCGATTCCCAGCCAGCCAGGGAGCTATCCACATGGTGCAGCAGACCTTTCCTGGCTCGCCCGCTGCTCCCCTCAACAGTGTATTTTAGGCAATCTACTTGTTCTGTTCCCCACTCTCTCTCTGGTGAATCTTCTCATCCCCACACCTCTGGCCTGTACGCCAGTTCTTGTATGCATAAATAAATAAATCTTTTTTAAAAAAAGTAAAAGGCAAGGGCTGAAGGAGAGATGAGCTCAGGAGTGACCTGGATGTGAAATCAGGGAAATCAACAAAAACTGTGAACAGTACAATGTGGGGACCAAGAGGTCAGATTAGGTTTGAGTGTTGTGCTTTAGCGTTAATGATGATAAAAAGGAATGAGGCCCAAGCCTCTTCATCAAACCTGTCTTCTGGACTTCAGTAGAATCTGTAAGCACAGCCTCTCAGAAAGTTAAGGTTGCCTTTTTAACTGTCTCTTTTGACTCTCCAGCTTCTGCAGTTGGAAGTTCTCACAGGACTTTGAGTCTCACATACTGTAAAAATAAAAAAGGAACAGGCAGCTTACTTAAAACCCAGGTTTTTATTTTACTAGGGGCTCCTTTGCCTTTGTTTCTGTCATTCTTAAGAGAAGAGAAAAACGTTAATGGCTTCTAGCCCTTTATTCCTTTCTCCTTGACTACTCTTGGGTTCTCTTTGGGGAAAAACTCAGGATAAAAATCAGATCTGCCTTGAGCACTGGTTCATCTGTGAAGTCACTGCCACAGCTCTCTGCTTTGGCAGCAGTTTTTTGTTTCCCCACTCAAGAGCATTTGGGTAATAAAAGCAGTGGGATAACAAAAGAAACGGCCATTACTCTCCACACATACCCGCTACAAGCTGCATTGAGAAAGCAAACTGGATTCTGTCAGGCAGTTAGCAAAGGAAGCCCCAGTTCTGGACTTTATGCTGTCAACACCGCAATGGCATTGGCTTCAGGCTGTGTTCTGTGGCCACTCTCAGAGGAGTGGTTTGTTCTCAAACTGTGCAGAAGAGGTTTCTATTCCTGTCTCTTTCCCAGTGCTGCTGGTGGAGACCAACGGTGCAAGACTTAGACAGGAGGGAGTGTCTTTCTGAAGGTAGATGGTACATACAGGATGTTCAGAAGGCCGAGGGCTGGGCTGCTGTCAACACTCACTACAGGGCTGGGCTCAGCATCTTCACACCAAGGATGCACAAAAAAAGTCTGGGGCAAAAGATGGACTTCAAACTTTCCAACCCTGCCAGCCTCCCATAGTACCTGGCAACTTTGAGTGTTTTCCAGTTTACACTAAATGACTTTGCTGCTTCTTTAAAAAATAAAAAAAAAGATTATTTGTTTATGCATAGAAGAACTGGGGTGTAGGCAGGGCCCATCTACTGAAATACACTGCTAATAGGAGCAGCGGGTGAGAGAGGAGAGGTCTGCTCTGCCATATGTGGGTTAGCTCATTGGCCAGGGATCAAATTCAGGTCATAGCCATGATAGCATGACAGCACTGAGACTTAACTCCTATGCCACCAGGGAGGCCCCAACTTTGCATCTTTAAAGTGATGTAAAATAAAGGATCACAGAGAAAACCTTACTTCTCAGAGAAATGAAAAGGAATTCCAGGTGAAGAACAAGATGTGCTGAAACTTTGCCAGGTTCTAGGTGTGAGACCTTGAGAAATCCATATAACCTCTCTGGTCTTTTGTTTCATTATCTGTAAAATGTAGGGGCTCTGTAACATCCCTTTCAGAAGATTCTGAAAAGATAAAATTTACTCTCTGTCATCCTGGTCAAGCTAATATCTAGTCTCCACTTCAATATTCCCAGTGATAGGAACTTGCTGCCTTTTAAAATGAATCAGTTTGAAAGCTGGAACTTTCTCCCTTGCATCTCTCTTTCCTCTGCTCTGGCAATGCAAAAACAAACGTGTCCTGAATGGACCATGTTTCTAAGGTCAGCACTAATATTTTGGAGTCCTGAAAATACCACCTCACTTGGAAATAGCCCCCCCACTTCTATGTACTGGCTGCCAGTTCTCTTGGAATTATTCTAACTCTAATCTCAAAATACCAATGCAAATTAAGCCAAAAAGGGAAGAGAAGGCAAAGCAAGACAGTGGTAATTTGCTTTTAAAACTTGAGCCATTTTTAAGGAAACTATTTCTCACAGAATGAAAAATTGTTAGAGCTGGAAAATCTGTTGGGGAAAACCTTACTCAACTCTCCTTTGACCCAGTTAAAAAAATAAGACCAGAAAGGTGGTGTGACTTACCCAAAGTCACACAACTGAGATGAGGCCCTTGTTTCAGGACTCTTAGTCCTCAAGGGAACACAGAATCCCCAGCATATCAGGAGTTTGGGGGTGGGTGCTATTTGCAGTAGGATGGGAGAGGAAAATAAATTCAGATGTGGTCAGATGTGTTTGGGAAATGCTAGTTTAGATGATTCTGCTTTGTTTTAGAGAATGGCCTCTTATAAACTTACAAATCAGGAAAGCAGGAGCCTTATGTTATAATTCTAGCAGGAGAGGATTGCATACGGGGATGGGAAATTATAGCCCCAAATGAAAGAGCTGTAGTTGCAAGATCATGTGGAGGTACATTAAATCCAAGGATCACTAGTGTTAGGAAGTTGCAGTAGAGACCACTGCTGTCTCCAGCCCTGAGGCGGAAGCCCAGGGGATACCTGGGGAGAAGTAGAAAACCTCATATCCATCAAGCTCATAGGATCTCCTGCAATTGCCTAGAGAAACAATAGACCATTCCCCTTCTCTTGCCTTTTGTTTCTTGGGTAAGTACCTCTCCAGGGTGGCATTTAATCAGAACTCTGCCTCCTAAGGGCTCTTAGTGATGCAGTTATCAGGCGTCTAGCTTCCCCACAGAAGGGACTGATATATTTTTGTTAGGTTTTGTTTTAGGAAACCTGACTCAATCCAATTTTGAGGACCTGGCTAAAGGTTTTCAGTTTCCTTTCTTGAGCAATTGATTAAGTTCACACACCAACCATTTTCTTATGAATCTCACACTTCTGGCCATTCTCTACCTGCCAAATTGCCTGGAGCCAGGCACCAGAAAATTAGGAACAGATCTTGTGTTCTGAAGTCCACCAAATTATTCAAATCAGCCAGTTCACAGAAAATCTATGGAATTTAGCTAATCCCCTCCTGCTGGCTATACTTAAACTGCCCCTTCATCTCTTGTTTGCTATTATTCTGTCCCCCAGTGCCACCCCTACATGGTGCTGTGTGATAGCGCTTTCCCTTTGGAGTTTGCAATAAAGAGTTCTGACTTTCATGTAACCGAACGCCTCTGCATTGTGCCCCACTGTCAAAGCATCTTTAAATCTCGAAAGATGGGAGCAGGAATGGGTCTGAGTGAACAAAATCAATCTGAACCATCTACTAGTGTGCATTGAAATTCTCCATTGGGCACCTGGTAGGGAGTGTTTCCTTAAACCTCTTGGACCACATATCTTTATTTTTAGGACAAGACCTATTGATATAGTTCAGAAGACAGCAAAGTTGCATGGAATTGCTTGTGAGCATACTGTTGGAATTTACAATTTCAAGGGTTTGTGCACTTTGAAGGCCCTGTGACCAAGAAGGAGTGAGCTAAGTGATCAGTATATTCCCATTTCTGATCCAAGCTCAAATGTATTACCTGGTCCATAAGGACTGTGCCTGGGAAGACTCAGGAAGTTGAATTGCGCATGACTTTCTAAACCCTTATTTCTTCCACTTACAAAGCCATCTCTTCTTTTTCTCCTATCCAAATCCCAGTCAATCATCTATGCTCTGCTCAAGTCTCTTCTTTTTAACAGAAAATTCAATAAGTAGTTCAACTTTCACTCATCTCTTCCTTCTCTGAAATCTTGACATATTGTCAGCACTTGTCACAAATCTGCCTGTGACATCTCTTATATTACTTCCCTACTCTACTTAGCAGCTCTTAGTGTCATTCTCTTATCACCCAACTGTTATCTTCCCCAAGACACAGATTGGACTTTATGTTGC
Source organism: Talpa occidentalis (assembly GCF_014898055.3). Classification (NCBI taxonomy): domain Eukaryota; kingdom Metazoa; phylum Chordata; class Mammalia; order Eulipotyphla; family Talpidae; genus Talpa; species Talpa occidentalis. The sequence continues at coordinate 72,774,135 of NW_023600993.1, read as the reverse complement.
TTGATGGCCCCCAAGAATTTGGAATAATCCTTAGCACATAATGGGTTTACAGATTCCTGTGGACAGGATCAATGAATTCATTAGCCCACTTCAGTTTCCAGCATAAGATTTCCCCCACTCCCCTTAAATTTTGGTTGAAACAGGACTTCGTTTGCATATGGGTGTATTTGTCATACAGATGAGAGTAAAAATGGAGTTCATTAAAAAATGCCTATTATCAAGTGGTATGACTGAATTAACTCAGTAACTTCTCTTAGCTACTCTGAGGATCTTAAACCATGAAGAGCAATGTGACATTTATAAAGTCCCAAGTGACTTTATTGCTTCCAAGAATTATTTCAGGCTTGGATTCCCAGCAATTTTGAAGTATTTACTGTTTCTTCCATGTTGATACTTTTCATCTTTATAGACTTTAAGTCTTTTCTTTCATGTGTATGGTCTGTGTATGGTCCAGCAATCACCCTATAATCTGGGTCCAGCTGACGTAATATGATTGTCCTTTTCTTAAGCACTCAGGAACCGAGGCACAGAGATGTTACTTACTTGGTGGTAAAACTGGGTGGTAAAAATCTCTTGCTTCCCCTTGCTCTTTCTAATCCATTGATTTTTTCTAATGCATTCCAAAGTAGAGAGAAGTATATGAATGGGAATGTGTGTGCATTAATCAATCAGACTAAAGAAAGGGATTTTAATTGGAAAATATCTTATGGCTATTTTAATCTCAAAATAGGTTTTCCAGTAGAAAGCTAACCATACATTCAACCCACAAACTGATTTATAGTCCCACCAACATAACAACAAAAATATGCCTGCCTGATTTGTTTTCTGAAATCACCCTTAGGAATTTTATGGCTTGCACATTACCTTGGTCTTCTCACAGGGCTGTAACAAAATGCCATTGACGGAAATTTTATTTTCTCACAGTTCTGCAGGCTGCAAGCCCAAAATTAAGGCACCAGGATGGTCAGTCTCTGGTTAGAGTGTACTTCTGGCTTGTTGATAGCTGCCTTTTCACCATATCCTCACATGGTGGTGGGGAGGGACTGGGGGGTGCAGGGGGAGAAGGGCAGCTGGCACACTTTGGTATTTCTTCTAAGAACATGAATCCCACCATGAGAGCCCACAACATACCCTCGTAACCTCATCTAAACTTAATTACCTTGGGCCTCCCCGGTGGCGCAGCGGTTGAGCGCTGGGTTGCGAAGCTGCCCGCGCTGCGACGCCGGTTCGATCCCCGGCTGCTCCCCGGCCACCAGAGGAGGGTCCCACATGGCGCGCAGGCCTCTCCTGCCGCCCGCTGCTTCCCTCAGCAGTGTACTTCGGTCCTTCTGCCTGCTCTGCTCCCCGCTCTGGCTCTGGTGAATTCTCTCACCCTTCTGCGCTTCTGACTGTACCCAGTGCATGTATAAACAAAACAAACAAACCAGCAAACAAATAAATAAAGCATGCCTCTATAAAGAAAAAAAAAAAAAATTAAAAAAAAAAAAAATAAACTTAATTACCTTGCAAAGGCCCCACTTTTAATACTATCACATCACACATTAGGGGTTAGGGTTTCAGTGTATGAATTCTGGAGGACACAGTTCAGTCCCTAACACATACAAGAAACATATTTTAGGTGAATAAATTTTATGCAATAGGTAGATTCAGATAAAAGAATCTTAGAAGTAGTTTTATTTTTTTTTTACATTTTTTATTGGTTGATGTTGGTTTATAACATTGTACATGACTTAGGGATACAAGTTCATACCTCTTCAGATATATGTTTCCATGCCTACCAACAAAATACCCATATAGGAATGCAACCTATTTTTGTATATTGATTTTGTACCCTATCATTTTTCTTTATGAATTTGTTGTTTCTAATAGTTTTTTTAAGTGTAGTTTTAATCTTAAAATAGGTTTTCCAGTAGAAAGCTAACCATGCTTTTATATGCATGTTTCATGTTATCTGCAAATAGTGATAGTTTTACTCCTTTTCCAATTTGGAGTCCTTATCACATAGTCTTCACTTGCCTAATTGCTTTAGCGAGGACTTTCAAAACTATATTAAATCATAGTGATAAAAGTGAACATCCTTGTCCTCCACCTGATCTTTGAAGGAAAGCTTTCAGTTTTTCACCATTGAGTATGATGTTACGTGTCTTTTTGTGAACACTCCCATTATGGTGAGGTATGTTCCTTTTATCTCCCTTTCTGAGGAATTTTATGAGAAATCGATGTTGAATGTTATCAAATACTTTCTCCAAATCTTTGGTAAGATCTTATGAATCTTTTTCTTTCTTTTTGTTGATGTGATGAATGACATTAATTGATTTGCAGATGTTGTGCTATACTTGCATCCCTGGAATAAACCCCAGTTGGTCAGCATGTAATTTAATGTATTGTTGAATTCAGTTTGCTAAGATTTTATTGAGGATTTGTTTCATTTTGTTCATTTGTTTCATTTTGTATATTGGTCTTCAGTTTTTGTCTATGCGTGTGACAAACTTGTCTAGTTTTGTTATCAATGTAATGCTGGCTTCATTAAATACGTTTGGGACCATCCCCTCTTCCTCAGTTTTTAAAAATAATTTGAGAAATATAGGTATTAGTTTGCCTTTGAAGGCTTGGTGGAGCTTACTAGTGAAACAATCTGGTCCTGAGTGTTTGGGAGAACAACCAATTTAATTTCCTTGTTTATAATTGGTTTGTTCAGGTTTTCTATTTCTTCCTGATTAAGTCTGTGAAGGTTATATGCATCTAAGATTTTGTTCATTTCTTTTAGTTTATTTCAAAGAATAAAAATGAAATAAATATATTCATTGTAGTGTCTCATGGATCTCTGAATTTTTGAGATCTCTGTTGTAATGTCTTTCATTTCTGGTTCTACATTTCCAGTTTGATACCACTGTGATCAGAGAAAATACTTGATATGATTTCAATCTTTATATTGATTTATGCTGGTTTTGTAATCCAAAATATAGTCTAGCCTCACAAAATGTTCCAGCTGTACTTAAGAATAATGTGTACTCAGCTTTTATTTGGGAGGGGTGGGGGTGAGTACAGTACTGTGTAAATATCTATTAAGTTTATCTGGTCTACTTCTTAATTTTTTTTTCTAAGCAGCAGACTGCTGTAAAGCCCACTGATAAGAGTGAGCTGCTGGAAACAGAGGCAGGAGAAGGAGCAGGCAAGAGCTTCATTCTCCCCTATTTTTTCCTCTCCCTCCCAGACCATGTAACCTGAGGCAGCTCTGCTCAGCAGGAAGTAGCTTAAAAACCACAGATGAAAGGGATTCTTTTGTGTCCTAATCTCCACATTAGTTTCTACTAGAAAATCTTAATAAATATGGCTATAGAATGACGCTTGTGAACAGCTTGTGAATAGCTTAAGAGTAAAAGAGCCAGGGCTCGCTAACCATAGCTGTTCTTACCCACTGGTTCAGGACAGCTCCTGTTTTCTAGGGGAGATGCCATACCTAATGCTGGCACTTTCACTTCCTCCATCTCTGGGACCCAGGGGGATCTGCTTCTGGCCCTTGCATGTCAGAATCCTAGTCAAGTAAGGGGGAAAAAATGCTACTGCCTCTTGCCCAGGTTTCCTTTCATCGTTAGCTTTTATTTTTACTCTCTTATTTTCTAGTTCCTTCTCTGTCTTGTTTCACTTTTTTTCATAATCTCTACCTGTTTCCCTGGTATTCCCCCCTCTGTCAGGAGCTCAGAAAAGGAAGAGACAGTTTATTCATGATCACAAATCCTCTTTTCTGGGAATTCATTGCTTTGCAATTTCTCCACTAAATCCCTGATAATGTGCAAGTAGTCAAGGAGGAAAGGTCACACCTAAGCACAGACATGATTGAATAAACACAACAAATGCTGAATTTATTTGAAAGAAGGACCCCTGCAGTGTCCTGCCCAGGATGCATGTTCCACAAATCACACTGAGATTATGCATAGCACACTTTGCTTGCTCCATCTCAAAAAGAGTTTTAGGTATTAATTAGTGAGTGATTAGTTCAGCCCCATGAGTTATCAGTCTAATAAAATGGGTGTTGAAGCACGAATCACAACCGGTTTGAGTGTGGTATTGTTATTCTAACAGACCTCTTTAATTCAACAACTAGGAAGCATGAAGTGTAGTTTAATAGACATAATTTGATGATATAAAGTTGTTCATCTGTTGTGAGACATTCATCTTCATTAATATATCCCAGGTCATGTAGAAAATGACTCTTTGCTGTTGGACCTACAGAGCTGATTGTTTTTCCTCCATGTTTTCTGAACTACTTGTGTTGAAAAACCAATAGGGAGATTTTTCTGATGCAATCTCTTTGATCACCTCTATGATCTTGGGTAAATCACATCATCTTGTCAGCTTAAGCAATTTGGTGGAAGTACTTGTCTTAACTGAACAATAAAATCAAGATGTGGAGATAGATACCTAATCTCACAACTCTCTTCTCCTTCCTTGTGATGCCTAGAAGTTATGATTAACAAATATTTTAATACAAATTGGAAATTGAATGTCAATTGCTATATTGAGTTAATAATAAAATGAGAAGACCTGTTATAGAATGCATCTCTGTGAAAGAGCGAGGACCATCTCAGTGGTTCCAGGCACAGGCACTATTTCCCTTCTTATATGCCAGATACCTTGAACTACCATTCCCAGCATGCCATGCCGAATGGGGGCAGCTGGGAAGGAGTGAGGTGGATATATAAATTGAGAAGAAGGAGGAAGACAGATACACATGGAGGGGAGACGAGGAGAAAGGCACTTGGAGAAGAGACACAGGTGAGAAACACATGGGGAGGCTGCTCATGGTCCTTGGCAGAGACAATGGCAGCTGTTATCTTGACCTCTTGGTGGATTATATGGTACATTTAGAATTTCAGATCCCTCCTCTCCCATCTCTCTTGGGCTGCCTAACTCCATTCTTGTTGTTCCCTACCAGAGGTGCTTTAGATTTGTGACAAGTTTTGAGTTTTTGGGTGAAAATGTTTTGAAGTGTAAGAGTTATACACTAAGCCAAAATGAACAAGATTGTAATGCATGACAAAGATAAAATGTTGGCCTTTCTTCTGTAGGGCTGTTTATACAAATTTACCTGCATCTCTAAATAGTACCTCATCCCAACATCTAAACCAAATTCTGCTTCTTCCTGCAGGTGCTATGACCCTACTTTATTCCATACATGGCTTATAGTGTTGCCACCTTGGTCACCCAGACCTAAAACATTAAAGCCATCTTTTACATGGACAGCCATGTCCTGGTTTGGATAGCATCATTCTGGTTTATACATATTCATATTGTATGTCAGTTTACAAATACTGCAAACTAAGGAGCTTAAAACAAAATAAATTTACTTTTTTATAGTTCTGGAGGTTTGAAGTACAGAATCCAGAAGTCAGTAAGGTTGGTTTGCTTTGGAAGTTTTAAAGGGAAATCCATTCCATGCCATTCTCCTTACTTCTAGTGTTTGCTACCGATACTTGACTTGCATTGGCACTTCAAGCCAATGTTTCCTTCCATCTTCATATGGTCTTTTCCCTTGTGTATCTTTCTATCTCTTCTTTCTTCTTGTAAGGATACCAGTTTAGGGTTTAGGGCTTACTCAATATGACCTCATCTTAACTTGATTGCCACCCTATTTCCAAACAAAGTTATATTCACAGATATTGGTGAATAGGACTTGAACATATCTTTTGGGGATACTTAATTCTAGCTACAATACCATAAAACATTATTAAAAGGTCCCCAATTCTCTTCAAAGTGTCCAATTTAGATGTCAAATTTTATAGTCACCAAAACCTTTGACTCTCCACTTTTCTTCCAGCAGATCAGCTACTTGCAGACCCAGGAAGGGATGGTTACTTGAATTTTGTCTTTATAAGTCTGTTACCATACCATGCATTGACATCTCTCTCTATGTCATATCTCATTATCTAATGCTGATAGAGCTCTCTTATTGACCTAGGTCTTCAGGTACAGCTTTCTGTTATACTTACATGCCAATTCCTCATCCCCAGAGCAAACTGCCAGCCATCGGCATGCTAGATGCAACCTTTCAATGGTCTACTTGTCTAGGGGAAGTAATTCATGCTTTGAGTAATAGAATTTGGAATTCATGTATATTAATCTCTTTCTGCTCCTCTGGGTATAATGGCCGAGGCTATAAAATATTTTGCTGCTTTTTTCCAAGACTAAGTTAAATGTATACCAGGCTTGATGTTATTCATTTTTATGCCCTTAGGTTTCTTTTTAAATCCTTGAATTAAGAGTAGGATGAGGAAAAGAACTGGAAAAAGAGGAGAGAAAAGCAGCTGCAGCTCAGGCATTTGTAAATTGTCTCATAAACATAGCGTGATATGCTTCTTCGGGTAAATACCAGAATTTCGATGTTCTTGATTCTACTCTTAGTTTTGTAATAGTTTCGTGGAGCTTGCTTTGCATTCGTAAAATCTGTGAAATCATGTGGGAGATTATTTCAGAACCGAGTGGGTTTTGAGCCAGAGACTGTGGGAGACACACACGACATTTGTCTGCTTTTTCCTCCTCATGACTAAAGTTATAGTATTTTTGACAGATTTAAACTCCCATGGATGGGAAAAATTTTAGTGCTTTCTAAACAGCTACGTCTGCCCTGAATTCTGCTACACAAATGCATAACAGATTACCATCCAGCAGGACATGAAGGTTGACTGTTTAAAAATCTGTAAAAGAGAGGTGGCATATTTCTCCTATTTAGTACCTCAAAATGCGTGCTTGTGAGCAAGCTGGCAAGCTCTCTGCAAACTATTCTGCTTAAATGCATTAAAAATAGGGGGAGGGGAAACATCTTTTAGATGTGGGTTTAGAGTGGGCTAGAAGACTCTTATGTGGTTAGGAGTTAATCTTTGGTATTTAGAGCTAAGTAATTTAAGCCATTTAAACGTCAAAGGTCAGGAAACCCTGACTCCAGCATATTTCAGGGTGATTTTCTTTTGGCTCTGACCAAATCACTTGAAGCAAAAAGGTTTTCTAAGTAGGAGAATGGAAAGGAAGGGAGGGAAGGAAAGAGGGAGAGATGGAGGGAGGGAGGGAGAGAGGGAGGGAGGGAGGAGGGATGGCTGACACTGGCGTAGTTAGAAGAAATGTTAACTGTAGTGTTGATCTTTTTACAACTACCTCTTTAATAAGAAAGTAAGCAGATGAAGGTCAAATGAAACTCATGTTTCTGGGCGCTCAGTGTTCTAATAGATTATACAGATGGTAGAAAGATTCTTAACAGGGTAGACCCCAGAGTGAGTGGAAATAGGCAAGGTTTGGTATGAGAAAGATAACAAATTGTAGCATTGATCCTGACTGTATTTTAGTCTGTATATTTGTTTAAGCATGGAAATCAGACATCACGAAAATGTCATGCCACTAATGCCAATAAATAATTATATACTTGGGCCTCCCCGGGTGGCACAGTGGTTGAGCGCTGGGCTGTGAAGCTGCCTGCAGCCTCTGCAGTGCCGGTTCCATCCTTGGCCACCAGCGAGGGTCCCACATGGCGCGCAGACCTATCTTGCCATGCCCGCTGCTCCCCTCAGCAGTGTACTTCATTAGTCTGCCTGCTCTGCTCCCCACTCTGGCTCTGGTGAATTCTCTCACTCTCCCGCGCTTCTGACTGTAACCAGTGCTTGTATAAATAAATAAATATATCTTAAAAAATAATAATTATATGCTTAAATACACAGTTGATGGATGTTAGAAAGGCAAACTCTTTTCCCTCCAACTTTCTCACTTGTTACATAAAAATACTCTCAGATTGGGATTGGTCCAGGCTGCCAAGGTAGGGTCCACCCTTACCTGTGTGGGAGAACCACCCACATAATCCAGGTGGAAATAAATACTGGAGAGGCTGATGTTATAAACCTGGATTTCAGTGCATATTATTGTAAATGTCAGACAGCTGTATTCCTAGACTGCTAGATGTCTGTCTTATTTATCCCTAAGATCATCAAGAAAGATTTTTTTATAAAAAAAACATTCTTTTCAGACATTTATAAATAAGAGACATTCCAGGAGCAGCACAAGAAACAGAGTGTGAAGAAAAGACTGCATCAATGGCAATGACTTTCCTGGAAAATAGATTTTTACAAAAATTTTTATTTTCCATTATTTTTATCTTCTATCATTGGAGCGAGGCTTTGAGAAAATGTCCTTGCCTTCTGGAGCGCTGTGAAGCAAACAGAAGCTCTGACTAAAAGTGCAGTTTACCATATGGAAGATAACGTTTGTTCAATCCAGCTTAAAATCCTTTCAATTGGCTGGTGATGATCTCCCATGATGATCTCCCAGCATCAGAGGAGGAACAGAGGAGCCTAAAAAGCTAAAGCTGAAATAGCCGTCTCGGCAGCTATTACACGAACACATTCTTCTCTCCACATCCAATGCCCTGTGAGCACAGGACATTTGGATGTAGGGTGTATACAAGTCTCAGATGAGGGACAGAGGGGACTGGAAGGCAGTGATTATGTTAATCTGTGGATTAATGAAGAGTGATTCTACCCCACTTGTGGATCTAGCTAATATTGTAAATGGATGAGAATTTGCTAAATAGTCTATGCTTGTCCAAACTTTAATCAGGCCCCCTCAAGCCTCACTTCCAACAAGGCTTATCTGTGTGCTTCCTTTTAAAATCTAGTTTTAATGAGAATGCTACAAAGAGAGGTGAGCGAGGATTCTCCACTTTCAAACTCCTAGTCCCGACTCCGAGTCTCTGCCCAGGGGCTATCTGGTTACCCCAGACTCCCTACATCAAGAATCCTATTGGGTCACTTCAATCAGAATCCCTCCTAGACTTGACATTTCATCTTAGTAATTTTCCATCCATCCTGCAACTTGCTCCTTGGCTATGTCTGCAAACTTGTTTGGTTGTATTTGGAACTGAGTTCTACTCGATCCTGGAGTTGCTTTTTGAGGGGGGTGGTTTGTATCGATAAAAATGAGTTGCACTGGGCACTTGGGATGCTTGAGCCCGCAGTGAGAGACCTTGCATCTCCTGGGTCCCGCTTCTCTTAAACTCAATTTTGTGTCCGTCAGTTCTTTATTTCCAGGTTCTTTTGGATCCCTTTCCTCAACCCTGTTCACCAGAGCTGGTCTCTGGCATTAGACACTGGTAGTTGCTCCAAATACACAGTATTTTCTCTGAAACTGTTTACAGGAATGGCATCCTTATCAGATATATTCCTGTTCTTTCATGTTGAGCCACCCTGGTCTAAGTTCCGGGGAGTCACTGGATGAGTGTTCAGCCCTGTGCCGCTCTGGACCCCAGGATTGAAAAGCTAGATGCCCAGTCTGTTCCAACTGTAAAGAGAACATGGGTGCATTTGGTAACTGCAGCCAGGAATGCTAACTGGAGTGGCTTATGTGTGAGGATTGAGTCCTTTTATTTCCTGGCAGCAGTCAGTCACTCTGGAACATTCCAAATGGACTGAAATGGTAAGAACTGTATCCATCCCATTTACGCTGCTTCCTTAGCCAAAATGGATTTTCAACAAGTATTATCAAAGTAAAGAACTGACAAATGGGACCCAGCAGCTCCACTTCCTGCGACATAGCTTCCCTAATGCTGATAATTGTGTCAAGAAAACAATGGCTCACAATATAATAACTCAAAGTATATGCACCTGCTTTCCACTTGAAAATTTAAATTTATACTCTTTCTTTTGTTTGTTGTAAAGAAATTGTGTTCTGTTTAATTTGAAATCATTTACTGCCCACCTCTGAGTATTCAAATGTTTCATTTCTTTTACAAAATGATGTCTATAGCAGATAATTCCTTTGGTTTTACATTTACTTTACGTAGAATAAAAAATTTTGATCACCATATTAAATTAAAATGCACAAACCTACTGAGTCATGAAATTCAAACATTTTGGAATCTCCAGAGAAGGTGGAGATTCACTTCCTTCACTGATTCATCAAACATTATCAAGTATCTACTAATATATGGATGTTCTAAGGTTGAACTGTCCAGGAGACATATGGTGTGAGCACATATGTAATTTTAAATTTTCTAGTAGTCATATTAAAAAAAGTAAAAGGAAGGGCCTCCCTGGTGGTGCAGCGAGTTGAGTACAGTGCTGTAAAGCTGTCTACAGCCTCTGCAGCACAGGTTCGATTCCCGGCTGGCCAGGGAGATCCCCACATGGCGCAGCAGACCTCTCCTGTCTCACCCGCTGCTCCCCTCAGCAGAGTCTTTGGTCCATCTGTTCTGTCCCCCACTCTGTCTCTGGTGAATTCTCTCACCTTCCCATGCCTCTGGCCTGTACCCCTGTGCTTGTATAAATAAATCTTTTTTTAAAAAAGTAAAAGGAATAGGTGTTTAATTTTAATAATTATTTTATTTAATGTATTGCATTCAAAATAATATTTTGAAATGTAATCAACATTAAATAGCTAGTAATGGGCTTTTATGTTATTTTTTCCATGCTAAATTACTGAAATCTAGTTTTAATTTTGCACTTACAGAGCATCTCAGTGCGGACTAGCCACATATGAATCGCTCATATAGCCCCAAGTTACTGTATTGGACTCTGCAGTTCTAAAGCATTGGAATGTGAAAAAAAAATTCTTTAGTCTCCTAGGAAGGAAAGAAATAATCAGGAGATACGTTTATGCTTTTTTATCACTTGAGGCAATCATAAACGATGAGTGTACAATGATAGACACCGAGTCTTGCCCTGTGATAGTATTTCTGTCCTGTGGACTTGGGAAGATTGTATGGATTGGAGAGCATCTAGGACAGACCTTGAAAAATGGGCATTGGAATGGAAGAAAATGAGAAAGGATTCCATGTAGGAAGACTAACTATGGTGTGGTCAAGCAGGTTGTGTTGGTACTTAAAACACATGGCGGGAGGGGCCCAGCATCTGTCCTTCCGGGTTCTGAACACCATCTTCCATCAGCATGTTCTCAGGGAGGCTTCTTTGGCATTGATATCACGAAAGACAGAGTTTTCATCTTCTCTCTCTCTGGAATCTCAGCCTTGAGGATAGTGTGGGGAGAACACTTCTCCTTGGCCTTAGTTCTTTCATTGATCATTGGGTATAAAACGAGTGGTTGATTTTTATACTTGTGCCTTTGGACTTTTTAGAGTTTTCTTGTCCCCGTCTGACACATAACTACCTCCAAGTAATTCATAATTCTGTATTTTATTTTTCTTACTTAGCAATAACAAATGCTTATAACAAATAACAAATAAATAACAAATAACAAATAAATTTTTCTTACTTAGCAATAACAAATGTTGGTGTGGACGTGGTGAAAAAGGAATTCTGCTACACTGCTGGTGGGAGTGCAAACTGGTCCAACCACTATGGAAAGCTGTCTGGAGGTTCCTCAGTCTACTAAAAATGGAGCTACTATACGACCTGGCAATTCCACTCCTAGGGATCTACCCAAAGGACACAAACACAATGATTCAAAAGAACACCTGTACACCTATGTTTATTGCAGCACTGATTCAAAAGAACACCTGTACACCTATGTTTATTGCAGCACTATTTACAATAGGTAAAACCTGGAAACAACCCAAATGCCCAAAAATAGATGACTGGATCAAGAAGATTGGTCTATGTACACAATAGAGTATTATTCAGCAATCAGAAAAGATAAACTCTGCCATTTGCAACAATGTGGATGGAGCTAGAAGGAATTATGCTCAGTGAAATAAGCCAGAAGGAAAAAGAAAAAATATCGATTGGTTTCATTTATAGCAGGAATATAGGGGAACAAAATTAGACATCAGTCTAAAAAAATAATAACAGTACAAACACAACAAAGCAAAAATGGACAATTATAAATCAGAGACATCCTGCAAGAAAGGAGGCGGGAGAGGGATCAGAGGGAAGGAGGGAGGAGCACTGGGGACTGAGGTATTGGTGAAGGAAACTCTATGGGGACTACACCTGAGAGGGTGGGGAGAAGCAAATATCATTTAAAAATGAACAATGATGTAAAATGTAAAAAAATAATTTATTATTATTTTTATGTTTTAATTATTTATTATAATTATTATTATTTATTATTTACTATAATTTATTATTTATAATTTTATTATTTTTGTAATATATTTTATTTTATGTAATTCTTATATCATTTTTCAATTTTGCACAATGTATGCATTTTCATTTTGGTTATATTTCCCATACAATTCCCACCCCCCCTTATTTTGACCCTAATCCCTCCTCTCCTCTCTTCTCCCACCTCCCCCTGCCCCGTAATGTGTCTCTGGTTTATAGTTGCTTGTTGATTTTGATTTTTTCTTTATTATAATTAGTCTTATTCCTGGTCCCTTATTTAAGTGTTCTAAATCCTGCTATAAATGATGTAAAAAATAATAAAAAAATTTAAAAAATAAAAATGAACAATGATGTAAAAAAATTTAAAAAATTAATTAAAAAAATAACAATAAATAAATAAATTTTCCTTATATAAAAAACCTGGTGGCTTTTGTCCCTTGTTTAGAATTAATCTTCTTTTCTCTCTCATCAATTTCTATTTTCTTTGTTTTTATTTGACTTCAGAAAAAGGTATTGTACAAACATGCTTCTATTCCATTTTTAAGTTGATTTGTTCTGGTGTCATTAAGTGTGTGCAGTAAACTTTGCCAGGTTTGATTCACATTTTGGGTCTTAGCACTTAGTCACACCTACCTATTTCCTAGTGTCAACACCTAAATCTTTCCTGGGGACTTCTCGGAAGCTGCTGAAAGCTGCTCTATCCAAGCACATGGAAGGTCAATAGTGTTGAAAATTAATTCACCCCAAGAGCAGATGTTGTCTGTGACTGCAAAGATTCAGGACACAACACCCCAGCTTCCTCTCCCTCTGGAGATAAACTCTGAGGTGTGTGTTCTACATAATACCCAGAATTCTCTATGGGGGTGAAGCTCCAGTCATCCACAATGGTAGCTAGCGTAACAACCCACCCTTCAAAGGCAATGTTCCTCAACATTCAACCTCAACCTCCTCCTTGTCTGAGGATCAACTTCTGGAGGAACCCAATTTAAACCCAAGTTCATTGAGGTTGTATATTTTAAGTCACAGGGTGTTTTACCACATACAAAACTTGGAGATCTTTAGTTATAATACCAACTCATCTATCACAATCTGAGGTAAATGAATTGGTCTTGTAAAAATAACTTGATATGCTTTGACACTACTAAAACATGCTGCTAAAACATCTGTTTAGTTTACTTACTTCAGTGCAATCATCAGTCAGTTTAACCAAAACCTGTTTGCTTGCCCGGGTACTGTTGAAACTTTCCATATTTCAGTTTCTTAGTTTGGTTTGTGGGATACATCTGTTACTGACACCCAACTACCTCCTAATAAACTGTAATCATAGCACCACTCTCCGTAGGCTGTTGTGATGATAATTTCCAAACATTTCTGTGACACACATGGCACATGGTAAAGTGTTATGCAAATGTTATGTAACAGGCCTCCCCTGGTGGCGCAGGCAGTTGAGAGCCGAGCTATGAGGTTTTCCACAGCCTCTAGAGCACAGATTCCATCCCCACCAGCTGGAGAGATGCCCATATGGAGCGGCAGGCCTCTCCTTTCTCTCCTGCTGCTCCCCTCAGCAGTGTATTTCAGTCAATCTGCCTGTTCTGTTCCCCACTCTGTTTCTGGTGAATCCTCTCATCACCACCACCCCTGTACTCTGGCCTATACCCCAGTTCTTGTATAAATATTAAAAAAAAAAACCTTAATGAAGTGAAATACTTCATTAAGAGTTACCCTGAGAAAACAGATTAAGGTGTACTAGTGCTTAGAATAGGCCTTATTTTTCTCCTGTGTACCACTTACTAAAGAGATCTTGTAGTCAATAGTTTCCTAGTCACTCAGCTTTATTCCAAATATGAAGATCTCCTAGTCTTGATCATATCACTGTTTTGCGTGTGAGTCTGATAACACTGAAATGGCAGATCCACCTGATGACTAATGTGGTAGGTGGCACCGATGAACCAGTTCTTCCATCTTCCCACCATCTCCTTTGCCAGGAGACTTTTCAATATGGCACTTGTCACCGTAGAGACATGTACCATTCCTTGCAGCTGGGCTCAGCTATGTGACTTGATTTATCCAATAGGATGTCAGCTGACCTGTTGCAAGCAGAGGCTTAAAGTGGTCTTTTCATATCAGGAACACTCTCTCTTGCATCTCTCTAATAGCCATGAACACCTGGGTGAGTTTTTTGAGGATGACGGTCATGTGGAGCAGATTCTAGTCACCCCAGTCACCTCAAGTGGAGTCAGTCATGATCAGCTAACAGCGAGCCATCACTCACATTCGTGAGTGAGCCCTGCTGAAAGCAGAAGAACCATCCAGCTGATCCCAGCACTTACTGCCAACACATAACGTTTCAGGTAAATCTACTTATTGCTTGTTAAGTGTCTGAGTTTTGTTGTTTTCTTTAAGATTTATTTATTTACGCTATAAGAACTGGGGTACAGGCCAGATGTGCAGGATGGTGAGAGGATTCACCAGAGACAGAGTGGGGAGCAGAACAGGCAGACTGACTGAAATACACTGCTGAGAGGAGCAGTGGGCAAGACAGTCTTGAGAGGTCTGCTGCGCCATGTGGGTCACCTCCCTGGCCGAGGATTGAACTTGTGCTGCAGTGGCTGTGGATTGCTTCATAGTGCTGCGTCGTAACCTCTCACACCACCAGGAGGCTCTCATTAAGTGACTGAGTTTTGGGGAGTTGCATTCATTACTTTGGTGATAAATAACTATACATTTAATGTGGTCAAATCTGCCAGTTATTTCTGCCCAGCTGTCAATTGATTCAGGTTCCTGCCTCATCTCCTTGGTGTTGGAGCTACTCACAGATTTTCTGCATTGTGCCCTGCTCAGTCTTTCCCTCTTGTTTACTCAAGAATACCAAGACTTTTTAACATTTCCCTTCCCTTTACTTTGTCTTTCTTCCTAATCTGCTATTACCAAAATACAGAGTCAAATGGTTCAATCTTATAACTCCTCAGTGTGTTTTCTGCCCCCTTTCACCTTTTATAACTAGTGTTCAATATGACACAGCCAGCAGCAACAAAAATATTACATTATTCTGACAGACAGCTTAAAATAAATTTTCTTTGATGTTCTCCAAGCCATTGTGGGAGCTGGAGAAACACATGGTGGGTGGGAAGAAACTGATTGGCAGAGACACTTTGTACATATTTTTACACAAAGGGAGGCATCTGTAGTCTTCATAACCTATTCTTGCCTTTAGCTCACTGTAGTAGCCCTTCTCTCCTTCTTCCTTTCTCCAGCAAAGCTCTAGTAACCCCCAAAGCACTGGCTATGAGTGAAGATTTTATGAGAAAGTAAACAATGAAGTTGTATTGTCCGTCACTTTGCAACAATGCCACAAGACCTCTTTTATTCCTGGGGAGAAAGAATTTTATAAGCAATTACTAAAATAAATACTAGAGCTTCGATATTGCACATTCTTTGGATAACAGTGTGTGACATAAAATTTGGAGAAATATTATCTCCTTGCTTCTTGGAACACAGCAGAGCTTCAGAGGTTTAGGGTTCCAAAATATCTGGCTTAGCCTCATTACCTTCTGAGTTCAATTTGGGGCTGGGGTTGGGTGGGTGGGATTCCTGAGCAGTAGCCCAGAAACAGCAGCATACAAGAGGATTGCACATGAAGGGGTAGTTCTTTGCCAATTCAGGAGAGAAGAGATTCCTTTTTGGAGCTTCATGAACATCACTGAGATTTAGAACAGAAAAAGAAGAAAATGGAAGCAGTCATTGATCTCCTAATAGTATTTGTTTTCAGGCAAGCATGGGACACCAGTGTTAGCGATGAGTGTAATTTTTTTTTTTTTTTTTTTTTACAGGGCAGTGGAGGATCTATATATTAAATGGGGTATATCAAAGTAAATGTTAGTCCTGGATTTAAGGGAAAACATGGATTACATAGGAATAAAGATCCCATATCTAGAAATTCAATCCTTTCTAAGCTGCTTTAGTTTTGAATACTATGCATTTCTGAAATTCTTCACTTCCTTTTATTTAATTACAAATACTTGATATTATGCATAGGAGAACCAGGAGACAGTGTGGGTCATAAAATATTCATTTCAGCTTCTAATTTTGATTCTGGAGCCAAATAACAAAATGGAAATAAGGGAAGAATATTCCAAAATGAGTCATAAGATCCACAAAGGTCTGAAGAAATGATTTTTAACTCATGGATTATATTAGAATATACATAAGCTAATGAATCATATATCAGTGCTACTTTCTTGTAGCACTAACAGATGGCACCGCCTCTGAAGCAAAGTGAAATTTCCTCATCTCTATAGAGAAATCCACTTGGATTGACAACAAGTAGCACAGGGGCCGGTGGCACTCAGGCAGCTGATGCCACATCTCCCTCTCCAGTGCTATGAACGGCCTCCCTACAAAAGTCTATCTCCACCTATGTGCAATGGAAACATAAAATTAGATAGAAATAAAATGTAGAGGTACATTATGGAAAAGGAACTACCCTATCCATATTCAAAGATGAGGATTGCAAAAACATAGGAAATGTTTCTCTTTAAAAGGGGAAGATACTTTTGGTTTTAGGGAATTCATTTGCACAGGAAAGGAATGGATGTTATTGAAAGTGAAAGGAGGAGGAAAACTGAGCTAGACTATTATGGCAATGGTTGTTGACTTGGTTGGGTTTATGTGGGCTTCTGCACAATCTTCTCTAGGACAGTGTAGGTGCTGTGTCACATCTTCTCTATCATTTTCATCATTTCTTTATGCTCCTCTTAGTTTTTGTTTGTTTTGCTTTTAATGGTCTCATCTTGACTCTTTTTATTTATTTATATATTTTTTAAGATTTATTTATTTACGCATACAAGAGCTGGGGTACTGGACAGAGGTGTGGGGGGTGAGAGGATTCACCAGAGTCAGAGTGGGGAACAGAACAGGCAGACTGACTGAAATACACTGCTGAGGGGAGCAGCGGGCGAGACAGGAAAGGTCTGCCATGCCATGTGGGTATCTCCCTGGCTGGGGATCGAACTTGTGCTGCAGTGGCTGTGGACAGCTTCACAGGTAGTGTCTTAACCCCTTGCACCACCAGGGAGGCCCTCATCTTGACTCTTTTTGAATGCCTATCTTTGATTTACTAGAGTCCTTTTGTCCACATGGACAGAAATGTCTCCATTTCAAAGACTTTGGTGGGAGGCGGGGCGTGGCTGTTGGCTAAGAGTGTTGAGTACTGGAAAGTGAGAGTTTTGCTCCGTATGTGCTAGAGGTGCACTTAGCCTGGACTACGCCTAGAATAGTGCCCCCTGGCTTGCCTTTCCCCCGCTTCCCATTTTTCATCCCTTCACTCATTACTCCATGGAGAACTCCCCTGCTGAGTCCAATCTAAGATCCTCTCCAAATGGAGAGACAATCCGTCTACCTGCTCAGCAGAACTTCCCTGCTCACCACTGGTACCTAGTTTTAGGCTGTAGGCTGTTGTACAGGGGGTGAGATAGGCATTTTATCAGAACACACCAAGAAGTTGTAGATGACAGCATTATTCTGAACTCAGTTTTACTGGAAAAACCATAATTGACATGATAATGAGGCTTGATCTTTGAATGCCAGGAATAAAGTGACATTTCCTTTAAGAAAAATGATTAGGGAGACTGACAAATTGACTTTCTTGATAAACGGAAGAATACCTTCAGCTCTCTGTCAACATAATTTAATGGTTTTTCGATTGGAACCTATGCAAGTTAGAGATGATTAGTGGTTAATTCTAAGTCTGAATAAAGGCATCATAATCAGCTTCCTTGGAACATTTCATGATGTATTGTTTACTAAGTATCATGAACGAAGTACATTTGCCTTGAGAACTGGGAGGATCGGGTGGTAGATTTACCCCAACAAAATGAGATGTGAATTATCCAATAATTATGAGCTTGAAACCACAGTCATTAGTTTTAGGTGCAAATTCATTACTTTCTTCTTATATTTTTAATAAAGTTCCTTAGACGGTCTGACCCTGGTCAATTTATGTTGTGAGAGAAAATAGACATTTCAGTGGAAATGGTTGCTGATGTTTAATTGACAGGACTCAACCCTGTTTGTTTTTTTTTTTTCAGAGTATCTATGGTGCTATAGGTAAGATTGTGAACTGATAAAATTTTACTTTTCTACACTTGATTGCTTTATCTACTTCCTTTGATTCCTTATAAAAACCATTTAGTATGAAAATAAGTATGAGAAGTATAAGTACCTGTTATTTTCCAATTTTTGTGTTATGAATTCAGACATCCTTTCTATAAAAATTCAGAATGTATTTCTTGAGAGGGATTGGGTCTCTTACATTCTACAATACTTTCATGTATTGTTATTCTACGTGTATGTCTTTGTTTCCAACTAGAAGTCTCTGTATAAAAGAGCAGAAATTCAAACTGTTGAAATTAAATACTGGTATTCATGTTCAATTAATACAATTATATCATTTTCCCCCAACTTATCAGTGTTTCCACTGAGAAAAAGCTTTGGGTAGTATTCTTAATGTATAGACTTTAGTATTTGCTCTCTCTCTTTTTTTTAATGAAGTGCCACTGTTTCACATCCTTGTTAATTTTTTTTTGTCAGTATAGAATTTCTCCCCTCAGATGTGGTCACTGTAGCTCTCCCATCACCAAAGCAGCCATAGTAACATTTGCTCTTTACTTTCCCAGAGAACTCTTATCACCACCAGATATATTACATATGTATCGTTTCCTGCCTATAGTATGTAGGGTCCATAAGATCAAAAACTTCATTTTGTTGTTGCATACACTCAATATGTAACTGTGGAAAGAAAAAAGGGAGGGAGGGAGGGAGGGAGGAAGGGAGAAGCCTTTGTGTACACATGCTCTTGGTACTTTTGTGTTTTATTGCCAGAGGGGCTACTGTTTTACACTTGTATCTAAAATACCCCTGGTGGCACAAGGGGTTATGTTGCAGCACTATGAAGCAATCCACAGCCACTGCAGCATGAGTTCGATCCCCAGCCAGGGAGCTACCCATATGGTGCAGCAGACCTCTCCTGTTTGGCCTGCTGCTCCCCTCAGCATTGTATTTTAGTCAGTCTGCCTGTTCTGTTCCCCTCTGTGCCTCTGGTGAATCCTCTCAACCCCCTGCACCTCTGGCCTGTATGCATAAATAAATACATCTTTAAAAAAATAAAATAAAATGAAATGATGTCCCATTAAACAGTGGTATAAGCGGTCTTCTGGAATTTGAGGGATTTGGAGGTTGGCATTATTCTATAGGAGAATATTTAAGGATATGACTGTGAATTGAAAGCTATAGTAACCAACTCTTGTTTTGATCAGCTCACTTGAAACGTGTAATACAAGGGAGTGTAAATGATGCTACATCTATTAAACATGGAAGCTACCAGGATAAAAGGAGGAAATGACTTTGTTTTAATGTGAGGTACTTGGGGACTGAGATGCCAATGGTGGCCTAGTAGTGGCAGTGGAGGGCAGATAAAGATTCCTTTATCAGGAAGAGTTTTCAAAATGTTGCAGGCATTTACAACACTGCTAGTGCCCCTTACCTTCCTCTGCCCTTCAGAAAAATCAGCCCAGTTGGAAGATTCTTACCCTTTATTGCTATGAAATGTGTTACTTTTTCTTGTAAGTCCAAAGAAAGGGGGAAAAGAGAAATGACTTTACCAGAACGGACTCTAAAATCAGCTACTTCTAGAATGTGAAAACTGCTGATTCTTAACACCACATTGGAGTTTTTCTCTCAATGATGGATGAATATAATAATTTAGCTCTTATGCCTCAGATGGTTCCAACATGACAATTGCCTTTGTAAGAATACCCCTTTTTTCAGTGATACCACTAATCTTCCACTCTTCCAAATTAGACATCTCTGAGTCCTCCTTGACTCCTGCCTTCCTTTATTACTATGTTCAGCCTGCCATCATAGCTCATCATTTCTCCCTTCAAGATGCCTCTATTTTCACCTCATTGGGCTGCCCTCCATCCCAGGGAAGGTCCCCTGCAACTGCCATCTGGATAACTTCACCAGCCTGCTAGCTGGCTCCAGGCACAGTGAGCGCTGGTTGCAAACCCAGATTGATTTGAGGAACTTTCAGCTGATGGAGAGAGAAGCTCAGAAAATCACAGGACTCCAGTTAAAAATAAAGCCAGCTGGGAAGCATTGTTTTCAATATAGCTTAATCAGAAGAAGACTCTATTTTGCTCAAGGAGCGCTCTGGCAGGGGGGAAGTTTTCTCTGTTTAGTTTATGTAACAGGGTACCCAGTGAGGGTGAATTCAACATAGAAATTATGTTAGGTGACTTGTTTTTGTATCGGTAGAAGCATGGGGCCACCACAGAATAGATTATTTTTTTCTTCAACAAAGCCGCCTTATTTATGGAAATGTTGGCCCCTTAACTGGGAAAGCGTGCGTGGAAGACTGCATTATTTCTTTCCATTTCTTTTGTCTCTTCCTGGTCTTGGCATGGCTTCCATGTGGGGCTTTATGTCTAACCCATTTGAGTTTGCTTTGACCTTGTGGTTGATTGTGAACTATTGGAATGCATGTGGGAGGGAGTACTTGAGGGCTTTGAAACAGAGCCTTTAAGGGCCTCCCCTGGTGGCACGGTGGTTGAGTGCTGGGCTGCAAAGCTGCCCGGAGCCTCTGCAGTGCCAGTTCAATTCCCTGGCCCCACATGGCACAATAGACCTCTCCTGCCGAGCCCGCTGCTCCCCTCAGCAGTGTATTTCGTCAGTCTGCCTGTTCTGTTCCTGGCTCTGGCTCTGGTGAATTCTCTCACCCTCCTGCTCTTCTGACTGTACCCAGTACTTGTATAAATAAATAGATCTTCTGAAAAAAAAAAAAAGAAGAAAAGAAACAGAGCCTTCATAGAGGCACCTGTCTCAGCTTGCCTCCTTGAGTGTCCAAGTTCCCTTGAGAAGAGGACTCATCAGGGTTCCAGAGTGAAAAGACAGGGATCAAACTGCAAACAGATTCAAAGTCTAGAGCCCAGCACCACTCAGTCAAACCAGCTCAACAGTGACTGACCCATAAAACTATAACCAAGATATACTGATTTCAGGCCATTGGTTTGGGGGCATTTTTTAGTCAGTACAACTGCTGCAGCATGCCTGATACAGATTTTTTTCTTTTTTACATCATTGTTCATTTTTAAACAACATATGCTTCCCCCCCCCCAGGTGTAGTCCCCATAGACTGTCCTCCACCGATGCACCCATGCACCATCACCTCAGTCCCCTGTGCTCCTCCCTCCCTCCCTCTGATCCCTCTCCCTCCTCCTCCCCTGCAGACTGTCTCTGATTCATAATTGCCCATTTTTTGCTTTGTTGTATTTTGTGCTGTTATTATTGTTTTACCCTGATGTCTTATTTGGTTCCCCTATATTCCTGTTATAAGTGAAACAATCCGATATTTTTCTTTTTCCTTCTGGCATATTTCACTGAGCATAATTCCTTCTAGCTACAACCACGTTGCTGCCCGGGACTTCATGTCACCTTGTGAAGAGGCTCAGCCAAAACAGCTTCACCTTCAAGAAGCAGGACTTTGTCAGCCACCCATTTCAGTTTTCATCGGACTGTTTTGACTTCTGCCCTTTGCTCTTTTTTTTGCTACTGTTGGGCACAGCGAGCAATGTGTGAAAGGATGAGAAATGATCAGATTTGATGTAGAAGAAAAAAAATAATCAGGAAGGAAGTGTTCTAAAGTGCAATAATTGAGAAAAATTAGACTGATAGGAGTAATCACCAGAAAATAAAACTAACAATGACTTATTGAGTGAAAATTGACCAAAAAATCTTATCTCCTCCAGAAAATATTGATCTGAAAATGATAGCCCCGAGGAAAATTGGGCTTGTTGTAAATGTGTCACAGGAGAATGCTCTCGGTAGCAGAAGCTGGGATATGACTGATCTAGACTAATGTGGGGGTTTCACACCCCTCCTCTCCCAGGGCATGTCTTCTGGGAGGAAAGAAAGTTTCCTGAGAGGGTCCAGGGACAAGTGAGGTGTAGGGAAAACATTCTTGTCTTTTCAGGTGCGGCAACCCCCAACCCCCAAGTCTGGTTGCCAGGGTCCTGCCTGACATATGAGGATATTATGTCCTGAGCAAGTCAGGGGAACCAGAGCAAAGGGTCAACCTCCTACTTGCCACACCTCAAAGTACAGAAAAGGTTAAGCTCTGTGGGTTGTCTCAACCCATCCATCTGCCTTATAATAGTGAAGGTTTTCTCAGGTTCAAGCATTTTATTGACAATGAGTTATTTCTTGGAGAAAACTTCCTGAAAGCATGTCACTACATTAAACCATGTCCTGAAAGCATGTCATTACATTAAGCTTCTTATTTCAAGAAACTGTGTGTGTGTGTCTTTGTGTGAGGCACACACATTGTTTAGTTTGTGTGTGAGCATATGGATGTGTATCTGTGCATGTGTATGCAAATATATGAGTGGCATGAAGTTATGTCGTGAGTATGTGTGAGCAGCCATGTTGGTGTGGGTGTGTGTTGGTCTGACTGTGCATGAGAATGTGTTCTATGTATCCATGAATATAGGTGGGTGTGTGGAGCTGTGTGAATGTGATTGTGGCTGTTCATGTGTGTGTGAGTATGTCCACCTGTGTGTATTTGCAGAGGGAATGGATGTATGTGTGAGTACATATATGTCAGTGTTGTGTGTGTGTGCACTATATGAAATACATTACACCCTAGGAATGGTTGGGTGGCATTTGAAGGCATCTAGTCAGGAATCAGCCCTTACACCATCACTATTGCGACATTCAGAGGGTCTGAATCAGGAGTCCTTTTTACTGGACTATTCTCTCCTCCAATAGGAGAAGTGATGGTCAGTGTATGGTATATTCTAAATAACGTTTGTGGACATTAGTTACAATTTTTATATCTGGATTGATTAGAAGTATTGTCTAGGTACATCTGTCTTTATAATAGGAAAGGATTTTTTCAGATTCAAGCACTTTATTGACAAGTTGAATAGGAATATCAGGATCTGGGAAGATCCACGGCCTTGATGTGTGAAATGTGTGTGTCTGAAGCAGCAGTGCACACACAAATCAGTAGGAAGTCTGGTAAAATGCTTTTGATTGAGCAGGTCTGGGTGCGGCTTGAGATTCTGCATTTCCATTAGACCCCTTGGGGATGTTGCTACTATTCCAGGCAACACTCGTGGGGCAGGAACTTTCCATGTCCTTGAATGGCTGGGTTTCTAGCTGGACTTTAACTTGTAACTGAAGATTCTGTTCAGAAAAATCTCTAGAAGTTTAACTGACAATTACCTCTTTAAAAATTCTCTCTCATGTGAGAATTCAGTGGCTAGTAAACTTTGGTACACAAGGAAATCACTTGCAGGATTTTTTAAAATTTTATTTTATATATTTTTTATATCATTTTTCATTTTTGCAAATGTATGCATTTTCATCTTGGTTATAGTCCCCATACAGTTCCCACCCCCCTTGTTTTGATCCTACTCCCTTCTCCCCACTCTCCCCCACATGTGTCTCTGGTTTATAGTTGCTTGTTGATTGTGATTTTCAGTTGCAGGACTTTAAAAACACCGATGCCTTGGTCCCACCCTGAGAGGTTCTGATTTTATGGCCTTGGGATGCAGCCCAGGCAGTGAGATTATAAAAGTTCTCCAGGTGATTCTAATATGCAGCCAAAATGGGGAACAGCTGTGCTCAGTACTCGTTTGGGTTCCTGAAATGGGCATAACGGTTATTCTAGGAGTGAGAAGCGGAGAGAGGGTGGAAGCCTAAGAAACAGGCATTTAAGGAACAGAATTTTCCATAAGGAGACTATGAAGCAATAGCCAGAGTTGTAATATTAAAAACTGAAGAGAGAAGAATGAAAAATTATTGTTTATTAAAACATGGAACACTGGGGACAGGAATGAACGACTGATCCACATAGCAATGTAGAGAAACCTCAAAATATTATCCTGGGCCAGAGAAGCTAGATACAAAGAGGACTGTAAGACTTCACGTGGACAAAGTTCAGGAACAGATGCAATTAATCTAGGGTGATCACTCAAAATAGTAATTGCTTCTATGGGGTTGAGGGGAGTATTTCTTGAGAAGGGAACAGGTAACATTTTAGAGGCAAGGAAAAGTTTTGTGCCTTAATTTAGCTTGTGGTTACAGGGGATATATGTGTGTGTGTATGCATGTATGTATGTATGTGTATGTATATATTATTTATATTTATTTTTATTATATATAGTTGTCAAAATTTATCAAACCATGCATATAAGATCTGTACATTCATGTTATGCAAGTGAGTCCTTAAAAAAACAAAAGCTCATTGTTTAAAAAAAACCAAATTTCATCAATTGATGAATAATTAAATAAGATATGATATATATACATGTAGAGGCTGGATGACACACGGGAGGATCTCTATGACCTGAGCAGATGGAGTAAAGGAGGAGTCCTGGAGCCCTTGGTGGCTTTTCAGGCTTTTATTGGGATTTTACTGGGTACACAGTACCGGGGCGCCGGGGGTGCCGGGAGGCTGGCAGGCCTTCCAACCTCCAGCAAGTCTTCACTCTTTCTGGGCTCTCTGGCATTCTCTGGTGGTCTCTGCTTCTCTTTCGCTCTCGTTCTCTCTGCTTCTCTGCTCTCTTGGCATCCCTGTGATGCCACCCTTATAAGCCCAGCCTTAGCCCAGGTGAATCCCATCTACATATGCCCAACCCCACTCCAAGTGCCCACCATCAGGCGTGCATTCAGGACCACAAGGATCAATCCTAATGGTGGGAGGGCAGAAAAGCCTGACATTTTTTCAGTTACCCTACAATCCATACAATGGAATGTTTTTCAGCAATAAAGAGAAATAAAGGGTGCTTTCATACTTAAAAATGGATGAATCTTGAAAATAATACAAGTAAAAAAAAAAAGCCAAGCACAAAGATTATGTATTGGATGATTTCATTTATATGAAATGTTCAGAAGAGGCAAATGCTTGGGAACAGAACGTGTTTTAGTGATTGCCATGGCCTGGGGGAGAGGAAATGGACACCAGTAAATGGGGAGTGATTGCTAATGGGTATAGGGTGTTTGGGGGATAATAAAATATTCTGGAGTGACAGTTGCATAAACTCGTAAATATACTAAAAACCACTAAATGCTATACTTCAAAAAGGGTGACATTTATGGTATATAAATTATATATTCTCTTTTATTAAGTTCTGTTTGACATAAAACATATTTCAAGTATGTAACATCATAATTAGATATTTGTGTGTGTGTGTGTGAAAGAGAGAGAGAATTGCACACTGAGTACACTGAGACCTGCAGGATGACAATGAGGTGCACATGAAAAACTAAACACCCCATGTTCTATCAGCTTTCTAGAAGAGCCAGGAGAGTTATATTCAACTTCCCTACAGTTTTATGGTCCCTGTAATTATGTTGGCTGACTTAAAAGCCTCACATTTATTTTTAAGTACTATTCTTTTCTTTATTGGGGTAATGTTGGCTTACACTACTGAACATGATTCAGAGCTACTGTATATGAATCAGATGTATGTCACTGCCGTGCACCCATATCCTCCACCACAGTCTATTGCACACCCGCCCTTTCTGCCCCTCACCCCAAATCTCCCCCTATGGCAGCCTTACTTCTAAAGTCAGAGGTCTAGTATTTGTTTTGGCTTAGTTTTGTCTGTCCCTTTATTTCATTTCTTTGTATTCCACGTAAGTAAAATCCATATTTGTCTTTCTCCTACCTTATTTCACTTAGCATAATCCCCTCCAGTTCCATCCCTGTTGTTGCACATGGTAAGATTTCATCTTACTTCTTTTTAATAACTGAGCACTATTCCATTGTGTCTATATCCACTATTTTTCTTAATTTACTCCTCTGTTATTGGGCACTTAGTTTGTTTCCATGACTTGAAGAGTCACATTTTGTCATGAAAAGGAAATTGATTTGGTCTCTCTACCCCTGTTTTGGGGCATTGGGATCTGATATACTCCCCAATGATTCCTTGCATTCTGAAGGAAGTTATATTCTCGTGTTATTTCTGCGTAGGGCAGGCTTTGCTGAAATGAAGGGCTGGGAAAAGGGGATTTACAATGCTCGAAGAATTAATTTGAGTTACATACAAATGTATCACTGAAATTCCCTTGGACCTTTTGGTTGTAGACTCCATTCCAGTCCCCTACAGAGCACAAAGCACCAGTTCTGCTCTTCCTCTCCCTCCTCCCTTCCCCTCCTCCCCCTCTTCCCTCCATCCACCTCCTTCCTCTCCTTCTACTTCCCCTCCCCGCTTGTCCCCTCCTCCTAACCTTCCCCTGTGGTTGCCTGGAGGCATAAGCTGACTGACTCTCTAGGATACATGAACATAATACACTTTGTTTTCTTGTACCTTTCCTGTAGCTTCCTCTGTGGCCACACCTGACTAGTAATGTGATGAAAGAACACAAAGCAATACTTTAGAACCTTCAGTACTATTTCATAAAACTGGAGATCAGCATACCCTAGGACTTGACAATTTTATTCTCCGGCACATACACTTTTACATGTTTTAAAAGTGACTATAATTCAATGTAGTTATACATATGTTGATATTTAATGACCCATACTGAAATATATACATTTTAATGCAATATTACTGCAAAAAAATTAAATAAAAATAAAATACCTATTATTCCACGGCTTGATTTTTTTTCGATATTAGGTTTATAAAATTTATCCTTATTGTTATAAGGATAAATACAGATTTGAGTTTATATATTTTCATTGCTGAATTGTAAACTATTGTATAAATATGCCACAGTTGATTTACCCGTGCTCCTATTGATGCAATTGTGCTATTTCCAAATATTTGCTATTATAACAGTCTCTTATGAACATTTTGCATATCTCTTCTTGACCATGTGTGCAGGGATTTTTGTAGACACAGGCCTAGGAATGGAGCATCAGATATAGGCATGGTCAGCTTTCTTAAATGCTGTCACTTCCTCCCCCCACCCATATGGTTGGGTCAACTTCTCAGCGGTAATGAATGTGAGTTTCTTTGTTCTGCATCTTTTCTAACTCTTGGTAGCCTCTGAATTATCATTTTAACAAACTGATGGTTCTGAAAGGCTAGTGTGTTCCATTTCACTGATTAGTAATAACATTGAGTGTCCTTTCATATATTTATTGTTCTTTATTATTCTCTGTTCTGTAACTTTTCCTTGCTTTTTTTTTTTTCTGTTCTTCTATTAAGTGGTTTGCAGCAATTGATTTATAGATTCTGGACAGCAGTTCTGTCTTTGTTACATGAGCTGCAGATATATTCTTGCTGGCTGTGGTTTGCCATTTCACCTTTTAATGGGGTTATTGATGAACAGAAATTATAGATTCTGACATATCCATGCTTTCTTTTAAATCTGTACTCTTTGACCTAAGAAATTGTCTCCTTTAAAATTAAAAGATGATGGTACATGGGTGCCTTGGGGAAGGAAATTCTATGGGGACTCAATCTGAGGGGGTGGAAGGAAGCAAATATTGTTTAAAAAAATGTAAAAAATGATAAATGTTAAAATAAAAAATAAAAAATTTAAAAAATAAAATTAAAAGACTTTTCTTATTTTTTGCCTAAAATTTAGGGATTTAAAATACCACATTTAAAATACCACATTTTCTAATCCAGTCAAAAAATGGGCAGAAGAGCTAAAAAGAAACTTCTCTGAAGAGGAAATGCAAATGGCCAACAGGCATATGAAAAAAAAAAAGACAGCATATGAAAATTTCCTCTGAAGAGGAAATGCAAATGGCCAACAGGCATATGAAAAAATGTTCAACATCACTTGTCATCAGGGAAATGCAAATCAAAACTACCATGAGATACCATCTTACACCAGTGAGAATGGCACATATTAAAAAAACTAGCAACAACAAATGTTGGCGAGGGTGTGGAGAAAAAGGAACTCTTCTGCACTGTTGGTGGGAGTGCAAACTGGTCCAACCACTATGGAGAGCTGTGTGGAGATTTCTGGACCTACTAAACATAGAGCTTCCATATGATCCAGCAATTCCACTCCTAGGTATTTACCCAAAGGACACAGAAACATCAATTCCAAAGAACACCTGCACCCCTATGTTTATAGCAGCACTGTTTACAATAGCTAAGCTTTGGAAACAACCCAAATGCCCAAAAATAGATGACTGGATCAAGAAGATGTGGTACATATATACCATGGAATATTACTCAGCATTCAAAAAAGATAAACACATGCAATTTGCAGCAACATGGATGGCGCTGGAAGGGATCATGCTCAGCGAAATAAGCCAGAAAGAAAAAGAGAAATACTGGATGGTCTCACTCATAGCAGGAATCTAGAAAACTTAAATAAGGGACCAGGAAGATGAATAACTATAAGAAAGTGAAAATCAAAATCAACAAAAAACTATGAACCAGAGATACTTTTTGGGGGATGGGGGGCAATTGGGGTCAGAATGGGGGGGTTGCAATTGTTTGGGGAATATAAAAATAAAATTTATTATTTAAAAAAAATTTAAAAAATAAATAAATAAATAAAATACCACATTTTCATCTATTATGAAAAGGAGAATTATTTTTAATCAATTCTAGATTTTATTTTTTGTTCAATTCTAGATTTTAAAGAATTGCAAATTCTTACTTTTGAGTTATTTGAATTTTTTTAATTTATAATCACATTGGTTTATTATATGTGGCTAAATTTAAAAAAATTGATGATGGCAAAATGCACATAACAAAATTTTATCATCTTTATTATTATTAAATGTGCACATTTAGTGACATTAAAGAATACACATTGTTGTACAATCATTACCACCACCCATGTCAAACACATTTCTTGTATTGCAAAACTAAAATTATGTATCTATAAATAATGTCTCCCTTTACTTCTCCCACCAGCCCCCCAAATAAAGGCAAGTGCCATTCTATTTTTCATTTCTATGATTTTGACTACCCTAGATACCTCATATGAGTGAAATCATACCATATCTGTCCTTTTGTGACTTGTTTACTTCATATAGTTTAATGTCATAATTCCTGTTGTAAGATGTATCAGAATTTTCCTTCCCTTATTAAGACTGAATACTATTTCATTGTGTGTATGCTCCATATTTGTTTATTTCTCCATTCATGGATACTTGGGTTGTTTCTATCTTTTAGCTATTGTGAATGATTCTACTATGAACATGGGTGTCCAGGTACCTACTGAAGTCTCTTCTTAAGTTCTTTGGGCACATACCGAGTAATTTGTAAATTTTTCTGGAATCACCATACTATTTTCCATAGTGGTCTCACCATTTCCATATCCCAACTACTAGAGCTCAAGAGTTCCAATTCCTTCACATCCTTGACAACATTTTTTCTGTTTTTTTTTTTTTTTATAGTAGCTACCCTGATGGGTGTGAGGTGATAGATTATTGTGGTTTAGATTTGAATTTCCCTGATGATTAGTGATATTGAGCCTTATTCCATGTGCTTAGTGGCTGCATCTATATCTTCTTTGGAAAAATGTCTAAGTCCTTTACTCATTTTAAAACTGTGTTATTTTATTGTTGTTAAATTGAAGGAGCCCATTATATATTCTGTATGTTAGCCTTTTATCAGATATATGACTTGTAAATATTTCTTCCATTCTGGTTTCACCATTAATTCTGTTGATTGTATCTTTTGATGCACAGAAGTTTTAAATTTTGATGAAGTTGATTTATCTAATTTTTTCCTGCTACTTTTGCTTGTGGTTTTACATAAGAAAAAAAAAAGTATTGATAAATCCAATGACATAAAGACTTTCTCACTATAAAGAGGAAATAATAACAGTACCTTCCTGTATTATTCTCATAGGGTTGTCATACCACAGATGAGGTCATTTAAACAACAGAAACTAAGTTTTTTCACAGTTCAAGAAACTGGAAGTCGGAGGTCAACGTGTTGGCCAGGTTGATTTCTGTTGTGGCCCCTCTCCTTGGCCTGCAGAAAGCCACCTTCTCACTGAATCCTCATATGACCTTTTTCTTTATGTGTATGTGAACCTAGTGTTCTTTCTTCTCAGGGCACCAGTCCTCTCAGAATAGGGCTTTACCCTAAGCTCACTGAACCTTAATTAGCTCCCTAAAGGATCTGTCCCTGAATAGTCACTCTGGGGTTGAAAACTTCAGCCTATCAATTTTGGGGGACACAATTTAGTCCATAACACTACTACAAAATTCCATAAGCTAAGGAATGTAACTTACTTACTACAGTGCTGATAAACAGCATACAGACAATTAATGTTAGCAATTATAGAAATATCAATTATTATTTAAAGTACAATTAAGGGAGTGTGTAAAGCGAGCTGAGAATTTAGATATAACTCTCATGGTTTTTGTCACTTTTAAATACTTGAAACTTATCACTGACCTTTCTAGCTGTGTGAACTCATGCAAGTCACCTTGTTACTCCGAACATTACTGTCTTCAGCTATTAATGTAATAATAGCAATAACCTCACTTTAGACTTTTGGGGGGGGGGCAGAAGGAAGTACATGTATGAATTAAAGGAAATTATACATTTAAGCTCAGCAATCTGCCTGACATGTAGAAACCACTAAATAAATAGTAGCCACTGGCACCAAAGATAAAACACATTGTGATAAGTAAAAGATGTGAGGCAACTAGTAATTAAACATAATGGAACCAGGTTAGGATACAAACTTCTAGTTTATCCATTTGTCATAGATATGTCACTTGGATGGCTGACACTTTCTTATCATCATCACAACGGAAAAAAATATGAATAGTTAAGGTTTCATGGTAGCCAAAAAGTTAAAACCAACCAATAGTTCAAAAGAGGGGCAATTATTCAGGATTTTTAACAGGGACATTTTGTTCTATTCATCCTCAGAACTGATGATACAATAGGTTCTCCATTTCCCTACACAGTCTGGATTTTTACAGCTCCAGGGAGTTCCTGTCCTTCTCCTGATTTGTATGTTTCTGCCATTGAATTCCCTTGTTTGCCTTATTTATGCAAAGTCAATTCCTCTGGTTTGAAATGAAAGGTCCTTTTTTGACCCAATTGTCTTTAAGGGGCATGCATTTTGCCCTGTGTTCATGCCAGATATTATCCTTGTTACGGGACCTGTATTAACTGTTTTAATTTCACAACAATCACATGAGGGAGGTACCAACATTTCCATTTTATAGATGAGAAAATGGAAACACAGAGAAATTAAAAATTGCCCAAGTTCACCCAGCTAAAAATGACGGACACAGTAGTTTGTCCATGACTTTATCCATGTCTGCACTTCCATAGCAAAACCCCAAAACAGTGCCATCCAGCTTTTTCTGACAACATCCCTCAGTATAGTTATGCTCAAGGTATTGATACACAGCACAGTTTAGAATAAGCAGTCTTCAGGGCAAGCAAAATGATGTGGTCCAGGTGTGTGACTGTTTACAAGCCTAACTTAATCCAGGCATATTTCATAGTATCTATGGGAATGGATGGATTTCCTATCCATCATGCATCCTTAATTAAATTTTATTTCTTTTTGCCAGGTTTTTTTTTAAAGATTTATTTATTGATTGATTGATTGATTTATACATACATACATACAAGCACTGGGTACAGTCAGAAGCGCGGGAGGGTGAGAGAATTCACCAGAACCAGAGCGGGGAGCAGAGCAGGCAGACTGACGAAGTACACTACTGAGGGGAGCAGCGGGCGGCAGGAGAGGTCTGCGCTCCTTGTGGGACCCTCCTCTGGTGGCCGGGGAGCAGCCAGGGATCCAACCGGAGTAGCAGAGGTTGCGGGCAGCTTTGCAACCCAGCGCTCAACGGTTGCGCCACTGGGGAGGCCCTTTGCCAGGTTTTTGAAGATATTGAGAGCTACCTACTGGATATTAGCTCAGTTCAACCTAGTTAAAAATTCCATTTCTGTTATTTCCTAATTGTGAGATCTGGAGAAAGTTACTTACACTCTAGAATTTCTTCAGTTGTGAAAAGGGTGAAATACTATCAACTTTACAGGGATCTTATGATCATTAAATAAGAAAAAAAAATTCAAGCAAATCTAGTTCCTGGTGAATAACAAGTGTCTAATGCACATTAGCTTTTGTTACAATTGTCCACATCTCATCATTACCTGCAGTGCCAGAAAAATACAGAATTATTGCTTACATGACTCAAGAGCTTGTGGGGAGCACTCTCGATGTTTAAAACCTGAGGGGAAGGGCTTATTTCTGAGTGGATGTCTTCTACGTTTCACCTGAACAGTGATCAGAGGAAACATGTGTCATTCAGCCTACAGTTTTCCCCAGAAAATATTATTTGGTTCATTTTACTCTATGAGCATTTGGGCAAACTATGCTTTTCAAACATGGTTGCAGAAAAATGCTAACACTGACTAGCCATCAGTCACTTTGGATATATAAAAAGTAAATGCATGACTAGAGGTTCAATTTTGGAAGGTCCACTTCTTCCAAAAGAGCTAAGGGCAGATGTTACATGAGTGAGGTAACACATTTCATAGGGATGATAACATGTTTCATAGGGATGATATAGAAAGAGAGCTTAAATGAAAATGGGTAGAAATGAAGCCATTTTCCAAACCAAAGATTCTGGTTATAAACAATTGTTCTCCAGCCCTTCTTCCTGACAATAACTCTCATGGGATGACAGTACAACCTTACCATGGGAGAATGCCTATTTTTTTACATTTATTTTATCACCAGAGTGCATCCATGCAGCTTAGTATTCATGTCACTATATGTAAAGCACTTAGGAAGTGGCCTCCAGTGACAGTAGATGGAAGTCAAGATGAAACAGACATGAAGAACAATGTAACCCTCACACATGGCTGGTGGGGATATAAAAGGGCACAGTCAATTAGAAAACAATCTGGAAGTTCTTCATAAACACCAGAGTTACCATCTGATCAGTAGCTCCCCTCCTACCTATAGTCCCAAGAGAAATAAAAATATACAGCCTTGCAAAAAATAATTGTACATGGATGTTTGTAATGACATTATTGAAAATAACCAAAAATAAAAATAACCCAAAGTTCATGAAGAATGGATTAAAAAATATATAGGATAGCCACAAAATTAAATAGTATTCAATAACAAGTAGGAATTAATCACCAACACATTCCACAACATGGATGAACCTTGAGAACATTCTGAAGATGATAATAAAAAACACATATTATTCTATATATGTGAAAAGTCCAGAATTGTAAATCTATAGAGATGGAAGGTAAATTATTGGATATCTTGAAGGAAGGTAGAAGGGGAATGACCACTCAGGGGTAAAGAGCTTTTCAAAGTGATGAAATGTTTTGAACTTAAGTTGTGGTGATGACTGCCCAACTATGAAAACATTAAAACCATTGAATTATACACCTTAAGTGGCTGGATTTTGTGGTATGTGGGGTTATATCTCAATAAAGATGTTATAAAGGGAAGAAATCAGGAGGTCATTTGGGTAAGGCTAAGGAGGGAACCATAACTCTACAAGCGGCTGTGTGGGAGAATCACAATTGAGCAATGATTCTCCACCAAAGGCAATTTTGCCTCCCAGGGATATTTGACAATAATCTGCAGACAATTTTGGTCATCGCCACAAAGAAGAATTCTACTTGCACCTGGTAGGTAGAGGCCAAGGATGCAGCTAAATATATTGCAATGCACAGGGCAGGCTCACACAATAAAGTATTAACCAGCACAGAATGTCCGCATTGCTGATGTTGAGAAACTGCTTTATTAGAACGGCAAATAGCAACAACTACATCATAGAATGGTTCATAGCACCCTACTCCACAAAATAAGCTGGGCTACATAGAGATGGGAAGCTGTTATACCGAGAATTCAGTCTAACAGTCTACAGTCTGATTCTTAGAGTTGCTTACCACCCAGGGTCTGGTTTGGCAGAAATTCACTAACATTTGATCAATTTCTAAGAGCTGGTAGTTCAGAAATAAATAGAAAATTGTATACCATTAATTTGTCCCTATAGGTATGTCCCATGTTTACTGCATCTTTCATAAACTCTCAGGGATTTAAGGAAAGTTACTTGTCATTTATTTCTAAAGACTGGAAAATGAATGTATCTTAATTTACAAATATCAGAATCTACTCTCTGAGTATTATTTCTGAATCCAATTTCAAAGAATTAAAATATTCACAAAGTGAAGCAGGGATATTTATCCCAGGAACAAAGTTTGTAATCTATTTTATGGTAAAATTATACAGAAGCTAATATAAACACATGACAGCTAGAAGCTTTCTCCTAGGACTTCCAGAAATTCTTTATAATCAGTCACATCTAGAAACAAGTCAAGCAGCTAATCAATCAAATAAATTAGAGATAGAAAATCCAGCAAGAGGATATGTAATTATAAGATTAGGCACCTAACCAACACATGTAAATAATGTCCTAGAACTTGAATAATATCCATCTAACATCCTGAAACTTTGGGACATTGAATTAGACTCAGGTTGCCTGTCAAATACAAATAAGTTGCCTGGGGGTGCAGGAGGGTTGGTTCATTCATTCCATAGTGCTTAGGACCTCATTTTTTTAATGTAGACAATAAAAGGTTTGGAATATATTAGTGTTTCCCCACATCTGAAGACTTTGTTAAATAAGCTTGGATTCCCAAGCTGAATTTCGAGGAGATATGCATTCACAGGTCTGAAGTCAGATCCAGGCACCCAGGCTTCAAGTTGTGGATGAGTCTCCAGGGCATCCCATTTGGGGTAACTGCATATAGTTATTCTATTGATTCTGGATGCTTTACTTACACAGAGATCCAGGGCTTAGCATGGGGTGGCATTAATTGCCCCTCTGCACTCTTTGCCCATGTAAATCATAAAGTGAAAAAAAATAAAGAAATCTGCTAGGGAAGATGAGGGCCTGGCAAGGAGGGTGCTAAGGGAAGGGAGGATTTCAATGTGCTGGATGGAGTTGCTATGGCAACCCCATCCTTTCCCAGCATGTGTTCTGAAAGACTGCCTGTGTGGTGCAGTGGGCTCCACCTCTGATGGAGTGCAGATTGCTCATGTCATCAATTTGGAAATGAGGACTTGTGGATAGAGCAGGATAATTAAATGAAAGTGCATCCAAATGTTAACAATCAACAGTATTTCTCATCAACAGTATTTCTCAGTAATCTTAAGTATTGGAGTTTTCGGTTCAGGTCTATTTCAGGTAAAGCAAATAGAACACTGGTTTCTTTTTTTTTATTTTGTCTTTTTTTTAACTCTGAATTTGCTACTTTTATATGCTTCTCCCCTCTACAAGCTCCCACCTCACTGAGGTTCATTGTATCCTTTTTTTTTTTTTTTTTTTTTTTTTTTTTGGAGGAACCACAAAAAGTTTTTTTATTGATTTGCGTCAAGCAGTATATTTCACAGTCAGCCCCAGGAGAGTGAACTTCTCTTTTTGCTCTGAATCAGTCCTTCTGCATCATTTGCTTTCTCCCACACCTACATGTAAGATGGTGTGAATGACAAGGAGGGAGGAGGTCAGCTACGGAATACTAAGTATGGGCGATGAATATCCATGGAGAGACTGATTTGGAGATTGTTTTCTTGCTCATGCCTCAACAGTCTTAGGGGATGGACTGGGAGATGTCAGAAATGAGAACTGGAAAGTAGCCCCAGCTTTCCTTCTAACCCATAAAATCTAGTACTACTGGAGCCAGTCATATGCCACCCTAAGCACTTCCATGAATTACTGGCTTAGTCCTCATAGCAATCCTGTGATGTAGGTTCTAGTATTTATTGCATTTACAGAGGGAAAACTCAGATTACATGGATTTCCGTGACTTGTCTAAGATCTCACTGCTAGGTAAGTGCTAGAAGGCCCAGGTAATTGTCCTTCAATTTCTGTGCTTTTTACTATCGCTGTCTCCTTATTAGCTACAGGGAGTTTCTTATGTCTAGGTCTAGATGACAGAGCTGGGTTAGACAAGGGTATTTTTGAATTGGTGCTGCTTGAAATAAGGATGGGAAGTGTCAGGTAAAAGAAACAAAATTTTTTTCAAGGCTTCGTAAAGCTTATTAAGCTCACATTAATTGTTAGAACATTCATCCATTTCCCATATTTCTTTGACCTTGAAGCACACTCTCCTCTCATCTTACAAAACTATTGTTGAATAAAATCCACTTTAGGAAAGATAATATTTGATGATTTTTACTAGTCCTACCAGGATTAAAGCCAAGGCTCTTTCTCTCACCTTGCCTGCTAATTCTTGTGTTCTTTATCTGTCAAACTTCTTCCATTCTCCTGTAATAGTATGATACCCATAGAAAGAGGAGTTTCCAGATCCCTTGCTCCACCCAAGAAGGGTCGAGCTGGGCAGGGAGGTGAAACCAGAACAGACTGGAAGAAGAACTGAGGAAGGAGGAAGGGAAAGATCATGAAGAAGACTTGGAGGAGCCACATGGAGCAGAGAGACATGTGAAGGAAAAACTGCACCTGCTTGGACTCCTAACAGGAACTTGGGGAACACGGAAAGAGGCACTTGAAAGAGACAGAGACGTGGGTGACAGATCCATGGGGTCATAGACAATAGCAGCCTTTATCTTGATTTTGATTTTGTTCTTTTCCTTCCAGACTTGCCTGGCCCCTTCTGCCCTTTCTTATGATTCCCCACCATAAGGGGCCTAAGACTTGTGAGAAGCTCTTGGGTCTCTGGGGGCCCTGCTTTGGGCTAACCCTGTTTGGCTGGACATTATTCATGAGGGGATGGGTAACTTTGGATGCTTGGTTTGGAAACTATATTCTTGCTCTTTTTCTTATCTTTATCACACACTAATTGTATTAAAGTTCCTTTCCATCGAAGGTCTTATGCACTGGAGTATGTTTTGTCTTGATGTGGCAGACAGCAAGATCCATTTAAATCAGGCAGGTTTGGGGGATCCCAGGATATCCCTCAGTCTGCCCACTAACACTCCCCCTCACCTTATTTTTTCTCCTGACAATGCTGTTCAGGTATAATTTCTCTTATAAACTGGACATATTTAAAGAGTAAGGTTGTATGAGATTTGAGAGATTATACATCCATGAAACTGCCACTAGAGTCAAGAAACCAAAAACCGAAATAAACATAGGAGTATGGGTTTCCTTTTGAAATACTGTTTTTGCAAGATATGGGAACAATCCAGATGTCCCAAAACAAACGATTGAATCAAGAACCTGTGGTAACTATACACAATGGAATACTACTCAGCAATCAAAAATGATAAAGTCGGGGTAAAGGGCTCTTTCTTTTTCATCTGGCGGCAGCCATAAGGTAAGCCAAAATGGGCACTTACAAATACATCCATGGACTATGGAGGAAGAAGCAGTCTGATGTGAAGCACTTTTTTCTCAGGGTGCGCTGCTGGCAGTATCGCCAGCTGTCAGCCCTCCACGGGGCACCCAGCCCCACCCGGAGGGATAAAGCGAGAAGACTGGGATACAAAACCAAGGAAGGTTATGTCATATATCGGATTCGTGTGCGTAGTGGTGGCCGCAAACGTGCAGTTCCAAAGGGTGCAACCTATGGCAAGCCTGTCCACCATGGTGTTAATTAGCTGACGTTTGCTAGAAGCCTTCAATCTTTGCTGAAGAGCGAGCTGGATGCCACTGTGGAGCTCTGAGAGTCCTGAATTCTTACTGGGTTGGTGAAGATTCCACGTACAACTTTTTTGAGGTTATCCTCATCGATCCATTCCATAAAGCTATCAGAAGAAATCCTGACACCCAGTGGATCACTAAACCAGTCCACAAGCACAGGGAGATGCAGGGGCTGACATCTGCAGGGCGCAAGAGCCATGGTCTTGGAAAGAGCCACAAGTTCCACCACACTATTAGTGGTTCTCGCCGTGCAGCTTGGAGAAGGCGCAATACTCTCCAGCTCCACTGTTATCGCTAATAAGTAATGTTTGTAAAATTCTTACCTAATAAACAATTTAGGACAGTTTTGTCTGTTTAAAAGTGTTTTTTAATTTGTTAAAACTAGTGTCTGCAGATTGTTTCATGAATGCATTGTCAAATTATGAGCGTTAAAGTGCAATAATGTTTGAAGACTCTAAGTGATGGTGTATCTTGTTTCTGATAAGATAAATACTTTGTCTTTGCTTTATCTTGTTAAGGAGTTATTGGGCCTCCCCGGTGGCACAGCTGTTGAGCGCTGGGTTGCGAGGCTGCCTGCAGCCTCAGCAGCGCTGGTTCGATCTTCGGCTGCCTGTGAGGGTCCCACATGGCGCGCAGACCCCTCCTGCAGCCCGCTGCTCCCCTTAGCAGTGTACTTCGGTCCTTCTGCCTGTTCTGCTCTCTCCTCTGGCTCTGGTGAATTCGCTCACCCTCCCGTGCTTCTGACTGTACCAGTGCTTGTATAAATAAATAAATAAATCTTAAAAAAAAAAAAAAGGAGTTACATATCAGTGTTTAAAATGTTATTTGGTATAATAGGTGTGAAATAAATCTTGTAAAAAAGGAGTGCAGAAACTAGTCCTATAGCTTTCTTGGTGCATGTGATAAAACCTATAACTTCATTGGGGTAATGCGATGATCTGGTTTTCTCAAGTAGCTGTTTTTAGGAGTTGGTGAGAACCAATTTAAATTGGATTTTGCTTGAAACGTGATTGTTATCCTAATCCTTTGTTGTGATTATATGCAGAAAAAATGAAGTTAACTTGGGCCCACATTTTTAGTCCAATATTCCATTTTTATTACTTGCTTCTGAAAATCAGTATAACAGCCACCATTTCTAAGAGAATTGAGTAAACCTGTTACAAGACCTGCGCTTTTAAATGAAATATCCTGGTTAACGTAAACAAGTGTCTTCACGATACCATTCAAGTCGAGTCTCCTGATTGAATCCCATTACTTCATGGGGTATGCAGGATCCTGAATTATGTGCACAGTGGTCAGTAATAGTATTTAAACTGCTGGGAATTGACATTATTTGGGATTGTAAACTAGTAATGCTATTGGTTGGGAAACCAGTGACAGTCACATACCTTTCAAGTGTGAAGATAAAAAATTGTGTCCACTTTTGATCAAAGTTTTAAAAGCTTGATCTGTTTGTCACACCATTAGGAACCTGGGGAAAGATGGTTGGCTTTGTTTAAAAGTAGATCACTGTTTAGTCAGTCTTAAAAATCATCTTGGGTCAACCCACATCTATTCTCATAAGGCTACTAAGAACTAAGTCATCATAGATGTAACTGTCATCTACTGTTTCTTGCCTAACAGTAAGTGTCTACAGTTATTTTTCTCATCCCTGGCCAACAGCAAAAGTACCATTCCACTAACTTGGCTAGGCCATCAACTGCCCACCTTAACATTACACACACCATAGTCTTGAATTTATGGCTTCCAGTCTTCCAGAAGACTAGGCTGTTTCCAGTATGAATTTGTGAAGAAATATAGAGAAGAATTACCCTAATCCCTACCAATTCCAATTTTGCTATTTTAAGAATACTTTCAAAATCTAATTGCATCTTTTCTTTAGGTGTCTTAAAAGTCCCAATTTTCAAGAAAACATGCAGGCTCAAAACTTACTGAGACCTAAGTTGCACTCAAAATCTTAAACCATGTATTTCCATTGTGTATAGAGGTTATTTAACTCAAGGAATAAATGTCTATTAAACTAAAAAAAAATGATAAACTCATGCCATTTGTGGCAACGTGGATGGAGCTGGAAGGGAAAATTATGCTAAGGAAGATGAGTCAGAAAGAAAAAGGTATAGACCAGATATTTCACTTATATGTGGAATATAGAGAAACCGTGCACAGGGATAGGGAAAAGACAAAAATTGCAAGCTGACCATAGATTCGAGGAGAAAGGGAGGTAAAGGAGTCAAAACAGGGAAGGGAAGAGCACAGGGACTGTGGAGATGGAGCATGGGTGCTACAGTGTGGGAGAACTACAGGGACTACACCAGAAGGGAGAAATCAAATATTATACAAAAATGAACAACAAGTAAGAAAGTAAATAAAAATGCATCTTTTTTAAAAAATCAAGAAAAACAAATATCAACAACAACAACAAAAAACAAACACTTCGATGGTTTGTTGAGCCCTTTGCATCTCTCCTGATACCCAATCTCCACGCAACCATTGGGACTTCCAGTCATAAAAATAAGTGTTCTGACTTCTGACCAAAGTTCAGATTAACCCTGGGAACAGTGAAATATCATATGATTTCTCTATCAATTCACCAGTGACATAAGGACCTTTTATTCAAATTAATTTCCAGGTTTTTTTTCTTCTTCTTCTTTTCATTTTCACAAAATATCAGGCAACCAAGCCCTTGTGGAGGTGGCTCAGGAGTCTCCATTATGTCCATCACTATGACAGGAACTCTGCTAATGCTCTGACCATTCAGAAATAAATAAAAGACTTTCATGTATAATAGAGAATTAGGAAATGTTCATACTCATTAGAAATGGTAAGGCATTAGGGGATGATTCAGCGAGTTCTTAAAACTCTTGGAATTTCACAAACATTTGTGAAGAGAACACATTGTGCATCCTTGTTCTTTGTAAAGAAAGAAGAAATTGAGGATATCTAGCTTCCACTATGGCATCAGCTCTGCACTACTCCCTAGAGAAACAGATTAATATATCATAGTATCAGCTATCAAGGAGTTAAGAATCAAATTCTTACTATCAGTTATTTTCATCTCCATGTTTAGGTTTTAGCTTTGTAGTGAAAAATAAACAAATAGCTATCACTATCCCTTATCAAATTGTCTTTTGTAACAGAGTTGAATGTTTAGAGATTGTTTACAATAACACTTAAATATCTCCTTGAGGAGTTTAAAAAAAAAAAAACTGATTGTGTGGAAAATGGTGGTATTAAACATGTGTTATTTTGCTGTTATGTAGTAATTTTCACTTTTTCAAGAGGCTCTGGCATGAAATAGCTTATTTCAACCTCAGAAATAACCTGGTGAGGTAGGCAGTACAGAGATCTTCATGACTATTCAATGAGTGTTTCAGGAAGACATAGAGGGAACGATATTTCTTATGCTGGTTGTATAAGAACTTCACTGCTCTTATTCACTCGCTATAGTGAATACATACTGGCACCTCACTGCTCTACAGTGCTGCAGAATGGCATGATTGTCTCCACAAGAGAAGGGCAAATGGTGTGGTCTGCCCAGATCACACAACAGATTACAGGTAGAATTCACCGTTGGAAATGAATATGATATGATTGATCTCAAAATATTGATATGAATTTGCTGCTCTGGGGTGGGATGAAGACTTGGCAACCAAAGGACAGTGCATGAGATTCCTGGGGATTTGAAGAAGCATGAGAGAGGATGATCTCATGTCCATGATGGGGAAGCTGACTCAAAGTTGACTTGGAATGGCTGTCCATGCCCCATCCCCATCCTGCTTGGAGCCTTTAGAGAGTGCCTGTAGAGAAAGCTGGAATATTCTTACTGCCCTGTATATCTCTGAGACTGGACAACAGTGTTGTCGGCTGCCTTTTAACTTTTGATTTTTAGGCAGAGAATTGTAAATCTGAACCCTTGAGCAGGACCAAGGGATAGTCAAAGGTGGGTGGTGATTGTTTGGAAGGCATCAGGAAAGGTTCAACCTGAGTTCTGGTCCTAGATATCTTCATTTAACTGTCTTCTTTAAATGATCCTTAATTTAATAATGTGCTCATTGGTCTACTCTTTTGTTTATTTATTGAGCTTTATCATTTTTTATTTCCCTGATAGACAAAAGAAGAATAATTTCAGTTTTATTATATTGTGCCAATTATCTAGTATTGCATCATATTGTGAACTCAGATTTTTTTCACAATGTCTTTTGATTTCCAGATAGTATTTTTTAACAAAATTATTTTATTTATTTATGCGTACAAGAGCTAGGGTATAGGCCAGAGGTAGGGGCGGGGGAGGGTTAGAGGATTCACCAGAGACAGAGTG
Organism: Talpa occidentalis; assembly: GCF_014898055.3. Taxonomy (NCBI): domain Eukaryota; kingdom Metazoa; phylum Chordata; class Mammalia; order Eulipotyphla; family Talpidae; genus Talpa; species Talpa occidentalis. The sequence continues at coordinate 72,732,182 of NW_023600993.1, read as the reverse complement.
GGGAGCAGAACAGGCAGATCTACTGAAACAGACTGCTGAGGGGAGCAGTGAGCTTGCCATGTGGGTCAACTCCCTGGCTAACTTGTGCTGCAGTGGCTGCCGATAGCTTCACAGTGCTGAGACTTAATTCCTCAGATAGTATTTTTGAATGGATACTTAAACACATGCAAAGTCCATGGAAATGTTAAAATAAATATTTTTCTGGAAATTTTTCAAATTTCACCTATCTATTTCTTCATACTATCTCTTTCACCTTCAATATTTACATTTCTTAAAGTTGGATTGTGTTGTTTTTATTCTTTGTTCTATTTGCACACTTAAAAAACAATCTTAAGATACTAGCTATAATGAGGTTGATGTTCCAAATCTACTCCAGTTATTAGGAGGAATGTTGGTCTAAAATCAGAAACCATGGCAGTAAATGAGTTCAAAGCAAGCCAACCAATAAGCTGTTATAGCATCTTTTCCCCTTAGGAGCATATTACCTATTCCTAATCAAATTATCTTAGGCTTGTCAAGTTGTTCTTTTCACAAAATTGTTCCTAATTTTCCCCATAAATGATGTTAAACTTTACCATGTAATTTGTTACTATAACTTATTTTCTAACTTCAAATAATGTTATTTAAAAATTTCCAGACCTTAACATTTAATCTACTGTAAGATAATTTTAGTTATTTGGGATTAAGGTCACAAAGATGGCATTTTAATTACCTAAGTTGGCTCCCTAAATTCAACAGTGCTTGAGGCAGAATAGAGGCATAATTAGCCCTTGCAATCCCTCAGCATCTCCTTCCTTCATTCTTTATGAGATGAAACTGGGAGATTTATGGCATCAATGTTAGAGCAGCCCTTGGATCTCAAAATACTCCTATGTTTTCCCACTGTGTCCACTTCCAATCCGTAATTCCAAGAGTCATCCGGCAGTTCCCCTACAGTAAAAAGAAAGGGGTGTATATTAACAGCTGCAGGGTGTTATCTCATTTTTCCTCCTGACAGTGCTTCATGATAATTCCTTTTATCTCTTTTTTACAGAGGAGGAAACAACAGAGAGCTGGTCTGATCTGACTCAAATAGAAACTGGTAGAATCCAGGTCAGCGTACCATTGTAAGATTATGTCCTTCTTTGACATCATTCTGCCTCATTTTCCCAGTTTGTCTTCATCTTCTTCAGCTTTAATAATCAGCATCTAATATTATCTGTCCCTTTGCTTCCCAACTTTTAGTACTTCTATCTCTAATGCCTTTTTAAAACTACTTATCTAGATCTACCAGGACTCTTTCTTGAACATTTATTCCTTGGAAATTGCTGTCAATATATCCCACCTGTACCCTAGCATCTCCAAGTCATCCCCCCTTCCACTTTACCTTCCACTTTATTCAGCATCCCCCTTGCTGTTTCTTTCTTTTTTTAAGATTTATTTATTTATGCATGCAATAACTGGGGTACAGGCCAAAAGTGTGTGTGGGGGGGGGTGAGAGGACCCACCAGAGACAGATTGGGGAGCAGAACAGGCAGACTGACCAAAATATACTGCTGAGGGGAGCAGCGGGCGGGCCAGGAGAGGTCTGCTGCACCGTGTGGGTTGCTCCCTGGCCGTCCTAGAATCAACTTGCGCTGCAGAGGCTGCGGACAGCTTCCCAGTGCTGTGCCCAACTCCTTGCACCACCAGGGAGGTCCCTCCCCTTGCCTTTTCTACCAAAGCTACAGTCTCCACTCTCCACCTCATCATGCTGATACAAAAATTGCCTTAAGGAACTTCCCAACTGGATAGAGAGAGGCTGCTATGTACTAAAATTTAAAATGTTATTCAAGATTTAAATTATCGGGGCCTCCCTGGTGGCTCAGCGGTTGAGTGCTGGGCTGCGAAGCTGCCCGCAGCCTCTGCAGTGCCGATTTGATCCCCGGCGGCCGGCGAGGGTCCCACATGGCACACAGACCTCTCCTGCAGAGCCCGCTGCTCCCCTCAGCAGTGTACTTTGTCAGTCTGCCTGTTCTGCTCCCTGCTCTGATTCTCGTGAATTCTCTCACCCTCCTGTGCTTCTGACTGTACCCAGTGCTTATCTAAATAAATAAATAAATAAATAAATAAATAAATAAATAAATAAATAAATAAATAAATCTTTTTAAAAAAAGATTCAAATTATCATTGAAGACAATAATTTGAGAATGACCACGAGACATTGTGTGATAAGTGTGTTGAATCGACCATTCGTGTTGTTTGGGTGGTAAGGGGAGGAGGTTGGAGGAGCAAACTGAGCTGAACCATGGAGGATAGCAGGGCCCAGACAGACAAAGAAGAGTGTGAGAGACACGCCAGTCAGGGGAAATGGCAGGTGGAAAATTGGGGGGCCCATGTGGAAATGGTGGGTTCAAAGGATAGGGGAGGCACTTATTTATAATGTGCTTCATGGTCCCCCCATGAGAAACAATGAATTGTTTTTAAAGAATAGGTTTAAGGGTCATTGAGGTTGTGAGGGCAGTGTTCCGCTTCATTCTTTTCCTCATTCAGCTCCACCAATTCTCGGCAGGTTATTTAGAACATTGCTTTAGCATCACAGAAGACAGATAAATTTAGAAGCTATGATTTAAGGACTGATTTGTGTATTAAGCTGGCTCTATAGGAATGTACCTTGCATCTACATAATAATTATTATTATTGTTCCTCCAATTATCTGTATTTTCAGCTTTTCCTCTGCTAACTTTTTAAGCAATTACTGAGTCGTATGTACTGAAGTCAATTTCTCCTCTGTCTTTTCATAATAAAACTGCAGTCTGAATATTCTGATGGTAACTTTGACCTGACTTCATTTTTGAGACTGTCAAAAGTAATTAAGGACAGAAAGATTTTCTCCCTCAGCATCTGGAAATGCTAAGATACCAAGAAGAGTCTCAAGTGTCATTAACTTCACCCTCTGACTGCTTTTTATATCTTTCTGTAAAATAGACTATTTCACAGCCAGCAAGGTCTATTATGGGAGCTGTCCTTCTGCCCAGCTATCTTTGCCTTCTATGGGGAAGCAAGAAATGGGCCTGCACCTTTGGAAGATACCAGGGGTTTTGCTGGCACATTCACCTTCCTTTGATGATGGTGTGACATTGGGAAATTTTGATAACCTTCTCTGCCTCAATTTCCTCATTAGAGATTACCTCTAGAGATTTTTTTTCAGGATTCTATGGAGTAAAATGTGGAAAGCACCTTGCAAGTCCCTATGCTGCAGTATTCAATACTATTAGCTGTTAGGTATGGCAGGCGTAGCAATGCAGAAATTTGAACACAAATTATTTCATATACAATAAATTTTCCTTCAATGAAATGAGCAGAAATTGTGTCTAGAAAAGCTCCATCTTCCCAGAAACAACATGGCCAAGCAACATTTTTGGAGGAATGGGAACGAGATGCAGAATATTAGAAAAACAAAGGGGGTTGTGTGTGTTACTATCAGAATCTATCTTTTAATGCTACAGTAACTAAAGTTATAGCATATTTTAAAAAAAAATGTTTCACAATTACATGAATCTTATAGAAATATTATAAGAATGTTCTCAGATATCCTATCAGTATGGGTATAAAATGGTGGAGGAGGTTGAGAACAGGACAAGTTTTCATAAATTCACAACTCTGCCAAGGGCTTCCTTTCTTACCATTCTCTTCTTCAATTAGTGGAGAAATGGCAACACATTTGCAGGACACTTTTGGCTGTGGTATCCAGCTCAGTTAAGATCTGCCTCTGGGCTGTAACAGAACCTTGTGATTTAAGGTGGACTTTGTTTTGAGCACTATTCTCTTTTGGTGAATTTTAGTCAACCAGCCTGTTCTGCTCCCCACTCTGTTTCTGGTGAATCCTCTCACCCCCTGCACCTCTGGCCTATACGCCAGCTCTTGTAAACATAAATAAATAAAATAAATCTTTTTTAAAAGCCAATTTTCTTCTTGTTATAAAAAGACTTAACAAAGTTATTCTTTACTATAAAATCTAACTATCTGGGGAAAATCCCAGGCTGACTCAATTAACTCATTTTTTTTTGGCATTACAATTTTTTTTTTTGATAGGAGAAAACAAATGACAAGAAGAAGGCTTTATTATAAGAAAGACTTCTTCTGAATGGCATTGTGTTACAGAGATTCCTATCTGAGAGACATGATGTCTGATGGGCCTATGTTATTAAACACAAAAAAATCTCTGGTTATTATATAAAGCCATATAAAATTATCAGTTCAATTTGAGCCATGCAGTACAAAGGGGTTTTCAACTGTAGGAGGAAACAGCACATCAACTGATTGATTCATAGGCCCTTATATCCTCCCTGCCTCTTCATTTTTGTATCAGAGACTCCTTGAAATTTAAAGGGACAGTTCTAACTTGGCTGACCTCACCTTCATGGGTGCAGGATTTGTCCGCCTTTGCCTAGAAAGATTTGAAACATTGTCTAAAAGCAGGGTCCTATCTTCTAGAATGATCTGAACACAGGGGTTCTGCATTTCAGGATTGGATTAAAGGCCATTCCCCCCAAAATGGGTGGGACAATCAGATGTGCTATCATCTTCTGTGATCCCCATGTGTTCCCCAATTTGCCTAGAGAGTTGGAAGAAAACTGAAATATAAACCCGTATTTATGAGGCACGTTAGAGTCAGCTTTCTTCCATGTGCTGAGCACACACAGACACACACATAAACACACACACAGGTGTATACACACATACACAGTTCAAATTTTAAAGATTAAATTCTCTAAATTTGCATTTAGAAATAAACATTTTCGCCGCACTTACTAAATCAGAAACTCTAGTTTCAGCCCCAGCAACCCGTGTTTCCAGTGAGAACACTAGAGCATTCTGAGGTACAGTACTGTTGGGGAATCATCATGCTAGACAAACCTCGAATGATAGGCACCAGTCCCTGAAGGCTTTTCTGCTTTTTCAGTTACCCATGAAGTTAATGTCACATTAACAGCATAAGTAACAGTTGTATTGTAGGGAGTGAAGTCTCAGATGTTTGTTTTCGTGTAGAAATAAGAGTTATTTTAATTTTAGTGGCTTTGGACTCCTCCTCCTCTAATAAATGTTTCTGCTGTTTTTACTCTAAGTCAAATCTTCTGTGGACATAATTTAGTCATGAGCAGAAAGGACATATAAGGAAGATCTGAATTTAATGCAATCAAAACTTATTTTCAAAATCTCTGTATATCTTGCTACCTTGAACTTGATCCTTGAGTACAATCCAATAAACTTTTCATTCCATGGATCCATAAAAGTAAAAAAAGTAAGTCAGGAATAATGAATGATAATTGTTTTGGACCCTGTACAATCCATCACTAATTGCCATTCTGCTCAGCATTTAGACTATGAATTCCTCTCCTATTTATACATTTTCATCTCAAAGCCATAAACTCACTCTCCCAGTGGTTTCATGTAAATTATACAAATGAGTGAAACATATTGGGTGTAGACATTAAAGAATGGTGGGGACTATGGCAAACCAGAGAGCTCATGGGCCGTCTAAGAGACAATGAATCTAGGTCCAGCAATTTGTTTCTCTAGAGAAATGTGGATCCACGTTGACAGATCTTCCAATTATTTCAGAGAAATTAGAATTGTGAATTTCAATTAAAACCTCTCAATTTTTAATTGCTGACAACTCATTTGAAATTATTACAAATATGTACCTGAGTCTAGAAAACACAGTGAGAAAACATACCAATTTATAGAATTTATAGAGCAGGATTTATAGAATCGTGGGCTTCAGACATTTTGGAGTTGATAGCTGAGTTCTCTGCTTCCTGATGAGTGACCATTGCCAGGTGACTTAACCTCTCTGCACTTCAGTTCCTTCATCTGTAAAATGGGGAGCTTAATAATTTCTACCTTTCAAAGTTGTGGTGAAGATGAAATTCGCTAATATGTAACATATATAAATCATTCTAGGTGTGATACAGGTTTTGGCTACTGCTATTAAGCTTATGGACTGTTTTTAATCCATGGGACACTTTGTAACCTTTGATCTAGGGGCTTTGGGTTTTCATTTTGTGATGACCCTGGCTGCTCTAAAAATATACTCTGTGCCTGGTGTTCTAGGCCTAAAGTGAAGGGTTTGTTCATCTGGTATTAATCACTTCATTGCTGGATTTAGATTTCCTTTGCTACAGCCTCTTGGGTCCTGCACACACTGCAGACCACTTTCTGTGTCAGTGTTTCTGGTCCCCAACTCCTGAGCGAGATTTCCTCAACTCTGTGCCATTTCACGTTTCCTCTACTTGTGCTTCCTTCCCACACTCAAAACCTGATTTCCTGAACAGCATGGTCCAGTTCTTATCTCTTTGTCACCCCTTTCCCATACCAGCCCACCTCTTTCTAAGCCATGACTTGAGCAAGAGCTAAGTTATGGGTATTAATAATAGAGATAAATTCACCCTCTGGGTTTCCTTACTCCCAAAGCTTAGAGCTTTGATGCCAGAAAACTTCACTTTCCCAACATGTTCAACTCTTTCGTGATCTACAACATGTACATCCCATGCATACACACACACACACACACACACACACACACACACATACACACACCATTGCATAAACATAAAGGAAAATATTATTTATCTGCCTGTTCTGTTTCCCACTCTGTCTCTGGGGAATCCTCTCACCTCACACCTCTGGCCTGTACCCCAGTTCTTGTATGCATAAATAAATAAATCTTTTTAAAAAATGAGCTTCCAAAGAAAAAGGAATGCATTTATATAATAAAGGAAACTATTTCTCAGGAGGAAAACAGAATTTAAAAAGTGGTATTAGTATCTAAAGAATAATTGGATTGATGTACAGTACCAAGGTTATAAATCTGATAACACAACTCTGAGTGTACTATTATATCAAATATTGGATGCCAAATATTATGAACAGCACTGGTGGAGATAAAAGCAATAAGAATAAAATTTGGAAGCTAGGTTTGAGACCATGTATGCTAATAATTACAGTTCACTTTTCAGATTTTAGTGCAGTGCCCTGCTCATTAAATCACAGTCATCTATTGTCATAGTGCTTGCTCCACCAATGCATTTGGAGACCAGGGCCTTGTCTTGCCAATTTTGATCTCCAGCCTAAGCACACAGTGGAAACTCCGTTTAATTCTTTCCTCCTACCTCGCCAGTAACCCCATGTTATAAATGGTACATTTAGCACTAAAAGACCCTCATGTATGCAGCCTGGGTGGAAATATACATGGTTTCTAATCCTACAGATCACGAGAGGATTGAACAGTGGTGAAGCCAAATCAAGATGGGTTCATCTAGGAGAGCATTTAAATTGGCTATTTATCCATCCATTTTGGTTAGTTTAGAGGATGTCAAGCAAGAGTTGGACAATATAAAGAAAGCATGATGTTAAAACAAGATAAGTAAAATCAATGTTCTTTCTTGTTTTTTTCTAATGCTTCTGGCTGCCTTGGAAAATACATCTGCCAGGTGTCCTGGTCAAGGCCTCGCTTGCCACTGTTCTTGAGAAATGGGGAGATTGAACTCCTCTGTAATGGTCATGCCCAATCTTTCCTCCCTTCTTCAGGCCTCCATTGTTTTTCCATGCATGTTTCTCTCGCTGGGCTCCTGACCATTTTTGATAGGAGGCAAAGGAATTAGAATTGGTACTAAGGCCTTTCCTTAGCTACCCGAAGTCTAATATGAGGAAAAGTTAAAAAATAGTCAAAATGAGGTGGTTGTGCAATTTATTTGTTTTGTCCTCATTTTTAAATTAGCATTTCTTCCATTGCACAGGTAAATTAAATATGGTTGTAATAAGGGGAAATTGCATAAAGAAGTTCCCTGATCTGTACTGGTAAATGAACATAAATATTAAAAAGTGGTAAATGAACATAAATATTAAAAAGCAGAAAGGGAACATACTTTTATGGCAGTGGAGTGGATTCATTTTAATTGTATATATTGTATATATTTTGTCCAATCGTTTCATTCCTTCTGTTTCCTATTTCCTTTTTTATAATTTATAATTTGCAGTTTTAATATCTAACCATGAAAATTAAATGGTCCAAAAATAAAGTAGCAGATTTTTGAACCAAATACATCCACTACTATTAGCACTCAGAAAGTTGTATGCTGCTAATTGCTAATTACTCCTGTGGCTAATATAATCCAAGCAGAAAGAGGCAAGGGAGTGGGGGAGGAGTTAGAGAGGACTGGGAAATTAAGCTTTGAGTCAGGCAAAGCTGCTTCATCAAATTCTATGAAAATAAATTAGCAGAGTTACTTTGTCTGCCCCATTTCTCTTGAGATGCCAAATTGGTTCTACAACCTGAAGATAAATAACAGAAGAAGAATAAGGAGCAGAAACTCCTCTTTCAGCCTTTTGTGGACCCAGTTGTAAAGGGGACTGGTCTGTGGGTCCCCAGGGAGCACCGGAATGGCTTTTTGACCAGATTGTCATTAGGAAGCAATTTTTGCACTCTTTGTATTTTGGTGCCCTTACTTGGTAAATAAAACTATTCCACATTTCATTGATTATTTTTTATTATCTATTAATTATTATCATTATTGTTTTTAGAAATAAAGGTGAAGGAAAGGGACAGCCATTTAGTGGAAAGACTTTATTTTTTAAAAGATTTATTTTATTTATTTATGCATTCAAGAACTGGGGGTATAGGCCAGAAGCACAGGGGAGGGGGTGAGAGGACTCACCAGAGACAGAGTGGGGAACAGAACAGGCAGATTGACTGACATGCACTGCTGAGGGGAGCAGCGGGAGAGAAAGGAGAGGTCTGCTGCGCCATGTGGATCAGCTCCCAGGCCAGGATAGAACCCGTGTTGCAGTGGCAGCTGATAGCTTCATAGTTCTGAGACCTAAGTCTCTGCACCACCAGGGAGGTCCTGGTTATTTTTAGAAGAATTTTGCATTCAAATAAGAGTTAACCTGAAGAAGTGAAGTTTTCCTTCCATCTCTCAAATGCTCCTATTTTTATTGGTCTTTGGAGAGAGTGTTTTTTTTTTTTATTTTTAAGATTCATTTATTTGTTTATTCATAGAAGAACTGGGGTGTAGACCAGAGGTGCAGAGGGGTGAGAGGATTCACTAGAAACAGTGGAGGAGCAGAACAGGCAGATTTACTGAAATGCACTAAGGGGAGCAGCAGGGGAGACAGGAGAGATCTGCTGTGCTATGCGTGTTAGCTCCCTGGCCATGGAGAGAACTCAGGCCCTAGAAGTGATAGCATGATAGCACTGAGACTTAACCCCAGCGCAACCAGGGAGAACCAGGAGAGAGTGTTTTTGACTTCTTACGGGATAAATTTTCAGAGGTGGGCAGAACCAGAAAGTCCATTAGTTCAACTCTCACAAACAAACCAAGGACCAGCGTGGGATGATGATTCATCCAGGGACACACAGCTAGAGGAACAGAACAGGAGGGTAAATTAGATTTATTGATGTGACCAGAGCTTTTTCAAGAAATTCCTCTTCTTTCTCTTTCCCCCAAATGAAACATTTCTCTGTTCCATGTCGTAAGGTACTAGACATAGTTTAAATATTTCAAAGGATGACAATTAGTTTAAATGAAAATATAATCTATAGTGGTATATGAATGAAGGTGCTTGCCCTTTTTCTCTTTCCAATAGCTTATATTATTTATTTCCCAAAAGAGTGAAGAGCATAAGCACATCACTCTACATCCAGATACCCATGAATTTGTTTGATGTTTAATCAAATTTTATTGTTTATGAAGTGCAAGAAAATTGAGAAATATATATTTAGATTCTCACATTCCTTAAATAAAAGTGAAAACAACTAGCGTTCTACATAGGATTGAATATATTTTATAAATTGAAATACTATTTGTACTTTTTGTTGAAGTAATATTGATTTATAACATTGTATATTATTTAGGGAAATAGGTTCACATCTCCTCAGCTGTATGCTACCACACCACCCACACCACCCACACCAGCAAAGCACCCACTGTCCATTATCCAAGACCAGTTGCCCATCCCAAACCTTTCTAGTAGCTTCAATTCTGCAGTCATATTTCTAGGGTTTGTTTTGGTTTAGTATTGTCAGTTCCTTTGTTTTGTTTCTCTTTGTTCCACATCTGAGTGATAACATCTGGTCTTTGTCTTTCTCCTTCTGACTTATTTCACTAAGCATAATTCCCTCTAGTCCCATCCATGTTGTCACAAATAGTAAGAGTTCATTTTTTTATATAGCTGAGAGTATTCCATCATGTATCTATACCACATCTTCTTAATTCACCACTTTGTTGTTGGGCAAGTAGGTTGTTTCCATAACTTGGTTATTGTATTTAGCACTGCAATGAACGTAGAAGTGCTATAGCCCTTCAAATTACTGATTTTGTAATATTTGGGTAGACACCTAGGAGTGGAGTTGCTGGATCATATGGCAGATTTATTTTTAATTTTTTGAGAATTCTCCATACTGATTTCCATAGGGATTGGACCAGGTGGGGTCACAAAAAGGGCTCCACACTACTATGATCCATTGACTGGGAATCCAAATAGTGCAGAACTATCAACTGAATGCCTTGGCTAAAAAAAGGCTGCTGGCTCACCTCTATAAATGGGTTAAGTGCCTGGCTGGGATCTCTGCTCTGGTGCTGCTACAAACAGGAATGTATTCTGCCAAGATCTGAGTATCGGTCTGTGTAAGTCCCTCTCCTGCCTCTGTCACTATCTGATCCCTAATGGTCTAGTCCAGTGGATATACACCCAGAGATTCTCATGCAGTAAGACCTGAGTGGGCCTCCCTGGAAGCATCCTGCAATACAGTAGAAGCTTACTGTGTAACTTGGGTCTCTTTTCTCATTGGGAAACTATAGTCTAGCGGGTCCTCTTGATGGGGTGCTGTGCCAGCATGGAGGATGGGTAGCTGATCAGAGTATAGCTGTTCCTCTTTCTTTTTTTTTTTTTTTTTTTTTTAATATTATTTGTTTGTTTGTTTTGTTTGTACATGCACTGGGTACAGTCAGAAGCGAGGGAGGGTGAGAGAATCACCAGAGCCAGAGCAGGGAGCAGAGCAGGCAGAAGGACCGAAGTACACTGCTGAGGGGAGCAGCGGGCGGCAGAGAGGTCTGCGCGCCATGTGGGACCCTCCTCCGGTGGCCGGGGAGCAGCCGGGATCGAACTGGCGCTGCAGAGGCTGCGGCAGCTTCGCAACCCAGCGCTCAACCGCTGCGCCACCGGGGAGGCCCCCTCTTATTCTTTTAATGCAGTATTTCTCAGTCTCAGATCTGGGGTTTGAGGGGAGGTGCTTCAGTCTTACCCCCAGGCTCTGGGATGTTCTCAGTGGTGTCTGTGGATAATTGCTCTTTGCTCTTCCCATGAGGGTGACTGAAGTCAAGAACAGCCTACATCACCTTCTTAATGACTACAGTCCCTTCTGGCTACTTATTATTAGTGCAAATTAACCCATTTGAAATTATGAGAGTGTATAGCACATTCTTTTTTAAAGCCTTCCTGGTTATACCAATGTTATTGGGTTTAGTATCTTTAGATTATGGGGGTGTTCAGGGAGTTAGCTCAGAGTGTGAACTCTTATTCTCTAAGGCAGCATAGATTTTTTATTTCTTAATCATAAGATTTATCAAACCTATAAAATCATTTAAGCATTACAGAAATGAATAAGATAAAACTTCTCATACTTGAGCTTGGAATTAAAATTGGAGTAAGAGATTGAGCTGGAGTATTGTTGAGGTATGTCAATCATAGGCATAACCTGGAAATAAGAAACGGTGATTTCGTATTTTGACTAGATTGACTTGATGTGGCATGAAAATGACTACACTACCTTAACTAACTCCATTGTCAAATAGAAACACTCCTCTGAAAACTGACTGGGACAGTAAGAAGAAAGGGAAGTAACTATGTGGGTCACATGGCTGAGAGTGTTTCACTTTTTTGTTGTTCTTAATTAAAGGTTATTCTTAGAATATGTAAAAGCTGAGAAGAGACTCTCTCAACACAACTGGGATTAAATGTGCAGATGGGAAGCAAAACAAAGTTAACCCTCTCTTCCCCTTCTTTTGCACTGATGTTCTGAGTTTCATTTTTTTTAAGATTTATTTATTCATGCATATAAGAGCTGGGGTACAGGCCAGCTGGGTGGTGAGAGGATTCATCAGAGACAGAGCGGGGAACAGAATAGGCAGACTGACTAAAGTACACTGCTGAGGGGAGCAGCGGGTGAGTCAGAAGAGGTCTGCTGTGCCATGTGGGTCACTCCCTGGCTGGCTGGGGATCAAACTCATGCTGCAGAGGCTGTGGACAGCTCCACAGGCTATGTTTCAACCCCCTGCACCACCTGGGAGACCCCTGTTCTGAGTTTCTTTAAGGCACCAGATGGAAACCACTCTTGAGCAACTGTCCCTGATGATTCACTGGCTCATTATCTCATAGTCAGCTTAGGTATTTGTTCACTTTGTCATTTGGTCCGGTGAATTCTTCAGCACATTTGGACCTGATGGTCCATTTTATTGGCCCTATCATTGACCATCATTTAACTAAGCAGGTATTCCAATACTGTGTTAGTACTTTTCCTACATAAAGGTAAGCATTTGTCCAAGGGAATAATAACAGGAAAGAAGAGCAAAGACTTTTGCTTCTATGCGCTCTAGAGTTTTTGCAATCTGCATTCCCTTAGTGAAGCCAAGTGGATCCACCTGCACTTTGTTCACACACAATCAACCAAAGCGACTCAGAGCTATAATATTCCAATACTCCAATTATTTTCTAGAGAAACATGTAAGACTGCTTCATATGCAAGAAAATAATATGTGTCTATTTCAGACATCATACATTCTTTGCCATGACCTTGAATTTCTGTTCTCTAAGAAAGCAATTGTATTCACAAAGTAGCCTCTTTGTATTGTTATGGAAGTGTTGGCCTAAATAAAATTTATGAATTATTTGTTATGGATCCCTTTCACTTTGTAGAACTGTCAACTGTATTGGGTTATGTGAGCTGCATGTGGCTGGATGGCTTTATGGCCCATAAACAGAGAGTGGTCTGTTGGCATATGTCAGATTGGCAATAGAGAACTTCATAAAAAAGAGGAATACCTAATTCAGCTTTTAAAATGTGATATCACTCATTTATTGACTCCTTTTATTACCACTTATTTTTGAAATAAAAAGGAATCTGCCATTTAAACAAAATGACTTATTTATTTTATTTAAATTATCATTTATTAAGTTCTAGGGAAAAATTGAGTAAACATTACTCATAAATACAAAAATAGAAAACTGTTAACATTTTTATTTTCCACCAAGTTTGGCAGTAATGATTGAATGTAAAATTTATTGTATTAAAGGAAAGTGATACATCTGGTTACAAGAACACACATATAAAGTGTGTATAATAGGTTGAATTGGCTTTAGGAATGTTAGGAAATGTGCTATGTGTGAATGTACTAGAAATGACATGTGTTAAGATTCTGAAATATTGGGAGAAATAAACAAGGAAGAGAGTGTATAGTATTTACATTTTTGAGACAAGAAAGGAGCCAAGAACTCATTTTGCAACCAAATGCAACAGAGTAATTAGCTAAGATGAATCCAAGAAGATACAGTTCCTTTTGTCCCAATTATGGGTTCTTCTAGGGCAATATATTACTAAGAAATGCAAAAGGCAATTGAAATAAATAATAATTAAGGCCAAAGGTATGTGTGCTCCAAAGATTGCCACTTGGGTGAAGGTCAAGGAAGGTTTGCTCAGTAGGAAAAGGAAAGCACAAGAAGAAGAGATTTGGGATTCTAAGTAAAACAGATTTTATTATTCCACAGATTTGAGAGATAGATAAGTACAGTATTTAAAGGTGTGCTCTCTTATGTTCAGACATGGTTTGAGATCCTGGTTTGGTAAGAAAGCTAGCTTTTAGTTTTTTAAGAGAAAACTGAAAATAGTAATAGTGATAGTGAGTTGTGAGAATTAAAAGTATAAAATGCTTAAAACAGCACTTGACCCATAGTAAAGTAAGTCAATAAATATTAGCTATTATCACCCCCAATCACCCTCATAGAAAAACTGGGGGTGTTGAAGCAACATTGCTTCCCTTGGCCATTGCTTCTTGGAAGAAACTTGAGCATTAAGATATAATATGGGTTATCTCAGTGGGTTTTATAAAATAACTTAGATTACTAACAAATGGGAAGGTTTTCAAAGGCTGATGACTTTTTCTGTTTTATGAAAAAGAAAAAGTTGTTCTTTTTCCTGGCCAAGGTGTTAGGATAAGGAAATGAAGTCAGCATTTGTTCATTTTAACATTGGAATGTTCTAGCATATATGTGATTTGACTCTGGACTGTGTTATTTACAAAAGCATTTTCCAGTTCCAAACATTTTTTTGGTAATTCCATTATATGGTAATAATGGCAATGACTGAAACTATGCTTAATACTGATATCTGCATGATAATCCATTGAGGATATACTTGACTACTATTGAAGATTCATGGATTCTGATATTGTGGTGATTTACATCTCTTATTCATAAATACTGTGGTGATGTATATTTCTTATTCATTTTTTCAGCAAATAATTTATTGAGTACCTACTATTACTATATTCCAAGCACCAATCAAGGCCCTGGGGATAGCAATAAACTCGGCATCTCTAATTTTTGCAGATCTATTATCCAACATCAGCAGTCACCAAACATTAGTCCATTATTTTTTTTTTAAATACTGTGGTCATCTGTTGGAATGGAAGAGGAGAAGACTATTAAACCTTCTGAAGAGCATTCTTTCCTTGTTTAAGGACAGAAATGTCATCTCTTGATTTTTGGGATAATTTGTCTTTCATCAGATCTGGTCACTGGAAGCAAAGTTATTATGAATACACACTCAAACACACACATCTAGAAAGGAGGAAAAGCCCTATCCAAGCAACAGTTCATCAGGTCAACTCCTTAAATGGGTTTCTAAAAAGATGTAAATATAATGGCATGGTCAGGGATGTTCAGTATGGCTAAGCACAACTTCTGGCAACCCCAGATTGGACTTATCAGCATAACTAGAAGCATAACATAATCTCACACTGGGTGTGCTAGTTATATTTCTAGATGCAGATAGATTTGGTAGGATAAGTACTTAAAATGTGAAGTCAAATGGATCTTCTTGAAAAGTGAAATGACTTCCTATAAATGATTCTTACATACAAATTTTAAGCACTTTTCCAAGGTAAATGCTTATGTTTCAGACAGTAAATTGAACACTTGGGGAGAAAACATTATAGCTTTTCAAATAGCTAAGAAACTTCTAGAAAAGGAACGAATTTACCCACTCTTAACTCTGATGTCAGAACTAGGACAAATGGGTGCCTATCTTTGGGAGGTGGACTTCACATCAACTTAACAACAACAACAAAATACAAAAAAAAAAAAATTAACATTTTCCCTTTAGTGTAGAAGAATTCCATGTAAGATAGTGAGTCTCTGGTTAGTGGAAAAATGTTCAGCATAAGCTGGTTAAGTGCTCTGGAGGAGGTCAAAGAGGGGTTTTCATCATAAAATGGTTCTTAAGGTCTATGTATGTTTGTGTGTGTACTTGTGTAATATAGTCATGGCAAACTTTGAAAAATAAAATTTTAATCTCTAGAAAAGATTATAAGGAATTGAAACAGTTTAAACACATCAATAATAATTACAGTTTGGCAAAAGTGTAACATAATAGTACCCCCCAGCTCTATAAAAAGCAGGCACAGTTTGCACATTATTTCATTCTTCTTCTTCTTAGCACAGTGTGTCAAATTGATTATTGTAACAAAAGACTCTCCTCCGTATTCACTAACAAAATTCTAGAATATTGTAGTGTTTTACTAAAAGCATGATTTACTCTATGGAGTAGTTGGTACTACTCCATATCTTTGATCACTTGTCTAAAACCCAATATATTCACCTCAACATTCCACTAAATGTTAAGGTATCATAATTATGATAAAAATTTTGACTGCATCTGTGATAGTTTGCTGTATGCTAATATACCTTAGCTTATCTGTGTTATGGAAGATACATTGGGGCTGATCACCTCTAAGGGTTTGCTGGCATTTATCTCACTTTGGTTTATGTTTGTTGAAAAAACATGAACTACTAATGAACAAAGAGCCCTGGTATTATAGGAAAGGATGAAGAATTTTCTCCTGGGAAGTTTGAATATTACTGGATGATCAAAAAAGATAAACTCATGGTAGTTGCAGCAACATGGATGGAGCTAGAAGGGGTGATCCTGAGTGAAATAAGCCAGAAGGAGAAAGATAAATACTGAATGATTTCATGTGTAAGCAGAATATAGAGAAATCAAACAAAGGATCAGATAAAGACAAACTTTAAAACCAAACCTTGAAAGCTGACCATAGATCTGAGGCATCCAGGAGAGGAGGGGGAGGGGAGAGAGAGGAGAAAGAGGAAAAGGCTGGGGGGAAAGCAGAAGAGACTATGGTGAGGGATTATGGGTGCTTTGGCAATGGGAGAACTATAGTGACTACACCTAAGGGGAAAAATCCTGTAGTGTTAAAAAAAAAATAACAAGGAAGTAAAATAATAGTAGTTCAATAATATTATAAAAATAATAATAAATTAACAAAAGGAGGCCAAGACCTTGTGAAAAAAATTTCCCAGAGTCGTAGACTGCTAATTGAACACAATAATCCCAAGAACAGGACTTATGAGTAATATAAAAGCTATACACAATCCCTCAATAATTATGTTAAATAGTGTGATTTGCCCTATTTTGAAGGGAACATGGTACAGCTTTTGTGAGGAAAATAGGGTCACTACAAATCCTATTTGCTTTTCCTGTACCACCACCTTCTGCTGAATGCACAACTCCTGAAAAAATTAGAGAATTTTGCACATGATATTTGATGCTTTTTATGTGACTGTCTGACAGCTTTAGTCAATTTTTTTCCTAATGACAGAAGTAATAAATCCTCATTATACAAAATTTGAAAACATTCAGATAAGCACAAAAAGAAATCATCACTAACTCATTATTGGGAAATAATCTCTGTAAC
Source organism: Talpa occidentalis (assembly GCF_014898055.3). Classification (NCBI taxonomy): domain Eukaryota; kingdom Metazoa; phylum Chordata; class Mammalia; order Eulipotyphla; family Talpidae; genus Talpa; species Talpa occidentalis. Next base: position 72,715,173 of record NW_023600993.1, on the reverse strand, counting down.
CATGATGGTCTTGATAGCTAGAACAGAGCAAAACATTGCTATTAGTTTTGGAACCTAAATTTCTCTTGGAAAGCAGGAATAGATGTTGTTAAGGATAAAGAGTTATTAATAAGTCAGAAAAACAAACTTTCCTTGCATGTCATCACTGCTGCTATGGAAACAAACATCTGACCCACAGATGACAAGCAAGCACAATTGACAGTGACCAAATATGGGCAGGTAGCATCATGTCATGCAGGGCTGCCAAGTCAAGGGGGCAGTATTCTTTGGAAGTGGACCGTGTCCCAAAAGGTGACCCAAAAGGAACGTGCAACGCACATCAATGCTAATGTCAGGACCCAAGATTCAGGGCCTGGATCTGACAAGACCCACTCAAAACAAGCCAACCACATGGGACTATTCACCATGTATTACACTAGAGAAGATGTGCTCTAAGTATCTGCGGAATGTATGAGAAAAACAGAAATCAGTGTCAGAGTGGCCTCTCCTCAGACCCTTACCCTTATGGACCCTAATCAGTCTGTGATTTTTTTTTTTTAAGATTTATTTATTTATTTATATAAGAACTGGGGTATAGGTCAGATCCGTGGGAGCATGAGAGGATTCACCAGAGACAGAGCAGGGAACAGAACAGGCAGACTGATGAAATACACTGCTGAGGGGAACAGCGGGCGCAACAGGAGAGGTCTGCAGTGCCATCTGGGACCCTCGCCAGCCGGCCGGGATTGAACCAGCACTGCAGAGGCTGTGGGCAATTTCACAGCGCAGCGCTCAAGCGCTTGCACCACCAGGGGAGGCCCAGTCTGTGATTTTTTTTTTTTTAAGATTTATTTATTTTTGTGTAGAAGAACTGGGGTATAGGCCAGAGGTGCAGGGGATGAGAGGATTCACCAGAGACAGAGTGGGGAGCAGAACAGGCAGATCTACTGAAATACAATGTTGAGGGGAGCAGCGGTCCAGACAGGAGAGGTCTGCTGGGCCATGTGGGTTAGCTCCCTAACTGGGGATTGAAGGCAGGTGGTAGTGGTGATAGTGCTGAGACTTAACCCCTGGCCACCAGAGAGGCCTGGCCTGTGATTTTTATTATGGTCGTAAGTATAAGTGACTTGATGTAACCAGTTGGTTTTGTTTTCCCTAGAAACACTTTTCCCTGCCTCCAAAAGAGCCCTCAGGAGCAGTTTTGACCACAATAGAACTTTGCACTGAGATGCCAGTTAGAGAATGACTAGGCACACATGATCTTAATGCTGGAAAAGTAATTTAACAACAGTGTGCTCTGGCATTGGGTGATTAGCTGGAGTGCAGAGCAAGAAAGCATTTTTTATAACTGATGCAGTGCCAAATTCATCCTGGAACTATCTTCTATAGAGGTCTAGAAGGTAAAACTACTAAATAAAATTTCTATAAGACAGTCCATGAGGTGTCTTTCACTGACAGTTACAAAATTTCTCTCCTCTTTATGAATTTTTCACTTCCCTCTAATGAAAGAAATATAGCGTCTCTTAAAATAGAGTCTTTCTTCTGGTTTTCACTTCAGTTGAAGGAAATTGTTGATGAAGGACAGATAATAAGGCTCATAACTTAACAATGATTTTCCAAAGCAAGTGAAAATAACTCCTTTTTGAAAATTAGCCACTAATTCCTTTGTAAACGAGGGCAATCTTTTTCCTAGAATTAAGAAGATATCAAAAGTAGGGAACTGTACCGGGAACTGTAGCTCCTCTTTTAGACTCACCAGAAGGAAGAATTGATTCTCCTAACAATGTTCAAGGTCTTTCCCATCTTATGAGATTTAAACATAAGATTCTTCTTATGCATTTACCAAAGCAGAAAATGAAATTCTACCTCCAACCTACCCTTTTGTAGCTGGAAGAAAGCACTATTGTCTGAAAATGTGTTTATTTGGAGTGGGTGAAACCTAATCAGGTGATCTCTTAAAATCAGATTAGAGGTCAGAGGTGGATCAGATGCCACAGAGGTCAGAAAAGCCTTCTCTGATTGGCCTCAAAGATGATCACTGCCATGAGTTCCTCAGCTGCAAGAAACTGACTTCATAACAACCAGAATGATCTCGAAGAGGCCCCCAAACATGACAATGAAAACACAGTGTGCCCAACACTTCCATTGTAGCCTTTAAAACTGCATCAAAGATTCAACTTGGTCAGACTCCTGGTCTATGAGAACTATGAGAGAGAGAGAGAGAAAGTTATTCCTATAGACCAGGGCTCAGAAAGGTCCTAAGACTGAACTGGTCTATAAGAACAACTCACTCTTACTGAGATGTGCTGAGTGGCCAGCACTGTTCTAAGCAGTCTCATGGGTTCGCTTATAAAATCCTCATTGGTTGTCCTATGATCTAGGGATGGTCATTATCCTCATTTTGAGATGAGGACACTGAGCCTATATCATAACTGAAGTCCACCTCAAAAGATGGAAAATGCTTTCCTTGCTAGGCTCTCGGACTTGTGTGAGAAAGGAAAGTTACTTTTCAGAATGCTACTGGCTGACGTCTAATGTCCATTCTTCCTTCCTGCTTCCAAATAGATCCTGGCTTTACTCAAAGTAACAAAGTTCCTGGCCAGGGAGAAAGAGAGATAACAAATATAGTGTGAAAGTTCAATAAAAAAAGAACATGACTAAAGAGGGAAAACCATACAATTTTTTTTTGTCCGGTTCCCAGACTCCTTTGCAGCTAGGACTGGCCTTTGGGAAAGCAATCTTAACTAAAATTAACATTCTCCAAGTCCCAATAGATTAGACTTTTGTTGACTTTACCAAATATCTGTACTCTTAGAGCTCATATCTGGTGGGGGGATCACTCCTGTGCAACAATCTACAGGAATGTAAGGGCAGACATAGCAAGCATACTTGCTGAGACATAGTTATAAGCCAGTCATGCCATGAGGCCACAGGAAGAGAGTTTGGACACATCATGGGATAAGTAGGCCTTGAGGAGACAGCCAGAGCCTCCTGGTGGCGAGATCAACACCTGCAATTCCAAGAAGGAGGCAACATATGGCAAATGCCAGGGTCAGGGGCTGGCTCATGCTGGGGGGATATTTTCACTGTAGTTTCCCTGTCACTTTTTCCTTTCCTTGTGGTGTGTCCTTCATCTTATCACTCAAAGAGCATCATTCTTTCACTCAAAGATCATATTTCTTCTTCACTCTGCTTACCTCAGAACCACAATCGATGCTCTTTCTTGCCTTTGATTAAAAATCCACATCCCAGGAGCCTTTTCTGTCTGGGTCTCCTTCAGATAGATCCACATAAGGCAGAGAACCCAGATTCCACTTGGGGAAATATTGATCTGTGTGTTATTCACACATCTTAGTCCTCACAGGTTGTTGCTGTGGTTGCAAACATAGCCTGAGCTAGGTCCAATGTGGTTGGCACAATCCAACCAACCCCCAGGAAAGACAATGACAAAAGATGGGATTCAGGACACAGTGCTCCAAAAATATGGCAGCTTGTTATATTGAATAAACTGAAGGAGTTTGAGAAAACGGCAGTAGCAGAAACTTTCACTCTGACCTTCTTCCCTGAAACAGGTCATAAAACCCTTATATGATACCCTCCCTGTACCCTGAGAAAAGGTGCATCCTTACCTCTAAAGACAAAGGACCCCAAGAAGAATTCCAAAAATAGGTCTTGCTAAATCTCACCAGTTTACTGTGCTACATCACTCTTACCTCTCTATTCCTCCATGACTTCCTGCTCTTCATCAGTCATAGCATAAAAATCCTCAGATCTGCTTCTTTGGGTCTTCATTTCTTTATGAAGTCACTTGTGTTACATAAAACTTACAGAAACAAATGTGTATGTTAGTATGCCTTTGTCATCTTAAAACCCAGCCAGGTACCCTACAAGGGCCTGTTCCCCCCTTCACAAGGGTATAAACGCAAGACTCAAGAATGAGCGCTGCTTCTTGGTCTTTGCTCAGGTGTCATGCCTACTTCTCTATGGTGGTCTCATTTCCTCTCCCAGTAGATGGAAAGCATAGCTGACGGCAGCTCCCAATTTGTGTATTTTAGAGCTTCAGAAAAAGATTTAGAATTTTCCTCTTTTCTCTCTCTGTTAGGATTCATTGACACAGTGTAGGTCAAAGACCCAAAGCAATAACATGGCAGCCCAAAGTTGCCATTGGGATTAGGGGGTTCTAAGAGAAGGAAGGTGGCAAGGGTAAATGATACTGAATCAGGGATTTTGGGAGCAGCAGGCCTGGAGTCCGAAGACCCCAGGTGGGCTCTTTCTTGGTTTTTGTTTTCAATGAAGAAAGAATTCAACATTCAAGACAAAGTCACAGAAAAGCAAGAGATTTATTGATAAGTAGGTAGGCAAAAGACAGGAAAGCTCTCTGAGTGAAGAAGTGTCCCAAGTGGATAATCACTGAGGGGGCAAGAAGCAGGTGTTTATATGGGTATGGTGGGCAAGGAGTCAGGGTTTGGCCATTGGATGTCTCTTGTTGATTGGTTGGGCTCGTGGGGGTTTCCTAGCCTACCAAGTCCACTGAGTGTGTGGGGTTCTCCTAGGCTACCAGTCTCACTGAGTTTTCCCACGTTACCTGGCCTAACTTGCTGAAACTACCTTGGCACATTGTTTTAGCACTGTGTTACTGTTTTGGTGTTGTGAATACTAGATTCTTCACTAGCTTGGAGAGGGGAGAGGGAAGCACCTGTGATTGTTCTCCAATCAGACTGATAAATGAACTTAGGGGCTAGAGGCACACTGTTCCTAACTGACTGCCTATACCTATTTTGTAACTCCCTCCTTCCGTACCCCAGATAACTATGACACTTTCATCATCTTCATCAACATATCTGTACAGTCTGTAATGCAAGCATTTTATTGAGTTTCCTGAATATTATTTCTGGACTTTTACACAACCGCTTATTGTATTCTCTCTTAAAATTAAATTCTTTTGTCAATAAGACCCAAAGACCCCCTACTTCCACCTGACTTAACCACCCTATTTCCTGCATTTGGCCCTGTCTCCCTTCCATGTCCCCCTTTTGATTGTACTAATTCAAGCTGCCCTTTCTTTCCTTCTCAAAAGATATATTATTAGCTCACATCTTTACTTCATTCTCACTTGCTGCTTATGCCTCCTAATTAGCACCTTTTCTATAATTTTTTAAGCTAGGACATAATGCTGACAGATAGCATGCTGCACCATTAACTAGATTTTTTTATTCTTTGTTCTGTTTCTCGACTACATTATAGGTTCCCATTGGCAGGAACTTAACTTACACTTCCTTCTACTGTCCCATATATCATAATGTCAGCTCTGTTAGATGTTCAGAACAAACCATCCCAAAGTTTATAACAAGTGTTTATTTATCTCATGCTTCTGTAAATTGAACATGTGGGCAAAGTGCAGTCAGGCTGTCCTGCTGGCCTTTACAGGCCCGCTCATGTGTCTGTGGTCAGTTTCTTGTCGTTGAAGCAGTTCTGCTTCTAGAGTTGACTACTGACCAGGATAGAGAGGTGATTGAGCAGCATTTCTCTCATCATCAGATATGCCAACCTGGACTCATTTACATAGCAGTGGCCCATTTCTAAGAACAGTGAGAAAAGGACTAATGTGCAAATACTTTTTTTTTTCCTGTAATATTTTTCAAAATTAAGGCAACCTTGGTGTAAGGAAAATGGATTAAAATCAGGCTATCTTTTACCTTCCACAAAGCAGAGAGCCCATACCTTGAAATGCAATGTTTTCCATTATTCCGACATGTAGCAAACAACAAATGGGCCTTGTATTTGCAACCATGTATGGATTATGTGGCTCTGGGCACTTAACAGTGTAAAGGAGCTGAGGCAGTGGAGTTGCTGTTCTGCCTCTCTCAGTGTTGGATTGTTTCTGGCTCTGTCTGCCTGTGTGTGTGTATGGGCCCCTGTCTCAGCTTTAAAACACTGCAAAATCTACCTAAGGCTCCTCTTTTCGTCTGAGAAGTGACAATGAACCTGGGATGGTTGCACAACAATTAGTGTACAACACCCTACATGATTAGGGGAATAGTTCACACGTCTTCAGATGTGTGTTCCCCACCACACCCATTACCAAAGCACCCATACGCTTTTTACATCTCTGCTTATGTCACAATTGCTTTTATTCCATTGAGAAAAGCAAGTCATATGTCCAAGGTCAAAGTTAATGTAGAATAACAGCATGGATATAAGAAGAAGAAGAATTTTTACCCATTTTTGCAGTCTATTATGTAAGCTAAATTCTGTGTTCTCAGTAAACATGGCAGTGCTCAAATTGTATGCTTTCTGGAAAATCTAGCTCTTCAAAATATTAGTACAGGTGATTCTCTTGAAATGCTTTTTCCTCCATAGACATGTTCTTTTTTGCTCTTTCACACTATTTGTGTTCTCTCTCTCTCTCTCCCTCTCTCTCTCTCTCTCTCTCTCTCTCTCTCTCTCTCTCCCTCCCTCCCTGCTTCTTTCTCTCTCCCCTTATTTGATTCTTTGGTTGACTGGATGAAATATATTGATCATTTTGAAGTTGGATATCTCACTTTAGGGATGTGTGTGTGTGTGTGTGTGTGTTCATGTACAGTGAGTAGGGTGCTATCTCTCCTTTGTCAAGTTTTACTTTTCTGAATATAATCCAAGATCACATTCTTCAGACATAAGTCAAATAGGAACCGAATAAACTGTATACATAAATTTCCCATGTGCTAATTTTGTTAACTAGAAAAAGCAATGATATTAAAATTGGCTGAACAAGTTTCATTATTTAGAAAGTGTAAGTTCTATGCTTCTCTTGAAGCACATTCTAGAAAAAGCATTTTGAGATAATGCTACTGTTGTGGCAAAGACCATGGTCCATTAGACTTTTAATTCAGCAGCTAAAGGTGTTAACATTTGTCTTCAGGTGTGAGGCAACCCCCTACCAGAGAAAGTCCAAGACTTCACCTCACATTTCAGGTCATCAAAATACTTTAACTCTTTGGACCAGTGTTTGCCCCATATAAATTATGCTCACTCCATTTAATAGCCCTATGTGGAGAAAGGTGTTATGCATTCAGAAAATTATCCAGACCTTTGAAGAAGGTCAAAATAGTAACTTAAGAGACTGCCTGAAAAGAAGAATCAGGTACTACAAACAGAATATTTAACCAGGTCCCAGGACAACTTGAGGTCTTATCCCCATAATAAGTGCTCATTGCATATTACCTGTGTGCTTTGGCGTCCCTAATCAAGCTGTTACAAGCACAGACATTTTTCTTTCTGTCATTTCAAATAGCACTGGGAAGAAGAAACTCATTTGGGTTTTCACTAGAAGCAGATCCTAAGGCAGGGACTTGGGAGTAGATAGTTTATGTGGGAGGCAGTGCCATGAAGCACCCCTAGAGGGTGAGGAGAGAGAGGCAGGGAAGAAGGCCTAGCTGAGAGTATTGCTCCTAGGGGCGTGTGCGGCTGACCCCTGTTGAGCAATCAACCTCAGAACCAACTCTCCAGGGCAGAGCTGGCCATTTGTCTACCTGTTCTATCTCCTGTTGGATGAGGCCTCTCTCAAAAGTCTCAGCTCCCTGGGTGCACCTGTTTGCAGTTGCACAAGCTCCAAAGGTGCTGGATGGCCCTTGGGAATGTGGAATCAAGTGAACTGTAGAGGAGCTCAGGTATGCTGGGGCAAAGGAAGGTATGGCATCAACATTATCTGCTTCATAAAATATGTACCGATTAGTAAACCCCAAACAGAGGGTCAGAAAGCACAGGTTTTGACTTCTGCTCTATGGCTAATTAGTGAGCTGTGCAATGGTGGCAAACCAGCTGCCCTCACATGACCTGTTTCTTCATCTGATAAATTAAATTCTTGAACTATTTTTCCTTTTTTTAAAGATTTATTTATGCATACAAGAACTGGGATACAGGCCAGAGGTGTGTGGGGGGAGTGAGAGGATTCACCAGAGACAGAGTGGGGAACAGAACAGGCAGATTGACTGAAATACACTGCTGACGGGAGCAGCAGGTGAGTCAGGAGAGGTCTGCTGTGCCATGTGGGTAGCTCCCTGGCCGGGGATCGAACTCGTGTTTCAGTGGCTGTACAAAGCTTCATAGGTTGCGTCTTAACCCCTTGCACCACAAGTGAGGCCTCTCTTGAACTATTTTTCTACGCCATGAAAAGGTGGGCAGAGCTATTAGGAGATATAGCATACCTGGACATGAAGAAACTTGGCCTCCATTCCCCTTTAAATTTGTTTTAACTAAGCCAGAACAAACTTTAGTAGTCTGACTGCAGAATTGAGGTTCTAAGAGGGGAAGGGTTCGGGATGGGGGCCAAAATGTTGAGGGGGCCACTGGGCTCTGGCGGAGAATTTGGGTGCTTCAGTGGGGTCAGGGGGGTGTGGTGTGGAAATCTTCATTTGAAGAGGTGTGAACATATTTCCCCAAATCATGCAGTAATGCAAACCATTGCTTCAATAAAAGATAATTTGTTTAAAAAAATTAAAATAAAATAGCAATAAAGATATAAACAGGGATAAAGTTTATGCATTTGAGTCCTGAGTAGCATTGTATAATTGTTCCACATTGGAAACAACCCAAATATATAGTGATAATATTAATAGAATGAATAAATTATAGGTTATGAAGGCAATGGAATATTACAGGCAATGAAACATATTATGCATAGTAACAAACAACAGCATGGATAGAGCTTACAAACAATTGTAGGAGCAGCAACAGAAAGCAAGCAAACTATATGGTTTCATTTTTATAATATTGGAGAATAAGCAGAGTTTACTAAAGGTGTGTATGTTTGGGGAAGATGGATTGGGTAGTGATAGAGATATGAGAAAGATACTTCTGGAGTACTGTTAATATTCTATTTATTGACCTGCCTGGCTATTATATGCCTGTTTCTTTTTATGCTAAACCTTGATTTGTTTGCTTTTTGACATTTAGTTACTAAGTATCCAAAGGCAATTTGGTAGTATGTTCATAAATCTGTTAAATATTTGAAATTAGAGACAGATGATTGGGAAAATATAAGTAAAAACATAAATCTATCAAAACTAAAAATAAAAAATCAAATTGTGTTTTTAGTGTGACAATCCTAATAAAATCCTTTTTCTTTTTGTAATTGCCAGATTAAAACATTTTCCCTGCTACTCAAATAAAGATCTCCATTAATATTTGCTAAATTTTGTTGCATAACAAATAGTTGATATGTGACTTTTATGCTGTTGCTTATGGCCTTTGGATCACCTGTGTCTTGGCAAGACATGATTCAGAGCATCAGTGGGTTTGATGTCGATTCCACAGATTTCCACTTGATCACCAGCAGTGGAGTTATGCTCTTCTAGTGAAGGTTCACAGAAATGGGAGAGGAAGTCAATTTGCACAAGCACATAGAGGGCTATTGCTCAAGTGCTTTTCATTAATATCCCATTGGCTAAAGCAAGTCAGACCCAAAACAAGGAGTGAAGAATTGCTTCTCCCCTCAAGAAACCGTGGCAACAGCAGGAATATTTATTTCTGTAACTGGAAGGGTGTGAAGGATTGAAAGCAATAATCTTACCACACCATTTTCCTGCTCAAAGTCATCTTCTTCTGCACCTGCTGATTATACCTGCTCTTGGAGCTTGTCTGAGCCCTTGCTGCTTTGTCTGACTGGCTCTGTCTAATGAGACAGATTTTCACTTGTCACGTCAGCTCCTATAGGAAAAACATCTGGAGTTGATGTTTTGGTTGCCCTGCCAGTCAACCGTTCCCGGGCTGCTATAAGTGTGCATTGCTAGGAACTCACAGCTGCCCCTTCTCTAGAGAATGGCCTTAGCTGATGGAGTGCCTTACCCTGAGGGGGAAACCCAGAAACATGATTGCTTTATGCAAAATACAAAACCCAGTCCCCTTGTGTCAGGGAAAGAGTAATTTAGCAGTAGAATGTATAGTCCCAAATGCCTCTGTGAATCAGGGGAAGGCTACATTTTTCTTTCTGGTTTTTTTTTTTTTTAAGATTTATTTATGTATGCATACAAGAGCTGGGGTACAGGCAAGAGGCGTGGTGGGTGAGAGGATTGACCAGATACAGAATGGGGAACAGAACAGGCAGACTGACCAAAGTACGCTGCTGAGGGGAGCAGCAGGAGAGGCAGGAGAGGTCTGCTGCGCCATGTGGGTTGGTCCCTGGCTGGCCGGGGATCGAACTTGTGCTGCAGAGGCTGTGAACGGCTTCATAGGTTATGTCTTAACCCCTTGCACCAACAGGGAGACCTGGTAAGGCAACATTTTCTTTGAAACTGAAACAGAGCTACAGCAGCACTATACAGGCGACCAAGGTAGACGACAGGTCACCATCTATGGGTCATAACCGGTGCCCTCAACAGCAAGACCACTCAGGCTCAGGGAATAATAACAATGGGGTTTATTTAAGAAACAGGGAAATCAATGAGTTTCTAAGGCCTCATGTGGCTGGCTCTCTCACCCCAGATAGTGTCCCCGGTGTCCAGAAGTCCCAAACAAAGGCCACAGGTAGGCCGCTGCTTACACGTGCTGGAGCAGCAGGGCAGGAAACTGAAACCACACTTGCAGCTGCTTTTGATGGCCTGTGCCAGCCAGGCCTCTAGCTGTCCTCACTGGGAGTGCCAGGGGCACCAACCAACCAGCACACCCTGCTGCTTAGGTGGTGGTAAAGAGCCATTTTTGCCCTGTGCTTGTGCCGGTGGATCCTGTTTCAAACCACATTCTTTTTTTTATTACTTTCCCTATCCTCTTACTCTTTTGCAACTTTTCTTAAGAGAATGTCCTCAAAAAATCAAATACAGCCAAATCCTTTCCTTAGGCTCTGCGTCTAAGGAATTTAACTGAAGGCAAAACCTCTTTAGGTATTTCTTTTGGTATTTCTGCAGAACCCTGCACATTCACCAAACTGTAACTACCCAGAGAATGAGTAAAAACTTAGAATTTTTCCTTGCTCACCATGAACACAGAAGCAGCATGCTATAGTCCTTGTCATGTGCACCAGTATCTATTCATATCTCTTCATCTGGACCACATGGTCACTTGGTCATTGTGGTCACTTACCCAACAAGATCTGCTTGCATGTATGGTCTCCCTCATCCATTACTTACTAGAGAGAGTGTATTTAGTCTGATAGGTTTGGACTTGATGAGCCTCTGAAGGTCCCTACAGACCATGATCCTTTTCCTTTACATACAGGAAATGTTAGCCCAGGATCCAAGAGACTGGAGATGTTCCACAAGAAAATAAAGTAGATTAAAGTGAGCATGAACTTTGGAAAGATGCGTCTTTTGTCCAAATCACAGTTCTGCCATCTTGAAGGTCATTTCAGTTTCCAAAAGTTAAGGGTCATAGTACTTGGAAAACATTGATAATCTCCTGTGAACCAAGGAAAGTGGGGTTACTATTGCAATTTTGCAAGTCTGTGAGTTACTTTATAGCAGTATCTATCTTAAATTTGTTTTTTTTTTAGGTTTTTGTTTGAATTTTAGTTTAAATTGTGGTTTGTTTTGGCTGAATAGGATACTCTATGGCCTTCAAGCAGCCCTGAGCCTGGAATGACACATGATGGCTTTCATTCATGAGGGGTTTGCTCTGTGGCAAACACTATCCTCAATTTTTTGCATGTGTTGCCTCCAGTTAATGACCTTATAGTATTCCTGCTCCTGCCTTCTTGTAGCCATGAGCAATTGATCAGTAGAGTGACCTTGAAAATGTTTGCAGCAGATGACTTCCATCTCAGTAAATCAAGATTTGGGAGAAAGTGGAGAAATTAAACTAAGATATAAAAAAGTAGGTTGCCTGGAAAGACTAGATGGTCTGAAATCTCATTTAGTGCATTCAGTGAGTGCTGCACTAGGGAATCTGAACTAAGAGGCTCACAGGATTTTTACTCCAGTTATTCATCTTATAGTCCATTTTGCTTGCCTTCTGCAGAAGCAGGCCTTCCTCATCTATTCAGGACCCATGGATCCCTTTCTGTTTTGTAAAGTACATAGTGTTCTCATTTCATTTTCCTTCACTATATCCAAATTTTTTCTCCAGTCTCAATTTCATATTCAGAATCTCTGCAAATTTGACTAGATGTTGGGGGGCTCTAACACTGACTTGTGTAGAGACCAAAAAGATGAAGATACTTTCCTTTCCTTACACACAGGAAAGTATGTGGTTACGATTTTCTACACAACTGGTGCTGCCAGTTACATGGTGTCTATTTGCAGTCTCCTGGATCTGAAATGATAGCTCTGTGGGTTTTTTCCATATCCATGACTTCTGTTGGCACCAAATGCAGCTGTGTAAATCTCCAGCCACTAAATTCTGCTCTGCAATTCCCCAGGCTGTTCATTTATTATTAATTGCAACCATTATTTATATAGAACCAGAGAGTTTTACATCAAGGCTGGGGATCAGCTAGAACATAAAGCTGTGTGGGGACCAGTTCAGAGGCAAAGGATCAGTATCCTTGTCTCCCCCATCTCCTCCCTCCCAGGTCAAGGGCAGAGGGGGTGAAAGAAGGAGTGAACAGGTACAGAGAGGAAGCTGAGAGAGGAGTAGGCTTTGCAGGAGCTTGTATAGTCTGACAAGTTGAAGCACAGGAAGCAGCTGAGGAGGCAGAGAGGTTGGTACATCCTGAAACTTTATGGTTATAAGAACAGATCACTTTATACATGAATTTATTAATTTCTTCACTAGGCAATCATTGAGTTATCAATTATGTGTTAGGGGTAAGGCAGATAGGGATGCACAAAACAGACATCCCCTCTACCCTTCTGGAACATACATGTCAGTTGCATTAAAGCACAAAATTGAGTTTAAGACAGGAGCCTGGGTGTTGGGGTACAAGAGGGCTGTGGAGTGGAGTGTCCAAGGTGGTGGGAGTGCAGTCAGAAGGCTGACAGTTACTTATACACAAAAACAATATGACATCCTTTCTCTTAGAGAGCCATTCCATCTCAGTATGGCATTTTCTAGGCATAGGCTTTTATTCTCTCTTGAAAGATGAACTCAGGAGGTATTCCTCCAGCATCAGGAGGGTATAGAGTCAGTTGTTATTGAACATGCAGGGTGTTGGCTTTCTTTGTAACAGGTATTATTCTGAGTATTTTGCATGGATTAACTCATTTAATTGATATAAAACTTCTAAGGGTAAATATTATTATTGTTCTCATGTTAGAAAGAAATTGAAGTGCTAAATGTTAGAAATCTTGTGGCGTTATACAGATGGTAAAATTGGGGTCCAAATCCAGGCTTTCTGATTCCAAGGTGATCTGTCAACCACAGTGCACTTGGATTAGAAGATGCAGCAGGCCCACCCTTGCCTCCTATCCTGTTAAACTATCACTCCATCACCCAAATAGAATGTATTAAATACTGATCATCTATCCCATGCTAGGAGTACAGAGTCAGAAAGCAGATTGATGGTGACCAGGGGTTAAAAGAGGGGGGAGTTGAGGAGGAGGCACAAATAGGGAGAAACTGCCTAACAGATAAGCCGTTTTCTTTGGGGGTGATAAAAATGTGGTTACCAAACTTTGCAAATGTGCCAAATGCCACTGAAATGGTCATTTTAAAATGGCAAATTTGATGCTGTCTGGATTTTACCTTCATTTTTTTTAAATGAAAGTAAGGGTGAGAAGAGAGGCATGGAGGGGTGGCAAACGTATACCTGCTTCATTATTATGCAGTGGGGAGAGGTGCTAAGAGAATCTGGCACACATTTTATATATATAGCTATGGGAACCCAGAGGAGGCAGAGATTTATTCAGCCTCAGTGGTCAGGGAAGTGTTCACTAAGTATTTCTATTTGAGCTAAGCCTTTGCAAAGATCACAAACCCATAGACTTCATGAGCGAGGAGGGTAACATTGTCAGCTGAAAGGCAACAGGACATGGTAAAGACGTTGCTAAGCTGAAGTGTCCGTGCTCTTGCATGGATATTCAAATTTTAAACTGTAAGTATTATTATGGCTAAAGAAGTTAATCCATAGCTTGGTTTGGGCACGTTGATGGTGGATTTTTATCCCTGGACTTAAAGAATGAAAAGAATTCCAGTGGGAGAAGACACTATTTGGGTTGCCCTAGAAACAGACCCTGAGAACCATTCTCTTATAGTAGTCATGTCTGGGCAACTGTGACCCTTTTGCATAAAATGCACATGTTAGCACCATGCTGACCGCGTGAAGGCAAGGGAGGTGGGATATCTCTGCACCTGTTCCCATCACTCAGGACTTCAGGGCTGCTTCTCTTCCCAGCAGCATCTTAAGCCTGCTGCATGCCAGGCAAAGAGGTCTCTGTCACAGAGAGAATGTCCTTGGGAGCAGAAATGCAGATGCCAACAGCTGACCATCCAGAGTGCACAGAAATAGTAAGAAGGAAGGGATAGGGCAGGGCACCAATGGCTACAGTGAGTGCGTTTACTGCAGAAAGAACTAGAAATAACCACAAAAGCACAAAGTGCCCAGCTTGTTGGCAGCATGCCAGAATCTAGGGCCCCTGAAGGAGAGTCAGCCAATTGGATGCGCCTAGCTCTCTAATCTTGTTGAGAACTAATTTGCAGCTGTGGTGTTAGGCTGTGTACTGCTGGGGGGTACCTACCCACCCTGTTCCTTGGCTCTCCATCACCCAGCCTTCCCTGGACTCTTCTGTCACCTGAGCCAAGTTCTCCAGTCTCCCTCTGATTCTGGGGAGTGATCCTTCCACTAAAGTCGCTTTTCTGCTAAGTTTTGCCAAAGTATCTTTCTATTCCTTGCAGCTAAAGATCCCACTGCTACAAGTATGGGATAGGGTAACTTGCTTTAGGAGAAAGCTTATGCTTAATTTGGAGTGTAAAGGCATACACACAAGAGGTGGTCAAAGCCAGAGGTGATAACAAAATACCAGGCAATCATGTTGGACAAAGTCTAGAGAGAGTGTATACAATTTTGGCAGATGAGAGAAATAGATGCTCAATATTAAAAACTAGGCTGTTGTCTGAGATTTCTTGCATGAGAAAGGATTTTCATGCTGAAAGAAACCACAGGAGATCATGGAAATATATGTCTTTAATCAAGATTTGTCTTGCCAAAATGCCCATGAGTGATATTGCCATCAGTTCCCCTGAGTTGACATGAGGGTGTGAACCCATCTTCCCCCATCCATAATTTTCCAAATGCCTAACTCTGGCATTGCTGGCATCTTTAGCTTCCTTCTATGTGCTTTGTAACTATTGGGTAAGCTGATTTTGTTCACTGCTTCCTCATCCAATTGCTATGCATTCACCTTCCATCTTAGTTCTGAGACTGATTAGAGAAAGAAATAGGGCAGGATTCGCTAATGACTTGAAATCTAGCAAATGCTTTTTAGACAGTTCTGCATGAAATACCTTTGTAATCTTAGGGTTGAATGCCAAAAGTGAGAGTGATTACCAGAGCGGTAACTCTTAAGATAATATTATCAGTGTTTCATACATCAGGGTGAGTGAGGTGTAGGTGCTAAACAGAAGTCAAGGGAAGTCACTGGACTTCTTCAGACCTGATTAATAATCTGGGGATTTGGAGAAAAGTGCACAGAAAATGGAATTTAAGCTAAGACTTGGAGAATGAGCAAAAGAAAACTAAGAAGGAGCTGAGCACTTCAAGTAGAAATGATAGCAGGTGCAAATGAAAGCCAGAATATGAAAAATTGGTGGAACTGATAGTAAACAAGTGTGGCTGCAACATAGTGAGGAAGGTGGGTGCCAGCTGAGGGTGGTGGAGAGGAACCTTGGAGACTCTGAAGGGTACATGAAGGACAAGTGCATCAAGCAGTAACTGACAAGTTCAAGATATAGCAGAGATGGTGGGGGGAGGAGTCTGTATTTTAAAAGATTGCTTTAGTTCCAGAGGTCAAAGTGGTGGGAGAAGATCAGTCACAATTTGGGAGACCCATGAAGAGACACTCTAAGAACTCACTGGTAAGAGTAGCCTAGGAGGCACAGCAGAAGCAGAAATGGGGGGATGCAGGTGGAATGGGGAGATCTCAAGAAAGGATTCGATGAATTCATGGATAAGAGGAAAAAGAGGGAGTGTTGAAGGCCTCGGGCACTGCTTTATGCCATTTATTTAGACAGGAATTAATAATTCTTTAAATGGTTACTTAGTTTCTGGAGATGAGTATTAATGTTACCTTTCCTAGTTTGTGAATGAGGAAATAGAGGCACAGAGAGATTAAGAAATGTGTCCAAGTCCACAGAGCTATTATTTTTCAAAGCAGAGATAAATGAGCCAGTAGGTATTGAAATCCATGCTCTCATCCCCTCGTCATGCCCTGCCTTTCCCTACCACCTTCTCTACAGCAGCTCTGTCCCATCCAATTCTATTGCCTTCCATGTGGCATCTTTGTGTGTCCCTTATGATTTTCTCTCTAATTTAATCATCCTCTTGGAAACCTGCTCTGTGCTGGGTGCCATCCAGTAAACCAATCAATAAAACTAATTTGTGCTAATGGGGGCAAGATGTATCCATTTTATCGCAGGTTTTCTGAACAGTGCCTAGTGCAAAGTTAGATGAACAGTCTTCAGACGTTGGCACGCTGGCCTGGGAGCTTGTGTTGCCACTGAAAATCCCACAGGGAATTTCCACTGCCCAGCCTGACATCGCTAGGCTGGCTTGCCAGAAATGGCTCAGGGTCAGATCAGAGTTCCCAAGCCAACAGTCTTGATCCTAAGATCAGGCTGAAGAAGAAAAAGAATGTAGATAGGTTTCTCATATTCACTATTTTTTAAATTTTTATTTATTTTTGGCAGAAGAACTGGGGTGGAGGCCAGAGGTGCAGGGGGTGAGAGGATTCACCAGAGACAGAGTGGGGAGCAGAACAGGGAGATGTACTGAAATACACTGCTGAAGGGAACAAAGGATGAGACAGGAGAGGTCTGCTGCACCAATTGGGTCAGTTCCCTGGCCGGGGATTGAACTCAGGCCATAGAGGTAATAGTGCTGAGACTTAACCCCCTAGGCCACAAGGGAGGCCCCAGTATGTCCATTTATTTTTTTAAATCTGAGTAGTTCTACTCAAAACATACTCTGGAAAAATACATTGATGGAATTTTCTAGAAACTGCTGGCTGGCTTTGATTACTCATGGATCGGGACTAGTGAATAGACTCTTGACACGAAGGCGAAGCTTAAAGCATTTCTTTTCAAATATGTCTCCTTATGTTATAGAAAAAGTGATAGTTGTTCAATACATGCACACATTGTGATTGTGAAGAGTTTCCATTCTCAGGGATCACCTAAAGTGAGAAACATAAGAAATCAAAAAGGAAGGTCTTGGTCCAAATTAAAGACTGACATCCACATATGACCCCATCTTGTTTTTCTGCTGAGTCAGTGCAGTAGATGGTGAGCCAATGTTGGTTTGTTGCCATCTGGCACATTCTCTTTCTTGTGCTGTGTGCACGAGCGTGAACTGGAGGAGAACTCATCACATGGCAAGTGCTCCTAAGTGGTCAGAGGGAACCGGGTGCCCCAGGCTAAGAGGAGAGGTGTACCTCACTAATACAGTTTCAGATTACTTCAGTCTGCTCAGCAGCGCTGATTAGTCCCTAGGAAATGCTGTCCCAACCAACTCTCAGGGTATTGCGTGTTCTCGTTGTCCCCAGATCAGGGTCTCACTCCATCACCATCATCTCAGAAAGCAGGTGCCATCATTTGGCTGCTTGTTTTCGCGTGTGTGTTTCCTGCTTGCTTTTGACTTCTGTGACTTCGGTGATTGGCTAACTGTCCGAGGAGAAAGGAAAACACTCCCAATAAAGCCCCTTTCATGCATTTGATCCGCTGAATAGATGGGAAATGAGGCTTATGAAAACACCCATGGGCAGACCCCTGTAGAGGAGTAATTTTGTGTCAAAACCTATTCTGATTGAAAACATTGCAGAAACATTTAAAATTCTTCACCCAAAAGCTTGGAAAATATGTTTTCCTAAGGTTTTAATTGTTTCTAAATTTGAACAACCCTGCTGTGGGTTCTGATTTTTAAAAATATGAAGCATTATTCTGAGACAGGAAAGGTCCTGGGATGGGGACAGGACAGGAATCAAGGACAAAAGTTTTGCAAGAATTTTGTTGTTCCCATGTGCTGGTAAGCAAGAGCTTTTTAACCCCTCGAGAGCTTAGAACTCTGAACCTGGACACCTGCTGCTGTGTATTTCCTTGGCTCATTGCAGTTGTTGCTGTTTACCATTTCTAAGCTATCTTTCCACACCTTATCAGTTGGCTGCTCTGGGAAAAAGGGAGTCACAGACCTTGAGACCAGACCCGTTCATCCTGGAGCTGCCAGCATGGCCTCCATGAGATGCTCACCTCAAAGGCAGTCACGAGCCCGGCAAGACTGCTGAGCTGCAGCCAATTGGCCCCACAGTTGGCAATAATGGGTTCGAGCCAAGCCCACTCTCCTTGCTTTCTCAGTCAAAAAGGTTTAATTTCTCTATTCTCAAACCCCATTCCTAAAGCCTGTATAGACCCCTAATCCCCATATCTCCTCAGTCTCTCTTCTTTGCCCAGAGGGGTCTCCCTAGAGCTCTCTTTTCTTGATCTTTTGCTAATCAATAAATCCTGACTCCTGGGGCCTCCCTGGTGGTGCAGGGGTTAAGTCTCAGTGCTATCAAACTATCACCAGCCACTGCAGCCTGAGTTCGATCCCAGGCCAGGGAGCAGCCCACATGGCACAGCAAACCTCTCCTGTCTTACCCACTGCTCCCCACAGCAGAGTATTTCAGTCAATCTGCCTGTTCTGCTCCCCACTCTGTCTCTGGTGAATCCTCTCACCCCCCATACCTCTGGCCTACACTCCAGTTCTTGTATGCATAAATAAATAAAAATAAATGTTAAAAAAAATCCTGACTCTTTGCCTGTCCTGATCAGTATCTAAGACTCCTCTTTTCAAATTGGCCAGAGGGTCTCAAGAACCCAGTTCCCAGCCTGGAAGTGGAAGCTCTCTGTGCCTCTGACTCCTGATGGTGGAGCAGTGGACAGTGGCTGGTCTGTGGCTAGCTTATCCACCTGCTTTGTGGGGGAGGATGGGATCAGAACTAGGGGCCATGAGTCTGCTCCCATGCCTGGTGACAATGCTAGGGCAATGCCAACTTTTTCTCCATTCTCCTGGAAAACAGCTGGGAGAAATTGTACATTGCAGCAAGGAGCATATTTTAGTCTTTTAAGAAAAACTTGAAAACACAGAAACACAAGTGTGGTTAGGTATCCTAATACATGTTCTAAATCAGTAACACAAATACTTCAGTGCAATAGTGGAAACACGAGCAGGGGCTCATTTCCCATTGGAATGGTCTCTAAAGAAATTATCCTCACACTGGAAACGGTTCTTTCTATTTATGGCACATATGGCATTATGGGCAACTGTGACTAATAACACAGTGCAAAACAGGAATACTTAGGAACTCCTATCTTGACAATTTTATTTAATATCAGTAGTTATCCTTCTTGGAGATCATAAGAGAGAGTCCACTAATGCTGAGATTGAGGAGAAAATTCACACCCAGGATAGCCTTTGTGCAACACATCAGCATCTCTCAAATGTGTACACAAATGAGCATATCTCAAATGTGCACATGAATCACCTGGGGGTTCATTAAAATGCAGATTCTGATTTGCAGGTCAGGGGAAGATGCCACTTCTAACAAGCCTCCAGGTGATGCTGCTTCTGCTGCCTCTGGGACTCTTGGACAGAAGGGCACTAGTTGGCTTGTTTGTGCTGTGTCAGGGACCGCTGGCCTATTCTAGGAAAAAATCAACAAATCCTACAAATTCAAATTGTTCTTTGGATTATAAAACTGACTTTTTTTAACTTTAAAAACACAGACTAATTGGAAATAACTCAGAAATCTATGCAAAAGACTATATCATTTGTATGTAACCACCATAACTGTGTTGGCATGTCAGTGATTCTCTGCCCTCACCAACATCAAAGTTGCCTGCGAGTCTTTCACACACCACAGACACCGGGACCCACGCTCGAGGGTTCAATTTAATTGATCTGAAGTTGAATGCGGGCATCAGTGTTTGATAAAACTCCCCAGGTGATTCTTACATGTGCAGTAAAGGTTTGGAACCCTTAGTTACATGTGGCTCAGGTATTTATAGTCACAGCTATCAGGAAATGCACTTTTTATTTTTAAAGGAAAACAAAATCACTCTTCAAAGTTCTCCTTTAGCTTTGTGAGTGGATGAAAATATTCCTTTGGAGAGACACACGCTCACGTAGTTGACCAATCTGTTGACATTTGTATTGTTCCTGTTTTTTTTTCTGTTTTTAAACAGCATCGCAGTGATTATCATTATGCCTACCTAGCTGAGCATAGACCTATGATAAATTCCCAGCAGTGGAACTGAAACTGGAGCCCCAGTGTACAGCAGCCAACATGACTGACTTTCTCAGGTCCACCACCCCAGGCTGAGTGTTTTCCTGTGGTGCTACCCAGCTACAGGGGTAGTTGGAGAGCACCCTGAAAGCAGCAGCCCACCGCCAGAGCATTATGCCTTTGGGAAGCCGTCGGGCGGCCCCACCCTGCCCAAGTAGGGTTTGAGGGGTGGTATGCTAGAGCCCCTAAGGCTCCAGCAGCAGCATGAGTTTCAGCTGCTGTGTCTGGGCAGCACCCAGGTCACCCTGCAGCGGGAGGCCCGGGACAGCTATCTGGAGGCCCGCTTCAATGGGCTGGGCTTGATGGCCACCCGGGCACTAGCCTGGTTCCAACTCCAGAGCCTCCCTACACGGGGGCTCTGGCTCCCACCCAGAAACTGCTTGTGGGCAGTGCAAGAAGAAGTTGGTAGCAGGCATTTTACTGCCTGCCACCAGTGGCCCCTCTGGGGCTCAGACTATGGGCACACAGTGATGGCAGACAGCAGTGGTTCCTCTACTACCCCTTCCCAGGGTATGCAGCCCCACTGGGGCTGCAGTGGCAAGTTTGCCCTGTGCTGGAGTAAGCTCCAGCAGAGGAGCCAACAACAAGCGCCCCCTGGGGCTGGTTCAGGACTTCAGGGAGGAGCAAGGGACCCACTGGGCCAGTGCTAGTGCTGCTGTGCCCTGAAGCCACAGGCAGTGGAAGGGCCTATGGAGTCTCGGGCTAACAAAGCAGGCTCCCAGCAGAGCCCACCCTGTAGCAGCTAGGACCCATGTGCCTGTGCTGTTGCAGCCCCTCCTTTTACATGGTTATACCTGGCCCCGTTCAAGGGGTACCAGGTGCAGATTGCCTCTGGCCCCACTGAGGTCTCCTCTGACTGTGGTTCTTTGGAGTGATATTTTAGCTGTGTCATCATTTTAGTTCATCATCAATTTTGTTCTCAAAATTTCACCTTTGCTTTTTTTCATCATAGAAGCACCTACAGACTGCAACTGTACATATTTATTTCTCCCAGTACAATGCTGAGCTCAACAGTGATATGCACTGAGTACATTCGTCTCATTTTATTAAAAAATAGTAAAGCTCTAAGTTGTAATAAAAATTGGTAGAGAAAACCTCTTCAAAGATGTTAGTTTCTTTCTCACCAGCATAATGCCCCAAAGCAGTTGACTATATCAAGAAGATTTGGTACATATCCAAATGGAATACTACTCAGCCATCAAAAAAGATAAATTCATGCCATTTTTGGCAACACGGTTAGAGCTGGAAGGAATTATGCTAAGTGAAATTGTCAGAAGGAAAATGATAAATGCTGAATGATTTCACTTATATGTGGAATATAGAGGAGCCAAAGAAAAGGTTAAAGACAAACCTTGAAAGCTGACCATAGATCAGAGGCATCTAGGAGGCGAAGGGAAGGGAGAGGGTGAAGGGGGTAAAAACGGGGGGGGGGGGAAGCACGTTGGACTTTAAGGCTGCAAGATGGGGATGTGGTGGGGTGGGAGCAGAGGAGAGGAGGGTCCAATGTAGTTTTACTGGGGTTTTGGTGGTGAGCGTGGTGAAATAACATGCAATTGCAGAGGTGTAAACCTATATCCCTAAGACATATACTGTGATGTTAATCAGTGTAACCTCAATAAATACAAGTTAACAAAAAAAGATATTGGTTGCTTTCTCAGTGTGATCCCTAGCATTCCTTTGCACTGAGACCTCTTGAGGTTTCTTCTCATTAACAAGACTTTAAATCAAAATAAATAATCAGCAAACTTAACAGTGCCACCTGGAGTGTGGTAAAGAGATCAGATGTTCTCTTGGGTGTTAGGAAACTGCACTTGGTGCTGAACATATAGATGCAATCTCCCTGACAAAGAGACCACCTTAGAATTAATCCACTTTTTTAAAGAGATAATTAAAAAATATATTTATTTATGTTTATATAAGAACCGGGGTATAGGCCAGTTGTGCGGGAGGGTGAGAGAATTCACTGGAGACAGAACGGGGAACAGAACAGGCAGACTGACGAAATACACTGCTGAGGGGAGCAGTGGGCGAGTCAGGAGAGGTCTGTTGTGCAATGTGGGACCCTTGCCGGCCGGCCGGGATCGAACCCGCACTGCAGAGGCTGAGGACAGCTTCACAGTGCAGCGCTCAATTGCCTGCGCCACCAGGGAGGCCCAAAATTAATCCACTCATTTAAAAAAAAGATTTATTTATTTATTTATTTATACAAGCACTGGGTACAGTCAGAAGCACGGGAGGGTGAGAGAATTCACCAGAGTCAGAGCGGGGAGTAGAACAGACAGACTGATGAAATACACTGCTGAGGGAAGCAGTGGGCACGGCAGGAGAGGTCTGCGCGCCATGTGGACCCTCGCCGGTGGCCGGGGATCAAACCGGCATTGCAGAGGCTGCTGGCAGCTTCGCAGCCCAGCGCTCAACTGCTGTGCCACCGGGGAGGCCCAGAATTAATGCACTTTTTAAGAAATCCTGAACTTTCTCCCTTTCTACATCTCTTCTTAATGGTTGAAGAAGAATTACAAAGCTTTACCAGGCTTCCTAGCAGAAAAGTAATAAAAGGTTTTATGTGTGGACAAGCTACTGGGAACAACTGATTCTGAATATAGTGCCCACCTGTTAAATGTCTGTGTTGATCTGAGGTTTATAAGAAAAAGAACAAGTGGTCGCTAGCCCTAATTTGTCCGCAAGTGGGTGATGGAAGGGAAGAGATAACCAATGGCAGATAACCAGAAATTCAAGAACCAGGCATATTCACCTTGGTGAGGTTGTAATTTGCAAATAATCAACGTGGAGGAGCAGGTAAGCATGGGCACCAGGAATCCAGACAAAGACCCTGCCCTGGGGCAGGCAAGTGCAGCAATCATTTGGTGGAGTTGAAGGTATGGGAATTGAGAACACTCAGTTTTATGGAAAGAGCCAAGACCCCAGTATCTGTTCCATAAGGCATGACAAGATAAAAAATAAATAAACTTCAGAGGAATGAAGAACCAATAGATCAATCTACTGCTACTGAAGTGCCCCATTTTTCAAACACACACACACACACACACACACATACACACACACATTTTCCGATATCTGAAATTTTATCAGCACATAGTAACTCTTTGGACTGAGATATCATTTCTTGTTAACAATATTTATTGTTCACAATAATTTCATGTTAATCAAAAATTCTTATTAAAGAACAAATACATTTCCTGGAATTTGACAAATGAAGATTTTCATAGTTACAAATAAGGGGAAAGTAGTAGTTTATTGACTCTAATCTGCATTACCTAAAACACTATGAGGGAGCTCTACTTATCTTCGGGTACTACATGAGAAAACTGTAGTTCCGTAACAGGTAGTTGTATATTGCTAAATACCTTCCACTTATCATTTGGGGCAGGGGTAAATCCAGGTCCCTGTGACTACAAATACCTTGAACATCCCACTAGAGTTTGCCGCCTCCCTTATCAGAGTAACGGAGAAAAGGGCAGTCCCTGAAGTTAGCAAATGAGAATAAGCAAGGAATAGACCAAACTTGGGAGTACTTCGCTGTAGGCATAGGAGGAATATACAGCAGGTCTAGGGCCTGACAGGGAGGTACCCAGCAAAACTAGTCTATCTCACATAGGGTCTATGGCTATTCCTACTGTCAAGTTTGTTAACTCACAGATTGACCAGGCACAGTTCTTCTTCAAAGACACAGTTGCAGAACAACTGCATACAGGCCCATGAACCTCCACAGCTATTCTGCTGGTCTGCACTTTCCCCAGATTTTCAGAAACCAGGGTTTCTCCCCTTCCCCAGACAAGTTTGCAGGAGATATGGAGCCCCCTCATTAGACCTCAGAACCACCATGGGCAGCTTCCTGGATCTCTAGCCTGCATTTACAGAGACAGTAGACAGCATCTGAGAATGGAAATTTAAAGAGCTATTGGTGGATTCTGGTTCTGAGATTAGCATCAAAGGCTAAATAAATAATGTAATGTTTCTAATCACAGAGCCATGCAGATAGCAATTAGGGCTGCATTACAGGAATTACTCATGTCGATCTCAGTACCTGAACTCAAACTCAGCTAATTTGCTACTCTTATTTTCATTCCATCAATTAGAGAAATAAATTGCCAATAAAAGCTCATATTTTAAAAAGATTTGTTTTAACCTTTTATGAAGTACTTGGGCAAAAGCATAGCCAAGAGCTTCCTAAGTGTCTGTTAATGCCTCAGTGTTGGGAGAGAAATGTGAAAAATTTACTGCTCCCAACCCCAACTGAACACTGTAAACCAAATGGGGGGTAGGGGTGGGAAGGAATGGGAAAAGCTTTCCTAAACAAGGCATTATAGCTTAGAATGGAAATGTACATGAAAACTGAAATGAGCAATATGAAAATGAATGAGCATGAAAATACTGGTCTTTCTAATTCATGCGTACAGCCTAATGCCAAGAATTTATCAGGTGCTGGCTATGTACTAAGTTCTAGGAAAAAATGATAAGCTCCACAATATTGTCCCCACCTTCATGGAGGTTGCAGACTTGTTTGAGAGAGAGTCATTAAACAAACATAAGCACAGATTAGTACAAAATTATTGTATTGAGATAAGGCAGTGGGTGTGTGGATAGCAATAGGATGATATAAGTTAGATAGAGAAGGTTGGGAGGATGATTCTTAACAAGAGACTTGAAAAACAGAGTTAACCAAGTGGAGGAGATCATTCGAGAAAGAAGGAATGGGCTAAAAAAAAAAAAAAAGAAAGAAAGAAAGAAAGGTCAGGAGACAGGAAAAACATGGAAAGATCTGGAGGAAAGTCAGGCCACTCAAATAGTGTGGCTGACATTAGTTGAGCACTGACTTCAGATCAGTTTCCATATAAAACACTTCTCAACATTTTCTGTTTACTTATTATCCTCATTTCACTCATTTGGTTTCAAGAATTACTTGCCTAAGGCCATAGAATCAATAAGCTTTGTATTCAACACCTAGAAATGCCACAAGGTTCTGCCAAATTTTCTTTTGAGAAGAGGGATGCATGGTGGAAGAATGGAGATATAAGTGAGCTCTTGGGGGCTTTTTCCAGTTCAGCAATAAATACTCTGGCCCAACACTTTGTGTTGAGCACTCTGGGAGACACAGGGTTCCTTTAGCAATGCATTAGGGTAAGTACACCGTTATTGCAATCCAAGAACTCCATGTGCATTACAAAAAATGAACTGAAAAGGGAGAAAAGCAGAAACAGAAAGTTGCAATGATGCAAAACTATGAGAAATGGGAATGCTCCGGAAAGTGATAAAAAGAGGAGCTGTGAACGCATGTCTGGAATTTGGCAACTCACTGCATGAGGCAGAAAAAAGAATGACAGAGCTGGGAAATCTCCAAGAAGCTGCTGAATGACTGACTAGGAAAGAGGAAACAGAGACAAGAAATACAGACATGTCTTGTTTTATTGCTTTATTGTACATCTCAGATATTGGTTATTTTTTTTAAGATTTATTTATTTATTTATACAAGCACTGGGTATAGTCAGAAGTGCAGGAGGGTGAGAGGATTCACCAGAGCCAGAGCGGGGAACAGAACACACAGACTGATGAAATACACTGCTGAGGGGAGCAGCGGGTGGCAGGAGAGTTCTGCCTCGCCATGTGGGACCCTCGCCAGCCGGCCAGGATCAAACTGGTGCTGCAGAGGCAGCAGGCAGCTTCACAACCCAGAGCTCAACCACTGTGCCACCAGGGGAGGCCCGATATTGGTTATTTTTTAACAAATTAAAATTTTTGGTTACCCTGCACTGAGCAAGTCTCCAGCACAATTTCTCCAACTGTCTGTGCTCGTTTCATGTCTCTGTGTCACATTTAATTAAGGTATGTATTTTTTAGATATAAAGCTATTGTGCACTTAATATGCTGTAGTATGATGTAAAAATAACTTTGATGTGCATTGGGAAGCCAAAAATTCCTGTGACTCACTTTGTTGCCATATTAGCTTTATTGCTGTGGTCTGAACTGAGCCTACACTCTCCGTGAGGTATGGCGATAAGTCGAAAGGAGAAACCAGTGCATCTGCTTGGTGGGAGTGGAATGGGAGTTCATGGAAGTGAGTGGGGCTTAACCAACATCAACCCAAGGGTCTGTAATCCTGGTGTTACTGATGCTACTTTGATGTATTGCAGGCGTCCACATATTGGCCATCATGTCCTCACTCTGTATCATGGGCCTGATCATTCAATTATTCCTTTGGTCTCAAAATGAAGATGAGACTTATTGGATATGTCAGGTCTGGCTGATACTGTGGTTGAGGTGTGGGAGCCCAAGGGACAATCCAGTAAGCAATGGGTAGCCTCGTCTATGCTCCATGAAACTGTGGCATTCCTCCATCATATTTTGTGCCACTTGGCCTGAAACTTCCTTCTGTGTCTCTGTCTTCCCAGCCTGATTGATGTCCGCTAAGGGCAAGGACTATGTCTTGTATCCCAGCCATGGTTTGTTTCTCAACATTTGTCATGACTCCTGGCACTTGTTAGTGGGGCTCACAATGATGTCTGAAAAGACTTATTTATTCAGTCTGTCACCCACTACATTTGCTTGGAGGGTGAATGCAAGTGGAAAATATAAAAATTGTGGTTTGAGACAGAATTTTGGCTCTGGTAGGAACTTCACTAATCATTCAGTCAGATCTCCCACTTATACAGAATACAAAATTTGAGTCCACAAGACAAGAACAAGTTATCCAAAATGTCAGAGCTAGGATGAAAAAACTAGCATTCAGCACTCAATGTCTCCCTAGTCCCATAGATTTTAACACTAAAGTGTTCTCTTTAAGCTTATTCCTTTCTAAATTCCACTGTGATTTTCACTATTATGTCTTAAAAGACCAAAGTGCCTAAGGCTTAAGTTGGAGAGCCTAAAGACAGCAAGCAAGGTGAAGAATACATCCCCTTAGCCGATGTCCTTAACTCCCCTGGTGCACTTTTAGTCCACATTTATGCATAGGCTTATGAGTTTATGGCTTCTTTCCAACTAGAGTGAAGGCAAGGACCAGGTCTGTGTTGTTGGCTTCTATATCTATGGCTATGGCAGTGTGCCTAGTACATGGTAGACAACCAATAAATACAATTTGCATTATTGAATAAATAAATGAATAACCTTCTCCTCAATCTTCAATCGAGATACCTGTTATACCCCAGGGAATTCCAAGCTTCTCAACCTCTTTTGTAACTGCTGATCTCTAAAACCCAAATTTTTAGATAAAAGTAATTGGTTAAATCCAGTTTTAGAAAAATTGGCACAGATTGTATTAATTTAGGATCTTTGGATTTTCCTGTTTTGTCAAACACAGTCAGAAATAAGTTTCTTTTAATGCCAAGCTTTGTGAAGAAACAACATGCATTATTTAAAAGGAAACAACAAAAATAAACCCTTGTAAATATTGCACATACTTTTGCAAGCAGATTAATGCAATAATAACATCTTAGGTATAAGAAACAGTCAGTGAAATGCAAATCTTGCTGAGAGAAATTGCCTTCTTTCTTGGAGAAGAGTCACAGGAGATGAGAGAGCAAATTATTTTTCTCAGCTCTGGGTTCTTTAGGGCATCAAAGCATCCTTAAAAGGATTATTCATCTTGTAAAGTGTTAATGTATCTTATTATTCCATTTCTCTCTGATGAATTCATTGGAATCAATAAAGATACTTTAACAGCTAAGACTTACATTAGGCTGTATTGCAATACCAGGAATCTCTTAGATTTATATAACACCTACTTCAGCAAGTTCTTTTGAAGCAGTCATAGAGGATGAGTAGGTATCCTGCTGTGTGAACCCAGTGTATCATGTCAATTTAGAGACTTTTTCTTCTTGAGGACTCACTGAGTTTTGGGTACAATGGATCCTATGCATGTATTCTATGTATGTATTCTATGCATGTATTATACGTTTTCTGTATGTTTAGTTTTCTGTTGGCGTGTTTTTACCATGTTTCTTCACTAAGTTTATATCCCAAAAGTGGCTGAAAGATGGAGGCAGGGAGTATACTACCCTTTGATAGAGAATTTGACTTGGTAGTTAGCTGGGAAAGTAAGACAGGGAGATGCAGTAAGTCAAACATTTCTGTAAGACCAAGATGCAATCAATCACAAGATAACTCTTAAAAATCAGTTCATGAAGGGCAAAGCTAGAAGAGTTAAGAGTTCAGGGGAGGGTATTTTGCACTGGGGCTGTTGTGTTCTTGAGAAGAAATGAGCTGACCCTTGAAAAGGAAGAAGTCAGATTAACAGAAAGGAGCGCTGAGATTATTCCAACACGTATCCAAGGATGACACAATATTTGTATTAATTACACAATTATTGCAAAACTTGTCTTTTTCAAGGTTGTTCATGAGGACAACAGTCCATGATGAAATGTAAAGGTCTATATTTATAAGCATCATCAGATAAAGGGAAGGAAAATTGAAAGGCAATGTTCTGCCAATGCTGAGGGTCCAGCTTGAGCTTGAGAGGCATCTTCTATGCAATGTTTTTCCTCTTAACTATTTTGTAAGCCTGATAACAATAGAAAATCCTATCACTACAATAGTCTGTCTTTGTGTTTTAACCATCCTTTGATGTCTTAATTATATATGGGTATTTCAATAAAAAAACATCTTCCAACATGAAATAGTATAAAAATACATCGTCCTTGTTCCCTACTGAAAATATGCAGCTAGGAAAATTTACAGAATCCCCTTCCTATAAAATTGAGCCACCCACAGCAACTTCGACCCATCCCAGGTTTGTGTTTATTTGGTAGAACTTACAATTAAACCCCACTTCTCTGAGCCCCTGTGTGATACTGAGTGTCATGAGCAAGAACACAGCACTGAGTCAAGCTCATTCCTTGGAACCATGAATATTCTCCACACACACACCTGTAAGGAAAAGAGAAGCAATTCTTTGAACCAAGAAAGTTGCTAAGTGATGGGGTGGAGTGCTGAAGAAACACAGTAGATAGTTAACTCCACTGTATATTTGCCCAACACTTTGCATTCTCTTAACTTGTATGCATAAGATGTACACATGTGATGAACATAGGAGTATATATATCCCTTTGAATTAGTGAGTTTTTCATTTTTTGTAGAGATACTAAGAGGTGAAATTGCTGGATCTTCTGGCTGACCTATTTTTATAATCATAAGGAAGTTCCATGCTATTTTCCATAAAGGCTGGACCAGTCTACTTTCTCACTAACAGTGGCCAAGGGTTACTTTATCTCTACACCCTGGTAACACTTGTTGTTTCTGGGGTTTTTAATAAGGGCCTTTCTTGATGGTGTGAAGTACTATTTCATTGTAGTTTTGAATTGTGTGTCCCTGATGATGAGTGATGATGAGCATTGTTTCATGTGCTTCTTGGTCATATGTATGTCTTCTTTGGAATTGCCTATTTAGTTCTTCCACCATTTTTTTTGATTGGGTTATTTGTTTTATTGTTGTTGAGTTGTTTGATATTTTGGATATTAACACCTTCTCAGATTCATGGAAATTACCTAAGTGTCCCATGACAGAGGAGAAGGTAAAAAACTTGTGGTATATGTACACACTGGAACACTACTCCATTGATTAGATGAAATCTTTCCATTTGCAACAACATGGATGTAACTGGAGGGAATTATGCTAACTGAAATAAATCAGAAGGAGAAAAATGACAAATACTAAATAATTTCATTCATATGTTGAATATAAGAAATAAAACAAAGAGACAGACAAAACTAAACCAAAGCAAACCCCAGAAATCTGACTGCAGAATTTAGGCTACAGGAAGGGGAGAGTTGGGGGTGAGAAGCAAGTTGTGGAGGGAGCCCAATGGTCTACAGTGAAGGATTATGGGTGCTTTGGTGGTGGGAGTGGTAACATACAGCTTGAAGAGGTGTGAACCTTTATCCCTAACTCATATACACTTTGTAAAACAATTTTACCTCAATTTTAAAAATTGACAATTAAAAAAACAAACATATGTGATTCCTTTTAGAGGGATCTTTTTCCTCAAGTACAATGAATACAGTGACTATGTTGATGAAATTTTTGGTGTC
The DNA here is from genome assembly GCF_014898055.3 of Talpa occidentalis. NCBI lineage: Eukaryota > Metazoa > Chordata > Mammalia > Eulipotyphla > Talpidae > Talpa > Talpa occidentalis. The sequence goes on along the minus strand of NW_023600993.1, from coordinate 72,684,773 downwards.
TTTTCTACACACCTGGGGCAGACTTCTTTAAACTGGTCTTATTCCATGGCATTCCAGCTCTGGTCTTTTAGGTTTGTTTTTCATCTCTGTCCTAGAATAGCCATCATTTTTCTGATGATAATAGAAAAATTATAGTATAATCTATGGGGAAACTTCCATGGGTTGATAAACAACCTCTTTCCACCTCCATACTAATTAATTTCAGCTCTAGTCACTATCCTTTATATGAAACAAACATCTAAATTTGTTCCTCACAATCTTTGTCTACCTACAAATTGCTAAAAATACCTCAAAACATGCATACACGTAAGATTCTGAGAAGTATGCTTTATCATTTAACCCTTACAATTTTTTAAGTTGAAAGCTTATTGTCAGGAAAATCAGATGCAAAACATACTCTTTTCAGCCAAAGAAATATTTCCCATATCTTGTTATTCTGCTTATTCAAAGTAGATTTTCTTATTTTGGTTTCAGATCACATTAATTGCACTATTTATTTCTTTTTCCTTTGAGATTCTTTTTCATATGTTCTTGCTGTCTCTTGAATTCATTTCCTACTGGCAGGAAGCTCTGAATGATGAGTAGAATTTTAACCTTTAAGAGTTTATCAATCTTTAAAACATTGTTATCTAATTTTTGTGTTTGCTTTTTAGTGGGGGGGGGATATTGTAAACATCTAATGATAAAAAAGTAGTTGTATCTTTTTTTTCAAGATTATTTATACAAGAACCAGGGTACAGGCCAGATATGTGGGAGGGTGAGAGGATTCACCAGAGACAGAGTGGGGAATAGAACAGGCAGACTGACTGAAATAAACTCCTGAGGGGAGCAGTGGGCGAGACAGGAGAGGTATCTACTTACCATATAGGTATCTCCATGGCCGATGGGGATCAAACCAGCACTGCAGAGGCTGTGGACAGCCTCATAGCGCTGCGCTCAACCACCTGAGCCACCAGGGAGGCTCACTAATTGTCTCTAGATCAATAGCTTAAACAGCAATCTATGAGTTTTAGAGAAGCTTATCAGTGGGTCACTCAAGTGCTTGGACTGTGTACTATGAAAAGAAAGTAGCAAAATGCATTATGACTTTATACTGCCTAAAAACACAAAAGAAAGTTTTGCTCAATTGCTTTACTTAAACAAAACACTTGGGAAGCATATAAAACATGATGCATTCTAATAGTTCTATGCATTGGGATGTTGTGCCCAAAAATAAAGCCACCTTTATATGAACAACTGATCTGTGACAGAGGAGCAAAGAATATGCAATAGAACATGGACAGTTTGTTCAATAAATGGTGCTGGGAAAACTGGACCTCCACGTGCAAAAAAAAAAAAAAAAGAAACTAGACCACTACTTCTCACTGTGTACAAAAATCAACTCAAAATGGATAAAAGAACTGGACATAAGACCTGAAACCATAAAATATATAGAAGAAAATATAGATAAAACACTACAAGACATACATCTCAGAAACATCTTTAAAGACTTATCACCCAAAGCAGTGGTAGTGAAGGCAAAGATAAATACCGGGGATTACATCAAACTGAAAAGCTTCTGAACAGTCAAAGAGACATTAACCAAAACAGAAAGACACCCCATTGATTGGGAAAAAATCTTTGCACTCCATTCAACTGATAAAGGACTGATCACAAAGATATACAAAGAACTCACATGGCTCAACAAAAACAAAATAAACAATCCAGTCAAGAAATGGGCAGAAGAACTCAAAAGACATTTCTCCAAAGAGGAAATGCAAATGGCCAACAAGCATATGAAAAAATGTTCAACATCCCTTATCATCAGGGAAATGCAAATCAAAACCACACTGAGATACCACTTTACACCAGTAAGAATGGCACATTTCAAAAAACAAGCAACAACAAATATTGACGAGGATGTGGTGAAAAAGGAACTCTCTTACATTGCTGGTGGGAGTGTAAACTGATCCAACCACTGTGGAAAGCTGTCTGGAGGTTCCTCAGTCTACTAAAAATGGAGCTACCATATGATCCGGCAAGTCCACTACTAGGGATCTACCCAAAGGACACAAAAATAGTGATTCAAAAGAGCACCTGTACACCTATGTTTATTGCAGCACTGTTTACAATAGGTAAAACCTGGAAACAACCCCAATGCCCAAAAATAGATGACTGAATCAAGAAGACTTGGTATATATGCTACAGGGTGGTCCCCAGGAAAGGGGGAGGTTCCCTGCCCCACCCAAGGAAGGGTGGAGCTGAGCAGGAAGAGAAGAAGCTGCAGGAAGAGACGGAGGAAGGAAGCAGGATGGAGCAAGGAGACTTGGAGGAGGCGCATGGAGCCTAGAGACACGTGAAGAAACTGCGCTTGTCTTTTGGTCGTGGACGGGGTGACACAGATGTGGGTGAGACCCGTGGGGAGGTGACAATGGCAGCTTTTATCTTGATGTTGATTTTGCTCTTTTCCTTCCGGGCTTGTCTGGTTGTTTGTGACCCTTTGCTGTGGGTCCCCACTGGAAGATGCTTTAGACTTGTGGCAGGCTTTGGGGCCTTGTTCTGGACCAATCCCATTTGGATGGACTTTTACCCACGAGGGGACGGGTAACTTTGGGTGCTTCATTTAGAAACTAGACTCTTTGCCTTTCCTGTATGGTTTCCTAGTTTTATTAAAGTTCCTTTTCATTAAAGTCTCATATGTTTTGTGTTGATGCGGCGGATGGCAGAACCCATTTAGAATAGGCAGGTTTGCGGGGTTTGGGCTGCCCCTCTCCCTGTCCTATAACATATATACACAATGAAATATTATTCAGCAATTAAAAAAATAACTTCATGCCATTCGTAGCAACGTGGATGGAGCTAGAAGAAATTATGCTCAGTGAAATAAGCCAGAAGGAAAAAGAAAAATATCAGATGGTTTCACTTATAACAGGAATATAGGGGAACCAAATAAGACATCAGCATAAAAAAAAAACAATAACAATATCATGCCAACAAAACAAAAACAGACCATTATAAACCAGAGACTTACTGCAGTGGAGGAGAAGGGAGAGGGGTGAGAGGGAGGATTGGATTCAAGAAGGAGGTGGTAGGAATCTCTGATTTGTAGCCAAGTCAGACTGAAGTTGTGGGTAACTTGGGGACATATACTTGAGACTGGAGCCTGAAGTGGTTGACAGTCTTCTGGGACTGACCTCTTAACCTGTGGATCCAGCCAGTGTCAGAATGGAATTGAGTTATAGGATAGGCACCCTATTAAATTGTTTGTCATGGCAGGGCAGGGGAGGGGGATCCACACAACTGGTCACCAGAGGTGTCAGAAATGAAGTGCCCTGTGTGTGTAATAAAGGAGAAAGATGTGGAGTGTTTTCCCTTTACAGTAGCCTTCTCAGGAAATTCTTGCTTTACCTTCTTAGCATGCCCTAAAGGCACTAGTATTTCTTACTCAACATATGTATAGATTACTGTGTTTTCCAAGATAGATATTATGGATTGTGTGAAATCCAGTCATAGTCAACTCAATAGCATCGAGGATGCCTCTGGATGTCATAAACCTGGAGGATAAAACCTCTTGTTTTTAAGACTCAGTCTGTCTCCCAACCTCTTTCTCTCTGCCCCTGACCACTATATTTTTTAATTGGGCAAACATCTCTTTGTTTTCCCCCAAAATGTTCACTCTTCAAAATGAAGAACACAGGACTGCTGGTCCCTGACTTTAGCTTCTGTTATTTTTATTCCCCTGCTTTAAGGCTTCAAAATGACACGTTGTTTGACAGACTATCAGTCACAAGATAATGAACACTCTATCAGCTTCCCATGAAGGGACTGCTTTCTTGCCTTGAATCCTTTTTGCTCCTGTAGAAGATTGGATTTACTCATGACATGGCATAACCCAGCCCCAGGTGTGCAATACCTTCTACTTGAGGCAACACCCTTGAAATAGTTACTTGTCTTGTCATTTGGTGGAATAATCTTGTAACTAGAATCACTGGGGTAGAGAACAGGGCCATTTGATTCACTTATCCTAGGTCATCTATTCATGAATATCATGTATGATCTAGGCAAGAGCCCATAATTTTTGTATAGTAAGTTCTTTCACTATGAATTAGGGTTTGGGCAGAAATGGAGAGAGAAGTTGGTAGGAAAGAATCTCATATCATATGAGGTTAAGCTCCCTGGGAGACTGTGAACCCTATTTGAGAAAATGAAGTTATTTTCCATAAATATTCATGCACAATGGAGCATAATTTGCTCCTTTGGACTGTTTTTCTGTTTTCATTCATCCCCATAAATGACTCTGTCCTCTATATAATTAATGGTTTCAGTCTTAGGGTGTTCTAAAACCTTTCATGTGTGGGGTACTGATAGAATGCTTATAACAGGAATTCTCTACTTTTCTATTATTTTCTAGGCAGGCCTTACCTGGGGTCTTATCTACATGTGGTTGACTCAAGCTAGTCTTGGCTTATGCTTTTTGTCCAGGAATAATTGTGAATAGCATCCTGTTTCCTTATCAGAGGGTCCTGGTTTGGACATTAAATGACATAGGCACACTAACTTTGCCTAGAAGTCCCAATTACCTGAACACAGATGGTGATTTTCAGGTATTTTCTGACCCAAGTATTTACAGAACTCACGAGATCATCAAATGAACAATATCTCCATGATAAATGGCATTGAGTGGTACAAAGACAAGTCAGAAACTGAATTCATTTTCTCCATTTTTCATAACAATTCCCTGCTTAGTACAGAATGTGGCTTATTGTGATAATGGAGTAAAACTCCTGTAGAGAATAATGGCAAAGGGTTTGCACTATGAACTTGATAAGTCACATCACTTATTCCCATGTTGTCTGCGGATCATTCTGGTCAAAAAAGTAGATGATCAAGTCTGCAGTCTTGGTTCTGGTCCTATTAGAATCTAAATTTCAGTATATGGGGAGTTTGTGTGAGAATGGTCTTTTCTATTTTCTCTACCTCCTCCTTCTGACTCTGACTCCCCATCATCAGAGTTCACATAAAAGAAGCAAGAAGCCTAGCTCAATCCATTTTGACTAATGGTTAAATTAGGAATATGTTTGTAGAGTTGAGTCAATTATATGAGTCTTGAGTTGCCATGGGACTGCTTTGTTGTTAATGGAATCTGGTTAGTTTTTTGCTTTCATATTTGGTAGTGTGCCATTAGGTGATACGAAAAACTCAATTTATTGTCATGGCATGGTTGAGTCAATTGCTTTGTGTCCTAGTTCTGTTCAATCAATCAGTGTCCCTGTACTCACCACTGACATTTTGGCAGCATAGGAATTGAGACACTACTTGCACTGTTCATAGGTAATAAATGCTTTGAGTCTTAGAACAGCAGTCATTAACATAAATTCAATTTATTTTAAAAATTTTCCCAGATGATGTCTTTTTTAGAGAACATGAATTACACTTCCCTGCATGTCTATGGTTTAAAATGTAACTTTCAAAATGGAAGAATTCTTTGAACAGAAATATATAAACTAGGATTCTTACTAGTGAGCTTACAGGGGTGCATTTGAAGATGATGGAACTGAGGATAAGGTAAACAAATGCAGGAGACTGAAATGCACGCAGGCCATTTGAGTAGCAACTTCCAAACTAATAGCATATGAAATCTTGCTGGAATATTTATAAGCTTTGTCTTGCCACTTTGTGAGGCAAGATAGATAGATTATAGGATGTACATAAAGATACATACATACATACATACATAAATACACACACATATAAAGAGAGAGAGAGACTCTCCTATAATCTCTCAAAATTCAAAGTATAAGCTTATGGTACTGATTACAATGTCATAACATTAGAACCACCTCGTACTTAAGTGGTAATGATCGATGATGACCAATTATATCCAATCCTTTACATAATTCTTTCGACTATATGATGAGATCTTGATATCTCCACTTTATCAATTGGTTTGATGCTGGAGATAAAGATTTGGGGGTTAATCTGGTAAAAAATTTCAAGAATTTTACAAATAAATAATGGAAAACCGACCTAGAAACTATTTGAAAGAAAGACATGTTGTTTCCTTTAGCTTAACTGTCATGAGAACTAGTCTTATCTAAAGCAAGGTTATTCTTGACATTTACCTGTTTTGTAAGAAGGATGAGTGAGCTGACTGTGCATTCAAATGTCCAGAAACCAAGCCCCTGGCCATAGGCTCCCAGGATATTGTCAGGCCACAGACTACACATGTCCACAGCAGCAGCCAACTTGTTTCTTCGGGTACTCACTCTATTGGAGTAGTTGAGTTGTGCTTGCTGTAAGACATCATGATTGCTGTGCACCAGGAAAAGTTAATGAAGCATTCTGTATGCAGGTGGGATGATGCTGAAATTAATCATCACTGCAAACTCCTGGATTTGAAAGCAGATGGAGTAGCCCATGGCTTTTCAAACAGCACAGATTGAGATTGTGAGTTGATCTTGTTTGTTTTCCTTTGGAAATCCCTCTCTTTTTCTCTTGCTGTCTTTTGTCTTCCTATCTAAAGGCCCATTGTCTCTGGAATTTACGGAATGTGTGTGAATGTGTGTATGTAAATGTGGTAAACAAGTTTTGCTTCATAACGAGAATATAATATATGGGGTGGGAAACACCCTCTTGACTAACATTCAAAGAAAAAAAAAGAATACTTTCTGAGAATTCAGTTATATGAATGACTCAATTCCAGACAGTCTCTAAAACTCTGCATTATCTTCAGCTCCTTTCTCTCCTTTCCCACTCCACTTCCACTGTTATAAAAGCACCTAAAGAAAGCTAAGGATTCACATCAAGTAAGTCAGGCTTGGCACTTTCATGCCCTTTTCCTTGCAACAGGTACATGAACTATGTTTCATTCTTTCAATTCTCCATTATAGGCTTTTAAAATTGCATTAAGACTGTTTGGTTTTGTATCCAACAGCTCTCTCTTCCACATTCTTTCCCAACATCGCTGTTACTGTATTTTGGGGACATACAGAAAAATTTAAGTTTGTGTTAGATCTTCAAGAGCCACTTGGCTGATAAGTCATCTGAACTATTTCTGGAACACAAATGCAATTACCAAGTCAACTGAGAGCAAGACTCAACTCATTTTGTTATAGGACAGGGAGAGGGGCCCTTTTCTGGGGACCACCCTGTTACAATTTCAGTACATGTCTACCTGTTTTGTCTGAGAGTTAACAGTTGATAGAAGATTAGAATTCCAGAGCCAATATTTTCACACAGTAAGATGACATATAACTTGGACTCATCTAACTAGAACCTTATCTATGGTGTTTGGTAAAGCAAAGCATGTCCAGTCTTGGAATTGTAACAGGGTGGTCCCCAGGAAAGGGGGAGGTTCCCTGCCCCACCCAAGGGAGGGTGGAGCTGAGCAGGAAAAGGAGAAGCAGCAGAAGAGACTGAGGAAGGAAGCAGGATGGAGCCAGGAGACCTGGAGGAGGCACATGGAGCCTAGAGACACGTGAAGAAACTGCGCTTGTCTTTTGGTCGTGGACTGGGTGACACAGATGTGGGTGAGACCCGTGGAGAGGTGACAATGGCAGCTTTTATCTTGATGTTGATTTTGCTCTTTTCCTTCCGGGCTTGTCTGGTTGTTTGTGACCCTTTTCTGTGGGTCCCCACTGGAAGATGCTTTAGTCTTGTGGCAGGCTTTGGGGCCTTGCTCTGGGCCAATCCCATTTGGATGGACTTTTACCCACGAGGGGACAGGTAACTTTGGGTGCTTCATTTAAAAAATAGACTCTTTGCCTTACCTGTATTGTTTCCTAGTTTTATTAAAGTTCCTTCCCATTAAAGTCTCCTATGTTTTGTGTTGATGCGGCAGATGGCAGAACCCATTTAGAATAGGCAGGTTTGCGGGGGTTTGGGCTGCCCCTCTCCCTGTCCTATAACAGAATTATGTTATGCATGTTCCAAACACACTGGGAAGTGAAGGAGCAGTATGGTCAGTCCCACAAGCGTCATTCTTAGAAAAGAGAGACCCTAGGACTTGAAAGGGCGTTTTATCACTTTGAAAGCCTTTATTACTCTTAAGAAACAGAACTTTGCACCTCCTAATGATTTTATTAAGTACTAAGCTAACTGAACTCTTCCCTTTTTAGTGCCTGAAATAAATCATTTGACTTTTAAACCTGTCTAAGAGGCTATATAGATAGGAAATTATATATAATGTTAATAAAAATAAGAATAATTAAGTGATCTTTTATTTTACAAAGGTGATGATGTTCATTTGTAATACCCACACAGGATGCAAACTGTGAGTTGAATTTCCCAGAGAACAGACATAAAATTAGTTCTTCTAAAAATATGATAGCATTCAACCAAAGGTAAAAGAATATAATGAACGATTGTGCTCCAAAGAAAGTCAAGCTATGTGCTCGTTTTCTAGCCTCCCATGGTTAATCAAGCATCCACCCTATATGACTGACCAAAAGGCAAAGAGGACTGGAGACCATTTGATCTTGAGACCATTTGACCTTGAGACCTTTGCATATCTATAATAAGATGAAGCACATTAGCAACTCAGAGGCAGAACAGTATATTGTTGAGTTGTTTGTTGATAAATGAAGACCAGTTCTTATTAAGCTGTTAGAATTTTTCTTTCTCAGCTCAATTATGACCAGCCACACACATTTGTAAATGTGCTCATGGTAGAGACTGATCATGAGCTTGGTCTACCTCAATGATATCTACTTCTGTGGTACACAGTTGGACTATTCTATCTTTCTACCTGTCTCCAATCTCTGTCTTCAACATTGATTAAAAAAAAACACTGTTGACTATGGCATTTTTGTCCCTGTCCTTGAACATTGATTAAACTTTGCCATTGCTATAACCAATAAAACAAGTCAAGTAAACACTATGTGACTCCCAAGGATGGGCCATTAAAATTCTACGTACTCCTAATTTGTTCTATGGAAATACTTGGTATTGGAATCCAGCTCCATGCGGGAGAACCAAACTGGCCCCCACAGAGAAACTATACAGAGATTTCATGTGTTTGTGTTTCTGCCAAAATCCCAGCTGACATCCAGGTCAACTGCCAGCAAAACCCACCAGACATGTGATTGATGATGCTGCTAGACTATCCAAGCCCAATCTGTCACAATCTCCCCAGTTGTGTCCCAGGCATTGCAGAAAAGGGCCAACCCCACTGTGTCCCATCCATATTCTTGACCCTCAGAATCTGGGAGGATAATAAAATGATTGTTTTATGCCATTAAGTTTTAGTGTACTTTGTCACACAGCAATATAAACTGGAACAAAGTCAAAGCTCAAACTTGGCTTGCTTGTGAGCCCTGAAACAGAAAATCATATTCCATCCTCAGAGATCTCCTACGGACCATAAAAATCCTTTAGTTTCTGTAAGTTGCAGACTTCAGTGGGAACTTAGTTCGATGAAATGTATGCCTCCAAGTGACTCCAAGAGAAAGACTTGACCCTCTTCTGAAGCACATAATTATTCAGTGAATAAAAGTGCATTTTATCCTTATTTAAAGCAATGTCTTAATCTTGGTATTACAATAGTCTAATCTCCGTAAAAACAGGAAGTTCCTTGTTTCCTGCCGGGTGGGATGGGAAGGGTGGAGCTGAGCAGCAAGGAGACTTGGAGAAGGAACATGGAGAAACCTAAGGGGAGACATGGAGGAGTCATGTGAAGTAGAAAGACATGTGATGAAGAAGGCCCACTTCCCTCTCAGCTTTGGACTTGTACCAAGGACTTTGGGAACATGGAAGGAAACACATGGAGTCAAGACATGTAGAAGTATTTGGAAGAGACACATGGGTAAGAGACCCATGGGGAACCTGATAATGGCAGCTGTTACCTTGATTTGTACTTTGATGTTGCTCCTTTTGTCCCAGTCTTGCCTGGCCCTTCTGCCCCTTTCCTATGGTTCCCTGCCAGTAGGTTCCTCAGACTGGCATGCTTTCAGGCCACTGTGGTCCTCCTTGGGCCAACCCTGTTTGGCTGGTGTAGGGGCAGGACAGGGATGGAGCAGGATCTCTATGATTGGCCCAGACAGGTAAAGGAAAGAGTCCTGGAGCCCTCAGTGGCTTTTTCAGGCTTTTATTGAGTTTACCGGGTACATGGCAGCAGGAGTGCTGGGGGACCGAGAGGCTGGCAGGCCTCCCAGCCCCCAGCAAATCTTCATTCTCTCTGGGCTCTCATGGTCTCATTCTCTCTTTTCTCCTTCTCGTTCCCTTCTTATTCTTCTTCCGGTGGTTCTGTCTCCGTCACACCACCCTTATAGGCCCCATCTCAGCCCAGGTGTACCCACCTGTGTATGCCCACACCTCACTCCAAGCGCCAGCCATCAGGCAGGCATTCAGGACCACTGGGATCCATCATTAATCCTAATGGTGGGAGGGCAGAAAAGCCTGATACTTTACTTACCCTACAGCTGGACATTTGCCCACAAGGGGATGGTAACTTTGGGTGTTTTATTAAAAAACTATTATCTTCTCTTCTCTTCTCTCTCCATGCACATTAATCCTATTAACGGCTCTATACTCTAAGAATTTGCTTTGTTTTTATATGACAGATGGCAGAGTCCAATTACAGCATGCAAGTTTGGAGGTCCTGGGGTGCCCCTCAGCCTGCACACTAGCAGTATCTGGAAGTTTACTGTATTTCCTGCAAAGAAAACTTTAAAAGAGAAATGCCCTTTTCTTACACAAATTAGAAGGGTCTTCTCCACCTTTAAGATAACCTGTCCTATTGCACCCCCCATTCCACTTCCCCATAGTCAGAAGAGTTAAAGTCTTGTTCTGACCTACAGAACAGAATTTACTCAGATTTTAGACAAACTGAATTCTTCAAATGGCTTGGAGGCCAAATTCATTGTTTTATTGCCTAAATCATCACATGGAAGAACACCCACCCCTCTCAAGGGTGGTTGAAACTCTCTTCTTGATTGAAATATCTGATGCAAACACTTCTCCCTATAGAGAGCTGCAAAGGAAAAGGAAAAGTCACTGATTTCCTCCTTCCTGCATTTCACAGGAATAAATTACTATTCTTAGGCCTTTTTTTCCCCTGTTGTGGGAGTCAGACTGCACCTTAGAGGCTCTCAAGGGAACACCCACATCCAGGTGACCAGGCCAGACTCTCCTCCTCCAGCCCACCCCAAAGCACACATCTGTGGAGTGTGCCCGCATGTCCAAGTGCCCCTTATCAACGCAAACGAGGCAAAGGCCTTTTCAATTTCCTTTTCTCATCAATCTAAGGGAACAGATGATTCGTCATTTTCCCCCTAAGTCGGATCAGAGGGAAAGTGCATCTTGTTTGGAACTAGACACTTGTTCCTGAAGCTCACAGTTTGATTCAGATCCCCAGGGGTCAGAGAAAGCAATCAAAGCAGGAAACTGATGCAAGCCCTTAAACTGCCAGGCCTCCAAGCAGATAGCTCTAGGAGATCAGTTTGTCCTGGGGGCAGGAGGAAACATTTGATGAATTGTAGAATCTCAGTAGCAGCTGAAGTGCCATGTATTATGAATTGACGCCCCCACCCCCCATCCCCTGGTGGAAGCAGAGTAAATGGTCAAAGGCCAAGGAATAAGTTAGGACAAAGAGAAGGAAATAATTAGCAGTATCAGTAAAACTACAAAGTACTAACTGCAATGCTAGTCATTGATTTCCAGTTTCCTGTTTGAATTCAGCCAAGTTCTTCATCAGAGCATGTTGGTATTATGCATGTCCCATCATCATTTGCCCAAAGGGTCACTGGACAAAGTGTCCTGGTATTAGACCAGCTCTATTAGAAAAGACCCATAAAATGGAACCTTGATATTCACTGGGGGTTCCTGGCTTACTGACACCTCTGCATATTTGCCACATATTTTGGAATTTCATAGTCTCTCAAGAATTTTGTGAATTTTGGGACTGGGACAAATGTTCCCAGGTTACCTCTCTGACCTGGGTCCAACTTTCAATATGCTGTCTCTTCTAAACCATTTCTACCTAGAGATAAAGATGGTTTCTTCTTTAATACCTGTACAACACGCCTTCCATCATCAAGCACTTGGGGAGAGGAAAACACCCTATAAATATGTAGCTAACACTAGACAAACACATGTCAGGCTTTCTTCCTACTCTGCAAACTCTTTCTGGTACCCCTGCCACCCCCAAAGTCTCCTTTACCCGCCTTCCACTATGAAACTGGACTCTTTACTCACCCTTCCTCCTCTCTTTCTTTTCTTCCTCCTCTCTTCTAAAGAGCAATAACTGAAAAATGCACCCATCCCACCTTATCTCAAGGTGGGATTTTATTTTTTTATTTTATTTTATTTTAAGATTTATTTATGTATGCAAAAGCTGGGGTGCAGGACAGAAGTGCGGGGGATGAGAGGACTCACCAGCAACAGAGTGGGCAACAGAACAGGCAGACTGACTGAAATACACTGCTGAGGGGAGAAGTGGGTGAGACAGGAGAGGTCTGCTGTGCCATGTGGGTAGCTCCCTTGCTGGCCAGGGGTTGAACTCATGTTGCAGAGGCTGCAGTTTGCTTCATAGTGCTGCACTTAACCCCGTGAGCCACCTGAGAGGCCCCTCGAGTTGTATTATGTATTTTTTTAATTTTTTAAAGATTTATTTATTCATGCATACAAGAACTGGTGTACAGGCCAGATGTGCAGGAGGGTGAGAGGATTCATCCGAGACAGAGTGGGGAGCAGAACAGGCAAACTGACTGAAATACACTGCTGGGGAAGCAGAGGGTGAAACAGGGAAGAAGATCTGCTGCTCCATGTGGAGAGCTTCACAGCGTTGCGCTCAACCGCCTGCACCACCAGGGAGATCCAAGGCCTAAAGAAAGTTAGCTCTGTACCTAACTAAAATCATGAGGGCAGCTGGAAATTTAGTGCCAGATTTTACCTCCTTACATTCAGCATTACGGAAGATACTTCCCACCTTGGTGCTTGAGTTTCTCATCTTTAGGATTTTGAAGTCAGAAGGCAATCACCCACTTTGGCATTCTTTCAAGCCCATCAGGGAGCCAACACCATGCATGTGGAAAACAAATGTCAACATACTGGCATCTGGGCTAATAAACAGATCTGCTAATTGTGTTTTATGTGAAATGTAAAATTCAAGGAAAACACTGGGGGATATTAGTGTTGCTAAGCAGAGTCCTGTGCCATTTTAAAAAATATGCTCATTCCTGCTCTGCCACTAATCATCTGTGAAACTGGGTAATTGGATAACATATATGAGCTTCAATTTTTTAATTTTACATTATAACGTTTTGCAATTAGGCTTGATGCTCTCTAAGGTGTACTGAAATTACTATGGACTACTGTTTGAAGGGACACACTCAAGCTAAACACCTATGGCTAAACACCTACACTTGTACTCCTGGATACAAACCTAACAGAAATACAACCCAAAAGACTTGTGCAAAGATATTCACAGCCATGCTGTTCAGAAGAGTGCGATTGTGAACTGAATCTCATATAGGAGATTGTGGTCTCCTATAAGATATATTCATATCTTAATCCCTAGAACCTGCAAATTTGACCTTGTTTGGGGAAAGAAGCTTTGAGATCAGAGATCAGATCATCTTGGATTACCTGGTAGGTTCTAAATTAATGACAAGTATCCTTATCAGACAGGAGCGGAAGAAGAAAACTCTGTAAAGACAGAGGCAGGAACCTGGAAGCATCAGAAGCTGAAAGAGGCAATGGGAGATTCTCTCCAGCACCTTCTGGAGGAGTACAGCTTTGTAGAAAACTGAATCTCATAATCTTGGCGTCTGAGACTGACAGAATCTACTCCTGTTATTTTAAGCAATCGAGTTTGTGGTAATTTGTTACAGAAGTCCCCAAAAATAATACAAGCCCCAAACTGGAAAGTTCCACATTTCCAAGGATAGTAGCATGAGTATGTAAGTGGTCGTGCTGTCACACAATGGAATACCATACACAATGGTGAGTACGGACAGCAGGAATAATGCTCGTGAATAAAATGTTAAAATAAAGAATCTAGGCTCTAAGTGGATCAAGCATGCTTCTATTAGCATAAAGTTCAAAAACAGTAGACTTTATGACAGGATAGCTGTCAGAACTGGAGTTGCTCTGGGCAAAAGACACTGACTGCAAGGGGCACAGGGAGCCAGCCCCCTGGGGTGATGGGAGTGTTCTGTTTTGTAATCTGGGTAAGGTTACAAGGGTATGTGTTTTGGTAAAAATAAGTTTAATCGTATACTTAAGTTTGTACTTAATATGTATGTTCACCTTCAAAAAGTTTCGAACAAATTTGTGTAATTTTAATCTTTTTCAAACAACAGATTTTAATATACATGACATATTTGCCTTATAATGAATCATAATTTTTTCTAAAATGAGGAAAAATGTGTATTAATCAATACTAGGTTACAGCAAACAAGAATGTACTTCTTCCATTTGCATCTTTTTGTATCCTTGTATTTGTCTTGTTATTCTGAAACTGTGTGCTTTTAATCTTAAAATATGAAGAGAATTGAGTATTTTCTTTACCTCAATAGAAAATATTGAACTGGGTTTACAGTATGATTTGTACTAGTATAGAAGAGAGTTGCCTATGGTAGTCATATGAAGAGCACTTTGTACATTTAAAGCAGAATTGCTGCGTACTAAATCCACATATCAGTGACTATGACAATGGTTATTTAGTTTTCACATGTTCACATCTAAATATTATAGCAATCCCCCAAGTGTGAATGCCACTTTGACATTCAAACATCACCCTATTATAAAGCAAGTTGACATGAGCTATTTGATAGTTCCTGGCTTGCTCATGACATTGCCTTTATAAACCCATAAGCTCACCTCCTCCTGGAAGACCCCCTTGCTTGCAGCTACATGTATTTACTTAGTGCCAATGTATCCATGTTTAGCTTACCTTTGATTCGTCACAAAAGTCTTTAAGTGATGTTTTGTAAGTGTTCCTAATTTGTTTCCATGTGCATGGGCTATACAGCCTGTGCAAATTTTAAATATCTTAAAACATTTAGGCATAGCGGCCACCTTAGTTTTCCTAAAAAAGCACACTTAGAGAAAGATTCTTGTGCAAGCGATTTATTAAGGAAACACTCTTAGGAGAAACTGGTGACAGAGTGGGGAGAACAGAACAGGGAAGGGGGCAAACTGTGATTGTGTGCAAGTCATGCCAAGGGTAACTCCAGCCTGATCCTGCAGGGGGCTCTGGAGTGTAAATTACACCTAAGAGATTTCTAAGGGAGCTGGGTTTTCATATTTCCATGCTATTGGTGTCTGGCTGCCACCATTCTGGGAGATCATAAACTCTCAAACACTGATTTTTGACCCGCACAGAAGCAGTTCAAGGGCAGATCTCTGAAGAACGCCAGCAAGCACAAAAGCTTGATGCAGGAAGGATGCATCAAACAGTAAAAGGACCCGAAGGGACAGAGGCGGAGTACAGGGCCTGCTGCAGGGCCGTCCCTCTCTCTGTGAGTCCTCTGTCTTCAGCCTGGAACAGTGCCCTCATTACCTGGACCGACACACAGCCTAGGACCATTCCTTCTCTCTCCCCTGCACTGTGCTGGGCTCAGAGAATGGTAAAGGCTTGCCATTCCCTGAGCTCTGCAAAACTGGATATAGGTCCCTTTTATTTTCCAGTCTCCCCAAGACAATCAAGACAATCATGTCTCAAATAAGGATAATAGTCATATTTACCTTCCGATATTATTTTGAGGATTACATGAATTAATACGTGGAATTAGAGGCATAATAAGCGGAAAGTATTTACAACAGGAGCTGGCCCATGAGAATTCTCCAAGCCTTTCCAGGTATTTATTATTAAAGGCAGGGATTCATCAGTAAAGATAGAGGCAAAGGTACATTCACCATGAAACTACTGAAGCTTAAGCTCCAGGGCCCCTCACTTAATTTGGATTAGTAACGTGTTACTTTTCTTATAGAGAACTCACCAAAGTTCATGAACTTTGGGCCTACAAACTTTGGGCTCCTCGAAATGAATTGTAGCTTTCGTTCTCTCATCTCTTAGAAGCATTAACACACTAGAGGGTGGAAAGGAAAATGATTTTGTTTTATTTTTATTTTATTTTTTATTTATATATATTTTACATCATTGTTCATTTTTAAACCATGTTTGCTCCCCCCCACCCCCGCTCAGGTGTAGTCCCCATAGAATTTCCTTCACCAATGTACCTGTGCACCATCACCCCAGTCTCCTCTGCTCCTCCCTCCCTCCCTCTGATCCCTCTCCCTCCTCCTCTCCTGCAGGATGTCTCTGGTTTATAATTGCCTGTTTTTGCTTTGTTGTGTTTTGTACTGTTATTATTTTTTTTTACACTGATGTCTTATTTGGTTCCCCTATATTCCTGCTATAAGTGAAACCATCTGATATTTTTCTTTTTCCTTCTGGCTTATTTCACTGAGCATAATTCCTTCTAGTTGCTGTGAATGGCATGAGTTTATCTTTTTTGATCGCTGAATAATATTCCATTGTGTATATATGCCACATCTTGATCCAGTCATCTGTTTTTGGGTGTTGGGTTTGTTTCCAGGTTTTACCTGTTATGAATAGTGAGGAAAGTGATTTTAAATCCATCAACCATCCCCTCTGACTAACCATGATGCCACCATGTGGACTCTACATCCACACCATCCTCCACATCATAATTGCCATCGCCATAAACTCCATCAACACATCGCCATAAACTCCATTAGCTTCGTTAATATCACGATTCTGATTTGCACCACCAACCATCCTCCTCCTCCTCTTCCGCTTCACCATCATCCATTTAATGGTATTGATACTCTGTGTTCTCATTTATTCTCCTAACTTTTCTAAAAAAATAAATAGAGGGCCTTTCCAGTGGTGCGGCGGGTTGAGCACAGTGCTGTGAAGCTGTCCACAGCCTCTGCAGTGCCAGTTCAATCCCCGCCTGCTGTGGAGCTACCCACATGGTGCGGCAGACCTCTCCTGTCTTGCCTGCTGCTTCCCTCAGCAGTGTATTTCAGTCAGTCTGCCTGTTCTGTTCCCCACTCTGTGTCTGGTGAATCCTCTCAACCCCCACACCTCTGGCCTGTACTCCAGTTCTTGTATAAATAAATATATCTTTAAAAAATAAATAAAAAATAAAAATGGAAATAGAAAAGGAGCATGTGATAAGGTCTTCATTCCTGAGTCAAACAAAGAGGAACACAGACTGTTTGATTTTACCAGGGCTTACATTATGCTGCCTTCAATTGGCACAAAGTAGACAGCGTTTATCCAAGGAGCCGGCCTTCAGAGCCCCAGGTGGCCAAATGTAGGCTCTGTCACGGGAGCCTAGTTCTCTGTCACCTAGCCAAGTGACAATAAGTGTAACTTCGGGGAAATTTCTTTATGCATAAAATGGAAGGAGCATAGAACCTGTATCGCATTGAGAAATTGGAGTTAAAGGACCACACAGTCCTTGCAGCATGAAAGGCATTGTCTAGGTCTGTCAAATGTCACCACTCACCCCACTGGAACCCTTCCAAAGGACAGAATTCAATATAACTTAATATAAAGAACATAGACATTAAAAAATGTAGCAAGACTAATGAAAGGAAAGAGAGTGCAAATATGTTAACCATGAGCGCTAAGCTAGTTCTAATAGCAAATATTTTGCTGATATATTTTTTTTTTTTAAAAAAAGATGAGATTCCATGACTGTTACTTACATAAATCTTGGATCTGTGGAGAGGTTAAAACTGAAATCCAACACAGTCAAGGTGATTTTGCAGATAATTAAGCAGATGTATTAAAGCTGGAGATTGAAAGCAATCAAATTTAATAAAAGGCTAAATTCAGACAGTGTGGAGACAGATGATACTTTGTCCCTTAAACTTTCTTCTCTGAATGTGACTTATCTCAGCTGCCTTTTCAATAAGAAATGACTAGTGAGGGGTTCAAGGTCTTATTCTTTGGCAAGAGGTTCAAGTGCTGATGTCCATATTGCAGGTAAGTCAATATGTAACAGGGGGGTCCCCAGGGAAGGGAGAGTTTCCAGGTTCCCTGCCCCACCTAAGGAAGGGTGGAGCTGGGCAGGGAGGAGAAGCTGGAGAGACTAAAGGAAGGAAGGAAAGGGAGCAATAGGAGACCTGGAGGAGGCACATGGGGCAGAAAGACAAGCTGTGCTTGTTTCTTGGCCTTGGACTAGTACCAGAAACTTGTTTGGCTGATGAACAAGGAAGATGGAAGGAGACTCTTAAAAGAAAGAGAAATGTGGGTGAGAGACCTGGAGGGAGGCTGACAATGGCAGCCTTTATCTTGATTTAGGTTTTGATTTTCTTCTTTCCTTTCCAAACTTGTCTGACCCCTTCTGCCCCTTTTCTCTACCCATCTTCTGGGTCTCTACCAGAAGATGCCTTAGACTTGTGGCAAGATTTTGGGGCTCAGTGGTCATACTTTGGGCCTAACCTGTCTGACTGGGTATTTACCCACAGGGAATGAGTAACTGGGTGCTTAATTTGGAAACTATATTTTTTCTTTTCTCTTTACTGCATAATTGTATTAAAGTTCTATTCTAGTGAAGGTCTTATGAACTAGAGTACGTTTTGTCTTGATATAGTGAAACGCAGAGCCTATTTAGGGCAGGCAGGATTGGGGTGTCCCAGGTACTCCTCACCCTGCCCTGTAATACCCATGTTGTAGTAGCAAATAATAATAATAATGTAAATTATAATATCAATATTACTTTGCAACCTTCTGCTCTGTTGTGTTTGGCTGATTGGACATGGGAGATTATTTGTCAACAGCAACCTTTGTGTCAAAATAATTAACATGAACCCTTATTTCTGGTAGAAAAAATATTATGTCAACAAAAAGAACATCATAAACTAAATTGTCCAAAATTTTAGGTTTTTTGCTAACTTATTTCTCAGCTACAATTTTCCCCATTTGGAAAACTGGAAATTTATAGCAGTGGCTCTTGTCCTGGAGGCATTTCAGCTGCAGTGTTCACTCTTGGTGGGTTAAACCCCTTGGCAAGAAAGTAGCTGCCAGCATGACTAGTGAAGATGCACTATGCTTGACATGACTGGTTTTGATGTGTCCCTGGGATACTAGAATTGTCCCAAGTAAGTAAGTAAAGTGAATTTGTCAGTATTTGTATAAAGGTTGTTCCTAAAAAACTGGATTTGACAAGAACATTTGGAAATGGAGGACCCCCGAATGGTCCAATCATGAATCTTAATTTTTTTTTTAACCAGCCTCTGCTCTTTATGATTGCTTTGATGCCAATATTTTTTTAACACCTCCAGTCCAAACACTGTCCTCAAGGTATTACCTGCACTATCTCATCTAATTCCCACAATTGGTGCCTCACACGGAGCCTCCTGATATCCTTCACACCATCAGTTTCCTACCACAATCACCTGTACTTCTACGTCCTGTTATAATAATAATGATGACTATTGTTGCCACCATTGTTATGGTTTTGGGGCCTAGATCATACATTCGTGGGTGAGCCAAACACGGTGGGGAGTTCCCACCCCTGAGATGAGCCCTCAGCTAATGAAAGACAAGAATTGGTGAGCAAACACTCTAGCTTTCTTGCCTATCAGGTGGGGCCAATCTGAAGCATGTTCTGTGATGTTTCCTGTACATTCCAATATATACTTACAATGCGCTCTGTATCATTTCTCTCCCTTCCTCATCTCACTTTCCATGCCCCTAAGTTTCCTGGGATCGCCCTCCAGATAATCCTTGTCTCAGGATTAGCTGCTGAAGGAACTGAAAAATGAGACAATCCTCACACACTTTTGAAAATTATTTTTATTCTCAGATTTCAGAGAAGACTAAGATTCAGAGTAATTTAGTAATGAGCCTAAGATCACACCATTAGGGTCCTTCCTGGTGGCACAGGGCTTAAAGACAGCGCTATCAAGCTATCACTAGCTACTGCACCACGAGTTTGATCCCCAGCCAGCCAGCAGACATGGCGCAGGCTGCCCACATGGCGCGGCAGACCTCTCCTGGCTCGCCCGCGGCTCCCCTCGGCAGTGTATTTCAGTAGATCTGTCTGTTCTGCTCCCCACTCTCTCTGGTGAATCCTCGCACCCCCCACACCTCTGGCTTACACCCTAGTTCTTGTATGCATAAATAAATAAATCTTTAAAAAAAAGAAAATTAGGAAAACTGGATCCCATCTATAACTGACACTTCCCACACTCCCTTGTAAAATCAGGAGAGCTAATTTGCCATGCCATTGGTGCACAGATATGGCTTGTGAACACAAACATCTAGAACTTGCAACGTTCTTTCTCATTAAACTGGTTTTCAAGTTTTTATATCTCGGCAGGGCATTTTCTTGTTTGAGCCGGTGTGCAGAGTCGCTTGCCTTTGTCTCAGCAGATCCACTGCCCAACCCTCTCCACCTGGGGAGGCTGCCTGATAGAACTTACAAAAGCCCACATCTGAGCAAAAAGTCATAAAAGTCAAGGGCAACAGCTAAACTTTTTCTTTATCAAGCATGGTAATAACTGAAATCAGTTTTTCAGAAGTGAAGAGTAGGTGGTGGGATATAATGAGCAAATACATCTTGGATCGTTGTTTTAAAAAAAAAAAACCAGAATTCCTTATTTCACATTATAATCAAAATGCATTAAAATATTATAGGAAAATATGATTGAAGACAGAGAAGTCTCAGAGCAGAAATATGTTTTAAAATGTCATATTAAAAATATCTTGAGATAAAAAATAAGACTGAATACTTAAAAGTACAAAATGGGTATTTTTAGCTGTGAAGACACATAATGGAAAAAGCAGGTGGGAATCGACTAGGTAGGCAGAAAAAGAGCAAAGATCCAAGTAAATACAGGACATTTGCATGAGAAGGCCCAGAGAGGTAAAAAGGATTCAAAGGTCACATAAAAATTAAGTCATTTTCTACAAGCTCCTAAGGTTTTCCCAGAGAAAAAAAGGAATGCACTTGGGAGGCAGGGGAGTGGAGGAAAGAGTGGTAAACCCCTAGAGTGTCCTTCCTCATTTTTTAAATATTTATTTATGCATACAAGAACTGGGGTACAGGCCAGAGCTGTGGGTGAGAGGATTCACTGGAGACAGAGTGGGGAGCAGAACAGGCAGACTGACTGAAATACACTGCTGAGGGGAGCAGCGGGAGAGACAGGAGAGTCTGCTGCACTATGTGGGTATCTCCTTGGCCAGGGATCGAACTCGTGCTGCAGGGGCTAGCTTCATGTGTTGCATCTTAACCCCTTGCACCACCAGGGAGGCCCTCCTTCCTCATTTAATAAAGTTCAACTCATATTGAAATCTCAGAGCCATCAGTTGGCTGGCATTGCCTTAGTCAGCCGGTCACTTTGGGAGTCACTTCTTCCTGTCTTTCAGGATAAAGTGAAACTTCTCAGCAATGGTTTGCCCAAATGCATTCTCTGGTATAGCCCCGTCTTTTTTTTTTTTTTTTACGATTTATTTATGCATATAAGAACTGGGGTGTAGACCAGAGGTGCAGGGGTGGGGTGAGCGTATTCACCAGAGACAGAGTGGGGAAAAGAATAGGCAGATCTACTGAAATACACTGCTGAGGGGAGCAGTGGGAGAGACAGGAGAGGTCTGCTGCACCATGTGGATTGCTCCCCGACTTGCCAGGGATCAAATTTGTGCTGCAATAGCACTGTGTCTTTAACTTCTGTGCCACCAGGGAGGCCCCCAGCCCTGTCTTCTAACTGGCAATTCTATGTGTGCCAAGCAATACATGAGCTGGTATATTCATTCCCTCTGCATCCCTCACTATCCTGTAGCCCAGCCACCTGGCTCGCTCCACTGTGCTTTAATACTAACCAATGCAGGAAGTTCCTTGATTCACTGCACACACCAAGCCCCCATCCCACCCAGGTATACTTTAGTATAGGGATTGTCACAGAGATTCTGAATCCTCTGCTCACTTGTTTCTGAAAATACCCACGGGCACTAGGCTGTATTTTATCTTCAGAGCTTAACTAAGACACTGAAGATGGTAGTTGGGGATTTCTGTTAAATTGAGTCAAATCGAGTATGTTAAACATGGCATTTGCCTGAACATATTTCTTAAAGTCTTTAGTTTCATATTTCACAAATCCTTTGTCCCAGGGGATTTCTGAAAATCATCTTGGATATTTGTCTCCAGATGTCTTTATGATGCAATAAATTAAGGCAAGCAGGGTTTTCCAAATGATACCCACAATCAACTGAGTCACAAAGAGGCCAAGAGATGTGTTACTTCCACAGCCCAGTAATTTGGCAAAGCTCAAACTAGAACTCCTTTAATGAGGGTAAGCTGATACTTCATAATGAGGCTAAGTTGAATTTTTGTAGATGCTCATTTGTCTTACGGCTGTGGTATGCTTAATCACCTGAATGTCTCAGCTGTGTTGCTTTCATATGGCCCAGGCTAGAAGAAGGGCCCACACTCAGCTCCCAGGAAACTGGGTCGCCTGTAATAATATGTCACAGCTTTAAGATTCTGCAGTTTGGGAGGGAGCGGACTAGGCTCGGCAATCAGAGGGAATTTACTGCTGGTGGATGGCGATTTGCTGCATTTTGCATTCTCTGCTGTACAATGACTTTGATTGCCAGCACTGTCATTTCAGGTTTGACATCTTTCTCTGAGGAACATCTGTGGCATGCAGCATTTCTGCACAGGCAAAAAGACAGACAAGACACTGCTAATTTTTTTTAATTACATGATACAGTTTGACATATACAGTAACCGTTATGCTGCATCTGGCTTACAGAATTTTTCAACTTTGCAACAGTTTCTCATATTATTTCTTTCAGTTTTTCTAAATCACACCTTCGTGTCCATGTGAACTTCCAACTTTGGGGGTACAATGATGGGTTACTTCTTTCTCTTATCTTTCAGAGATGTGTCCTTTAAAATATGACCCTCAGCCATATAGAAAAGCTCAAAAGAAGGTCATCAGGGTCCATTTCCCTATAAGTCCTCCCTATTTTATAAGTGCCTTCCTTTTGGCATTGCCTGTCATCTTTCCATGTCAAAATTCCACCCTGTTCTTCACATTGTTCTAAACTATCCAGTTAGGAGCGAAGACTTACCTAAGAAATATCTCTACACAAAACCTTAGCAATTTCATGTTTAAATCCCTACGTATTTCCCTCATACACACTGGCATTGACTTAAAGCAGTTACTCTTTGCCAGGAATGACATCCAGTGAGTCCTAAGGGAAGAACTGCAGGAATCAATGGTAGTTTCTGAACAATTAAAGATGAGAAGATCTTGTCACATAATAAAACTGGTCCTACTTTCAGCATTACCTGGAGAAGGGGCCACATGGTGTTTTTCTGGGTTCCCAAAATATTTAAAAGGGGAACTTTAAGTTGGCGTTGTTGAAGGAGGATGACCCCAAATCCTTGCATCAGGAATCCACTCAGCTTGCACCAACCTTGACTTCCAAATGGAATTGTCCATCTACCACAGGAAAAATGATGGCATCTACATCATAAATCAGAAGAAAATCTGGGAGAAGCTCTTTCTTTTGTTGCTATTGAAATTGAGTTTAGGTTACTGTCACATCTTCCAGGAATACTGGCCAGTGAGCTGTGCTGAAGTTTGCTGCTTCGCTCCTGGAACCTTAATTAACCAGGTTCAGGCAGCCTTCCTGGAGCTCAGGCTTGTATTGTTGACCACCAGACTCACAGAGGCATCTTCCTTTAACCTGCCTTCATGGCTCTGTGTAACACAGAATCTCCTCTGTGCCTCGTGGACGCAGCCATCCCCGCATCAACGAAGGAGTTTACTCTGCAAGTCAAGGTGGGAGGCATTGGCGTAGGAAGTTCCATGTATGTGGGCTGCCCCTTCCCTTCCACACCATAGGAGATCATGCCCTATCTGTACAGAGATCTGAAGAGATTGACTAGAAGAGTAGGTGCTGCTAAAAAGGACGAGACAAAGGAGGAATTTCAGGATGAGTGGATTACTGCTACATAACCCAAAGCTGCAAGCTGATCTAAAGGCACAGGTGCTTTCTGTACACCCAGAAGTTCTCTGGTGAAACTGGAACACTCAACCTGCCACTGAAGACTGGTCTGCATTCCCCCTGTTCATACCAGTGAACAGTGGGTAGGAACGCAGCTAAATGGTCGTAAGCTGGTCTTTTACAAACTCCTTAGACAGAAAATGGAAATTAAATTGACCAAAAAATACAGCCTCTAAAGCAAACAAACAAAAAAATGGATTGTGCTTTTTACCATAGTGCCCTATGTCACAACAGGGTATTGAAACAGCTGTTTGACATTGGTCCTGGTTAATGCACTAAAACACTGTGGGGCCCTGGGCAAGCCAAATTACTGCTCTGGTTACAGTTCTCTGAAGTGTGAAAGATGGGAATGTATATTAAAAGCTGTACTTACTCACATGGTATACACTTATACACAGCTGTAAACTTCCTGCAGAGAAGTAAATGAAAGTTTCTAGAACATTCCAAAAAATTTCCTACACCTAGATATAGGGACAGTAACAAAACTAATGACAAGATAACTTACTCTGGAGCTTTATTATCATGAATAATGATACTTGCTTGCCACAGATGAAGTATAGATATAGTAAAACACAAAACAAAAAACAGAATATGATCTTGTCCTGGACTAACAACAATTTTTACCCATTACACTTTTAAATAGTTGTAATCATTATTCAGATTTGTCTATAGTTATTGATTAAGGATGTTTGTAGGGTAAAGAAAATATCAGGATTTTCTGCCCTCCCGCCATCAGCATAGATGATGGATCCTTGCGGTCCTGAATGCATGCCTGATGGCGGGCACCTGGAGTAGGGTGTGGGCATAGGTAGACGGGATTCACCTGGGCTAAGACTGTGCTTTTAAGGGCGGCATCACAGTGACACCAGAAAGCAGCAGCAGAAGCCGAGAAAGAAGCCGCAGAAGCCCAGAGAGAAGCAAGAGCAGCAGAAGCCAAGAGAGGGCTGGAAAGCCCAGAGTGGGGACCTGCTGGCCTCCCGGCCCCCCGGCACTCCTGCCTGCCATGTACCTGGTAATCCCAATAAAAGACCTACAAAAGCCACTGAGGACTCTGACTCCTCCTTCACCCGGTCTGCTGGATCAGAAAACCTGCTCAGTGGTCCTTCCTGCCCCTACAATGTTCCTTAAAAAAAGAAAGTGTATTTCCTTGGATCATGAGTGCTTTTGTGGTGGGAGAACTACAGGGACTATACCTGAGGGGAGAAATCAAATACTGCACAAGAATATTAACAATGTTGTAAAAAAATAAATTACTAAGTTGAAAAATTGAATCTTCCTAGGAGTTTATTTTTTGGTGATATTTATTTTGGTCTATAGGATATGTATCAGCTTAGATTAGACACTGCCCTCTGTATAGCAGTGGAGGGTATTAGAAATGATATGAAAGATTAAAGATAATAATCCATTCCCTGAAGTTACTCTCCTGAAGAGATGTCCCTCACTCTGCTTTGTGGGTAGGTTGTGTACTTCTTTGCCTAATAAAATGTAGCAGGGCAGCAATCCCACTGCCCACCTGTGACTATGCAGGTGCCTCTTTTCACCAACTCTCTCCTCTGCAGGCCAGCAGCCTTCTTGCCTGCCCGGGACCTGTCAAGGCCACCCACCTGCAACCATGCAGGCCTCTCTTGGCAAACCTGACCCTTCTGGGGCAGCTCTTCCTGCCTGATTCTGTCTATGCAAGTGTCTTTAACTGTTTTAGCCCTTCCCTAATAAACCTGCCCTTTAAATTAAAAAAAAAAAAAGAATAAAATAAAATGTGGCAGAAGTAAGAGATGTTGTAGGGTCAGGAATGGACCAGTGCAGGTTTTCTATGATCCAGGAGACCGGGTAAAGGAGGAGTCAGAGTCCTCAGTGGTTTTGGTTTTTATTGAGATTACCAGGTACACGGCAGGCAGGGGTACTGGGGGGCTGGCAGGCTGGCAGGCCTCCCCGCCCCCAGCAGGTCTTCACTCTATCTGGGCTCTCCGGCCTTCTCTGCTTCTCTCTCGGCTTCTTCCCGGTTTCTACTGGCGTCCCTGTGACGCCACCCTTAAAAAGCACAGTCTCACCCCAGGTGAATCCCATCTACCTATGCCCACACCCTACTCCAGGTGCCCCCCATCAGGCATGCATTCAGGACCGCAAGGATCCATCATCTATCCTGATGGCGGGAGGGCAGAAAAGCCTGACATTTTTCGTTAACTTACAGATGTCTTGAGGCCCAGACCATAGGAGACTGGCAGTTTCCCTTTCTTATCTCATGGAACACTTCTAGGACTGCTTCCCAAGGAAAGCAAATCTAGTGAAGAAGTAGAAGTAGGGAAACAACTTAAGTGTCCAGTGACAGATGAGTGGCTTCAGGTGTACTCAGCCATAAAAATAAGATGAAATCTTGCCATCTGAGACAACAAGGATGGAACTGGAGATATTATGCTAAGTGAAATAAGTTAAAAAGAGACAGATATATATTAGTTGATTTCACTTAAATGTGGAATATAACAAAACAAAGGAACAGGCAACAATAAACCAAAACATAAACCAATTCTGACTAGAATTGAAGCTACCACAAAAGGAGGGTGGGGTGGGGAGCAAAGGAGGGCAGGGCCTAGTGGACTAGGGTGGAGGACTGTGGGTGCTTGGTACTAGGTAGGTTGTGGCAACATACCCTTGAATTGTATGTAGCATTGTAAATCAATGCTTCCTCAATAGAAAAATATGATAGTTTTTTTTTTTAAATTGTTGACTTTTTTTAAAGATTTATTTTATTTATTTATACAAGAACCAGGGTACAGTCAGAAGCATGGGAGGGTGAGAGAATTCACCAGAGCCAGAGTGGGGAGCAGAACAGACAGACTGACGAAATACACTGCTGAGGGGAGCAGCGGGCATGGTAAGAGAGGTCCTCATGCCATATGGGACCCTTGCCGGTGGCTGGGGATCGAACCGGTGCTGCAGAGGCTGAGGGCAGCTTAGCAGCCCAGCACTCAACTGCTGTGCCACCAGGGGAGGCCCACGATAGTTTTTTTTTAAATAGGACTCTTTGGGCTTCTCCACTCAATGAGAAGCCCAAGCCACACGAAGAGGCCCTAGAAGATGAGCTGCCATATGGAAAGAGAAGGAGCACCAAGAAACCAGACCTTGGGTGAAGAAGTCTTCTTGGTGATGAATCCTCCAGTCCCTGCTCTTCCAACCAATGCACCACAAATAGGACAATAATCATTGAGCCAAACTCTTCTTGAATTCCTGACTCTGAATATCTGGGCAAAATAAATGTTAGCTTCAACCACTCAATATGGTGCAGCTGGGTGTGTAGAAATAGGCACCTGGAATGAGCCATTAGGGCTCAAATGAGAGGAGGAGAAAGGAGACAGTATCTTTCTATCCAGAAGTGGCAGGGCAGTGTTAAGTGTCAAACACTGACCTTCCTCTGCAGCATCACCCGCTGGTCCTGGACTCTTGGTCTTTTTTAGTTGGGATCAACAGGACATTGCTCCTTCGTGAAGTCAAATATTTGCCTCTGCTAATGAACCTGTGAGACTTTCCATCACCAATCATTTGGAAGAACTTAATGGCTCTAAACTCCCAGGTGGTGCATGTTTGGACAGTAATGTGGATAACCTCTTTTGCTTAGTATTACAAAAGCATGAATCAGCAGAACACCACTTCACTTGATTTGGGGAATAGAAATAACCAACACAGCATTTCAGATGGCCGTAGGTAACCTTATTCTATCCTGAGATGCCCCTTGATGCATTCCATTTTGCCATAAAAAACCTCGTTGCTAAACTTTGTTCTAGAGCTTGAGTAATTCAACCAACTTGGGCCTTTTCCCTACATATTTTTAAAGTCCCTTCTAGATTTCTTTTCCCCCCTCTCAATTCATAGGATTAAATCCTTCTAGGTGCAAGTTTGGGGGACTTTTAAACATTTTAGATTTATCAATATTTTTGTTTTTGCATCCTTTTTAATTAATATGATTTTCAGATACAGTTTTAGGTTTAAAGAGAAAATACATGCAGAGAGTTCCCACATATCCCTCAACAACCCCCCCTCTCCAACTTCCCCTCTTATTAACATCTTGTGCTGGTGTGACATGTTTGTTAGAGTTGATGAGACATTATTACATCATTATTGACTAAAGTCCAGAGTTTACAGTAGGGTTCTCTCTTTGTGTGGTACATTCTCAGGCTTTGTTTTGTATTGATATGATTAACTTAATTTATTGTTTTTTTTATTGAGATAGTATTGGTTTATAACACTGTATATGATTTAGAAGTATATCTTCACACCACTTCAGTGTATGTGGCCCCACCACCAAAGCACCCATAGCCCTCCACCACAATGCACTGGGCGCGCTTCCCCCTTAACCCTTCCTCTGGTAGACTCAATTTTACATTCAGATTTCTACGGTTTGTTTTTGTTTGTTCCTTTGTTTCATTTCTTTACAATCTGTGAATGAAATCACCCATTATATATATTTATACTTCTATTTTGCTTAATATAACCCCCTCCAGTTTCATCCATTTTATTGCAAATGGCGAGATTTCAACTTTTTTTTTATAGCCAAGTAGCATTCCATTGTGCATACATGCATCATTTCCTTTATCCAAATATCTATCATTGGGCTCTTAGTTTGTTTCCATAACTTGGCTATTGTAAACAGTGCTATAATGAACACAGAGTGAATATATCCATTTGAATTAGTGTTTTTGCTTTCTGTAGGTGGATACACAAGAGTGAAATTGCTGGTTGTCCACAGGAAATGGATTGGTGTATATTCACACGAACAGGGAGCCAACGGTTTCTCTTCCTCCATACCCTCACCAACATGTGCTGTTTTTGGTTTGGGTTTTTTTTTTTTTTTTTAATATGGGTCATTCTCACAGCTGTGTGGTGTTATCTCACTGTGGTTTGATTTGCATTTCCCTGATAATAAGTGATGTTGACCATTTTTTCACATACTGGTTTACCCAGTTGAATGTCTTCTTTGAAGAAGTATCTGTATAGCTCTTTTACCCATTTTTTGTCTGGATTATTTGCTTTCTTGTTGTTGAGTAGTATGAGTTCTTTATATATCTGTGATATTAGCCCTTACCACTTCACTGTACTGATTTATTGTTTCTAATAGTTGTTTAGTGGAGTCTTTAGAGTTTTCTATGTATATTATCATGTCATGAACAAATAGTAATAGTTTTACTTCTTCTTTCCTAATTTGGATTCATTTTTATATCTTTCTCTTGCCTAATTGCTCTAGCTAGGACCACCAACACTATGTTGAATAGTAATGTAAAGGTAGAAATTTTTGTCTTGTACCTGATCTTAGAGGAAAATGTTTCAGTTTTTCACTACTGAGGATGATTTTGGCTGTGGTTTTGTCATAAACAGACTTTACTATGTTGATATATGTTCCTTCTATCCCCATTTCTTGAGGCTTTTATCAGAAATAAATGTTTAATGTTAAATGTTTTCTCTGCATCTATTGAGATGATCCTATGATTTTTAACTTTTCTTTTGATGATGTGTTGAATTACATTGATTTACAGATGTTGAACCATCTTTACTTCCCTGGAATAAACCCCACTTTATCGTGATGGATGTTATAGCTAGGGTAATACATATGGGGGGGAGAATATCCACAGAGGTAAAGTGATAGTCTGATCACATCATGTCAAGGGTGCATACTATCAGTCTGATTTATCACTATTGATGTTAACTGTGATTAACTAGCTTGAGGTACACTCATCAGGTTCTCCATTGTAAAGTTATCCTTCTTTTTTTATTTTTCCATACTGTACACTTTGGAAGAAAGTCACTATGCACAACCAATTATTATTTTTTTAAGATCTTTTCTTTAAAGATTTATTTATCTGTTTGTTTGTTTGTTTATACAAGCACTGGGTACAGTCAGAAGTGCAGGAGGGTGAGAGAATTCACCAGAGCCAGAGTGGGAAACAGTACAGGCAGACCGATGATACACTGCTGAGGGGAGCAGGGGGTGGCAGGAGAGGTCTGCACACCATGTGGGACCCTCGCCCGGTGGCCGGGGATTGAACCAGTGCTGCAGAGGCTGTGGGCAGCTTCGCAGCCCAGCGCTCAACCACTGCGCCACTGGGGAGGCCCTGCACAACCAATTATTAAGGAACAGGAATTTATACTTCACCTTTTTTGTTCTTTGTATTTTATTGTATTTTATTTCTTTGTATTTATTGTATAATTGACAAAATTATATATGTAAATTGTATAATGTGATCATTTCATTTACATATATTCTGTGAATGTTTTATCACTACATCCATTTCATGTAGTTGTGTGTGTATGGTGAGAATGCTTATGATCTCCTCTCATATTTCAAGAGTATAATACAATAATATTAACTATAGCCACCATAGTTTCATTTTATTCCCCAGAACTTATTGATATAATAACTGAAGTCTAATACCCTTTGACCATCATCTCACCACCTGAATCCCTAGTAACTATGTTTCTATCCTCTGTTTCTAAGAGTTTGACTTTTTTCTTATAGATTCCCATCTAATAGGTGAGATAATATAGTTTCTGCCTTTATCTGATTTATTTCACTTAACTTATATCTTTTAGGTTTATTCATAATGTTGCAATGACAGGATTTCCTTCACGCTCATGATTTAGCAATATTCCATTGCATACAGAATATATAACGATATATATAGAGAGATGTAGTGATATATACATGTTATATATGTATACACACATACATATAGACAAGTATGTAACAGCACATCTTCTTTTTTTGTTTTTTTAATTTTTTTTAATATTTTTTACATCATTGTTCATTTTGTAACAGCACATCTTCTTTATCATTCATCTGTTGACAAACAGGTTATTTCCTTATCTTGACTATTGTGAATAATGTTATGTTTTACCTTCTTAAGGACAAAATACATAAATATACCAATTACTTGGAATTATTCTGCACAGGAAAATTTCTTTATTCTCATGTGTTTATTTGAACATTTATTATACCAATATGGGCTTATAAATATTTACTTTATATTTTGAGATACAACCAATATAGCTTAGTTCAATTTTTTGCTCAAAATTGGACCATCAGGGGCTCTTTGACATATCCCCATCATTGTAGGGTTTTAACTTCATTTTCTTTTGTTTTGGGGGTACTGACCGGCTTTCGGCACTACAAGGTGCTTCAGGTTCATCTTGTGTATCTCCTGCCCCAGGCTTAGAATCATTCATTTTTCCAAAGATCTCTGGTTCCTTTTGTTAGAGAATGGCATAAGAAATGAAAATTTGGGCACAAATGCTTTTGATGTCATTACTCAATGCTTTTGATGTCATTAGTCTAGATACTCAGCTGAGAGAGATACAGGAATGCTAACCCATGTATATACAAATATCTATAGATGTTGCTATATGTAACCATCTATATCTATATTAAGCTAAATGTAATGTCATACTGATATCCAACTCTAATCCATTTCCATATGGAACATTCAAGCCTTATCTATAATCTCCTACCCAATAGTGAGAAACCTGGGTCCCACCATCAGCTATCCAATGACTTAATTGTTCAATTCTACTGTACATATGAAAGGTTTTCAGATTTACTAACATAATTTCTGATTTGTTAAGGTACATTTCATGGCTTAGAATGTGGTCTATATTTGAGAATTTTCCATATGAGCTTGAAAAGAACATGTACTCTGCTTTCGTTGGATGCAACAGTCTTTCAGTGTTGATTACCTCAAATTGAGTATGCATGCGGTTCAGGTAAACTACATCTTTATTAATTTCCTGCATGACTAATCTATCAATTACTGATAGAAATGTTAAAATCTGTCTATATAATAGTACATTTGTCTATTTCTCCTTCAATTATATCACTTTTCCCTTTGTTCATTTTGATGTTCTTCTGTTAGGAAAATACACATTTAGGATTATTATGTCTCTTTGAGGAAATGACCTACTTATTATTATGCAATGCCATCTTTATCCCAACCTGACAATTTTCCTTGTTCTGAAGTCTTCTTTGTTTGAAATAGTCAAATTAGTTTCCTTTGGCTCGTGTTAGTACAGTATATAATTTCCAAACCTCTAGTTTTTAACTAGTCGGAGTTCCTATATTTAAAGTGGGTTTTGTGTAAACAACATATACTTGGGTCTTGTTTTAAATCTGATGATTTCCATCTTTTAGACAACTAATTTGTTGGAATTATTGATAAATTGGTTTAACAAAAACCATTTTATAACTGTTTTCTATATGTAGTTGTAGAACATTTTAATTCATGTTGTGTTTTTGGACTTATTTTCTCTGATGCTCTCTGTACTCCTTAAATCTGTGTATTGATATATGTTATTTATTTGGGAACATTTTCAGATATAATTACTTGAAATATTTCTTCTACTCTACTGTCTATTTTTTCTCCTTTAGTACTTCAACTTTATGTATGTTACATCTTTTGAAATTGTACCACAGTTCTTGGATATTCTGTGTTTTTATCACTCTTTTTCCTCTTTACATTTCAGAAAGTTTGAATTGACCTATCTTGAAATTCACTGACTCTTTTCTCAACATTGTAAGTCTACTAATGATTCAATCAGAGACATTCTTCATTTATGTTACAGTATTTTTATTTCCAGTATTTTCTTCTGAGTAGTTCTTAAAATTCCTATTTCTCTGTTTATGTTATCAATCTATTCTTTAATCTGCTCTTCTCTACTTTTTATATTATATATTCCTTTACATAGTATGATTGTTTTTAATTTAACTATCTGATAATTTCAAATTCTATGTCATCTCTGAGTCAGGTTCTGATGTTTATTTTGTCTTACAGGACTGCAGTTTTCTTACTTATCTCTATGGCCTGCAATTTTTTTTGTTGTTTGAAGGACTTGTCACATGGGGTCATGCAATTGAGGTAAATTGGTCTCTATCTAGTGTAATGATTTATATTGCTCTGATTAGGAGTTGGGATATGTTTTGTTTCCTACAGCTGTAAAGCCAGAGCTTCAAATTTCTCTAATTTTTTTATTTATTGCTTGGCTTTTTCCCTCATAACTTCAGGATTCTTTAATTGTTTCTCCTTATAAAAAACATGTGTCTTATAACTCTTCCAGATGCAAGTCACTATTATTAGACTGGAGTTCACTTGGTGAAGTTGTAAGGGAGTGTGAGGGGGCATTCTATTGTCTTCCAATTAAATTTCAACCTCATAGCTGGCCTGTTTCTCCGGCCTGTGGCCTTTACAAGTGTTTCTTCATATAGAACTTACCCTCCTTAAAGAGATAGGAGGGATAGAGCGTGAATGTGTGAAGGAAACCCTTTCCCTACAGCTTTAGGACAAGGGTCTGGTTAGGCCCATGCCCCCAGAGAGTGGCCCTTCCTTAGAGAAAAAGCTCTAGACATCTTTCACAAGGTTTTCTCTTTCCTTTTCTCTGCCAGAACTGCAGAGAGATCTTTCTCAGATCTTCACTATGAAAACATAATAAGGTACTGGTAGGTAAAACTTACAAAAATATATGGGTCTTAAGATAGTGACCCCCAGGAGTTTCTATTTCTCATGTCAGTTCTTACTCAGCCTCCAGAAATTCACCAAAATGACCACTGAAATATTTCCTTCTACTTAACCATTTATGGCTCCCAGCTTTCACCCCGGGTAAGCAGATCTCAACTGTGACTGCATTTACCTTCTTTCCAGATTTTGGCGCTGTCTATTTTTCCTACAAATACAAGAAAAGTCATTGATTTCAGTTTGTGCAAACATTTCTTGTTTTAAGAATGGGCATAACAGCTTCCAATGTCTTTACTGTTTGGAGTTTTAGATTCCTCAGGGATTGTGTTTCTGAGGCAAATTCAGTTATGTGATCTGGGACAGTTGCATTAAGCCTAATTGTCTTGCGAGTTTTTTAAAAAAACAGAACTTTAAATGTTGCATGAATACATGAATCTACAATGTCAGCTAACACAGTGAATTTTATCACCAAATGATATTAATATTTTTCCTGTTCATTAAAGCAGATGTTATTAAGAGACAATGTTGGGAATTTAGTAACAAAGTCATATTTTTATAAAAATGTATGGAAATGTGTTTTCAATTTAAACCCTAATAAGCTCAGACCGACGAACTTAGAAAAGGAAGTTTTGGGGCCTCCCCGGTGGTGCAGCGGGTTGAGCACAGCGCTGTGAATCTGTCCACAGCCTCTGCAGCACGGGTTCGATTCTTGGCCGGCCAGGAAGAGTCTCACAGGGCCGGCAGACCTCTCCTTGTCGCGTCCGCTGTTTCCCTCAGCAGTACTTTCAGTCTGTCTGCCTGTTCTGCTCCTCACTCTGTCTCTGGTGAATCCTCTCACCCTCCCGCACCTGTGGCCTGTACCCCAGCTATTGTATAAATAAAAAAATAAATAAATTTAAAAAAAAATGGAAAAGAAAAGAAAAGGAAGTTTTGTTTCTCATAAGAACCATGGAGGGCCTCCCCTGGTGGCGCAGCGGTTGAGCGCTGGGTTGCGAAGCTGCCCGCAGCCTCTGCAGCACCGGTTCTATCCCCGGCTGCTCCTCAGCCACCGGAGGAGGGTCCCACATGGCGCGCAGACCTCTCCTGGCGCCCGCTGCTCCCCTCAGCAGTGTACTTCGGTCCTTCTGCCTGCTCTGCTCCCCGCTCTGGCTCTGGTGAATTCTCTCACCCTCCTGCACTTCTGACTGTACCCAGTGGTTGTATAAATAAAATAAAAATAAATAAATAAATAAATCTTAAAAAAAAAATAAAGCAATCTACAAGGAAAATTAAAAAAAAAAAAGAACCATGGAAATGCCATAAATAAATGATCTGATTGTTTTTAAGGCTGAACTGTATAGGAAGAAATAGTATACATACGGTAGAGTGCACCTTTCTTTATCTGCTTCTATTTAAGTTACTGTATCTCTAATTGTCTTTACCCTTACTGATGGGGCAAAACAACATGAAACTGAAATTGGTAATCAATAAACTCTTAAGTTTCCAAAATTTTCTTCAGTCCTACTTATGAAATGGAATTATTCTATATGTGTATGTGAAAAGAGACCCTGGGAATACTTTCTCTGAGTACCTCATGGGCGTTTTCTAGACTTCACGACTTCGAAGAACAAAAAAATTGACATTTCTGTGTTTTATTAAAAAGATTTATTTATTTATGCATATAAGAACTGGGGTACAGGCCAGAGGTGTGGGGGGTGAGAGGATTCACCAGAGACAGAGTGGGGAACAGAACAGACAGACTGACTGAAATACACTGCTGAGGGGAGTAGCGAGCGAGACAGAAGAGGTCTGCTGTGCCTTGTGGGTTGCTCCCTGTCTGGGGATTGAACTCATGCTGCACAGGCTGTGGATTACTTTATAGGTTGTGTCTTAATGCCTTGCGCCACCAAGGAGGCCCAAGAATTGACATTTGTTTTATTTTCTGTCCTAACCACTCATTTTTGGCTACTGCAAAAATGAGAAAGTTTCATGGGTAAGTAATTATTTTTTTAACTTCTCCATGTCTCAACAGAAATGTAAATTGAAAAAGCAAACATAGGGCCTCTCTGGTGGCACAAGGGGTTAAGCACCACCCTGAAGCAATCCGCAGACTCTCCAGCACGAGTTCGATCCCCAGCGGGGAGCAACCTGCATGGTGCAGCAGACCTCTCCGGACTTGCCCGCTGCTCCCCTCAGCGGTATACTTCTGTCAATCTGCCTGTTCTGTTCCCCACTCTGTCTCTGGTGAATCCTCTCACCCTCTGCATCTCTGGCCTGTACCCCAGTTCTTATATGAATAAATAAATAAATCTTTAAAAAAAATAAAATAAAAAATAAAAAAGCAAACGTAGTTTGTAGGGCATAGATATTATGAGAGACTCTCCATTAAGTGTGGACTCAAATCAACTCTCTTGGGTATGTCCTCATTTCTTCACATTCCCAACTGTCACAAACCTCCCCTGGTTACACTAAGAGACATGTGGCATTATTTAAGTGTGATGATTTCTGGAACTCAGCTTTTTTTTTATCTAGAAAAAGCCTTAGAAATAAAATGTTCCTTGTTCATGTCTCAAAAGAGAAAACTAGAGCTCTGTAGGGGTTCCGGGATCTGCCCCAGCTCCCACAGCTAGAGCAAACACAGGCCACCCGCTGCTTCTCCCTTGCTGCCATCTTTCTTTTAGGACAGCAAACCAACCAACAGATAGGAACATCGAGTGACTACTGCAAGAACTTGCTTGATTCTCTAGTTTCATTTTATTGGCAAACGGAGGATTTTAAGGCAAGCTTGAGTCACTTTTCATTTTAATGTGTTCTCTTCAGTTAAGCTATCCTTTGAGTCACGTGTTGTTTTTCCTTTGGGGTTTTAATTGCCATTGCACTGAACATAAAAATAACCCAGGTTCTTAACATTTGTGTTGGCAGCAAGAACACTTGATTATACATTTCTTTATCAGTCCTGTCTGTAAAGGCCATAGACATGTGTTCTTTAAGGACTTTTTCTCCCTGGAAGTATTTCTTCTTTGTGTGGGGAGCCAACTTCTCCCCTGGTGATGGGCCAGGTGTAAATAGTATATTTGTGTAACTGGCTCTCTTTGCTCTACAGACAAGATGAGTCCTGGGGCTCTGTGATGAGGCTGTGACCATACTAACTGCCCTTGTTTAGGGTCAGGGTCAGGAAGTCCCTCTACAACGATGCTCCCTGGCTCCCGGCTCTGTCTGTGCCCCTGGGTTCCAGTTCAGGACTGGCTGGTCCTGTTTATTGCTTTTGGACTCTTTTTCCATGTGGGTTTGGTTCAGTCCAGCTTTATCCAGGGAGTGTTTGCTCTCTGCACCCAGCCCTCTCTCCAACTCAATTCAATATTTGTTTTCTGCATCAACACTCTAGGTGTTTACCTCATTGCAGTATTTGTCTTTCCTGCTCACTTTCACTCCCGCATAGTTCTCCAAATTTCTCTAAATTTAGTTGTCTAAATTTCTATTAAAAGTAACTTTGTAATCAAAATGACCATTTGTCTTTCCGCAGGTCCCTTCACAGGCCCCTGACTCTGAATGCCCCTTCCTTCCTGTGCACAGTAACCTCTGCATATTCCACTGTTACCTTTTAGCACAAAATAGCAAACTCTTTGATGTACATGTCCTTTTTATTTTTGTACAAGGCTTTGTATTGAATACAGTTGAAGATAGAGTCTGCCTGAAAAACAACCAGAAAAGGAGAAGAGGATGTCATTTAATAATAAATACCCCTAAATCCATCAACTTCAAAGAAATTTTTTTCACTCTGATAAAGGCTAAGCAATGCATCTGGAATAGATGTCTTAGGAAATTTCCTGCCTCTGACATCAATAAGAACTGACTCAGAGACTTCACACCTACTGTTCCCTCTGGCCCAAAAGCTCTTTCTTCTAATCATAGCTTCACGAATGTCTGCTTATACTTCAAGTCATGAATGACTATCACCTCTTTAAAGAAGCACCCTCTGGTCTATCTATCTAAATTATACACTTTTATTTGATCCTCAGGGCTACAGTATAGACCTCTTCTTTGAACTCCACACTCTAATAGCCTACTTGCTATCTCCAGTGGAAGTCCAATAGCCTTTCAACTTAACAAGTACAAACTGAACTCATCATTGATTCCCCTCAAAATTCTTTATCTCTTGGTGTTCCCTACATCAGTACATTTTGCCATAATATATCTGGTTGCTCAAATAAAAACCTTAATGTCATCTGTCCTGGGTTTCTTGGAAGCAAAGTTTGAGATGGAGATTCTTATTACTCCAAATTAAATAATTATATATACATCATATATATACACATAATATGTATGTGTGTGTGTGTATATATATATATATTATATGTATATCCAAATGATAGAAAGCCCTTAGGAAAAGCCCAGAAGAGTACAAAGGCAGGCAACTGTAGGTAACAGTAGAAGGAACTTGGCACAGACCTGGGTTCTGGAAACTAACCCCAGCCTGGTGTGACAAGGAGCTGTGGAGAATGAATGACACCAGAGTTGGCTCAGGGAGAGGCAGAGAACCAGGCCCAATATCAGTGAGACATTGGTTACAAGCTTCCCTCTCCAACCTCAACACTTCTAGATGAGTGGGATCCATTTACTGTAGTCAAGTTTCTTCTAGAAACTAGAATTAACATTCACATCAGAGGCATCCATGGAACACTGACATTTACTATGCCATTATGCATTCCTTTCTTATTTTCCCTCCACGTTAACTCAATCAGCAAATTCTAACATCCCTACCTTCAAAGTATATGCCAACAAAAGCTTTTTCTCACTATCATAACCAATATCCTAAACCACTCTCTCTCTCCTGGAGTTCTGTGGATCTAATTGCCAGTAGTTGTATTCATCCCTCCCATAACTTGTAGAAAGTGAAAAAAAAATTGGGCCTCCCCAGTGGTGCAGTGGTTGAGCGCTGGGCTGTGAAGCTGCCCGCAGCCTCTGCAGTGCCAGTTCAATCCCTGGCTGCTGGCGAGGGTCCCACATGGCATGCAGACCTCTCCTGCCGCACCCACTGCTCCCCTCAGCAGTGTACTTCGTCATTCTGCCTGTTCTGTTCCCTTCTCTGGCTCTGGTGAATTCTCTTACCCTCCCGCGCTTCTGACTATACCCAGTGCTTGTATAAATAAATAAATAAATCTTTAAAAAAAAAGTTAAAAAAATCAATATTGATTTATCAAAGACCTCTAAGAACAAGTCATGACCACTCAGAAAAACAAAAAAGGAATTCTCCACTTAAAGAAGTAAAATGGTGCCCCTCAGCAAACTTGGGCTAATGAGATTGAGTGGAACAATATGCCCAAAGAAAGAATATTCCAATCAAGGGACCTTAGGGTCAGCTAAGAAGTTGCACCAATATAAATGGCAGAGAGAAAAATTGTGAGACACCCCAGACAATTCAGTCAGTGGATATCAAAATTCATATCCCTTTGTCAAGATCAGTCCCTTTTAACCTACTGCCATTAAGTCATCCACCCAAATCGCTCACTCCTTTGTGCTAATTCCAGGCTCATGGGGTATAGAGATGACATAAAATATCTGAGTAGTCCCATGTCAAAGACATTTTCTTCTCACTGTAAATAATAAGTGGCCATTCATCTTATTCATCAGAATATTGGTACAAAAAGACACCAAGTGATGGGTTGACCTTCTTGCATGTCTCCAGACCTTGGCAAATTCCCCAGGGTGTATTGTCACCAGCTCAGGGTCTATTTTGGGGGGAACCTGACCTTAAGACACCAGCCTTTCTCATAATATCTTGTTGGCTTTGATAATATTGTCGCTTTCTATCTAAAAATGATCCCTATTCATTTTTAGTAGATTATCTGAAGTTTTTTTAAGCTGTGACATCATCAAATGATTAATTAAAAGCATCTTTTATGTCAGTATCATTAAGGAGTTGACGGAGTTAGGACGACGAGCGCTCTGGGGTCAGCTTGTACCACTCTCTAGTCCTGGTCTTCTAGGAACATGCACACACACACACACACACACAGGAAGTTTACCTAGATACATTGTTCTCTGAAAGAGACATCCCGACCCCCGAATCATACCGCATGAGAATTTGGGACTGCTTAATATGTGTATGCTGCTATACTGTGTGCTTTCCTGTGAAATGAGAGCATCAGGAAAAAGCCAGCTCTGGAACAAATAATAAGTTCCAGTTAACATTTAATTTACACACATGCTGATTTATTTTATAATTGCAGGTTGCTGGAGAGGTATGCCTTTCCCTTCTCAAGCCCCCAATGACTGCAAAGGTAATTATGGAAACAGTTCAGCTCTGCTCATAGTGTAAAAGCCTCACATTTTTTGAAATGACTTAATCCCTGGTGTCACTGAGCTTTCCCTGAAGAGAATTGGGATCAAGAAACTCACTTCAGTAAGTAAGATATTCCTTTTCTTTACCCGTGTCCATGAACCTACTTTAATTACCTTTCTGCTCTTCTCCGTGCAAGTAGGCACCCAGGAGACTGGAAAACACAGTCGTTTAAAGAACATGATGATAAACACTACCAAATAAAGCTCTTTAGAAAATAGTTACATAGGCTTTCAAGGGATTTTCTCCTAGTTGATGAATCTAGGTCATCAGGCTATGAGACTCTGTGCATGAAAATGCATGCACATGTGTGTAAATGCACACACACACACACGCACGGTTATTGATGCTTTAAAACCTAAAATCTGGAGTGGCCTATGTGAATGCTGATGTAGTGTGAGAAAGGGGATGAGAGAGGACATACAAATGACCAAATGAGCCAGTCCCTAGTCAATAGCTTCTTAGTAAATGGCCTGGCAGCATGGACAGACCTACCCTGTAAGCAACTGATAAACAGACAAAACCACCACACATTTTCTTCCATTTTATACCTCACCCCTCACCTCTGTTTGTTTCCCATTCCAGGTTTAGCCTCTTGTACTCCCCTGGCCTTGATGTCTGGACCAAGGCTTCATAGTACATGAAACAGTCTTCTTGAAGTTGAGTTCAAGTACAAGTAAATGATGGGAGAGAGAGACTTCCAGCCAAAGCACCAACACTGAGGCACAGGAACAGAAAATGGGCCCCAGACTGGGATCCCAATGCTTCCATTATTGCTCAATTCTAGAAGAGAAGGGTGGACAAGTAGGCAGAATATAACTCAAGGAGTAATTCAGTTAAACATGAATTTGGATTGAAACAGTCATTCAAGCGCTTTAATCAGAGGAGACACACATCCTGTGAGGGCATCTGGAGGGTCACTCAGGCAGCAGTGTGGGTGCTGACCTGATGGAGAAATAATGTAAGGAAGACTGGACAGAGTCTATGGAGGTGTGATGGTTATGTCAGAGGGTAAGTGTGGGGATCTAGAACAGGAGAAGGCAGATAACCATTGCCTTTGTTGGGTAGAAGTGGCAGAAAGAAAGGACTTTAGAGGAATGCCATTTGTGTCTGTGCATTGAGATGGGGCTGTGCCCACATTCCGGAAAGCCAGTCTCCTTGGGACCTTCCCTTTTCCCTCATGTGAACACTGAGCATGTTATGGCCCCTCAGGAATTACTTAATGACTCAGTGGACTTGTTAGTCATTTCTCCCCTCAACCATTCTCTGATAGAAGCAGCAAAATGATGAAATATACAATAATGTGATATTTATGAGTCTCATAAATTTTCTAAATCTCTGTTTATGCATTTATTAAGTGAGTGGGCTGCATGAGGATCCGAGCTGATGTCTCCCATTCTCATACCCAAGTCAGCCGGTTCCCAAGGAAGTGGGCTGGCAGCTGCTGTCTAGGGGAATGTTGACAGAATGAATTCTCGAGAGAGATGACTGGACTGAAAGAGCATCTCCCTGGCCTCCTCCAAACCCAGGGTGAAACAAGAGCACTTATTGATTTATTTGAATTATTTACAGATATTGAAACAGTCATTGCATCTGAAATTCCCTTTAGCAGAGAAAATAAAATGAGCCTTATTGGGAAGGGAGTGGGGTCCTGCATTGCCAAGGTAGACTTAGTGGTGATAAAAAATCGTGTTTTATTTAAAGAGGATTTTCTGTTGACTGAATTGATGCTGCCTTTGACACCTACTCAGTGCCTTGAATTCAACCAGCTTTCTTGGCTTTGTGTCCCCAGGTCCTGAATGGGGATCCCTGGATTATTGATGAAGAGTTATTCAGCAACAGACTGCAAGTGTTTCTCTGATAACATTCTATTTGCTGACCAACAGGGTTGCCTGGTGCAGGTGGGAGTCTGTTGCTGGGTCTCCCTGGTAAAGTGTCACCAGCTGCTCTGGCCTTGAGCCTTCTGGACCTTGTGGGCCTAGGACCTAAACAGAGGGCAAGACAGTTGCCAGTGCCTTGCCCAGATGTCACTCTGCTTAAGTCGCTGATTCGTGTTGTTCTCTGGCCCGCCAGCATGCTGTTTTCCCTTGTCATTCTGTGAAGTGAGTGGGAGTCTATATGGTGAACACTCTGTGTTCTTGATTTTAAAAAGACAAGGAGAGGTTCTGTACAGTTCTGCAGCGATTTCAAAGCCAT
Organism: Talpa occidentalis; assembly: GCF_014898055.3. NCBI lineage: Eukaryota > Metazoa > Chordata > Mammalia > Eulipotyphla > Talpidae > Talpa > Talpa occidentalis. The sequence continues at coordinate 72,642,790 of NW_023600993.1, read as the reverse complement.
GTGAATGGGAGGCAAGAATAACATGTAAGTGAGTGCTCAGGGTTTAAATTCTCTTTGGTGGAGGTGCTGGCAGGAGCATACCCCTTGGAAGCTTTGGTTTTAATGTTATAACATCCTCCTCTATGAAATCACAAAGTAGGGTTACCTAATTTTGACTTCTTCTTCCAGGTCTGCGATTCCTAGAAATATATCCCTAACAGTTAATACTAGTTGTTCTTGATCAGTGAGGCTAACAGGGAGAAGTCAAGTAACAGATGTTAGGGCTCTTAGATCCTTCTAGCTACAGGTTGAGTAAGAGCTATCCAAAGTATGAGGGACCATAATCACCTTGCATGCAAACCAAGAAACTTCTGAAAATGATCAAGAGTTCTTAATGTTTCTAACAGGACAACAGTCCTAAACTGGGACATACTGACCTTTCAAGGGAGCAGCATCCCTGGTGTAAGATTTCCCTGCTTCACTATTCTCCATGCAACCTCTATCTGGATGGTTTCCACCACTCTGCTTCTATGTATTGGATTCATTCTATGGTCCTTGTTAATCCACTCTTTATCAAATAACTAGTATCAAATTACCCCTGATCAGGTACCTAGTATTAAACCATTTCCATGGCAGATTGATTCAATAACAGCTCCTTTTCTATGTTTTTAGGTAGCCCCTCCCACACTGAATTTGGGCTTGGCCATCTGACTTGTTTCGGTCAATGGAACATTTGATGAAATGAACACCTCTAGCATATTACAAACAAAAGATCAAAAAATATTTTCACATGGGGACACACTCTCTTGTCACTTTCAAAGCTTTGCATCTCCATCTTAACCTGCTTATTGATGAGAAGTAATAGAGAACAAAAAAACTATTCCTGGTGAGGCCATCTTAGAACAGCCAGCTGCCAGACAATTTCATTGTTGATTGCAAAAACAAAAGCAAGCCCATTCAAGACCAGAATATACTTTTGGCTGAGTCCATCCTGAATTGCCCACCCATAGGATCATGCACAAAATAAATGGTAGTTGTTTTAGGTCAACAAGTTTGGAGTGTTTGTTACATAACAAAAGCTAAGTGATACACCTTTGGTCATAGGAACTGGAGAAATGATTCACACATTTAGAACTCAGTATTGACCCAGCATGTGTAACAGATGGGAGCTATTACTATCCTATGGGAAGGGAAAGTACTGGAGAAGAAAGTGTGGTATCTGTGCCGTCATAAACTTCCTACACAATGTTAGTAAACCTCACATACAAAATGGTAGGCTAATAATACATAGGGCTTTGTCTTTAAGTGCAAAGGTACTTGTAACTAATATTTGAATATTCTCACTGAGGTGTCTTCACAGTTTGTACCTGAAGAACAGAAATGATGATTATACGGAGAACCTTGTTCTGACCCCTAAGATGAAGTGGGTGGGTTTGATTTCTTGTTACCAAGGTAACCTTTTTCAATGAGCCTTGAAAAGATAATTACTCTGTGTGAAGACTTACTTTGCATTGCACACCAATATAGTTCACAGATAATACATTTACATAAGAAACAACAGACATACATAGAATCACCTTGATTTTGTGAAGTGCAACTATTCAAAGTATAACTATCTGTCTAGAAAAGGACTTAATCACTATGACTTTAGAGGTCTTATTTAAATATATAAGATAAGATTGTTATGTAAAGATTTAAAATGTAAATTTGTCCAATTTGCCCATTTTAAAAATTATAAAACTGAGGTCTAGAAAAATTAAACTTTAAGTCCAATGTCTTAGCATACTAATGACAACTAAGACTAAAATTTAGGTTTTCTGACTCCACGTCTGAGGATGTTTTCATCTCATCACTTTGTATATTTTAATGGTCATCTGCCAAATATTTTTAAATATATGTTTTTAGTTCTTTAAGGTATCAATTAAAAATTGATAATATTTCAGAAATATGGAAAAGCACAAATGAGAATAAAATATATAGTCCTGTGCATTCACATCACCTTCTCATTGTCATAGTTTATCTCCCTGTAGCTTTTACAAATATAGATTTGATGAGCTTTACTCTCAAATTAGGTCTGAGACACAGGGCAAGCTAGGAATTATGCAGTTTTAGGGACAGTGCAGGAGGGGACCTCTGAAGAATTTAGGGAGGCTTCAGAGATAAGGACAACCAAGGGAATGTAACCAATTCCACTGGGAAAAACAATGTTAACAATGGTCCCGTTTTCTTCAGGTGATAAGATAAAGTGTAGAGATGCTCACCTGGAGGACTAAACCATAAAGATAAAGCGATAAGCATAACAAATGGGGAAAGACAGACCTGTTAGATAAAGAATATGAAGATCCCCCACTCAGTAGCAAATTAAGTGAGACAGCCGAGAACTAACCAATCACAAAGAGACTGGTGGAGCTTTAGAATAATGAGGGAAAGAAGGTATATATTCCCTGAGACATGACTCCACTTTGGCTTCCTTGCCCCTCCCAGGCCTGGTTCCCTGGCCTGGGAGTCCCACTTTATTTCTGTTCTTTTTCCTCCTCAATAAACTTTTTCTTTCTATAAACAAACCTGCCTCTTCTCGCTTGCTTGCCTGAGCGTCTGCGAAGTTCCTGCTGCGGCTTCGTGAGACACCAACCCGTGGGGGTCTAGTGGCTGGGGCTCAGCGCTGCCCTGCAGCCTGAGATCTGTTCCTGGCTGAGAGACTAGGCCTGACCATTCCGGTATCAGGTCTGTCCTGAGTTTCTTCTGTCTAATGGGTCACCCTCAACTTGCTCCAGATACAAATCCAGTGAGTTCCTGGAATCCAAAAAGAAAAAAATACACTTAAATCTAAGATGAAAAAAGCCAAAACCACAGCCCTTAGACAATAGGAAAGAAGCTCAGTGTTGCTTATAAGAGAATTGCATAGTAAGATTGCAATTACTTCTTTCTCTTGTTAAATTGGAAAAGATCAATAAGTCTAACAACATTGTCTTGGAGAACATGAAGAGTATAGGAAAAAAATCAGCATTCTCATGTACTGTTGATAGGAAGGGAAATCAGTTCCATCTTGACAAGAAATTTAGCAAACTCTTGAAATTACAAGCCTCCACATCTTTCCATTCAGCATTACCTATCTAAATTCAAGAAATATGATTCATATTTACCTTTCCAAGTACTAAATTGGTGTGTGCTTGAAGTTAATGGTTGCAGTGCAGTTTCTAGTTGTGAAAGATTGGAAACAAATACCCATAAGTAGGAAATTGATTGCTTATCCATAGAATGCAAAACCACATGTCTACAAAGAAGACTGAGGAGGTCTTCAGTGCACTGATAAGGGAGTAGGCTCCTAAAATTAATGTTATGTGGAAAGAACAAAACACAGGATAATAAAGGGAAAGTGTTGCCATTTGTGTAAGATGAGAACTATATTGAATATCTCAAAAGTACTCAAGAGATTCCATTGTCATTCATAATCTTGCATACCATGAGAACTGATATCTTTGAACAGGTAGAAATTTGGGTCCAAAATTTGGAAAATCTTATATTAGCAGTAAATAAATTGTACTTCTCATATCAATTACAATGTATTGTACATATAATAGTCTGATTTTTTTCTGTAGATAGCTACTTCCCTTATGAAGGAGACTGAGCAAATTCAAGTGTCTAGGCTAGGGAAAGGAAAATTCTGTGCTAGGACAAAATATTGATTATCTAGACCAAAGTTTGTATGTAACTTTTTAATAATAAACACTTTTGATGTGAGTCCTACATTCCCTCATGATGTCCCAAGCAAATAATGAGGTTGAACATAAAGGGGAGAGCACTGTCAAAATCTCATAAATTATTATTCATTATTGATCATCAGTGATTTGGGTGGACATGGTCTCCTATAGATAGAGACTATTCACTGAGTAAGGGAAGCCTGGGCCTAAAATTTAATTCTGTCCTGGGGATAAGCAAAGCATTTTCCCTGATGCCTTTCACAGTCACACACAGATGTTTTCCAAGCAGACTCTGACCTTTAAAGGGTAAAACCATTTAAGTCTCCTATTACAAGAGAGCCCCGCTGCCTGCAGCCAATTACTATCATCTCTTTTCTGCAAAAGCAGGCTTGCCCCAGGCCTGTTACTGTCCTTTTACAGTTAATGTGACTTATTTCCTCCCTTTATATTGTCTTTCTCATAGTACAGAAGCACATCCCACCTTCCACTAAGAAGGTAGGAGAGAAACAGATCATACTGTTAGAATGCTCACACAGTTTTCTAGAACTTGGTGATCTTGAAGCTGTTTTGTTTGGTGTTTAATTTTTTTTTTTAATCCTTCTGTAGTCCCTGAATTGTTGAGGGCAAGAAACTCAAAGTCTCAATGCACCAAGATTCAGGTTTGCCTTAATCATAGTGCTGCCTGTCAAGATCCCTACCCTAACTTCTCAGTCCTCACATCTATGTGCTGAAAGCAGATACCAGTGATTCTCTTTCTGAGGGCTCTTTTCTTGCCTCTGTACAGGATAACCCAAAAGTACCAGTCAATGTCTCTGGATGCACTTCAACCAAGGAGTGAAGTTTTGTCATCCTTTTCATCCTTCATGCATGATAACTTTCAGTTTACTCATCTTTCACTGATGATAACTTCTGGCATGTTCAACACAGTTTTCTAGGGATTTCCAGCTGCTTGATGCTCCCGTTGGCCAAAGCAATAGCCTGCTTGATCATTCCTAATTACAAATGCAGCAGTAATGTGATATAATAAAATATTAGGAAAAATCCCTGTTAATAACACATGTATCAACCCAAAAAATAACTTTGTATTCATGGATAAGCTAGCTGGTGAAAAAAAAGGTATTCTTAAAAGGGTAGAAATAATGACTCACTCACAAAAAAATAACAATATAATCACCATGTAAAATTTAAAGACATCAGGAAGGGGGCGGAGCAACATGGCGGTGAGGAGACGCTGCGAGTAAGATCTCCCATTAAAAAAAGTTAATAGGGAGGAAAAGCGGCAGGTCCCAGTGAGAACTGGGACAGGGAAGATAAACAGACGACTCCAGCAAACTACCTGAAGAAGAAAGTGGCCATAAAAGAGGACTAGAAGGGAGGGAAGCGCAGAACCCTGCTCCCCTCCCCCGCCCACAGAGGCGGCACTCTCCGACCGGCAGAGAGGAGGAAAACAACAAACTAAAACGACCAACAAGAACAAACGACGCAGCAAGCGAGACTGTGAGTGGAAAGGAACTATTGCAGCCACCACACCCCGTGAACGGGAGCTGACGAGAACCCTGCAGGATCCGCCGTGGAGGTGAGCGAACAGCTCCGGGCGCCATTAGAGAAGAACAAAGAGACTCTGGAGGAGACCTGCACTCAGCCCCTGGCGGCCGGTATTGAAAAGCAAACGCGGACCAGGATCGCGGCTGCCCAGGTCCCCGCGCCTGCGACCTAGGCTTGCGGGGTGACGCGCGGAGGCCCTCACGGGGGTGAAAGTCCCTCACTGAGTGAGCAGGAACCAGGCGCCCAGGCACGGGAGCGGGGTGCAAAAGGCGCCATTCCCGCGCCACTGAACTGGGCTACAGCCCGCGTCCTGGACCTGAGGGCTTTGGAACTGAGACCCGGGGCACGAAATTTGGGGTGTGGGTTCTCCACGACGGTGGGGCACAAGGCAGACACAGCACCCCAAAGCCGTTGAGGTTTACCCTACCATTCCCGCTCTGTTCCCTGTCCCACGGGGTGGGGGGAGGCGAAAAACAGCCCCCCCCAAGGACAATAGGAGAGATCTCTGGCGCCACCTAGCGACCAGGAAAAAAAAAAGTCACTAACACCCCATAGAACAGGAAATTTCTTAAGACTGCTTGAAAAGGGCAGAAGGCTCCCGGAGGAGACAGTGGCCAGCTGGGAAGTTAGCCCACGCCAGGCCCCTTCCGACCAGCAGTCTGAGCCCACAGAGGGAACAGTCACCCACGGCTGGGGCAGACCAGGTGCGCAGAAGAGTGTGCCTGAGACCGGAAGCGCAGGGACTGAGTCCCGCATCGCCATTTTACAAGAGGGACATTTCTTCAGTAAAGACTGCCTGAAACCAGCAGAAAGCTCCCTCAGAAGCCAGAGATGGCTCCTGGAGGAGCCAGAGGGGAGCGGAGAAGTTCACCCAAGATGCCGGCCAGTCCGAGCAACACAGTGTCCCAATGCGACAAATTAGAAAACAGACAGTAGGGAGTAGAAGAACCACACGCAACCTAACAACGCCTCAGGAAAAAAGCACACCACAAAAAGAAAACCACCCTACAGATTACAACGACAGTAACTTGGAAGAACTTCTGAGACTTCCAGAAAGAGAATTTAAAATTGCTGTGATTAAAAACTGACAGAAGTCATAAAGGAAAACAATGATATGAGAAAAATAATCAACGATCAGAAGAATGAAATTGAGTCCGTAAAGAGGGAAGCAAAAGAAACACAGGAGATCAAAGAATTAATGGAGGAACTAAAGAACTCTGGGAAAAGCAATGAAAGCAGAATAGATGAAATGGAAGAACGAATAAGTACTCTTGAAGACACAGAAATAAAAAAGAACCAAAACAGAAAAGGAAAGAGAAGTACAAAGGAAAAAGAACGAAGAAAGACTTCGGGAACTATCTAACACCATGAGGAAAGGAAATATAAGAGTTATAGGAATTCCAGAAGGAGAGGAGAGAGATGTAGGAACAGAGAAAATATTCCAGGAGATAATTGAAGAGAACTTCCCAAATGTGAAGAAGGAGCTGAAAATTGACATACAAGAAGCAAGAAGAACACCAAACTTCCACGACGAAAGGAAAAATACAGCAAGGCACATAATAGTAAAGCTCCCAAGAATCCAGGACAAGGAAAAAATAATGAAGCTGGCAAGAGGGAAGAAACAGATAACATTCAAAGGAAAACCAATCAGGCTGACATCGGACTTCTCTGAAGAAACACTACGGGCAAGGAGAGAGTGGAGGGACATAGTCAACAGACTCCAAGAAAACAGATGCCAACCAAGAATAATCTATCCCGCAAAGCTCTCCTTCCTCTATGAAGAAAGAATAAGGATCTTCCCAGAGAAACAGAAACTCTGGAATTTCATTAAGACTAAACCCCACTCCAAAAAATACTACAAGTAATCCTAAAGCCAGAACCTCAGAGGGACGAATAACAACAAAAGAAGGCCAAAAAAAAAAGTTATTAAAAGAATAAATAAATAAAATCAAAGGAAAGACAAACACAATGGCAAATACAGATGCTAACATATCAATATTAACTCTAAATGTAAATGGACTAAACTCTTCAATAAAAAGACACAGAGTTGCAGCCTGGATTAAGAAACAAAACCCAACCTTTTGCTGTCTCCAGGAAACACATTTAGCTACAAAAGATAAAAATAGGCTCAAAGTTAAAGGATGGAAAACAATCCTACAAGCAAATGGACCAAAAAAGAAAGCAGGAACAGCTATACTTATATCAGATAAAACAGACTTCAAACTCAAAAAAATAAAAAGAGACCCCAGTGGTCATTACATTATGATCAAGGGGACAATATTTCAAGAAGAAATAACACTCATTAACATATACTCACCAAACGAAGGAGCACCAAAATATATCAGACAACTGTTGTCCTCTCTGAAAACAGACATCAGAGAAAACACATACGTAGTGGGAGACTTCAACACACCACTATCAACAATGGATAGATCAACAAGACAAAAAATAAGTAAAGAAACTAAAGCTCTAAATAAGGACCTAGAGCATTTGGGCTTAACAGACATCTATAGAACACTAAACCCCAAAAAAACGGAGTACACATTTTTCTCAAGTGCACACGGATCATTCTCCAGGATCGATCACATACTGGGGCACAAGACAAACATCAACAAATACACAAAGATTGAAATCATACCAACCATCTTTTCTGACCATGAAGGCATCAAACTAGAAATAAATCATAAAAGGAAGGCAAGGAAATTTCCTACCTCATGGAGATTAAAAACCACACTACTGGAAGACCACTGGACTAATGAGGAGATCAAAGAAGAAATTAAAAAATTCTTTGAATTGAATGACAAGGAGGACACCAATATCCTAAATGTATGGGATGCAGCAAAAGCAGTAATAACAGGAAAATATATATCAATAGAAGCTCACATCAAGAAACAAGAAAGTACTCAAAGAAACAACCTAATCTCGAAGCTCAAAGATCTAGAAAAAGAACAACAAAAAAAACCCAAAACCAGTAGAAGAAAAGAAATAATAAAAACCAAAGCAGAAATAAATGAAAATGAAACTAAAAAATACAATCCAAAAGATCAATGAAACCAAGAGCTGGTTCTTTGAAAAAATCAATAAAATAGACAAACCCCTAGCCAGGCTCACAAAGGAAAAAAGGGAGAAAGCACAAATAAACAGGATCACAAATGAAAGAGGAGAAATCACAACGGACACAGCAGAAATCAAAAGAATAATCAATAACTACTATGAACAGTTATATGGAAACAAGTTCAACAATCTAGAGGAGATGGACAAATTCCTACAACTCTACAATCACCCAAAGCTAGATAAAGAAGAAATAGAACACCTAAACAGACCAATTACAATTAGCGAAATTGAAATGTAATCAAAAACCTCCCCAAAAACAAAAGCCCAGGACCTGATGGATTTACAAATGAATTCTACCAAACATTCAGAGACGAATTGGTGCCTATCCTTCACAAACTCTTCCAAAAAATTGAGAAGGAAGGGACAATACCAAACACGTTCTATGAAGCCAACATTACACTAATACCAAAACCAAACAAGGACAACACAAAAAAGGAAAACTACAGGCCAATCTCCCTAATGAACACTGATGCAAAAATCCTCAATAAAATTTTAGCTATCAGAATCCAACAATGTATCCATAAGATAATTCACCACGACCAAGTAGGATTCATTCCAGGGACACAAGGATGGTTTAACATCTGAAAATCAATCAACGTTATCCAACACATCAACAAAAAGAAATATAAAAACCATATGATAATATCAATAGATGCTGAGAAAGCTTTCGACAAAGTGCAACACCCATTCATGATAAAAGCCCTTGAAATTCTTGGGATACAAGGAACGTACCTCAGCATCATAAAGGCCATCTATGACAAGCCAACAGCCAGTATCATTCTCAATGGTGAAAAGCTGAAAGCAATTCCATTAAGATCTGGAACAAGACAAGGATGTCCACTCTCACCACTGCTTTTCAATATAATACTGGAAGTCCTAGCCAGAGCAATAAGACAAGAGAAAGACATCCAAGGAATCCAAATAGGAAAAGAAGAAGTCAAACTATCACTATTTGCAGATGATATGATAATATACGTAGAGAACCCCAAAAAATCCACAGAAAAACTAATTCAACTAATCAATCAGTTCAGTAAAGTGGCAGGATACAAAATCAACACGCAAAAGTCAGTAGCCTTCCTATACACAAACAATAAATCTGAAGAAGAAGAAATAAAAAAAAAAAATCTCTTTTATTATTGAAACAAAAAAATCAAATATTTGGGAATAAATCTAACAAAAGAGGTAAAGGACCTATACAAAGAAAACTATAAAACACTGTTAAAAGAAATAGAAGAAGACACAAAGAAATGGAAAGACATCCCTGCTCATAGATTGGAAGAATAAACATTATTAAAATGGCCATCCTACCAAAAGCAATATACAGATTCAATGCTATTCCAATCAAAATCTCAATGTCATTCTTCAAAGAAATAGAACAATTATTGATGAAATTCATATGGAATCACACATAACCCCGAATAGCCAAAGCTCTCCTGAAAAAAAAAAGAAGGAATGGAGGCATCACATTCCCAGACTTCAAACTATACTACAAAGCCATAATCATCAAAACTGCATGGTATTGGAACAAGAACAGACATACAGACCAATGGAATCGAATAGAAAATCCAGAAATAAACCCACAGATCTATGGTCAACTAATCTTTGACAAAAGAGCAAAGACTATGCATTGGAGCAATGAAAGTTTGTTCAATAAATGGTGTTGGGAAAACTGGGTCGCTACATGCAAAAGAATGAAGCTTGACCACTACCTCACACCATACACGAAAATCAACTCAAAATGGATTAAAGAACTAGACATAAGACCTGAAACCATAAAATACATAGAAGGAAATATAGGCGAAACACTACGTGATTTGCACATCAAAGACATCTTTACAGACACATCACCCAAAACAGTGATAGTGAAGGCAAAGATAAACAGCTGGGACTACATCAAATTAAAGAGCTTCTGCACAGCAAAAGAGACAATAACAAAAACAAAGAGAAACCCCACCAACTGGGAGAACATTTTTGCACCCAACACTAATGATAAAGGACGGATCACAAAAATCTGCAAAGAGCTGATGAGACTCAACAACAACAAAGAAAATAATCCAGTCAAAAAATGGGCAGAAGAGCTAAAAAGAAACTTCTCTGAAGAAGAAATGCAAATGGCCAACAGGCATATGAAAAAATGTTCAACATCACTTGTCATCAGGGAAATGCAAATCAAAACTACCATGAGATACCATCTTACACCAGTGAGAATGGCACATATTAAAAAAACAGCAACAACAAATGTTGGTGAGGATGTGGAGAAAAAGGAACTCTTCTGCACTGTTGGTGGGATTGCAAACTGGTCCAACAACTATGGAGAGCTGTGTGATTTCTGGACCTACTAAACATAGAGCTTCCATATGATCCAGCAATTCCACTCCTAGGTATTTACCCAAAGGACACAGAAACATCAATTCCAAAGAACACCTGCACCCCTATGTTTATAGCAGCACTGTTTACAATAGCTAAGCTTTGGAAACAACCCAAATGCCCAAAAATAGATAACTGGATCAAGAAGATGTGGTACATATACACCATGGAATATTACTCAGCATTCAAAAAAGATAAACACATGCAATTTGCAGCAACATGGATGGCGCTGGAAGGGATCATGCTCAGCGAAATAAGCCAGAAAGAAAAAGAAAAATACCGGATGGTCTCACTCATAGCAGGAATCTAGAAAACTTAAATAAGGGACCAGGAAAATGAATAACTATAAGAAAGTGAAAATCAGAATCAACAAAAAACTATGAAACAGAGACACTTTTGGGGGTGTGGGGGGCGGGAGTGGAGGGATTGGAATCAGAAAGGGGGGGTTGCAACTGTATGGGGAATATAAAAATAAAATTTATTATTAAAAAAATAAATAAATAAAATTTAAAGACATCAAATTGTGATGTCACAAAATTAATGGTTAAAGTGCCTAGCCAATGGTATTTTTACAAATTACATGATGGTCAGTAATGGTATTAAAACAAATGATAACAAATACTATCCAAAGACTAATTAAAGGAGAGTCGATATAGTATGCAAAATAGAATTTCTGACAAAGTGTTATTCAGAGGTAAATAGGATCACAAACAACTGGTTAAAGTGTCAATTCACAAAAACATTACAGGAATTCTAAATTTTACAATACAAATAATATAGCACTATACATTTGTCAAAGTGTAACAGGGTGGTCCCCAGGAAAGGGGGAGGTTCCCTGCCCCACCCAAGAGAGGGTGGAGCTGAGCAGGAAGAAGAAAAGGAGAAGAGACTGAGGAAGGAAGCAGGATGGAGCCAGAAGGAGACCTGGAGGAGGCGCATGGAGCCTAGAGACACGTGAAGAAACTGCGCTTGTCTTTTGGTTGTGGACTGGGTGACACAGATGTGGGTGAGACCCGTGGGAGGTGACAATGGCAGCTTTTATCTTGATGTTGGTTTTGCTCTTTTCCTTCCGGGCTTGTCCGGTTGTTAGTGACCCTTTTCTGTGGGTCCCCACTGGAAGATGCTTTAGACTTGTAGCAGGCTTTGGGGCCTTGTTCTGGGCCGATCCCATATGGATGGACTTTTACCCACGAGGGGACGGGTAACTTTGGGTGCTTGATTTAGAAACTAGACTCTTTGCCTTACCTGTATTGTTTCCTAGTTTTATTAAAGTTCCTTCCCATTAAAGTCTCCTATGTTTTGTGTTGATGTGGCGGATGGCAGAACCCATTTAGAATAGGCAGGTTTGCGGGGGTTTGGGCTGCCCCTCTCCTTGTCCTATAACAAAAGGACTGGAAAAAATTCCAAAATCTACAATGGTAGTGTGAGATGTTTAACTCCCCCTTCTCCGTAATTGAATGACCAGGAAGAGAGGGGAAAAAAAGGCAACAGATAGAGAAGACTTGGATAGCAGCAAATACCAAGGCTCCTGTTGAAAAATGTCATCCTTTGAAGAAACAGAAAAACATGACTCCGGTATCTGGGATAACAATAAAAACACCAACATATGGCTAAATGAGTTTGTTTAGAATGTCCTTTTTTTTAAAAAAAAAAAAAAAGCCAAAACAAAACCCTATAAATTTTTTTCTGATTCCAAAACTGATAGAAAATGCTCACAGAAAATTGCAAGGTCTAATACAGTTACTGTTGGATGCTTGGTCATCCTTAGACTCCTTTTCTTGAAGTGAGGAAGTATTTTAATCAGTCTATATTTTAAGTCACACACTTTGCAAATCTAGTACATGTGATCAAGGTCCAAGCAATTAATTAGGCCTCTCCACTCTGTTTCTGATGCTTGGAAAATGACTGGTTTAAAATTATGGAGTTTAGAGAGAGTAAAATCTCCATAATTTTAAACCAGTCATTTTCCAAGCATCAGTAAAAATCAAAATCAACAAGCAATTACAAACCAGAGACACACTACGGGGACGGGGGTGGGAGGGCGATGAGAGGAAGGATTAGGGTCAAAATAAGGGGGGTGCAATTGTATGGGGAATATAACCAAAATGAAAATGCATACATTGTGCAAAAATGAAAAATGATGTAAGAATTATATAAAATAAAGTATTTTAAAAAATAAAATTATGGAGGGAAAAAACATGTTAATGTATTATTAATTAAGGTTATAGGGTCCAATAAAGTGATGGCTTTTTTCTGTTCAATTGAAAGGTGGATTTCAGAGCAGGATAAAAATAAATGCTGTGTTTATAGACTGGAGCTTTCCAAAGTCCTTCCCAAGCAACAGTCTTGATTCACACACAGCTTTTAGGGGTCAAAAGTTTAAGAAGGAGAGAAAAATGAAGTAAGCTAGAGAGTGGGGTACAGGTTCAGGTATTATCCAATTAGAAGCAACAATGAGAATAGCTCCATTGGTTTCAAGTCTTAAACCTGGTTCTTGCTCTCTTTTCCCTTATAAGCAGAAGCTTAATATGAGATTTGGCAAAGGATTAGTCACTTCTCGACCTCACAGGGAGGCACTTACAAAGGTCTGCTTTCTTCTTTTGGTGGATTCTAAAGAGAGAAGCTGTTAGATGGCCAGTGTATTCATTTTCTATCACGTCCATAACAAATAATGGCAAATCATAGCTTATATAACACAAATGTATTTATTATCTCAAAGCTCTGTAGTCAGAGTCCAACCTGGGGTCACAGCTAAAATCATGGTATTGGCAGAGTTGAGTTCCTTTTTTTTTTTTTTTAACTTCTTGGGAGCATTTGTTTCTTTATTTAATTGACAGAATTCCATTCCTTTCAGTTGTAGGGCCAAGATTCCTTGCTGCCCAGCAGCTGAGGGCCAATCCCAGCTTCTAGAGGTCATTCACACTCTTTGGTAGACAGAGTAGACAGTCAGCAGCAACTACCCAGTGGGCCCTGAGGTAAGATCTTCATCTTCATCAAGTGGTCTCCCCCCAAAGGATGTGAAGATAAGCATTTTACCTGGAAAGTTCCTTCAACACTGCGAGTAAGTGTGGACATGATATAAAGGTAGGGGAGCCACCTCCAGGTGGATGTTTAATGCTGACACTTCTGGCCTGTGTAAACAGAGGAGCCTTATTGAAATGTTCCCAGTCTCAGGGATGCGGGAGCATCATCTGAAGTCACGGGTTGTACATTGACGTGGCAGAGGTCCCGACAGACAAATGATGCATCTGGGGCCCTGAGCAAAATGAAATGCAAACTTGAAAAGCACGCAGGCTATTGTTGAGCCTTCAGCCCTGTAAGGGCAGGACAGGACACAGTGCAGGTTTTCTGATCCCATGCAGACCGGGTAAAGGAGGAGTCAGAGTCCTCAGTGGTTTTTTGCAGGTCTTTTATTGGGGTTCACCAGGCATATGGCAGGCAGGGGTGCTGGGGGGCTGGGAGCAAGTCTTCACTCTATCTGGGCTCTCTAGTGTTCGTTCTGCTGCTTCTCGGCTTCTCTTTTGGCTTCTGCTTCGGCTTCTAATGGTGCTACAGGCGTCCCCGTGACGCTGCCCTTAAAAAGCACAGTCTCAGCTCAGCTGAATCCCATCTACCTATGCCCACACCCTATTCCAGGTGCCCGCCATCAGGCATGCATTCAGGACAAGGATCCATCATCTATCCTGATGGCGGAAGGGCAGAAAAGCCTGACATTTTCTTTACCCTACAAGCCCTTTAAAGTATGTGTGAAAATCTGCTTAGGGATGAACCTAGAAGTAGAAAGGAAGGTTCCAAAGTACACAGATAGAAGGTTCATGGTGACCAGGGAGCAGAGACGAACACACAAAATGACAACATTAGAAACCAGCGTGTAAGAAGAGTCATTTTCAAGGTACGGAAGGAAATAAATGCGGTGCAGACTCAACAAGGTCAAAGGGGTGAGCAAATCTCAATGGAGAAAGGCTGACTGTGACCCGTGTCTTAAAGGATGGGTGGAATTAGTGGAACTCATCTCCTAATTTGTTTTGGCAACCTCTTTCATCTGTGACATTTAATTAAAGCCAAGAGGGAAGTGAGAGAGAAAATTAAGGTGTCGACAACATAAAGGGAAAAAGAAGATCTCCCAGGTCCATTCTAAACAAGGCTCTGGGAGTGTCCCCTGGGCACATGACGAATGCTTTCAAGTGCTTGGCTTGCTGAATGCTAAGATTGGCTCACAAGAAAAGACCTGTGGTGCTACTTCAAGGGCTGAAATGGCTTTCTCAGCTTCCTCTCCTTAATTTGCTAAAGACTAGTTCAGAGAAAATAATTAGAGTTGTTTCAATAATGTGCTTGCTTTACCATTTTCAATTAAGGGCAGGAGAGAATGAGAGAGGCAGAGAGCACGTGTGAATTTGCCCGAGAGAGCAGAACTAGCCGGAGAGAGAGGGTGGGGGTGGGGGTGGGGGTGGAGAAGGAGGAGGCGGGAGAGAGGGAGGAAGGGTGTGACAACTAAAGCAATTTTTTGTCACCACCATTCCTCCACACAAACTTGCACAATATCTTGTTTCTCTTAAACTCATGAATTCCTAAATTTTATCTTAAACAGTTTTGTTAAGGTAAAAATATAATTAACATGCAAAAAATTGCACTTATTTAAAGAGTATAATTTTGATAAATTTATATATATATTATATATACTTTTACAGTATAGTCTATTCTAATATATATAAACTTATCAAAATGGTACTTCTAAAACATATCAAAGTTTATATATAAATTGATCCAAGTTGTACACTTTGGAGATATATATATATATATAATGAAACGACTTATACGATCAAGATAGTAAACATATGCATCACCCCAAAATGTTCTTCATGCATTTTGTAAAGCCTCCTTTTGATCCCTCCTGCCTCTACTGGCACCCCTGCCCCAAGCAACCACCTATTTTCTGTCCATATATTTTCCTCAACGTTGTTAGTGTTGGATATCAATGGAGGCAGACAGTATGTATTTTATCTGGCTTCTTTCACTTATTGTAAGTGTGTCGAGATTCATCTGTGTGCGTGCGTGTGTTTTAACTTATCAGTAGTTCATTACCTTTATATCGCTGAGTGGTCTTAAAGTTTTCAAGATTGCAAAGCAAATGTTTCTTTAATTATGACATGTCCATTGTATTAGCTTCCTAGGGTGCCTAAGCAAATTACCACAAACTGGGTAGCTTTAAACAACAGACAGTTATTCTCTCACAGCACTGGAAGCTAGAACCTGACATTAAAGCTTGAAGGAAGAATCCATTCCATCCTTTTCTCTTAGCTTTGGGCATTGCCTGTGATCTTTGTCATCCTTGGCTTCTAGATGCCATTACTCCCATCTCTGCTTCCATCACCATAAGTTTTCTCCCCAGTCTGCCTCTGTATCCCTTCTCCCCTCATAAGGACACATTTCCAAATAAGTTCTGAAGTTCTAGGAAGGACATGAATTTCTGGGTGGGGGAGAAACATCATATTTGAGTCAGTAAAGTCACCCTTCCCTATTAAGCATTATATTAATTAAATTATACTAGGAAAGAGTATTAAAAAAAAAACACTTTTACCTATCCTGAGATAATGTGAGCAGGAATCACATTTCCCAAAATGTATTCCAAATAATTGCATATGAAATCATTCTCTAAAAGTAGAATAGAATAGAATAGAATAGAATAGAATAGAAAAGAATAGAATAGAATAGAATAGAATAGAATAGAATAGAATAGAATAGAATAGAATAGAATAGGTGTGGTCCAAAAAGTTGGGTAAATGCTAGATTTTTTTAAAGTGTCTTCATTGAAGCCTTATCAAATCTTTAATATGTATAACTAGGATAAACTTGATTCTTCATTGCTTTTCTCAGCACAGCATTGCTTTCAAGAGAACAACAAAAGGATTTAAAAGCAATTTTTATCTTTATTACAAAACTCCTGAAAAACATTATAGGGGAAAATACAACATATGTACAGTAAAATTGCCCCTCAAATCCTCACCTATTTTCCTAAAATCTAGTGATCACCTCATAGCAGCCATTCCCTAATTGTACAGTCATCCTTTTAATAAATCTCACCAAGCCTTTCTCCAGAAATGAAATCTATGCTGTTCTTGTCTCTTGCTATCTCTCTTCTCCCACCTGTCTAAACTAACTTTCCTGGAAAGAGAGAAAGCTTTCTGCTCTTTTGAATGTAGAATATTCACCCTTTAGGAATATCTGTTTTTCCCCCTGGAACTTCCACACTAATGCAGCACAAGAAAGCATCTTATAATATATAAGAGGAAGAGGTGAGGAAAGGTTGTGAATAACCAATTATACTGAGCTAATTGGTGTAAGAGTGAATGAACCAAGAAGGAGGCAGTGCAGGGAGAAAATGGCGAATGCTTCGGAAAGATAGTTGCCTATTTGCCAGTTTGCTTCAAGCCCTATCCCCAAGGCTTTCTGGAAAATTCCTAACCATGGAAATTGTTGTTTTTGATACTTCTAGTTGGCCTACTGAAAAACAGTCTGTCCAGATGGATCTCTCTCTCTCTAATTTCCAGATAATCAATTTACAAAAATTGTACAAACAAGATTTACTGTTCCCAGACTGTCAACAGCTTCGTTTTCTCCCTTCTGTCTTATGACTCCTGTTTTTGCCTTCATTCTTTGGCTTAGTCTACCAAATAACTCCTTCTCATGTGAGTAAACAATCTGCCTGCAAAATAAACTAATAAGTATAATGTAAAAATAACTAACAACTGTCTGTGAATTGTTCTTTGACAAGAAATATTTCTTTTCATCCCTGTCATATAAGCTATACTTCACTAGATGATGCAAGTGGGGTATATCAGGTGTTCCAACTTTTTCTGAAGTTTTACAATAGCCTTTAAGAGCCTAATGACACGTGGGAAGTTCCATATGCTGATGCATTGCTCCCTACTTGACAGTGTTGTTATAAGCTAGATCTGTTGCAGACCCTCAGTGTTGCTCCCTACTTGACAGTGTTGTTATAAGCTAGATCTGTTGCAGACCCTCAGTGTTTTCAACTGAAACTTCTAAGAACTAAGTAACCAACCATTTTGACAATTTCCATTCACAGGGTATACTCAAAACACAACTTTTTTCTACCATTTTCCTTTAAAGCCCTGTCCCAAGGTAAAAATGTGGGTTGGTCTGATGAATTAGGCAAAAGACAGTATTATAGCCAACTCAAAAAACACACAAAATCTCCATTTATAATTTAGAATAACCAATGTTTAATAATAATGAAATATCTGATCATAACTTAGTGTCAAATCATCTATCTCCAACAAGAGCTGAGGTTAGGGAATGGCCACATTCTGTGTATCAGGAGTTTCTAATGCCAGAGAGTCTTTGTGGGCTTTTCTGATGTAGAAACCTACAGGCTTCTCCTACAGTCCATGCCCAACCCATGGTTCGCATGCTCACTGTTGGGGGTCCTATTATCCCTTCAAGGTGGTCCTCTTTCCAGATACACTATCAGAAGGGATCTCTCTCTTTCAGAGTCAAGCTCTGGAAGATGCATCTCCACAGGAGATGCTCATAGACACTGGTGAATAGGGAGCTCCCTTATTTCCCACATGCAAAAGCCACTTACATATCACCACTAAAGGATCCCACCATCCTTTCTCTGCCCTCCACATTTACTGGGGTGGGAGACAGACTTTTAATTTCAGGGCCTCCAAAGCTCAGAGATGTCTCAAGTTCTCAGAGTGATTTCCAAACAAGTAACTTCAGGTGAGGAAACAGATAACCTCTCTAAACCTAGCAGAACAGTTTTATCTAAAATGTACTTATCACAAAATATTCTCTGTATGTCAGCACTGTCCTGAGCCTGAGATAAGATGCCTGGAAGTTTTGAAACTGTTTTCTTCCTCTTTTCCCTTTGTAAATGATTCACATGGTAATCTGGACATTCACTTTGTATTTCATTATTCCTACATTGTACTTTGTTTTAATGAAAAACTTCAGATTTAAGATCCTATCAAAATAAGTTATGTGTCACAGGAGAAAAAAATGCTAGCATAACCTTTCTCTAAGAAATAAAAAAAGTCAGATTTTGGAAAGACCTAGTATTATGTGAACTTTTTATTTGATCCTGACTTAATGTTCTCTGTATATATAATGCAGGAAAAAAGACCTGAGAAAATGTGGGGGGAAATCATGATTCAGAACAAAAGAAATAAAGGTAAATTTGAAGTACTACTTTGAAGTTTTGAACCATGTATTCTAAGCTCTAATACAACTTTTAAGATAAAACATGTTTAAATATTTTTAAATGACTTTGAAGATTATTAAAGAAATAATATAAACCTAAAAATAATTTATTTAGTAATAAAATAGATATAATTTATATTTTGGCTAACCAGTCATTAAAAACAGATACTCTAGATCTAAATATATTGGCTGAATCAGTCAACATAATTCACCACACCAATGAAAGGAAAGATAAAAATCATATGATTATAGTAATAGATGCTTAAAAAGTATTTGATAAAATTCAACATCCATTCATGAGGAAAAACCTTCAAAAAACTTTGGATAGATAGAACTTACTTCAACACAGTAAAAGTCATATATGACAAACACACAGCTAACATCAGTCTCAATGGTGAAACACTGAAAGCTTTTCCATTAGATCTGGTACAAGACACTTTTATTACTCATCAACACAGTATTGGAAGTATTAGCTACAGCAATTAGGCAAAAGAAGAATATAAAAGGAATCTAAATTGGGAAAGAAGAAATAAAACCAACCTTATTTGCAAATAACATGAAAGCACACATAGAAAACCCTAAAAACTTCCTGAAACAACTAATTGAAACAACAAATCAGTTTAGCAAAGTGGCAGTTTACAAAATCAATATGCAAAATATAATTGCTTTTCTATATGCAAACAATGAGCTAGAAGAGGGAGAAATCTAGAAAACAAGTCCATTTACAGCTGCATCCAAAAAAATTAAATACTTAGAGGGAAACTAGCCAAAGGTGGTGAATTAACTGTACAACAAAAACTATAAGACATTGTTAAAATAAATAGGAGAAGACACAAAGAAATGGAAAGATATTCCCTACTGATGGATCAGAAGAATTAATTTTGTAAATGTAACAAAATGGTAATGTCACATTTAACAAAATGGTAGGTAAGATGTAAAATGACCAATGCAATCCCTAGCAAAGCTTCAAAGGCCTTCTAAAATATATTGAACAAACATTGCCAGAATTCATATGAAACCACCAAAGACCCTGTATAGTCAAAGCATTCTTGACAAAAAAAGAACAAGAATGGTGATGCCACATGCCCAAAATTCAAACTGTACTACAAAGTTATAATAATCGAAACAGCATGGTACTGAAACAAAACTAGGCACATAGACCAATGGAATACAATTTCAGTCGAGAAATAAACCCATATCTATAAGGACAGTTAATCTATGATAAAGGAGTCAAGAATATACATTTGGAGAAAGAAAATTCTCTTTAATAAATGGTATTGGGAAAACTGGATAGCCACAAGCAAAAGAATGAAACTGGATCCCTATCTCTAAGCATACACAAAAATTAACTAAAAATAGACAAGAAATTGGATGTAAGACCTGAACCCACAAAATACATAAAAGAAAATATAGGCCAACTAGTCCACGACATACACTTCAGTGAGGTCTGTGGACTTGTCGCTAACAGCAAGAAAAAACAAGAGAATATAAACAATGGGGACCACATCAAAACAAAAAAAAAGCTTTTGTACAGTGAAAGAAACTACCACTAAAACAAAAAGAAGGGCCTCCCTGGTGGCGCAGCGGTTGAGCGCTGGGTTGCGAAGCTGCCCACAACCTCTGCAGTGACAGTTTGATCCCTGGCCCACGGGCGAGGGTCCCACATGGCGTGCAGAACTCTCCTGCCGCCCACTGCTCCCCTCAGCAGTGTACTTCATTCGTCTGCCTGTTCTGCTCCCTGCTCTGGCTCTGGTGAATTCTCTCATCCTCCCACGCTTCTGACTGTACCCAAGGCTTGTGTAAATAAATAAATAAATAAATATTAAAAAAAAGAAATAAAACAAAAAGAAATCTTACTGAATGGGAGAAATATTTCCACACCATACATCTGACAAGCATCTGATATCCAAAATCCACAAAGGACTCATACAACTCAACAAAGGAGAATCCAACCAAAAAATGAGCAGAAGAGCTAAGTACGCACTTCTCCAAAGAAGACAAACAGATGGTCAACAGGCACCTGAATAAATGAACATCATCACTTATCATCAGGGAAAGACAAATCAATACCATAATGGGACACCACCTCGTAACTGTGAGAATGGCTTATATCAAAAGACCAGAAACAACAAGTGTTGGTCATGGTGTGGAGATAAAGAAACCCTCATATACTGTGTGTGGACATAGACTGGTCCATCCCCTATGGAAAATATTTTTAGTTCTCAAAATATTAAAAATAAATCTACTGTATAATCCAATATACCACTCCTAGGTATCTACCTGAAGAAGACAAAAACATTAATTTGAAGGGATATATGCATGCCTGTGTTCACTGCAGAACTGTTTACAATTGCTAAACCATAGAAACAATCTAAGTGCCCAAAGATCAAAGACATAAATAGATTAGAAAAGTAAGGTGTATAAACACACATACAGACACACAGATATACACACAATGGAATACTACTCAGCTATTTGAAAAAAAAAAAAAAGATAAACTCTTGTCATTTGCAAAAACAAGGATGGAGCTAAAAGGAATTAAGCTAAGCAAATTAAGTCTTCTAGAAGGAGAAAGATATATGCCATATGGTGTCACTTATATATGGAATATAGAGATAAGACAAACCAATAACAAACCCTAGAAATCTGACTGTAGAATAAAGGCTACCTGAAGTGGAAGGGGAGGGGAGAACAGTGTGTGGAGGGAGCATAATGGATTATGCTGGAGAAGTATGGGTGCCTTGGTGGAAAGTGTGGTGTGGTAACAATACCTGAAAGGGTGATCCTATACCTAAACCATATATAGTGTTGTAAAACAATGTTCTTGCAATTAAAAAATAATAATAAAAATAAATAAACTATTGGTTGAGCAATTTTATTCATGGTTTATACTTAAATTTTTTAATTAAATGGTTTCTGTGTTAGGACATTCTTTAGTAAGTATGTTATATGCATCTGTGTGAATGTTCATAAAATAATTAGAGTACAAACACCTATGTATTCAGAGGAGTCATTTCTCAGTGATGGATTTATGGGGAATTTTTATTTTTCATTTATATTGTTCTCATTCTCTAATTTGTTCTGTTTTCTTTTTATTATGAGAAAGGTGTTTTCATTGAAATGAAATACACTTGTTTAAATTTTGTTATCAACATAATTGTGCTTGAGTTTACTCTTATGGAATTTGTAAGATTATTTTTACATGAACTATAATTTGGTTTTAGTTCTGAATTAGGCAGTTATTGCATGTGAATATGTCATGATAATTTTTAAAGATATTGACAAATATAGCCAGTTGTAAATGGGTCTATTTATAGTCTCACAATTTAATATATATTCTTTTATTTGGTGGTAATAAACTGCAGGCAAAAAATCTAGCTATAAAACTAAAAACTTGTGAGCATTTTCCCAACCTAACCATAAGAAAATATTCTTAAGAACTGGGTGACTTAATAGCCATTATCTTTCTGTTAAAACAGATTGCTTATCAATTTTTTATGTATACATGTCTCCAATTTCCAATAATATATACAGACTTTAGTCTGCATGTTAGTTTAAATATATTTCAGAGTCACTAAAATACAACTATGTTCTTTATGGCATCAGTTCTTCCTCTATCCTAGGGGACATTTAACTGCTAAAGTGGTATATTTGAAGAGAGCTGCAGCAAAACTTAATTTGTCTAGTGAATTCTTAGTCTTCCTTGGGTAACACAGAGCTTATGGATGTAGAGTAAATGTGGAACAAGAATGATCTGGCATAGCATTATCTTTTAATTGGAGTTTCTATTTCTGTCACTGTTTCATTTGCTCACCACAATAGTTTAGACCGTAGCAATTGGCAGAAACATCATTGTTGGTTTGGACTATAGACAAAAGGACACATGCAAGTGTTTTATTTTCAAAGAGACTTGGGGAGGAATTTAGGATTTTGCCTAGATTTTGCTTGGGGATCAAATTAGATCTGAAATGGCCAACTGTATTTAAACTAGTGATGAGTCTGCACTAGCAGCACCTGCTGAGTCCTCCCCAACTCCTTTCTGTCCCCTTCTATTTCTAGATAATGGTTAATTTTTATAACCAGAAAGGTGTATTTTCCTACAATTAGTATATAAAGAGATGGTAACTTGGAGCTCTGGCATTTGTTGGGAGCTAATGACTGAAAACATCAATGTATGTACTTATGAGCAGACAACCTTTGTCTTCGTATAATAACTGGTGACCTTTCTGATAGCGCCTAGTTTTCTTTTGAGGCAATTCACATGCGGAGTGGGAAGTGCAGAGCCTGTCTCACCTGGGGAATTTTGTGAATATCTGTTCGTTGTGGGTCAACATGAACTATTAAAGAATACTTTAAAAAATATTTTATTTTTAATTGAGTTAGTATTTGGATACCCCCATTAGGTCTTGCCACCACAGTGCACCCACCCACCAGCACAGCACCACACAGTCCACTGTGAGTCCTCCCAATTTGTTCTCCCAACTCTGCAAACAGATTTTTCTTTTTCAAATAATCTAAGTTGAATATTTTGGGAAATCATACGGAAATGAATAACTTTAAAACTTAGTATCAATTTGAATAGAAGTGGCATTGCAACAGGATGGTCCCCAGAAAAGGGGAAGTTTCTGGGTTCCCTGCCCCACCCAAAGGAGGGTGGAGCTGAGCAGGGAGCAGAAGCTGGAAAGGAGACTGCAGAAGAAAGGAAGCAGGATGGGGCCTCCCCGGCGGCCCAGAGGTTGAGCGCTGGGCTGCAAAGCTGCCCCCAGCCTCTGTAGCGCTGGTTGGATCCCCTTCCACCGGAGAGGGTCCTACATAGCATGCAGACTCCTCCTGCCGCCCCGCTGCTCCCCTCAGCAGTGTGCTTAGTCAGTCTGCCTGCTCTGCTCTTCGCTCTGGGGAATTCTCTCACCCTCCCGCGCTTCTGACTGTACACAGTGCTTGTATAAATAAATGAATAAATCTTTAAAAAAAAAAAAAAAGGAAGCAGGATGGAGAGCCAGAAACAGACTGGGCGGAGGCACATGGAGCAAAGAGAAGTTGCACTTGCTTCTTGGCCCTAGACTGGGTGAAACAGATGTGGGTGAGAGACCCCCAGAGGGAAGTTAACAATGGCAGCTTTGATTTTGAGTTTGATTTTGCTCTTTTCCTTCCAGACCTGTGTGGCTATTTCTGACTCTTTTCTATGGGTCCCCTCCAGGAAGGTGCTTTACAAGACTTGTGGCAGTCTTTCGGGCCTCTCTTTGACTGGGCATCCCCCACAAGGGGACAGGTAACTTACGGTGTTTGATATGGAAACTATATTCTTCCCCTTTTCTGTATTGCACACTAATTGTATTAAAGTTCCTTTCCATTAAAGGTCTTATATGTTTTGTCTTGATGTGGGAGATGACAGAATCTACTTAGAAAGAACAGGTTTGGGGATTCTGGGGTACCCCTCTCCCTGTCCTGTAACAGCATAACAATACAAGCTAAAGATGAAAAGGTCCAAAGTAAAAAGATTATGCACTCAGATTATTTCCTTGTTGTTATTCCTGCTAATGCCATAATTCCTGTTTCAATTTAAAGAGATGGACACAGAATTGATGGGTGACTGTGGGGTAAGTAAAAGGGAAAAAGCATCAGGCTTTTCCGCCCTCCCCCCATGCATGCGCACTCGGCCACCGGGCGGAGGCTGGCGTGCAGCGGCATGGAGCGGCTTGGCGTGGTGTGTGGAGCAGTGTGGTGCGGAGTGTGAAGGAATCCGGTGGAGTGTGGTGGAATGCAGTGATGAACACCAGAGAACATGAAAATGCCAACATGGCAGCTTGAACCGGTGATGAACCTACCCGGTATGGGATGGTCAGGGAATGGTTTATGCAAAAAACACTAAATAGTTCTGAGCACCTGCAACTGTTAGCTGATTCATTTGCAGAATTTTTCTTGGATGACCCAGAGATTCTGATTTAGTTGCTCTAGGTCCAGTGAGATATGAGATTCTGGATCTTTTTTAATTTCCCCAACTAGTTCTAACATGTGGCCAAGCTTGAAAGCTTCCTCACTGGAGCAGTGCTTCTCAAACTTTATTGTGCACATAATTGCCTGCAGACACTGTGAAAATTCAGGTTCTCATTCAGAAGATCTGCGGTGAGGAGATGCAAGGTTCTCTATTTCTAACAAGCTTCCTGGCGATGTTGATGCTGTCAGAGCAAGGAGCACGCTTGAGGAGCCAGGTATTAAATAATGTGAAAAGAGGACCCCCTTTAGCTTGGTTGCAACCTTCACTGCACATGCAATCACCTGAGCAACTTGAAAGATACCAACACCTGGGTTTCACCCACAGGGATTCTGATTTATTTTTAAGCAATTCCACTGTGCGACCAAGACAGAGAGCCACTTCTCTGGAAGGTGATGTGTTACATTTTGCACTTGAAAAAGAACATTTATGTTGAGGCACTCTGAATTTCTGCTAAAATACATTGTTTGTGCCTTTCTCACCTCTTCACTTATAAAGTTAGTCTACTGATGAAGGGTCCTCCTTGAATATTCCGTTTCATGACACCATTATTCCCACAGGACTTGCCCTATACAATCAATCACTCTGGAGACTTTGGAAGCAAAAACAAGCCATTCATCAGAGAGCAGAGACCATGTGTTATTCTTAACCAGATCCTCCAAAGTCAGCTCCTGGAGAAATAGCATGTGGACTGAGAGCCAGATGCTGTGCTCTGCAGAGAACTGGTTTGGAAACAGGTTTCAGCTGTGTGAATGTTAAAGATTTGATGAGCTGAGAGGCCTAGTGTGGAGGAGAGACAGAGGAAAACTAACCCTCTCTAGAGCAATTTGAATATCTAAATCCTACACCAAAAATAAGAGATGTTAAACTGGATATAGCTCTTGAATTGACTGAATTAGAGCTTGTAATGAAGTTTCAAACCAGCAAAAGAATTGCACAAACGTGATTAATTGTAGCAGATCAAGAGCAGAAATCTTTCAGAGAATAAACATTTTTAATCAATTTTTTGAACATTTATATAAGATTCTGGGCAGCTCAGAGAAACACAAATGTGAACCAGAGGATACAACCTCCAATTGTAACATCTCACTTATGCATAATAGATAATATTTACCTTGTATTGAGTATTTTATATTCATCCTATCATAAACCTCCTAACAACTCTAATACTGCCATTATGCCTAGATGAGTCTGTATATGGTATATGGATCTCAAAATATAATCCTGCCCATTATCTTCTTCAATCTTTTTAATAATTTATAGAGTAAGCTACAGTTATCCTTCCTTTATAGATGGGAAAACCAAGTGTTCTGCAACCATCCCAGGCTGGGTTGGTTCAGACAGTTTAAAAGAGAAACTTGGAGTCCTTGGCATCATCCCCACAGGTTAGGGGAAACAAGTCAGCAGGGAGACAGCTACTTGGTTCTCCCTGCAAATCTCTATATACTCGTTCCTCTGGGCTTTCTCTGGTATTCTCTTGGTGCCTCTTCCTCTCTCAGCCATGACTCACCCTCTTATAGCCACTCTCCACCACTGCCCTTTTAGCCTCAGCCTCTAGGCTCAGGTGTGCACACTCACACACGCCCACACCATACTCCAGGTGTCCACACCTGGACACCATGCATGCCCTGCACCCACAATCCCAAGCACTTCTGTATTCAAGGCTGCAGGTGATAGCCACAAAGGCTAGTGGCATAAAAGCCTGACCAATTCACTTATCCTACCCAAGACTCAGAGAGATTAAGTAACTTGCACAAGGTAACATAGTTAGAGGGTAACAGTTAAGATTTTAACCCGGATCTGGCCCAGTGCCTTTTGCCATCATACTGTGATGAATAACTAGCTCACTTATCATGATAACACTAATTTTTTCTGTTCAGGCCAATTCATAAGGCTAATCTCAACAATTTTTCTGCTCTCACAAGATACCCAGCATCTCTCTACAAGCAATATGTTCAAGTCTTCTGAGAAACCAGTTGTTTTGCAAGTCACAAAGTAATCTTTAAAAAAAAAATCTGTAAGTGTTCATTCCTAATTTCCTACTCTCTGTGGACTATGGAAACATTGATTTTGTGGCTGTCCTAGTAGTCTGCTCCACTTTTCTACAGGGAAGACTAAAAACAAGAAGTATAAAAGCTTAAAAAGTTAGCCTAGTTTCAAAGAACTAGGATAAAAAAGCCAGAGTTGAGACAGTGTAATCACAGTGCTACACTGCGCCAACGTGGAGGACAGGTCAAGTTCTGTGGGTTATCACCCATGTACTCAACTGCAAGACCACTCAGGCTCAGGGACCAACAATAATGGGGTTTATTTTTAAAAAAACAGGGTAAACAAAAATTTTCTAAGGTCACAGGTGGCCAGCTATCTCATCCTAGATAATGTTCACAATGTCCAGTAATCCCAAACAAAGGCCACTCATGCAAGATGTCACTGTCCCATTAATGAGGGTCTGGAACTCATGGCACAAAAGTGGAACTCGTGGCCAAGATCCAACTGCAGCTGGAGGTGCTTACAGGTGGGGCCGCTGAGGTACACCACAGCAGCCCACATTAACAGTCTGAAGGGTTGGCTGGACAGCACCAGTCACTGTTCCAGACAATAATGGAGGCAATAGCACCAGGAGGCAGCACAGGATGGTCAGAAGTATGGATAGCTCTTAGAGTTGGTCAAACACCACAGGCCAGTCACCCGTCAACAGTGCTGGACAGCACCAGCCAGTAGTGCTAGGCACCACTGGTTATCAGGAGGTGGTGTCAGAAACACCAGTGTTAACAGCTCTTTGTGAGTTATTGGTTTGAAGCAATAGCACAACATCTCTTTGAGACAATTGGCCAAGGCCTATGGTACTCCTTTCAGACGATGTCAAAGGCAGGGTTGGAGGCAGATGCAGTGGCAGGATCTATGTAGAGGTTTTTGGCTTCTCCCTTCAGAGGTCAGATGCTGGATGTTTCACTTTGGAGGTCAGATGCTGATTCTTCTTTCTTCAGAGGTCATGTACAGAATGTTCTTTCTTTGGAAACCAGGAACACAATGCTCTAAGCTGGCTCCTTTCCCCCTTTATATCCTCTTCAGCGTCTCCCACCCTACAAGCCTGATTGGAGCATTTTCAATCCTAAGTGACTGATTAGAGACCATTTTGCACCAATCAGCTCATTTCGTATTTTGAATCTGAATAACTAAATAACTGAGCTGTACTTAAACCTGATTGGTCAATTTAGTTCACACCTGCTTGGTCCATTTTTCTTGTACCTGATTGGTTCATTTTAGAATCCTAGAGTCAGATATAAAAGGGGGAGAAGCCCAGGCAAACCTGCATTAGTGGGCCTGTTGGCTCTAAAGAGCCATGGCTTGAGCCAGCCTCACTGGAGCTGAGGGAGGAGGATGTCCAGAGGCACTGGGCTGATGCCAGTGTACCTCAGCCCCAACAAAGCTGCCTTGCCTGGTGGCCTGTTAGGACCACAGGGGTCCCATTACAGAATGACACATAGGAGTGTGGCAGGTTACATTTTCCAACAATGGCCACATCATATTTCCCCTGCCACATTCCCCTCTCAGAAAGTAAGGGTAGGTCTTGTTATACAGCAGAAATTCAACTATGTTCATTACAAGACTACGTCATAAAAGGTGACATAACTCCCACTGGTTTTCTCGGGGTATTTCTATCAAAATCCACAATGCTGTAAGGAAACTGATTTCTCTGATTGACTAATCAGAAAAATTGCATGGAGACACACTGTGCAGGTGTCTAGACAACAGCCAGTATCACCATCAGACATGTGAACAAAGACAGTTCTAGGTAATTCCAGTCATCTAGACACTCCTCACCATCCACTATACTCAGTTAAGTTCCCAGGCATCCTGAGACAGATACAAGCCATCTCCACCATGCTCTGCCCAAATGTTTGAGGACAGAACCATGACCATGATAAAATGGTTTCTATGCCACTGTACTTTAGGGTGGTTTGTTATACAGCAATAGATAACTGATACAGGATGACTGATTTTTCTATCATTCATATGTTATTATGACTATAATCTCAAGCTTTCAGGATAATTGAACCATTAAATCTGATATTGTTACATGTAATTTAAAGACATTTGAAATTAAGTTTTATAGTTTATAGTCTCTAAAATGAGAGGAGTATTTGAAAGAAAAGATGAAATAAATCTAAACATGAAACACTGTAATTGCTAACCTCACATCATTGAATAGACATGCAAATAATAATGGACAATGAAACTGTAACATTAAACTATAATTCAAACTCAATATATTATATAAAAAGAGGGAAATGCTTGGTTATTTTTTTTAAATGACCTACTTATGGATATCAAAGTGACAATTATAGCTAAAGCTTAATTTTCAAATGGCAAAATATCTAGTTACATTGTATGAAAGCAAAGTGCATACAGGTAGATAAACTAATTAGAAATGGGATTCCATTTCCATATCATTCATTCCTGCATGTGATTTTATTCTATTTATTTTCTCTTCTCAGTAATACGAGAAATGGAAAACATAAAAGAGAATTGGAAAATTGGTTTAGAGAAAAGTAAACATATTTCTCTCTATAGGTTAGACTTCTAATATATTAATTATGTGTATATATACTAGTTTCCATATACATATTAATTTTCTAGTAAACACGTGTGTGTGTGTGTGTGTGTATTTGTAATGCATATAAGGTATGTGCAGATTTCAGCTCCTCCAGAAGTTTGATGAGTTGGGAGCATCTTCAGTTTGAGAAAACTGCAAATCTAAAGTTGACATATCAATATAATAAATATCCACTAATGCAATAGGCCAATTACATCAATAATGTGTTGCAATAATATTTAACTTGCTAATTTAGCTCTCCTTTATCTCCCTGATGGAGGAGAATGGACCTCAAGATAGTGGGGTCAGGAGGGAGGACTGGGATATTAAAGGGCAGCTTCCCATGATTTCACCTCTCCCTCCAAAGTGGCAGCACTGAGGGATCCCAATTCAAGAGAAGAATCTTTTCTGCAGTCACACTTCATGGTTTTCTAACATTTAATAAAAATGAAGGGGAAAAATCCTTTCAGCAAATTCCTTCTTAATCAGGTTTCTAAAATGTGCTCTTCTCAGAATGTTCCAAGAAAATATAAAGCCTTTGAAGATGCAAATGTTCACAGACATTTCTGCCACTTTTGTCACACCCTATGCTCACAAAGTGCAAGTCCAAATGTCATTTTTTGTTTGTTTATCAATATGTCTGGGAACAATTTGTCACTTGTGTCCGTGCCTCATCTATTTTTTACAATTTTGCTAAAGTCAAACCTAAAATTTACAGATAGTTCCTGCTACAATCATTAAATACATTAAAATCCTACGTCTTTTTTTTTTTTTTATAAAAAAGGAGAGGGCTTCATGTAGTTCAAAAGGAAAGATAGGTTCAATAGAATAAATAGAATAAAAAAGCAAAATATCAATAAAGAGGAATCCCCAGGCAGCTCTCTTTTCTGCAGTGACTAAGCAGGTGCCTTTCTTTTTTTTTTTTTCTCCTCTCCCTGATAAACTAGTCCTTTTAAAATGTGGGAGAAAAAAGAGGAATCTCAGCTGCCATCAAGGGTCTCCTCTTGTAACAAGTCATCAGACAGTAACTTGAGTAACGTGGCCACTGCTATCACCTGGGGAAATTTTGAAAACTACCTGCTTGAAATTCTGCTCCTAGGGATCTACCCAAAGAACACAAAAACATTGATTCAAAAGAGCACCTGTACCCTTTTGTTTATTGCAGCCTATTGACAATAGGTAAAACCTGGAAACAACCCATGCCCAAAAATAGATGACTGGATCAAGAAGATGTGAGATATACACACACACACACACACACACACACACACACACACACACACTGGAATATTACTCTGCAATCAAAAAAAGATAAACTCATGTCATTTGCAGCAACGTGGATGGAGCTAAAAGGAATTATGCTCAGTGAAATAAGCCAGAAGGAAAAAGAAAAATATCTGATGGGTTCACTTATAGCAGGAATATAGGGGAACCAAATAAAACATCAGTGTAAAAAAATAATAGCAATACGAAACACAACTAAACAAAAACAGACAATTATAAATCAGAGACATACTTCAGGGGAGGGGGAGGGAGAGGCATCAGAGGGAGGGAGGGAGGAGCAGAGGGGACTGAGGTGATGGTGCACGGGTGCACTGGTGAAGCAAATTCTATGGGGACTACACCTGGGGTGGGGGGCAAATATAGTTTAAAAATGAACACTGGTTTCCACCTCTATTACAACACCAAGGTGACTCCTAGTTAATTGACCAATGACTTCCACTTCACTAAATGCAGGGCAGCATTTTTCAATATTCCTTCTAGTAGATTTTCAGGAGCCATTAATAATTTTGGCAATTTTTTCCATGGGAAATCGCTCTTCCTCACCTCCACCAATGCTTAGTCTCCTTGTTTTTTTCATTATCTCCATATTCTCCTCTACTTTATTCAAGAATTTTTCAAAATTTCATTGTGGGCTTTCATTATTTCTTTAAAAAATGATGTAAAAATTAATTAAAAAAGAATAAATAAATAGAAATTTACTTTTCATAGTAAAAAAATAAAAATAAAAAACAAATACCCTCCTGAGGCCCAGGCAGTACCTGAGTACTCTGATAGCTACTTGAATCATCCAAAGTACAAACAAGGAAGGCTGAGACCTGTTTAGGATGTGTGTGTCCTGCCTTTTTGAAGGACTGCAGGAGGCGGGAAAAGGAAACATTCCAAATGCTATTTTGCTGAGCCATAAAGTCCCAGGCGTAAGAGTAGGTAAGTAAGGAGGTTAGATCGTCTACATTTTTTTTTGTTTACTTACAGTATTGTCTTCCCCAATAAAATGTGAGCCTTAAAGTCTTGCTTGGCCAGGATAAGTATAGCAGTAAAGTGGATCTTGTTTTTCTATTAATTTTGCCTCTAAGACCAGATTCAAATCTTTTGAATCCCAGATGATAAAAATTGTGGGTTTGGGTGCCTCTGAAAGAATGACAGGGATAAGAAACACTTTTGGGATATCCAGAAGAAGCTGAAGCAAACTTGGGTGAGGGCACATCACCTCCAGTCTAAGCAGGTGTGCAGGATAAAAGATGCAAAAACCAACCGAGCAAGGCAAGATTCACACTTTGTTTTCAGGAAATGGGAAAGCACCTGCTGTTTATTTATGCTTCTCCAAATGCAGGTGTTTTGAATCTAAATATGAGTAGGCTGGCATTTCTCCCAAACAAGCTGTTCTCTGGAGCTCTTAGAGTCTTAAATAACTCTACAGATTTACAGGTAAGGGTTTAACCTGAGCCACTAACCAAACATGGCCATTGTGTTTGCTCCAGGGCCATGACGTTGCCGTGTGGAAGTTGCATGCCCCCACTTCTCATGAGCTTCTAGCTAAGAAACTGCAACTACTTAGTGCTGTGGCAGCCAAAGGAACAGGAGATTAAGTGGCTTGTTCAATGGCACAGTCTGGCAATGAAGGTGAGAGATAAATAGAACCCAGCTTTCTCCTAGGGCCCAGAAAAATTTTCTGACTGCCAATATTTGTTGTGTGTTTGTGTGTGTATGCTCATGTGAATGCACATATGCCTCAGCAGATTTCATGTATGTTCTTATGCATGTTATTAAGCATTTCACCATAAAAGGAGGTGAGAGAAAGGTACACAATTTGAAATATCTGACATGTTTACAAAGAATAACTGATTTCCAATCCCAGTAAATATTGGGGATTGCAGGGATAATATGTACTTGACATTTCTCAAAAATGAAGCATGAGAGACCACAAAGGCACTCCTCGGCTATTACAGTCTCCCATGTGAATAAAGGTGGTTCAGAACTTGGCCCTGCAATGCAAGCTGTGGGGCAGGACCAACTTTTTCCCTCTGTTGCTTAAACCATGGGAGACATTGGAAAAGCAGTGACCAGAAAGAAGCTGCTTGTGGACAATGCAAGTGGCAGGGGTGGTGGGCATTTTACTGACCGCCACCAGTAGCCCCAACAGGGCTGCAGTCAGATGCCAGCAGCATGGGTGGATGACAGTAGCTCCCCTATCATGCTGCCCTAGGGCATGCAGCCCCTGCAGCAGGGAGGAGCATGGGGCCCCACTGGGAGATGCCAACGCTGTGGCTCCAGCTGCAGGCATTAGAGAGGCCTGTGGATTTGATTCCTGGATCATGGAATGGACCTATCAGGTTCAAGCTATGAGTTAATTGGTGTTATAGTCCAATCAGCCATAGGATTGAAAATGGTCCAATCAGACTTGCAGGTGGGGACCCTGAAGGAGAAAATGAAGGAGAAAATAAGGAGAAAATAAGGTAGGGCAGGAGGCAGCCTGGGGCTCTCACTCAGTTCCTGGTCTCAAAGGGCAGACTTGGACTCTCAGACTCCTCACAGGAGGACCATTCCTGACCTCCTAAACAGAAAGAAACAGCATCTAGCTGTCAACCTTTGAAGAAAGAAGAGAAGCCAGAGAGCTTTGCAGAGGTGAGACTGGGCTGGCCACACCTGCCTCTGGCCTGCCTCTGATACCTCCCGAAAAACGCACCAAAGACCTGGACCTGGTGTCTAAAAGAGTTGTTGGTGTGGGCCAACAACTCACAAAAAGCTGTTAATACGGTGTTTCTAACACCCTCCTAGTGGCCAGTGGTGACCAACACTACTGGCCAGTACTACCCAGCACTGTGTCCAGATCACCTCTGAGAGCTGTTAACTGCTCCTGATCATCCAGCACCACCTCCCAGTGTTGCTGCCTCCATTGCTGTCTGGCCCACTGTCCAGGCTCTCCATCCCGACGTCCACACTGTTGCTGCGGCTGCTGCAGCAGCATATTAGTGGCCACACCTGTGAGCATCTCCTACTGCAGTGAGTTGGATCCTGGCCCACTGCTTCCCTCCCTGCATGCTATGAACTCTAGGCCCTTGTTGATGGGTTAGTGCCATCTCGGGTGACTGGCCTTTTGTTTAGGACTTTTGGACACTAACTGGGTGAGATAGCTGGCTACTTGTGGACTCAGAAACTTTTTGTTTGTTAAATAAACCCCATTGTTTTTGTTCCCTGAATCTGATTGTTCTTGCAATTGTGCACATGGGTGAGAACCCCCAGACAGTGACCTGTCCTCTATTGGGCACTGTCCTTTGAGGCTATGGCACCCCTGTAGCCCTCTTTCAGCATCTGGAATTATAGTATCAGAATCTGCCTGGTTTCCACTTTCCACAATCCAAATCCTGCTCTCCACCCTGGGACCTAATGCATTTCCCATGTGTCAGTCATGGTATCCCATGCACACCATGCCAATGTCCTCTTTTGCTAAATCAGTGGCTTGGATCCTATAGAATTTGTATTTTCTAAAAGGAGATACAAGAGTTTTCTAAGCAGAAAGTGGTTGCCATGAGGAAAGAGCAAAGGCAGCCATGAAAGAGGGAGAAATTATTTTGTAGTTTTCATGTCTTCATTGGTTCTGTTTTTATCTCCACAATGGTGTAGTGCATATCCATTGCTTGTTCCCACTCCACCCTCTAGGGCAGTCATTCTTCTGTCTACTCAAAGGTTTCAAAGAGAAACTGCATACAGTCCTGTCCATCCAGCTGTAACTGAGCCCATCACAGTTCTCTGGGATTTTTTTTGGAATCTCACTTCAAAACCTATTGCAAGCCACCATTGTCTCTCTCTTAACTGGGCCACTGCACCCTCTCCAATTGGGTCTCCTACTTCCCAACCTCCCCTCCCCCTCCCTTCAGACAACTCTTCTCAGTAACCAGAGGAATCATTTCTCAAAATCTTATTAATATCATGTCCAGTTCTCGTCTCAGTTCTGTCTTTTGACTTACTGTCCTGAATAAAATTCAGAATTTTTACCAGTTCCCACTAGCTCCTTTCATGTCCACTTACTCTACTAGTGCCAAGCACACTCCCATCTCAGGGCCTTTGTGCGAGTCATTCCCTCTACCTTCTCACCAGGAGTGGCTTCCCCTCCCCTTACTGAGTTTTCTGGTCCAATGGCACTTTAATTGAGAGGCCTTCCCTGGATGTCCTAGGCAAAGTAACCCTTCTGTCACTCTATCCCCATACTCTGCTTTCTTACACTTCTTAGCACTTAACATGATCTATTATTCATATAGTTTTGTTGTTGTCGTTTCCTCCCACTAAAATTTCACTTTCATAAAGGCCCTGTGTCTATTTTTGCTCACTGTTTCCCCAGCTTTGTAAAGTGTCCCACATAGTAGATCCCTAATAACCATTCTGTTACATGAACGTCCTGCTAAATCATCCCCTTGTCGAATACTTCACTGATGTTTTAGAGCAAGCTCAAAAACCCTTTAACCAGTCTCACTAATAAATGTCTTAGGTAATGAATGGACATGAAAGAACTTCAAAAATAGCCCTATAGAACCTTCTCTTTTTGAATATATGCTATGAAGCCCATGTTGGGTTGAATGAAGTGCCCAAGAACACACAGCTATTCCTTGCACTGTTGCTTTTGCAAGAAAATAACCCAGGCTGAAGCTGTTTACCAGACTCACAAAGGAAGGCACCCATGCTGTGTGTGAGCCTCTCCTGATTTCAATTACATCTGGTAAGCTCTGAGCAGGAAGCAGGTGCAGCCAGCTGGCTTTGTTTTCTCACAGGCCAAGGCAATATATAGCCTCGACCTGCGCCTGCTCCCAAAGAAGGGATCTGGGAAGCTTGGAACAGAAGGTCTGCCTGCCCCTTCTGTTTCCCATTGTCTTTGGCTGCACAAAGGGACTGAATAAATGTCTGTCAAATGACTCCCACATCCCAGAGCCAGAAGTGGGACAGCACAAGGGAACATGCTGGAGGAGCTGCAATCCTCATCCCTGGTTGTCCCTCGCAAGTCTGTGTTCCTGTCCGCCTCCATGCTGCTCAGCCACTCTCCCCAAAGGACAGCGAGTTACAATGATAAATGATTTCCAACTTGTTTGATAACCAAGCTCTATTCTCAAGGAACTGATTAGCATCTCTTGGATTCTTTCCAACACACTTTAAGAAAAATTGCCACAATATAGAAGTATAAAGGCAGAGACAGTGTTGGTGGGCCTTCAGTAAAATAGCCTCAATTTGCAAGTAAAGAAAAAGATTTTGAAAGGTTTAATGGCCTCAGGATCACCCATCCAGTTAGAGCACAGTAGGTCCTAGGTTTCAAACTTTTCCTCTAAACTACACAGCCTATTTGAATTATGTTAATATGGCTTCTGGGAAAGAAAAAAATCAACTGTATTGCTCCCATACAATGACCTTAAGTGAGAGACTTGTAAATAATTAACCCCTTCAAAGAGTTTTCTGCTAATTTAATGAAATGCAGGATATACATCATATATGTGTGTGTATATATGCATATATATGTAAGTGTAGATAGATCTATCTCCAACGTGGGGGTTAGGGCACTAAGACTCCCCCCCCCCCATGCCATCAAAGATCCATGTGTAACTTTTGACTTGCCCAAAACTGTACTAGTAGCCAGCTATTGATGAGAAGCTTTACTGATGAAATAGTTGGTTAACACATATTTTGCATATTATATGTATTGTATGCTGTACTCATACATAAATAAATTTGGGGAAAGAAAATGTTATTGAGAAAATTATAAGGAAGAGAAAATATAGTACTGTACCACATTGAGATATATATATATATATATATATATATATATACACACACACACACACATATATACATAAGCAAGGTACACATACACATAGAGTTATATATGCATTGGTCCTTATCTCAAGCCTTGACTTTCCTGTCTGATGTCACCATGACTCTGAGCTCCCTGAGAAATCATGTTGATTTCTGTTTCCCTGCATCAACTGAATTGCATGTACTGGATGTCCACTAATTATTGGGTGAAACTAAATGAATGAATAAGTGAATAATTGTGCAAATAATCTTTTAGTGCTAATGATAAGCAACAGGATAGAAATAGGGAGAGAAGCACGTTGCTGACACATAGGTTTGGCCCATAGAGTATAATCAGTGTTGGGATAATTCCCAATGTTAAGACCCAGACCCTACCAGTGGAAGGATTGGGTGGAACCCAAGCTCAAAAGCAGAAGGTGTCTTCAAGTATCAGTAGAATATGAGACCTAATGCTACGTAAAAGCACTTTGCAAATATGAAAGCCCTACATTCCTATACAAAGTAGTAGGATTATTATCTGCAGCCTCTGGTAATTCTTAGTATTCCTGATTGTCTTTACACTTCTGAAATAGTTGGTCTTTTATAAATCCAAGCTGCATCTCAGAAATAAGACCATTTTCTAAAAACGCTAAGAAAAGCAGAGTATGGGGTGTATCAACAAAACAACTCAATTAAGTAAAGTGTTCAAAGATTATATGGCCTGCTTCCCTTTGATGACAGTTTGAAATGCATTTAGGAAAAATAAAAACCCTTATTATTAAGCAAATGATTATTTTCTTCAGTTAAAGATGCCGATCTGGAGCACTGAGAAGTGAAGGAACTAGGCACAAGCTCACATGACAAGTGAGTTGCAAGATTTCCTGATTTTTTTAAACAATTTTAATTGAAATATATTTGCCACATAACACTGTTTAAATTTAAGATATGCAACATATTAATTTGATGCATTTATATATTACAGTGATTGTCACTGTAGTGATAACTTGACATAGTTATATTTTACAATAACCAAGATATGAAAACAATCTAAGTGTTCATCAATACGTGAATGGATTTTAATAACATGTACAGTCATGCATCACTTAATTATGGAGATATATTCTAAAAAACATGTTGTTAGGTGATTTTGTTGTGCAAACATCATCGAATTTAACAAACCTAGAAGGCATAGCCTACTATGCACCTAGGCTAAAGGGTATAGCCTATTGGGGCCACCATCATATATGAAGTCTGTCATTGACCAAAAAGTTGTTCAGTTACACATGACTGTATAGAATGGAATATTATTCAGCCATGAGAAAGGAGGGTATCCTGTCTTTCAACAACATGGGCGGACCTTCAGAACATTATGCTTAGTGAGATAAATCAGTCATAAATACAAGTGCTATATGAAATCATTCATATGTGGAATTTTGAAAAAACAAACTCATAAAAAACAAAATGGTTAGGGGCCTCCACAGTGGCGTAGCAGTTGAGCGCTGGGTTGTGAAGCTGCCCACAGCCTCTGCAGCGCCGGTTCGATCCCCGGCCACCAGACAAGAGTCCCACATGGCGCGCAGACCTCTCCTGCTGCCCGCTGCTCCCCTCAGCAGTGTACTTCGTCACTCTGCCTGTTCTGCTGTCTGCTCTGGCTCTGGTGAATTCTCTCACCCTCCTGCACTTCTGACTGTACCCAGTGCTTGTATAAATAAATAAATAAATAAATCTTAAAACAAAACAAAATGGTTAGAAGGATCCACCATGAACTGGAATTTAGAGGGACACAAAAGGTGTTTAAGGGTACCAACTTACAAGTAGTAAATGATTCTATATGTTCAGAAATATACTGAACAGTACAGTGAATATAAACAGTGTTATGATCAAACTTGCTAATCAAACTTGCTTTAAATCAAGTGATTTCTTCCCCTCTGCTGTGGTTTTGTTTTTAATTAATCTACATTACAACCCTATTGAGAAAAATCAAGCAGAAAACATGTTATCAATTTTAGGAAACAGAGATGCCAACTTGGGCAATTTGGTAAATAGGCCACCAATGAAATCAGTAAGGAATTAGAGAAAGATTCCAGGAATTCTGGAGTCTGCATAGATGGTTGAGAAGCTTAAAGCTAAATTTTCTATTCAGAATCTGAAAAATGCCTTCATTACAGTATAAGGCTATAGAAGGCAGTGAGGTGTGGCATGTGGTTTTATAAAAATTAGTAAAAATGGTGCCAGAGGAGAAGGAAAAACAAAAACAGATGTGTAAGCATGTATAATCAGAAAGGCATTATGTACGTAATCCTAGCAGCTTTATTCAATGGCTTATTCCATTTCAGTAATCATGTTGGTAGATGAGCTAATTGCAAATTTGTTAAATATTCATAACCAGCAATTTCTACTAAGTGACAATGAACTATCACAGTCAAAAGGATTCTAGACCCTAGTGTGACATGATTTCATAGACTGCTTCCTGACTTCACCCAAAAATCATATCCACCCCTTGATATCTAAGACATAGATGTTATAGAGCAGGGCATACCCAAGAGTGGAAGGACAGAGAGCAAGCAATGGCCTGTCTGCTCAGATGCCAAATGGAAAATTGACCAATGCCTGGAGGTTTCTAGCCCAAAGCTCTTCTCCAAATGCCCAGGGTCTTGCAAGTGACTTTGGGGAATACATTATTCTAAAATCAATTCCATTCTCCAAATACAAATACTACTTATACAAGTACTTCCCTGTAAGAATATAAAACTAGAGGAATGCAAAAATTATTTTCACCAATGACTTTTTCTGTCACCTTGAACCTTGCTACTCAAAGTTTTGGTCCAAGGACCAGCAGCATCAGTATCACCTGGGAGCTGCTTAAACACAAAGTATCTCAGGCTCCACTCCATACCTTTTGCATCAAGATCTTCATTTTAACAAGATTTGTATCCCTGGGTGAATATTACATACTTTCAAGTTTAGAGGAAAGCACTTCAAACTTTTTCAAGGGGAGCAACCAAACATCTTTTATGACTCCAAATCACATGGGCATAAAGGCTTAGATTAAATAATTCACAAACATGGGATTCTGATTTTCAGGTAATCTGTTCATCTCATTTGGAGGATAAGCCATCTATTTTTTACTTTGTTGCCATAGTCACTGTAGTTACTGTATTAACTGTAATCCGTGTCCCTTGATCTAACACATAAGAATTCCACTGCTTTCTTTGTTGGCTTTTATGACACACCACTCCAAATGAGTTAATTTCTAAGTTTTCCATGTGGTGCAATGTACATTTTGTCAGCTAATTTCTCAATATCTTTATCCTGTTACGCAGTTTGCTCATGTAATCAGAGTCTGTTGGCATTTGCACATACATTCTACCCCTCTCGCATACCTCATCATTGACAATTCTACATTTGCCAATTTCAAAATAATTTATTCATATCAATATATTAATTTCACTGTAACATTTGCCATTACACTCACAATTGATAAACTAGTTCATTGTCCAGGCACATTGTTACAATAATTAGTCACTTACTAGGCCTCCCTGGTGGTGCAGCGGTTGAGCGCTGGGTTGCGAGGCTGCCCGCCGCCTCTGCAGTGCCAGTTCAATCTCCAGCCGCCAGGCAAGGGTCCCACATGGCGCGCAGACCTCTCCTGCCACCCACTGAACCCCTCAGCAGTGTACTTCGGTCCTTCTGCCTGCTCTGCTCCCCGCTCTGGCTCTGGTGAATTCTCTCACCCTCCCACACTTCTGATTGTACGCAGAGCTTGTATAAATAAATAAATAAATCTTTAAAAAAAAATTAGTCACTTACTGAGCATCTACTTGGTACCTAGCACATCAACCAACACTGTGTATGTATTGTTTCTAATTTAGCAAAATAGCAGGTGATATTTCCTCATATACATATTTTTTAAACATTTATTTTTATTAATTTATGCATAAGAACTGGGGTGTAGGCCAGAGGTTGGGAGAGTGAGAGAATTCACCAGAGACAGAGTGGCGAGCAGAACAGGCAGATCTACTGAAATACACTGCTGAGGGAAGCAGCAGGCATGACAGGAGAGGTCTGCTGCGCCATGTGGGTTAACTCCCTGCTGGGGATCGAACTCCTCTGCAGTGGTTGCCAAAGCCTCATAGTGCTGAGACTTAACCCCTTGTTCTACCAGAGAGGCTCTCAAATACATATTTTTAAGACTAGTCTCATGGACCGGCTTTTGTATTTTAAATTATCAAGTGATAGGATACTACAGAGGTAGCAGGGTGCAGCAAAGGTGGTATTTCCTATCCCAAGAGGCTTGTAAGTAAGCACCATATGTATTTTAAAATATAGTTTCAGCTTAAATTATTTGCTCAAAATAACACAGCAAGTAAATGATGAAGCCAAGATTAAACACAGGTGTGCCTGAGTTTAAAGTGGCTTCTTTACACTGCCTCAAACTTCCCCATTAGTTTGAAAATTGACATCAATGCAATCACAATTTTTCATTTGCATAACATTATTGACTCCTCCTAGATGTTGCAAGGGTTGATTTTAGAATACAGGATAGCATGTTTCATTTGTAAAAGAAATGTCCAAAAAATTTATACTCTAGTTAGCGCTCTTTGAGTCTCAAGGAGAAACCCATTCAATATAGCTTAAGTAAAATATAAATGAAAAAGTGTAAGGAAAAGACACTCACCTGTGTGCCACAAGAGCTGATGAAAGGAACTCAGAGGACAGGAACTACAGAAGCCAAGAGTCACTAACATGTCTGGGAGCCACAGTCTGTCTCCACCCAGAGTCTTCCAATTTCACAGACACTCTTCACCTAGCATCCTCTGATTAAGTCATCTGAACTTGGCCCATTATGCCCACCAAAGCCAACTCTACATGATTTTTCCATTCTGACTTTTGGCACCAAATGAACTTTCTGTAGTCTCTCCTAATCCAAATAGGCCCACTGGATCCATAGTCAGCCCAAGACAGTCTTTGTGCCTTGCAGGCATGTGTAGTAAAACTCCTGAAATGCTGTTCTCAAAAAGTCATGCAAACTTGAACAATTAACTCAGTCAACAATTATTCATCAACTCATGCAACAAGCATTTATCCACATCACATTAGTCTCAAAGCAAAGATAACATAGATTTCCTGGTCCATGCCAGGAAAACTTCCAAACTCAGGAGCACAGGCACGTGGGGGCTTG
Source organism: Talpa occidentalis (assembly GCF_014898055.3). Lineage (NCBI taxonomy): Eukaryota > Metazoa > Chordata > Mammalia > Eulipotyphla > Talpidae > Talpa > Talpa occidentalis. Next base: position 72,601,031 of record NW_023600993.1, on the reverse strand, counting down.
TTTCTTCCTGAACATGAGAGACAGGGCATCCCATTGCTGAGTAGGAGTCTGGTTATGTAACAGCTCTGCCGACTTGCCCCTTATTTACTGGAGCAGAGAAAGAATAAAATTAAAGAGACATAAGGGAACAGCAGAAAGGTAGGCTCCATCCCACTGGTTGTTCTGTCAACTAGAGCAGGATTTCCCATCCGTCAAATGCACAATGAAGAAGGCTGCCTCCCAGATGAGAGACTGAAGGAGTGTATAGCTGCCTGAGGCAAGATCTGAGAAGGTACAGAGAGGTCCAGGCAGGCAGGGAACCCCAAGAAAGACAACACAGCAGGGGAGAGGTGCATATGGCGGATGCTAATAGTCAGTACCAGTGGCAGAAGTGTTTTTTTCCATTCATTGATCTCTTAAGATTTTCAAGTTGTTAATTTTTAAATAAGTAATAAGTCAAAAGGAGAAAGACAAATAACAGATGATTTCACGCATGTGGAATATACAGAAAAAAAAACATAGGAACTGACAAAACTAACCCAAAACAAACCCTGGAAATAAGAATGCTGAACTGAGGCTCCTAGAGGGGACAGGAGGGTGATGACAGGAATAAAATGGGCAGGGGTCCGATGGTTTAGGGTAAAGGACTATGGGTGCTATGTGGGGAGGGGAAAGGGGAGGTGGGAGGATGTATATACAAGGAGGTATGATCCTATCCCCTAAATTATACAGAGTTGTAACTGAAGTCACTCAACGCATTATTAGCTAATCATTTAAACTATATGGCTTAAAAGTCAAGAGTCTTCAAATGGAACAGAGTGAAAACTAAGTCCTACCTTCCACCTTTGTCCTCAGCCACTCACCTCCCCAGGTCCCCATACAATAGACTGTTACTAAATTCTGTGTCTGTGTAGACAGGCAATATATATTCAAACATATACATAAATGAAAGGGGGTATGTGAGTGCAAAGTGGGTGGGTATCTGTAATTTTACACCAACAGCAGCATAATTATAGATATCCAATACTTGCATTTTCTCTTAATAACAATATATTGGATATCCTCCCATCTCTGAATATATGTATATTCATATATATTCATATTCATATATATTCACATATATAATATTGCACTTGATGAATATGCCATCATTATTTAATCAGTCCTCCACTGATGTGTACTTGTGTTTTCATCTTGAATCATGAGAAGCAATCCTGCCTTGTATCACTCACTACCTTGCTGTGCTAGGCTAAAAAAAAATGACCCCCCCCCTCAAAGATTCCCATCCTAATTCCCTGGGACCTGTGAATGTTGCATGATGTGTCAAAGATTTTGCAGGTGTGATTAAGGTTAAATCAAGGTCCTTGTGGTGTGGTGATTTTGCTCTCTTACCTGGGTTGGTTGTAAATGCAACCACATATATACTCAGGAGAGAGGCTGATGGGATCACACTATGCACACAGGTATGAAGACAGAGTAGAAAGATATGTGAAGATGCTAAGATTTAGTTGGAATAATGTGACAAGTTGTGGAATGCCAGCAGCCATGAGGCACTGGAAAAGGCAAGATAGGTGTTTTCCCTGGAGCCTCCACAGGAAGCCCTGCCAACACCCTTGGTTCTGGCCCAGTGATACTGATTCCAGATTTCTAGCCTCCAGAAATATCAGAAAATTAATTTTTGTTGAAGTCACCAAGTTTGTGGTAATTTGATATGGCAGCAACAGGGAACTAATAGATTTAGACATAAGAAATGTACAAACATATGAGTATATCTCTACAGTCAATTCTCAGAAAATGCTAGCTTGCAAAAGCACTTCTGTAAGCCTTCATAGATATTACCAAATGGATATGCCATTTGACAGCCCCAACTGCAAAGTATGACACCATTCATATAGCCTGACATGCTTGCTATCACAAAGTTTTAAGCACTTTGATTATAAAATGAAAACTTACATTCTGATTATAGTATTCATTTGAATTTCTATTATTATCAGTTAGATGAGGTTGCTATTTAAGTCATTTGTATTTCTTTTTTCTGAAATATTCATTCACATCCATTTTTTTTTTCTGTTATGGTTTTGATACTTTGCCTAATCCAATTGCATGGATTTTCATATGAACAGGTAATTAAATCTTTGAATATGAGTTACAACTTGTTTTGTTTAACATTTGTCTCTTGACTTTGCTTATCACACAGGATTTTTACCATATGAGATTTTTCAAATTGTTATGTAGTAAAACAATATTTATAGCTGCTGGTTTTGGTGTCATGCTTTGAAAATCTTCCCCAAGATAATTTTTTCCCAAGATTATTTTAAAAGGTGTTTTCTTCTAATAATGAATGGTTTTGATTTTCTTGTTTAAACCTTTTATTACTTTATGATTCATTTTGTTATTATGAGAGATGCATTAAAGTTAATTGTTTTTCCACATTTTGATTCTGGCATCCTAATATTTCTATAAATGATCATCTTTTCATATACAAGTTCCATGTTTATTTGGGTCTATTTCTTAACCTGTTCATCTTCATAGGGATCTTCCTATCTACACACTTTTTAAATAAAATAAAGCATGTAGTAAAAAGTGAGTTCTGTCATAGCATCTCCTAAGCTCGCCCAGGCTAAGGTGTCAGTCAAATCCAGTCCCTCATTCTCTTGCCTCCCAGACCATATGTGAGGGACCATAGGATGTCTCAGGAATCCTCTAAGCATCTGGCCACAGGAACCATGAAATCTCTGAAGTCCCTCAAGGACCAACCCCATGCTGCAGGCTTTGGCTGTGTGGTGTTCCCACCCTTGGGGATCATGATGTCAGAGAGCAACTGAGGGGCCTAACTGTGGGAACCACCACGGTAAGATACCTCCACTGGCAATCAGGACAGATTCCCTTTGAAGGAACCTGTGAGAAGTCAGGCCAAGACAATTGTGGGGACCTTGTGAATAAAACAGTCCCTATTTTTGCCAAAATGGCGATATAGATACAAAACTACAGTCTGGGCCAATGCCGTAGACAAGTGTAACCACAGGATGTCTCAGGAATCCTCTCAGTTTCTGGCCACAGAAACCATGAAATCTCTAAAGCCGTTCCAGAAGTAAAAGATAAGCTGACACATAAGGGTCGCTGAGTACTCAGCGTCCAAGTTGGGAGCTGTGTTAAAAACAGCAGCAGAACACACTGACCCCTGCTTCTCAGAGTTCCAAGAGTGAGAGGGGAGATAGAATTTTGGGCTAAGATACTCCCTGCCTAGAAATTTGCAAATCTTGCCATGTTTCCATGCTGCATGCAGCTCCTTTAAAGTTTTGTCTTCCTATTTATTTGTTTAAGCTTCTCTGAATGCACAGACATGCAAAATATGATTATATATAGGCATGTCTTCATAAATCAATAAATGAATGTTAACCTGATGCCAGTCACAGAGGCATGCTGATAAGTCGGAGAGGCTATTCTGTTTCTCATATAAATGGAAGAAGTGCTGTCAATCATCCCTGTGATAGCATCAGCTTTCAGCATTGCCTCAAAGACTAGAGACTCCACACAGAGCTACTCAAGCCTGCATAGGACCTGCACAAGCTTAAAGATAGTATCTTCTGAGCTCAGGAGCAGAAAAGAGTCCACCCTCCTTTAGATGAACCCCCACTAAAGGGGCTGTCACAACAGCAGAAGTCCCTTACAAAATCAAAATTAACTATGGGAAAAAAAGACAAACGTACCCTCCTTTTTCACTTTTAAAGCAGAAAGACATGTCCATGGGGCTTGGGAAATTGCACAGCTCCCTGGAAAGTGCTGAAGAGTTCTGCCCATTCTGGAGGGAGAGGAGACAGTGGGGCATTCCACATGGACCACAGACATTGCTGCTTAAGCACATTTAGCCAAATCATAGGCCTAGCATGTTCCTGATGATCTTTACATGCTTGTTTGCATGTTCTGTCACATACACATTGTGTCTTCTATCTTTTTCTACTATATCCTAGATATTTAAAACTGAATAATTTGGAGAGTATTTTTTTAGTTACCATCCATTCCCATTAGGAACTCTGATTCTATCATTTCTTCCTTTTTATGGGGCAAGAGAAATATCTCTTCTAAGGAAGATTAATAATAAAAAAATTTGGAAAGAATATCAAGCATCAGAATATCTAAAGTGCTGATATATCGACCAACATAACTGATCCAACGGATTTTAATTTCTAGGAAAATTGATCAAGATTATCCCAGAAGAAATGGAAGGCATTATATAATAAGCAAGAAGGAGAATGATAAATATAAATGATATTATGCAGTATTTATACTGCATAATATCATTTATATGTGGAATAGAGACAGACTGAACAAAAGATCAGACAAAGCAACAACCAACTCTTGAAAGGTGACCACAGATCTGAGGCATCCAGAGGGGGCGGAGGGTGGAGGAGAATTGGGCAGAGGAGAAGAGACTAAGGTAGAGGACTATGGGTGCTCTGGTGGTGGGAAAGTTATGGTGACTACACTTGAGGAGAGAAATCCAATACTGTCAAAATACTAAGAAGGATGTGAAACAATGGTATATCATTAAAATAAAAATAAAAGTTAAAAAAATCCCAGAAGCAAGAAGGCTATGAAGTATTTCATAAATATACAGATTCCCTTGTCTTGTTGGACTAATAAGCATAATACATTTTGCTTTTGATTATTTACTGGTCTCTATTTTAAGCATTACATCTCAAAACTGCAAAAAGTTAAAGTAAAATAGTAAGTACGGAATTTATCTTCTTACCTAAAACAACCCCAAGAAAGGTAAACTACTTCTTCCACTATGTTAAATATCAATTCGTGAAATATCTCCAAAATAACCTATCTATAAGACAAGCTGAGTTTGCTCTTCTGCACTGAGAACACTACTTAGTGGATCTTAGCAGCTTTTCAGAATGAGTAAGGCAAATTAAGGTTACTTAAGAGATTTTGAAATTAGCTTAAAGTGAATCTTTGAATGGAGAGATCATCAGCTTGGTTAGGGATGGGTAGGGATTATGACATAATAGTTTAGGAATGGTAGACACAGCCAGGTAAGAAATTTGTGGTAAGAATTCAAATTTATGGGCCTCCCCGGTGGCGCAGCGGTTGAGCGCTGGGTTGCGAAGCTGCCCGCAGCCTCTGCGGCGCCGGTTCGATCCCGGCTGCTCCCCGGCCACCAGAGGAGGGTCCCACATGGCGCGCAGACCTCTCCTGCCGCCCGCTGCTCCCCTCAGCAGTGTACCTCGGTCCTTCTGCCTGCTCTGCTCCCGGCTCTGGCTCTGGTGAGTTCTCTCACCCTCCCGTGCTTCTGACTGTACCCAGTGCATGTATAAACGAAACAAACGAACAAACAAACAAATAAATAAATAAAACATGCCTCTATAAAAAAAAAAAAAAAAAAAAAAAAAAGAATTCAAATTTATGAGTTTCATTTGGTTCTTTGAGGTCATTTGGTTCTTCTATTGAAAAGTTGATGGGTTTTTCAGGAAGGTTCTGGAATGATGGATTTGTTTGCAACTTCTTGGACAAGTTTCCTGAAATAGTGATGGCATGTAGAAGAGAGAGTAGAATAGTAAGCTCATGCTGGTGCAAGCTTTGCTTTAAGTTATATGGGTATAAATGGTTTGGTTCTCAAGTAGCATTTCTTCTCATTAGACATTGATCACTTGGTGTCTATTTTGATAGTTATATTTCTAATACAGATATCTAAATACTAACACTGCTGATAAAAGTAATAGCTACCACTAGTGTAACAGCAGCAACAGTTGTATTAATCCAATTTATTGGGGTTCATCATTCTGGAAACAATTCTATAAGGTAGATTTATTGCTTATTTATTTCCTACTTTATCGATAAGGAAACTGAGGTTCATGGAGAATTACTTGTCTAAGGCTTTTGGCTAGGAAGTGACAGAACACAGAATTGAATACAGGACAGCAGGCTGCAAAGTCTACATTTTGGTCCACAATTAAATGGTAAGCTTTTAAATGCCAAATCCTGGTGATTAGCATTCAGCATAGTCCTGGGCACAGACTGTTAATAGTCTCAAACTAAGCATTTGTCAAGGATACTGAACAGTGAGAGAATTTGTTCAAATCTACACTGACAAGTCTTCCAAAGTGTGGGCATCTTCTGAGTGAGTTTCCATCTAATCTCTATTTGCTGCTTAGTAGGCTTACCAGAAATGGTACTGCACATTTTTATTTCTGTTTAACAATTGCAGTCTTAAAGCTCCCACAGTCACTCAGTCCTTGATTTGGCTGCATAACACACACAGTGAAAGCCATAAGGACTCTATTACCAGCAAATTGGCACTTTAAGAAACAACATTGGTTCAGTCTGGATGCATTAAAGGCCCAATGAGAGGTAGAAACTTTCATTCTCTGGCTTTTTCCTTATATACCAAAGATCATTGATCTCCGGGGTGAAATATAAGGAAAGAAGAATTTAGAGCACTTGCTGAAGAAGGAGAACAAAACTCACTTGTGTCCTTTTCACCCCAGTCTCCACAGAATTTTTGTAGCTTTCAGTGCAGTGGTTTTGTTTATTATTTTGTTGGTCTTTTTTTTTTTTTCACCTGATACAAATTAGCAAATATGCTTGTTATTGCATCTAGCTAAACATAATATCTAATGCTAATAATCTAACCTGCTCTGTACTTTTCATCTGGGTATGCCAAGGATGAGTGATCAGGAAATCCATAATTCACTTCTTATTTTGAAGTTCCACCGGGAATTAAGTTTTGGTTGATTTGTCATTTAGTTTCTTTTCAAGTCTTAAGGAGTCTTTTGAATTTTTCCTTATATACCAGGAGCTGTTAATAGCAGTGATCATATTGTCTAGGGTTTCCAGAGCTTTTTATTCACCTGAGGCCTCAAATTCACTTTGTAGTTCAATACTGCCAGGTAATAAATAAGAACAAGATGCTGTGATGTTTGTACTCATTAGTGTGAGATGAATCATTTATTAGACCAGGTTCTTTCCTTGAATTCATAAAAGGAGAAAAAAATCCATAAGTCGAGTAATCAGAATGTGGGAATTTAACATAAACTCTTTTGTATGTGTACTAAAAACCCAATTTGGAAGCATTCTCACAGACTTGACTTAGATTAGATAGGAAAATTAATAATAAAACAATTTATTGGTGGAAATTTCCTAGAATAGGCAATGAAAATAGAAAATGGTGAAAGGTTATGGAAAAGTAAATTTTCTTTTGTAGGCTTAGCTCCATCAAAATGACTTCATTTCCTTACAATATTCTTTGCTCTTTAAAAAGTGATTAAAAATATTAAAATAAAATAAATGCAAGTTAGGAGAATCTATTCTGCTTCATAATGAATAATTAATAACTCATTGCCTACACTAGACAGAAAAAAATCATACAATCAAACTCCAGAGGTAAGGAATTACTCAACTAAGACTCATGATATCCATGAGAGGTAGAGGGAAAGGTGAGTGCAGCACTCTAAGACACTTCCATACTATGGACCATTGCCAGTCCTAAAAACAGGGCAAATGATCTGAAAAGCACTCTTGAAATTTCATCAGATCACACATGGCAGAGTTCTGGGTGTGTCAAAGTAAGCCACCTCTCATTCTGGTCTAAGATTCCAGAGTACAGGTGAAATAAAAGTGAACCCACCTTTACAGAGACTGCACTCTTGCTTCCATTTTTCTGGGTACTCTAGAAAATTCCAGTTCCTAAAATTGAGTTAAAAGTGTCCCAGATTGGGGCTTCCCTGGTGGCACAGGCAATTGAGCGCAGCTCTGTGAAGCTGTCTGCAGCCTCTGCAGTGCTGGTTCGATCCCCGGATGCCTCAGAGCAACCCACATGGTGCAGCAGACCTCTCCTGTCTCGCCCGCTGCTCCCCTCAGCAGTGTATTTTGTCAGTCGCCTGTTCTGTTCCCCTCTCTGTCTTTGGTGAATCCTCTCACCCTCCCACGCATCTCGCCTGTACCTCCGTTCTTTTGTATAAATAAAATAAATCTTTAGAAAAAAGTGTCCCAGATTATTCAGTTCCCATAGGTGCCTGAAAAAGTCAATAGAAAATCTGTTTTGGAGAAAAAACTAAGTCATCCTACACTGAAAATTATTTCTACAAATAATTTTTCAAACACAGTGTCCCAGAACACTGTCAAAGACAACTGTGGTTAAAATATAAGATGCTATAAGTTAGCATTAGAAGAAATAACAAATGGAATAAGCTACAGAAAATGAAAATCAGAGAAACAAATTATGTGGGTCGATGTGACAACTGACTATACAAGACAGCAATAAAAACAGCAATGCATTATTTTTAATATGAAAAAAAATTAGAACAATCAATGTCCTTTATTGTTAGATTGAGCATCTAATCATATGATGGAGTATTATACAGGAGGGGTCAACAGAAAATGACCCATGAACCAAATATATGACAGACAAGATGTGGTCCAAAAAATCTAAAGTATTTACTTTCTTGTTCTTTCCAGAGAAGATTTGCTGACTCTTGCTATAGAGAAGCAAAATAGAAGCAAAATAAACTGCAGCTACATCCAACAACACAGTTTGATCTTTAATGTATACAATTCAACCCCCGCTCCCCCAAAAAAAACCAAAAAAATAAAAAAACCAAGACCAAAGGAAAAATCTCCAATATGATTCCATTGACACAAAATTCATTAAGTCAATAAAACCAGAGTTCTGGGATATATTCTTAAATGGTAAGACTCTACAAGAAAGAAAGGAAGTGGTCATCATAAATGTCAGAGTGGCTACTTCTAGGATGGAGAAAGGGGAGGACAGATCCTCAGATGTTGTCACATTGTTCTATCAATATTTCTTGGTCTGTGTGGCAGTGATGAGTGTTTGCAGTGATACGTTAAAATGCATATTTATGTTTTATGCATTTTTCTGTATTAGTATTCTGCCTCATAATAAAAGAGGTTTAAAAGGTAAATCTTATAAAATTAAAAGGAGAGGATGGGAAGAGGCGTGATATAGGGAGTAGAAAAAGTTCTGCAAGATTTAATCCACTGAGCAAGATTGTGTTTTGTCTAAATGAAAATAAAATCCTAAGTAATATTTTCAACTATCCCTGATTTGATAGGTAATTTTATAGGAAATGACTGCCGATTTATTTATGTATGTTTATAAAGAGTTTAGCTTGGAGGAAAGGTCAGTGTTCTTGCTGTGAAGAAAATATGCATGGAAATAGCCTTGCTTTTTCTTTCTTTGTTTCCCTACCTGCGTCCAACCGCACAACCTTGCAATGTGGTAATGAGCTGCCCTGATCTCCAGACCTTTCAGAAATATTTTCACCACATCCTCTCTAAAGCAGTTGAACCCCTTTTCCACAGTTGACAAGACCTTCATTCTTTTATACATGTCCTTTTTCTGGAATACTACACTTATTCACTAAGAAGTGTTAAGTACAGTGAGTAACAGTTTTAGAAGACAGGTCACAAGAATTTCAGCGCTGCCACGTTGCAAACTGCAGGGAACATTCCCATGATGGCAACTAATTCACTTCAGGGTGGATTGCCCACTAACTAGCTGGCACTGTGTGGTAGAGTTATTATTAATATTTCTGTGGGTTTTACATTGAGGAAAATGGGTTAGGTCTATTGTGTGAAGGATTCAAGGTAAACAGTCAGTTAACTTCTTGCTCTGGTAGGAACAATGTATTTGTAATGCTCTTCAAAATACAAAACCGTGTCCAATTCATGCACCTCTGGATAGTGCAATTGATACAATTAAACTAAAGGCAACAAACAAAGTAACTTGTTTATGTGACCTGCATCAGTCCTGTGTTTAAGTGTGGGTGCTTCTTTTAAGTGTGTGATCTGGACAAGTTACTAAAACTCTGAGTCTAATTCTTCAGCTAAAAAAGAAAATGAAGATGATAAGAGCAGTAATATACATGCTACACACCACCTGGCACATGATATGAGTCCTATAAGTAATATATAATTCTTTTATTATTTCATTTCTGGTCATTCCTGCTTCCCTCCAGTCCTCCCATTCAGTTTAGTAATGAACATGGAGTTCACTGGCACCAGCATTCTGATTTCCAGTGGATCCTAGACAGACTACTCCTCTTCTATCAAAACCAAATAAAAGTCATGTGCTTTGTTAATTCATCTTGACTTCAGCTTGAAGAAATATCCCCAAATTCAACCTTAAATATTCTGTCTTGAGACAGATAGATAGATAGATAAATAGGTAGGTAGATAGATAGATAGATTAGATAGATAGATTAGATAGATATTCCATTCAGTCTTTCAGTGGGAGTCTGTTCTACTACAGTAGGTTTAAATATTGTCTGTCACAGATTTTTCTCAAATCCTATGGAAAATTATTAGAGTGCTGTTGAACTGTACCTGGTGTCTTGTTGTGTGATGTGGTATGGTGATTTGGGTCTGGCCACAGTTCTTAAGTCCTGATGTGAATTTCATTTCCTGTTGCTTATCCTGCATGTTAACTCTCTGCTTGGTAAAATTGAAAATTCCCAATGAAAGCATTCTACAATTGATTAGACGCAGGCCGCTTGGCAATTTCTTTCTAATCTCTTTTATTGTGCTTTCCATAAAAATGACAGGCCTGGTATAAATCCTAGTTTCAATCAATACCAGTAAGTGCTAATCTCTTCACAACACTAGAGATGAAAATGTCAAATGGTAGCTGCTGGCCATTAGAACTCCCTCTGTAAATCATCAAAAATTAAAGTAACACCAAATTGATTTTCCTTCCCTTCTTTAAAAAAAAATCACTTTCAGATTTATTATTTTTCCATTGAGTTATTGTTTTTTTATTTTAATGTATATTCTGGTTGGATGAGATTGATGAACTGAATTTGCCATGGCAAATGTTCTGATGTTTTGTAGCCAAATACATAGAGCAGAGGCTTGTACTAGGGAGAGCCTGGGTATAAATTTAATATTTTCAAGTGCAGTGCATATATTTAACTGGTGTTTTAACAATTCTTCATGCACTAGTTCAATAAAGTAGAACCTTGGCTGAAGAAGGTACAGCACAAGAAGTTACCCAAAAATACTATAATTATGAAAAACAACTTCCAACCCTTTGTTTCCCATCCTTGAAACTATTGCCAAAGCTACCACCAACTATACTAAATGATACCCCTCTTGGGGATCAGGTGCCTAGAATCAAGGTGCCCTGCTGCTGAGATAAAGGAAAATGCTTAGCTTAAGTGCTAAATTTTCAAATGAACCTTGCAGAATTGGGCAATTCTCTGGTTTTTAAATTTAAGAGTAACTTCACTAAACACCTTACCTAAATTCCTTCCCTACTCATTTGATCAAATAAACTGAAACATTGAGAAATTTAGTGACAAAGTGATGGTCATAGAAACAAAGGCAAAGCAACAAATCTATAGATATTTAATCTCTTCTTGTTGCGTTATAGAGAATATATTAAGCAGGGGCATAGAGAAATCTGATGTGTGTGAGTACTCGTAAAAATTAGTTACTACGTGGAGAATGAACTCTTTAAATGTGCTAGTGAAAGAGAGGGGCATCAAGAAAAGCCTAATGTTATAGATAGAGAAGACATCCTAAATTAACTGGTCAGTTCCAGGTTTACTTCCACACAAAATATTGTATAAACTCCTTTTATGTTTTCATTCCATCTCTCACAGAGGATGCTGATTAGCAATGAAACAAGAAATTTGTAGTCCAAAAAAAGGCAGTAAAAAGACATCTAGTACACAAAGTAGTTTGAAAGAACTCAGTCACATTTGAAAAATAAAGGATTAGTAAATTTCCATGAACTGACAACAAAGATTTCACCAGTCTCTTTTTAATTCTACAAATTATTGATAATTTTAAGTTCATTAACAACAGTACCTAAGGCACAATCTCAAGATTACCTGTCTTTGCACTTATTGTTACAGGGCACACTGAGGGTCATCTCAGAACCCCCAAACCAGACTGCTCTAAATGGGTTCTGCTATCCAGCACATAAAGACAAACATACTCTTAGTGTGTAAGACCTTCAATAGAAAATAGCTCTAATATAATTAATGTTCAATGAAGAGAAGAGAACGAATATACTTAAAATAGTTTCCAATTAAACACCCAAAGTTACCCATCCCCTCTGGGTAAATGTCCAGCCAAACAAGGTTGGACCAAAGCAGGGCAACTGAGGCCCAAAAACCTGCCACAAGTCTAAGGCACCTTCTGGTGGGGACCCACAAGAAAGGAGCAGAGGATTTAGGCAAGTCTGGAAGGAAAAGAGCAAAATCAAAACCCAAGTCAAGATAAAGGTTGCCACTGTCAGCCTCCCCATGAGTCTCTCACCCACTTCTCTGTCTCTTTTAAGTGTCTCCTTTCATGTCCCCCAAGTGCCTGGTACAAGTCTAAGGCCAAGAAGCAAGAGCAGCTTCTATACATGTCTCTCTGCTCCATGTGCCTCCTCCAGATGTTCTCTTGATCTCCTCACTTCCTTCTCTCTGACAAGCTCCACCATTCATTGGGTGGGGCAGGGAAACTGGGACCTCCCTTTTCTATGGATATCACACTGTTACATTACCAGCTTCGGCCTAGCAAGAGTAGTAAGTGCAGTGTCTATTGGTGAATAAAGCAGGTAACAGAAATGAGCAATATAGACTGGATAGGGGCTGCCAAGTTGAATGCACATTCAATGGAACAATCCAGGCTTAGCTTTACAAATATTGGCAAGAGAAATGAAGATATAAGATTACTAGGTCATCTGGCTTTTACAGAGATGACAGAAGCCAAAGTTGATAGGAGTTCTTCCAAGTCATAAATTTGGAGATTAATCAAAATAAACATGTCTCTGGATAATCAGTGTGAGACCTCTAATTTAAGAATGATAAGTCAATGTACAGTTTAATTAATAAAGTGTGAACCATTAAAAGTTACTACTTTCAGGACAACTGTAGTTTCTCTTGACGATTTCTATTTACTGGTGAAGGTTTAAAAATCTTCACCAAATATATGGTGTGTGGCCTATGGAAGAATTACTTTATATCAGAAGTGGAGAGGTCAGCATCCAACTAGAGTTGGAGAGGGAATACCCTAATCAGTGCAATGATTTGTGACAGGGGGAGTTGATTGAGTTGGCCTCCAGTTAAGCTGCATAAATATAAGTGAATTGACAACTTCATGTAGACAGTCTTATTTGTCAATGAGGAATACTAAAAATACCTGATTTACTTGAACTACAACGTGATCATAATAGAGGATGAACAGGAAATAAAAGTTTCATTTCAGAAGCACACAAAATAATCCACATTCTGACCCTCTTTGGACTGAGGTCTAAGATCTAGAAGGAATTTGGGGAACATTCTAGAGGAGGCCCAAAGGCACAGAGGATGAAAAGAACTCAAAAATAGTGAAGTAGATATCAGTGTTCTCAGCCCAGAAGCCCCCAAAAGCAATTTTTGTACCATTTTATTTTGCCTACTCCTACCTTTAGTGTGCTTTTACTTCTAAAAGCTGCCCTTACAGTAACTGTCCTCAGCTATAGAGCTGCTTTGCCTGTACAGGGAACTGGAAGCGTCTGCAAGATTGTACCTGGATGTCTTGCTCCTTAGCCAACAACAGCTCTTTCAACTCTAGTTAAGACAAACTCCAACATGTAATTTACACTCCAGAGCTCCCTTGCAGGCCCAGGTGGAGATTTTACCTGAAATCACATAATTATTCCCTCTATCACCCCCTTCTTTGCCCTGCTTCCTCCTCCTCCTATTTTCCCATATCACAAAACATCCCATATCTTTAGTGTCCAGAGAGTACAACCATAGTAAAAAAAAAAAAAAGTGAATCTGAGTCTCTTGATGTGTTTCTAAGTGTCTGTCCTAAAATACTCACAAATTTATTGAAATATTGGCTTATTTTATTAAGAGCTATATTTCCATCCAAAATTTAAGATAGTTTTACAAATGGAATGATTTTTATTTTAGTGCTAGGAAGGCTGTAGGGTGTGTGTATGTGTGTGTAAACAGTTATGCTTTAAATGTTGCACAAGAAATTACTACATCCTCATGATACTATATCCAACTGAAGAGCAGTGAGTGGTATAAATCAAACTGTGAATTTAGAGACACTTAGGCAATAGACAGGATATAGTGACCAAGAAACAAGGTCATTTTAACTGATTTATTAGGTGTGACATATTATGCTATAAATTATGATTCACCATTTCTTGGATTTCAGAGTCAAATCTGTTAGCTTTTCCAAAACAATAAACAAGGTGGCTTTTGGAACTAAATTATTTTTCCATTTTTCAAAATTCCAGAAAATATTTCTTCATCAACACAATCTACATCAATTAACCATTTCCATAGTAATTTGCAAATGCACAGATACATAATTGAACTAACAGGTACTTGTGCTAAATGTAACAGAAGCATTACTGAAATCATAATACAGTTTTCAAAATAACTTCATTGAATGTTTCAGACACATTTGATTACATAATTGCAAAAATCGGTAGGTAGATTAAATCTCAGAAGTATCCACTCTGTGCTTAAGAAACATGTGCTACTTGTTTTATTTTAATAATCTATTCAGTTGTAAGTATGTCGTATCTGAAAAAATGCTGTCCTAAAAGGCAGTATAATTTCACTTTTCCTTAATTTTAGGAGAATCAAAACAGGAGCAATATCAAAATGTAAAAAAGTCCTAGGTTGCTGAAAGATATTTTCAGGTGAGGAAAGAGTTTGCTAAGCATATTATTGGTCTCCTCCTCACTTATATAATCAACTGACTTTTTGAAGCTATTTCACAAGTAATTGAGAAAACATGAGCACAAGTTTTTGTATTGCAGAAAAGTCTTGCCTAAAATTCTGGTAAGAAGATGGAATGATGAAATAACATATTCAAATGCAAGACATAGAAGCAGAACATATACCCAGAGAAACTACAATTTAATTACAAAGACTAAAAGCCAGTTTTCTCAGACACATGAGGTTTCAGGAAGAATAGAACATCCACTTTGCTGAGACCTTCTTTAGAATGAGAGAGGTTACCCCAGGAGAAAACATGACCTATGGAAAGTAAAGTATCTATACTTACTGTGGATTAAGTGATTAATAAATAAGAATATAAGAATGTTCAATCCAAATTCCAGATTATTCAATTATTCAATAATGTTGGAGTTGGAATGAGGGGCAAAATAAGACTCAATGATTCTTCTTCCCCGCCCAGAGGAATGACCCATTTATTGGCCAGCTTTAGACATGAGAGAGATAAGTGAGCATAGATATTTAATTTTCAAACTAATAGTATACAATAAAAATATAAAAGAACAAAAAGACTATTTGAAATGTGGATTTTAATAAATACTTCATAACAATGAACATCATCTTGGGCCTCCCTGGTGGTGCAAGGGGTTAAGATGCAACCTATGAAGCTGTCAGCAGCCTCTGCAACACAAGTTCGATCCCTCGGATGACCAGGGAGCAACCCACATGGTGCAGCAGACCTCTCCTGACTCATCCGCTGCTCTTCTCAGCAGTGTACTTTGGTCAATTTGCCTGTTCTGTTCCCCAATCTGTCTTTGGTGAAACCTCTCACCCCTCATACCTCTGGCCTGTACCCCAGCTCTTGTATGCATAAATAAAATAAATAAAAAAAACAATGAACATCATCTTAAATACATATTGGTTACCTCAGTTGTCAAGACATTTGAAACTATTTCATCTGTTGATTCATGACTGTTCACTACTACTTTGGGTTATGTTTCATAATATTTATGATGAGTTAGTGCAAATGTACACACAAACACAAATATATTAGATTCAGTGTAATTCAAAACATTTTGCTGATAAATGATGTGAATGAGAAAATATGATGTGCACAATGAAAGCTAACTTTCCTTGACATTCAACGCTTGTTCATAACCTGACCCAATTTCCATTTCTAACCTCATCACCCTCTCTCCTTCCCATTAAAGCCTCAGTTCTTACTGAGTTATCTCCGTAGTCATCTCAGTCTCATTCTTGCATTGATATTATCCCCTAGAATGAACTCCCACAAGGGGATGGATAACTTTGGGCGCTCGATTTGAATACTATATTCTTTGTCTTTTTGTATTGTACACTAATTGTATTAAAGTTCCTTTCCATTAATGGTGTTGTGCACTAGAGTATATTTTGTCTTGATATGGCAGATAGCAGAACCTATTTAGAGCAGGCAGTTTTGGGGGTTCTGGGGTATCCCTCTCCTTGCCCCTGTAACAGTTACTTTTTCACATTTCCAGACTTTCTCATTCAACATTTCCAGACTTTCTCATTCAAACTCTCCAAGAAGTATGGACTGACTATGGTTGATGTTTCTTTTCTCATGGAAAAGGAGTATACCAAGAAACCTTAAATAGTTACTGGTAAAAGACTGACTCAAGGTTAGTTTCTTTATCCTGAGGATGCAATAAAAACCGTCCTTTACTTTTCCTATTTTAGTGTTGCTAACTCTAAAATGGACCTAAGAGTTCTGAGACATGGAGACCTTATTGAATAACAGTCTGATGCAATAAAGGTCCTCCACATCTTGACTGTGTGAACCCAGCAGAAGGCTCACCGAGGAGACAGAGGTAAGCTGGGAGGCTTGCCCATGCCGGGCACCTTCTAGCCTGCAGTTCCAGCCCAGAGGGGAGCAGCACCCACCGCTGGGGCAGACTGGGCGTGCAGGGGAGCGAGTTCCCGCATCGCCATTTTGCACCAGGGACCTTTCTTTGCTGGAGACTTTTGAACCCAGCAGAAGTTCCCCAGAGGAGCCAGTGGTGAGCTGGGAAGGTCGCCCAAGATGCCGGCCAGTACCAGCAACACAGTGTCACAAGGAATACAGCAAATTAGAAAACAGGCAGTAGGGAGTAGAAAAACCACATGCAACCCAGCAACTCCTCAGCAAAAAAGACACCGCAAAAAGAAAACCATCTATCAGATTGCAACGACAGTAACTTGGAAGAACTTCTGAGACTTCTAGATAGAGAATTTAAAATTGCTGTGATTAAAAAACTGACAGAAGTCATAAAGGAAAACAATGATAAGGGGAAAATAATTAATGACCAGAAGAATGAAATTGAGTCCCTAAAGAGGGAAGTAAAAGAAATGCAGGAGATCAAAGAATTAATGGAGACGCTAAAGAACTCTGGGAAAAGCAATGAAAGCAGAATAGATGAAATGGAAGAACGAATAAGTACTCTTGAAGACACAGAAATAAAAAGAACTAAAACAGAAAAGGAAGGAGAAGTACGAAGGAAAAAGACCGAAGAAAGACTTCGGGAACTATCTGACTCTATGAGGAAAGGAAATATAAGAGTTATAGGAATCCCAGAAGGAGAGGAGAGAGATGTAGGAACAGAGAAAATATTCATGGATATAATTGAAGAGAACTTCCCAAACGCGAAGAAGGAGCTGAAAATTGATATACAAGAAGCAAGAAGAACACCAAACTTCCATGACGAAAGGAAAAATACAGCAAGACACATAATAGTAAAGCTCCCTAGAATCCAAGACAAGGAAAAAATAATGAAACTAACAAGAGGGAAGAAACAGATAACATTCAAAGGGAAACCAATCAGACTGACATCAGACTTCTCTGAAGAAACACTACGGGCAAGGAGAGAGTGGAGGGACATAGTCAACAGACTCCAGGAAAACAGATGCCAACCAAGAATAATCTATCCCGCAAAGCTCTCCTTCCTCTTTGAAGAAAGAATAAGGACCTTCCCAGACAAACAGAAACTCCGGAATTTTATTACGACTAAACCCCCACTCCAAAAAATACTACAAGGAGTCCTAAAGCCAGAACCTCAGAGGGACGAATAACAATGAAAGAAGGCCAAAGAAAGTTATTAAAAGAATAAATAAATAAAATCAAAGGAAAGACAAACACAATGGCAAATACAGATGCTAACATATCAATACTAACTCTAAATGTAAATGGACTAAACTCTTCAATAAAAAGACACAGAGTTGCAGGCTGGATTAAGAAACAAAACCCAACCTTTTGCTGTCTCCAGGAAACACATTTAGCTGCAAAAGATAAAAATAGACTCAAAGTTAAAGGATGGAAAACAATTCTACAAGCAAATGGACCAAAAAAGAAGGCAGGAACAGCTATAGTCATATCAGATAAAACAGATTTCAAACTTAAAAAGATAAAAAGAGACCCCAGTGGCCATTACATTATGATCAAGGGGACAATACTTCAAGAAGAAATAACACTCATTAACATATATTCACCAAACGAAGGAGCACCAAAATATATCAGACAACTATTGGCATCTCTGAAAACAGACATCAGAGAAAACACATACGTAGTGGGAGACTTCAACACACCACTATCAACAATGGATAGATCAACAAGACAAAAAATAAGTAAAGACACTAAAGCTCTAAATAAGGATCTAGAGTGCTTGGGCTTAACAGACATATATAGAACACTAAACCCAAAAAAAATCTGAGTATACATTTTTCTCAAGCACACACGGATCATTCTCTAGGATCGATCATATACTGGGGCACAAGACAAACATCAACAGATACACCAAGACTGAAATCATACCAACCATCTTTTCTGACCATGAAGGCATCAAACTAGAAATAAACCATAAAAAGAAGGCAAGTTACTCTCCTACCTCGTGGAGATTGAAACCCACACTACTGGAAGTCCACTGGACTAATGAGGAGATAAAAGAAGAAATTAAAAAATTCTTTGAATTGAATGACAAGGAGGACCTAAATGTATGGGATGCAGCAAAAGCAGTAATAAGAGGAAAATATATAGCAATAGATGCTCACATCAAGAAACAAGAAAGAACTCAAAGAAACAACCTAATCTCGAAGCTCAAAGATCTAGAAAAAGAACAACAAAAAAACCCCAAAACCAGTAGAAGAAAAGAAATAATAAAAACCAAAGCAGAAATAAATGAAATCGAAACTAAAAAACAATCCAAAAGATCAATGAAACCAAGAGCTGGTTCTTCGAAAAAATAAATAAAATAGATAAACCCCTAGCCAGGCTCACAAGGGCAAAAAGGGAGAAAGCACAAATAAATAGGATAATAAATGAAAGAGGAGAAATCACAATGGACACAGCAGAAATCAAAAGAATAATTAATAACTACTATGAACAGTTATATGGAAACAAGTTTAACAATCTAGAGGAGATGGACAAATTCCTACAACTCTACAATCACCCAAAGCTAGATAAAGAAGAAATAGAACACCTAAACAGACCAATTACAATTAGTGAAATTGAAATGGTAATCAAAAACCTCCCCAAAAACAAAAGCCCAGGACCTGATGGATTTACAAATGAATTCTACCAAACATTCAGAGACGAATTGGTGCCTATCCTTCACAAACTCTTCCAAAAAATTGAGAAGGAAGGTAATACCTAACACGTTCTATGAAGCCAACATTACACTAATACCAAAACCGAACAAGGACAACACAAAAAAAGAAAACTCTAGGCCAATCTCCCTAATGAACACTGATGCAAAAATCCTCAATAAAATTTTAGCTATCAGAATCCAACAGTGTATCCATAAGGTAATTCACCACGACCAAGTAGGATTCATTCCAGGGACACAAGGATGGTTCAACATCCAAAAATCAATCAACGTTATCCAACACATCAACAAAAAGAAATATAAAAACCATATGATAATATCAATAGATGCCGAGAAAGCTTTCGACAAAGTGCAACACCCATTCATGATAAAAGCCCTTGAAATTCTTGGGATACAAGAAACATACCTCAACATCATAAAGGCCATATACGACAAGCCAACAGCCAGTATCATTCTCAATGGTGAAAAGCTGAAAGCATTTCCATTAAGATCTGGAACAAGACAAGGATGTCCACTCTCACCACTGCTTTTCAATATAATACTGGAAGTCCTAGCCAGAGCAATAAGACAAGAGAAAGACATCCAAGGAATCCAAATAGGAAAAGAAGAAGTCAAACTATCACTATTTGCAGATGATATGATAATATACATAGAGAACCCCAAAAACTCCACAGAAAAACGAATTCAACTTATCAATCAGTTCAGAAAAGTGGCAGGATACAAAATCAACACGCAAAAGTCAGTAGCCTTCCTATACACAAACAATAAATCTGAAGAAGAAGAAATAAAAAAAAACATCCCTTTTATTATCGAAACAAAAAAAATCAAATATTTGGGAATAAATCTAACAAAAGAGGTAAAGGACCTATACAAAGAAAATTATAAAACACTGTTAAAAGAAATAGAAGAAGACACAAAGAAATGGAAAGACATCCCCTGCTCATGGATTGGAAGAATAAACATTATTAAAATGGCCATCCTACCAAAAGCAATATACAGATTCAATGCGATTCCAATCAAAATTTCAATGTCATTCTTCAAAGAAATAGAACAATTATTGATGAAATTCATATGGAATCACCAAAAACCCCGAATAGCCAAAGCTCTACTGAAAAAAAAAAGAAGGAAATGGAAGCATCACACTCCCAGACTTCAAACTATACTACAAAGCCATAATCATCAAAACTGCATGGTATTGGAACAAGAACAGACACACAGACCAATGGAATTGAATAGAAAATCCAGAAATAAACCCACAGATTTATGGTCAACTAATATTTGACAAAGGAGCAAAGAATATGCATTGGAGCAAAGAAAGTCTGTTCAATAAATGGTGCTGGGAAAACTGGATCGCTACATGCAAAAGAATGAAGCTTGACTACTACCTCACACCATACACAAAAACCAACTCAAAATGGATTAAAGAACTAGACATAAAACCTGAAACCATAAAATACATAGAAGGAAATATAGGCGAAACACTACGTGATTTGCACATCAAAGACATCTTTACAGACACATCACCCAAAGCAGTGATAGTGAAGGCAAAGATAAACAGCTGGGACTACATCAAATTAAAGAGATTCTGCACAGCAAAAGAGACAATAACAAAAACAAAGAGAAACCCCACCAACTGGGAGAACATTTTTGCACCCAACACTAATGATAAAGGATTGATCACAAAAATCTGCAAAGAGCTGATGAGATTCAACAACAGCAAAGAAAATAATCCAGTCAAAAAATGGGCAGAAGAGCTAAAAAGAAACTTCTCTGAAGAGGAAATGCAAATGGCCAACATGCATATGAAAAAATGTTCAACATCACTTGTAATCAGGGAAATGCAAATCAAAACTACCATGAGATACCATCTTACACCAGTGAGAATGGCACATATTAAAAAAAAACAGCAACAACAAATGTTGGCGAGGGTGTGGAGAAAAAGGAACTCTTCTGCACTGTTGGTGGGAGTGCAAACTGGTCCAACAACTATGGAGAGCTGTGTGGAGATTTCTGGACCTGCTAAACATAGAGCTCCCATATGATCCAGCAATTCCACTCCTAGGGATTTACCCAAAGGACACAGAAACATCAATTCCAAAGAACACCTGCACCCCTATGTTTATAGCAGCACTGTTTACAATAGCTAAGCTTTGGAAACAGCCCAAATGGCCCAAAATAGATGACTGGATCAAGAAGATGTGGTACATGTATACCATGGAATATTACTCAGCATTCAAAAAAGATAAACACATGCAATTTGCAGCAACATGGATGGCGCTGGAAGGGATCATGCTCAGCAAAATAAGCCAGAAAGAAAAAGAAAAATACCGGATGTTCTCACTCATAGCAGGAATCTAGAAAACTTAAATAAGGGACCAGGAAAATGAATAACTATAAGGAAGTGAAAATCAAAATCAACAAAAATCTATGAACCAGAGACACTTTTTTTTGGGGGGGTGAAGGGAGGGAAGGGATTGGGGTCAAAATGGGGGGGTTGAAATTGTATGGGGAATATAAAAATAAAATTTATTATAAAAAAAAAAAGTAACAAGGGAATCCTTTAGAGTAGTATCATAATTGAGATAGGACCAAAATGCCAGGACATTGAGGAGAAAAGTTAATTTGTTGTGTGTCTGGTTTATAGTTGCTTGTAACTACAGAGGCATGGGGGGGGGAGGACTGGAAGGGGAGGAGGGATTAGGGTCAAAATAAGTGGGGTGGGAATTGTATCAGGAATATAACCAAGATGAAAATGCATACATTGTGCAAAAATGAAAAGTGATATAAAAGTGTATAAACTAAAATAAAGTTAATTTGTTTCTAAAAAAAAAAAAAAAAAGGTCCTCCACATCTTGAATTTCTCATCCACAAAGTGAAAATAATAACCACCAATACTGTTACAAAGATCAAATGAGAAAATAGTATATAATAAGGATTCTTAATAGATCTTTGTTGTCACTCTATTTACATTGAAGGAGTCCTAATTTAAACATAAATTATGATGAGTGGTTTGCCTGTTCCCAATTTCCTAGAGAATGAAGAACATTTGTAATCGGAATATGTTCAACAGACTCAAAAGGCTCTAAACAAAGGGCCTCTCTGTCACAGTGAGAAGTAAGCCATAAATCTTCTATCTCCCCTATTAGTTCCCTTATATTCTAATGAAAATTTTAGGGGCTCTGTTCAATTCTATAATCATTGGTTGAGCAATTACGATGTGTAAAAAAGCCTTGGTTTTGATCCACATGTGCACACACTAACAACCAGCTCTGCTTTTCCCAAAATTCCAACCCCCTACTCTTGTTTTTCTGCCTGTCAATGAATCCTGACTCTCCCCATGGTCTCTCCTGGGGTGTGACCAGGTTTCCACTTTTTTGCCTCAGAGAGCATCCAGTGGGAGAGCCATTTCAGCCCTGACCATGCCCCCACCCCATACTAAACTACCAAGCCTGGGTCCAAGTGAGTGGCAAGAATATTCTTTGAGGGGAAAAGGGAACTTAGAATGCCTTCCTAGATGTTCAGACTGCATCCTGTGAACAACCCCCTGTAGTTCTGGGTTTCTCAATTGGAAAAATAGAGGGTTGAAAAACACAGTATTGAAAAAAATGATCCTCCCTTGATCTGAAAAGCCTTAATGATGACACCAATTTGGGTGGAATTCAGTCACTGGAAATAATTGCCTCCTTTGTTCTGTGACATCTCTTCTTTGGACGTGAGTATGCTGCCTCCATAAATCCTGGATTGTGATCTGGCTGGGTGGCCCATGTCATATGCCTTATTGCCACCAAACTCAAGAAAACAAAAATAAAAAAAGAGCAATCACAATCTGTCTCTGGTACTGCTGCCTTCCCCTTTCTCAGAGCCAACACACAGCCTCTCATATCTTCCAGGAATTGGTCTTCCACAACAGTATTTGCATGGAGTCACAGCCAGGATCTATTTCCCAATGTTATTAATAGAAGGATGTGGAATTATGTCCTTCCTGCCCCACCACATATCACTCACCCACTGGGCCCTGAATATTCATAGTGTCCAGGTCTCAAGGAGGTACTGTGTACCTGCGTGACTTATAAATGTGACCAGAGATGACAGATTGACAAAAGAATTAACATTGTCAGAAGAATATACTAAAGAAAATTTCTTTAAGAAAGGGCTGCAGTGGGTTGCAGGGAAAAAAAAGTAAAGGGCAAGGAGAAGGGTTTTTTGAATAACCTTGTTTCTTGTCTTCTTAAGGAAAGTGAGAATGTTTGAGAATGAGCTGCAAGAAATTTGTTCCAGTTAAGGAATTATTTTGAGAATCTTTATTTCTGAATTCATGGACAAGCTATTAAATGATGGTAAAATTTTCTGCGCATAGCACCTATTTCAGTTCTAAGCTCATAGGTGCGTAACAAGTAAATGTTTGATTCATAAGAATCTGAGCACTTGGCACCTCAAAGATATTGAGACTTAAAGAGATTAAGCCACTAGCTCATCAAGGTCACATAAATTAGGAAGTTATAGAATCAGATTTGAATTCAAATCTGTTTAACTAAAAAGCACACGTTATTTTCCCTGGTCACTGGAGAGAGAATAAGGCCCAAAGTATTATCAAAATTATTGACTTGGGGTCCAGACTCCTGGGCTTGGATTTTGTGATCATCTCTCAGTAGGTCTATGATTTTGGTCAGGTTATTCAGACTACCACTTCTTTGTACTTTGGTTTAGCTTCTGTAAAATGGGGATAAGAAAAGTATCTATTTTAAGTATGATATCATTTAACATGTATACAAAGTGCTTACAACAGTGCCTGATAGGAACATTTGTAACAGGGTGATTCCCCAGGGAAGGGGGTGGTTCCAGGTTCCATGCCCCACCCAAAGAAGGGTCTTCCTCCAACTTCTCCTTCCTTCTGCTCAGCTACACTCTTCCTTGGATGGAGCATGGGACCTGCAACCTCCCCCTCCCCTGGGGATCACCCTGTTACACACTCAATCATTTTTGCTATGTTTATGATTATTGGAGTCAAGGAATATATTCTATTAGTAATAAAATCTGAAAATCTGTAAAGCCCGTGTTTACTGTATCTCTTGCAAACATATACATATGAAGAAGTGACTGAAAATACCACAATTTTCCTCTGCACTAAAATGATACATTATCACCTTCTTCACCCCACCATCATTTCCAACAACTTCATCATTTTCATTATCACCATGTATTTCATTATTTTCGTCACTGAGTTCCCCTTCATCATATGTTCACTTAATACTTCATTTACTCAAAAACTTGTCTATGACCCAAAGAAGGGACTCACATCAAGGTCACCATTCTTAAATTTGGTAAAGAGGAACAGAGACACTGGTTTCTTATTTCACTGTGTCCTGTGTGTTTATATTTGACTCCTTTCACAAGTGAGACAGCTTTACGTGAGGGAGAAAGAATGGATCAAACACATTTGCATTCACATCCCAGAACTATCACTGACCATTTAGGATCCCCTAATCTCACTGAATCTCAGTTTTCTCATAATATAATAAGAGAATGATATAGAGAGTGTCTAGCCCAGATGACACTAAGTAGTTACTGATTGAATGGATTTTGACAGTTCCCTGTGTTATCCTAATCCTTTTCACTTTGACACAATTTAAAATAAAGGGCAAGTATACTCCAAGGTTAGTAAAATAGAATTCATTAAATGCAAGAATAACCAAATATATCAAGACTTAAGATAAGTCCTGTAATTAGGCATCACATATGTTTCTGAACCTCCTGGAAGTCAGAGTCAAAATTGAAACCAATGGATTTCCCAAAAAGGAGTAAAGGTATAAAGCTTAAGCTGGCAACAAAAACAACAACAAAAAGGATACATTTCTCACATGAAACCTTATAAAGGTAACACTGAGTGATATGACAGTTTGGTCTCCTAGAAATCAATTTCATTTTCAAAATGCAGACCAGGTTTTTACGTGGATGTTTTAATAATGACCTTGCTTAGCAAATTGAGAGGTTAACATCAAAATTCTTTTCAGTTCAAGTAATTCTGGAGGGGATTAAGCTGATACAGGCTAAGAATGATGCCTGACAGTAATCAAATATAATACAAGGGCAAAATCAGGAACGCGCAAGCACTCTGAATGCTACGGAATGAAGAATTTATTAGAGGGATTTGACTTTGCACAATTGTGGAAGATGCTGGAGAATCAAGGGGGTGTGAAGTACCAGAGGAAAGTCAGCAAGCAGGCCTCCTGAAGCACCTCCTTGGGTGCATATGTCAGAGATGTCAGGGGAATTTGGAAGCCCAAAACAACCTACAACTGGAGAGGGACATGTGACAGGGGTGTTGTAAAAGCCTGTAGAAGACAGTCGCCTCTTCATGCTGGTGCCTTTTTGAGTTTGAGCCCAGTGGTGAGCCTGGGGTTCTGTTGATCCACAGAACTAAGAATCTGAAAAAAGAACTGAACTGGAGTAGGAAATGGACACTGGGAGAGGGAGGGAGGACAGAGACAAAACAGACCTCATTCGGCATCTGTTTCCTGCTGCACATGGCACCATGACCTTCGGAGCATACTGGATCCGGGTTCACGTCACCCCTCTGAATCGCTCACAAAGTTCTTTTTTGGCCAGCTCCAATCTAAAAACACAAAGAAGGACATTCTGAGAGTGTCATACCAGTTTAACCAAGTGGTCCCTGAACAAAAATTACACAGGACCATTCTGAAGATGAAATGAGTTGGGCTGTGTGCAAGCCTGGCACAGCACATGACACATAGCTGATCTTCCAAAATGTCAATTTCTTTCAATACCTGGGCTCACAGCTGTGGTCCCAAAATGACAGACACACGACTTGTGTTTTAACATCTTATGTCCTCCCACTCCAGCTCAGTTCCCTGCCCATTTGTCAGAAGCCGGAATATATTACTTCCTGAGACTATTCCTGATTTAAAGCACAGTAGAGGCACATCTTGTACCAGAAAATAAGGGAAAAGTACTACAAGGTTGAAATCACCCTTAGGTAGTATTTATTTGGTTAATCACTAGGAAAAGATGTTGGCTGAACCTTAGAATCCCTGATGTAGAAATCATATTTTTTATACTCTGTGATTATAGCCAGTGCTGCCTGACACTCATACAGTAGCTAACACAGACTGGTGAAAAGAGCAGATAAAACTTACTTGGGAAAGAACTCTCTTTGGGCACAAGTGCATTCAGTGGTACAGAGAGTGGGATTGTCTACAGTTTTAAATCATTTTTCTCTTTAATTTGCTGCATGTGTAAATATTTGAATTTAGGTAAGTTAGTTATTCATATTACATGACCCCCCTCATTCCAAATTAAGTTTCTTACTACAATGTAAATATCATTATCATTATTGCTCTTTGCTGCAACAAAGGATCATTGCATCAATTAATTTAGGTATACAGTGGGATTTATTCGAAGGACACAGGATGGTCAACATCTAAAAATAAAGCAATGTAATCCAACACATCAATAGAGGAAAGATAATCATATGATATCAATAGCCTGAGAAAGCATCTGATAAGATTCAATACCCATTTATGACAAAAAGTCTCAAAAAACTGGGGATTGAGGGTACATACCTCAACATAATAAAAGTTATACATGACAAACCTATAGCAAAACCTCATTCTCAACTGAAAACTTCTCCATTAAGATCTGGTAGAACTGCTCCCTGGTGGTGCAAGGGGTTAAGCACAACACTGTGAAGCTATCCACAGCCTCTGCAGCAAAAGTTGAGTTCGATACACGGCAGGCCAGGGACCTACCCACATAGTGCAGCAGACCTCTCCTGACTCACCCACTGCTATATTTCAGTCAGTATATTTCAGTCAATCTGCCTGTTCTGTTCCCTACTCTGTCTCTGGTGAATCCTCTCACCCCCCACACCTCTGGCCTGTACCCCAGTTCTTGTATACATAAATAAATCTCTAAAAAAAAAAAAGTCTGGTAGAAGACAAGGATTTTAACTTTCAGCACTACTAAAAATGGGATCTACCATATGATCCATAAATACCACTACTAATTAGCCAAAGAATACCAAAACACTAATTTGAAGGGACATATGCACTCCTATAATCATTGCAGCATTATGTGCAATAGCCAAACTATAAAAGCAACGTAAATGCCTGAAGACAGATAAATGGATTAGGAAGATGTGGTATTCTACAGAACAGAATACTACTCAATTATTAAAAAAAAAATCAAGCAGATCAACTCTTGCCATTTGTGATGACATAAATGGAACTGGATGGGATTACATTAAGTGAAATAAGTTAGAATACTGGATGGTGTCACTTATATGTGGAATATAAAGAAACAATCAAGGTATCAGATAAAACCAACCTAATAACAAATACTAAAAATGCGGTTATAGCACTGGGGCTTCCAGAGGAGTAGGAGAAAGTGCAAGAACAAAGTGGGGAGGGGTCACAATGGACTTTGGTAGGGGACTGTAGATATTTGGTGGTAGTTGTGGTGTATTAACACCTGACAGGGGAAATCCTATACTTCTAAACTGTATAAAACACTGTAAACCAATCCTCAAAAAAGAAAAAAAGTAAATTGTTGAACAACTTTAAAAAATTGGAAATAACAGAAAACTCAATATATACAACGCAATATAATAGCCCCATAATATTGGGAACCTAGATTCCTTCTGTCTTTATACTGCACTGTATCTTCCTATGTCCCCATATAACTGCAGCAGCTCCAGCCATCATATCTGCATTCCAGCCTTCTAAAAGAAATGAAAGAAAGAAAACAAGGGGCTAAGTGTTCATTCCTTCTTTCTAATAAAGATTTTTTTGGGAGGAAGCTTCTCATGGTATTTCTGCTTATAATGTCAGCAGTTAAGTCATTCTCTGATGAATTTATCTCATTCTGTTTTGAGATAAAAGTCAGGATGGGACAGAGAAGCCCCAGATGACTATTTACCTTAATATTTGATCTAACCCAAACTTCTACACTACATTAAAACCTGATCACCTTTCACTGTCAGACTGGATCTAGCCAAGTAAATAATGTACTAGAATAAGTGACTAAAACAAACTGGTCAGGTGGGACTGAAGGACTGGACAATTAAAACTAAAATAATTATAATTATATAATGATTTTACTGAAAATTTACTCTATTGATCTATACAAAGGGATCTGTGTTTTTATCATTTTTTTTTTTAATTCTCACAATCCTAGAAGACTTCACAGATTAACAGATGTAAGTTCAAAAATTTGGGATCTTGCTCTAAGTCATACAGTCACAAATACCAATCTAAATCTTGAACTTTAGTCTGTCTGACTCCATTGTACCCACACTCATTTTCCCCATTTCCTCCCATACTGTTTATTAAAGCCCTGAGTACTGCCAGGTGCTTAACATGAAGAAGAGGCATGAGGCAAATTTTGGGTGGTAGAAGGTGGTGTTAGTAGCCATCTATAATAGTTAAGACTACTCTTAACTGTCTACATCTACTGTGTATATCTATTGTGCAAGTATCAAGTATATTCCCTAGGTTACCTCATGGTCCAAGATTGCTGCTCTGGTACCAGCCATCACAGAAGCAAGTACTCTCAGTTAATGAATGTAATATCACCATTACCCTCCTCACTTGCCAGGACTGTTGAATAGTAAGATGAATAATTCTTTTTGTGTGTTCAGAGCTGAAAAACACATTGCCACTGATATCCTAGTTTGTAAGATCCATTTCAGTATGCCTGGAGGCTCAATACTTGAAGTCCTTTTCTTTCAAAGTCACACAAACTCAGTCCACACATTAATTTGCTATCCCATTCATATATATATCCCATTCATATTGTTCGTAATGTCACTGGTTAACTAAGGTCTTTGTTTTTTTATCCATGTATCATATTTTAGTGAGCAGGTGAAACTCTGTTCTGATTATGAAAGCATAGCCTCTTATTTCACCATTGAAATAGGGGTCAAAACACCAATGATCTGGTCTGAAACAGAGCAAGAGGCACTGATTAAATTTATCCAAACAGGCTCTCCACAAGACCCCAGAAATTCCTTAAGGCATATCACCCGTTTCAAAAAGAAATTTATTAAGGGAATTTTACTTTGTTTTGTTCTGGAGTAGAGAAACTTCTAACACACCAAATTTCTAAAAGGAAGAGTAGTTGTTAATTAAAATAACTTGAATACTAACTCCAAAGACTTTGCCATGTGCTCTAAACCTATTTTTGCTTTAAAACATCTGCTAAATGTCAAAGGATGGCCACATCATAGGTTTTTGTATTTCTTCTGTATTTGCATGAACAAACTGACAGGATAGAATAATTCAGTCTCTACTTCTCAGTGTTTTCTCTCTTTAGCATTTCATTGGACTGCAGCAGTTGGTATTTATACAGTTTTATTTAAGAAACAGTCTATGTAGTCTAACAATTTTTGTGCTATTTTAAGGATGATTTCATGGTTCCATGGCTGTATAATTAATTAGTGATCATTAAAATCAGTATAATGGAGGAGACCCCCTGGTAGTGCACGGATTAAGTCTCAGCACTAACAAGCTGTCACCAGCCACTGAGGCATGAGTTCAATCCCCAGCCAGGATGCTAACCCACATGGTGCTGCAGACCTCTCCTGTCTCTCCCACTGCTCCCCTTAGCAGTGTATTTTAGTAAAGCCATCTGTTCTACTCCCCACTCTGTCTCTGGTAATCCTGTCACCCCTTGAACCTCTGACCTACACCCAAGTTCTTACATGCATAAATAAATAAAAATAAATCATTAAAATATTTTATAAAAAAAAAACAGAAAAGGTAACTTTACTTTCTATAACCATATGCTTTCTAAAGAGGTTACTTCCTGTTAATGCCACAGCAAAGGTATTTGAAGTACTTTCATGGGTTTAGGTATACGCATTTGGGACAGGAGATTCAAAAGTGTCTTGAGGGCCTCCCTGGTGGCACAGCAGTTGAGCCTGGGCTGAGAAGCTGCCCACAGCCTCTGTAGCACCAGTTCGATCCCCGGCCCCTGGCGAGGGTCCCACGTGGCGTGCAGACCTCTCCTGCCGTGCCCGCTGCTCCCCTCAGCAGTGAATTTCGTCACTCTGCCTGTTCTGTTCCCTGGTCTGGCTTTGGTGAATTCTCTCACCCTTCCGTACTTCTGACTGTACCCAGTGCTTGTATAAATGAATGAATGAATGAATGAATGAATGAATGAATGAATAAATAAATCTTTACCAAAAAAAAAAAAAGTGTCTTAAGATCCACAACTGAGTTGATACAATACTATGAAGAATTGCCAATATGTGCTGGAAGTCCAGCAGTGACGGCAAGCACAAAGAGGTAGTCTCCAGGAACTTTAAGATAACTTGAAGAGGATTACTGTACCCCAGCCCACCTAGTTGGGGTTTGGAACAATTCTATTCAGATCCTAACTGCTGGAAGAGAATCTGCTGATCTCTGGGTTACTTATCTGTGTATTTTTTATATTCATGTGTACTTTCTTAAAATATAAGATTACTTTATGAAAAGATAGGTCATGTATCATTTTAGGGAAATAGCAGTAAAATCTTATACAACATGACCATTATCATTCTAAAGAGGCTGAGAACCCACGTCCTGGCATCCTTTAATGTTCCAGTCACTACACCCAGTGACTTTTCTAAAACTGAAGAGAAGAGTTTAAACACCAGATGGTTTTCAAGTGCTTGCATTTCTGAGAAATGATGGCTAGAACCATGATTATAAGTTTATACCGTGCTTTTCGAAACTGATCACAAAACTGGGAAGACACTTTCTGCTTTTGTCTGGTGATTTCATCACCTTTCTCCTTATTGTCACAACTTGTTCCTGTGCCCTTTCTCATATTCCCACCAGTTCATTCTAATCCAAGGAAACATTTTCACTAATCACTGTAGTTCTCCAATTAATATTAAATATTATATTTTAAATTTAAGATCTTTAATATCAGAGCTGTAAATCTTTTCAAAACTGCCAGATAAACTTTCTTATTGATTATGTATTTGATATTTTCCTGAAAAACTACATCGTTTCCATCTTAAAGAATGATCAACTTGAAGATAATTTGAAGAAAAGACCTATTTCTTCCCACTGGCTAGTGTTGTTAGAAGTAACAGTGATACAATAAAGTAAAACCTTAGATTTAAGTTGTGATTTCCTTCCCCAAAACCCCACAAAAATATACTTTCATTGGACTGCAGTTGTATGAGGTTATTTATTCTCATCCTATTCTTTTATATATATATATATATATATATATATTTCTTAAATCATTTTCCATTTTTGCACAATGTATGCATATTCTTTTTTTTTTAAAAGATTTGTTTGTTTGTTTGTTTAAACTAGCACTGGGTACAGTCAGAAGCACGGGAGGGTGAGAGAATTCACCAGAGCCAGAGCAGGGAAAAGAACAGGCAGACTAACAAAACACGCTGGCAGGCGAGAATTCTACACTGAACCACACATGCGCACATCTAACGAAACACACTGGGAGGAGCAGCGGGCGCAGCAGGAGAGATATGCACACCATGTGGGACCCTCACCAGCGGCCGGGGATCAAACCGGTGCTGCAGAGGCTGCCGGCAGCTTCGCAGCCCAGCGCTCAACTGCTGCGCCACCAAGGGAGGCCCACAGTGTATGCATTTTCATCTTGGTTATGGTCCCCATACAATTCCCACACCCCTTATTTTGACCCCAATCCCTCCTCTCTCCACCCCCCTGCATATTTTGTCTCTGGTTTATAGTTGCTTGTTGATTTTGATTTTTTTCTTTATTATAGTTATTCTTTTTCCTGGTCCCTTATTTAGGTCTTCTAAACTCCTGCCATGACTGAGTCCATGTGGTATTTTTCTTTTTTTTTTCTGGCTTATTTCTCTGAACATGATCCCTTCCAGTGCCATCCATGTTGCTGCAAATTGCATGAGTTTATCTTTTTGATTGCTGAGTAATATTCCATTGTGTATATATACCACATCTTCTTGATCCAGTCATCTATTTTTGGGCATTTGGGTTGTTTCCATAGCTTAGCTATTGTAAATAGTGCTGCTATAAACATAGGGGTGCAGGTGCCCTTTTGAATTAATGTTTCTGTGTCCTTTGGGTAAATACCTAGGAGTGGAATTGCTGGATCATATGGAAGCTCTATGTTTAGTAGGTCCAGAAATCTCCAAACGGCTTTCCATAGTGGT
Source organism: Talpa occidentalis (assembly GCF_014898055.3). Lineage (NCBI taxonomy): Eukaryota > Metazoa > Chordata > Mammalia > Eulipotyphla > Talpidae > Talpa > Talpa occidentalis. The sequence continues at coordinate 72,568,569 of NW_023600993.1, read as the reverse complement.
TGGACCAGTTTGCACTCCCACCAGCAGTGCAAGAGAGTTCCTTTCTCTCCACATCCTCACCAACATTTGTTGTTGCTAGTTTTTTTAATATGTGCCATTCTCACTGGTGTGAGATGGTATCTCATGGTAGTTTTGATTTGCATTTCCCTGATGACAAGTGATGTTGAACATTTTTTCATATGCCTGTTGGCCATTTGCATTTCCTCTTTTGAGAAGTTTCTTTCTAGTTCTTCTGCCCATTTTTTGACTGGATTATTTTCTTTGTTTTTGTTGCATCTCATCAGCTCTTTTTGTGATCAGTCCTTTATCATTAGTGTTGGGTACAAAAATTTTCTCCCAGTCAGTGGGGTTTCTCCTCATTTTGGTTATTGTCTCTTTTGCTGTGTAGAAGCTCTTTAATTTGATAGTCCCAGCTGTTTATCTTTGCCTTCACTATCACTGCTTTGGGTGATGTGTCTATAAAGATGTCTTTGAGGTGCATGTCATGTAGTGTTTCACCTATATTTCCTTCTATATATTTTATGGTTTCAGGTCTTATGTCTAGTTCTTTAATCCATTTTGAGTTGGTTTTTGTGTATGGTGTGAGGTAGTGGTCAAGCTTCATTCTTTTGCATGTAGTGACCCAGTTTTCCCAGCACCATTAGTTGAACAAACTTTCTTTGCCCAATGCATATTCTTTGCTCCTTTGTCAAAGATTAGTTGACCATAAATCTGTGGGTTTATTTCTGGGTTTTCTATTTGTTTCCATTGGTCCAGGTGTCTGTTCTTGTTCCAATACCATGCAGTTTTGATATTATGGCTTTTTAATATAGTTCAAAATCTGGGAGAGTAATGCCTCCATTCCCTTCTTTTTTTTCAGGAGGGTTTTGGCTATTCGGGGTTTTTGATGGCTCCTTATGAATTTCATCAATATTTGTTCCATTTCTTTGAAGAATGACATTGAAATTTTTATTGGAATAGCATTGAATCTGTATATTGCTTTTAGTAGGATGGCCATTTTGATAATGTTAATTCTTCTGATCCGTGAGCAGAGAATGTCTTTCCATTTCTTTGTGTCTTCTTCTATTTCTTCTAACATTATTTTATAGTTTTCTTCGTATAGGTCCTTTACTTCTTTTGTTAGGTTTATTCCCAAGTATTTGATTTTTTTGGTTTCAGTAATAAAAAGGCTCTCATCCTATTCTTTAACAAAAATTTAAATCATTTTTGAAGCATGTCATTATATAGGATAATCATTTTATTGCCTAGGACAAAAATAGTAGAAGAGGGCCTCCCCAGTGGTGCAGCAGGTTGAGCACAGTGCTGTGAAGCTACCTGCAGTCTCTGCAGTGTGGGTTCAATTCCTGGCTGGCCAGGGAGATACCCACATAGCACTGCAGACCTCTCCAGTTTCTCCTGCTGCTCCCCTCAGCAGTGTATTTTGGACAGTCTGCCTGTTCTGCTCCCCATTCTGACTGGTGAATTCTCTCACCCTCCGGCGCCTCTGGCCTGTACCCCAGTTCTTGTATAAATAAAAATAAAAATCTTTAAAAATAATAATAATAATAGAAGAAATAGAAAAAACTCAATTCTACCTATATTTGTGTGCAGACATTTGAAATATCTCCATCCTAGTGGTCTTAAGAGTTATTTTCACCCTGTCCTCTTATTTTATAACTGCTTCTGAATTCTCACATTTGTGCCTATCTTCATGGCAAATTGTTTTAGCATGGTAATATGCTCAGATCAATTGCCAGCAGCACTAATGCTAGTATCAATCATATACAAACATGTAATAGCTTAGAGACAAATGACATTACCCCCCTTCCTCTTTTAGCCTGGAACAGCTTGCTCTTGTTGGAGGATGCCTTTAGTACAAAGTAATTTCCAGGGAAGCTTGAAGGCACATCAGTTAGGCATTAAGAACATTAAGAATTCTTTCAGTTCACCTGGTCCTCAGCACCATGAATTCATCCAGCTCTGTGGACAGAGTCATCACACCTGTGCTACAGATGGTTCCAGATGCTGTCACCCTGAGGGATCCTGTAATCATCATCCTATCACCTCAGTTCCTCCTTTTGAATACCCACCTAATTTCTCATTGAAATTCCACCTGCCCCTCTTTCTTTTTCTCTCCCCTAGCCCTCAGATGTTAGGATTCCCTGGCTGTCCAAAATTTGAATTCTGGTTATTTGATCCTATGATCTTCCCCCCAGAACCTGATGCCTTCTAACTTGATCATTCTGTTTGACCCAACATGTTATTTTTGTTCTTTTGTGTTTTTTTGTTTTTACTTTGGCTACTGCATTTACCTAACTGGGGTCTCAGAAGACTGAGGTTTGTTTTGCTTGTATTTATCACAAGTTCTGTATTTAAAAATATAAAACAATTGAATATAAATGTAAGTTATTTGCCTAACTGGTATCTCAAAAGACTGGGGTTTGCTTTGGTTGTATTTATCATGAGTTCTGTATTACACAAATGAGTGTAAATGTAGCCTGTGTCTTGAAAACATAAGGCATGTGTCACATTTAACAGGTAGTATATTAGGATGAAATCTAGAGAGAAAGGATGGATGCATGTGAAGTAATTGAGAAGAGTTTATTCAGGGACCATTTACAAACTAATAGGAACACCAAGTAAATCCAAGGAAACATAGTCTGCGGGACTATCAACGTATTAGAGTCCTTATCCCCTTCATCCTGAAGTGACAAGGGAAGAGAGTGGTTCATGACATCTGGAGAAGGGGTTGTACAGAGAGTGCTTCCTGACAGAAACTGTGGCATTTGAGAAAGGGATAAAGTCTATATGTGGTGACTCAACAAGGAGGAAACCTAGAAAACAAAAACCCTGGATTGATTCTCCCATTCTACTCTCCAATTTTTTCAAACCTTTCATTCCTCTTGGCCAAATGCAATAGAAAGCCATAAATGCCTCTCATTGATGTGGTCCATAAAAAGACAAAGACCCAGAGTATACCTGCACAGTGGAGACTGATGGAGAAAAGATCTGAAGGGGAAAACAGAAATAAACAGAGATCTACACAATATAACATAATAATGGGGAATATTACAAAGATATTGTAAGCCCTGATTGTATTTTAGAATTCAATTTATCCATTCTCACCAACTGGTACTTATAACAAGCAACTGACCCTCAGGGGTCTATTGCTCAGATATTTTATTCTCTCTTGAGTATCAAAGCCAATTATTCTCAATCAGATGCCTCACTCAATACCACTCACTACTCAATAAATTAAACAAAAATGAGTAGGTAATTCTTGATTGTCTACCACTCAGGCATATGTTTAAAATTACTTCAGCTCAATATATTCAGCCATGTGCGAAAAATTGACTTCATGTTCCACCAAAATCTTTTTCTTAATACACTCAATAAGTTAACTTTTAAAATTCCCCTTGATTAAGGTTACACATAACCCTTTAAAAGCTGAAACAGCCACAGTGCTGTGGTTTTTGACAAATCACCTCAGCCAAAAGACTCAAGCTCATGCTCCTTATTTATTCATCTGTTCTTGCCAAGAGAACTTGCCAGCTCCTCCTGATGCATGTCTCCTGGGAAAGATGAAAGGAGAAATAATAAGGACACCTTGAAGAAACAACGTAATTAAACATAAAATACTGTGGACAATACTGAAAGTTGAGATGATTTGCCATCAAATGTGGAACTGAGCACAAGAGCCCTCCTCTCCCTATCAGTGAGAGAAATATGAAGACTCATTCTAGTCTCTCCTCTCAAAGATGTGTTTTATCACCATTTCAATCCTGGTATTTACATGCCGCTACATGTCTAACTGACTTCCCCTCATGAAGACTGAACTCATGGCTTGACTTTGTCACCTTCATATTCTAACCAAGTCAATCCATCATTGACAAGTGACTGACATGAGTAGTTGACCATTTGTACTATTGGTTAAGAGTTTCCATTGCCTCTTGGACCCATACAAACGAAATTGTCCTTAATATCCACAAATAAATAACCCATGCACTCAATATCACTCTCTCTACTCAGCATTTAGAGATAAGTTAACATAGCACCAGATCATTTATGACATTTTAGCTTTATTTCAGCCAATACCTTTCAATATAGTTCTGCTTCATAAATTGTCTTTTACTTTATCTATTGTCCATCTTTGCTGAACAAAAATTATAATAGACATATGTTGCTTTTACTCATCCAACGTCCTTGCACCTTTTCCTGTGGATAATTCTCCTTGTTTTCCTTCATCTAATAATAATTTAAAAAATTTCATTCTCATCCCAGATGATTAAGTTACTTAATGTCCCGTGACTAAATGACACAAAGCCACCAGTGAACAAAGGACTCTTCACTTCCAACCTCACAATGATCCCACAATTGCTCTCTCCTCCCTTGGGTACTTAAAGACTAATTTATACTGCAGTTCCAATTCTCGCTCTTCCCTTATTGATAATTCCAGTTCTGCCTCCCCTGACATTCCTCTAAGGACTACCCTGCACTAAAATACAGGACATAAGAAAGACTAACCATATTTGGACATTTGCAATGTTTTCACTACCAGAGAGAAGAGGAAATGCCAGTTTGCCTACTCTGCTATAAACTGTGGGTAAAGGGTACCTTTGGCCAAGACTGTTTCCATTTCCCTAGAGGTTTGTATTCTGTGTTTCTGTTTCTGCTTTGTTGGTTTTTGTTTTTTTTTTTTTTTAAGTAGCTCTGCTAATAATTGTTATAGAGAATATACATTCTTCCATGAATTTTAATATGTTCTATAAAGACATCATAAACATTTCTACAGTAAAATAAATTAAGACCTCATTGATTATTTAAAACAGAAGTCACACACTCAGATGACTTTATAGGCCAGATGAATCAGAAGACTGGTTGAGGATCCTAGTAAATTGAACAGCTCAGGCCCTATCACATTAAGGGAAAGTATGTGCAGGACTGGAGATGAGTGCTACTAATTCTAGTTAATTGTAACTATGTAGTATGGCCAAATTTTTATTTCCAAAGAAGTTCCCTCTTGGACTTTTTTAATGGGAATTGATCGGTTTTAAAGGATGGTGGCTATTTTCATTCATACCATAATCTATATGAAACCTATTTGTGATCAGGATGTCACTAACATAAATTAATGCATCAGGGAATATGTTATCAGATGTTAAGAATACGGTGATTAGGTTCTATATGAATTATAATTTCCTGTTTTTAGAATTTTTTTAAGATTTATTTATTTATGCATACATGAGCTGGGGTGTAATCCAGAGGTGCTGGGGGGTGAGAGGATTCACCAGAGGGAGTGGGGAGCAGAACAGGCAGATCCATTGAAATACACTGCTGAGGGGAGCAGTGGGTGAGCAGGAGAGGTCTGCTGGCCATGTGGGTTGCTCCCTGGCAGGCTGGGAATCTAACTCATGCTGCAGTGGCAGGCAATAGCTTGATAGCACTGTCTTTAACCCCTGTGCCACCAGGGAGGCCCTGTGTTTAGAATTTTAAAGGGGAAAATAAATCTGTAAAAGCCAGTAGGTATTGTTTTGAGTAGCTAGTTCTACAGACATATTTCAAAAGGGTATTTTTGGTTCACTTTCTCCAGTATCATAAAAAAATCAAGTGGATATCGTATGATGAAATTTCCTAGAAATAAACTATACCATGTTTCTAAAACCATGAAAAGGTGGAATACTTTCACAAGAAATAGGATATGGATTCTGACAGCTCAGCCATAAATTTATAATTGTTCTTCCAACATGTTATATAATATATATCAATACGCCTATTTGAGTGAAGGCATTGAAATCAATACTAAATAGTACTAAATAGCATATTTAGAATTTATGTCAAAATAAGGAAATTGCTAGAACCTACATGGCAAATTTCATTACAATGGCAGACTTATGCTAACATACATTTTAATGTTTAAACTTTTATTTTACAAATAAAAATTTTACCTTAAATCCCAGTTTATACTTGTTAACAAGCCATATATTTTGTTATTTCTGAACTATTTCCACATTATAGGTAGTTCAGGAATCACAAAAACATCCCCTGTTAAAGGTAATTTCCATAATCATTCAAAAATTAATTGAGGAAGATTTACTGCCTTTTTTAAAATAACATAAAAAAGGGAAATAATACAAGATAAAGAATTCATGAATAGGTAATCACTTTCTACAGACAATAAGCAATGTTCCAATAAGCTCTGAGAATAACTAATTAATTTTCCAAGTGAGCAAACATTATTTTGTAGGCTGTAAACCTAAAGAGGAATCTAAAGATAGTTAATAACAATGTGTTCCTTATTTTCCAAAGAAGATTAAAAGGACCCTTGGTTCTCATTGTTTAGATACCTCAAATCCTATCAAAATAATAGAAATTAAATTAGCACAAAAAATAAATTTTTACTGTCTTGGAAAATAAGCAATAAGAAGTCTTTGTTTATAAAGAGTCAATTATTCTGAATATATTTGATGGCTTTCTGATGAAGTTGTAAAGTGAATAAAACCCAAAGCACTCTAGATTCAACACCATGATGATAATAAAACACTTGATGAAGCCCCATGAGTCCTCCCCACTATATTAATTTAAGATGGCTTAAATAACAGTGTTAGCTGGGACTTTGCAACTGAAGGGAAAACAGAAGAAAATTTTTGAGAAAAAGGTACAAATTGGTAAAAAACTATAAGACTTGGAGGCAAGACCAAGGGAATCCCAAAGATTTAAGAGTGGATATATACCAAGGTACTAATTAACATTTTCTGAGTGCCTGAATTTTAATTTACAGAAAATATGACAGTGTAGATAACAACAACAAAAGGATGTGAGATTTTAGAAAATAAGAGTTACATAGAGAAAATTTAAATATCTGATGAATGTTGAATTCAAATTTTAGCAGATGTCTATAAAGTGGGAGCAATATTTCAGAAACCATGAGTATGGCCTGAAGTGGCCAAGACAAGAAAAGGAAAGTCATTAGGAGAAATCTATTTAAAGGTTTGATACAATATAATAATAGAGAATCGTGATGCTCACTGAAATTATTATTACTGCTGTGAAAATACTAACAAGGAATGCAATAGAAAAGGCAAAGGTCAACCTGATTTTTATACCTTTATTTTTTATTATTTTATATATTTTTAACATCATTTTTTTTATTTTTGTATAATGTATGCATTTTCATCTTGGTTATAGTCCCCGAAAAATTTCCACCACCCATTCATCCATGAACTATCACCATGGTCCCTTGTGTTCTTCCCACCCTTGTTTTGATCCTACTCCCTTCTCTCTCCCCACCCCATAGTATGTCTCTGATTAATAGTTGCCTGTTGATTTTGATTTTTACTTCATTATAATTAGTTTTTCTTCCTGATTCTTTATTTGGATCCTCGATATTCCTGCTATAAGTGAGACATCCAGTAGTTTTCTTTTTGTTTCTGGCTTATTTCATTTAACAAAGCTTTATTTTAAATTGTACTTTCTGCTGTACAGGCCTCATTCACCCTTCAGATTACATCCCACCCAGTTGAGGAAAATTAGCAGAAACAAGATATTTTCCCTAGTGGTCAAAAAATATTCAAAGATTCAATAGTTTCTATTAAGGGCTACTTCTGGCTTTATCTGTCCTCCCCATCGAGCGGTTTCCCTTGACCTAAGCTCTCTGAGTCAAAAGTTCTCCCTTAAAGAGCCTCTGAATGGGAGAATCCAAATCATGCCTTAGGTGGTCTAGGTTCCTTTAATCACAAATAAGTTTACTGATTTTCAGTTGTTAAGCCATAGAATGGGGGTATTCTGGTATTTGCAGGCCAGTGGTCATGAACATATCTCAACTGGAAACCAATACCCACTTTCTTTCTACAGATACAAGTATCTTAAATTGCAAGAAACTTAGATGCTGATGGTTTTCATGTCTGGCACTGAGTGTCCACCAGTTTGTGTCAGTTATTCTTTCCTCAAATCCTCAAAGTTAGTAAATATAAAACTGGGGAAGGTTATATAAAAAGTACATGTCCTTGGTTTATAGTTGCCTGCTGATTTTGATTTTTACTTTATTAGAATTAGTCTTTTTCCTGGTCCCTTATTTAGGTTTTCTAGATTCCTGCTATGAGTGAGACCATCCAGTATTTTTCTTTTTCTTTCTGGCTTATTTCACTGAGCATGATCCCTTCCAGCTCCATCCATGTTGCTGCAAATTGCATGAGTTTATCTTTTTTGATTGCCGAGTAATATTCCATGGTGTATATGCACCACATGCTGGGGGGGGTAGGGAGGGGGGGAAAAGGGAGCAGGATCAAAAAAGGGGGGATGGGAATTGTATGGGGACTATAACCAAGATGAAAATGCTACATTGTGCAAAAATGAAAAATGATGTAAAAAATATATAAAATAAAATAAAAATTATAATTAAAAAATACAAGTCCTTTAGCTACCCTCATGTGATCAAAAACTATGACTGTCCTTAACATTTCTCAAGATATTAATGATGCTTTCTACATCCAAGTCTATACTTTGGCATCTCTTTAAAATTATAGACTTTCAGATATGGAGAGTAACTAATCTGATCACCTTCTTTAACAGAGAAAGAAAGAGAGGCTTTGAGAGGTGCAATGGTTTGGCACAAGTTACATAGCCAGTTACAACACAGCTTATAATAGAGTTCTTTTTTTTTAAGATTTATTTATTTATTTGAGTTCTTAACAAGTGGATTCCATGTTAGTCCTTGAAATATCCTGCTACCATTTTTTTCTCTTGTTCGTCTTGTTCTAAATTTACCCTTGGCATCTGAACAAGGAATTTACAAATAGTTGTCTAAAAGAAGCAATGTGTAATGCACATGAAAACATATTTATATTTTTAAGAAATTCAATGTATCAATACATTTCTTTATCTTACTACATTGTTATGCATTAGAAATTTAACATTTGCATTACCAAAAATTCAATTTTTATTTGCTCTGCTGTTCTGAAAATATTATGATGCACCATGTTCTATGTAAATAACTAAAATAGTTTCTTTTAATCAGTCATCTCAGCTTTATTTAGCGTCAACCCAATTTTACATGGTTTTAATTATTTAAAATGCAGATACATAAGATTCAACATTTACTAGCATTTAATCTTCAGAATTTATTTAGAAAATGAAGTATTGCTCTGTGGTTTCAGAAAAAAATTAATAAATATATCTGAATAGATGGTAATTTCATGTTCATTTTCAAAGAGATTTAGCTACATTAGCAACGCTATTTCCCAACACCCATAATCTTCTAAATTGACTTATTTGATGCTCTTCAGATATATTTTTCTAAAGACTCAGATTTTTATCTCTGCTACTGCTTTTGAAATGTTTTCCATAGTTGTGAATGCATCTAAAATAATTTTCACATTTGGTGCCATTTTTCTCAAATGACAATATTGGATTGGGCAGGAAGACCATTTGGAATTTCTTCATATCAAGCTAGTACTTTGTTTCAAAATTTGGATGAAATGTAAGAAAAAGGGAGAGAGGAAGAATTGAAGCATTCTGAGTAAGAACGCTTTGTGTTAAAATTGAACAAATGTACCATGAGGGGTAAGTTGTAGAGCAAGAAAGGATGATTAAAAAAATCTTGGCAGAATGGAGCATTTGAGTAGTAAGAACTAAGCAACCCAGTGCAGTTCTATGCCTTTTTATTAGCAATTTCTCAGAAGTGATGTCTTTTCTCTGACCCCTTTCATCTATAATCTATGTCCTAGCATCTTCCCAGCACCTCACTTAGGTTTTCTTAAAGAGCTAGTAGTAGTAGTAGCAGAAGCAGGAGCACCAGTAGCAGCAGCAATGATAATTGTATGAAGATTTCTTATTCTTTAATTAAAATAAAAATGTTTAAATGCCTACATTTTTATTTGGAAATACTTGATAGTGTTCTGGGGAAGCTATGTCAGCAACCATCTGCTCCAAAGAAATGTGGCCCTTGGCATTAAGTGTGTGCCCACTTATGCCACTCATGTTTTTCTAGTGTAAATCTGTATTAATGCTACATATATTACATATATGTAGACATGTGTAATATATAAATTCTCTCTCTCTCTCTCTCTCTCTCTCTCTCTCTCTCTCTCTCTCTGCCTCCTCTGACTGTATTGCATACACTTAAGCCTCTAGGAAGAAGGTTTCGTATTTCTTATCCAAGTAAGACAGGTTCCTGGAATCTGGAATTAAATGGTAATCTAAATCGATGAACATATTCTGTAAACCACAAATATTTAAGTTGTTTTTGAGCTATCTTCTTTTTTTCATTCCGTTGCATATATTGTGTGCTTGCTTCTTCTTATTCTGGCAGGAAAATTCAGTCGTCAGCAGTTAGTACAGTGTAAGTGCACGTTTCTTATTTGAGTAACTTAGTTGACCCCTCTGCCACTTGGCCTTAATTCACCCCCAGTTGAGGGTGCGCAACTGGAGTTGCCTGGAACCGGTAAAGACACCTTTCCCAAAGCGCACCTTTGCTGTCCTTGTGCAGCCCAACGCCCCCAAATCTTGAGTATGCACTTCCAGGCATATCAATCCCGGTCGATTCCCCAGAAGTCAGTCTCTGGAGCAGCAGCCCAGACTCCCGGCGGCGGCTCTTCTAATGGCAATTGCTAATAGGAATGAGCCTGATCTCCTACCAGGCTTTCCAGTTGCTTAGTTCCAGACCTGCCCCGTGCTAACAATAAAAACGAAGAGAAAGCCTGTTCCTGAACTCCCGACCCTAGCAGGCTGCTTTCCCCCCAACCCTCCTCTTGCTAGCCAGGGGGCAAGCCTCCTTTGGGGATTTGCCCAAAGTGGCAAAAGAAGGGTTAATATTTGCTTTCTTATTGAGAGGAGAGGCAAGTAAGCGTTGAGTGTGCGTGTGTGTGTGTGTGTGTGTGTGTGTGTGTGTGTGTGTGAGAGAGAGAGAGAGAGAGAGAGAGAGAGTTGTTTTTGCAGAGGAAAATAAGCAGGGAAGAGGAATGGGGAGAGGCCGGTGCCCCGGCTCCCTCGGGGCCTCAGAGAGCGGCACACATCGTAATTCCCTTTCCAGAGCCTTACAGATTTCCACAAACAATGACATCACTCCGTCTCCTCCGACCAGATTACAGCTGGGGGGATTTTCCGGGGAGCGCGGCGGCCAGGGTGGGGAGATGGAGGCGCTCTCCAGGGTACTGAAAGGAACGGGCGTGCGGGTTCGCCGCGCGGCGCCCCGCGGGCGGAGGCGGACCGGACCGGCCGGGGCGGGCAGGGGCGGGCCTGGGGCGGCCCAGGGCGGAGCCCGCCGCTTCTTTGGTCTTCATTGGTCACTGACAGACGCACGTCATCCGGGCTGGAGCTCTCCTCCGGCCCCCGTGGAATTGGAGCTGAGGAGGAGCTGAAAATGCAGATTTAGCATCAAGCAGAGACATACACTCACTCTTTCTCTCAGATACACACAGCTCCCCACATTCGCACCCTTTGCAAGGAGCCGCCTAACTACACGGCTTCTCAGCCAGCCAGATGCTAGAGGAGAACACATTAATTTGCTGTTATCCAAGCTCCTAATCAGTCTCTTTCTCTGCACATTTTTTTTTCAACAAACAAACAACAACAACAAAAAACTACATATATATATATAATTTTTTTTTATTTGGACCTTCCCTCCTGGTACCCTACTCCGCCAGCCTGCGCGTCTCCTAGCTCCACTTTTCACTCCCAAAGAAAGATGAAAGGTGGCCGTGTCTCCCACTGTAAGGCAAGCGCCTGCCTTATTTTCTGTGTCATGGTTTTTGCATCTGCCGAGAGACCGGTCTTCACGAATCATTTTCTTGTGGAGTTGCATAAAGGAGGAGACGAAGAAGCTCGCCAAGTTGCAGCAGAACATGGATTTGGAGTCCGAAAGGTAAGGTCTCCCTTGCATTTCGCATGTTGTTTCAAAACGGGGGCAGCCCTGCGCAATCTCATTGCAGATTTGCAAGTTTTCTCTTTCTAATGCGATGCAGATAATCTGCCATCAGCTCTTTAACACGACATTGCCTCCGGTGATCTTTCACGGGTTATGTAATTAAAATGTCCTTCAAATTGTCCCAGTAAGGTCATAAAAATAATTTATAGCTCTTTGACTTGGTGGTGAAAATAAGATAACACCTTTCAAACAGTTCCATGCGCCCAGGTTGCTGTCCGAGGTACCAAGTTCTCGAGGCGGTCTGTGGATGGAGGGATGAAGCGCTGAACGTGGAGGCTTGGCGCTGGTTGTCTTGTCAGGGACGTATCCTCCGCCCCCGTCGCCCAGAGAAAGAGTAGTTTCTGACGGACAGGACCAGAAGCTTGGATATTGCAATTCACCTCCCCGCCTTTGGGACCCTGCGCCGGGAGGACTTTGCTCCCTGCGACTTTGGTCCTCCTCTTTCGAGGAACAACAGCTCCCTGGTTCCAGAAGACTGAGACATGAACTGATTTCTTTTCCAAAATCCGGGCGGAACTTCTCGCCCTCGCCCCTGCCCACGACCGCCTACCCCTGAAACTTACCACTGATTAGCTCTCTGGTTCTTAACTCACAGCTACAGAAGGTGGAGAGGTCGATTTTGAGGGGAGTTCCCTACGGAGACGTAGGGATGTCTCTCCTGGCATGTGGGCGGGTAGCTTGGCTTTCCCAGGAGGACGAGGGGATCCCCATTCCGAGAAGTTGTCAGAGTTCAACTGTTTGGGCGGCTGGGTGAAACTCACAATGTGAGATGCCTCGGGACTCCTTTGCGGACTCCAGGGTACCTAGTCTTGAGGGCATAGGAGCGGAGAACGCTGGGGGCCGGCATTGACCTACTTGCTCTTCTTGCAAAATATCTTGCCAGAAATTGCAAGTGTCCTTAGGGGACTTGCCAAGGATGCAAAGTGGGTGTAAGGAGAAGCCTGGGGGGAGGGAAACCTGGAGTATTTAGGAATGCAATTCAACTACCTGAGGGTCGGGCGGTGGTCTGTGGATTTCCGTGCCACACACCCCACTTCCTTATCCCAAGAGGGGAGAGATTTGAGACATCGGTGGGTGCATCGGGTTGTTGCTTTTGCCTCTCAAGGACAGCGCGAACTGGGACTCCTATCAGTCCCTTCTGTCGCGACTTCCCACGCGTCCCGCCTCCCGCCTCCCTCTTAGTAGTCGCGAGGGCTCCTTCCTATGCGGCTGGCTCCCCCGCCTCCAGACCTTGTGGGCAGCAGCCAGGAATTTCGACCCCAGGTGGATTTGACAGAGGTCTGGGAGGAGGCGCTAGGTCTGCCAGGGGTGCGCGGGAGGGTCTTAAAGAAAGGAACTTGTTGCTCCGGGAAGTATGGGTGGAGCAGGGGGGGAGAAGACGTCAGAAGAGGTAGCAGCCCGCTGTGCTACTGGCCCAGAACCTTAGGGCTGTTTCAAGAGCACCGTGAGTTTAGTGAATAAGCAGACCCTTCTTCCTTCCCACCCGCTAAACTTAGCAAAATCCAGCATCCAGAGGCCATAACTGTAATAGTGGTAGTGATTAATGTACCCTTAAAAACGGCTGGGGTCCTCATATGCATTCTTATTTAATTTTCTCAACAACTTTGAGGAGGATACTACTGTTATTATATGTTACTGATAAGAAAATTGGCTCAGATAAGAATTCAAGGGGAAAAAAAATACTGGGGATTTACATGCAAATCTTTCAGAGATGAACTTAAACTCTATGCTCATTGGTACATACTAAAACAAGCTGGGCATTCTGTTGTCAGTTCAACTATTTGGCAGTTCAACTATTTGGCAGGGTATATTGGATTGGGGGGTTATGCTGAAAAGGGGTGTGGCATCAAGTTCTTCAGTTCTTGAATGTGAAAAGTCCAAAACTGGTGCAGAGATACCTGTTATTCTCTCTCCAGACCATGCAATTTTTCACAGAGTAGGCAGTCATTACTCTCTCATCTTTGCTTCCCCTTTTGAAACATGCCCTTAGGATCTGATTTTAGAAACTTAATTAAATCTAAGTGTAGCTGAAACTGGCTTAAACCTAACAATAATTCTCAAAGGGGGGTTTTGTTTGTTTTTGCTTCTGTAAAGAGGTAAATTGTTTAATGAGGAATTTACACTTTTGATGGTGAAATTTCAGCAAGGAGATGTAGAAACAATCAGTTCATATGTGAAACTGAATTATCTCCATATACTTACCTTAATGTCTCATACTTTGGGGTGAGATCAAATACCAAAGACTTTTTCTTCCACCCCCCCCTCCTTTTTTTGGAGAGGAATCTACTGGTTTTGCATCAGAACCTCAAATCTGCAATTCCTGTCTAGAAGAAATGGACTTATACCTTGCTGCCTCTCTTCTTGCCTCCCCTTTACCTCTCAGAGGTAGCATCTTTTAAAACCAAAAGAGGTTATATTGTTACAGGGCAGGGATTGGGTAGCCCAGACCCCGCAAACCTCCCATGGGGCTGACTAACCACTGATGGCTCTGTCCTAAATCACATTGGGCACCAAATCTGTTACAGGGCAGGGAGAGGGGCAGCCCAGCCCAGACCCCACAAACCTGCCTGCTTTAAATAGGTTCTGCCATCTGCCACATCAACACAAAACATATGAGACTTTAGTGGGAAGGAACTTTAATACAATTAGGAAACAATACAGGAAATACAAAGAATATAGCTTCTAAATCAAGCACCCAAAGTTACCCGTCCCCTTGTGAGTAAAAGTCCACCCAAGCAGGATTGGCCCAGAGCAAGGCCCCAAAGCCTGCTACAAGTCTAAAGCATCTTCCAGTGGGCACCACAGAAAAGGATCAGAAACAACCAGACAAGTCTGAGAGGAAAAGAGCAAAATCAAAATCAAGACAAAAACCGCCATTGTCACCTCCCCACGGGTCTCACCCACATCTGTGTCACCCAGTCCACGACCAAAAGGCAAGCGCAGTTTCTTCACGTGTCTCTTGTCCCCATGTGCCTCCTCCAGGGCTCCTTCTGGCTCTCCATCCTGCTTCCCTCCTTCCTCAGTCTCCTCTGCAGTCTCTTCTTCTCTTCCTTGCTCAGCTCCACCCTCCTTTTGGGTGGAGCAGGAAACCTGGAACCTCCCCCTTTCCTGGGGACCACTCTATTACAATATATTTAAGTAAAATTCAGTCAATAGTGAGATGCTTCTGTTTGATGAACCTTTGCATTATGCTACACCTGTCTAGAAAAAAACCCTGTTTCCCTCCCTTGGATCCATGTCCCATCTATCCTTCAAGACTGAACTATAAACCTCCCCCCATGTTATGGACCACAATGAATTTTCCCTTCTCCAAATTCCAGTGGAGAAAAAAGGCACAGTCTTCATGTTATAAGCTAATATGTTTCGGGCCTCCCCTGGTGGCGCAGCGGTTGAGCACTGGGCTGTGAGGCTGCCCGCAGCCTCGGCAGCGCCGGTTCGATCCCCAGCCGCTGGGAGGGTCCCACATGGCGTGCAGACCTCTCCTGCTGTGCCCGCTGCTCCCCTCAGCAGTGTATTTCGTCAGTCTGCCTGTTCTGTTCCCTGCTCTGGCTCTGGTGAATTCTCTCACCCTCCCACACTTCTGACTGTACCCAGTACTTGTATAAATAAATAAATAAATCTTAAAAAAAAAAAATAAGCTAATATGTTTCACCACTTGTACTCAAGATATTTTATATATGGAAGATGGGTGTAATTATTGTCTTTCTATTTAAAAGGTAAATATTCAGGGATGATATAATCTGTATAGCTGGTCTCCTCATCATTGCCAGCCTGTGATGGGGCTTGCCAAATTTTTAGGGAATGTCCTTTGTTGTATTTATTATTCCAGGTTTCCCAAACATTGTCCTGTTTTGTTTTTTATTCTGCTATACTGTACTTTTGCCAACATGTGTTATTTGTTGGGTTTTGTTTTTTTTTTTTTTTTCATTTTAAACTCCCAAAGTTTCCTTTTCCTTCCACACTCTAGCATTTAGTATTCCTCCCAGCTCCCTGCCACCCTAACCTCCCTGGTGTACAGTGTCAGATACCCAAGATTCTCAATAATTAACCACCCAAAGGAGGGTCAGTTTTTCAGACTAGAGGAACCAATTGTTTTACTAAATTATCTCATTTTAACTTTGTAAAACTGAGGTAAAAAAAACTGGCATCAACCTTATTTCTCAGAAAAGAAACTTAAAACTTCCAAGAGGCTAAATATCTGCTCTTATCAAAATGAAAAACATATTTAAAACCAATTTGCTTTACCAAAAATAATTGTTTCTTTTTCTGTCATGCCATCTACAGGAAGCCTTCCTTGACTGCCAAAAACTCTGCCCTTGGGGCACCATTCTAAAACTGCAGCATTTTTCCTTTTCTTTTTTCTCTTCTCTTCTCTTCTCTTCTCTTCTCTTCTCTTCTCTTCTCTTCTCTTCTCTTCTCTTCTCTTCTCTTCTCTTCTCTTCTCTTTCTTTCTTTCTTTCTTTCTTTCTTTCTTTCTTTCTCTCTCTTCTCTCTCTCTCTCTCTCTCTCTCTCTCTCTCTCTCTCTCTCTCTCTCTCTTTCTTTCTCTTTCTGCTTTTTTCAGTATCTAACATTAATTTGGGATTTATGTATGAAGCTTTATCATTGTCTAATGTATATGACTAGTACTTCTTTTGGAGGACTACAAATCTCCCAAGAAGAAAAACAATATACTATCCTTTATTATAGTTCCTATATGCAGTATGGTAATCTGTATGCTGAGACTAAGGTCTTTTATTTTATCATGATCATATTAAAGATGCATGATTATCAAAGAAGTGATTATATCTAGGAATATGAGGGAGTTTACAATAATAACAAAGGTGTTTTTCCAAAAAGTGTCTTAAAATTCTCAATACACTACTAATTTGAATTCCCTTAAAGAAGAAAACAAAAATTTTGTTGAAGCATTGTACTGAGGGTTAGCCAAAAACCAAGTATAAAGTTAAGGTAAAAATACAAACAACTGGTCATTGGATGTTTCTGCTTTATTATGGTATATTTCAATTTTTATTCATGTAGAATTGAATTAAGAAAATTATGAAAACAGCTTAATACATTTTCTCAAACTGAGCACAAATGTGTGACCAGCTTCTACATCAAAAATTAAAATTTTATCAATGTCCCAAAAGCCTCCCTCTTGCTCAATGGATAGTTTTTACTTTATGGCTATTATAAATACTGCTTCTTGTGGATATTGTAGTATATATATTTTGGTGAATACATGTGTATCTTTCTAGGGTGGAATTGTTGAGTCCCAATGGCATACATACATTTAGCTTTGATTCAAAACTGTATTAACTTTTGATTGTTATGTAATAAATTATTTAAAATTTAGTGGCCTAGAGGCCTCCCCGGTGGCTCAGCGGTTGAGCACTGGGCTACGAAGCTGCCCGCAGCCTCTGCAGCACCGGTTCGATCCCCAGCTGCTCCCCGGCCACCAGAGGACGGTCCCACATGGCGTGCAGACCTCTCCTGCCGCCCGCTGCTCCCCTCAGCAGTGTACTTTGGTCCTTCTACCTGCTCTGCTCCCCGATCTGGCTCTGGTGAATTCTCTCACCCTCCCGCACTTCTGACTGTACCCAGTGCTTGTATAAATAAATAAATAAATCTTAAATAAACAAATAAATAAATAAATAAAATTTAGTGGCCTAAAACCACACACATTTGTTATCTTATAGCTTTCATGAATAAGGATTCTGACACTTTTTAGTTAGATCTTCTGCTGAAATCAAGATCTTGGCCTGCAGTGTCCTTATCTAGAAACACAACTAAAAAAAAAATTCACTGCCAACCATATTCAGATTTTTCAGCTGAAAAATTGTGGCTTGGAGTCTCCATTCTTGCCAGGTGCTCTCGGCTCCTATAATCTACCTTCCCCACCTTATTGTTTGACTCCCTCCATACATCTTCTCACATGTGCTCATCCTTCTAATCTCTATCTTCAGGTAGGTCCTAGCCCCTTCTTAATGTTAACCTAGTTAAATTAAGCCCACTCAGGAGATTTTCTCTTTTGGTTAACTCAAGTCAGCTAATTTGGACTTAACATTTGTTGAACCTCTTTCCCTCTAGTCCTAGGAGTAAATTCATCATATTCACAGTCCCACCCACAAGGCCCACACTCAAGGGGAGGAAGATTATACAGATTTGGACACCAAAGAATAGAAATCTTGGGGGCCTTAGAATTCTGCCTGCTACAGAGAAACTGCCCAAAGTTTCAGAAGTACTTACATCAATTAGATTTCTACAAGCAGTGTGTGAAATTTCTGATTGCTCCACACTCTCACCAATATTTAATACTTTACACCATTATCCTTTTTTCTATTTCAGTAGGTATGTAGTGGTGTCTCATTGTGACTTTAATTCACATTTCCCTGATGATCAATCAAAACTGAATGCCTCTTCATATTTGTCATATGGTACTTGTTACAGAGTATTTGTTCAGGTCTTATACCCTAAAAAGTTTTTCTTTGGGGATGTTTGTAAAGATTTTTGGTTTTAGGAGTTCTGTGCCTGTTACAGATATGAGTCTTTTGTCCCCAACACATATTTTGAATATTTTTTCTCACCTTCTTACTGGTCCCAGTGGTATTGAAACCAGATGATTCTATTTTATTCTGTTTGTCAGTCAGAAGACTAGATCTCTAGAAGTAGTATCCCATTTTCTGCCCCATACTTCTTTGGATCAAAATTAACATCTTGGTTTGGAAAGGAAAAAGGCAGAAGATAGACTTGATTCTAAATATTTCTAAAAGTATTTCTATCTAAGAAATTCATAAGGGACAGTTCCTCCAGAACTACAAAGTCTACTACCAAGGTAAAATAGAGTCCTACTTCCTCCCTTTCCCCCGCTCCTGCCCCAGCACAGCTGCCTCAAATTCCTTCTGGACTCTAACTTAATATATTATGCCTTAGATCTAGTCCAGTTTCATCACTCAAGTCTTCTCTGCTTGACTTATAGGACAGTCTTCTCTTTCTTTGGAATTGCAGTTATATATAAACTTTCCTTTAACAAGTTCCATTTGTCAATGCACTTGCTATATTTTATGCCCCTCTTGTGACTAAAGGAGACCAGGAAAAGTAACATTAAAGGATAAAGATATTAATATCTAGAGTCAAACAACACTGGAAACTTGACTAGATTATAAATTTCCACAGAGGCTCATTTTTATTTGAAATTATTAATAAAATATAGTGGTTTTAAAAATAAATAATACAGTACATGTAAGTTGGTAGTAGCAGTAATAATAATAAAGTTTTGGCCTAGATTTTTTTTTTACTCAAGAAGGTGGTTATAGATTGTGTTTTCTTGGGAATGTTGATTAGATTGGATAAAGAATAGACATCTAGCCCAATGGCAACACATATATGGGTTTCCCATGGTCCATGAGAATAACCTGCCTCAAATAACTCAGTGACTTTAATTCATCATAGACAATGATGATTATCTCAGCCAATCATACCAGATTCTTAGGAAATTTGACTGATCATATTATATGAATGAGAATGGAGTCTAGTTGCCATGAGAGCATGCATAGGCTGAAGAGGAGACTCAGACATTTCATCTCAGTTCCTAATAACTTTCCACCTCCACTCCCAGCAAAAGGTATCTATGACAGGGCCTGAAGATTTAATAGACATACTATACACTTTTCTACAATGACCAAGCACAACCACATTTCCCAGCCTGCTGTAGATGCATGTGACAATAGAATAAATCTAGCCAGTGTAACATAAGCAGAAGTGAAGTGCACTTGTACTTCTTCCATGCCTGGCACAAAAAAACTCCCCACAGTTTGATTCTCCATACCCTATTCTCTTCTGAGGCTTGATGGGATTGAGAATAGTAACTTTGGAAGCCAAATACCAAAGATGACAGTCACAAAAAGAAAGACATGCTGGTGGCTGATTTCTGACTTAGAATAACTTAGGCAAGTGAGAAATGAAATTGATATTATAGTAAGGCAGTGAGATTTGGCAGTTTATCTTTTGAGCAACCAGCAATCTGTATATATATATATATATATATATATATATATATATATATAATCAATAAATATCCCCTTTCTTGAGTTTCTGGAGTGACTCTCCAAACCTTGCAACCAAAACAAGTCAAATCACAATAATAATTTTTAAAGACTTGCATGCTCCCATTGTTCCCTCATATTGTCAACCAACTTTTCAATTCTTGGTGATTTGTCTTCTCGAACAAGAAAATAAAATCCATTCAACAATCTATCTCACTGGCATCCACTATGCCCTACTCATAATAGGTACTCATGTGCATTTTGTCTGATGATTACACTTAGATCACAAGATAATGGTTTGTTTAATAGCTTAGAGAAAAGGCATTTAAATATATAGTCTTTGACAAACTGCCCCTGCAACATCCATTTCTTTATAGACCACAATTTAGCTTGGAAGTAGAAATAGATATCCACCAGCAAATTAATGACTGACTGGAAAACTCCCTTGATTTCCTAAACTTCTCAACTCAGAAATTATCAGTAGTAGAATAGATGAGCTCTTTGAGCAAAGAAAATTATGTCAGCCATTAAAACTTGATCAAAATACAAAAGGGAGGAATTATACCTCTTTTTCTCAAATGAATGAATATCTGGAAATCAAATTCTATTCAAAAGATCTTATTAACACTAGATCACAATGTTATAGCACATCAGGGAATAATGCTATAGTTAAGTTTGAAGTGATTATATATTCAATTGTAACAGCTCAAAGAAGTCAAGCTTTAAGAAAAAAAATCATGAAACCTGAAGTTCAAACTTTTTCCTTCCCCCATTTAAGCAGTGACCTTATCTGACCTTATCTTCAGACTCACCATTCCAAAAAAGAAACCCTGTATTAAATTTGTGGATGATCGTTTGAGAGCCAAAAAAATTACAGGCCAGTTTAAAAACAGGAGTTACATACAATTTGACTTTTTTTTTTTATTGACAAGTACTTGTTATAACTGAAGATCATTTCTTGCTAAAATTCACTAAGGATTAGAAAATCAAAAAATCACACCTGAGTTAACTCTTCTATCCTAAATGTAATGGTTACAAATTAATGGATGACTTCTAACGTGAGACATATATACAAAGCAAATAATCTCTATGGACACTATTTTTTGACCCTAAAGCTTTGACCATGACTTTTTGAATAATGCTATGATGTTCTGAGATTCTCTGGTAAGAAAAATTGAATATAACAAATTCATTTGTTGATAGTGAAACAATACCACAAACTCTTAATTTTCTATATTTCAAATTGGATAGAATGTTAATAATTTCCACATTAGAAAGAAGATAATGCTATGGAGAAATAGGATCCTAAGGTTGCTTTTAATTATAACTTTTAATTTGGCACTGATTCCCATAAATATCCCATTATTCTCCTAGTTTTTCTTACAGAGAGTCATTAAATGCTCAATTTGTATCAAGGTAGAAAGAGTTCAAAGAAAAGTCAGACATAGAAAACCATTATCTGGAGCCATCAAAAACAGGAGAATAATAACTTAGGTTTTAAACATGTGTAAAGAGTTATAATAGCATTAGAGAAAACTGTTTTGTGTGTCACTATTTCAAAGTTTTAGGTTTCTTTCCCAAATTATGTTTATTGAGAGGAAGTAGGTTTAAATCTCTGTATCTGCTCCAGGCGTTATAGGTTCAAACCAGTGGAAATGTGTACTTTCACACCCTGCCCACCACCAGTGTCCCAACAGTCCCTCACCTTATTCCATTGTGCTCCCTCCCTCACTTCCACCCCACAACCCATTCCCTGTGGTTGCCTCAGTTGTGTGGTTGTGTTAAGGGTTCATTATTGGTTTGGTTTTGACTGACCTTTTATTATGGTTTTCTATATACCACTTATAAGTGAGACCTCTGTGGTATACACACACACATACATACACACACACACACACACACACACACACACACACACACACACACAGGAATACTATTCAGCTATAAAAAAGGATGAACTCCTGCCATTTGTAACAACATGGATGAAACTGGGAGAGGATACTGCTAAATGATGTAAGTCAGAAGGAAAAAGATAATTGTTTCAAAGTTTTAATATGAATTAAGGGTAACAGCACTGTCAGTCTCTCTATGTCAACACAACACCTGGCAAAACTAAACCTACAATGCATATTTGCTGAGTGAGTGATCTAATGTATGTTGGTATCAGATTTATTAGACAATTGAGTATCTTTCCTCTTGAGATTTAAACAAGCAAATGAAATAAAAATGAGAATTCATTGATTTGGAAGATGCAAACATGTCAATGTAAAGACAATACCTTTATCCAGTGTGGCTCTCATTAATGCTATGAGTAGAAATAATCAAATTGAATAACTCAAGATAAGTTAAGAATTATTAATAAAAAAAATAACAACTTTATTACTTTTGTCAAAATTGTGCATTTTCCTTATTTTTAAGTCCCAAGTAATGCCAAAAAATGCTGGAAGAAAAATGTTTGTTTTAATTACCCCAAATCCTAGAAATATCCATTAATAACACTAGGTAAACTTTATTGCAGATATTTCTGAAAGACCAGCTATAAAAAAAGATAGTGAGTTAAATTCTTTACAGAACTGGATATATTTTACATACCATTTTAAAATTTAACTTGCTCAATTCAATCATCCAGAATTAAACACAAGGAAAGGAAATTGAAATAAAACCAAAGGAATTTAAACTTCAGATAAATTGATCACACAGAGATTTTATTTTCTAATAGATCCCCCTGAAATTAAGAAAAACATTATTGTATATAATATTTACCAGTTTGTGATTACATAGCTTAGCTATAGATGATAATTTATTTAACTACAGTTTTACTTATCTAATTGCATATTTCAACTTTAGTCAATTATGGACTATGCACTGCAAAAATGAATAAATAGGAATCCTAACACTTCATCTGAACTCCCCAACATTCATATTCTAACGTTTGTCACATTTATCATTATTTTTGCGTTATGCTATGTGTAACTATTAACTTTCTGCTTATAACATAATTCATAGCATTGCTCATGTTAATCCTATATTAAAATTACTTCTCATTTCATCAAAAATCCTTTTGCCAGGACCTCTTCAATCCTAAATTCTTTATTTATATGTATCTCTTGGTTAGTTGGATTTTATTTTTTTAAAGACTTATTTATGCATACAAGAATGGGTGTAAGCCAGAGGTATGTGTGTATGTGTGTGTTGGGGGGTGGGGGTTGGTGAGAGCATTCATCAGAGAGAGTGGGGAAGGGAATAGGCAGATGTACTGAAATACACTGCTGAGGGGAGCAGTGGGTGAGACAGGAGAGGTCTGCTGCACCATGTGGGTCAGCTCCCTGGCTGGCTGGGGATGGAACTCGTGCTGCAGTGGCTGGCATTATCTTGATAGCACTGTCTTTAAACCCTGTGCCACCATGGAGGCTCCTTATTTGGATTTTAAAGGGATAAGCCTAAGGATAAAACATGAACACCCCTCTTTCTGAAATAAAAGGGAAAAAATAGGCAGATCAAGTTCACTTTCTAGGTCACAGAGGAGAAAATGTGATGAACATCCACTGAGGAATCACAGTTATTTCAAAGGTGTAGGAGACAAGGTCAATGCTTCAAGTGAAGAAAGAGATAAGGGGTGGGGACTTCCAGTAGATAGCATTCTTTATACTGCCAATGGGATTGGGATAGGATGATGACAAAAGACAAATAACTTCTGGATAACACTGGGGAGCCAACAGGGAGAGAGGGATTTATGGTAGTACCACCTGTGTCATTTCCTTAAGCAGCACTCAAATAGGGGTAGTAGAGGTGAGGAGAGAATGAAAGGAGTGTGGAAAAATGAAATATCAATAAACTCTAAAAACAAGTACATTGCAATTCATAGGGGGAGAACTCAAGAGATGCTGTGAGTAGGGTATTGAAATGCATGACCAGTGCCTTCCCTGGTGGCGCAGAGGTTGAGCACTGGGCTGCGAAGCTGCCCGCAGCCTCTGCAGTGCCGGTTCGATTCCCGGCCACTGGTGAGGGTCCCACATGGAGTGCCGACCTCTCTTGGCGCGCCCGCTGCTCCCCTCAGCAGTGTATTTCATCGGTCTGCCTGTTCTGTTCCCTGCTCTGGCTTTGGTGAATTCTCTCACCCTCCTGTGCTTCTGACTGTACCCAATGCTTGTATAAATAAATAAATAAATTTTTTTTAAAAAAAGAAAGAAAGAAATGCACAACCAAAAATTGAGCACTTACAGATAATGAAAAGGCGCATGGATGGGAGTTACTAAATCAAAAAGAGGTGAAGGTGGTCAAGGAGCTAAGTCAAGTCCACCTCTATCTACCTACACCTGAATCATGCCATGGCTGTGACTCACATTGCCAGGTAGAGTGTTGAGAGAAAAGGGAGAAAATAGATCCCAAGACAAAATCCTGGAAATTTTTGACAAAGAGGGAGAAAAGAGAGTTAAGAGAGGAGGGAGAATTTGCACTGTTAAACTTACAAGGAGAATCAAGAGAGTATAGGGTTGTGAAAAACTGGGAGACAAGAATTATGTAATAATGAATGACTGGGGTAACTGTGACCACTATGTTTACAAATGAACTCAGTGTTAAGATTGGAGTTGAGCATATCGAAAGAGGAGAGGTACATTAGTTTGGGTTCTCAAAAGTAGGTCTTGGGAAAAGATTTATTTATTTTTTTAAAGATAAATTCATTTATGCATATAAGAACTGGGGTATAGGCCCAATTTGCAGGAGGTGAGAGTATTCACCAGAAGCAGAGTGGGGAACAGAAGAGGTAGACTGACTGAAATACACTGCTGAGGGGAGCAGCAGGTGAGTCAGAAGAGGTCTAATGTACCCTGTGGGTAGCTCCCTGGCCAGCCGGGAGATCGAACTCATGCTGCAGAGGCTGAGGCTAGCGTCACAGTGCTGTAGTGTTGTGCTTAACCCCTTGCACCACCAGGGAGGCCCCTTGGGATAAGATTTAATTGCAAGTTGTTCTCTTAAGAAGATATCCTGAAAATACTGGTATGGAAATGGGGAACTGAGACAGGGAAGGGAAGGCAGGAATTAAGGATACATTATAAAGCAAGTTGTCACTGAGAGTAACTGGAGGTCTATCTCACTGGGAAACTCAGAGACTTATTCTAGAACACGTGCCTCAGAGTTGTCTTGCTGGAGGGATGAGGGAGCTGGGGTATTGGCATGCCAATTGCAATCACACATTGAGCCATGATTGATAGTTACTCCTGAGTGATGTTGACTCTCGAGCACATTGACTTGGCACATGCTCAAGGAGAGCAGCGTTTGGCCAGCCAGAGAAAATTCTAAGACAAAGAGACACAGAGACTGACATGGACTAAATAGAAAGGCCCGCAGGATTCTAAGCAGGAGAGTGAGAGTGGCTGTTACAGGAAGGAAGCCAAATTATGAAAAGCAGCATTAAGTATGATGAAGTGGAGGTATGAAGTATAAACAACTTCTTTTAGATGTAGAGTGATACAGGGAGGGCAAGAAGAATTATTGCAGATTTAATTGATGTGATTTTAATTAATGATTTTATAAGTAATGGTTTCTAAACACTTGCCAGACCATTTGGAGATTGGTACCCACCAAAATATTATGACATACCAGACTAAATTATTCTAACTGGTTTCTCCAGTCATTGAAATTTTTTGAAATAATAACTGCAATTATGGAGTTATAGCCTGTCAGAGCAGGAAGGGATCTTGAAAGACATTAGTTTAATCCTTCATTTTATACATGAGGAAAAGGTGATCCAACATGATATTTATATTCTTCACTATTTGTGATGAGCCTCTGAACCCTGCTGCTTATTGACTGTGATTTAGACAATGGATCATCAGAACCATCCTTTCCAGCCTTTTATACTGCAATAAACAAGGAATTCAACTAAGTAAGATTCCTATGAGTGATTAGCCACATAACCAAACCAATCTGACATACCATCTTATTCCAAATCATCCTAGTTTGCTTTTTTAACCCTCATATTTTTATGAATTCCAGTTTTCTAAATAAGGCTACACACAATTTCAGGGATCCCATCCCAGCAATGACCTATTGGATTTCTACTTGATGAAAGATAGAATAGAAATTTGTAATTTCTTTGGCCACCCCCCTGCTGACTAAAATTGTGCAATATATTTAGCAAGCACTAAATAAATATCAAATATATAATTAGATAAAAATCTAAAGATTTAGCATTATCATCAGGTGCTCACTAAATGACCAGCAGATAGATGTTCATGAGATGCTGCATCAGAAAAACCAAGCATGTTTGGAAAGGTTATATGATAGCCTAACTTGTGCCTATGTTAAATGGTTTCAAGTAATTAATTACTATTAACAGCCTAAAAATTTGTGACTTAATGGTTAATTAAGAAGCCAGTGTCAGAGGAGAATAAGATGATCAAAAATACTATTGCTCCTGTCCTTAACTTGTTCTCTACTTCTGTGAAATAAGAAGAAAAAAAAAAGATTTCATCAAATGGCTGTCAATTTTGTTTAAAGTGGAAGTTTAAACACAAGAAAATAGTTGGTATCCAAGAGTTAGTTCACAGTTTCTGCTGACTGTGTTCCTGGAGACCATCAGTCAAGAATGGGCAACAAAGAGAGAACTTGCAGAGCCTAGGGGTGAAAAGGAGGATAGGAAATAAGTCATCGCAGATGTCTTAAAGTCCAGGACAAGAATCACTGTGGTCAGGGGCCAAGATCAGGTTGAATAGAATCATAGAGAGTACTGTCTTCAATAAGGCTTGAAGTAAATCCAAACTTGGAGCCAATAACTGGTCAGAAATAAACCATGTTGGGCCTCCCCGGTGGTGCAGCGGTTGAGTGCTGGGTTGCGAAGCTGCCCGCAACCTCTGCAGCACCGGTTCAATCCCCGGCTGCTCCCCGGCCACCGGAAGAGGGTCCCACATGGCGCGCAGACCTCTCCTGCCGCCCGCTGCTCCCCTCAGCAGTGTACTTCGTCAGTCTGCCTGTTCTGCTCCCCGCTCTGGCTCTGGTGAATTCTCTCACCCTCCTGCGCTTCTGACTGTACCCAGTGCTTGTATAAATAAATGAAAAAAAAAAATTTTAAAAAAAAAAAAAAGAAAGAAAGAAACCATGTTGGCCACTAACTGGAAAGGAAGAAAGGAAAAGTTTAAAACCAAAGGGCATGGACAATAACAGGACTATAGTCCTAATTGGTTAATAAGTTTTCCTGGAGCTCTATAGAGGTGAAGCACATTGAAAGGAATGGGCTCTATAGATAGAGAGGTGACATGTTCAGCTGCATGTGCAAAGCACATTAAGTTCTCTAAGCCAGTGCATAAGAACCATTGGATCTGATGTCACTGTCCAGCTCTTACTATTACCTATATCATGAGTTGCGGGGGTGGGATGGAAAACTCTGTTTAACAATTGGTCTCTGGTTTTATACACAAAGGACCTTCTCAGAACAGAATAACATTAGAACACGCCCTGACAAATTGAGACTGAATAATATCTTCTGTCACATCTGGTTACTCAAAGAAAGGCATACTCAGTCCACAAACCTCCCTTGTTGCCAGAGGAGCTAAAGACATATAAACAATCAGTTTCTTCCACTGCATAAGCAGCATCTGTTCCAAAGGACTGTTGAGTCTTCCAGTCCTCTGGTGAAAGCATATTTACTTTATTCATCTAAATAATGTGGCTTGTTTGCCTTCTGTATGAAGTAGTCTCTCATTGTTTTTGTTGATTGATTTTTATGAGACAGCATATCATTTTCTTTATATCCACATGCCACTCTGCTAAGAATAAAATGGCTTCATATTGAGTAGTTTCTGTTATTATATCTTTATATTGTTTTGGAGTCACTGGGTTTAGTGAAAACATCCTAATCCTGATTCCCCTTTTCTTTCCTGCCCATTCATGCTCTTCTCCCAAAGTTGAAAGGAAAAGTAATAAAAGTTGATAATAGAAATAAATGAAAGCAAAAAACAGGTGTCATATACTCTATCTTCCATCACCAACATGTTCTCTGTTTCAATAATTACAGCAATTGGGACTGACCCAAATAAAATAGATATATATTTTTATATATGCAAAGCATATTATATATTATATATACAAGTTCATATATATACATACATAAGTGACTTTATTGTTTAAAGCAGTTCTAAGTTTACAACAAAATTGAGAGGAAATTACAGAGATTTCTTCTTACCCCTGCCCCCACACACACTTACCCTCTCTTATCAATATCACTCACCAGAAAGATGCATTTTTTACCAAGAATGAAGCTACATCAATGCATCTTAATCACCAAAAATTTATAGTTTAATTTAGGATTTTCACTTTTGATGTTAAAAATTCTGAGTTTACATAAAAGTATGATGACATGGTCTCAGAGTATTTAGACAGCCCCCAAATCCCCTGGCTCTCCACATTCATCTCTCCCCAGGCCTAGTTCCCAGTAACTACTGACCTTTTCTGGAATGTCATATTAGTAGTAGTATTTAACCTTTTCAGTTGATTTCTTTTACCCATTAGTATGCATTTAAGGTTCTATGTCTTTTCATGACTTGGTAACCTATTTCTTCTTAGCACTCAATAACATTCCATTATATGGATGTATCAATTTATCCATTCATTTACTGAAGGACATCTTGGTAGTTTCTAAATACTGGCATTATTAATAAAATTGGTATAAACAGTTGCATGCAGGGTTTTGTTTTTGTTTTTATTTTTGGTTTTTTGGGGGTTTTTTTTGGTATGTTCACAAGGTTTCAATTAATTTGAGTAAGGAGTATGCACTAAGGAATGCAATTACTGGGATATAAATTAAGAGTATATTTATTTTTGTAAGAAACTGAAAAGATATCTTCCAAAATGGCTGTACAACCTTGCATTCCCAAATGCAAATGTATGAGAGTTCTGTTGTTCTACCTTCTCGCCAGTATTTGCTATTGCCTTTTTTCCAGAGTTTGGCCATTACAGTAAATGTGTAGTGATATCTCATTGATGATTTTTTTTTTTTGTAATTCACAATGACCTATGATGTGGAGTATTTCTTCATAGGACTATTTGTCACTTGCTTGCCTTTACTGATGAGGTATCTCTTTGTGTCTTTGGCCCATTTTTAAATTGGGTTGCTTGATTTTTGATTGTTGAGTTTTAAGATTTCTTGATATACTGAAGATAGTCCTTTGTGTATCTCCTGCAATTATTTTCTTCTAGTCTGTGTCTTGCCTCCTAGTTCTGTCGATATTCTCTTTCATAAAGCAGAAGGCTTTGATTTTAACAAAGGCAAGTTTATCAGTTATGACTGTCATGCATAATATCTTTAGTTTTTTATTTAAAAGGCATTACCATTCCAAGGTCATCTAGATTTTCTCCTGTGTTGTATTCAAGGAGTTTTACAGTTTTGCATTTTACACTTAGGTCTTTATTCATTTTAAGTTAATTTTTGTGAGGGGAATAAGATCTGTGTCTAGATTTATTTTCTTTTTTGCATGTGGATGTCCAGTTTTTCCAACCTTATTTGCTTCGAGTAACTTTCTTGGCTCAATTATATTACTTTTGTTCATTTATTGAGCAAAGAAAGTTACTCCAGGTGTACAACATAAGAATTTGAAATTTGTAGGAGGCATCACTCTCCCAGATTTTAAACTATACAATAAAGCCATAATAATCAAAACTGCATGGTATTGGAACCAGAACAGACACATGGACCAATGGAACTGAATAGAAAACCCAGAAATAAACCCACAGATATATGGTCAACTACTCTTTGACAAAGGAGCAAAGAATATGCACTGGAGCAAAGAAAGTTTGTTCAATAAATGGTGCTGGGAAAACTGGGTTGCTACATGCAAAAGAATGAAGCTTGACTACTACCTCACACCATACACAAAAACCAACTCAAAATGGATTAAAGAACTAGACATAAGACCTGAAACCATAAAATATATAGAAGGAAATATAGGCAAAACACTACATGACATGAACCTCAAAGACATCTTTATAGACACATCACCCAGAACAGTGATAGTGAAGGCAAAGATCAACAGCTGGGACTACATCAAATTAAAGAGCTTCTGCACAGCAAAAGAGATAATAACCAAAACAAACAGAAACCCCACCCACTGGGAAAAATTTTTGCACACAAAATTAATGATAAAGGACTGATCATAAAAATCTACAAAGAGCTGATGAGACTCAACAAAAACAAAGAAAATAATCCAGTCAAAAAATGGGCAGAAGAGCTAAAAAAATACTTCTCTGAAGAGGAAATACAAATGGCCACCAGGCATATGGAAAAATGTTCAATGTCACTTGCAATCAGGGAAATGCAAATCAAAACTACAATGAGATACCATCTTACACCAGTGAGAATGGCACATATTAAAAAAACTAGCAACAACAAATGTTGGTGAGGATGTGGAGAGAAAGGAACTCTCCTGCACTGCTGGTGGGAGTGCAAACTGGTCCAACCACTATGGAAAGCTGTGTGGAGATTCCTCAACCTACTAAAGATAGAGCTTCCATATGATCCAGCAATTCCACTCCTAGGCATTTACCCAAAGGACACAGAAACATCAATTCCAAAGAGCACCTGCACGCCTATGTTTATAGCAGCACTATTTACAATAGCTAAGCTTTGGAAACAACCCAAATGCCCAAAAATAGATGACTGGATCAAGAAGATGTGGTACATATACACCATGGAATATTACTCAGCATTCAAAAAAGATAAACTCATGCAATTTGCAGCAACATGGATGGAGCTGGAAAGGATCATGCTCAGCAAAATAAGCCAGAAAGAAAAAGAAAAATACCGGATGGTCTCACTCATAACAGGAATCTAGAAAACCTAAATACGGACCAGGAAAAAGAATAACTATAAGAAAAAAAAATCAAAATCAACAAACAACTATGAACCAGAGACACTCTTTGTGGGGGGAGGGAAGGAGGGATTGGGGTCAAAATCGGGGTTGCAATTGTATGGGGAATATAAAAAGAAAAAAAAGTTTTCAAAAGCTTAAAAAAAAAGAATTTGAAATTTGCATATATTGGAGAAATGATCATTACAATGTCTTTTTGCCATCTTTCCTTAACAACTTCCAAATTTGCAATACTGTATTATTTATTATAGTCCCATTCTGTATAATACATGTCCTTAACTTATTATATTATAACTGGAAGTGTGTGTCTCTTGATCCCCTTCATTTTACCCACCCTCCAAATTCTCCTCTCCTCTAGTAACCATCCATCTGTTTTCTATGGCTATGATTTTAGTTTAGTTTAGTTTGGTTATATTTCTTTTTTGTTTTGTTTTATAATTCCACATGTATGTGAAATCATAAGGTAGTTGTCCCTATTTGACTAATTTCACTTAGCGTAACACCTTCAAGATCCACCCATGTTGTTACAAATGACAAGATTTCCTTCTTTTTCATGGCTAAGCAATATTTCATTCTTTATACATTCATCCATCAATGAATACATATGTTATACTATATCTTAGTTATTATAAATAATGCTTCAATGAATATAGGCATGCATATAACCCTTCAAGTTAGTGTTTTGTTTTCTCTAGTGCACAGTTCACTAAAGTTCCCTTTTCTCCTCATCTTCACCAACACTGTTGTTTCTTATTTCTTTGGTAAGAGCCATTCTGACAGGAGTGAGTTGTTATAGTTTATTGTGTTTTTTAATTGCTTTTCCCTGATGATTAGTGATATGGAACATCTTTTCATGTGCCTATTAGTTAGCTGTATGTTTTCTTTGGAAAATGTCTATTTAGTTCCTCTGTCCATTTTTTAATCAGATTTTTTATTTAATGGTATGAGTTCTTTGCGTATTTTGGATATTAAGCCTCTATCAGATTATAATTTGCAAATATCTTTTCCCATTTGATAGGTGGCTTCATTTTGCTGATGGTTTCCTTCACTGTGCAGAAGAATTCTACTTTGATGTTGTTCTGTTTCTTTATTTTCGCTTTTGTTTCATGTACATTTGCATTCAAATCCAGACAAAAAGAAGATAACAAAACTGATATCAAGTAGCTTGCCACCTATATTTTCTTCTACAAATTTTATCATTTCAAATCTTATATTCAATTCATTAGTGCATTTCAAGTTAACTTTTGTGTAAAGTCTAAGATCACAATCCAGTTTCGTTCTTTCACAAGTCAGTGTTCAGTATTCCCAACACCATTTATTGAAAAGACTTTCCTTTTCCCTGCTGTATATTCTTACCTCCTTTGTCATAAATTATTTCTGGACTCTCTATTCTATTCTATTGGTCTATGTGACTATTTATTATACCAACTATACTGTTTTGACTAGTATAGCTATATATAATTTGAAACAGGAAGTATGATTCCTTTAGTTTTGTACTTTTTAAAGTTTGCTTTGGCTATTTGGAAACTTTTATGGTTCCTTACAAAATTCTTGTATTGTTTGTTCTATTTCTGCGAAAACTGCCATTGGAATTTGGATAGATATTGCATTTAATCTGTAGTTTACCTTGGGTAACATAATATTGAGATTCTAACAATATTAATTCTTCTAATCCATTAGCATGAAATATCATCTTTTCTTTGTGGCTCACCCAGTATCTTTCATCAAAGTCATATAATTCATTAATTATTTTCTTCTGACCTTATTATCTGTGTGAAACTTACTATGGCACCACTAAGGCCCTATTAACAAACCATATGTGAGACTGACCTGCCAAGTGAAGCCTGCTTCTGGGTTAGCTCAGGTTTGGGGGAATAGCTTTCTTGAGAAGATACTAGGAAATAATCCCATAGCCAAGGCATTCACTTTTCACCCCCTTCTTCTTTGTCACTTAAAGATAACCTCAAACCCAGAACTGATAATTGGCAGCAATTAATCTCTCTTGTCTTCCACAGCTGCTGTAGAAAATTTGGCCCAACTGCGGACAAAAATAACAGATAGTCTTAGCCATGTATTTAATAACACCTGAGTGTATTTCTACTCCAAGCTCAAACTCATGAGTTCACACCCTTATGTTATATCTTTATAAAGCATTTATTAGAGTCCTATACCTGCATTACATATTTATATTTCCTCCATGATCCCCAAAGAATTAAATGTTTTACTAATACCCAGTGAACATTAAATAGAGATTTGATCATCTACACTGAAGCATACAGCAACTTAACAACTCTCCAGAATCTAGAACCTCGTGGTATTTTTGTTCATTCAAAAATATTTATAAAACACATACTCTGTATAAGAACACTTGTGAGTGAAACAAGCATAATCTTCATGGAGCTCTCAGTCTACTTGTTTTTATGTTTGACTCCAAAGACCATGTTCTTTTCAACATAACACAATAATTTTGAAATTCAGAAATAATTTGATTTTATAAAAATTGCAAAAAAATGACACATAGGTATGATGTCATTTTGGAGTTAGTGGGTTTGGAGTGCGGCGTCCTTGGGTTCACTCTGGGAAAGGTTTCACCAGAGCTCCTGTTTCGGTGGCATGCGGTGAGTTCCCCAGGCGAGTTTCTCCATGAGACAGAGACATTGGTTATATTTAAAGAACAGATTTGTTAGGGAAAGGGAACAGAACAATGAAGGATACTTGCATAGACACAAATGGGCAGGAAGAGCTGCCCCGAAAGGGACACTTTTGCTGAGAGGCCTGCATGGTTGC
Organism: Talpa occidentalis; assembly: GCF_014898055.3. NCBI lineage: Eukaryota > Metazoa > Chordata > Mammalia > Eulipotyphla > Talpidae > Talpa > Talpa occidentalis. The sequence goes on along the minus strand of NW_023600993.1, from coordinate 72,534,995 downwards.
AGTCAGGCAGCCTTGAGGAGAGCTGCCTGCATTGAGGGAGGTCAGTGAGAAGAAGTACCAGCATGGTGCAGGTCATGGGCAGGCAGGAAGGCTGCTGCCCTACAAAGGGAGAGAGTTGGTGAAAGAAGAACCTGCATAGTCACAGGTGGGCAGATGGAGTGCTGCCCCAAGCCTGTGCAGAGACTGCACTAATATAGTCTTCTTCTGTTTGGGAGGAGTCACTCCTTTTGAACCTTATGGTTAGTTGCTAATTTTGGATAACTATGCAGAATCTGAGATTCCGGGAGATTCCACATGGGCTCAATCTCCATATCTTCACTTTTGGGGTCTGTTGGGATCAATCTTCCATGTCTTTACCCTTGGGCCTGTGCTCTAGACACTCCCTACAGAGTAGGGAGTGCTTTGTAATCTGGGCTTTGGCCCCTAAGGATCTTGGTTTACATAGTTATGTCAATGGTTGTGCTAATCCATTCTACCCCCACCTCCAGGTCTTGGCATTTTGTGAGCCAGGTTTCTGGTCTTGTGTGCACCTCCTTTTCAGTTTTTCTATTCCTATCCTCCATGAGGTACATACATGATTATAGTATCATTATTCACAATAGGCAAAGGGTGGAATCAAGCCCTTCCTCATTCACAGCCACAGTCTCTATGCCCATCCTTCTTTGTTACTAGAATATCATATGTTTCTGTCAATTGTACAATATAGTTTTCTGTATGTGCATTTCCTCATTGACCTAGAGGAAACTATGGGACACAACCTGGGATCCTCCCCACCCCAACCTATTCCCTCACCCAAAAGAGATTGCATGTAATGCTGGAAAATCAAGAATGATCATGGGAAATGTCAGTAAAATGCAGAGCCCCAAATGAAATTGACAAGCAATTATCAGTTGAGCCAGTTTTTCTCTTTGATGTATTATTTTCCAGGTCTTATTTCTAAACCTTTTTATGTTTTTTAATTGAAGCAACATTGTATTATAACATTATATCCTTAATCCTATTGACAGAAGCTCCTTTTGAAAATAAAATTTAAAAATCTTTAGATGTGGAATGATGTCCCATGTGCTACAAACTAGATTCCCAAGTAAGCCTGACTGAGCATAATGAAATTCAGCACAATGAACAAATGCAAAGAATTCAAACAAAGGAAAGGTGATGAATCTGAACCAGGGAGATTTAACCATTTGGAGATTCTGGATCCATTTGATAATCTGTAAGAATGCAGGATTTTCCTGAAAATAAGTAAATTCAGAGAAGCACAAAATTTGGGGTGAAGACCATATTTGGAGAATGTCAGGAACAGCTGTGAATTGCTTAAAGGAAAAGATTTCTGGTCTAAAGGGAAGCAGGCAATGGGCTCCATGAGAATTTAACGTGCCTTGTCTGTCCACAAGTGGTTGCCAGTTTCTTGGGGCTCAAAGCTGTTAAGGAAGGGGACGGTGTGGATTCAGGGAACATCTTTAACTTAGCACCATCATTATTATTTCTATGATTTGGAAAAAAGAAGGAAAAGAGTCACTGAGAAGTGTTGTTGGGATCTGTAGAATTTTGTGGCATAAAGAGATTTTAAAAAACTCTGCAAGTCTGAGTTAGCAATGTTATTATACTGTCACCCAGCCTGAAACTTCAAGCTGACTGTGAATTCTTCTTTCATTTCTTTTCCTCCTTCCTTCTGGAACCATGAATATTTTGCCTTAAGAGAAAAAATGATGGTATAAAAGAAGGGTGTGTGTGTGTGTAAATGTTGAAAGCATACTGATACGGACATATGAGAGGTTTCTTACTGGGAAACTCAGATGAATGTTTGAGAACCTAAGATTGTTCTCTATTTGTAAGATTAACATTCTACTTAAGAAACTGAGAAATGCATGAATATTACCATATTGAAGTCTGTGTAGGCATCAAGTACTGGAAGACACGTGGCCTCTGTCTTTCTCTCCTTGGGTTGGGTCTCATGCTTGCACAATGAGCTCAGAGTGTTGCTTCTCAGATGCTCAAGGAGCAGGGGATTTATGGTCTATACTCCTCCATTTTGGAAAATTCTGCACTCCTTTGTCTCTAATGAAGAACACTCATTATACTCAAGAGTACTCATACCAATTATGTGTGTGATGTTTCCTCCTGATTGAATAAAGGTCATCTACTTTTGACAAGACAAAAAGGGTTGGAAAAATAACCAATGCCTGTAGGTCAATATGATTTACCACCTTACCTGTTTATGCCTCAACAGTAAGTTGCTGAGAGTTCTAATTTCAGCTCCTTGAGACCAATGAACTCCTTTCATCGCAAAGGCAAAATAATACCACTAATCAAAGAATCTGGGGATGTGGGCCCTAAGGAAACAATAGAGGCATGTCACTCACCAGCCTGGCTGTTCTTGAATCACATTTGTCTTCATCAGGAATTCCAGTCTGAGATCTCTGGATCTCTGGATTCATAGCCTTGATTGCAAAGGGCGATTGGATATAGATTGACTGCAGTGGAAGCAGTGTGGTAGAGAGGTTGCTGGACTTAAAGAGAACTGGGATTTCTTCTGAAAATTCCCTCCCAACTGGGTGAATGCTACCCTTCCCTGAGCCACAATGCACTGCTCTATGAAATGAGGCAGTTAGTATTAAGTCAGGGGTGCATCTTACCATGTAATATCACCCTGTAAAAAGACCTCATGTTGTTACAAGGCAGGGAGAGGGGCACCCCAGATCCCGCAAGCCTGCCTGGTCTAAATAGGTTCTGCCATCTGCCACATCAACACAAAACATGTGAGACTTTAATGGGAAGGAGCTTTAATACAATTAAGAAATAATACAGGAAAGGCAAAGAAGTATAGTCTAAATCAACCACCCAAAGTTACCCATCCCCTCGTGGGTAAAAGTCCACCCAAGCAGGATTGGCCCAGAACAAGGCCCAAAGCCTGCCCCAAGTCTAAAGCATCTTCCAGAGGGGACCCACAGAAAAGGATCAGAAACAACCAGACAAGTCTGAGAGGAAAAGAGCGAAATCAAAATCAAGACAAAAACTGCTATTGTCATCTCCCCACGGGTCTCACCCACATCTGTGCCACCCAGTCCATGACCAAAAGGCAAGTGTAGTTTCTTCACGTGTCTCTCAGCTTCTTGCTCTCCATCCTGCTTCCTTCTTTCCTCAGACTCCTCTGCAGCTTCTTCTCTCCCTGCTCACCTCCACCCTCCCTTGGGTGGGGCAGGAAACCTGGAAACTCCCCCTTTCCTGGGGACCAACCTGTTGCAATGTGACATGTGACCGTTGGAAGCATATGACAGTAGTGTTAGGGGGAAAGGATGTCCTGAGCTAATTCCATACAGGCTTTGTGGACCCCACCCCCACTCCAGACCAAAGCCATCAAGACATTGGGAAAGACAAATCCCGTCACCACCAAAGGGAAGGTGGCTGGGACCTGAGGGTGGAGTTAAGCAGCCAGGTTTGGTATAAAAACCAAACACGTGGGCCTTGGGGTCTCTCGCTCTCTCTTTTTCACTCGCCTCCTGGCTTTACGGCTCCTGGCTCGCGGCCAGCTCTTAGAGTGACATTTGGGATTCCAGGTCGGCGGATCGGGTAGGACGCATTTAAAACTTTGTCTCCCACTTTTCTCCCTGAGTTGTACATTTCCTCATTTGCCCTTCCCTTGTGAATAAATCTTTTATTAACCTTTCGTGTGTGTTCCTGCAGTAGAGTATTAATAAGTCCTTTTAAACACGCTGGTGAGGACCCACAGTCAGGCAACCCGTTTTGTATCGGGGCTGCCCTGTAACAGTAGGAAGTGGCATTGTTATAGGGCAGCCCTGATACAAAATGGGTTGCCTGACTGGGGGTCCTCACCCGCGCTTAAAAGGACTTGCCTATACTCTACTGCAGGAACACGCGAAAGGCTAATAAAAGGTTTATTTACAAGGGAAGGGGAAATGAGGAAATGTACATTCAGGGAGAAAAGTGGGAGACAAAGTTTTAAATGCGTCCTACCCGATCCGCTGACCTGGAATCCCAAATGGCGCTCTGAGAGCTGGCCGCGAGCCAGGAGCCGTGAAGCCAGGAGGCGAGCGGAAAAAGAGAGAGACCCTAAGGCCCACGTGTCTGGTTTTATACCAAACCTGGCTGCTTAACCCCATCCTCAGGTCCCAGCCACCTTCCCTTTGGTGGTGACGGGATTTGTCTTTCCCAAAGTCCTGATGGCTTTGGTCTGGAGTGGGGGTGGAGTCCACAAAGCCTGTATGGGATTAGCTCAGGACATCCTTTCCCCCTAACAGCATGACCTTGGTTTGAAATGAGAAATATATGACATTCAAATTTAATTTTTTAACTATTTTTACTTTTAATTTTTTTTTTTAAGATTCATTTTATTTATACAAGAACTGGGGCACAGGCCAGATGTGCAGGAGGGTAAGCAGATTCACCAGAGACAGAGCACAGAATAGAACAGGCAGAGGACCGAAGACACTGCTGAGGGAAGCAGCGGGCTAGACAGGAGAGGTCTGCCATGCCATGTGGGTTTCTCCCCAGCCGGTCTGGAATCAAACTCGTGCTGCAGAGGCTGTGGACAGCTTCACAGCGCTGTACTCAATCCGCTGCACCACTGGGGAGGCCCACATTTAAAAATTTTTTAATTTGAAAAAAATTTCAGATAAAAAAAATTACAAAAATGACACATAGATATAGCCATGATTATAGTAGCATTATTCACAATAGTTAAAATGTAGAATTAACCCAAGTGTCTATTGATAGATGAACGGGTAAACAAACTGTGGTTTATACAGACAATGGAAATTATTTTGCCTTAAAAAGGTAAAAAAATTCTGACAATGCCACACATAGATGAACCTTAACAAACATTATACTGAGTGAAATATGCTAGTGATGAAAGGACAAATAATGTATGATTCCACTTATATGAGATAACTGGAATAGCCCAAGTCAGAAATAGAAAGTATAATAATGGTAGACAGGCACAGCAGGGAAAAAATGGGAACATAGCTTCAATTTTGCAAGCTGGAAAAGGTTCTGGGGGTAGATGGTGGTAATGGTTACACAACAGTATGAATGTACTTAATGTCATCGAGCTATCCTTGAACTTAAGAATACTTACAATTAGGCTTTTCATACTGTGTATATTTTATCATAATAAAAAAATATTACATTAAAAATTGACACACAAGTTCCTATATGCCCTTTATCCAGCACCCCCCGCCAAAGTTAACATCTTGAATAACAATAGTACAATTAACAAAGCCAGGGGAAAGCATTGATAAGATTCTATTAATTAATCTAAAGACTTTGTTCATTTTCTCAAAGGTCCTGCTACTGTTGTTTAACTGGTCCTGAATTTAATCCAGGGAACACATGTTATTTAACTGTACTTTCTCTTTGGTCTCCTCCAATTTGGAAACATTCTGCAGTCTTTCTTTGTCTTTACTGAAGAGCACTAACCACTTGTGAGTTTGTTTGATATTTTCTCCTGATCGAATAAAGGTTATGTCTTTGGGGCAAGAAAGTCATATAAGTGAGATTGTCTCCTTCCCTGTACATCCTATCACTAGGAACATGATTTTGATGTCTTATCCCTGGAGAGGTTAACTTTGAGGTTAATTTAGTTAAAGGGTTTCTGCCAAGACCCCCTACTATAAAATATTTTTTCTCTTTGTCTATCATTATATTTCACCCACTAATTTAGCTCCCTTTGGAGAAGCTTGCCTCACACAGTTATTACTGTGGCACTTCCTAAAAAGTGATGTTCAATTTTTATCATTACCTTTACATTTATTATCAGAATTCCACTGTTAAGAAAGTTTTTCCTTTGCCTCCACTCAAATTTAATTTTTTTTTTTAATTCAGTAAAACAAACCCAGAACAATGTTTCCCCAATGTTCTGGTGCTTGATGACCTCAAAGTATCTTTCTAGTGCTAAAATTTTCAGATTCATTATGCCGTAAGGGGCACCCGGGATACCTCAAACTTGCATGCTCGAGAGGGATCCAACCACTTGTACACACAAAGAAAAAGACATATATGAAAGATCATTACTAGAATTGTTGTACGTAAAGAGAAAAAGAAAGGATATTCCAAATAAAACACCCAAAATTACCCCTCACCTCATGGACAAATACCCAGCCAAACATGGTTGGCCCAAAGTAGGACTGCTGAGGCCTCAAAGCTCGCCACAAATCTGAGGCATCTTCTGTGGGGAACTGTTATAGGGCAGCTCCCGGTACAAAACGGGGTGCCTGACTGTGGGTCCTCACCTGCGCACTTAAAAGGACTTATCAATACTCTACTGCAGGCACACATGAAAGGCTACTAAAAGGTTTATTTACAAGGGAAGGGGAAATGGGGAAATGTACATTCAGGGAGAAAAGTGGGAGACAAAGTTTTAAATGCGTCCTACCCGATCCGCAGATCTGGAATCCCAAATGGCACTCTGAGAACTGGCTGCAAGCCAGGAGCCATGAAGCCAGGAGGTGAGCGACAGAGCGAGAGAGCCCAAGGCCCACATGTTTGGTTTTTATACCCAACCTGGCTGCTTAACTCCACCCTCAGGTCCCAGCCACCTTCCCTTTGGTGGTGATGGGATTTGTCTTTCCCAATGTCTTGATGGCTTTGGTCTGGAGTGGGGGTGGAGTCCACAAAGCCTGTATGGGATTAGCTCAGGACATCCTTTCCCCCTAACAGAACAACAAGAAAGAGGCTCTGAAACAGGTCCCAGAAAACTGGAACAAAGGAGACACCATGGCCTCCCTAGTGGTGCAAAGGGTTGAGTGCAGTGCTGTGAAGCTGTCCACAGCCTCTGCAGTGCCAGTTAGATCCCCAGCCAGGGAACTACCCACAGGCACAGCAGAACTCTCACCACATCAAGATAGCAGCTGCCTTTTTTGTCTCTCACCCATGTCTCTCTTTCAAATGTCTCTACATGTCTCTCTTCCACGTGTCTCATTCCTAGAAGGACAAAGGTGCAAGTTGGGCTGCAGGAACAAGAGCTCTCCCTTTTTTACAGCCCACCTGCCTTTCGTGATATAATGTCACCTGGCCGCTCAGCCCCGCCCCTCGTTCCTGTATCTAGTCTAAGGTGGATGATGTGTGTGTGGGGCGGGGGGAATTGCAGGGAGCATGGTACCTCTGCCTTTATGGAGTTGCCTCTGTAATGCATCCAAAACTGGAAATAATTCCAAGCTCATAACAAGGTAATCCCTAGGGAAAGAGGAAGTTGCAGATTCCCTGCTCCACCCAAGGAAGACTAGGGTGGAGATGAGCACAGAGGGGAAGTTAGAGGAGACAGGGAGAAGCAAGAAAGGATATGAAGAAGACCTGGAGGAGGCACATGGAGCAGAGAGACATGTGAAGGAGCTGCACTTGCTTCTCAGCCTTGGACTTGTACCAGGGACTTGGGGGACATGGTAGGAGACACTTGAGAGAGAGTCATGGGTAAGAGAGATGGGAGGTTAACATTTATCTTGATTTTGATTTTACTCTTCCAGACTTGTCTGGCCCCTTCTGCCCCTTTCCTGTGGGTCCCCACCAGAAGGCACTTTAGACTTGTGGCAGGCTTTTGGGCCTCAGCAGTCCTGCTTTGGGCCAACCCTGTCTGCATAGGCATTTTACCCACGAGGGGATGAGTAACTTTGGGTGCTTTATTTGGAAACTCCATTCTTTCTTTTTCTTTATCGCACGTTAATTGTCCTTAAGTTTCTTCCCATAGAAGGTCTCATGCACTAAGTATGTTTTTTCTCTACGCGGTAGATGGCAGAACCCATTCAGAACATGCAGGTTTGGAAGTCCTGGGGTGCACCTCACCCTACCCTGTTAATGTTCATACAATGTGACAGTGGTCAGAAGCACAGTCTGGAGAGCAAAGGGTCAGCACAAATTCATTTTCCTCCTACTCCATCCTCCTTTTTTTTTTTTTTTTTCATCAGATCCAAATACTGCCCTGAATACACCAGCAGGGTTCCATTGAGAAAACATTCAAGAGCCACTAAGCCTGGAAAATGCATGTGAAATATTTATGCTTAATTTGCCCTGGAAAATATGGTTTTTAATGAACAGGAACTAACTCATAAAAATTGCAGTGTTCTAAGAGATTTTCATTCATGCAGCAGACCCCTAGCCAAGCTGGCTTGAAATTCATCCAATATCTGTTTCAGTAGCCCCAGGCCCCTCCTCCGTGCCAGGAATATCCATTGAGGATTCCTATCTGAGCTGCTCCTTGCTGATGTCACCAATTGGCAGAGGGAACTAATGTTAGCCAACAGAAATGAGAATTTAGAGTTTTCCCAGGAATTTCCTGGTCATGTGCATAGTTTGGCACGTGTGTGGCCTTCTAAATATAGGATCATGCTAAATGTTTGCAAGTATCTGGACACCTCATTCCCCAGATGTTTCTTTGGTCAGCCTCTGAGCAAACTCTGGGTCAGAGAAAATAATAACAAACCCTATGAATGGAACTTTGGAAGAAACTTCCATATAATTATCTGGGAATGGATCTGTCTGAATAGCTCTAAACCAAGTCTACACCCTCCATTGTCTCTGTTAAGTGCAAGTTTTCATGGCTATTGTGATACAAGACCATTGGTTTTGGAAGATACCATAGAAAAGAGGAGAAATGGATGAGAATAGGACAAGTTAAAATGCAAACGTTGCTTTTATTGTAACAGGGTGGTGCCCAGATAAAGGGGAGTTTCCAGGTTTCCTGCTCCACCCAAGGGAGGGTGGAGCTGAGCAGGGAGAAGAACTGGCAAGGAGAAAGCAGGATGGAGAGCAAGGAGACCTAAAGGAGGCATGTGGAGCAGAAAAACGTGTGAAGAAACCGTTTGCCTTTTGGTCATGGACTGGTGAAACAGACGTGGGTGAGAGACCGGAAGGGAGGCTAACAATGTCAGCTTTTATCTTGATTTTGATGTTGCTCTTTTCCTTGTCTGGCTGTTTCTGATCCTTTTCTATGGGTCCCCACTGGAAGTTGCTTTAGACTTACGGCAGGCTTTTGGGCCTTGCTTTGGGCCAATCCCATTTGGGTGGACTTTTACCCATGAAGGAATGGGTAGCTTCAGGTGCTTAATTTAAAAACTATCTTCTTTGCCTTTTCTGTATTGTTCACTAATTGTATTAAACTTCCTTTCCATTAAAGGTCTTTTATGTTCTGTCTTGATGGCAGCGGATGGCAGAACCTATTTAGAGCAGGCAGGTTTGGGAGTTCTGGGGTGCCCCTCTCCCTGCCCTGTAATGTTATTACTGAGATTAAACTGCTTTCCTTGAACAAATGCTCCTCAGATTTCTGCAAGTCTTTTGTCAATTTCCAGAGTTCAGAAAAAGTTGATTTTCAATTTATCTCAGTATTCGACTTGCTTTTGGTTGTTTTTTGAAGATGCCTACTCCATCATTACTGGTTTTCTCTCACCTCAACACACAACATTCTTTTTAAGTGTAACAAATGAAATGTTTTAATATACATAAATAATGGACAAGTTAAATAAATCATGATGTAGCTCATATAATTGAGCACTATACAGCTGTTAAAAAGGAAGTAGGATGTATCAGTAGATGCTTTTGATAAACATAGGTGATAAGTGACAAATCATTTTGAACAGTAATATACTCTGTGTGTGTGTGTGTATAAGCAAAGAGGAAAATCTAAAACTGACTCTTGTAACTATTAAGGGAATAGTACTTTGTTCTTGGAAGAAGGTGGACTGAATTAATAAAAGATAACCTTCTAAATTTAATACTCCCTAAAAAAATGTGATTTTTTTTTTACTTCATTGCTTATACTTTTGTTATGTAATTTTTCTGTATATTTTTATATTAAAAATAATAATGAATGTTTCTTAAATATTTGGACCAGACAAAGATCCCTACTTAAACAAAAAATGTTCATATTGGCCCCACCTGTATTGGTAAGACCTTTCTTACTTCCCAAGCACCCACATCCCCTTCCCTTTTCTTTCAAACCCTGAGTGACTTCACATATATGGGATGGCTTCAATAGCAAATACTTTGAATAGTGAAATATTTTTGGTTAGGGGACTCCTAGGAGTCTGATGAAAATTATGTCTCATCTCTCCAAAAATATCCATGATTTTGACAATAATTTACCAGCATTCAATTAAATTCATTAATTAGGTTAAGAACTGAAAAACAACCGCCTCATGACCTTACCCTTTATGGTCAATTGTTTACTTTTTATTTAAATGATTGCTTAAAAGTTCCATATTTATGAAGACATGTGGAGAAAGAGAGGTGATCTGGAGAATTCAACATTCCATTTATCTAAAGAAAAAGACAAAAAGAGCCCCAGAGGGGAAGTGACTTGGCCAAGGTTAGATAGTAACAGAATATTCCACAACACATTTCTTGACACTCAGGTAAGGCTTTTCACACCAAGTGACCATGAATCATGGAGAAAGTGACAATCTTCTTTATTTTTCTTAAGGATTTATTTATTTATGCATACAAGAACTGGGGCACAGGCCAGAGATGCAAGGGGTGAGAGGATTCACCAGAGATGGAGCAGTGAACAGAACAGGCAGGTCTGCTGAAATACACTACTGAGGGGAGCAGCTGGAGAGACAAGAGAGGTCTACTGCACCATGTGGGTAGCTCCCTGGCCAGCCAGGAATCGAACCTGCACTGCAGAGGCTGCCGACAGCTTCTTAGCACTGTGCTCAACCTGCTGCGTCACCGGGAAGGCCAGACAATCCTCTTTAAGTTCTCTTAGATGCTTACAGACTCTGAGCCCCTCATCGGTTCTCACTATTGGGGCTTCTCTAACCAGTTCTAACATTCATACCTAATTCCAAGAATTCTTAGGAAAGAGAGATGGAGGGGAAACTTAGACTGTCATTCATACTTACTAGCTTTGCATATTTGCATTGCCCAGCAAGGAGACAAGCACCCAAGGGTCAGAGAGAGGAGAGGCAATCCAGCTGTGAAGACAGGACTAGGTTGGAAGAAAGCAGGGCATGGTGATACAGGTTTGCAGGAGTTTTTTCACATATATCCCCATCCCGTGGATGCCCAGTGTGCAGCCCCAGCTTCAGAGTCCCTGTTCTAGGGCCCCCATCAGAAGCTAACCATGCCTTGTGTCTGTTTGACTCCACAGCTCCCTTTCACTGAAGGCATGTACCACTTCTATCACAACAGCCTTGCAAAGGCCAAGAGAAGACGTAGCCTACACCATAAGCAGCAGCTGGAGAAAGACCCCAGGGTGAGTTTTTCTGAAAACCTGCCTTCTAACTTCTGCTGTCATGACTGAGCCCACTGAGAGGGTGGAAGGAGGGTTGGAGGGAAATTTCGAAGTAAAGCACTCAGTGTATGGTAATAGGCCCAACGGATCCTTGGCAGAGTGGCGTGGCGACTATCCACTTCTCTGTAATTAAAACCTGCTTCATAGGGCTGGAGGGGTTGGCGGGTGAGGAGTAAATAGCACCCCTTTACTGGCTGTCTTCAACTGCATTGTTCTTTGTGGATTTCTGGTGACAACAGACCTGTTTTCACCTGTGATGAATAAGAAGACTACAGACAACTGAGTGAGTCATTTTTATGCAAGGTTTATCCCAGCAAATTCATGAATAATGTGCCATATCCCATATTGTCTGTGGGAAAATGAGGGAACCAGCACGCCAGTAGGCAGGGGGCTTCTCATCTCCATGCAAGATTGCAGCAGTGGCGTCATCTCAATCCCCCTTCTCACTTTGTATTTTCCTCACATTGATCTAATTTACCCAATGCCTCAGGTTTTGATGACCCCCACTTTTCTCTTCAGACTCTACCTTGCTTTTAGCCTCTGGGTCTCATTTCCTATTCCCCCTGAGAACTCAAACTGAACTTTCCACAGCCAAACTTACCACCTTAGCAACAAAGCAGCTTCTTTTTCAGTGTCCCCACTCCTCAGTTTTCAGAATAGGAACAGGGGTCAACATTGACTCCTCCCTCTTCCTTCATCCCATAGACCTACAGATTCATTCGATTGACTGGATACTGATTTCTCTCATGCAAGTCACTGAGAGGAAAATTAAAAATCCAGGCAAGTTGCTTTCTGTACATTGAATAACCTCTTCCCAGAACTCTTGGGGGAAGCAGATATAAAGAGGGTCAGACATTTGAATTAAGGGTTTACACATGAGACTCCTTTTGTGCTGATGAGAATTTGGAATCTCATTCTTGTGTTTTTTTCATGGGAACATTTGACTGGGTTTAATTTGGGCTTTAATTAGGAATACAGATGAAACAGACTCCAGAGCTGATCACCAACTGACAGCCCACAAGCAATTTGCCTTTAACTCCTCAACCCAGGGGAGCCTGCGTTCCCTGGAGTAGAAATTCTGCTCTGAGAAGTCACATTAGCTTTACTTTCACAGTCAGATATGAGCTTCTGTGTTCAAGCCTATGTCAGACATTCCTAAACGGGTCTGTTGTAGAAAGTAGCACCAAGACCTAAGAGATAAACTCCCTTTTCCATGTCTTAACTGCCTAGACTTGGCCAACGCGGTACCTGGGAATGCCTTGGGAAGCCCTTGAACAGGGTTCTGCTGGTTTTCTCTGTGAACCCTGGGTGGGTAGTTGCAGACAAAGAGCATCCTGGTCTTGTGACCAGAGTGACAAACTGTGACACTGTTGTTGTTTTCAACAGACCTTAATATCGATTTTTTTTTTTTATGAATAAGACTATTTTGGGTTACCCACATTCTTAGTCTATGCAGATTCATGGTGCCCGAGATCATTCTGGGAGAAACACTAGCAGGGCTGTGGCAGAAGGAAAGATGTTAAAAAGGCTTGGGCTAATAAAGAAAATAGACAACAGTGGAGTTAAGAAAATTCTGCTTCATTCAAAGAGACTTCTTGGGCCCATTAGGCTTATATTTTCATATCTTGGCACTTACTTGAAATGACCTTTGAAATGCTGGTTCTTGAAATATACAGTGATGTTTTCAAGAAAGAAAAAAATCAAATGGGGTGGCTAAGAGGGAGACCATGCACTGGTGATTCTAATCATTGGTCTTCTCCTTAAAATATTGTCTGTTCTAACCAAAAAAGGCAAGCAGTACCCCTTCATTGTCCATTATAAGGGGACTGGTAGTCATCTATTGCTACCTGGTAGTCACCTGCCCTGTCCAGGCAGGAATAGAAGACAGCAAGGAAGCGCTTCAGCTTCTCCTGTACCTGTTTTCTGACTTCTCCTAAAGGACAAATGCCAGGACCATCACCAACAGTGAAGTCATTTTAGGAGTGGAAATACAGCATAAAATATCATGATTTTTTGCAAAAAGAAAAAAATGGCTTGTGATGATTACTGTGTCCCAAAATATTAGATTAAGGCCTGAGTCTTTCCTGCATAATGTTCTTATGGTCATCTAATTTTGGCATCTGCTGATAGCAAAATATGGGGGAACTACTCTAAACAAAAAGCATTGATATTAACCCACGCAAGATGGCAATATAAAGGTTCTGTCCTGTGAGTTTACAGACATCAAACAAAAGGGCAATTGCTACATGTAAGGAAATCTCAATTTCTGGATTTCCAAGTACATTCTAAAAGTCTGCAAAAAAAGGAAAGTAAGTAAAAGCATAGAGAGGCAAGGAGAAGGACCAGGTAGTCAGAAAGGACAGTTGATCCAGGTTTTTATCTCTGGCGTCTGTGCTGCAAGTTACATCAGATGAACCAAGATCTGAAGAGTAAATTATTCAATAATTCTCAGAAGCATGTAGACCTATCACTTTGAATCATGTGACCCCAGCTTCCTCCTTCCTTCTGTCTCAGCATCACTTCCCTGTTGCTAGCACTCACTGTCCTCCAACTTATGAAGAAAACAAAAACACAGAGCATTGCAGTTAAGAGCAGGAGGGTCTAAACTGCTACACGTTCCCAGGGTTAAATCTACCCAGGCAACTTTCTTAGCCAAAGAAGTCACCAAGATATGCCACTAACCCAGGAAATAATAAAACAAAGAGATGGAGGGCCAAGCCTGCTTTTGGTTTTGTTTTGGGCTTAAACAGAACTTAAAGAATGTTTGTCCCTCATTTTACAACTAATATGATATTTAACTGAAAACAAGGAAAAGACTAGAGAGGAGTTATATATACTTTTTGCTCAAGCCAATAAGGTGCTATACTCAGTATATTTATACTCTTCAATATTCAGAACTATTGTTAAGAAAAATAGAGCCTGGTATAGATGTTTTAAAGATGTCTTTTTGTCTTTCTAATTCTTTCTGCTAAAAAGATTGGCAGAATCCTAGGTCACATTATGTAGATGCTAAAAATTTTGTTTTATTTATTCTGGGTATCTTTGCATAGTACAGTTCTGAGTGCATAGTATTGATAGGTGCTCAAAAAGTTAGCTGAATTGATACTGCATTAGGAAAACTCAGTTTTCTGCTCCTGTACCTATCCTTTTCTACTTGTAACACTTCCTTTCTGACACTTCTGGTCACCAAATGTGTGAAGGTTTTGCCCACAGCAAGCAATTCTGGGATATCAACTGTATATCCCATAATTTAACTCAATTCTATCTACCTGGAGATAGCATTAGATCTCTCAGTTTAAGGACCCACTTCTGTGAGACTGTCCTCTCTCTCTCTCTCTCCTTCAGAAGCCAATGGTAACTAGTAGGTTCTCAGGTTACTGACAACTCCGTCTGATTGGTTATAATTTGGAGGTTCACATGACCTCTTCCTTGGAAGCAAATAATTTGCTAGAAAACTCACAGAACTAAGGGAAATGCTTACTTATGTTACTAGTTTATTAAACATATGATAAAGGATGAGTCAAAGGTAAATCTTAAAGCAAGAGATGCTCTTAGTATTCTTAACACTCAGAAAATTACAGGGGGTTCATAATTTTTCCATGGGGTTCAAGTTCATGAAATAGTATCATTCTCATATTTTTATCTGTATTCTAAAATGTGTAGCCATTAGGCGACAGAAATATAGCCTTCCTTTTAACTCCTCTGTTAATACAATCTTAGTTTTGGATGAAGGAAAACAATTACCATTTTATTACTTCCAAGTCTTGTCACCGAGAATCCCAAAAACCAGTCTTTAATTTCCAAAGCCTGATACACTGTGTTCCTGATCAAATTCACCATCATTGTACAATCACTGAAGCAAGAACAATGCGTTTGGAAAGTGTGAGTTATTATAAGTTAAAATAATTTGAAGATAAAATAAGATGAATACAAGCTGGGATGAAATAATAAACTAAGACATGTTTTATCAGCATCAGCGAAAAGAACAAATATTCCCTACCCAGAACCTCAGTGAGATTTGTTAAGCTTTAGTTTAGAGCACTATCATCAAATTCTGAAGCCAAAATGTAATAATGATGGTACAAAGTCTTTGTCACAAATCCCATAAATTCCACCAGTTCTTGAAAAGCTCTGGAGAATAGATTTATTTAAGATAATGTTTGTTTCACAGTTCTGTTGAACCATATTTGTGCATCCAACATAGAAGCATGGAAATAGAATAAATTCAAAAACTTAAGACATCCTTCATTAAACTTCACATACTAGTTATGTGGAGGCCAAATAATTTAATAAAAAATAACCTGTACTTCATTTTTTAAGGAAGTTATATTTGATTTAAGGTTTACCAACATGTATCTCTTTTTCTAAGCCCAATTTGATGAAACTATATGATTTACCTCTTGAAATCACTTCTAAACCAGTTTCGATTTTACAAGTCAGAAACTCCTCTCTGACCACTTAAAATTTTTCTTGTTTCCCTTTCTCAAAGAATGAATGAATTTTTTTTTTGCATTCTTTATAAGGAAGCTGAATCTTTCTATCTCATTCCTCAACCACATGTATTACCATGTCTAATGACTGAAGACAACAGTCACAAGATCCAGTAATGATCTATTGTTGTTCTTTAAGGGTTTGTTCTGAGCATAATTGGGAGTTTTTAAGTCCTCTAAAAATCCACAAAAATTTTACTGGATAAGCTTCAAAAATATCATAAACCCATTCTTTAAAATTAACTGATTATATAAACTCTGAATAATCAGTGACCCAGACTACCTTTGTCCCTGGGACTTAATATAATAACTGACATTGTTCTAGAAGTTGATTTATTATCACGGTTGAAACTTAGGTGGTTGACACCTGAAAATAGCTTGTAATTGCTTGGAGTATATATCCGACATGACACTTTGTACTTTGATGTCTCACTCAGAAAGGGTAATTTAGCCATGATTGGCGAAAACCTTTTACAGTGGTACATAGTCTTGAATCAGAGAGATTAGATGGCATGCAAAGTGTGATCTGAAGATTCCATGAGACTGCCAGAGCAATAATACAGCAATTTATTCACAATCCATATGCACTTTTCTGAAAAGAAAACTGGAACTTCAGCAGTACAAAGCAAACAAAGAAATTCATTTATCCTCTTTTTCTACAAGTTACATTAAATTTTGTCACATTTTCTAAAATCTTGGCTTCCTATCCTTTTAAAACATTAGGCATATTAGTTTTGTCTTTTTATAACAAAAATCCAGACTCATATATACTGTGTCTTTCCTTTGACTTACATTAGATAACTATTTAATTATGTTGATTTAAACATTTAAAGCTGGGGAAGAGAAGGAAAAGCTGGGAGAGAGAAGAACAAGTACCATTATCTTTTACAAAATCTACTTTCAAATGGAAAATGTCATGGAGAAAATAGTCATCCTCCACATTTTTATGGATTTTATCAATCCTTTCTCCAGTGAGTAACTAAGTGGAATTTGGGGTGTCTTCACCTTACCATCACAGTGAGGCATGATAGTTTCTCAACCTGGCAGTTGGATGGAAATTAGATAGTTTAATTAGCTATTTTAAGTGCCTTTAAAAATTAAGTAGGGCCTCCCCGGTGGCTCAGCGGGTTGAGCACAGCACTGTGGAGCTGTCCGCAGCCTCTTCAGTGCGGGTTTGATTCCTGGCCAGAGAGAAACCCACATAGTGGAGCAGACCTCTCCTGTCTCGCCACCTGCTCCCCTCAGCAGTGTATTTCATCAGTCTGCCTGTTCTGCTCCCCGCTCTGGCTCTGGTGAATTCTCTCACCCTCCTGCGCTTCTGACTGTACCCAGTGCTTGTATAAATAAATCTTAAAAAAAAAAAATTAAGTAGCTTAAGTGTCTTGCAAGAATAATTTATACCCAAAGAATATGTTGTTTGTTTTTTATCTTCATATTTGTTAACTCTATAATGGTGAAGTTTGAGGTTTTGAAATACTACTCTAAAAAATATAAAGGGATTCTCCAACTTGTCTTCCAAATGTTCCCTTGAGGGGAGAAAGGAAGCAGATAGGTGTAATTATATTTTACTTATTAATAAAGACGGGCATGGTAAGTTTATTTTAAACATAATGGTAAATACAAGACAAACTTGTATTCTTTTTTTTTTTTAAGATTTATTTTATTCATGCATACAAGAACTGGGGTACAGGCCAGATGCACGGGAGGGTAAGAGGATTCACCAGAGACAGAGTGGGGAGCAGAACAGGCAGACTGACTGAAGCACACTGCTGAGGGGAGCAGCAGGTGAGACAGGAGAGGTCTGCTGCGCCATGTGGCATTCTCGCCGGTGGCCGGGATCGAACCCCCACTGCAGAGGCTGCAGACAGCTTCACCGCGCTGTGCTCAACCGCCTGTGCCACCAGGGGAGGCCCCTAACTTGTATTTCTATAGAATTTCTAATCCAGTGGACATTTGTGTCCTCTATTTCTTCCTTTCATTTCTTCATAGCAAGAGTTGGCTCAACAGGTACTATTTTATCCTGAAATGGAGGGACCAAGAGGCTGATGTATGTTCAGGTTGGGCATGAGTTTGTGAAAACCCAAAAAACTCAGGTCCCTAATGATGACAACTATCTTACTAACCTGGATTTATATCTCCCGATCAGACAAAGGAACAACCTATTTGGAACTGCAATCATATAGGGAAAGGACTGTCCACTAGGCATGGTCACAATAGCTCAATGATTCACAAATAAAGCTGTGCAATGACAGGGATGACCATTGATGGGTTTAAAAGTAGAATGAAATTCCTTTAATTCTTGGGGCCTTAGAGGAAAAGATCAGCCAAAATTTCTAAAAGAGACTCCATTCAGGGGTACCTGTAGCAGGTACATGTAGCAGGTCTACTCCAAATAGAGAAATAAAGTAAACTGGAGGCAGATAGAACTTAGAGTGATATTGAAGCTCATTAAGAAAAGAGAAGATAACCGAGGGGCCTCCCTGATGGCCTAAGGGTTAACTCTCAGTGCTATCACCCTGATGGCCTGAGTTGGATTCTCAGCCAGGAAGCTAACCCACAAAAGGTGTAGCAGGCCTCTCCTGGAGAGTCTCCAGTGGATGGCACCTCAGATGCCTTTTATGGAAACCTGCCTACCATGTCACCTTTATTTCTCACTTCCCTTACTGATTTTACTGTCCCTCTTATGCTTCCTAGCATCAAGCCCACCTGTCTCACCTGCTGCTCCCCTCAGCAGTGTATTTCAGTAAATCTGCCTGTTCTGCTCCCTACTCTGTCTCTGGTGAACCCTCTAACCCCCCACAACTCTGGCCTATAGCCCAGTTATTCCATGCAAAATTAAAATTTGAAAAATAAAGTGAATTAAAAAAAAAAAAGGAAGCACGGGGGTGGGGGGTGGTAGAAAGTGAAAAGATAGAGGAGGCAAGACAGAAATAGGAAAATGTTGTATCTTTTTTAAAAAAATTGGGCCTCCCTGATGGCAAAAGGGGTTAAGACTCACCCAATGAAGCTATCCTTAGCCATTGCAGCACAAGTTCAATCCCCAGTCAGGGAGCTACCCAAATGGCATAGCAGACCTCTCCTGACTCACCCACTACTCCCCTCAACAGTGTATTTCAGTCAGTCTGCCTCTTCTGTTCCCCGCTCTGTCTCTGGTGAATTCTCTCACCCCCACACCTCTGGCCTGTACCCCAGTTCGTGTATGCATAAATAAATCTTTTGAAAGAAATGATTAGTGGAATGTGGGCGAGACACCCACTTGCTGACAACCACCTCAATATCAACTGGACCTTGAGACCCTTTCAGTGGCCTGAACCTTTCTTATTTTGTTCATAGCTGAGCTTTATGTCACAAGGCAGAAACCATATTTCCCGCCCAACATGAAGGGGCCAATAACTCAGAAGTGTGCATAGGGAAGTTACGCCAGTTATTGTTTCTTCCTCCTTCCCTCTGGTTTTCTCTCCCTGTCCCTCTACCCCTCCTTTCCTTTCTTCAAGAAGAGTTTGAACTTGTGCAAACACACACTTTTAGAATGTTCTGTGTGTTTCAGTCTCCAAGAGGAAATTAGTTTTATGAAAAAGTGAAGTATAAATACCAATGAAGACCCAAGAGTTAAATACATGAGGAAGGCCTTTGGGCTCATACCTCTCCATATCCGGTTCACCAGCTAGCACCCCTCTGCATATTAGCGAGGAGTAAACAAGGATACACTCCTCCCACTGTCGTGCTCATGACATTTCTGCAGGAATCAGACCACGAAGAACAGAGAACAGAGAGGATTGCTCAAGGCTTCCTCTGAGTTTAATTTGATAACAATTTTAAGAACAATGTGTGTTGAATGACTCTGCTTTAGTTTGGGTTCTTGCAAGAAAGCAAAGTCTGAGACAAGGACTTGGAAAAGGATAATTTATTTGTGGGATTGATCCTAGGAAGCATAAGAGGGACAGTAAAATCAGTAAGGGAAGTGAGAAATAAAGGTGGCATGTTAGGCAGGTTTCCATAAAGGGCATCTGAGGTGCCATCCACTGGAGACTCTCCAAGGGCTCGTGTAGATGACACTTCAGAGTCATTCCACAGGGAATGAGGATGCCAGATGATTAATGCACCAGCTCTACCTCTCAATTTTGAGCTCACCTGGGATATTAAATCCCTGGCAGTTCTGGGCTACCCTGTGCACAAGCTGAACAAGTCTTGGGATCCGATAGAAATTCCTCAAGGAGAAGTAGAGAGGAGAGGCTTCATACAAGAAGCCATCAACATTTGTTGGTGAACTCAG
Source organism: Talpa occidentalis (assembly GCF_014898055.3). Lineage (NCBI taxonomy): Eukaryota > Metazoa > Chordata > Mammalia > Eulipotyphla > Talpidae > Talpa > Talpa occidentalis. Next base: position 72,514,993 of record NW_023600993.1, on the reverse strand, counting down.
AGGAAGGTTGAGAGAAGGTGACATCAACTGCTACTGCTACAAACCCTACCCAACAGCTTGTCTATGTTTATCAGGCATCATCTCATTAAACCTCAGAGGTCTTCTGTGAGAAAATGGGAGCTGAGGGAGACTCATGACTTACCTAAATCCTAATGGTTTGTAAGGGGTGTTTACCACTACACAGTGACACCCCATCACTGACTTCTATTTCATAAATTAAATTTCCTTGCTCTTGTGCAAAAAGGGAATTTAGAGTAGGAGGAGATGGAAGGGAACACTGATTCCCAAATCAATGTTGAAACATTAAAACTTTAAAATATAATTTTCCCATTGAAACATATAGACCCCGAGAGGGTAGGTGATGTCTCTGAGGTCACACAGCCATAGTGGATGAACGGAAAGGAAATAATAAAACTCATGACTCCTTTCCATAACAAATGTGGAATAAATGAATGAATGAATAATAAAAGGCTAAATGAGAATTGATATTGCTTATGAATTTGTCATTTTAAAAATTATTCTCACTAATGATTGAGTTCCTTAAATTAAAAATAGTATAGTGAAAAAAAATGAAGCTTATGTAACTTGCATGAATTAAAAAAGTTCAGCTAGAAATGGAAAAGCAAAAAAAGCAGTGGGAATAATAAAGGGTGGACACTTCTGCTTACCATTCTGCTTACCATTCAGAGGATCTGACTGATCCCCTGAAGTGGACATGAATGACAAAAGTCAGCTGAGGATGAAGTTGGCCTCATTTCCCTCAGGGATGTCATAGTGGAAGAATCTTGCCTCTCTGGGTGAGAGACGCCAGCATTTAAAGTTAATACTTTTGATACAAAATATTTCCTAAACAGAAGCCAACTTCTTCATCTGCTGTGTGAACAAGGAGACAGAACCAGATTCCTTTTCAAAGAAAAATTCCACACTTGTAATGTATCAAGACACAATATATTGATTTCTAACTTTCCTAAGAAATTTTCAAAGTTAATTTGAACATGCATAATTTCCACTTTAACCATTTCAGAATTCAATCCCTCCAGTGCCATTCCTCTAACAACAAGTAAACAAAGATGGTGTCTTAGCTTGGGTTTCCTGGAAACAGACTCTGAGATGTGGGTTTCATGAATAAAAGATGTTTGCAAGAATGCTAGTTGTGTATGCTGTCTCACACGATCCCTCATCTTCTCGCCAAAAACACATGTCAAATGCTTCCTGTGCCTGCTATGTCTCTGCTTCCTCTTCTGTGGAAGGGCTCATGAAACTTTATGGGTCCTCCCAGATAACACAGCACAATCACTCTCTTAGGGTCAGCAGATCAGTAACTTTAATTACATCCTCAAAGTCCCTTTACCATGTAATGCAACATAACTCTAAGGATCTGGAGACCACAAGTATCCAAAATTCTTTCTCGAAACTTCACCTGTCTGGAAGAGGGGACATGCCTTCTAGGGTTAACAGATTTTTCTAACACCTTCTAGACCTCTCTCCAGTGCCCCCTCCCACCCACTCACTGCCTTCCTACAGAGCTACCCTGAGCAGAGGGGGAAACACAAATCGGTAGGCCCATGAACTTGCAACTTGGATCACAATTTAAACCCAATCAGTGCAGCTGAGAGACCCACATGGTGGAGTTTCTGAATTGACTTCCCATCCAGTGACCAAATTCCCAGCTCCTGGTATGTCCAGAAGTGGGCACAGTAGGTGTAATCCTTCCATAGGGTATACATTTTAACAGTGACGTTAGCATCAGAAGAAGAAATGGGTTGGGAGAAGAAACAAGGGAGAGATGTCTTCAGTAATGCTGCAACCTTTGGGAAAAACTAAACTACCCTAATTTCCTGGTTTTATTATACAGTAGGGAGTGACTTTCAGTATCTCCTCTAGGCATTACAGATGTGCTTGGCTTCCTGCCTCAAAGAGCTGCTACTAGTGCTATAATTAACTGTTTGTGGGGAACAGGAGAGAATTATTTACTATGGCTTCAGAAAGGCATGGGAAAACTGCTAATGAGTAAGCCTGGTTTTTCCTAAATCTTGTGAGCGCATTTTTAGATGATTACCACTATTCACACTGTCATGTGAACAGTAAAATAGAAGCAGGAACACTCTGGAAGACATAATTCCAGCAAGCACAGAGATCTCTGGGGAGTTTTAACTCTCTGTTAGAGAATTCTAACAAACCTTAGTTTAAAAAAAGCAACAAATAAGAAAGTAGCTTGTATCATTTTTATTTTTCTTACTTTTTTTAAATCCTTGCTTACTTTAACGTAGCAAAGATTTTTTTTATTATTATTATTTTAGATTGATTTATTTAATTATGCAAACACTGGGTACATTCAGAAGCGTGGGAGGGTGAGAGAATTCACCAGAGCCAGAGTAGGGAACGGAATAGGCAGACTTACGAAATTCACTGCTGAGGGGAGCAGTGGGCATGGCAGGAGAGGTCTGCGCGCCATGTGGGACCCTCGCCAGCCAGCCAGGTTCGAACTGGTGCTACAGTGGCTGCGGGCAGCTTTGCAGCCCAGCGCTCAACCGCTGCGCCACGAGTGGAGGCCCACTTGTATCATTTTTATAACTCACAAGATGAAGCCTCTCAAATGGTGAGTTAGCAGAGAGCAAGACTCCATGGCAAAATGTGAAATGTTACTAGGGTGAATTTTTTCTGACCTTTCTGATTTGCTTCCTTCCCCCAAGATGCAAAAGAGAATGACTTTAAATATCTAAAATACCTCTATATCATCTAAAAATGAGCATTTCCTGTATGCGTATTAAACTCACAATATAACTTCCTTCATTATCTAATTGCTTCCTAGTAAATCATTTATTCATTCAACAGGTATTGAATGCAAACTGTATGCTGAGCATTGTTCCAGGTACTGGGATACTACAGGGCACAGGACAAAGTCTTCCTCCCATGAAACTTACATACTACTGGGATTAAAGGAGAGAGACAAAAATCAGATGAATAAAGCAGTTATATGACTGGCAGTGAAGATGTTAAGAGGATAAATAGAGCAGAGTGTGGGGAAGACAGAATGCCAGGCTTAGGGTGGGATGACTTTTCTATGTAATAAAAAGCTCCAGACCTGAAGAAATCCATGTGACTATCTGTAGAAAGGGCATTTCAGGCAAAGGAGTCAGCAAAAGAAAAGAGCTGGTGTTCAGGGTACATTTGATGTTTCTAGAATTTTGTTACAGATCAGAATTTTCCACCATGTCCTAATAAGTAAGCCTGGAAAGATGATCCAAGGAGAAGGGGAAGGAGATGAGGTCAGAGAAGAGCAAAGGAACAAGACTATGGCAGACGTTATAGGTCAGGGTAGAGAGTTTTGGCTTGACTCTGAATTAGATGAGATTTCTCTACCTCTGAGTAAATAAATAATTGACTAGATGGAATAAAGTTGTATATTACGGGGGAGCTGGCAGCACACAAGTGAAAACCAGAGAGATCAATGCAAGGTAATTGCAGCATTCCAGAAGAAAAAGATTGGTGAATTAGGCCAAGGTAGAATCTGATGAAGGTGGTAATAAACAAGTCAGATTGAGGATATATGGTGAAAGTTGAATCTTCAAATATGTTCATGCATTTCTTGATGAATTAGTTAAGAAATGGGAAAGAATAAGAGAAGGTAGAGAGAACACCAAAGTTTTTGGTCTCAGTTATTACAAAATGGAGATAGCATTTATATTAGAACCAAAATGGGGGAGGAGAATTGTGATGGGGAGCGGGGAGGGAATCAAGAGTTTAGTTTTAAGCACATTAATATTTGAGATTAGCATTGACTGTCCAATAAAACAAGCAAAAGTATTTAAAGATTTAGGATAGAGGTGAGAGTTGAAGACATAAGTTAGGCTTCGTATACATGTTGGTAGTATTCAATGCCAATGAAATGAGTGTAGAGGTGGTGCAGGGGGTTAAGCACAGCACTATGAAGCTATCCACAGCCTCTGCAGCATGAGTTCAATCCCCCAGCCAGCCAGGGAGCTACCCAGAGGGCACAGGAGACCTCTTCTATCTCATCCACTGCTCCCTCAGCAGTATCATTCAGTAGATCTGCCTGTTCTGCTCCCCATTCTGTCTCTGATGAGTCCTCTGATGAGCACCTCTGGCCTGTACTCCAGTTCTTGTATGCCATGCAGGACTAGGGCCCAGGACACCTTAAAATTTAGAAATCTGGACGATGACATGGGGTCAGTAAAGGAGACAGAGAAATAAGAAATGATGTAGGAAGAGCACCAGTGGTCAAGTGAAGACTTATCTGGTTAATATGCTGTCCCTCACCCACAGAGGAGTGTTTAGCAGAATAATTTGACTGTCTCTATATTTATTTCAGAAATATCAATAAAGGTTTGTTCAGTTTTTATCACTCTCATCTGTTTTTCCAACCCTAAACCAAAAGGTATTAAAATTCATCGTACACAAACAAGCTCATGAAATAAAAATGACGTCTTGAATTTTATATCCACTAGGTGCTGTTGTCTCTGAGCTGGGAGACATAATTTAAACCAGACAGTCACCTTTGACTCAGAATGGATGAGAATCAAGTTCTTAAAACCTGAAGTCCAACTAGGCAATATCTCAGAACCAAGACCTGATTCTGGGAGCTGTTGGTCAAAGTTACCAGGGAAAGAAAAATCTGAGCTGGGCATGTCTTTTTAATGTTAAGGCACTATAAAATCCATGAAAAAGTTCAAATTTAACTGTAAACCGAAAGGAAAGAAACTTAATCTCCAATTAAGAAAAATAAAAGTCCATGCTGTATTGATCCCATCCTGATCACATTTTTATGAATTGCAGAAAGATAGAGTTCTTAGAATAATTTCCTGTTAAGATGCAAAATCTATCAGAATGTAATTTCTCACTCCTTAAACCACTGCTCTGAAATGACTTTTATTCAGTGCTAGTGCTTAGCTGAGGAAACTATCAATGTTCCTTAATGATTACATAAATAAACAATTAAAATAGGTATATCTATCTCGCTGCTAAATTTTCCTAAGATAATGTTTTGTGAGACAAAGCCAGGTTTGAAGTTAGGCCTAGAAAGGTTTGTTTTTTTGTTTTTTGTTTTTTTTTAAGCACTCTTTGGGAAGTTCTTTGGGTGTTTTTAAATTGGCTTAGCCATTTTCCCTCTATGATCCCCATTGACATGTTTGTGATCACATCTCTACCTATAAACAGTATTCATGCTCTTAAATCCCAGCCCAGGGAATTTTAAAAATGAGTGAAATTGAACTCCTACCATTTCCAGTAGTTTCAAGCACTTGTGGGCTGAAGAGAGGATGAGCGAAACCAGGTTTAGAAGTGAGTAAACAGCAGTTAGAGAAAGAGATTCATGTCTGCATAACAACCCAATTGCTCGAGTTTATCTAAATGGTTTCCCATTATCTCTCCTGAAAATGTTGTCTTTTCCATTTTCTCTATGGCAAATATGTCCCATTTAACAATAAAGAAGTGATTGCCTGAGAGGAAACAGGTAAGACAAAACAATTTTTCCATTTTCCATTTCCCTTGAAGAGAGAGAGCAGCATGTCCCATGTTAAGAATTGCTTAATGGGTGTTAATTTGTAGGAACACATCAAAGAAATGACAAGAAAAAGTCCTCCTAGAGGACTGAAGGAAAGTAAAAAGATTCACATCTATCGTGTGCAAAGAAATGCAAATAATTGTCTATCAGGGAGAAAGGAACATGATTGAGAAAATACAACTTGAGATTGTTTTTGAAACCTAATAACTGGCTCTGACACCAATGCACCCTAGGTCCTTGAACAAATCTCCAAATCGTCAGTCTTCTTAGGTATTTACAGTGGGCAATGTGAACTAGGTAGTCTCCAAAATGCCCTTACTAGTCTTGATATCTGAGATTTCAAGGACAAGACAGAAGTCTCTCGAACTGGTTAATGTCAAAGTCAAGAGTAGATCCAGATCTTACCACTAGTTTGTGATCCTTCCTTTGCGTATCTTGAACCTTATCAGAGAAATAAGATGAAATAAAATGAAAGATGAGGTCAGAGATGCAACGGAACAAGAACATGGAGGACATAATAGGTCAGGGTAAAGAGTTTTGCCTTGACCCTGAATTAGATGGGATTTCTCTACTTCTAAGTAAATAACTAAGACAATTCTTTTGATACATGTTATCACACCACAACCATCACCTAAAACTGCATAGTCCTCTAACACAGTCCATGGGTCTCCTTTATTCCACACCCCTCACTCTCAAATTTGGTAGTCTCAATGCTACATTCAGATTTTTTTTTTAAAGATTTATTTATTTATACAAGAACTGGGTACAGTCGGAAACATGGGAGGGTGAGAGAATTCACCAAAGCCAGAGCGGGGAGCAGAACAGGAAGACTGACGAAGTACACTGCTGAGGGGAGTAGCAGGTGTGGCAGGAGAGGTCTGCATGCCATGTGGGACCCTCGCTGGTGGCCGAGGATTGAACCAGCACTGCAGAGGCTGTGGGCAGCTTTGCAGCCCAGTGCTCAACCACTGCGCTACTGGGGAGGCCCTACATTCAGATTTCTAGGGTTTTGTCCATTCCTTTGTTTTGTTTTTTTATATTTCACATATAAGTGAAATCATCCTTCTGACTTATTTTGTTTAGAATAATCCCCTCCATTTCCATCCATGTTGTCACAAATGTCAAGATTTCATCTTTTTCTGTAGATGAATATTATTCTGTATATTTACTACGTTTTCTTAATTCATTCACCTGTCATTGGGCACTTAGGTCATTTCCAAAATGCAGTTATTGTAAATAGCATACAATTAAAATAGGAATGCATATATCCCAGCGAATCAGTGTTTTTGTAACTTTTGGGTAATATGTAGGAGTGGAATTGCATTTTAAGAAATCTCCACTGTTTTCCAAAAAGGGATATGCCAGGCTACATTTCAAGCAATAACATACATTTCAAGCAATAACTTTTTCTCCATATCCTTGCCAATACTTGTTTCTGGTCTTTAGGATATGGGCCATTCTCACAAGTATGAGGTGATAGATATCTCATTGTGGTATTGATTTACATTTACCTGATGATAAGTGATGATGATTCTTTGTTTTCTTGTTGTTGTGTTGTATTAGTGCTTTGTAGATCTTGGATACTAACCCTTTGTCAGATGTATGATATGCAAATATTTTCCTCTATTTGGTAGGGTGTCTTTTTATATCAATGATAGTTTCTTTCCGGAGCAGAAGCTTTTAATTTTGATATATTCCCATTTGTTTAGTTTTGTTTTTATTGCCCTTTCCATTGTTGTTGAGTCCCCCCAAAATAAAAGAATGTTGGGAATTTTTGCCTATGTTTTCTTCTATGTATTTTATGGTTTCAAGTCTTACATCCAAATCTTTTTGTGCGTAGTATGAGATATTGGTCTAGTTTCATTCTTTGCATGTAGCTGTCCAATTGACCAACACCATTTGCTGAAAAGACTTTCCTTTCTTCATTGTATACTCTTGAAGTCTTTGTCATAAATTTGCTGTCTATATAAGTGTGGGTTTATTTCTGGGCTCTTTATTCTGTTGGTCTGTGTGTCTATTTTTATTCTAATACTATACTTACAATAGTTTAATTAAAAATAGTTTTGTGATATAGTTTGAAGTCTGAGTATATGATAGACTTGTTTTTCTTCCTTGTTAGAATTGCTTTGGCTATTGGAGGTCTTTTGGGGTTCCGTATACATTTAAATTATGCTTGTTCTATTTCTTTGAAGAATGACATTGAAACTTTCATAGGCATTGCACTCAATCTGTATATTGTTTTAGGTAAGATGGCCATGTTAGCAATGCTAATTCTTCCAATCCACAAGCAGAAAATAGCTTTCCATTTTTTATATCTTTTATTTCTTTTAACAATGTCTTACACTATTCATTGTACAGGTCATCCACCGCCTTTGTTAAGCTTATTCCTAGGTATTTATTTCTTTTTAATGGAATTGTTTTCTTGATTTATTTCTCTTCAAATTCAATGTTTGCAAGTAGGAAAGCGACCAATTTCTGTATATTGATTTCGTAGTCCACTACTTTCACTGTACTAGTTAATGTTTCCAGTAGTTTTCAGTGGAATCTTTAGGGTTTTCTATATATTATCATGTGATATGCAAATATTGATAGTTTCACTTCTTCATTTCTAGTTTAGTTTGCTTTATATTTTTCTTTGTACTAATTGCTCTAGCCAGGACTTACAATACTATGTTGAACAGTAGTAGGGAGATTGACCATCCTTGTACCTGATCATAATAGAAACACTTTCAGTCTTTCAGTATGATGTTGTCTATGGTTTTGTCACATATGGTCCTTATTATTTTGAGGTATGTTCCTTATATCCCCATTTTTAAGAGTTTTAATCATACATGGATGTTGAATCATCTCAAATGCTTTCTTTCCATTTACCAATATGGTAGTGTGATTTTTAGCTTTCCTTTTGTTTATGTGGTGGATTAGATTGATTTGTGGATGTTGAAACATCCTTGTGTCCTTGGAAGAAATCTCACTTGTTCGGGATGCATGATCCTTTTAATGTATTTTTTGAATTTGGTTTGGAAAGATTTTGTTGAGACTTTTTGCATCTATGTTTATCCAGGTATATTGGTCTTTAGTTTTCTTTTGTGTGATGTCCCTGTCTGCTTTTTGTATCAAAATATTGGTCTCATAAAAAGTATTTGGAAGCATTCCCTTCCTCAATATTTTTGAAGGCTTCAGATGGATAGGTATTAGGTTATCTGTGAAAGTTTAGTATTATTTACTAGTGAAAACATCTGGTCCTGGCCTTTTGTTGTTTGGGAAACTTTGATTACTGTTTCAATTTCCTTGCTTGTAATTGGTTTATTTATGGTCTCTGTTTCTTCCTGGTTTAGTCTTGGAAAATGGTGTTTCTTTAAAAAAAAAAATATTCAAAATCAGGGGGGAAGCAATTGTATGGGGAATATAACCATAATGAAAATGCATACATGGTGCAAAGATGAAAAATGATTTACGAATTATATAAAATAAAATATTTAAAAATGAAAAAATATATAGGTTTTTTTTTCATGTTATTATACTTCTTGAAAATGTTTTCATTAGAAAAACTGATTTGTAAATGTAATAGAAATTCTCACAATGTAAGTGATTGTGTGCTGATGCGATCATTAAATGAATCTTTGTCTTTGAAAAAAAAATATTTGTTTATGTATGCATACAAGAGCTGGGGTAGAGGCCAGAGATGTGGGGGTGAAAGGATTCACCAGAGACAGAGTGGGGAGCAGAACAGGCAGATTGCCTGAAATACATTACTGAAGGGAGCAGCGGGCAGAGATAGGAGAGGTCTGCTGAACCATGTGGTGAGCTCCGTGGCCAGGGATCAAACTTGTGCTGCAGTGGCTGTGGATAGCTTCATAGTGCTGAGACTTAACCCCTTGGCCACCAGGGAGTCCCAAAAGTTGTATGTTTCTAAAATTTTTTTATTTCTTCTAGACTATCTAGTAGCTCTAAAGAAGTTCATAATAGTCTCTTAGGATCCTCTGTAGTTCTAAGATGTCTTTTTTAACTTCTCACTCATTTCTGATTCTATAAATTAGAGTTTTCTCTCTTTCTTCCTGTCAGTCTAGCTAACGGTTTGTACTTCTTGTCTATTTTTTTTCAAAGAACCAAACTTGGTTCCATTGATCTTTTGGACTGTGTTTTTGATTTCTGAAATGGGTTGGTTTTTTTCTTAATATTTATTTTTATTTATACAAGAACTGGGGTACAGGTCAGAGATGCGGGGGGGTGAGAGGATTCACCAGATACAGAGTGGGGAGCAGAACAGACAGATTAACTGAAATACACTGCTGAGGGGAGCAGCAGGCGAGTCAGGAGAGGTCTGCTGCACCATGTGGGTATCTCCCTGGCCAGCCAGGAATTGAACCCATGCTGCAGAGGCTGCGGACAGCTTCTCAGTGCTGCACTCTGTGGACAGCTTCTCAGTGCTGTGTTCAACCAGCTGTGCCACCAGGGAGGCCCAAATGGGGTTTTTCTTTAAACCAATACTCCAGAGTGTTTGGAAGCACTATCTTTTATGTTAGTATCTTCAACTTTTACAAATAATTTTAGATCTATTGTCATTTAAACCAGCTCATCAGAAACTTAAGATCCCCATACCTTTCTTACCCCTAGAATATGTTAGATGAGGAGTTAGAAGTTATTAATCATACCAGCTCCTCTGTCATGTTTCATAAATTGAGATTCCATATAAGATTTCATTTGGTAAAGTGGGTGTGGGGAAGTGGGGGCATTTCAACTAAGAAATAGAGTTTGAAAACCATTGATTTCTAAACTTAATTTTATTCTCCAGCCCAATCAATTGGTGTGTCCAATCTGGATGACATCAAAATGTCTAGAGAGGCCAGGCAAGTGAGTTACATATTGAGGTGAGTTTGATGTTAGCAAAATAGTTAATCAAGCAACAGGACAAATGACAACATTATGTTCTGTTTTTAGGTAGGGTTCACAACAGGGAGTGGTGTGGACTATGGAGAACCAGAGGTACACACCTTTTCAAAAGGATGAAGCAGATCATCTATCTCAGATGATTACCACCACACAATAACGGAGGCCCACATTTACTAGATCTTGCACCAAGATACCAATCTTTGTGTTTTTTAAAAATTGTACTAACACTAAGTAAAAAATTCTTAACACACTGTCCAAACTAAAGAAAATATGTTAGCACAATTGATTTGCTCATGGTAACCCCTGCTCTATAACTTCCCAGGAGACGATGAACCCTTATCTGGCAAGACACAACTATATCTAGCCCCTGACTTCACTATTTGCTAGGATAGTTTACATAGAATTTCTTCTTCTGGATAATCCCAAAGCAATGGTTTACAATCTAGGTTATTTCTGGAGTCAAATAATTTCACCCTCCATATGAAAATCCTCCTAATTTAGAAGATAGTTATCATGTCCTCTATACCTTCTTCAGAGTAAACATACCTGATTCTTTCAGCTATTCTAATTTAATTCGGTGTTCACTTCCTGTGCTTCCCAATCACATCTCTCTGAACATTGTTTAAGATCTAAGCACAATTGTTTAGCACGCAATCCAGCTACAGCCTGATCCCAAGTAGCACGGTACTTTCATTTTGCATATTTTGGAAGCTATTCTATTAACACACTATAGGGTTATAATAGGCTTTTTTAGAAATTATGGGTCTTATTATTAACTAATATTCACCCTACAAGTGACCAAAACTTTTAGGTTCTTCTCAAACATGCTGCTAACTAATCTATCCTTGGGGGATTCGTCCTAAAGCCAGAACTAAGGTTTACACTTTAAATTTTTCATCTTGTTTTAGTTTTTTATGACCTGTCAAAATTTTATTACATCCTGATTCAATCTCCTTTCCAGCTTCCTGTCATTTATGATTTTGATCAACACCCGTATTTTCAAGTTCTTAATAAATAAAGGTTGAATGGGACAGAAAAAAGTCAGAACCTTTTGTCTAGGTTGATATAAATCTATTAATACAGATTCTAAGGAGCATCTCACACTGGCCCCATACTGAAAGGAAATTATAAAGCACACAAAATCACAAAACATCATTTAGGTTAAGTGAAAAACAGTGTCTCACCAGGGAGGCTATTTGGAGACTGGATTTATTTGGCTTAACTGCATCATTCTGAATCTAGTTGATTTGTTTGGTACACTGCTCTCTGAGCAATCAGTTTGTTTGCCATGGAGCAATCTAACTAAGCCATTCACATGACCAAAATCACCAACCAACCAGTTTTCAATCTTGTGCTTTGAATTCAGTTGTGATTTGAATTCAGTTGATAATTTGTCCACACATCTGCAACTGGTTGACGTTTAATCATGAAACACTTTATGAATCAAAATCAATGAGTAATTGCCAATCGTAAATATACCAGGTGGCACTCAGGAGTGGACCAAATCAAATTTTTCTCAAATTTAATAAAGTGATTGCTTTTAAATTAGTAAGCTGTGGTTATCTCAGAAATAATTCACCTAGGATCATATTCTCCATGACTACATCATAACTTAGCATTTTATTTATATCAGAGCAAAAAAAAAATTTTCTCTACTACTTCTCACATGATGTGAGCTAGTCCCTTCACCTTCACTAATTGCCTGCATTTTGTCACCTCTATCATTAGAGATGAAGAACTAGGAAAGTCCAAATATCTGAAAATAAGTTGCCTTAAGTTTTAATCTCTATCATGGGATCACATTAAAAATGCAAATGTCTGCAAAAATAAACAACAAAAAAAATACTTTAGGTCTCCCTGGTGGCCTAGGGGTTAAATCTCATTGCTACCACTGCAACAGCCTTCCCACGGCAAAGCCACCTGAGTTCGATCCCCAGCCAGGGAGCTGACCTACATGGCGCAGCAAACCTCTCCTGTTTCCCGCGCTGCTCCCCTCAGCAGCTGATTTCAGTGGATCAGGCCATTCTGCTCCCCACTGTCTCTGGTCAATCCTCCTACCCCCAAAACTCTGGCCTACACCCCATTTCTTCTATTCAAAATTAAGTAAAAAAGGGCATCTCACAAGGGGTTAAGCCCAGCACTGTGAAGTTATCCTCAGTCATTGCAGCAGAGTTCAATCCCCGGCCAACTAGGGAACAATCCACATAGCAGCAGATCTCTCCTGTCTTACCTGCTGCTCCCCTCAGCAGTGTATTTCAGTAGATCTGCCTCTTCTGTTCCCCACTCTGCCTCTGGTGAATCCTCTTACCCCCACGCCACCCCTCTGGCCTATCCCCCAGTTCTTGTATGCATAAATAAATAAATCTTTAAAAAAAAAAGGTAAAATAAAAATCTTACAATAAAGGAGTAATTCTTTTTTTTAAAGATTTATTTATTTATTTATACAATCACTGGGTACAATCAGAAGCGTGGGAGAGTGAAAGAATTCACCAGAGTCAGAGAGGAGAGCAGAGTAGGCAGACTGACGAAGTACACTGCTGAGGGGAGGAGCAGGGCAGGAGAGGTCTGCCCGTGATGTGGGACCCTCGCCGGTGGTGGCCGAGGATCAAACCGGCGCAGCAGAAGCTGCGAGCAGCTTCACAACCCAGTGCTCAACCGCTGAGCCATCGGGGAGGCCCAAGAGTAATTCTTTTTAACATCAGAGCTAGAAGGGTGACTTCATCTTTAAAAGTAATATTATTTTCACAAACAAATCAATTTTGTCAGTGCCAAAAAGGTGACGGTGTCATCTAGTTCCTTTGCATTTTCTCACTAACTCTCCAGTTGTTCTTGCTTGCCTCTACTCCATTAAAAAAAAAAAATAGCATGTGGGATTCTTCCATCTCTTACCAGATTGTGACGAATAAATAAAAATATTGTTTAAGCTAGATTGTGCTGCAATAACAAATTTACTCCCAAATTCCAATTGTTTAATATACAAAAGTTTACTGTCCACTTGTGCTGTATGCATGGCCTGGATCAGTGGAGGTTCTGATTAACACAATTTTTTCATTAAGTGATATTATTGAAGATTCCACGTCTTCAGATGCCACCGTCCTAACATGGCTTCCAGGGAACTGGAAGATAAAAAGGAAGAGGAAGCATGATCAGTTCAATCCACCTTTTTTTTTTTTTTTTTTTTAAGCAATCAGCAGTGGGATATGTTGGCTCTACTTTTTTTTTTAAAAAGATTTGTTTATTTATGCATACAAGAACTGGGGTACAGGCCAGAGGTGCGGGGTGGGAGGATTAGAGGATTCACCAGGGACAGAGTGGGGAGCACAGCAGGCAGATCAACTGAAATACTGCTGAGGAGAGCAGTGGGTGAGTCAGGAGAGGCCTGTTGTGCCATGTGGGTAGCTCCCTGGCCGGGGATTGGACTCGTGCTACAGAGGCTGCAGACAGCTTCATAGGTTGTGTCTTAACCCCTTGCGCCACCAGAGAGGCCCTCAATCCACTTTTAGATGTCTTAGGTTGGAAATGGCACATATTACTTCTCTCCATCATACATTCACCAGAATTAGGCACCATGCTTGTATTAATGTGAACTGATTAAGATGTATAGTGTTCCCATGTGTTTAGGAAGGAGAAACAAACTGCATATAGAGAACAGTTCAGTCCCTATTTTTTTATTCAAGATGATAATAAAAATATGAGTGAAATTATGTTCTCTTCTTATGGGTGGTTTATAGAGACTGAGCATTCCCCTAATCTCTGTACTCATGTTTACAATTATATTTGCAGCAATTACTACCATACATTCTCTGACTAATGAGGACGGATGTTTGTGCCAAACTAGGGCACTTGCATTTTCCTACTGACTGGAACAACATCTCTCACCATGTATGCTCTCCTCAATGTGGCCTGGTCCCTACTTTGCCAATATATTGAATCTACTTCTCCGTACCTAAGTCTGAGCAGGTGCTGTGACTTTTTGACCAGAAAAATATGGTGAAAGTGGTGTTGTGCTAATTTTGGGTAGAGCCCTCATCTGACCCGGTAATTCCCATTCCCACCTCGAAACGCAACTGCCAAGGTAGGAAGTATGACTACCCTAGGTAGGAAATGTGCCTACTCTAAGAACACCTTCTATTAGGAGCCTTAGCCATGTGGAGATGTTGATATATTGTGAGGAGGGAAAGAGATGCCAATGAGCACCAAGATACCAGACAGAGGAGTGAAGAAGCCATCTTGGAAGTAGATGATCATCATTGCATTGCTATTACCTAGAGACAAAGCCCCTCACCATGTCTCTTGAATTTCTCACTCATAAAATCCTGTGTCAACTGAATTATTTGTCTCAAGTTGCTAGCTTTAGGGGTAGTTTATTGTATAGCAGTAGATAACCGGAAGGCAAATAAATGTCCCCACCATGGCAGATGGGCATAAACGGTAGAGAACTAAGTCACAGCATTGGGCTTGATCCAGTAGACAGACAAGCTGAACGCTGAGGACACTTTACTCAGTAGTCCAAAGTATAGTCAATTGCTTTTGTAGTCAATGTTATTTCTTTATGTATTATTGTTTTGTGGTTTTATTTACATTTAACCTGTAAGTTTGTTTTAGTTTGGAGATATATATATACTAAGAATTATAGTTTAGGAGATATATATATATACTAAGAATTGTTGCCAAATTTTATTTTGTACATATTTTAATAACATCAATATTGGGAGACCAATGGAAGATAAAATCATCCTCATAAAAGTGTGCATTTTTTGTTGAGCTTATTCAAATTCAAGGAAACAGTGAATCTGAAAAAGATCTAAACGAGGTAGACTTCTCCAAAATTACAACTTTGGCATGAGACAAAAGCTACATGCCACTTGTGGAGCTGGGACATCAGTGGTGCCACCTGAAGTGCTGTGCGTGTGGAAGAAGAATTAGAAGTCATGAGTTCTAATCACAACATTGTCATTCATTGTCTGTGTGGGTTACAGAAACTGCTTAGCTTTTATGGTCCTCAAAGCACCCATCTATGAAATGATGACTGATAACGAGCCCTGCTTGTTTTATGGAGCTACTATTACAATCAGGGGAAATGATAAAAGAAAAAGTTCTCTGAAAACTGGGAAGTGTTATTATTGTTCACAGAGATATAGAGCAGGATTTTAAGTTTTGTGCTGAAAAATCTATAAATAACCTGACTGAAAATGTGAAGGAAGCAAGTTTAAAAGAACCTCAAGTAATATTATTTTTTAAAGTTCAAACCAGTGCCTTATCAAATAGCAAATTATATTGGATTTAAATTCTCTTTGAAATATAGAAAATGCTTGGTCTGGATCAAGGGTATGAATCTGAACTTTTGTTCCTCTTTGAATTCCTGTAACTCTGAGTGTAGACTTGTGGCTGAGATTGTGAGCCTTGGATAGATTCAGATTTTAATCTCAGGTCTAGCTCTCCACTTTCCAAATGCACAAGTTTATGTAAGCTACTTGGCTTCTTATGATCTCATCTATAAAAATGTGATTAATAATAATAACATATATCTCAAGAGCTAATGTAAGGATTAAATGAGATAATGCTAAAATAAGTAATCCAAAAATAGCCATGATTAGTAATATTTTATTCTATAGCACGTAATTACATAGTGACTAACTGATTTCTGAAATTTACCTGTGTTAGCAATTTTATTCACTGATGTACTTTAACAGTTTTATACATATGTCATGAACACTTATCACATTTAGTTATGAGTAGGTGATTTTATTTTTGCTGTAATTTTGCCCAAACAGTACAGTTCTTAAAATTAAATGCAGTATGTATTATTAAAGACAGCAAGCTTTTGCCCCGCCCCACCTCTCCCAAGTTTTTGTCCTCATGGGGTATTATCCATCAATTTTTTCACTACACCTTGTGTTATTTAACTCACACATTTTTTAATGCTATATAATGCTAAACACATGAATATTGTCAATTGGCTTTCTTCATTGGAAGATGAGAATTTAACTTTTTCAAATGCAACAGATATACATTACATTTCTATTTCTTCCAGTTTTTAATACAGTTATATTATGGGTCTAAGTAAATATTCATTGTTTACAGTGTTCTGATTACTTAAGTACTATTCATAGATAAGTAATTTATTATACTAAGTATATATCCTTTCTCAAACAACTTTTTCTCGTGGAGTTAATGACTGCCCTGTTTTTTATTTACTTTGTTTCATATGGCCCTATATCTTATTTTCTCCCTAATCTGTGTGATAGTTTCCTCTCTCCTCTCAGAATGGTCAAGCAGATCTGAAAAAATGATCAGTTCCTTTATTTAGTTGAGTCATCCATTCTGGAGTCACCACATCTTGATTTCACTATAGAGTAATTGTTCTCTGTTGGATCAGCTCACACTACTTACCCTAGGCCATTCTTCACCATCGCAGAAAATTCCCTCTTTGTTATTCAATATTGGATCTCTCTTTCCTAGATCATTTTTCATATTCTTTCCTTATTCTGATAGAGAATGACCTTCATGAAAAGTTATATTTTTAAGATTCTTAGTCTATGTTCAACCTAATTGATAATTTGGTTATACATTATGAGGCTGGATTTTGGAAGTATTGTTTCATTATCTTTGTTAACAATATGTCACTGAGAGATCAGTCAATCATTCTGATTCCTGCCCTTGTACTTAAATTCTCTCTCTCATAATATATGTAATCCTTTCACTTGATTTAATTTAGAAAGTTATACACATGAAAAATCGTCTTTTCCTCATAGAATATAGGATTTAATACTTTGAATCTATCTTTATTTTTTCTGTTCACCTGGACATATTCACCATCCAGTAATGAAATTTCCATTATCTCTTAGATGGCATCAACAGTATATTAGTTCAAGGTCATCCTTAACTAATACTGAAAAACAGTAGGAAAAGATGATGGGAAGTCTGGTATTTCAAATGGCTCCTCCCAATTTTAGGAGATACTATGGTTGTTTACACAATATAATGCACTTTTTCTAATACTGAAGTAGTGAAGATGCAAGTTTTATACACAATGGTAGGCTAGGACAGACAGATGGCATGCCTTTGGCATTTAATTAATAGGTTTTATTTTCCCACATCATTAAGGATAGAAGAGGATTCCAGACAATTTAACTTATTCTAGAACTTATTCTAGAGCTGGGGTGTAGGCCAGAGGTGAAGAGAGGTGAGTGGATTCACCAGAGACAGAGTGGGGAACAGAACAGGAATATCTACTGAAATACACTGCTGAGGGGAGCAGCGGGAGAGACAGGAGAGGTCTGCTGTGCCTTGTTTGAGCTCCTTGGCCAGGAATTGAATTCATGCTGCAGTGGCTGGCAGTAACTTGATAGCACTAAGACTTAACCCTTTGTGCCACCAGCAAGGCCCATTTCTCTCGTTTTTTTTTTTTTTTTGCTATGAAAGGGGTATTCTACTATTGACCTGGCATTTGAGTGTGCACTGCAACACTTAAAAGTGTTTAAAAAAACAACAACTTAGGAGGGCCTCCCTGGTGCAGCAGACCTCTCCTGTCTCTCCTGCTGTTCCCCTCAGCAGTGTATTTCAGTCAATCTGCCTTTCTGTTCCCCACTCTGTCTCTGGTGAATCCTCTTACCAACATCACCCTCACACCTCTGGCCTGTACCCCAGTTCTTGTATGCATAAATAAATAAATCTTATAAAAAATAGAATAGCACCACAAATTGAATTGATTGGCAAAATTTTGTTTGGATCCTAGACTGATAATTAGATCTCACCCAAAATCAATGCCACTTAAAAATTGGATTTGGGCTTTTCGTAATCCAGAAAGTGTGGCAGAGCTTCTCTTCGTCCTCGGAGTCACTCAGGGGAAATTCACTGGTGCCCTTACTAATTACACTTTGTCCCCAACTAATTTTATCCCACTTTGAGATGAACTCAGATAATAACTCTTGAGACAGTTGATCTCGAATGTTCCCAATATTAATGTTCACCTATATACTGTGGACTGGCACTCTGGGTGCTGCATCCAGCACTCCCTGGCAAAGCACATCATGGAATAGAGCAACGAGTTAAACAAGTCATGGAACTTATGTTTAAATATAGCGGAATATATATAATAAGATGCCTTATTTTTTTCTTCTAGATTTCTTCAGTTAAGGAAATACTCCAGCATTTCTACTGGCTCTACCTAAGACAAATAGAAGTTTCCCCATTAAATCTTCCCTTCAGATAATGAAGTATGCCTAGTATCAGGTGTTTAAAATCAACTTGATATCTGAATAACTAATTGCCATTCTTCATGTCCTATTAGGTTTCTAGCTGGTGAAATAGGCATATTTGCATGTAAAGTATAGCAAACAATAAACTTCCAAACAAACAGTTTGAGAACTTTATATCTGCCTCAAAAGTCAGTTATTCTGATTTGCTTTTCAGGAACCTCTCTAGATTATTCTTCTCTGCCTATATATAGCATGTCTACTTCCCAAGCAGGTCTAGCAAGTAATGTCAATACAACTTGTAAATAATATTTCTTATCATCTTTTTCTCTCTTACCTGGAGGCTTCCCTTATATCCCTTTTAAGAGTATGTTTACTTGAATGTAAAGGGGATCTAGTGAAATTCATCACCAAGCTTCTCTCATTGGGGTCAAACTGGGCCCTTGATCTGCCTTTTCAGTTGATTCACCACTTTTGTGGACGCCCATGTACTAGAAATATTTTGGTTGCAACCTCTTTCTCCCTCTAATTGTGCAATGGAATTATGCTTCTCCCATATATGCCATGGCCCTCACCTGGAACTACCTTCTTATCTGAACACTCGCCCTGACTCTAGTGAAGACTGAGGTCCAGAAGGAAAGCCAATGAACTTTAAAGTCAGCTGCCCTTTGGGGGACTAACCTCAGTAAGGATAGGATCCTAAACCTTGGGTGCTTTATACAACTAGTTCCAATCCTTGCTATGCTACCTCCATTCCCATGGTGATGCTGAGAATGTCACAAAGGCCGCTCCCCCAGTTCTTACACCAGCTCAGGGTGGTTGGTCTAGGTAGGTAAGGGGCCATATGTAATTTTTCACTTTATTCTAATTAATCTGCCAATTTAACATGACTGGGATGGTTTCTTTGGGAAGCTCTTTATCATACACTCATCTTTATATTGGCTGCTTACTTGGTTGCTGTGCATCACTCTACATTTGGTATCTGTCACCAAGAAACTGTAGGTCATGGCCGGCTTGTGCAACAAGCAGGGTATCCAAGTACCTTTTTTTCTATGAACAAAGATGTCTCTGTACCCTGAACTCTTATCTAAACCCCATGTGCAGTGCTCCTGCCTGTGGACAAAGACATTCTCTAGGAATTGCAGATTATCAGTTCTCCCACCTGGCTATCCTACTGTGATGTCCCAATGAACCACTTGACTCTTGCCTTTGAATACAATCTCATCTTTATGTTCATTCTCAAACTTTGAGTTTCCCAGTGCCATGCACATAATCCTTACCAATTTTCTCCTGACTGGCAATATTCTTTATTACTCTGATTCCATCTTGGTATATGGAATTCCTCCTGGTACATGGTCTATTGAAAGGACCCTTTCCTCTTTTCCAAAGCAGTTAAGCACTTAATAGATATATTGAAAAACTCTATCTC
Organism: Talpa occidentalis; assembly: GCF_014898055.3. Lineage (NCBI taxonomy): Eukaryota > Metazoa > Chordata > Mammalia > Eulipotyphla > Talpidae > Talpa > Talpa occidentalis. The sequence continues at coordinate 72,494,952 of NW_023600993.1, read as the reverse complement.
TTACCATTCCATAATATCTAAGGGTTTGAAGGAGAGAGAAGGTAGGGACTGGCACATGGTCTTCTATTTCTGCCAATTCCTATATAATTTTAACTACAGGACATTCATTTCTTTCATTCACTGTGCTTGCTTTTGACCCAAATATTATCTTTAGCCTGTGGACTATTCTTTCCAAGATAGACTTAATCAAGGAAAGAAAGAGGGAAGTGTCCCATTATTGCATTAAATACATATATGTTCATACCAATAGAATACCTCCTCCTCATCTTATTTCTGTAGCTCAGGATAAAAATAAAATCTCCAAAGGAGGCCTGAAGGATAGGCACATTAATTAAAGGAAAGTTGTTTTTTTCTAAGAAGTGTCTGATAACTAATGGATAACCAAATGGGACTCATTAGTGGAAATACTTCCTTTGAAAAGGCATACATGCTGTGAAAAAAGTGTTATGCCAGGATTTTTTTTTTAAGGAAGTAAAACCTTTTGTCTTTCTCTTATTTATCACACAGGCTGGAGAGAATGAGTCTAAGTGAGTTTTGTAGATAAGTTACCATGATGTAAAGATTATTCAAATCTCAGGTTATTATTTCTCCCCAATCTAGGGGAAGATGTTTCTTAATTTCTTAGTGTCTTGGCTGAAGGATTGAGGTACTCATTAGGGAGTTAGACCTAAGTATGGTGACTTATGCCCCATTAACCCAATTAACTTGTCAACCATTTGCCAAAGTGTGCCCTGCCCCACTGCAGAAATTGATCCTGTCTCAAGAAGCTACACTCAAACTAGAAAGGAAAAAATGCTACAGTAGATTTATGGATAGATGATAGAGAGAGAGAGAAAGAGACAGACAGACAGACAGATAGATGACTGAAAGGCAGATAGAGGTAGTTTACCTAGATAGGTAGACTAATATATTGGAGGGTAATCTGTAGATACACATATAATGAAAAATAAAACTCCCTAGATAGGGGAGCTCAGGATGAGTCTGAATTCTCAAGGTTTTATGGGAGGCATAGAACAGTATCTAGATTTACAAGTTATCTTTAAAGTATTTTGTTTTCAGGTCTTATATCCAAGTCTTTAATCCATCTTGAATTATTATTATCTTTTAAAGATTTATTTATTTGTTTGTTTGTTTGTTTGTTTATTTATACAAGCACCTGGTACAGTCAGAAGTGCGGGAGGTTGAGAGAATCACCAGAGCCAGAGCGGGGAACAAAACAGGCAGACTGACGAAATACACTGCTAAGGGGAGCAGCGGGCGTGGCAGGAGAGGTCTGCGTGCCACATGGGACCCTGGCCTGCGGCCAGGGATCCAACCAGCACTACAGAGGCTGCAGGCAGCTTTGCAGCCCAGTGCTCAACCACTGCGCCACCCGGGAGGCCCTTGAATTAATTTTTGTGTATGTGTAACAGGGTGGTCCCCAGAAAAGGGGGAAGTTCCAGGTTCCCTGCCCCACCCAAATGGAGGGTGGAGCTGAGCAGGGAGAGAAAAAGCTGCAGAGGAGACTGAGGAAGGAAGCAGGATGGAGCCAGAAGACCTGGAGGCGTCGCATGGAGCCTAGAGACATGTTAAGAAACTGCGCTTGTCTTTTGGTCATGGACAGGGTGACACAGATGTGGGTGAGACCCGTGGGGAGGTGACAATGGCAGCTTTTATCTTGATTTTGATGTTGCTCTTTTTCTTCCGGGCTTACCTGGTTGTTTCTGACCCTTTTCTGTGGGTCCCCACTGGAAGATGCTTTAGCCTTGTGGCAGGCTTTGGGGCCTTGCTCTGGGCCAATCCCATATGGATGAAGTTTTACCCACGAGGGGACGGGTAACTTTGGGTGCTTGATTTAGAAACTAAATTCTTTGCCTTTCCTGTATTGTTTCCTAGTTGTATTAAAGTTCCTTCCCATTAAAGTCTCATGTTTTGTGTTAATGCACTGGATGGCAGAACCCTATATAGAATAGGCAGGTTTGCAGGGTTTGGACTGCCCCTCTACCTGTCCTGTAACATATGGAGGTAAGTAAACATCTAGTTTCACTTTGTAGTGTGACTGTCCAAGTTCCCCAACACCATTTGTTAAAGAAGTTTTCCTTTCTCCATTGTATGATCATGGCTCCCTTGTCAAAGATTAACTGTCCATATCTGTGTGGCTTTATTTCTGGGATCTTTATTCTATTCCATGAGCCTGCAGTTCTGGTTTTGTTCCAGTACTATGTTGTTTTGATTACCATTGAAATCAAGGAGTGTAATCCCTCCATTTTCCTTCTTTTTCCTCAAGATTGCTTTGATTATTTGGGGCCCTTGGTAATTCCATACAAATTTTACAATTGTTTATTCCATTTCTTTGAAACAATGTCATTAGGGTTTTGATGGGTAAATTTAGAGAGAGAATGTAGGGCTTCCCTCATGGTGCAAGGAGTTAAGTCTCAGCACTATGAAGCTATCAGCAGCAAGAGTTTGATCCTGGCCAGGGAACTGACCCACAGGGCAGAGTAGATCTCTCCAGACTTGCCCGCTGCTCCCCTCAGCAGTGTATTTCAGTAGATCTGCCTGTTCTGCAACCCCACTCCTCTTCTAGTGAAGCCTCTCAATTCCCACCCCCCGCCCCCATCTTTGGCCTACATCCCATCTCTTGTATGCATAAATAAATAAAATAAATCTTTAAAAGAGAGAGAGAGAGAGCATGCCAAAGCACAGGACCTTGCCTAGGAGCCACTTGAGAAGGTGGGAGGCTCTTTCCACTCTCTTCTAACACTGAGCATGTCTGCTGGAAAATCTGGTGAAAATCTGATGTCTTTGTGTGTTGCATTCTCTTTTTTCCTACATTTTTTTCTTTATCTTTGACTTCCAATAATTTAACAATGATGTGTCTTGGTAAAGGTCATTTTACATTTAGAAATTTGGATGTTCTTTCAGCTTATAGGAAAACGGTGTTCATTTCTGTCCTTTGGTTTGAGAAGTTCTCAGTTATTTCTTTGAATAAGGTTTCTGTTTCTCTCTCTCAGTCTACTCACCTCCTGGTATACCTGTTCTCCATATGCTCCCAATTCTGATTATACCTGATAGAATATCTTCATTTTCCTAAATCTTTTTTCTGTCTTCTTACATTTGGGTCATTTTTATATTCGTGTCTTCAATTTACAAAATTATCTCTTCTTCAGTCTATTGAATAAGTGTTCCATATTTTTCCTCATTTCATTCATCATCTTTTTTGTGTTCTTTTAGTATCTTCCATCTGTTAGGGGGAAAGGATGTCCTAAAGCTAATCCCATACAGGTTTTGTGGACTCCATCCCCACTCCAGACCAAAGCCAAAAGACACTGGGAACTACAAATCCATCACCACCAAAGGGAAGGTGGCTGGGACCTAAGGGTGGGGTTAAGCAGCCAGGTTTGGTATAAAACCAGACACGTGGGCTTTTGGCGATTCCCCATTTTGGCTCCCCGCCAGCTCGCAGTGCACGGCCAACTCTGAGAGCGCCATTGGGTTTCCAGGTCGGCGGATCGGGTAGGATGCATTAAAGACTTTATTTCCCTATTTTCTCCCTGAGTTGTACATTTTCCTCATTTCCCTTTCCCTTGTAAATAAACCTTTTATTAACCTTTTGTGTGTGCCTGTAGTGGAGTATTAATAAGCCCCTTTTTAAGCATGCGGGTGAGGACCCAAAGCCAGGCAAACCGTTTTATATCGGGGCTGTTCCATAACACATCTATTTAGTGAAGAACTCTTTTTTATTATTATTATTGGATCTCCTTTCTATGACCCTACAGCTGCCTTTCTGTGTTGGATTGCCTTTCTACCACCTCATTTAGCATTTCAAAGGTTGTTTCCTAAAATCTTTGTCTAATAGGTCTTATAATTCTGTACCCTTTATAGTTTTCAATGTTATAGGGCAGGGTGGGCAAAGCAAGGGCACCCTGGGATCCCCAAACCTGCCTGCTCTATATAGTTTCTTCCATCCCCTGCATTTGGGCCTCCCTGGTGGCGCAAGGGGTTAAGACACAACCTATGAAGCTGTCCGCAGCCACTGCAGCACAAGTTCGATTCCTGGCCAGGGAGATACCCACATGGCACAGCAGACCTCTCCTGACTCGCCCGCTGCTCCCCTCAGCTGTGTATTTCAGTCAATCTGCCTGTTCTGTTCCCCACTCTGTGATCTAGGCTTTGGCATTAAAGGATCTTAGTTCCTATAGCTGGGTTAATGGGTGTTAATCCCTTCTACCCCCACCTCCAGCTCTTCGCATTGTGTATGCCAGGTTTCTGATCTTGTGGCACCTCCTTTCCAGTTTTTCTATCGTCATCCTCCATCAATAGCAAGCTACCAACTTCGGTGTGAAATCTCTGGCAATGAACTTTTGAAAATTCCTGTGAGCAAAGTTTAGTTTGGCTTTTCTGTTTACTTGTACTTTTGGGAGTGGTTTTTCCAGACAATTGTATTTTGCCATGTTTGGTAAAGAGTCTCTTTCACCATGACCATTAGCCTCATCCTCCAAGAGTGACCTCTGCATTCTTCCTATTGCTCCCTGACGTGAAGGAGTAGCCAGTATGTGCAAGTCGTGAGTCTCTGAACGGCCCTTAATTCTTGAGGAGACTGTATTTTGAACTCTTCCTTCAAACAAAAACAGGATGGTCCCACAAGAGTAGTAACTTTCATACCAAAGCTTTGAGAAAGTGCCAAACCAAGGTAAGTACCTGGATTGGTTCTGTCCCGCAACACAGACCCATCAGTACTGTTAAAGAATTAAGAGCAGAATTTTCCTTTCTCCAGATCGTGAAGTTAGACTGAAGCAAAAATATATTATTGAGCAAACGAATATAATAAAGATTCCAGCAGATCTTCCAGCCCAGGTGCAATTAACACTCCAACACAGACATAATCAACAAGTTTGCTTACTTACACAGCTTCTTCCCCTTCAAGATTTATGGCCAGGGCCTCAGCACTCTTATCTATAAGGTCGGACAGCCGACCAAGCTGGTCTGTCTCTCCAAGGCCATCCCCAAATGCCTGCATCTTCCCCCCCCTTGCCTTGCCCCCCTTGTCTGGGGACTTTGCCGCAAATGGTTGTGCCTGCTGAAAAATGATGTTATCAATGTAACAGATATGGACACAGATGTGTATAAAAGGAACCCTTGGTCTTTAAACAGGTGCTCAGACCTTATGAGGCTGCCCAGGTCTGGGGCCTCATGCATGAGTAATAAGCTTTCCTGACCTCACCATTCCTGATGTACCCCTTGTTCTTCCTCTGCCTGGGTAAAAAGTGGAATTTATTCCTACAACAAGACAATAGATTACTTCAACCCAATTTTAGTGATGGGAGGTAAGGATAGAAAAACCTGGAAAGGAGCCACCACAAGATCAGAAACCTGGCTCACACAATGCCAAGAGGTGGAGGTGAGGCAGAGGGATTAACACCCATTAACCCAGCTATAGAACTAAGATCTTTAGGCACCAATGCCTAGATCACAAAGCACAAGACCCAGGCAGGTGTCAGACTGCTGTAGGCAGTGTCAGGAGCTCAGACCTGAAGGTGAAGATATGGAGATTGAGGGCCATTGTAGAAATCTGGCCCCTTTCAAATTCTACATAGTTTATTCAAAGTCAACAACAAACAAGCAACTCCTGGAAGCAGTGAGCCCCTCCCAAAGAAAAGACTTTATCAGTGCAGTCTCTGCCCTGGCTGGGCAAGAGTCTTTCTGCCCACCTGTGCCTATGCAGGTGCTCTTTTTCGCCAACTCTCTGTCCCTCCTCAGGGCAGCAGCCTCCTGCCTGCCTGTGACCTGTACCATGCTGGGGCTTCTCCTCACTGTTGTCCCTCAGCAGAGGCAGCTCTCCTCAAGGCTGCCCTCCTGCGATCATGCAGGCCTTTCTCAGCAAACCCGTCCCTTTTGGGGCAGCCCTTTCTGCCTGTTTGTGTCTATGCAAGTGTCCTTTATTCTTCTCTTCCTTTTATAATAAACCTACCCTTTTGGATATAACTAACATCTCTGTGTTGTGGAGAAACATGCCTGGGAAACTCACCTGTGCTGGAGAAAGGGGAGCTGTGGTGAAACCTTTCCCAGAGTGAACCCAAGGACTCAAACCCAACACCTCCAAAAACAACTTCATTAGCACAGCATAGACCACCCACCCACCCCTCCACCCCCCACTCCACCGTGGGTCAGCACTAATGATGGTCTCAGAGGACATTTGAAAAATTGTTACTGTTAGGGGGAAAGGATGTCCTGAGCTAATCCCATACAGGCTTTGTGGACGTCACCCCCCACAAATGCCTAGATCACAAAGCACAAGACCCAGGCAGGTGTCAGACTGCTGTAGGCAGTGTCAGGAGCTCAGACCTGAAGGTGAAGATATGGAGATTGAGGGCCATTGTAGAAATCTGGCCCCTTTCAAATTCTACATAGTTTATTCAAAGTCAACAACAAACAAGCAACTCCTGGAAGCAGTGAGCCCCTCCCAAAGAAAAGACGTCACCTCCAGACCAAAGCCATCAGGACATTGGGAGAGACAAATCCCGTCACCACCAAAGGGAAGGTGGCTGGGATCTGAGGGTGGGGTTCAGCAGCCAGGTTTGGTATAAAACCAGACACGTGGGCCTTGGGGTGTGGCTCTCGCCTCCTGGCTTCACAGCTGGTGGCTCGTGGCCAGCTTTCAGAGTGCCATTTGGGATTCCAGATCTGTGCATCGGGCAGGACTCATTTATGACTTTATCTCCCACTTTTCTCCCTGAGTTGTACATTTCCTCATTTCCCCTTCCCTTGTGAATAAATCTTTTGTTGACCTTTTGTGTGTGCCTGCAGCAGAGTATTTAGTCCCTTTTAAGTGTGAGGGTGAGGATCCACAGTCAGGCAACCCTTTTATATCAGAGCTGCCCTGTAACATTACTACCTGTGTTATAGGGCAGCCCCAATATTGAACGGGTTCCTGGCTGTGGGTCCTCACCTGCGCGCTTAAAAGGGACTTATTAATACTCCACTACAGGCACATACAAAAGATTAATAAAAGGTTTATCTACAAGGGAAAAAAAATAAGAAAAATGTACAACTCAGGGAGAAAATAGGGAAATAAAGTCTTTAATGCGTCCTACCCGATCTGCCGACCTGGAAACCCAAAGGCACTCTCAGAGCTGGCCCGACGCTGCGCTGGAGGAGAGCCAAAATGGGGAACTCCTCCAAAGCCCACGTGTCTGGCTTTATATCAACCTGGCTGCTTAACCCCACCCTCAGGTCCCAGCCACCTTCCCTTTGGTGGTGATGGGATTTGGAGTTCCCAGTGTCTTTGGCTTTGGCCTGGGGTGGGGGTGGAGTCCACAAAGCCTGTATGGAATTAGCTTTAGGACATCCTTTTCCCCCTAACACCTGGGCACACAGGAATTGCTGAAAATCTACCACAGGGTAGTAACCATGGACTCATGTTTAAACTTCTTAAGTTGTCAATTCATATAAAATTGTCTTTTATATGAATATAATTGGTAGGAAATATCACTTGCAAAGACTCCAGAAAGTACACAAATGTAAGGCAAAGCCAGCCAAGACTTCCCTCCAAGTAATTCTGTGGGGTAAATAAAATCTTGCTATTACTGCTTGATTATTCTTGTTTTCTCCACAGTGAACAACTTTCGCATAATAAGGAAGCTACTCTTCCTGGAGCCCTGTTGGCAAAAATTAGCAATAAAAGAAGACCTTACTACCTGGCACAGTGGCTACTTGAAAATTATCAGCCATAAAAACAGGCCAGAATCAGCATAATAGTGTATAACAAAACCCAGATGTCTCTTGAATAAAAGGTTAATCAAATGCTAATGTTAAACTAAAGAGTTTCAAAGGCAGGAGGAAGAATGTTGAAGATAACCGGGGAAATTAGGTGCAGCCTCCAAGCTACTGGAGGAGCAAGCTTTCTGCACAGAATGGCTTCTTCAAGGAAATTAACCTTTTCTTTAACACCTAGAATGTGTCAGATGCTTTATAAGAAATGCACTAAATACTGTTCTGGGAGCTTAAGTTTCAAAAAAAGCAAAACTACTAAGATGTATTTGGAGAGAGATAAATGTAGCAATTGCTGCAAAGCTTTCAGTATTTCCCTTCAGCTTTATTTTGGTAGACATCTACATATAAATCCTGTTTTTGTTAAGAATTCAGTAAGAATTTGCAATGCTCTGTTTTGTTCCTGAATTGCAGCCCTATCCAGCCCTCACCCCCCAATACCTGCTTCAGCCTTTCCTCTACCTTGATGAAACAGGTCCAGTTCAGTCTGCCAGGGCTCTCTAGGGAAACAGCTTACATGTACACAGAGCTAGAGAGAGATTTACTTACAGGAATTGACTCAAGTGATGGGGTTCAGCAATCCTCCATCTGGAGAGCAGGTCAGTAGGATAGATATTGATACCAGAATTGTCAGGCCTAGTCTCCCAGCCAGGTAGACCCCCATGGGTTGGTGTCTCACAAAGCTGCAGCAGGAACTTCGCAGACTCTCAGGCAAGCAAGCAAGAAGAGGCAGGTTTGTTCAGAGAAAAAAAAAATTTATTGAGGAGAAAAGGAACAGAAATAAAGTGGGACTCCCAAGGCCAGGAAACCAGGCCTGGGAGGGGCAAGGAAGCCAAAGTGGAGTCGTGTCTCAGGGGATATATGCCTTCTTTCCCTAATTATTCTATAGCTCCACCAGTCTCTTTGTGATTGGTTAGTTCTCGGCTGTTTCACTTAATTTGCTTACTGAGCGGGAGATCTTCACATTCCCCATCTAACAGGTTTGTCTTTCCCCATTTGTTGCATCTTTATCTTTATGGCCCAATCCTCTGGATGAGCATCCCTACATTGAAGTTAAACAGCTGCCCTTCTAATTTGTCCATGAGTTAAACCACTCTCCATTTTCCCAATCTCTACCTCCCTTTATCACCCAAAGGAAACCAAGGCCAGCATTAACAATGTTGTCCTTGGTTCTGGGATGTTTGATTTTCCAGGTGGAATTAGTTACATTCCTCTTGCTGCCTTATCTCTGAAGCCTTCCTCAATTCTCCAAGGTCCCCTCCTGTAGTGTCCCTAAAACTGCCTAATTACCCTAACTTGCCCTGCGTCTCTATATGATGCAGTTACAAATGACTGGTCTCTCAGATAAGAATTAAAAAGTTGGTCTTCCCCACCTCTTGCAATTTCCCCCTTATTTGACAGGTTTGACTTCTTCATGACCGGTCTCTCAGATAAGCATTAACAAGTTTATCTTGCCCATATTTCTTGCAATTGCCCCTTTGTTTGACAGGTTTGTCTTCTTGCGTTCCAAGGAAAAGGGAGTTATACAGCAATTGAAAAAAGCAAGCTGGTGTCCACCTGTCTCCATGCCAACCCCTCCCCCTCTTTTGTAGACCCTTGCCCATTCCTCCCCCTTTTTTTCCCTTGTACAAATAACCCTGCACTCTGCCATAGAGCAGGACAATGCTCTGAAAGACATGAGTCTGCTGCCCTCATTTGTCGACAAATTAAGCCACTTTCCTTTTCCTCAAACTGTTTCCCTTTACTGACAGAGGGAAACTGAGGCCGGCATTCCGTGTCAGAAATTGCAGCAAAAGTTGACGGCACAGTTTTGAGTATTCTGAGAAAGAATTCAGCAAACTATCCCATTCATTAACACAAGGCAAGTTTATCGAAGAAAGGGGGGGGAAAGGAAAGAAAAGATGCCTGCATAGACACAGGCAGGCAGAAAGCTGCAGTTTTGAAATGGTTTAAGAAAGAAATGCCTGGGGCCTCCCCGGTGGCGCTGAGTTGCAAAGCTGCCCGCAGTCTCTGCAGCGCAGGGGAGACCTCCAGGCAAGGGTCCCACATGGTGCGCAGACCTCTCCTGCTGCACCCGCTGCTCCCCTCAGCAGTGTACTTGGTCAGTCTGGCTGTTCTGTTCCCCACTCTGGCTCTGGTGAATTCTCTCACCCTCCTGCACTTCTGACTGTACCCAGTGCTTGTATAAATAAATAAATAAATAAATAAATAAATAAATAAATAAAAATAAATAAATAAATAAATCTTTTTTTTTTTTTTTTTTTTAATAAAGAAATGCCTGTGTAGACATAGACAGGCAGTCTTAAGTGATAAGAACTGCATTTTGCCAGAGCAAGGGGTATTCTTTTACAGGGTTCTCTAGTGTAAATGTGGATGCTCGTGGGTCTGAGCGTGTAAGCCAGTTGAAGAATAACAGCCGTGTGGATTTATTGACACAAGAGGAAAGAACTCCTGACAGCAGGAGGGAGTCCCAGGGAGGATGCCTGTTTACTCCAGCCTGTCTGACTACACACTGTCAGACTTCCTGCTGCCCAAAGTGCGGGACTATTGATTGAGCACTAGGTGGTCGGGAAGTTTCGAGGTGGTTGTTTTTCTATTCCTTAATTATCCTGTAACTGGATCTTACTCTAGGTGGTGGCTAGCTAAGCAACACTTAAATAAAAAATTTCTATTTTCCTGGGAGCTCTTTTGTTTCTTTATGGTTTAAAATCATTGTCCCAAGTCTAAGCCTTTCCTGTTCCCCAAGTTCTCCTGGTCTCAGTTCTCTCAGAACTACTGTGGAGATTATCACCTTGGGTTGGTCTTTGAAGATGGATAGTCTTCTGGGCTCCCACTATCTATCACAGGGTGGTCCCCAGCCGAAGGGGATTTTCCAAGTTCCCTGCCTCACCCTGGGAAGGGCGGAGCTAAGGAGGAGGAAAGGCTGAATAGAAGGAAAGAAGATGGAGATCTAGAAAGAGACCTGGAGGAGGCACATTCAACAGAGAGACATGTGCAAAGCTGCACTTGCTTCTCAGCCTTGTACTTGTACCGGGGACTTGGGGGACATGGAAGGAGATGCTTGAAAGAGACAGAGATGTGGGTGAGAGACCTGTGGGGAGGCTGACAATGGCAGCCTTTATCTTTTTTTTTTTAATTTTAATTTTTTTATTTTTATATTCCCCAAACAATTGCAACCCCTTTATTTTGACCCCAATCCCTCCCCCCACACCCCCTCCCCTCATAAAGTGTCTCTGGTTCATAGTTGTTTGTTGATTATGATTTTCACTTTCTTATAGATATTCATTTTCCTGGTCCCTTATTTAAGTTTTCTAGATTCCTGCTATGAGTGAGACCATCCGGTATTTTTCTTTTTCTTTTTGGCTTATTTCGCTGAGCATGATCCCTTCCAGCGCCATCCATGTTGCTGCAAATTGCATGTGTTTATCTTTTTTGAATGCTGAGTAATATTCCATGGTGTATATGTACCACATCTTCTTGATCCAGTCATCTATTTTTGGGCATTTGGGCTGTTTCCAAAGCTTAGCTATTGTAAATAGTGCTGCTATAAACAGGGGTGCAGGTGCTCTTTGGAGTTGATGTTTCTGTGTCCTTTAGGTAAATACCTAGGAGTGGAGCAGCCTTTATCTTGACTGGTGTTTTGATTTTGGTCTTTTCCTTCCAAACTTGCCTAGCAACTTTTCTATCCCTTTCCTATGGGTCTCCACCAGAAGGTGTCTTAGACTTATGACAAGCTTTTGGGCCTCAGTTGCCCTGCTTTGGGCCAACCCTGTTTGGCTGGGCATTTACCCATAGGGGATGGGTAACTTTGGGTGCTTGATTTGGGAACTATTTTATCTATCCTTTGTCTTCTCTTATTGCACACTCATTGTATTAACGTTCTTTTCCATTTAAGGTCTCTCTCACACACTAAAGAATGTTCTGTCTTGATGATGCAGTTGACAGAACCTATTTAGAGCAGGCAGGTTTGGGGGTCCTGGGTGTACCTCATCCTGCATAGTAACAGACCTAGCTATAGTAAATAATGTTGTGAATATTGCTGAACATATGGGGGTTTTATGTTGTTTGCTTCATATTCAGTAGATATATAACAGAGGGATTTCTGGATCATATGCGCTTTCCATTTTTAATTTTTTAGAATAAATCCACATTAATTTCTATAATGGTTTTGAGGCATAGGGCAAGTGGATAGCTTCTAGGGTCAGAATAGCATAGGAAAAGCCTCAGAGGAATAAGGACGGCTCCAGAGATTAGGGCAACAAATTCCAAAGGGTACTAATCAAATACCCCAGAACTAGGGGCAACAGGACGTTCCTGGACAAGGTCAATAAAGAAAAAAGATAAGGGCTGGGACACAGAGACTTAGTGCTGGGCACAGAGACATTTAGACAGTGAGTGAGATTGTTGTAGAGCAACAACCGATACAACCCCGATACAAAACGGGGTGCCTGACTGCGGGTCCTCAACCGCGCACTTTAAAGGACTTATCAATGCTCTACTGCAGGCACATGCGAAAGGTTAATAAAAGGTTTATTTACAAGGGAAGGGGAAATGAGGAAATGTACAGCTCAGGGAGAAAAGTGGGAGACAAAGTTTTAAATGCGTCCTACCCGATCCGCCGATCAGGAATCCCAAATGGCACTCTGAGAGCTGGCCGCCAGCCAGGAGCCCTGAAGCCAGGAGGTGAGCGAGAGAGCGAGAGACCCCAAGGCCCACGTGTTTGGTTTTTATACCCAACCTGGCTGCTTAACTCCACCCTCAGGTCCCAGCCACCTTCCCTTTGGTGGTGAAGGGATTTGTCTTTCCCAATGTCTTGATGGCTTTGGTCTGGAGTGGGGGTGGGGTCCACAAAGCCTGCATGGAATTAGCCCAGGACATCCTTTCCCCCTAACACTCTGAATATTGTATTTTTCAGTATTTCCTTTGTTTTTTCCCAACTTTTCCAGGAATAACCAACTTAATTTCCTCAGCCCTTGTGCATAAAGGTTGGACGGCTTTGAATTAATTTCAGGAGCCACAATCCACTTTCCTCTGAACTCTGTAAACTTATTTTATTTCTTACAAACATTCGGTGTTTTGAATGAAAAGTTCAGTACTAAGAAGTTCAGTTGGAATCTCCCTCCTTCTGAAGATTTATTGGAATTTTCCTTTTCCCTGAAAAGTTAGAAATTCACCAATAATGATTTATGTACAACAATCATGTCTATCATTCAGTACAACAATCTTGTCTATCAAGTTTACCAATCTGAAGGCTAAAATTTTTCTGCAGGTCAAAATCAGTTTTCTTTTTTTTTTTTTTTTAAAGATTTATTTTTTTTTTTATGCATACAAGAGCTGGGGTACAGGCCAGAGGTGTGGGGGTTGGGGGAGAGTGAGAGGATTCACCAGAGACAGAGTGGGGAACAGAACAGGCAAATCTACTGAAATACACTGCTGAGGGGAGCAGCAGGAGAGTCAGGAGAGGTCTGCTGCGCCATGTGGGTTGCTCTCTGGCCGGTCAGGAATCAAACCCTTACTGCAGTGGCTGTGGTCAGCTTCATAGGTTGCGTCTGAACGCCTTGTGCCACCAGGGAGGCCCAAAATTACTTTTCTTATTCTCCTCTACTTCCTATCTTTCCCCCTTTTGAACTCTCACTCTTTAGATAGAAGATATTCTGCGTCTCTCATGCCTCTTACCCTGCCTTTTTTTAAATTTCTCTTTTTGTTCTTTTCTCTGGAATAATTCTTTGAATTCATCATCTTATTCATTAACTTGGTTTTTAGAAATGTCTATTTTATTACTAAAATAAATTTGGGGTGATAATTGTTTTGCATTTCTTAAAGGGTTCTCTTTTTCCTCTTTTCTCACTGAAAATTGTTGATATATTGGTGGACATATTGTCCAAACTTGACTGATAAAATTTAAAATTGAGATAATCTCCCCTGCTTTTCAACTGTGAGGGCCACACTTACAAAAAAAAAAAAAAAGAAGAAGAAGAAGAAACAAAGAAAAAACTAACATTTAAAGAAAGCTTAATATCTTCTGGAAATTGTTTTAAATGTTTTATGTATATTAATTCACTTATTCCCTGACAACACTGTAGGAGTTTTACTGGTAAAATGTATACAATTATTACTAGCAATAGAACAGTCTCACAAGGAGAGCAGAAGAGAGCCTGGATGCCAGTCCAGGTTGCCTGACTCCAGACTCCTGCAAGCACTACCCCTGTACCTGCTGGTATTTTCTCATTATACTCAGCTAGGTCTCCCCTTTCTTGCTGTTGTTACCAGAATGTCTGTCTCAGTTCCCTTGGCTCATAAGAGGAAACAGTTTGAGGAAAAGGAAAGTAATTTGTCAACAAATTGGGGAGGGCAGCAGACTGGTCCTATCTCTGCAGAGGGCAGGGGTATTTATCCAGAGTTGCCAGGGAGTGGAAAAGGGAGCGGGCAAGGGTCAGCATGTCCGTCCTGGCCTTACAAGCATCTGGAGGTATTGGATAACGCCAGCTTGCTTTTGCTATCGCTGATGGTCAGCAATCCTGATGTTATCTTGCTAGTGATGCTCCTTTCCCTCTGAGTGTAAGAAAACAAAGTTTCTTTAGTGTAGAGAAAGAAAGGAAATGAAAGAGCTTATCTGATGGGACAGAGAGAAAGAGACTTTGTCTCTGCGTCACTGCTGCTTCTACGGATACAGGGCCATGATTTTATCTTTTACCTCCCTCATTTACATAAATAAAAACGAAAGCATGTATATTGATAATCAGTGTGACCTGCTCCCCTCTTCCTCTCCAAGCAAGGTAAAGTGATAGCAAGAGATGACAAGAGTTGTTACTCCAGGGGGTAAGCCCCTACGCGAAAGCTGTGTCATTTTGTGTGCAGAGTTCAGAGGAGTTCCGGGTCCAATTCCCCCACTCCAGCCAATGATTGCTGGTGGGCAGAGATGTACCTGGCAGTGCTAAGCAAAAAAGTTGCCTGAGCAAAGCAGGCAGCTCCTGGGGCCAGAACCCCAGTATGCAAGAGTAAATGCCAGGGGGTGTGAGCAAGCCTTTGACAGTCTGTTATACACCTCATATCAAAAACTCCCAACTTCCCAGGTCAGGATATAACTGTTCACTATAGGACTGTGAAACCTAAACCATAGGTTCGTTTTTACCTAAAACTATATAAAAATACTAATATTTTTAAGGGAGAGACTAAATTTAAAGAACCTACACATGATATTTTATAGACACCCTCACTTCTGATATGACCAAACCATCTGTGCCTCTTTCACCCTTCACCTGCACTCACCTAGATGCCATCTGTTTCCTGTCTTCCAGAAATTCTTCCAACCTGGCCTGTCAAGTCTGTCCTGGGTTTTTTTTTTTTTTGTTTTTTTTTTTTTCAGCTCTGTTGCATATTTTATCTTAAATTTACATTTATTTGGTTATTTCAATAGAATTTTTATAAGGAGAGAAAAAGAACCCCTGAGCTCAAATCACCGCTTTGAAAATGGGTCTTGTTGTACTTCTGGCAGATTCTGTGTTGCATATTTTTAAATTCATTATCATAATTTTTTTAATCAGAAAAAAAAGTGTAGGAAGAATTTCTTTATGGTAAAGTCACCTCAACCCTAAAAGTTTTGGTGAATTCACGTCTATTTTAAAAGGTAAACAACAGGCCCATGGGTGACAACGCCAAACAATAAGTTCATACATGTTTTAAAATGCTCTATTCATTGGACCAAGATGCTACATGGATGTAAAACACTGTTTCATTGCAGATCCAGAGAACAGCACATAGAGAAAGCAAGCTAAAGCCTAAATGATATTCAAAGTAGCTCCTTTATATTTACATACTTATTTTAAGGATATTTTAGAGGATTAATGTCTATGACATTTGAATTTAATTACAATTGCATAACCTGCATTAATTGAAAGCTGGCATTTGGACAGAGAACTTGGTGAACTGAATGTTGCATCGTACAGGCTGGGTGTTGTACCCAATGGGGACAGCAGAGTTCAAAGTCAAAAAAGTCACTATTTATATTCAAGAAATGGGAAGAAACCCATGTTACAGAGAGTGATAGGGGACTAAATGGGTGTCATGCAGAGACTCAGGGCCTTGGAAGTGACAGCAGTGAGTTTGGATTTAAGTTGCAGAGAGAAATGAGATTTGGGAGTCCTTTGGTGACCACTGATATTCAAAAAGGCAGAATGCAACAGGACTTGGTGAATGTCTGGGTGGTATGGTAAAGTTGCTCCAACAGAGAGGACAGAGGGAGACTATGCCACTAACACTGGATCATCATCTTGCCAGTTGGAAGTGGAGTTTTCATGGAGGGAGGCAGGTTCGATGCCACCATCATTTCATGCATCAATGACTGTGGCAGGTCTGAATTAGGTTGAATTTGGGTCTTTTCCATGTGTCTCTGGGAATAACGGGTCTAGGATCTGTTCTTATCATGCTGTCAACTTGTGTTTCTATAACAAAATTACCATGGTCTGGGTGGTTTTAAACCACAGGCATTTATTTCTTGTTTCTGGAGGCTAGAAAGTCCAAGGTCAAGGTACTAGCAGATTCAGTGTCTGGTGAGATCTCATTTCCTCATTCACAGATGGTTGTCTTCTCTGAATTCTCACATGGCAGACTTGGGGAGCACTGAGGCTCTGTGGGGTCTCTTTAAAAAGCACACTAGTTCCATTTTTGTGGGCTCCACCTTCTGACCTAAGCACTTCCCCATAGCCCAACCTCCAAATACCATAGCACTGAGGGTTGGGATTTCTGTAAATGAGTGTGGGGGCAGGGAGGGGTGGGGAATACAAACAGTAAGTCTACAGCACATGGCAAAAATATAGCTCCTCTGTTTTGATGTGACATTTGGTTCAGGGGCATCATTGTTATATCCTCTTTTTGAATGTAGCTTTTTATCAATATAAAATATACTTCAATACTTTTGGTCTCTAAATCTACTTTGCCCAATATTAATATCGCCACATTATGGTGTATTAGTTCATGAATCTGATCTATTTTTGTTAATCTGTTTAATTTTGCCTACCTAGGTCAATTACATTTTTAGGTAAAATTTTTTTTAAACAGCATATAGTTAGATGTGGGCTGATGTCAACTAAAAAATTGTGGTTTTTTTGAAGGTGGTACTTTCAGGCATTTTTATTTATTATCAAAGCTAAGTATTGTTATAGGACAGGGAGAGGGGCAGCCCAAACCCCGCAAACCTGCCTATTCTAAATGGGTTCTGTCATCAGCCGCATCAACACAAAACATAGGAGACTTTAATGGGAAGGAACTTTAATAAAACTAGGAAACAATACAGGTAAGGCAAATAATCTAGTTTCTAAATGAAGCACCCAAAGTTACCCATCCCCTCATGGGTAAAAGTCCATCCGTATGGGAATGGCCCAGAGCAAGGCCCCAAAGCCTGCCACAAGTCTAAAGCATCTTCCAGTGGGGACCCACAGAAAAGGGTCAGAAACAACCAGACAAGCCCCGAAGGAAAAGAGCAAAATCAACATCAAGATAAAAGCTGCCATTGTCACCTCCCCATGGGTCTCACCCACATCTGTGTCACCCAGTCCACGACCAAAAGATAAGCGCAGTTTCTTCACGTGTCTCTAGGCTCCACGCGCCTCCTCCAGGTCTCCTGGCTCCATCCTGCTTCCTTCCTCAGTCTCTTCTGCTGCTTCTCTTCCTGCTCAGCTCCACCTTCTCTTGGGTGGGGCAGGGAACCTGGAACCTCCCCCTTTCCTGGGGACCACCCTGTTACAGTATTAGTTCTTTTTTTTTTTTTTTTTTTGCTAAGTATTTGTTCTTATGACTTCTAGACTAGTTTCTTTTTTCCTGCCTTTTATGGATCATATTTTTATTGCTTTTTTTCCCTTCCTGTTGTGCTTTAAAAGCTGTAATTCATCTTTATTTCACTTCTTGGCTACCATAAAAATTTAAACCTTTAGGAACCCATTTTTTTCTAATTATAAAATATCAACTTCAAACTATATTTTTTAGTATAGTTGGGTGATTGAAATACTAAATTTCAGCATGCTATAACTCTCTACTTGGCTGTGTTTCAATTTCAGCTGATGGGGGTAGAGCCAGACATAACTTCTCACCACCTCAGGTGAACATTTAGCTTTAGAGCCGTAGTTCTCACCAGGAGGAAGATGGGTGATTCAGGCTCCCATGGGACACTGGGCAATGTCTGGAGACAGTTACTGGCACAGTGTGGCTATGGTGCTTGTGACATCCAATAAGATGAACCAGGGATGTTTGTTGCTTGATATTCCATAGAGCCCAGCTCAGGCTTCACGACACAGGATGATCCAGCCCCAAGTACTTATCGTGTTCAGCCTGGAAACTGCTCTAGAGACTTTGCTGTGGTATGGCTGTTTTAATATATATATATTATATTTATTTATTTATGCATACAAGAGCTGAGGTGTAGACCAGAGGTGCAGTGGTGTGAGAGGTTTCACCAGAGAGAATGAGGAGCAGAACAGGCATATCTGCTGAAATACACTGCTAAGAAGAGCAGCAGGTGAGAGAAGAGAGGTCTGCTACACCATGTGGGCTAGCTCCCTGGCCGGGGATCGAACTCAGGCCTCAGCAGTGTTATTTTGGTTGTGCTAAGACTTAATCTCTATACCACCAGGGATGATCATATGTATTGTTTAAATATTACTCATCATATTTAAATTGTTTTTAGTGCCAGTACTTTCATACCTCCCCTCTTAAAATTTGTAATTGCCATTTGTCCCTTAACTTGCTAGGAAATGTTTTAAGTTTGTTGTTTTTTTTTTTTTAATATCACCTCTATAAAGAAGAACTATACTTTCCTAAGCTCCCAATACTAGAATATATGTTCTTACAACCTTCACAAACTCACTGGAAGAAGATGAGGCTATTTAGTGAGTTATTCTCCCTCCTCTGAGCAAGGATATTTTTCTAGGAGATGTATGTCACCACACCTTTGCATATTTCTGCCCTCTGTTTGTTGATTACCGGTCCTTATATTGCTTATTTTTCTATTTTTATTATATTATGCAATATATTTTATGAGTAGTGGCCCTATGTCTAATAATGTACTACAAATATTAAATTTAGATATTGAAGCTATTATGATATTTTAATCATAGTTCACATTTTTTTATCTGCATAAAGTTTGTTTTCATTTTTTTTAAATTTACTTATGATCTCTTCCTTCATTTTTTTTTTTTTTGCCAGAAAGATCTTTTCCAAACTGAGATTTCATATTTTTTCCTGATAGTTTCAAGTTATATTTTCATATATGGTAATTTTAAACCAACAGGACTTATTATGGTATTTGTTATGAAATACCATACCATAAATACCAGGGCCAGTAGGTTGCTGGGGTTTATACCTTACTTTACCGAACCTAAGTTTTCCTTTACTCATCTTTGTTTTAATTATTTAAACTGTATAATGTTTTCATACCTGCCAGTCTTTCTTCATTACAGTTACGTTTTTTAATAATTTTTATAATTAATTTTTTTATTTATATCTTTTACATCATTGTGTATTCCCTGTAAAATTCCCACCACCAGTTCACCTGTGGACCTCACTATAGTCCTTTGTGCAGTTACTTTTAACAACCGTTTTTTTCAATCTCTTACCCATTTCATCTTTCAGAGGAACATTAGAGCATTTTCTTATGCACTTTCAAAAAAATATTCCTTGGAACCTTAGTTTGGAATCTTATTACATTTTCAAATTATTCCTGGGTATCTTTGATTCATCTTCCATATATTTTATTTCCTCTGAGTTCTAGGAGAATTTCTCAGATTTACTTTCTCTATCTTAATCTGATTTTCCACATTGTTTGCCCTTTGCTGGCATGACCCTTTTGAATTTAACCATCCAGTTTCTGCTCCTGCAATCTTTATTAATATCAAAGCATTTCCTTTGGGGGATTCTTCCCTTTCCTTTCAGTAATCAGTTTGGGAATTAGAGACACACTGATTCTTTCTCCTATCCCTTGCTGTGGATATATTTTGTCATAAAACATCAGCATTAACTGCTCGGAATGAAGGAGCCAGACTTCCTAAAGTCTGGGGGTATCTGTGGCCCCTCACAGAAACAAGTGTATGTTACCCTCTCTTGTTCACATGAGCTGGCTCCCCTAAAGCCTGCTGTCCACAGACTTCAGGCCCAGGGAATGAAGGAGGGAAAAGCTGAGATTCACACTAGTGGGTCCCACCTCTTCCAAGGCCCAGAGGAAGGTATTGGAGCCCAAGGGAGTGTCATGCAGCCCGCCTGCCTGTCCACTGAGTAGCCGTGAATTAGCCTCAGCATGTTCTCCAAGGCTTGCTGGGGACAGCTGCCCTCATTTTAAGTCTGGATCCCTGTCCTCCTGTCAGAGCCATCTGTGCCTAAGTCTGCACTGCTGTGGGCGCCTGTTACCAAGTGGCATTGATGGGATTAGAATGGGTCTCCCAGGGCTAGGCTGGTGAGTGACAGCACTATGGAGGGACTCTGGGAGGATCCTGACCAGCCCATCTGCAGTGAGCCTGAAAGAAATGTCAGGCAGCTACTGGCACACTCCTGGTTTATAGTAAACATGTAGGTTTCTCTTTTTGTTAGTGTGCAAACTAAGGGGCAGTCCGGGGTCCCCCAACTTGCATGCTGCAAATGGATTTTGCCATCCACCATGTAAAGACAAAAACACTCTACTGTATAAGACTTTCAAAAGAAAAGAACTTTAATACAAATAATGTGCAACAGTTAGTGTGTAATAAAAAGGAGAGGAGGAATAGGGCCTCCCTGGTGGCGCAGGGGTTAAAGACAGTTCCCCAGCCTGCCTGGGAGGTGACCCACATGGCACAGCAGACCTCTCCTGTCTCACCCATTGCTCCCCCCTCAGCATTGTATTTTAGTCGATTCCCCTATTCTGCTCCCCACTGTCTCTGGTGAATATTCTCACCCCCAGCACCTCTGGCCTGCACCCCAGCTCTTGTATGCATAAATAAATAAATCTTTAAAAAAAAAAAAAGAATATAGGTAAAATAGTTTTCAAATGAAGCCCCCGAAGTTACCTGTTCCCTCATGGGTAAATGCCCAGCCAAACAGAGTTGGCCCAAAGCTGGACTACTTAAGGCCTGAACGCTTGCCACAAGTCTAAGGCACCCTACTGGTGGGGATTCATAAGAAAAGGGCAGAAGGGGCCAAGCAAGGAACAGAGCAAAACCAAAATCAAAGTCAAGATAAAGGCTCCCGACAGGTGTCTCACCCACATCTCTTTCAAGAGTGTCTTTCCATGCCCCCAAGTTCCTAGTACAAGTCCAAGGCCAAGAAACAAATGTGGTCTCTTTATCACTTCTTTCTTCTCCATGTGCCTCCTTGAGTTCTCTCCTTCCTTCTTTTCAGTCTTCTTCCCAGTCCTGTTCCCAATCTTTTCTAGCTTCTCCTGCCTGCTTAGCTCTACCATTCCCTGGGTGGGTCAGGAAACCTGGAACCTCCCCTTTTTATGGAGATCCCATTGTTACAAGAGAATAATAATTTTCCAGTGAAACACCCAAAGTTACCCATCCCCTTGTGGGCAAATGCCCAGCCAAGCAGAATTGGCCTGAAGTAGGACTACTGAGGCCTGAAGTAAGGCACCTTCTGGTGGAGACCCATAGGGGCAGAAGGAGCCAAGCAAGTCTGAGAGTAAAAGAGAAAACTCAAAATGCAAGCCAAGGTAAAGGCTGCCATTGTCAGCCTCCCCACAGGTCTCTCACCCACTTCTCTGTCTCTTTAAGTGTCTCCTTCCATGTCCCCCAAGTCCCTGGTACAAGACCAAGGCTGAGAAGCAAGTGCAGCTTCCTCACATGTCTCTCTGCCCCACGAGCCTGCTCCAGTCTTCTAGACCCCCTTCCTTCCTTTTCCTTATCTTCTCCAGCTCCCCTCCCTGCTAGCTCCACCCTTCCTTAGGGTGGGGCAGGGATTGTGTGAGAGTCACTTTCTATCCTTAAAGGTATCATGAACTGTGAGAGTGAAAAAGCAATGGTTTTAAATCTACACTCCATGTACTGTAATTTTAAATATGAGCAAACAAATAACTAAATTACCATAAGGAGCCATTTGACTGGTTAATTCATATTCCAGAAAGCTTTTATATTAAAGTGGTCCATTAAACAATTTTTGGATGTTCTTCAGAAAATAGGGCATACCCTTATATTTGAGGTCACCTTTTATTTAGGCAGATTCAGTATAAATACTGTCATAAACTTAAAATATTGCAATGGGAAAGTGGCCCTTTCACTTTATAACCCAGTTCTCTTTATGACTTTTTGAAGTGCCAAGGTTAGAAACTGTGCACATTGGGAAATTTGTTGTCCTCCTATTGCTTATTAGCACATTGCAATATGCTCCCAATGGAGTGTCTGCAATGTTGTAATTTTAATTAAGGGGTATAAAAGATGATGGCTATTTGGTGTACTGTTTAGTGCTGAGCAAAAGGGGAAAAGAAATCAAAATGCTCATGGTGAAGTTGTAAGGATCCCCGAACTGAAAAATCCCCTACCAACAAGAAGAATTCAAGAAGTCAAAAATAAAATATACATAAATTTCTCTTCAATTCAAATGCTTGGTACAACATTCTTGACATTCACATTAAGTCAAAGCATGTTAGCCTAGAAATTTTCAGGTTTAAGATGTAGACAAGTGAAAAAAACCTCACATTTGACTTGTCTCCATACGTTGTCCTGCTTAACTTACAATGTCAGCTAAGCCCAGATCTTGAGAACTTTCTTGTTGGATTCTGGTGGGGTTCCCTGTCAAATCAAAATAGCTCTATCTAACAGGAAATGCTCTTTAACCGGGAATTTTGTGATCCCATATCCAATCCACAATCCTTGTCCCGCCCTTCAATCTATGTCAATTTCTATCAATTGTTTTTTATCATTTGTCCCAAACATGTTTAAATTTACATTTTTTTCACATTGCTTATTGCTATTGTTTTCACTTGCTTGGAATCCCAGGTGTCATTTTTCTTCTTGTTTCAAATCCCAGCTGCACCACTTTCTAGCCTTGTGATCTAAACTACTCATTTTAATGCTTTAGACTATCTTCTCACTTTTATAATGGGTATAATGCTAGATTCCTCAAAGAGTCATTATGAGAAATTAATTAGAAAAATGTGAAGTATGAAACCCAATAAATATGTTTTCAGCACAAGAAAACTTAAACATAAAGTAGACACAGAAGACTTTCTTATTTACTTATTCACCCTCTGCAGTACTAGCAGTGGGCATAGCATCTATAAGAGTGGGCACTATCAAATCTTTTTTAAATTGATGAAGGAACAAAAAAGCTTTATTAATTCACTGAATATAATTAATCAAAACTTTGTAAGTTTCACAGTTTGCCATATGCACAAACATTAAAAGGAATATTATTATTGTAATTAAGTTGAACATGATGTGTTTCATTACTGTGGAATCCCCACTGTTGAGTGCCAGAGTATTTTCTTAGGCATTTTTCTGCAAAAGTGTTACTTCTAAAATGAGGACAAAATTTGCATGAAGAGTGTTTGGGTACTAAACACTGGATTTATTAAATGAACGATTTTATAGCTCTTTCCGAGGCACAATTATATGGACATAAAGATGGAAAATACAATCTTATCTCCCTTTAGCTAAAGAGTATTGGCAATGCAATTTGTGCAAAGTTTATAGGAACTTCTTTAGTTTTCTCTGCTGTTTCTGGGTTTGCAGATAAATTATTCATGTTAAGTAGATTATTTGTTTTCAACTTGGCATTTACACTGAATGAGTGAAGTATGTGAAAATAAATTAGTTGATTATATAAGTTCTTTGGAAAGTGAGCCTGTGTATTTCCTGATATAAAAAAGCTGAAGCTACCCAAAAAGAACCATGTGAATCCTCAATAGTAGAGAGCCCTAGGCAGGTGATGACTTAGTGCATTTAGCAGGCATTGAATTCTAAAAGTAAAACTGCTTTCCTCTAAGATTGAAAGCATATTGAATGGGCACAGTATCATCCAACACACCACCATTTCTTGTTAGCACTCTATCTGTGCAAGACCTGGTAAACCACTGGGTTCATTAACACAAACATTTTCAATAATGCTGAATCCTTTTTGTGACCAAGGTAAAGAATTAAGAGCACTATGGGATAAGCCACATACAAACTCTTTCAGTCTTGATACCTTTCCTGAAGAAATTGCTGTCAGACCTAAATAAAACCCTTTTCCCCTAAGTTTCAGAAAAAAAAAAAATCTCTCCTGTAACTATTTTCATACTTAGGAAAAACTTTGAAATCAAAATATTATATCACATGGATAACTATTGTGTGAGGAAAATATTACAGATGTGGTTGGCTCATTCCTTCATTCCTATAGGTTTATTATGAAATATTAAATTTTTAAATATTTATAAAAGTCAACCTTGGAAATGAGAGTGACGACCATATTAAGTTATAAGATTATAATTCCTTCTACCATGCATAGTGATTTCACAGACTGTATCATTTTAATTTGGCAAATATTTTTAGAGAGACTGCATGCCAAATACTGAGAATATAAACTTGTACAAGTAATGGTCTCTAACTACAATGAATTTTTTAGGTTACTGGAGAAGGCTATCATAGACATATTTTTATAAGCTCTAAATATGTAGATAAAGGAATAATTAATTCTCCAAGGTGACCAAAGATGAATAGACAGAGAATTGAAACTTGGATTGAGAGTCTTCAGTGATGAATGGGAATGTGTCAAAGGCCATTCTAAAATGAGCAGCATGGCCATGATAATGAACCATGAAGGAATAAGACACACAGTCCAGTGTAGCTAAAGGGCACAGTGGCAGGAGCCACATGAGAGATGACTAAGCCAGAACAGGGGTCATAAGAACACTGTTAGTACAGGTAGATATCAATTGCCCATATTTTATATATTGCTTATACCAAATTATAACAAGCTAAAGAATGCTTTCTATTCCTTCACCAAGGTTTTATTGAGTGCCCTGTGATATACCAGCAGTATTCTAGGCCTGGAGCACACAATAGACTCCTTGATTTCACGGACTTTATGTACTAAGTAGGTAAGATGGCTAATATCCAAAGAACCAAGAGATAAAAATAAAAAATCAAAAAATAGTAAATACTATGTAGAGTACTAAAGTACAGTAATATGACAAAACATAATGAGGTTGTGCAGTTCAGAAATATAGTTAGGGAAAGTTTCCCCAAAGGAGTTACATGTAACTGCCAGCTAGATCACAAAGAAAGAACCAAATATGAAAAGATTCAAGGGAAGAGCATTCCACATAGAAGTACAAAGATCCTGAGGAAGAAACACTTCAGTGTTTTTGAGAACTATAAAAAACATCAGGGTGACTGGAATATAAGGAGTTTTGAATACGTATCAAGTTGTTGTTGCTGCATAAAAAACCATCCCCAAACTTTATGGCTTAGACAGCAATGACTTAGTTGCTAAATATCCTTAATATCAATAATTCATTTATTTATTTATTTTTTAGAGATTTATTTATTTATGCGTGCAAGAGCTGGGGTGTAGGCCAGAGGTACAGAACAGTGAGAGGATTCACCAGAGACAGAGTGGGGAGCAGAACAGGCAGATCCACTGAAATACAGTGCTGAGGGGAGCAGTGGGCAAGTCAGGAGAGATCTGCTGCGCCATGTGGGTCAGCTCCCAGGCCAGGGGTCAACCAGTGGCTGTGGATTACTTCACAGTGCTGAGGCTTAACCCCTTGAACCCCTTGCGCCGCCGGGGAGGCCCAATACCAAGTAATTTAAACTGAATGCAGGTAGGAGTCTCCCTCAAACACCTCTAGGGAGCATGGTTCATGCAGGCCACTTTACTAATCATACCTAGGACCTCTACCATGTGTGAGGCCTTGCTTGGGCCACTTGAGCTGACAGCTCTGCTCCTGTGTCCTCTTATGCTCTACTAGATTCGCCCAGCGTGGTGACTGTGTAGGCCCCCAGGGAGAGCAGAAATTGCCTGAGGTCTAAACTCAGAACTGGCACACCCTCATTTCTGACAAATTATATCACAGAATAAATATCAAAGGTAATAAAGCCCAAAGGCCAGCCCAGATTCATGAGGAGGGGAAATAGACTTCTCTTAATGAAAAGATCCAAAAAATTGCATTGTAAAAGGAGTAAGAGAAGCATTAAGTGGGGGATGAAGTGTCGTGGCCATTTTCTGCACAGTTCACCATAAAACTGAAGAGGCTGGCCAGCCATAGACCAAGTAGCACTTGGCAATTATCGTTGCTTAAGTCATGACAGAAAAGAAGTGGGTAAGTGAAGGGATGGTCTCTTTTCATATGATGATGAAATAACACTTAGGGTTAGAGCAACAAGGATGAAATAAACGATTTAATGATAATTACTATGTAATTGTTTAACTGGAAGAGACTTTGTTGATTCAAATGCAATCTTCTCAGTTCCAGAGAGCTTTTAGAAGAGCTAGTGTTTAAGAGCAGGTCTCCAGCCAACCCATCCACAACGCTGTTTGCTTCATTAAAGAGGCTCTGTGGATTTACTACCATGTAATGGGCTGGGAAATGGAAAAGCAGACAAATAAAATGAGACCATTTCTCCTATGTCTAGAAGTTCAGTTGCTATCACAAGGTAGAAAGCCTTGGTAATAATAAATGTGATATTTCCCTCTATGTGAAAATTTTATCATCTGATATCCCAACCATTTTTAAAAAATAATGAAAATAATAATATAATAATAGCTAATTCTGGTTGAAGACTTGCCTTACTTTTCTTACCTTTACTTCTGAAACACCAAAAATACATGCTGCCATTATATGAATGTGCAGTTATTCAGGCTATGTTTTTTTCTATTGAAAAATTCTCAGAATTGATGTTTCCTCTCTGCATAGTAATTTCCTTGAAATCAGGGACCAGATCTCATTCATCTTCATGTTGCCAGTAGTTCACATAGCACCCTGAACCAAGCAGACCATCAAAAAATATTTGTGGAACAAATGAATGAATGAAGTCTTCCTCAGGGATATGGGAAAAAATATAAAAACCATCAGAAATTTTCAGCACCGAGAGTAACTTGAGGCCATTAATTGCCAGACAAGTATGCTCTGATAACTCTGATTTCATCATTGTGTGCACCTTAATGAAAATGCTGTGCTTTTAAGGAAAGGGTTCATTTCTGTTCTGTATTCTAATAGATTTTGGACAGATTCACTATTGAAAACATGGGCTTTTTAAATTCACTTAATGTTAAATAGGTAAGTCTTATTCCTGGAAAATTCACTTACATGGAATAATTTGTTTTCTGGTAACTCTTGATAAATATCACATGAATATCTCATATGTATGTATTTTTTGAAGAGCCTGAACATATATAACCCGACTGTTACCCCAGCAGGAGCAATGAAGGCCAGGTGGTGTCACCACCATTTAACTGATATTGTAAACTGCTGGTCTTCCAAGGTGACCCAGCAAGTAGATAACTGAATCTAAAAGTGGGTGATTTATCATTTCATTCCGGGAGAATGTGAAGAAGTTCTCAGTTTGTAGGATGCACTGTGGACCATTGAAATATATGTTGACAATGATGGATGTGCTTTTGTTATTTGGTTTATAATGGATAGATCAAGGCCAGCACAAGACCCCTTATCTTCTGAACCTGGCAGGATTTCTTTCTATGAAGCATGACCCTCATAGATGACCCTGCAAGGAATCTAAACTGCAGTGAAGTAAGAGGTTGTAAGTTTTACAAGACATAAAACAATAACTCCAGAGCTGATTTTATAGGTTTAGCAATATCTCCAGAGATATTGCTTTCCCCCTGCTTCTGTAAAAGGCACATTCTCTAAATGTCATTAGAACCAATTTGCTCAAAAGATCTGTAGGGATAGCATTTCTCCCTGTTCCTCATTCACTCTGTCTATGGCAGGCTTAGATAAATAGAAGGACCCAGATAAATAAATAAAAGATCTTCCATTCAGGTTTTATAACATGACTTTGTTACCCTGCAAACTCTATTATTGAGAATTATCTATTTTGGCAGCAAGCACGTCATTTTTATCAAAGGTTCTTTACAAAGCAGATGACATTGGAAAGCAGTCTCTCTTTTTCCTTGTTTAGAGACTAGATTTTATGGACTTCAAAGCTCAGAAGTCAGCTCTCCAATCTGGCCCAGTTCCCCCACTAGGTCCAAATTCTTCAGTCAGTGTGGGAGAAAAACAGGGACTTCTGGTTTCTTACAATTTCTCAAGAAATAAATCCTCTTTTTCTTGACCATCACTTTTCTCTTTTGAGAGCCAATGACCCCCTCCCTAGGAACACTTTAACACTTTCTAAATACTTCTGAACCCATGAGCTCACTTAATACAGCTCTCAATCCTACAAAGTCAGCAGGCCAAATATGAACAATTTTAGCAAATGAGGAAGATAGGCATGGAGTGTTCAAGACAGTAATCTAAAGGGAAACAGAAAACCCGGGCATTTCCAGGAGAACAAAATGTCGCCTGACCTGACCCTTCCTTGGGATATTTCCACCCTTCTATGCAGTTTCTCTTCAAGACTTTCAGAGGAGAAATGAAATTGTAATGGGGCAATGGACTAGTTGGGAATGTTTCCAATAAAATTTCCACAACAACCACCATCTGCCCCTCCCCTCAAAAGTTGCCATTAAGCCGAGGAATGGAAAAGACACAACTGAATGCATGGAAATTAAAAATTGTTAGATTTTTATGTCCCAAAATCAAGTCACGTTGCCCCTCCTCTCAGACTCAGTTTATTTCTCCAAAAAGAGAATTTCGGTCACTTACTCTAGTCAAAATGTCTTCTGAATTTGCCATCATGACAATGGCTATCACTGGAAATATAAGATAAACCATGTAGGTGATCCTAAACTTTCCAGGAGACTCATTTTAAAAATTTGTAGACTAAATAACTAAGATGCAATTTTGATAATAAATTTCATTTAACCCAATTCTTCTGAAATGTTATCATTTCATCATCTAGTCAGGATTCTAAAATATGTTCATGAGATGTTTGCATTCTTATTTTCATCCTTACTCTCCAAAATCCAGGGTGTATTTTTTTAAAATAACTTATTTTTTCTTAAAGATTTATTTATTTATTCATACAAGCACTGGGTACAGTCAGAAGCGCATGAGGGTGAAAGAATTCACCAGAGCCAGAGCAGGGAACAGAACAAGCGGACTGACGAAATACACTGATGAAGGGAGCAGCGGGCGGCAGGAGAGATCTGTGCGCCATGTGGGACCCTCGCTGGTGTCCGGGGATCGAACCAGCACTGCAGAGTGCTGCGGGCAGCTTCGCAGCCCAGTGCTCAACCGCTGCGCCACCAGGGGAGGCCCTCCAGGGTATATTTTACACCCACAGCACAGCTCCATTCAGATCAGCCATGTTTCCAGTGTCCCACAGCCACACATGATGTGGCCTGTGGCTGGCAACTCCAAGAGCCCTCGCCAGCTATTGCTTAGATTTGGGGAGACTGTCCCTTCAGCAATGTGTCCACATTTTGCCTCCATTCCTGCTGCTTCTGACCTTCATCAGACAGGAACCCCACTAACCCTTTGTATTTTTAAGGAGGTCATGGCAACCTGAAGCCAGCAGGGAACAGCTGGCATCAGACTTTACAGTGGCTTCTTCGTGAGGATGGTAGAGCGGTTGGCAAGTAAAACAAAGTGCAGTCACCGTCCCTTTCCTTCATCAACCGCCTTTCCATGCTGTTCATATCCTGGTGAGGGGGGAGGCCTCCATCTTTGCTTTCTAGGTCACTGTGGGTGATTCATCCCACAATGGACCATAATTTATAAGGTTTCTCTCTGCAAGTCACTACTGCTAATACCAGGTCGACATTAAGGTTGATGCTGACAGACTGGAAAATAAAAGGGTGGATGTTTGTTCCATCAACCCATTGAGAAATCCAGGCCCAAACCCATTTATAGAACATTTCCTAATAGATGAGTGGACGCAATTCAAGTGTGCCTGATTGTAAATGAATAGCTCATGTGCGCAAAGTAAACTCTGAAAACTCCATTTTTCAGTCAAGATAACAGTGACTAATGACTCACTTTTGTTTCTACCAAAGATTAAGTGCTTCTTTCCAGCAGGAAATGAACTGGAGCCTCCACTCCCACCCCAAAAAGGCTGAGTGACTCTGAGCATTAACATGTGTTACCAGTCAAATACGCAGGTAACCAAAACCTGACCCCTTTTGCTATTTAAACCCTGCCTTAAAATACCATCTGCATGGAGAAATGAACCTCCTGTGTAGCAATGACCAGGATTTCAAATCCACTTTGATTTCTTTCCCAGGTAGTTTTGCATTTGCTATTTCATCCGGCATCCACTTGCAGTGTG
This sequence comes from Talpa occidentalis, assembly GCF_014898055.3. Classification (NCBI taxonomy): domain Eukaryota; kingdom Metazoa; phylum Chordata; class Mammalia; order Eulipotyphla; family Talpidae; genus Talpa; species Talpa occidentalis. The sequence continues at coordinate 72,464,878 of NW_023600993.1, read as the reverse complement.
AAGGGAAAACCAGGCTAGAAAACAATGCTGAGACATCCAGATTGAAATCCAGAGGACACCAGGCAGAGCTTTCCCTGTCTCAGGCAGTGAAGTATCCCAGTTAGAGGCAATGTTTACCACCCACTACCCACAGGGGAACCGTGTCGGTTTGGAGGTTGTGGATTGAGAGACTGTTGTCTGATTACTCTCTGAATAATCCACCGCTCCTGCCTCTCCATGTGACTGAGTTTGTTGGGAGAGCGATAGTTTGGTGTGCAGTAGCCCAAAGGTGGGGGCAGGATGGTTCCTGGCAGGACTGTAAATGTGGTTTTTCTTTTTACTTGTATTACACATTCAATCAGAGAAAGCCAAAAGATCTGGTTATTGCCTTTGAATGTTTTTTAAAATAATATCTCCCGTAGGGAATACTGATTTAGTCTGTAGATTTTTTTCCCTATCTTCTCCAATTTTCCAGTCTCTTTTCGTCATTGGCCTCAAAAATTAAATTTGCACACGTTGCCTTAGCCACTAATGTTATCCCACACTTCTTAAATATCTACTGAGCTGAATGTGACTCCTTTCACACCTGTTGTGTCTAATGTTCTTTTATGTCAGTAAAATTGCCCTCTGGGGATGTGCTGATTATCAAATTACAGCAAAAGAGATTTAAGCTAGAGAGAAGGAAGATCTTCCTTACCATGAGGTACTAAATGCTGAAAAAATTTTCAAATACTTTCTGAAATGTGCCAGGGAAATGAGCAATGAGACCACCTTGTTGGGGTTCCCCTAAAAAGTCTGTATGTACGACTCTCTTTGTGTAGTGTACCCCCCGCCCCAGAATGCCAGCCCTTACCTGAGATGCCAGGGCTTCTGCAACTGGAGGCCCTCCATGGTGATTCTTGGCATGAACTGAACATAATTGCTGACTCTCAAAATGTGTGGGGGTGGTGGTAAACGTGTATGTCTGTGAACATGTTAGGAGGGATGGAGTTGAAGGAGGTGGGGAAAAGACTTGAATAAAGAGGAGAAAGAAAAAGAAAACTGGAAATAAACTTTTTCAGAAGCCAGAGAAGCACTACAAATTGTGGACTTAGCAATATTTTTTACTGAAGTGGCTGTGCATTTGGTAGATTGCTGATCCCTTTTTGAATGAAGGGAATTTCTGCAGGGCTGATTCCTCTTGGGAAAGAATCCCTGCCCTCTCACCTCTAACTCCTGCCTTCAGGGATGTTCCATAACCAGAAATACCAATGGGTGCTCTTTTCAAACATCCCCAAGGGTCAACAGATGCCCTGCAAGACCCAGGCAAGGTCCTTTTTTCTTACCCGAAGCTCTCAAACTTCCTAGGTCCCTCCCACAGGCCAAAGAGGGTAGCCATCAGGTAGGCCTCCTCCTTCCTCACACCACAGGCTCCTGGTGTCATTTAGTGAACAAAAGTGAAAACCCAAATCATTTGGGTAAAGCTGGAGCAAGTTGAGTATGAATTGATATCAAGACTCCCCTGATTTACCTGCCTGCTTTCACCTGGGTTTACCCCACTGCCAGCCCAATTCCCTGGTGTGAATCCATGGCCAGCTAGGCACACCTGCCAAATATGCATGAGGGCAAGGTAGCCAGGGGTTCCCTGAACATGAAAGCAATGTCTGTTTCCCAGTGTTAACGATTAACCACCAGGGTTTAGCTGGCATCTATCTCTATTAACAACTCCATCATTACTGCTGACAATGAGGCTCCAGTCACAGCCTCCCTGCCTGGGAGCAAGTGCCCCAGCCACTGAGGAGCAATGCAGTGAGGAGCCGGGCCCACTTCTGAACCTCAGCCTCTTTAGGCCTCTTCCTCAGCTGTCAGATGGGGCTCACGGTAACCCTGACCTCATAGGTTGCTACTACACCAAAAATACCCGCCACCACATGTAGACAAGGTGTCCCCATTCAAAAAATATCAGCTGCCACCCCTAATCCCTGCTCTTCCTCTTGGCTATCACACCATTCCAATCTTGCTTCCAAACATATTATTACTGACCCAAAGTTACACCTGTGCAGGCAAAAAAAAAAAAAAATTATTCAAGACATGCAAGTGTTTTAAAATTCTATGATTTGCATGTGCCCACACACACCTGAACACACATGTATACATATAATTACTAATAATTTTTTTCTGTATTCTGTGTCAACCTGTACAGGTGCACATGTAGTAAAATACCATTTTAGCAAAATTTTCTGTACCATTTTCTTCAAATACCAGGTTTAACAACATACCCTCTATGGGTTTCCTTCCCTTCCTTATCTCTCTTGCTTACTCCCAGACCAGATCTTTCTGAGATCACCTTCAAGTAAATGAGTTACTTGGGAATCCCATGTTAGGAGGGCCTGATTCTAAGGGCACCTAGAGGACTGGTAGTAACATCCTTCCCCAGGATCCAGGAGGCTCTCTTAGGTGCGGTAAATCTGCATCGCTCTGAGTAAAATCATAAAATAGCATCCACTTGTGTTGATCACTGAAGGAACAATGCCCCCTCTCTCCACTGCCTCTCTATTTCTAACATTGTGATATGAGATGTTGTGGTTGTGCTTTGTGATGTTGTGATGTCATAGTGTGGTTCGAAGTGTTGGCCACAGGATGTTTTTGGCTACCCGAGTAATTCTCAGGCCCCGGCTAGTCCAGCCTTAGCCAGCACTACAGTCCCAATTCAACAGCAAAAAGTAATTAAAATTAATCTAGTATTTCCCAACATCTTTCAAATCATGGGAGCATTTCTTAGAGTTCATTTTTCTCTACTGCCCACTTTTCTCCAGCTACTCCAGGGTGTCACTCTCCCTCTTTACTTGACATCTTCCAACTCCCTGAACACCCTGCCCAAAAGCCTTTCTTTTATTCTTTCTCCATAAACTCTTTCCCCAGGTAGCTTTTAGTTATATGGATCAAATTAGCTTCTGCACATGCATTAATTTTTCTCAGAACCTCCAAAATCTCCATAGTAAAGAGAGTTTTTATTATGGGAACAGATTTGACTATGCCCCTGTAGAAGGTGCTTGAGAAGGGAGAAATGTGACTAATCTATATGTTAATATGCTTGCTCCTGCAAAACTTTCCTCCCTGGGGCATCTTTGCTAGACTCTTGAAATAGAGGCCCAATATATATTTGGGTTTTGCAGAAGCTTTCTCTGTTTTAGTTGACCCATCTTTTACTTTTCTCACAGGGACTGGTGTAGTTTTCAAAATTTCCCACTGTGTTGCCTGGCTGATCCTTGCTGTGTCCATTAGTGCCACTCTTAACACACTTGGATTTGGAAAATGGGTTAATATTCCTTTATTAGAGGTGTTTTCCTTTCACTAGCCACTGCCATCTGCTCCTCTCCACCACAACGCATCCCCTCTCTCCCTGCAAAGTCCTCTTGAGACATTTTCATTCATTGTTTTCTATTCATTTTTGCACTCAACTGTCAGAAATTTTTATGAAAGAAAAGAAATATGAAGTAACTCAAAATAGAAATAATAAAATATCCCAGCATAAAAGAGACATAGGAAATTTTTCTTGAAAAAAGAAAAAAAAAGGACACATCAACAACACATGAAAGCTTGGAAAATAACAAAAAAAAATGAATTTTTTTATAAAAGAGCTCGATGCAGGAAGGACAATTAGGTATGGCTGGGAAGATGAATAGTAACCAAATAGCTGGAGAACAGCCTGCAGCGGAGATGAAGGATATAGATCAGATGAGAAAAAAAAATGTTTGCCTGGTTCTATTTTAAGGATACTCTTTTAAAACGTGATGTGTCATTCAAATTTACTTTGATGTGCCAGACATACTCAGTGTCCATCCTGGGCTTTAGATGCGACTTAGACCATTGAGCACATTGTGAGTTCTGCCATCCAGGTTACATGCTGATTTACTTGCTTGGGATGAGCTCCCAGCAGGAGCAAAGTTCCGAATGGAAAGAAAAGGAAGGACAGAACCCTTCCAGTTCTATTTCCATCCATAATGTGGCAAAGGAGAAGCCCAGTTCTCCAACTTGGGCTCTGGTGCATTATTCTGAGGCTCTGCAGAAATAATGCTTCAGGCCTGTCCTCTCTGAGAGAGGAAGAATGTGACTAACTTCTGATGAAGAGGCACCGGAGGTCCAAAAGCCATTGGCATTGACTCATTTGTCCTCACATTTTCATTTGTCCAGGTCCCATATAGAGGGAAAACATTAGCAGCCCCTGTTTGAAAGGCAAAAGGCATCCTGCATTGTCTATGATAGGGTAATGTCAAGTGCCTATGATTGCAATGTGGGAGTTGTTTTGGCTTGTTTTGTTTTGATTTAAGTCCGGAAACAATGAGTATGTTTGTCATTTTCTAAATATTATGGCCCCAAACCATTTGTGACTGGTGGTCTTTCATCTCCACGGGACACCCCTCCCACAGTGCTGTCTGCTGGGACGCCTACAGATGTCAAAGTTCTGCCGGGTTTCTCTGAAGCCCGCCTCTGCTTTCAGCAGCTCTGAATAAGCTACAGGGCCACAATTTACTTCTATTGTCATTTCTTCAGAGAGACAGAGAGAAATACATCTGCTGCTTTAGACGAGAAGCCCATGGGAAGAGCACACGTACAATCAGAACAGCCCAGTGCAGGATCATACAATTCAGCTGTAATCAGAAGGGGGAGAAATAAGAGAAAGGAAAAAACAGTCCCCATCTGATTATGTGCAATGTTCAGTTCTGAGCCAGTATTTGAGAAAAGAGCATGCTGTTAACTTTGTGACAAAAACATTTATTCTTTTTTCATCAAATTGGATATAGTCAACCAAGAATCAATCACTAGCAGATCTTTAAAAAGTTAATGGTAAGCGGGCGGGAACTGGATTCTGATGATAAAAATGACATTTTTTGTGTGTGGGCTCCTGTAACACTCTATTGTAAATAAGCTGCACCCCTAGAAGAAGTTGGAGGGGAGAATTAAGAGCAAAGAGCTCATATCGAATTAGCCTTTGCTTTGTAATCAGCCACCATCAAGGCTTAGAAGTTTCCAACAAGCATTTAGTAGCATATGATCCTCTGGGTCAGCAATTAGGTCTGGGCTCAGCTGGCAGATCTTCCGTTTGCCTTGTCTGGAGTCACTCATGTGGGTGCTGTCAGCTGGTGGTTGGGATATGATTGGTCTCAATGGTCTCACTTGTTTGAGGTTTGGCACTGGCTGCGTCTGCCATGGGAAGTGGGGGCATCCTAAATAATCACATGGAGCAACCCCCTTCGTGCCTCAAAACCCCTCCTTGTCCTCAAGTCCAGCCCTCCCAGGCTGGGTGGTGCACCATGGAGTCAGGGTGTTTGTCCTGTGGATAGGTGCTGCACTCTGTGCACGGACACTCCCCTATTCTGCCTGGCTAACTCCCTGCTACTTCAGTCTTCATGCCCACCTTTCTTGGGGGTACTTTCCGAGAGCACTAGCAGGTCAGATCTCATGTAACTGAACATATAATAGCTTTCCTTCAAACAGTACAACCCCTTTTAGTTGTACTTTTAGTCACATACCTCCCATGAATTCCTCCCAGAGGTCAAGGCCATGTCTACTTCTGCTGTCCCCTGTATGCTTAGCGCCAAGAGATCCAGCATATTTTAGGCACCAAATAAATAACTGTTGATAAAATGAATGAATGCATTCTAAACTAGTTCCATTTAGATTTTATCCAAATCACAAGGTTTGTTAATAGTTAAAGACATGGTCATTTTGGCTCAGAGGAAAGGCAGCCCAGATTTTTAATGAGACCCTCTCCTCTCATGTCAGATATTAAAATAACACACCTGAGGTCCCTTGATTTCACATTCTCCCCTCTCAAAGTTTTTAAACATGAACTTTTTTTTTAAAGATTTATTTATTCATGCATACAAGAACTGGGGGACAGGCCAAATGTGCAGGAGGGTGAGATGATTCACCAGAGACAGAGCAGGGAACAGAACACGCAGAAGGACCGAAATACACTGCTGAGGGAAGCAGCGGGCAAGACAGGAGAGGTCTGCCACAACGAGTGGGTATCTCCCCAGCCGGCCAGGATTGAATCCACTCTGCAGAGGCTGCGGACAGCTTCGCAGCACTGTGCTCAACCACCTGCGCCACCAGGGAGGCCTTTCTTTTTATTTTTATTTTTTAACTTTTCAGTGTATTCTACCTTAGGCATGTATCAGTTAACTGTTGCTGCATAACAAATCTCTCCAAAGCTCAGGGACAAAAAAATAACAATCATTGAATATTGTTCAGTCATTTGTGAGGTGGTTGTCGTGGGGTCAGCTGATCTCAGCCAGTATCCACTGAGAGTGACTAAGTGCTCCATGTCATTCTCACCCTTCTGGCACCACTGGGACAGCCCAGTGATGTTCTTCTCATGGCAGTGACAAAGGCAGAAGAGGCCACAGTGAAGCTATAACAAGGGTATGGATCCAGGGAAAGGTGGAAAATCAAGGCTAGGCCCTCCCTGGTGGCACAGGGGTTAAAGACAGCATTATCAAGCCATTGCCAGCCACTGCATCGCGAGTTCCATCCCTGGCCAGGGAGCTACCCACATGGTGCAGCAGACCCCTCCTGTCTCACCCACTGTCCTCTCAGCAGTGCATTTTAGTAGATCTCCCTGTTCTGTTCCCCACTTTGTCTCTGGGGAACGCTCTCACCTTCCTGTACTTCTAACCTGTACTCCAGTTCTTCTATGCATAAATAAATAAATCTTAAAAAAAAAAAAAAGAAAAAGCCAACAATGCAATCTACCATTTGAGTCAATTAAATGATGAGATGCTTTTAGAAAAACAAATGGTCAAATGACAGCATATCCTTAGTTAGTGTGTGGGTTTAGATTTCTTTGAAAAGCAGTACCCTCAGAGGACCAACAGCAAGAAAAGTCTAAAAGTTGTCACAACCAATTGTCAACAAAAATAAACATGACAAAAAATACATAATGTATAATTCTGCTGAGATGAGAGAGAAAAAAGACATTAGGGAAAATCAAAATAAAGTATGAGCTTTAGTTAATAATAAAGCTTAGCTGTGAGAAATATAGCATGTGAATGTTGTGTCGACAATAAGGAAACTGGGGAGTACTGGTAACTGTACTTTTGACTTTTGATTGTAAACCTATTCTAAAAAAAATATTTAATTGAAAAATCAGGCAGAGATGGATTATGGTTTATGATAGCAAGAATCATTCTTTGTGTCAATTCATCAATTGTTTAACCCTATTACTTTGTTACAAATGTCAGATTTGCTGCCTGGGGGTGGGGGGAAGTCACTTTTCTTAGACTACAGGGCCAAAAATCATACTCATGTGAAATATAGACTGGCAGAAGGGTTGGATGTACCTGGAGAGGGCTCCTGCCAGAGCACCTGTCAACAAGGTAGGACCAGCAGCTGGAGGCCCGCAGCCTCCTGGGGCTTGGTGCTTTCTGCCCCAGCTCCGAAGTGCCTTTCCTTTGGACTCTGTCTAGCCTCTCTGCACATATGCCCTCTATTCATTCCTCTCCTTCCTCTGTGTCCTTATCCGATACATAAAGTCAAACCATATATGCTCTAGACCCAACACAAAACATCTATGATTTTGGAGTAACACAATGTTAACAGGCTAATTTAAAAATTAATAGCTATAATGGGATCAAGGTAGACCATTTCAATTTCATTTATTCTTCAAAATCTAACTTAAATCCCACCTCCTTCCAAGTAAACTTCCTTGACTGCAATTGCCTCCAGCAATTGCCAGTAATGATCACTTCTATCTCCTAACCATACAGCTTTTGTTAGGGCATTTCAACCTAACTGCAAGTTCCTTGAAGGCAAGGACCTGCTTGAATACATCCTGTATCCTCCACAAAGATTTGACAAAATTTAAGGTGTGTGCCCCCACCCCTTAAAATAACCAAGAAAGGACCGATGCTCTGCACCCCTTCCCTGGGATAGAGCAGACTGTCTGAGTTTGCCTGCAACTCACTGGCATAACTTGCTGCTATGGCAACGTGGCATCCCTCAAGTAGACCACACTCCATGGAGTCATGGAGCAGCTGCTACTGCTGGTCTCAACCAGTGCCATTTCTGCTTCCCTGAATTTCATATTGGCTGGGATAATAACACAAATTAAGGTACTTGCTGGTTTCTATTACCATTTTTTTGGTAAGTCATTTTTTCCAAATTCATGCATGGGAAAGATTGTCAGCAAACATACCATTTATTTCACTGAGAAAAAGCTTTAAATGCTCAGTCATGTTTTCCTAATACAATTCAGTGCTTCCAAATTTATTTACTGCTGCCTCAATAAATCCAAGTAAATCATGCTTTTATACACACATGCTATGCCTGTATTGAGAAAAGATTTGTTAATAGGCTGTATTTCTTGAGTCCTGAGTCTAACTATACACCTAGAGCAATTGTACTGAAATTCTAGTCAATAACGAAATGAATGCTAGCCAAAAATACTTCATTCTTCAATGAGTTCTAATTTAGGGATGGCACAGAGATGGAAAAACAAAACAGGGAATAGGGAACTTAAGCTTACCATCCATTCTCTAAAATTTAATTTCTAAATAGTAGTTATAAAGTTTTTTTTTTAATTTGGTTATTTTTAAATTTGGGTTTATTACAAATTTGGAGATATAATTACCTTTTTTCCTCCAGCCTCTCCCAGAGAAGGTTTTAGAGTCAGCATTTGTGCATATAAACATAATAGTTTCTTCACCACATATATATATTAATAAGAATGTGTGCATGTATATAAGCTTGTTTATATATATATATGTAAGTGTATACACATATATCTACAGATGTATGTCTAATTATTATAAATACTATAAATTTTTACATTATATAATATATAAAAACTTAAAATTTAAATTACATTTTATTTCTATTTAATGGCACAAATAAAATTATTAAGTAATATTTAATGATATAATTTGATATATGTTCCATGTGTCATATGCCAAATCATATATAATCTAACATAGTATATATAATTTAAATATATACAGACATCTGTAATGCACATAACTAACTGAGACTTTACATGTTAGAGTATTTTACTGATTACACTGAGCATTTGGTAAAGGGAAGGAACGCACAAGGGAAAAGGAAGAGGAGGGAAGAAGGTGAGCTCAAAGCTGGAAATGATTTTGGAAATCATCTTCCAGACCACCACTCTGTTTTATCATTTGGAAGATGAAATCCAAAGGGAATACTAACTTGCCCAACATCACACAACCAAACTGTAGTTGAGATGTGAGCAAAATGGTGAGGCCAAAGCAAAACGGCTGGGTTTCTGTTTGGAGTGTGGAAAATCATGTAATAACATGCAAAGACTCCAGTGTACACACCTAATGTCAATTATCAAATCTTGGGGGCAGCCCAGCAAACAGCAGAACTAAGACACCCTGTAGGCTCTCCGCCCTTCCCACCGCCAGGCTGGTGAATTATAGTCTGTTGGTTTCCAGGACCGTGGTTGCTATTTTGTTCTGCAGTTCCATTAGCAGGTTGAGAATCATGGGCTGGCTTTTTAATTAAATATAATAATAATTAAAGGAGTAAACACAGTGTTGACTAGGAACAAACCATTATTCTTCCTTAATCACTTAGGCTGAGCAATTTATCTTTGTATTTGGCAAACTCTCAAAAGGAATAAATCAATGTTAAATTTGAAATTCAATGACTCGGAAGTTTTTGGAGAAAAATAAACCACCTAAGGCATACAAAAAGGCAAGGGCTGAGATGAAATGTGATGTTTTACAAGTTGCAATGTTCAAATAGTGGAAAGAGTTATGATAAATATTGCTAGTTATATATGAGCAAGCCCAAACACGTTAACTTCTTTACGTCATCTTTTTAATATTTTGATGTTGATCTCATAAATATGTCCCCAATTATCCAAAAGCAAACTCATTTGATAAGGAGAGTTTGTTGCTAAAAAACATATACACAGTTTCAAAAACTATATACCTGTTTCTCTGTGTGCTTTGCTAATACTTAAGGTTTCAGAGATTTAAAATGCCTGGTACCTAGAATCAAGTGCATATAATGCTCCAAAACAAATGGTTATCAAGTTTGAAAACTGTACCCTTACAACCAAAATGGGCATAGCTTTGTGGCAGATAAAACAAAATTGCACATATTAACTCATTTGTTTCTATCTTGCTCTGTGTTCCTAAAACTCACAGAAGTAATTTACAAATAAATGTTTCTTGTATACAGGGGAAAAAAATTCACCTCTATATCAAGTCCTTCTTTTGTCATCATACCGTAGAGATGACCATTATCATTAGGTTGGTATATACCCTTCCAGAACAGTGATGTCTTAAAGAATATGACATGAACCATAAATGTGTACATTATTTAAATATTAAATAGCAACACTTAAAAAATGCAAACAAAATGTGAAATTAATTTTAATGATAATTCATTTTATGTAACCCAATGTATCCCAAACACACTTCTTTTCTCCTATTATCAAAACCTCCCCAGTGTAATGATGACCGTAGCTCATACTTACTGAGCAGTTACAATAGTCTAAGCCCTGTTCTGAACTCTTTGCATCTGTCACCTTATTCACAATAGTCCTATGATGTTATATATTAGTCAGCTATTTCTGTATAACAAATAAGCTTGCATTGATCACAAAATAATAAGATAAATGAATGAAACTTGAATCTAACTCTTGGCTTAGAACCATGACAGGCTAAGACTACCTCAGATTAACTAGCTAATGGCCAAATCATATGTACATTAATGAACACTCATTCCTGGGTGGAATCTCATCTCATGGGGGTTTCTTTAGAGCAGTGGTTCTCAACATTTGGTCCCCTAGACCAGCAAGCTAAAATTACTTAAGAATCTGATAAAAATACAAATTCTCAAGCCTCACCCAGAACTAGAGAATCAAAATTCTGGGTGTGGGACCCAGCAATTTGTATTGAAACAAGCTTTCCAGAGGCTTCTGATGTGGCTTCTAAATTTTAAGGAGCACTGATCTAAGGGATTCTGAGAACACAAAGAAAGATGTCTGTGTGCAGCCCTCACCATCACCGACTTGCTAAAGGTTAATGGTTTTCTGCTGCGGCTTTCACACTCTTGGATTCATGAACTCTGCCTTTATTTTACGGTATGTACCTTTGTTGGGTTTGTTCTGAGTCTTAGCCTTCATCCTACAAAGAGACAAAGAGGATCCTCCCTCATCTTATCTTTGGCTTTGGTTTCTCTGGAGATGGAAAGTTTGCATTATTTCTCTTTTGAAAAGTATGTAAATCATCCTGGATTCAATTCTCTTTTTCTCTTTTGCCACAAAGAATATTAATGAGATATTTAACAAAATTTGATTAAGGTGTGGACATTAGGTAATACTTTATCTTTGTGAATTTCCTGATTTTCACAATTGAAATGTGGTTATGTAAGAAAATGTGATTGTTTTTAGGAAACACACTGACATATATAAAAGAGGTACCCTATTTTCAACTTACTTTCTAATGGTTCAGAAAAAAAATGTGTGTGTGTGTGTGTAGAGGAAGAATAAAAAAAGCAAATGTGGCAAAATGTGGGTGTTTGCGCAATTTGAGTGATGAGTATGTGGGACTTCTGTGCATCATTTCCCCAATTTTTTCTATTTCAAAATAAAAGTCTAGAAATAAAAAGCAAATAGAGCCACCATGATGTATGCTCCAGATGTAAGTAACTGACTTACAATAGAATCTCATGGTTCACATTCTACCATGTTTGGGGCCACAGATTTGTCCCAGATGTGTGGATGCTGCGGACAGAGGATAGATGCCAGGTACGGGGAGGACAGGAGCCCATGATCATCACTGCTAGAAAGGTCACGCTGCCCTCCAAATTCCATGGCATGTGTTGTCTGTAATGTTAGTTTGCCAGTATTTAGAAGTGATTTAAAAGCAAAGCCTCTGAAGCCAAACTCCAGTGTTCAAATCCCACCTACCTACTTTCTACCTGTGAGTTCAGGCAAGCCCGTGAGAATTCATCAGTAAAATGGGTGGTAATTAGCAAATGGGATTAAATAAGTGTATCATGCTAAAAACTGTACTGAACACAGGTTAAGTTATTCAGTAAATGTCTACTATTGTCAGTATTCTCATACATGTTTTCATTATAAGTCACTTTGTAAATGTATGTGTATCTATAGCAAGTTCACAGTATGATAAAGGGTGTCTGGTTCACTCTCACACTTCACACCTAATGAAACAGACACCTAGGAGGTTATATAACTTGCCAGTGGTATCCCAGCTTGTCAGTATTTCTTACCAGCTTAGTTCATTTGTGCCTGAAATCATGCCTGCCAGCACATGGGTTATGAGGGGCACTGTTACCAGCCCTCTGATTTTCTAGAGAAGGTTTTGTTGGGGGTAACAGCTTTGCCTTGGATACCAGGCACCTCCTGAAGTGGGAATAGTATTCTCACCAGTATGATCAGAATAAGAAATTGCCAGGTATGGCAGAAATACTGAACTTTAATTAATTTTTAAGACAATGGGAAGAAGCACTGTGCAGTGAGTCAGAAAGCTGTAGCTTTAAAGTTAGTTGGGCAAATCACTTAACTTCTCCAGATCCCAGTTTCTGCATGCACAGGTTCCAGTATCAACATTTCTGCCCCAGTGTGATGACAAAGATCAGATATGACAGCTACTGTGGATGTCTAGGGACTTGGTGGTCGATGATTATTGGTTCTTTGCTCCAAAAAAGAAGAATGATAGATGTTTGGCAGAGGAGCTGATGGTTAAGATAGAGCTGACAGGGGTGTGGGGGGCACCTCATTCTTAACCACCTTCATGTTAAGAAAGTCATAATTTTCTATAAAATGGAGATGGGGCCAATGAGGGAGGCATACAATATTGGGAAGAAAAGCTCCCAAGGTTTGTACGCTTAGACAAGTCAAGAGAACCTAGACTCAAGGAATTTTTTCCTTCCTATCCTTGGGGGCCTGGAATGAAAAGAGTCCCCATCAACTGGATCTTCAAGGAAGCATATAAAATAGCAGTATTTCACTTTTTAAAAAAAAAAAAAAAAGGTTTATTTTTATTTATTTATGCATACAAGAACTGGGCTGCAGACCAGAAGTACAGGGAGTGAAAGGATTCACCAGATATGGAGTGGGGAGCAGAATAGGCAGAACTACTGAAATATACTGCTGAAGGGAGCAGCGGTGAGACAGGAGAGGTCTGCTGTGCCATGTGGGCCAGCTCCCTGAGTGGGGATCAAACTCATGCTGCAGTGGCTGCGGATAGCTTGATAGCAATGAGACTTTAACCCCTGTGCCACCAGGGAGACCCTATTTCACTTTTTTTTTATTTACACATTTTCAGTCATGTTGTTAACCCCTGTAATTAACCAACTAATTAGAAGGGTGTTATGTTCTAGAATCAAGAGCATTGGTTTAAGACTGAGACAAATCTGGTATTGAACTGCAATGTTAAAATTATATGACTTTGAGCAAGTTACTTGAGCTTTGTGAGGCTCAATTCTTACTCATACAGTTGTGGTGAATCTTGCTGATGGTGATGAATGATGCTAGGTAACAAATTACCCCCAAATGTAGAGAAGTAAAACTTGACTCGCTTACTATTTTGTGGGTCAGGAATTTGGGATGAACTCAGTAATTTCTGCTTGGGGCCTGGCATGGCTGAAGTCAGGTGGGCCCCTCTTGTGATGACAGGCTGAGAGCACCTGCTCCTGGCCCTCTAGCAGGGTGGTCTCAGGGTGACTAGACTTCACATAAGGTGTCTGACTCCCCTAGATCAAAAGAACCAGGTGAACATTTCTGATCTAGTATTGGAAGTCAGATAGCATCACATGGTCTGCTGGTTAACTCAGTCACAAGCCCACTTGGAGCAGGGAGAGGGACGCAGTCCCTGCCTCTTGATGGAAAAGCCATCACAGAATTTACACATGGGCTTTAAAGCTCCTGCAATAACTGTACCATGTGATAAGATCATTCATAATACTAGACATGCAGTAATTGTCCAGTGTTTTGCATATTAAGATTTGTATAATTACTGGCTTATAGCAGGGTACTCAGGTGCTGTTTCCCATCTGTTGGACAGATGCATATTTTAGAAAAGAAACGCAGGGAGTTGGTGTCATTTCTTCAAGCCACAGTTTTCCAGAAACAGAATCACTTGAATCCAGGTTAGTAACAGTAGGGCACCACCAACTACTTACATGAACCGACAGCAAGCCTTCTCAGGTCCTGAAGATCCCTTGATCTCCTGCTTTCCTCCCCAGTGCTGTGTGAATGTCACTGAATGGCGAGAAGCTATCTAAATGGGCAGAGGTATTGATTTTCTTTTCTACCTTTTTTTTTTTGGAAAGCTCTTAGCTTACCAGATGCTGAGCAAACATCGGGAAAATGGCCACCATGTAGAAACAGATCAAGTAAGGAGCAACAAAGGCAGTTATGACTTTCTGAATGTGAAGGTGGTTAATCATCAGGTGCCGCCACACCCACACTCACACTCTGGTTTTTGATTAAACAGTGCATACCATTGTTCACACATTGTTATTTGCCAAGTGATTATACAGCTCACCCAGATGATACTAAGTAGCATCATGTAAAATATTTCCAACTAGTCCAGGTTGAGGAACACTAACTGGTGACAGAGGCAAAGTGTTAACAAGTAGGGCCTCCCCGGGGGCGCAGTGGTTGAGCACTGGGTTGCGAAGCTGCCCGCAGCCTCTGAAGCGCCTGTTCAATCCCCGGCTGCTCCCCGGCCACCAGAGGAGGGTCCCACATGGCGCGCAGACCTCTCCTGCCACCCGCTGCTCCCCTCAGCAGTGTACTTCGGTCCTTCTGTCTGCTCTGCTCCCCGCTCTGGCTCTGGTGAATTCTCTCACCCTCCCGCACTTCTGACTGTACCCAGTGCTTATATAAAATAAATAAAAATAAATCTTAAAAAAAAAATCTAAAATCCTTTAAAAGAAAAAAATAGTGTTAACAAGTAGTTCTGTGCATTTCCAAGGATGGGGGATTGAATTCTAGGTGTTCGAGGCCAAAATTGTTTATACCCTGAAAATGATGCATACAGTCTGTCTTAATCAATCTCTGTGGTGACAGATAAACACAGGATTTCTTTAATAGGAAAGACATTCAAGAAACCACCCATCAACCCCATCTTGCTAATGACATACAGAGAAACTGAGGAATGGTTATCTCTGCTCAGTTGAAAAAGAAAAAAAAAAAGAAACAGGGTTCCCTTAGGCAGTCAAAAGGATTGGAAATCACCTGTAACTCACACCACTGCAAGGAAACCTATGACTAAGAGAGGAAAATGGAGTGCAAAGATTTTTTTCCCAATCAGTGGGGTGTCTCTGTTTTGGTTAATGTCTTTTTTTGCCGTACAGAAGCTCTTCAGTTTGCTGTAATCCCAGGAGTTTATCTTTGCCTTCACTGTCACTGCTTTGGGGGATGAGTCTTTAAAGATGTTTCTGAGATGTATGTCTTGTAGTGTTTTACCTATGTTTTCTTCTATATATTTTATGGTTTCACATCTTATGTCCAGTTCTTTTATCCATTTTGACAGTCTTCACAAGGAATTTAATAATAAACGCACTATCTCAGTTGGAAACAGCAGCAATAATCTTTCACTAATTCATTGAGGAAAATGGAGATGGGAAGAAAATAAATTTGGTTTTAATATATTTAATAATGACTTAAAATGGTAAAATTATGAAAGAAGCATGAAAAATAGATGTGCCGTTATTCAGATGGCTCATGTTTTTAAAGAGAAACATCATTCTGTGAAAATGGAGATTTTTGTTTGCTTTAAAAAAAAAGAGAGAGAGAGGAAAATGGCCTCAGTAAGTTGGTGTTCCCTTCCCAACATGCATTCCCAGAGAACATGCTTCAAGGAACAGACGAAGAGCTCCAAAGAGTGGTACTTTCAAATGATTTCACCAGATTTTCTGAATTTAAATGGATTTTTGCTCTCCACAGAATATGGCAATCACCATAGTGGGACATCACTCTTGGGCTTAGTTTTAGGTTTTTGCAGTGTTCTTGATGAAAATACCATGGAAGGGCACGTTGCCAACCTGTGGCTTTGGAATATATTTTCAGTACTTATTTGGAAGAACATCCATTTTACCTCCAACTATAGATGAGAACAGGATGCAGTGATTCCATTTCAAACCAGAAAACAAAGTTTGCTTTTCTATGTAAACTCTAGAAAGGAACAAAAAAAGAAAGTCACTTTGTCTTACCTTACAAAGATGGAATCCATTGTTTTCTCTGAAATGAAGGATATAATTGTTTAAGAGCATTGAGAAAGTAGAAAAAAGGAAAATAAGTTTTAAGTGTCTCTTTTCTGCAGATGAGTCCCCAGGTTCAAAGACAGGAAACCGTGGGTGAGACATTCATTGGATTCCCGCTGTCCATGCCTCGCTGTCCCGGAATCCAGGGAATCCCTGAGGTTCTTTCTTAGAGAAACTTAATTTTTTGTTTTTACTGTTATTGCTCTAAAGTGACTTCTTGGCTATTCTGTTGGGTTTCTTTTAGAAGAGTAGCAACCCAGAAAAAGATTCCTTTTCTCCTCAATACAGTTTTCATTGTTGAAAAAAATGGAATAAATATTGAGTTCTTATGGCACATTGAGCACTTCTTGAATCTGAGAAAACAAGGGGGACATTGCTCCCACTTTCAAGGAGCTTTGATTGTGACTGGAAGGGCCTCATTCACAGAACGATTACGAGATGATGTTGCAATTCAAAAAGAAAATATTCTCTAAACTCCAGTGAATATAGGTTGACTCAAATTGATAACAGAATTTTGAGAAAATGACTTAAAATTCAAGGAAGCACTCCTAGAAAGGTTATAAGGATATTCATGTCATATGTTCCTTTTGTTTTATTTTTTTGTTTTTTGTTAAAGATTTATTTATTTTTTATTTATATAAGCACCGGGTACAGTCAGAAGCGCGGGAGGATGGGAGAATTCACCAAAGCCAGCAGAAGGGAGCAGAGCAGGCAGAAGGACCGAAGTATACTGCTGAGGGGAGCAGCGGGCGGCAGGAGAGGTCTGCGCACCATGTGGGACAATCCTCCGGTGGCCGGGGAGCAGCCGGGACTTGAACCAGCGCTGCAGAGTCTGCGGGCAACTTTGCAACCCGGCGTTCAACCGCTGGGCCACCAAGGGAGGCCCCCTCATATGTTCCTTTTGAAGTGGCTTTGCTGAACACCATAATACTTGCCATGTATTTTCCATCAAGAATATCACACATTTTTTGGGAAATCTGCCCTGCAATTAAAATGACAAGACTCTCCTCTAACAAGCTTCTTGGAGCTACAAAGCACTTTCAGATTTTACTAGTCGGCTGCATAGAAGTGACCAAATGTCACAGTACAATATAAAGGATGATGCAACAATTTAAAATGCTGAGTAGGCTTCGGTAACTACCTGGCTTGTGACCCGGTGACTCTCTTTGCTTGTTTAACTGTAAAATGATCCAGTTCATGTTTGGAAGTGGGGAAAATAGTGAACAGAAATTATGCTCCATAAGGAAATAATGATGGGTAGTTCACACATGGAAAGAAGGTAGTGCAGGTGGTGCCCACTGTCCCATAAATGCAAGAATAATTTGAAAATAATTGTCTTTTTCTCTGAATCCTGGACAAAATATATTATTAGAACTGGCTTTGTTTTCCTCAAAGAATTACAGTTTAATGGTGGACAAAATACCAAAATGCAGGAAATGGCCAATGATCTGGTGCTAATTGACTATTTGAGTACCAACTGTGTGGTTTAAACTATCTATTTGCAAGGGAGTCACCAAAAACAATGATGTGTGCTCTCAGGAAATGTAGCCGATATTAAAGGATGGGAAGGGTATGGGGAGATGGTTTGTATGTTGATATGAAGACATTGAGAGTGAAGGAACATGCCCTGGGCAGGGGACACATGGACATGTGGGTATTTATAAGGGCACCAGCCTAGCTGGGTCATAGTGGAGAGAAGGTGGTGTGAAAATGTAGGCTGGGCCATACTCTGGCACCTAAAAGTCTAGGCTAACATGTCACTGCATTCATTCTACAGAAAGGTAAACGTGCTTGTGAGACAGACAAGCATCTATAATTTAGACATTTGAGAGAGTGAAAGTAATTTCCCTAGTTGATCTTCTGTGTCACCTACAAATCTCTGGTTGTGGAGAGGAAATGAGCAAGGCATGAAACGTGTGGGGCCAAGGAAATGAATGTTCATTTGGCCTGATCTATCTGTAACGATAATTTTAACATCTTATGCAGTCCTCAGCCTTGGAGTTACACCCAATCTTTTAGTCCCCAGAAATAATGCGAGATAAGCCATCCCTCTGTGCCCTCTCCAAATTCCTGACCCATAGAATCAGTAAACTTAAGGAAATAGTGGCGGTAAGCCACTGTGTTCTGGGGGCATTTTGAGAGCAGCCATAGAAGTTGCAATACAAACGCAGACCTCTCACCTGTCTCTATTTCCTTCTTGGCTTCTGCCATTTACTGTTGTAGAAAGGATTTAATGCAGTAAGATTTCTTTTTATTTCTCTGGTTTACATGTATTTTTTTCCTGCTTGGAGGCTTCTGAGATTTTGTTAACTATTCCCTGGAATCTAGCTAAGTATAGATTGACATTATTAGTCTTACCTAGATTGTGGCAAAACTTTACATCTATTTACTCATGTAAATTCATTCCAATGGTTCTGAACTTCCTCACCACCCTTCCTCCCAGGAGACTGTTAGCAACATTTCTAAACTGAGACTCTAGGCCCCTGGTAAGTTTGAGAACAGTCCTCTAATTGTGTGTAGTGTTATCACTGCAGCAGAATAGTGTCCAGAATAAAGTCCAGCAGCATCTATGGGAGGACTTACGGGCTCAGTTTACTTTTGCTTAAAGTGAATACTAACCATGGAAGGATCTAGAGTTAATACCTTGGCCCTCAGGGCCCCCCCTGGTGGTGCAGGCAGTTGAGCGCCGCACTGTGAAGCTGTCTGCAGCCTCTGCAGCGCTGGTTCGATCCCGGCCACCCGGAGAGGGTCTCATATGGCGCGGCAGACCTCTCCTGCCTTGCCCGCTCCTCCCCTGAGCAGTGTATTTTGTCAGTCTGCCTGTTCAGTTCTCCGCTCTGTCTCTGGTGAATCCTCTCACCCTCCTGCGCATCTGGCCTGTACCCTGGCTCTTGTATAAATAAATAAATCTTCAAAAAATAAATAAATGAAAAATACTGTGGCTCTCATAGAACCTAAAACTCAACATTTGTGCTTTACAATATCCTTTCAGTGCTCTCCCCGCCCCACCACCCTCCTACCTGCCGCTGCCTGTTGTGTGCACACCCCTTCCTTCCACCGCTTTCTGGCTATTAATTCTTAATTTGTCATCCCAAATGCTGGCATCCATAAACACAGATGAGACCTGAAAACTCACCCTTTATCTTTTCCCCTTGAGACATATCAGTAGGATGCCCCCATGAACTATTTGTCTGACTTTGAACTAGTAAATTTGCACTAGTAGCAATTGTATTAGAAATCAGTAAGATTTGCTAGAGAATGCATTCAGGAACTGAACATTCTTTTACCTGTAGTTGTAATTTTCAAGTCAGCATGTGAAATTTCCCCATACAGATAAAGACAAGCCAAATATTTCAATACTAGGATGTTCATTTAGAATCATGTGTATTTTCCTTCATGTTCAGAATTTACCTAGTGAAAATTTACTAAACATTCAGAATAAACTCAGTGAAAACTCAAGAATATAATTATTCTTATCCAAATGGAAATGTATAGCAAACTGAGATTAGAAGAGATAATGTCACTGTATCTGTCACCTATGATAACAAAAATGTTGCTTAACAAGTGGCCAGAGTTCAGAGGCATTCAACACTAAACATATTTTTTGCGTCTGCACATCAGTGGGCTGACTGACACACTCTGTGTTGACCTACAAAGTGAAAACACTTGGGCCAGATGGGGACCCTCCATTTCATGTGTCTTTTTTTTTAAAGATTTATTTATTTATGCATACAAGAACTGGGGTACAGGCCACAGGTGTGGGGGGTGAGAACATTCACCAGAGACAGCGTGGGGTGAAGAACAGGCAGATCGACTGAAATACACTGCTGAGGGGAGCATTGGGTGAGTCAGGAGAGGTCTGCTGCGCTTTGTGGGTAGCTCCCTGGCCGGGGATCAGATTCATGCTGCAGTGGCTGTGGATATCTTCATAGGTTGTGTCCTGACCCCTTGTGCCACCTAGGGAAGCCCTTCATGTGTCTTTTACTCTTTGGGTCCAATGGACCTCACTGGGCATATTCTTGTCACAGCCATGATGGAAATGCAGAAGGCAGGGATGGCAAGTACACTTCTTCCAACATAAATTCAAAGTAATTCAAATGGCCAAACTCAATATGGATGAAACAAAGAAATATACTCCTTTAAGGGAAGTGGGGAATGGAGGAGCGCACAAATCCAAATAGTGTAATCCAACTGTTAAAAGCTTCTGAAAAAGGTCTTGGAGACCTTGTGCCCCACCGTGTCACCAGCTGGAACCCTCAGTAGACGCTGCCTGTCTGAGATTCACCGCTTGCAGTCTACTCCATGAGCCGGGTTTGCACATCTCCAGTTTCTCAGACATGATGTTTCTCATGTTTGTTATCACCTAAGCCCCCTCCTTCTGGACACAAAGCTTGCCTGTGTCATCTTTTTTTTTTTTTTTAGATTTATTTATTTATGCATACAAGAGCTGGGGTACAGGCCAGAGGTGTGGGTGGTGAGAGGATTCACCAGAGAGAGTGGGGGAGCAGAACAGACAGATCTACTGAAATACACTGCTGAGGGTCTGCCATGCCATGTGGGCTGCTCCCTGGCCGGCTGGGTAGCGAACTCGTGCTGCAGTGGCTGGCAATAGCTGGCTAGCCCGTCTTTAACCCCTGTGCCACCAGGGAGGACCTGCCTGTGTCATCTTGTAAGTGGACTCCACAACTGGAAAAGCTCATATCCAGGTGTTGTCTTACCAGTTATCTCTAAAACATCTGCTTTTCCCTTCATCTGGGACACTACTTCTCCTATAGGTCCAGAGTTTGAATTTACTCTTTTAGCCACTGGTATTAACTATTATTATTCTTTCACATTAAACTGGTAGTCAGCTAAAACCTTTCCTTGCCATCAAAGCACTCTTCTCTTTTCTATAATTGTACAATTGACTTTTTAACCTAAAAATTATATTTTGCATCAATATGTTCTTTTTTTAAGATTTATTTATTTATGCATACAAGAACTTCATACAGGCCAAAGGTGTGGGGGGTGAGTGGACTCACCATAGACAGAGCGGGGAACAGAACAGGCAGACTGACTGAAATACACTGCTGAGGTGAGCCGCGGGCAAGGCAGGAGAGAGCTGCTGTGCCATGTGGGTTGCTCCCTGGCCGGCTGGGGATCGAACTTGTGCTGCAGGGGCTGCCGATAGCTTCATAACGCAGTGCTTAACCCCTTGCACCACCAGGGAGGCTCCTACATCAATATGTTCTTGCCAAACTTTGTTTAGCTGATATAAACCCACCAATTCAAACTGTTAACATCTTTTGGGGTGCTAACCCTCATCCATAACCTCATCATTCCTCCTGAATCAGTGGCATGTGTCAACTGTTCATAGAAAGAATTCTGATCACTCCTAGTAAGAACTTTTTACCACTAAATAAGGATCCCATCATCAACAATTTGCCAACTATGGTTCATCCAATGTTTCTTTTTCTGAAAAATTCTGAGTGCTCTGTACGTCCATCAAAATTCCTTCATCCCTGCACCGATATCTCTAGTAGAAGTAGCCAACAATCAGCTTCATATTGCAGTATGAATATTAGCTCCCTGGCTGCCCGCAGTTGGGAGAATAAAGGCCCCCAAAGTTGTCCGCATCCTAATCCCTAGAGCCTGTGACTATGGTACATGGCAAGCAGTAATTCAGGGTGTCAGTCAGCTGACTTCAAGACAGGGAGATTACCCTGGATTGTCTAGGTTGGCTATCACAAAGGTTTTTATAAGAGGGAGGCAAAAGATGAGGTCAGAGTAACACTATGGAAGAAGAATTTAACCTAGTGTTGCTGCCTTTGAAGCTGGAGGAAGGGGACCAGGGATTTGAGAAAGTAGCCTGTAAAAGACAGAAAAGGCAAGGAGATGTAATATTTTCTAGAGTCTTTGGAAGCAATGTGGCCCTGTGACACCTTGATTTTAGACCTCTGACCTCCAGGACTGTAAGAAAATAAATTTATGTTGTTAGCAACTAAATATTGGTAATTTATTTCAGTAGCCATAGAAAAATAAGACACTACAGAATGAAAGGCTGTTTCCTCTGGCATTTCTCAGAGGGCAGATCGAAGTGCACGGTTGGTTCCATACCCTGCAGCAGCACTATAGCAAATCCAATCCATTACTTTCTTCATTTGTTCTGCACCACTGTGCTGGGGCTCATTAACACCCCATCACTGAATGCTCGTGTATAAGAAATCTGTTAAGAATGAATCGCTCTGACCTTTATTCCTTGTTGGTGTTTGGTCATTCGTGGACTGCTTGGCTTGACATCAGAATGACTACCTCCAGCTGCCTGGTGTGGGGGAGGCACAGTTACCAGCTCCCAAATATTTCAGACATATGCCAATTGCAATTTCAACACGTATTTTCTTTTCCACTCTGTCAAACTGGAATTGTTCCATTGGCAACTAATGAAATATCAATAGGAGGAAAGAATTGACAGGGCTTTTGTCAAAGGGGCCAACCTTTGAAGAGGATTAAAAATAGGTGTCCTTTAGGAAGAAAGAACTGAGGATGTGTGTCTTCTCTCTTTGACTCTTTTTTTAAAAAGATTTATTTATTTATGCATACAAGAACTGGGGTGTAAGCCAGAGGTGCGGGGTGATGAGGGGATTCACCAGAGACAGAGTGGGGAGCTGAGCAGGCAGATTTACTGAAATACACTGCTGAGGAGAGCAGCGGGCGAGACAGGAGAGGTCTACCACACTGTATGTGGGTTAGCTCCCTGGCTAGGGATCAAACTCAGGCCCTAGAGATGATAGTGCTGAGACTTAACCCCTGTGCCACCAAGGAGGTCCCTTCTCTCGTTAATTCTTTAGGCTATTGTCTCAATCCAAAAATCTAACTTTCATCAAAATTTGTGAGTTTAAGAATAAGATATTGTGATTTTTTTAAGAATTCATTTTGTATTCTGTAACAAAGAGCATTTTGATTTGTTCCCCGATGAAAACTCATGGAGAAACAATATTGCAACCTTTGTCATTGCAAATAAATGCTAAGTATCATTTCCCACAGAAGATGGAGGGTATGAGAATGTGTCTAGAAAAGCCAACAACTTTGGGGGGTTTTTTCACCAATCCCTCATACCCCCTTTGCCTCGATCCTCCTGCTTCAATTTTAAGCCCTGGATCATTGGTTCTGCTTTCCATAGCATTTCTCCCTAGTCTTCATGAAACTGCCCAAAAGTTTCTAAATTACCTTTCCCATAAACTCCCATTCCTTCCTTGCAGCAATCTCAACCTGCATCATTGAGAAAAGTCATCTAATTAATGAGTTTGTGCAGAAGTATCGGTAAGTGATAACACCTGGATGTGTTGCCTGTCCCAGAGGACTTGTTTTCCAAATCTTTTTAAGTAGAGGCATAATCAACCTGCATAATGAAGGATTTAAAATTAAAACTTAACTCTTTGTTTTCCAAATCTTTTTAAGTAGAGGCATAATCAACCTGCATAATGAAGGATTTAAAATTAAAACTTAACTCTTTGTGGCTGGAGTTCAGTCAGTATTGCTTGTGCTTAGGGAAGGTGATTTGGGTCACTGGAAGCTTTCTTTGAGCCCCTCAAATCACACCATTTGTACCCCTACTTAAAATGCTGCCTCTGCTTCCACCCTCATAGATGAGCAGGATTCCATGGACACTATTTCACCATAAGTATAACCATTAACATCAGTAGGATGTCCCACAGCTACCAACAAGGAAAGATTATTTCATGTGCTCCTGACCATTAAGTCTGCGCAGTCAAGAATTCTATTATCTTCAGGCTGCACATCAGGGGTCAACAGCTTCAGTAAAGGGCCACAGAGCAAATGCTTAGACATCGTGAACACTTTTCTTTCTGTTGCAAGGACTCACTACCATTATAGCAGGAAAGCAGCCAGAGGCAGGATCAAGCAAATGGGCACTCCTATGTTCAACAAACTTAATTTACAAAAACAGGCAGTGGGCTGGATTTGCCAGGCCCTACTGAAAATGAAGAAAACATGGCTCAGAGAACTTGTAGGACCTACCTCAGAACACCCACAAATGAGGAAAAAAAAATTAGGATCTGAACCCAGTTCTTTTTGACTCCAAATCCATTGCTTATTCTCCACACCACACTGTATTTGGTTCACAAACGTTGGCACTTTATAGAGTCCTGACTTTAGGTCAAACCACCCACATTCCCGACCCATCCTCTCTTTTCCCAGAAACATCTTTTTGGCCGCAGCTAGATTTGGGGTACCATCATCTCCCTGCAGTCATGGAAACAGAATAAAAGTAACTGTGTTGCAGGACCAAGCCAGAAGACCACAGTGCTATCAGCTCTCCACAACAACACTTGCAAGCCATAGGCAGCCCAATATACGACATTTGCATTGCATGTTAAGTCAGATTCACCCATTCTTTCCAGAAGCACATGATTGAGTCTTTTCTCCAGAAAGGGGATGAGGCATGCCAGATACATCCCTACCCAGCATCCGCTATCTGGTTCACTAGCAGAACCACACCTGTGCCATCATCGGATCCTTTTCCCATTTTTTGCGGAGACTTTGCAGGAAACAAAACTTCTAGAAGCTGTGTTGTTGTGTGGAGATGGAGATTTTTGTTCCAGGCTGGGCTCCAGGAGCACCTTCTATATGGGTCCTGCTGGCCTCTTAGTCTTGAGCGCCTTCTCAGGGAGTAGGAACACCAAGTGGGTGGTCAGTTGGAAGGCATTGGTGGGGCCACAGCTGGAGTGGACAGGAACAGAGACTTTGCCCCTCTCTCCCTTGTCTTCCTATTTCCATTTGTCCTCCAAGGTGCCTTGTATGTTAGGCTGAGATCCTTCTGCCCACCTGTGAGAATAAAAAGTCACCCACAGGCAGGCCTCTAGAGTGCTGCTTTGTGTTCATGGCCAAAGCTATTAATATATCAAAGTGACTTAGCCTTGCTTTGTTTCTTCCCCCATATTCATCTCTTAAGAAGACTTCATCGAGACACCATCCCATTTTGGCCAAGGACAACATTTAGGGGTGCCTAGCATTCCTGGAAACTCTCCTCTCAAGCATACCCTGGTCTAACCATCCATTCCTTGATATCTGGCATAATGTCTACATTCTTTTCCTTAATGTAATCCCTAAATCCAATTTGTGACCTTTTCCAACCTAGAAAGAGGAGCAAGAAGAAGATGGACACCACACTAAAGCACAGCCTCAGTCATTACACGTGTCCCAGCAAACATGGGAGTGGGAATTTTACCTTCTAAAGG
The DNA here is from genome assembly GCF_014898055.3 of Talpa occidentalis. NCBI lineage: Eukaryota > Metazoa > Chordata > Mammalia > Eulipotyphla > Talpidae > Talpa > Talpa occidentalis. Next base: position 72,439,409 of record NW_023600993.1, on the reverse strand, counting down.
CATTGCCATTGGGTTGCCTTTGCATTTCACTCTGCTAGAAGCATCTTTTGATCCCTCCCTAATTATATTGATGTATCTTATGGTCTGTCTTGTACACAGGGCTTTAGATGATAGATAGCAATTTGTTAATATCTTGTCACTGAGAAGCAGTACCGGAACAGAGAGGCCCCAGGCCATATCCTCTCCTTGATTGATTCTCTTCATTCTTGCAAGATGGGCAAACCTCTCTAAATGAGGGAAATCAATAGGGTGCATTCAGCCAAAATTGTGGCTTAACTCCCTGTTCTTTGAAAAGTTAAGCTCTGTGATTTGGCTATAATTGGGCTTTCCAAAAAGTCATACCTGCCTGTTCAAGGAGGAAATTAAGCAGGCAGACTCCCTGAGTGCTCTGCTCGTTCCCTCCCTCCCAAATGGCATTTCACATCTCTGGGTCCTGCCTTCCCTCCCCAAACCTCGCTCAGCTCCAGATCCCTGTTTGTATTTCTGACAACCAAGGTCAAAAGATGGTGGCAAAGCTTATGAACTAGAACATCTGAACTTAGGCATGGCCTCCTTCCCTCATAACTCACCCTCTGAACCCCAGCAACGGCTCTTGTGGGTTCCCTGTTTGAAGATCTGCGTTCAACTCAGCAGTTCAAACAAAGATAACATACTGCCTTGGAAGACAAGGGCAAAAGGAGGTAGAGATGTGCTCTTCGTGCTGGTGGGGTTCTCTGCATTCAGGACAACTGCATTCCAGTTGGGGTCTCTTGCCATATTTGATTTGATTTGACTTCAGTTAGCTAAGAGCAAAAAAAAAATGAATAAAAATTACTCTGGGCTATTTTGAAATAAGACAAGTCTGGCTTGAGTTGGGATGGTTGACAGTTTATGGGGTTCTTAGATTTGGGGATTCCTGGGCCCTTGACTCTGGCATGAAAGAACTCAAAGCCATATCTAAGTAAAGCAGAGAAAAGTTTATTAGAGACAGACAAAAGTATGCCCAGAAAGAGGTCTGGTCCGGGCAGGCAGAGTCCTGGGAAGAACAACTGTGGGAGAAGATAAGGGGGGGCTTCTATCTTAAACTGCCCACGCTACCTCTTCCTGGGGTGCTCTACACAGGTGCTCCTGGGTTGTTGGTTTACTGGTCCAGGCAGCAGTTTCTAAGTCACTCCCCCTTCCGCTCTGCTCCCAGGGTATAGTTGTATCAGCCCCAGTGGTAGGGTGGGGCAGGGGAGAGCTTTGGCCTGTGTTGCCTTGTTGTCACCAAGCTCTGCCCTTCCCTTTGGAATGGGGAGAATCTAGTGTCTAGTGTTTTTCAGGGAATTGCTTGACCTGTTTAGGATAATTGCCTTATCACCTAGAAATTGGCCAGCTTCGAGGAATTCTCCCCTCTGGGTGCTTCTTTTTTTAAATTAATTTTTAACTGAGGTAATATCGGGGTAGCCCATCAGGTATTACCCACCACCAACTCACGCGTATTCACCACCATAGACTCTTGTGCTTTGTTCCCTCCCCCACCCGCATCCGTCTCCCCTTGCACAAATACAAGTCAATATTGTACCTAAATAGAAATAACGTATTATCTTCCATGCACTGAAACCCAACCCATCCATTCCAGTTCTCCCCAGCAGCTCAAAGTTCTAAAGGGAAGCGCTCCTCTCGCCAACCTCCACTGCAGCCCACCCACCTCTTGCCAGCATGCCAGCCCCTGCCCCTGCCAGCATGCCTCTGGCATCTCATGAGAGGAAGTACAGGTCCTCTCCCTGCTGCTACTTGCCTCTGAGCACATGCATACCAGGAAGAACTCAGCCTCTCCCCTCCCCAGGAGAGTAACAGAAGAGGATGGTCTGGCCAGGGGCCAGAGGGACCATATGACTTCAATCTTAATCCTGTGTCCCATATGGACACAACTTCAAGGCCGCCCACGGTGTTCCAGCTAATGCATTGGGCACAAAGCTTCTGGACTAGCTATTTTTGTTTTGTTTTAACCTATTAGGAAAAATACATCCCCGGCCCATAATAAAAGATAAGTAATTTACAGTGCAAATCAAGAGGCTTTTAATAAATAAAGGCTGCATGTTTGTTGGAAACTTTTGCTGTTTTCTCCATCCTCCTCCCATTGCTCATCATCCAGCCTGAATGCCCCCTCTCAGCTGCTGGCCCTGGGTGAATAGGGACAGATGACTTTTTATTTATTTTTATTTATTTTATTTTTTTTAAAGATTTATGTATGCATACAAGAGCTGGGGTACAGGCCAGAGCTGTGGGGATGGAGGATTCACCAGACAGGGTGGGGAACAGAACAGCCAGAGAGACCAAAGTACACTGCTGAAGGGAGCAGCTGGTGAATCAGGAGAGGTCTGCTGCACCATGTGTGTTGCTCCCTGGCCTGCCAAGGATCGAACTCATGCTGCAGAGGCTGTGGACAGGTTCATAGGTTTCTTCTTAACTGGTTGAGCCACCAGGGAGGCCTGACACATGAATTTTTAATGAATAAACAAAATATAATATTTTCTTCTGGATTTGAGTTTATTCTCTTCTGGAAAGAGCACTTTATTGGTGTTTTTTGGTAGAGATGATCTTTGTCCCTTGCTCTCAGCTACAGTTTAGTTTTATTTCGGTTTTTACCCCAATGATGTCTCGGGAAGGGATCTAGAAAGAAAAGGGAGGAGCAGAAGCACCCAGTACATTATTCCTCAAACCCACTTTGCTTGGGAATCACCTGGACTGCTTGAAGAAACACTGAGGCCAGGACCCACCCCCCCACTCATTTTACCACCCCAGGGCCAATATTCTGTGCCCCAGGCTGGGAACCTCAGACTTACAGACAGAAGCCTGGCGGGACCGCACAGAGAGGGTCTTGGAGCTCCTCCTCCAGAGATTCTCTGTCAGCTAGAGTCAATATTATCTATGGAAGAGCTGTGAGTTAAGTAGACCGCAGCACAACCACCAGAGGCAGTTAAAAGCCCTCATTACTGGGCACACCCCATGTCTATTCCGGATCAGATTAGCCATGGTTGGGCATCTGGGATCCTAGCATTTTTACTTTTTTTATATATTTCTTTTTTAAAAAAGATTGATTTATTTATGCTTAGAAGAATTGGGGTATAGGTTAGGATTCACCAGAGGATTCACCAGAGACAGAGTGGGGAGCAGAACAGGTGGATCTACCAAAATACACTGCTGAGGGGAGCAGTGGGCAAGACAGGCAAGGTCTGCTATGCCATGTGGGTCAGCTCCCTGGCCCAGGATCAAACTCAGGCCATCATGGTGATAGCACAGAGTCTTAACCCCTAGGCCACCAAGGAGGGTCCTTGCATTTTAAAGTTCCCCACTCCTTCAAAAGTCCTTAGTGAGCTTGCAATTTGGTATTAACTTTCTGGAGGTCATTTGGTATTAACTGCCTGATGAAAAACTAAAATCACATGGTCAACAACCCAGGAATTCCATGGCTTATATATTATCTCGATGACGTTCTTTAAAAAACATCACCTCTGGGGCCTCCCTGGTGGCGCAGCGGTTGAGCGCTGGGTTGCGAAGCTGCCCACAGCCTCTGCAGTGCCGGTTCGATCCCCGGCTGCTCCCCGGCCACTAGAGGAGGGTCCCGCATGGCGCGCAGACCTCTCCTGCCGGCCGCTGCTCCCCTCAGCAGTGTACTTCGGTCCTTCTGCCTGCTCTGCTCCCCGATCTGGCTCTGGTGAATTCTCTCACCCTCCTGCGCTTCTGACTGTACCCAGTGCTTGTATAAATAAATAAATAAATCTTTTAAAAAAAAAAATCACCTCTGTGTGTGTGTGTGTGTGTGTGTGTGTGTTTGTGAAGATACTCACTCTTCTCTGCAGCTTTGAGTGGAGCTAAAAACAAACACAGAATACCCTGCCCACCAGAGTGTCCTTCAATAGGTGATGAGATAATTAAATTTGCTTTAAGCACATGATAAAGTAATATGCATCTCTTTAAGGGGATAATAGAAATTTTAAGAAGAGTATATGTTAATTATTGTGCATATGTATATGATCCTTGTTGATTTAAATGAGATAATACTAGATATTATATCTATTCTACAATGTATATTATCTACATGTAGAAATTATGACAGATATTATATGCAATGTCTGCTAATTTTATATAATAATATATAATATCTATATGTAGATATTCAATATTTGGATATTATTTATGAATATTAGATATATGTGTATATATTTTTTTTAATTTACTGCATTATATTAGTTTCCTATAGATACGATAACAAATTACCACAAACTGGTGGCTTAAAGCTACTTCTGTTTATTCTCTCACAGTGCTGGAGGCAGAAATTCAAAATCAAAGTATAGTCACTGCTTACTCCCTCCAGAGGCCCTGCATGAAGAATCCTTCCAGCTTCTTTATTAGCTGTCTGGGCTCTAGGTTTTGGGCTCTAATCTCTGCCTCCATTTTCACAGTCTCCTCTTCTCTATGTGTCTCTTCTCTGTGTCTCCTATAAGGACACTTGTCATTTGACTAGGACCCACCAGGATTACCCAAAACGATCTCATCTCAAGATCCTTAACTATATTACATGCTAGATGTCGTATAACAAATATTCATTCCTTAGAGCAGTCCACAGAGTAGTTATTATTCCCAATTTAGGAAACTGAGTCTCAGAAATGTTACTATTGTGTGCAAAGACACAGATTCAGTAGGGACAGAAGCAAGTTTCAAATCTCTGTCTATGGCGCCATAACCCAGGGCTCCTGATCCAGTCCAGGGCTCTTACTATGAAACCTCATTGTTTCATGACAAGTCTCCCAGTTCACTTATTAAAAGTTCCAGCCTGGGCTGAGGTTAAGTGAGAAAAGTTTCACTTTAACTGCTCAAAATTTTGTCATCAGAATATAGGAAAGCAAAACTATCATGCAATATTTTTAATTATTTTTTAAATGCATGCACCTTAAAATTCAGCAAGTGACAACATTCTTATTGCCTAAGCTGGTACACCAAAATCTGCAGAATAGCTCTTGGCAGCTGGGAGGAAATCCTGGAGACAACAGTGGAGCTCTCTTTCAAGACCTATTCTTCACCAGCACATTTGTTAGCACAGAGGTATCATGTGGGTAAACAGGTATGGACAATTCTGAGTTAGACTGAATGGGAAGGAGTTTTAAAAACATTCTAACCCTTTTTTAAAAAGATTTATTTATTTATTTTTATTTATGTGTAAAAGAACTGGGGTGTAGGCTAGAGCTGCAGGGGATAAGAGGATTCACCAGAGACAGAGTGGGGAACAGAACAGGTGGATCTACTGAAATACACTGCTGAGGGGAGCAGCAGGTGAGACCGAAGAGGTCTGCTGCGCCATCTTGGTTAGCTCTCTGGTCGGGGATAGAACTCATACTGTAGTGGCTGGTGATAGCTTGATAGTGCTGAGAGTTTAACCCCTGCACCACCAGGGAGACCCATCATCCTAACCAATTTATTTTACCAACATTTCCCTTCTTTTTTCGTTTTATTTTCAAAATTATCTATGATAAAAGAAATCTTTGTCCAAATGAAACTCTAGACACATTTTACATTTTAAGTACAAACTGAACTCTACCAATGAGAAAGAAATGTGACATGGTTTAAGTGGTGGTTTTATTCATTTCCCAGAGATGAATTCATTTAATTCTTAGTGGTTGTACTAGTTTCTACAACAAAGTATCTCAAACTGGGCATCTTATGAGAACAGAAATTTATTTCTCAAAACTCTGGAAGCCAAAGCCTGAGATCAGGTGTTGGCTGGGCCATGCTCCTTCTGAAATTTCTAGGAGTGGATATTTCCTTGCCCAACTCAGCTTCCGCTATACCCAGACTTGGCTTGTGGTAGCCTCCTACCTTTCACATGACCTCACTCTGTGTGACTGTACTCTTCACATGGTTTCTCTTGTGAGTCTTTCTGTCCTCTTCCTTTGAGGACAACAGTCTAACTGGATGAAGGGCCCACTGTGTGAGGACATCTTAACTAATTACACCTGCAAAGACTCTGCTCTCAAATAAGATCATAGTCTGATGTACTGGAAATGAGAATTTCCATACATCTTGTAGAGAAAGACAATTCAATGCATAAGAGTGGTAAATGAAATAATTCTTGGTAGTATACAGAAAATAGTAGCACAACACAATCAGCACTATCATACATTCATAAATCAGTATTTTCAGCAACATGTCCATTTTGTGTTTTCTGTTTCTTTTTTTACACTCATTTTAAATCAAGTTTGCTCTTTTTGGTGGCAAGTTTCCCATATTGCTCTCCTTTCTCCTGGTCCCCACCCCCTCCCCTCCTCCCCCCAGCACAATCAGTGCTAATTACCAGCTGTTTAATTATCTGCCCAGCTGGGAAGTGATCCCATCCCTGATCCTTAGAGAGTAACATCCATGGTTAAGCTGTCCCAGATTCTGGAAGGTTGACTGTGTTCTGTGCCTTAGGAAGAAGTAATGTGGCTTAGTGAAGAGTTCACAGCATTTAGTATTGGTCAGCCTGGTGACACTACCATCTATTCCACTATTGAACAATACAATGGCCTCCGACTTTTTGTTTCCTCGACTGTAATCATATTACAGTCTGTAATCATATTACATATCCCACGTTTGGTTTTTTATTTTCAGAATATTAAATACAGTCAAGGAACTTGTTAATATACCTTTGTACAGCAGTAAGCAAATGTGTGGGGCTTGTGTCTACTTCATCCTAGCATGGTCTGCAGCTGTCACATATAGATATACAAAAACATCTGTTGACTGAAAAATTCTTAACCAAGAAGAGAGACTAGAAGAGGAAAGGGTAGGGGTGATGATGTTTGGGTAAAATCTGTACTATGCATATGTGTCAAATCAAGTTTTGAAAGTTGAACCATATGGAACACAAAAAGCCCTGAGTAGTCAAAGCAATCCTGACAAAAAAGAATGGAGATATTTCACTCCCCAATTTCAAACTATACTACAAAGCTATAATCAAAACAGGATAGTATTGGATACAAATAAACACACAGATCAATGAAACAGAACTGAGAGCCCGGAAATAAACCCACAACTTTATGAACAGATATTTTACAACAAAGGAGTGAAGAGAATATAATAATGAAAGAACAGTCTTTTCAACAAATTGTGTTGAGGAAACAGGACAGCCACATGCAAAAGAATGTGTATCTCATGCCATACACAAAAAATTAATTAAAAATGGATTAAAGACTTGAATGGAAGACCTGAGTCATACAATACATAATAGAAAACAGAGGCAAAACACTCCACAACATTGGCCTCAGTGATATCTTTGGGGACTCAACTATAAAGACAAAGAAACAAAAGCAAAAATGAACAAATGGACCTACATCAAAGTAAAAGTCTTCTGAATAGAGAAAGAAACTATCATTAAAACGAAAAGACAGCTTACTAATAGGTGAAAATAATTTGCATACCATGTATCTGACAAGTAGTTTATATTCAAGATTTATTGAAAGAAAGCTGATACAACTAACAACAACAAAAACAACCCAATCAAGTGCCTCCCCCGGTGGTGCAGGCAGTTGAGATCAGCACTGTGAAGCTGTCCGCAGCCTCTGCAGCACGGGTTCCATCCCAGCTGGCCGGCGAGGATCCCACATGGCGCAGCAGAACTCTCCTGTCGTGCCTGCTGCTCCCCTCAGAAGTGTATTTCGTCAGTCTGCCTGATTGTTCCCCTCTCTGTCTCTGGTGAATCCTCTCACCCTCCCATGCATCTGGCCTGTACTCCGGTTCTTGTATAAATAAATAAATAAATCTTTAAAAAAAAAAAATCAAAAAGTGGGCAGAAGATTTGAATAGACACTTTTCAAAAGAAGAGTACAGATGGCTGATAGACATATGAAAAAATCATTTATCATGAGGGAAATGCAAATAAAGCCACAAGGAGATATCACTTCACCCCTCTGGCCTATTTCAAAAAAGCTAGACAAATAAATGTTGGCAAGGATGTGAAGAATTTGCAACCCTCGTCCACTGTTGGTGGAAATGCAAACTGATCTAGCTCCTATGGAAAACAGTATGGAGATTTTTCAAACTATTAAAAATAGATCTATCATAGGACCTCACAATTCCACTCCTAGGTAACTATCTGAAGAACATAAAAACACTCATTCAAAAAGATATACGCATGCCTATGTGCATTGCAGCACTATTTACAATAGACAAGATATGGAAATAACTTAAGTACCCAACAACAAGTGACTGGATGAAGAAGACATGATATATGTACAGATACAATGGAATACTACTCAGTTATCTAAAAAAAAAAAAAAAAAATGAAATCTTGCCATTTGGAGCAACATGAATGAAACTGGAAAAGATTATGCTAAGCAAAATAAATCATAAAGAGAAAGAGAAGTACTAAATGATTTCACTCGTATTTGGAATATAAAGAAACAATGCAAAGTAACAGACAAAATCAAATCAAAACAACCCTGTTGGAATTCTACTGCAAAATTGAGGTTACCAGAAGAGGAGGGATATGGAGGCAAAAGGTGGAGGGGATCCAATGGACTGTGGTGGAGGGTAATTGGTAGTTTGGTGGTGGGCATGTTATGGTGCTATTTATTGGGTGAGGTGTGAACCTATACTCCTAAAACATGTACAGTGATGGAAAACAACATTACTTCAAGCTTATAAAAACAAAAAGGAAAAGAAATGGAATTGTAGAATACTCATTTATTCATTTTTAATAAAACAATACCCAGTAACAAACTGTCCCTTTTCTATATTTTTTATTTGTATAAATGTCTAGTTGAATTGACCATCTTGGGGAAGCATACTAAAGTGAAACATAGAAGCAATAGTTAAATTTATGCATGTTATTGGAACCACATCTAAGTGGTAATGAACAGTATTGTGTGTGAAAGGTTACAGTTCTAAAAGGAAGAAAAAAGAATAAATGTGACCTTTTAGTTATAATAAGAAGGAAGATTATAGACGCTAGGAAATACGTCTCTGGCATTGGGCTTTATCATACATTGAATTATAACACTGAAACCTTCACAGAAGTCTTTAAAAGTGGTTTATAATCTCATCTCTCTGCTGATGGCAATTTCATTTATAATAGAAAACAATCCAAATCACCAATAAGAGGGGGATTATTGGATATATTATGGTACCTTATTCTATGGAATATTTAGGTAGTCATTAAAAATTAAAATATGAAAGCTAGATAGTAGTATTTAGAATTCTTAAGGTGGGGTACATAGTGAAGAAAGAATGTATAATTTCATCTATAGTATGAGAGGTGTTACATAAAAATTTGGTTTGAATGTGAATTTGGATTGGTTAAGAACCCAGAAAAATAAAAGCCGTTTATGGTATTACCTGGTATCACTGTGAGAAAAAAAACAAACAACTTTTCTTTTGTTATTTGTGTGTAACAAGTAAAAATATATATTTTAAAGGTATTCACCTCTTTCAAAATTGTAACTGATCTTCATTGAAGACAGGAAGAGAAACTGACAGACTCAGGAAGCCCTGTGCAATCTTTGGATTGCTAATTCTCAATAATACAAGATGACAAAATTGCAGACACCTAAATCTTGCTTAGCGCTCCTGGGTTCCAAGGTGGGGTGGTGTCCAGAGAGGGCAGCCTTCCAAAGCATCACTGGTTTCCATTAAAGCCTGATTTATAGAATTAAAAATTAATTTTGTGGAAGTGAATTTAAACAGTCTTTTCATTAGAATGCACTTGCTTTAATTGAATTAGAAGTGATCGTGTAATGGCCATGCCAGCACTGTTATTTAAAAGATAGAATCTGAAGTTAATATTCTTGTCCTCATGCTGCTGGAAAATAACCTATGGATGAGGGTTTTCCAGCTTCCACTCAGCAGTAGCTTGTGATTAGCCAAGATCCTAGCAAATGAAAGGAGCCATCAATTCAAGGAAGCCGAAGTCCCTCATGACAATGAATCAATAGAATAAGACAATCAAGGCCTCCCATTAGTGAGCAGAGCAGATTAAGGCCTTGTTATGGGACCAAAATGGGCAGATGACTTACCAAAGACTCCCCAAATGGCCAGGTTCAGGTTCCCTCTTTCCTGGTTAAAGTGATGCTCATTTGAATACCTGCTTCCCTAGTAAAAGCTTTCCAGAAGAGTATGCCAGCCTCTTTCTAGATTAAAACTACATTTTCTTCAGCATTTTTTTTTTAAAGATTTATTTATTTATTTATTTATACAAGCACTGGGTACAGTCAAAAGCGCGGGAGTGGGAGAGAATTCACCTGTGCCAGAGCAGGGAACAGAACAGGCAGACTGACGAAATACACTGCTGAGGGGAGCACCAGGCACAGCAGGAGAGGTCTGTCGCGCCATGTGGGACCCTCGCCAATGGCCAGGGATCGAACCGGTGCTGCAGAGGCAGTGGGCAGCTTCGCAGCCCAGCGCTCAACCTCTGCACCACCAGGGGAGGCCCTCTTCAGCATTTTAAATGATCTACATTACTGAATACACACACGTCCAGAGACACACAAATAAGGAAAATATTTTTGGTATTCCCAGACATAAAAAATCATTGATTGAATCATAAGAAATAAGAATATTCTACCTCCGGATAGCAGGGGAAACCTGTATGGACTTCCTGGTAAAGTTAGAGTTTTTCTGGCAAACAAGCCCCAGGTCCTCTTGTGGTGGGATATAGAGCAAGGAAGTAAGACACTACTCTCCCCATGGCCTCCCCCTCATTCCAGAGCTGCAGGAAGGGGAGTTTCCCACCCTGTATGTGGGCTTCCTCATTCTCTTCTTGACATCGCTCTTGATATAGACCCTCGTGTCTTTCTCTCATCTCGCATCAAAATTTTGATTACAAGCAACATAAGTTGATTCTGAATCACTTAAGCAAAAGATAATTTGTCAGAAAGATCTGGGGAGCTCTCAATCTGCGAAGGTCAAAGTATTAATCCTGGAGGAGTGTCAGGGCTGGGCGTGGAATGATAGAGAAGCTCTTTTTGCAAGGAGAGCCTGGCGAGTGGACCTCTGGGAAAAATAATATCCAAGGGTTCCTCCCCCCCACACCATTTTCCCAAGATCCCAGTCCTGGGGGAGAGATATCCACTGAGGTTGTCTGAGGCAGAGAGAGCCTGCAGTTTCCTTACAGCAGGCTGATTCCTCACATTTCACTCCCACCAACACAGTTTGGGTCATTCCCAAATACACTGAGGTGATTTGGGAAAAGGAGAAATAGACACTGCAAAATATAATTTTAAAGAATCACGAGTATCCAGCACACACCATTTTACCTATGTGTACAGTCTTTGAATTTGTAGTGTTTAAAGGCTGACTACAACTATCAGATGATAAATTATTCTCAAGTGAACGTTTCTTGATAAAGATTTGCAGTTGCCAGAAGTAGTATCTAATGAAGTCTACCCGTAAATCTTTTTTCCATCCAAGAGCTTGGGGTCCTAGCTGACTTTTGTTTCAAAATGACATGTCTTTGCCAGGACAGCTAAACCAGCCATCTATTATTCATCTTCAAAATTCCCTCACTTACCCTCCAGAGCTTTCCTATGGACTTGCTGGCTCTCCAGGCAGGCTTTCCTCCTTTTTGTTTATTTTTGGCTGATTCCCAAATGTGAGAGCACAGTATTGTTGACAAATGCAAAGACCGGGACACCCTCCAGAAAAAATGATCTAAGCAGTTTTCATGCAGTCCCTTGCTGCATCCACACCAGTCTTCTCTCCCTAATAGAAGTGATCCATTGCTTTGCATATTTCACTGAACAACCCTTACTACCTTCACATCCTCAAGAATATATTCTCCCACCTAATTCTTATTTTAAGAAAACCCAGTCAGAGCCATCATGAAAGCCTGTTTGTTCCACTCAAGCAGAAATAAATGCTCTTGGAAAAGCATCATAAAGTGAAAGCGCATGTGAAATGAACTTGGCTTCTGCTGAGAAAAAAGTGTCTTATACACAAATGGAATTTGAATTTTTGGAAATGAATTACAGTGTAGTGACATTCAGGTTGACATTAAGGTAATATGCCGGTATTGTCGTTCCAGATAAAGATGGCCTTGCAACAGGAAGGATTCGACCGAAAAAAACGAGGGTATAGAGACATCAATGAGATTGACATCAACATGAACGATCCTCTTTTTACAAAGCAATGGTATCTGGTAAGTATCTCTGCATTATTCCTAATGCTGCTCATCTTGAGACTTCAGATGAAAGATGTTTTTCTACTTCCTTATTATGCTGTGGGATGGTAGCCAGCTTTCAACTCCATGAACCTCTTTGTCCCCTCTGAAACGTATTGATTTCCTATCACCAGACATGCATCTTGTTCTTCAATCTGTTTTCTTCTGGACTGCTAAATAGTCATGATCTCTTAGGGTCAAAGCCACTACCAGCAGCTCATTACATCCTCCCAGACTCCGAAAAAGCACACCAGAGCATGAGTGATACTTCCAGAATATGTAAAAGTCATGTGAAAGGTATGGGGAAAGTAATCCAGATGTCTCAACAGGCAAAGTGATTACAGGACATGGTATAACCACAGGCATGAGAGAAAGAATCAGGTGACTTCAAAAGGGACAAGGAAGAGCACTCAAAGACTAAAGTAACAAAAGTAACATCTGTTAGTGGTTCCTGAGATGACAGGATATCAGTTCCATGGGGTTAGCTTGATGCAGGATTCAAGGTACAGAAACTCAGCCTATAAACTCAGACTGTTTGATGAAGGGAGTAGTTCCTGTTCACCAATAGTGTCTCATGATCCATTTGGACCATTTGGGTTGTGTTGAAAAGAGGCTCAGTGACTTCAAACTGATCCAAACTCCTGGGATTGTCGAGGGGGATAGAGTGGCTAATTTGCAACTATGAATGAAGCTTTATTTATCATTCAAGGTGATGAATAAGAGGGAAAACTCAGTTATGACCCTGTGGATTGTCACATTCTAGTAATGCACCAAAATTTCCCTCTTGGAGCTTCAGAGTTTGACTCTACCTTATGCTTTTGGCGTGGAATCCACTCTGGGAAGCTGAATGAGCTTACCTATGTTATTCAGGACAGGCTAGGTTTGGGGGGATAACATACAACTCCCAAATATAGCAACTTAACAAAATCAAAATGTTAAGCTCACAATCTTTCGGGGACTCAGACTTACCAATCTCTATCTCAGAACCAGTAAGGGGAAGGAACAGATTGCACATTGGCCCTTAAAGTTTCTGCCTGGACATGACAGATGGCACATGAGCTTACCTTGTATTGGCTAAAACCAGGTTGTGACCATTTCCATTTCAAAGGGAAAGGAAAGGTATAATGTTAACCTGTGCCTGGACGGAGAGGAACAGTCTTTTCTATAACAAGCACTGGTGACAGTCACACAATGTTTGGGCAATACCACAATAGCCAGAGTACAAGCTCTGATTTCACTGTTTATTTACACTTTGTTTTTGAAAAAATATGCACAGGACAAAGATACATGAAAAGAGGATAGTGAACATATGTATTTTAATTTTTTCTTTTCTTTTCCTTTTTAAATTATTTTAGGAAGGAGGTTAAATTTATTTTATTTTATTTTTAGCTTGGAACATGTTCTCAAGGTGAGCCAGCTGTCTTTATTTCAATTGAACAAATATTTTCAAGTAAGACTTGATGAGACAATACTGAAATTACAAAGGTAAATAGGACATGCTTCCTCTTGCAAAGAATATTACTATTTAGTGAGAAAATCATATTCAAACAAGAATAATCCAAGGTGCTATGTGCAAAATGCAAAACATGAAGTAGAAAGCTTTGAGAGTGAGGCTTTTACTGTAAATTGAGGAGGATCTCTCCAATGGCAATTCTAAGAAGTTTCAAGATAGCAAACTAGTCATAAGATGTGAGGGTGGTTGAAACTGTGCATTTACATAAACAGAAAAAGTAGGTAGAGGAACACGTAAGTACCACCACATGGAAGAAGTGGTCTCTGAGCTGACCCTAGGAGATCACATGGCTGCAAGTGTCAAGCAAACATTTTACACAGTGGACCAAACCAATCAGATTCTCTGTTTTGGAATTCCTGTACCAGATCAACACCGGACAAGCTGATGGCACCCCCGGCCTGGATCTGAATGTGGCAGAAGCCTGGGAGCTGGGATACACTGGAAAAGGTGTCACCATTGGCATCATGGATGATGGTGAGTATTTCAAAATTTGACATTATTTGGAAGCAAGTGTGTCTTTGCATGCCTTCAGAATATAAAAGAGTCATTGTTTTGGAAAGGTTAATCAGAGAGAATAGCCAAATGGTGGCTCTGATGACCATCTGTTTGTGACAAAATCCTCACTTTCATTCAACTCAGTAGCCTCTAGACTCGATGATGCCCTTAGCAAATATTTGTTGAATTAACAAAATTTTTTTAACTTAAAAAATGAACAAATGAAAGCTGCCCATCACTCAACCATCATTTCTTATCGGGCCACTGCTGCTTATACCTTGACTTAAAGCATCCTCCAAATCTGTTTATTTTTACCATCTATTTTTCAAGAGCCACAGTTTCCAATGTAGTAGCCACTAGTTACATGTCGCTATTTACATTTGTCTTAATTAATTAAAACTAATTAAAACTAAAAATTCAGTTCTTCAATCATACTATCTTTGTTTCAACTTCTTAATATCCGCACAGGGCTATGGATCCACTGCAGTAACTCAATGCAATTCTATCTTTATTATTACAGAAATTCTGTTAGACAACGGCTTTATATTCATGAAATAGTTTTCTAGCAGAAGGATTGGGGTTTGGAGATATGTTGACATTATTGTCATTTCATTTCAGAATGAGTCCTTGAAAGCAGACTTTGATAACATTTTATTACCCATGCCTTCTATAGTATGTTATTCTATCTCATGTGCCTGCCAGACATAGATTTAGTAGCACTTTATTTTCTATAGTTGGTGGTAGGAGAACTGATGGGTTTGGTGAGTTGGTATTTTTCTAACTACACATCCTCAGTTCTGCCAAGGACTCTGTGCCCTATAGCATCTCATTGGGGTATGCTGTTGCCTTCATCAGCCATCTGGGTCCTCCAGTGAACATTCCACCCTGCCAATGGGTCCAATTATATATAAAACCTGTACAGAGATGAAACATGGAAACTCTCCTTCTGAAGATCCTCTAAGAACACTTAGAGGATCTAAGTAAGCCTTTGAAGCAGACTTGATGGAGAAATAAGGAAAGCTGGAAATGGGCACTCTTTGTGGGATCATTAACATCAACCTGAAACCAATGGCTGGTGACCTCTGATGTGTGAGATGTTTCGAAGTGCATGTGAAAGCTTTCACCATGTGGTCGAGGGCTTTTACAGCAGGAAGTTGCTCTGCACAAGAGCTGCCCTGATGGTGGGTGCTTTAACTCTTCCTTCCTAGGCTTTGGATTAGAAACTGAAATGGTTGAGGCCAGCTCTTTTAGGAAAAAGATGCATCTAAGTTTGGCGGACATCTAAGTCTGGGACATATTGCAATGCTCACTTCACCCCACATCTGAGACATTAGGAAAGCATTCTAAAATTAGGGCAGGACAGTGTCCAAGGCAGGTACATTACTCTTGGGACACTCCCAACGGCCCTGTGATGCCTATTTCAGAATTCTTTAGCTGTAACCCCCTTGACTGACTGCTCATAATCCCTTCCAAAGATAACAGAGGGGTTAGTACCTGATCCAGTTTCATATTTTCTAGCTTAAGAAACTGAGCCCTTTACAAAAGTCTCAGCAGAATTTTTTTATTCAATAGTATTTCTTCTGTTGGTCCCAAAATGGTGAACTCTGCCTCCCAATTAAAGGCCCTAACTTATCTTTCTGGTCATCACCTGCTGAAAAATGAACTACCCCCAAACCAAGATGCTTAAAGCAATCCATGGGTTATCTCTCAACCCTGCAAGTTTGCTAACTTAGCTGGATGATTCTGTTGTTGGTCTCTCAAGGTCTCTCAGGCAGCTGAGATCAGAGGGTGTTAGTGTCAGTGGACGCTCTATGGGGCTGGGGAAATAATCTGCCTTTCTCCCTCCCACTGTGGTCCCAGAGCCTCTCCTTTCCATGTGGTCTCCCTATCAAGGTGGCTGGATTTTCTTGCAGATGGTTAGGAGGTTCCAAAACTGGCACTCTAACAGACAAGGAGGACATGCTCTCAGATATCTAAAAGGCTGGACCTGGAATCAGCAAGTGTCACGGCCACTACTGTTAGATAAATGATCTCAGGGCTGGTCCAGATTCCAGGGGAGGGCACACAGTTTTACCTCCAGGTGTCGCGAGAGACAGGAACTGCACCCAACTTCAATTTACCGCATACTTATTCAGTCTAATAACTGGAATAAAGAATGAGAGCCAACACATTCTCCAAATCCACTGTTGAACGCCAAGATGATTTGGGCCAAGAATGGCTTACCAATGACAAGGCCAAGGCCAGATGCTCAGTACCCCCACAGCATGTAACTGAGCTCCTCTACTCCAACACCTAGAGATAGGGAGCTGTGCTGGTGAGGCTGGGGACATCAGGACTGCAATTTCTCTTTTAACTGCCTGCATTACTGAGTGCTGTGATATCATTTCCCAGATAGTCTCTCAGCAAGACATCCTTACAAAGCAAGATTAAAGACAGACACAGATGCTTACCCTGATACCTAAAAGCAAAAATAACAAACTATTTTATAACCTATGGTTTTCTATAATTGGCTTAATGACAAAAACTCAGATATTTGTCTGGAAGATTCAACTTGAGGATAGTCATTTTCAATAGCCATTCACTCATCTCCGGTCTCCTAACTCAAAACTTGGCTATTGTTCCCTTGGCTAAATCTAGTGATTCCATAGATGTCAGTAAAAATCTGTTGCCTTCACTTGGGTGAAACTTAATGTCATTTCCATGTACTACATGTCACTAGGAGAGCTCCTCCTTGCTTAGCTGTTGCCCAAAGGAACAGAAATGTTTCTTGGGTCTGCTGTGACATTTGGATCACATACATGTCAGTGAGGACCCCATTTAATGATGACATATCTCCTTTATTATAATAGAATTGTTTGGTCTTGGGAACTTGACCTAGACAATGAAATATGACCTTGACAGTTAGACAGGAGTCACCCAAACCAGGTAAAATTTAGGGCAAGCAATTTGCTGTCAAGGTCAAAGATGTCAGAAAGGCCTGGTCAAGACCTTCAGCCAATATCAGATGGAGCCAAGGAAGGTGAAAGTCAGTGAGCTGGAGTCAGCGAAAACTCCAAGCTTTAGTAACAATAAAAGCTAACACCTATTGAGTATTTGCTAGACACTGCATAGCTTTTAGGAAACACAGTCATAATTATTTTCTAAGGTCAGTATGAATAAACTGAGGTTTTGGGAGGCAGAAACTGACCAATGTCTCACAACCAATTGTAACCATCTTCAGTGCTTAAAGCCCACCCTTTGTTTGCCTTCCTGGTGGATTCGTAAATGGGACCTCATCCTTGTAAGTGGCAGTACAAGCTTAACAACCTGCATCTGCATCACATAAAAGAACAATAACTTCTCTCTGAACAGGACCTCACAGCCCTCAGAAGGTCCTGCAGGGTTTGTTCCAGTTATTTGCTGTGTAACAAATTATTCTAGCACTTAGCAGCTTAGAGTAATGATTATTTTGCAGCACAGTAACTTAGAGTCTGCCTTAGCAGAGCTCACTTGAGGTCACCCATGTAGTTGAGGTCAGCTGTTGGCTGGGCTAAGTCATCTAAAGGCTCATTTGAGCTGGACCTCGCGACAGCTTGCTCCCATGGCTGGTAGTTGAAGTTAGATGTCCCTGGGGCTCAGCAGAAGCTGTCAAACAGAATGCCTACATGTGGGCTTCTTACATGGCAGGGGGCTTTCTCCAGAGCAAGCATCCAAAGGGATCAGGTGGAAGGTGCTGGGCCTCTTCTGACCTAACCTTGGAAATTAGGCAATGGCATTCACTGTATCCTGTTGATAGAAGCCAAATAAAATCACAGAGGAAAGGAAAGACCTACCTCGAAAAGGAGTGAGAGGGATTGGTACTGTCACCTTGTAGAAGATCAGATGAGATAGGAAATACTGAACTGCCATCTTTCAAAAATACACTCCAGCCATTGTGACCTACCCCCAATTAACATATATATTGTTGGGGAACAGTACAAAGCTCTACCTCTCTTGGGAGAATGGAAAGAACTGGACCTAGAACCAGAGTCCTCTGACGTACTTCTCAACTGAACTCTGACTACTCTAAGTAGAAACTAGGCAAAAGAGTTCCTTGCTACCTCCTGGAGGTTTCTCGAACCATCAGAACTTACTGAATATTTGGACTACTGGAGTAGACTTTCTGAGCAGATTCAAATTGATAGCAGGATATTAATGGCTTATGAACAAAAATATAATCACTTATTTGTCATTTGTGTGTCACAAATTGGTTGTTGATAAGTTGGTACCCCACAGACTGTGAGTCATCAATAGTTGTGAAGCTCAGGTTTCGTGTATTGTCTGTGTTTTTCCGGGACCTACATAGTGTCTGGTATTCATTTCTGAAAATAAACTAAAGCAAAGGTGAAAAATAAGAACAAATACATTAATAATACAAGACTTAAAAAAAAAATGACTAAGCTGATTAAGAGGATGTATTCAGTGCTTTCTACCTCAGGAGATAATCAAATATACAAAAATATTAAAATACTGTTTAATTACCAGGTGATTGCTTTCATGCTTTAGTTTATTATTATTTTTCTAAGTCATGTCTGTCATTCTTCATAGTTATATCAATGGTGGTTGTTTTCCTTAGACCAAAGTCCGTGTCTGTTGGTTTTCCCCAAACCTAATTAAAAATTTCTTTTATAATTAGGCTAAATTTATTTTGTTTTAATTCTAATTTCCTTCTGGTCTCAAATTATCTTGTTATTTCAATATTTTTCCCTTCACAGAAAAGAGACTACGCTTATAAAATTTCTCTTCTAAGCAATTTGTACTCTCAGAACATGGAGTCATGCTTTAAAAATCAACTCCCTGTTAGAAAAAATTAAATATTCTGTGTGTGGGTCTTTTTTTAGCTTATCTTTAGTTACAGAGGTTTTTTGTTTCATTTTTAAATTTCTTTTATGACCCAAGTAACACATGTTCCATTATAGAAACTATGTAAAAATCAGAAAATACAGATAATCAAAAAACAGGAAGATAAAATCAGCTATAAACTCAATACCCAGAACTAATCAGTTAATGTCTTGGTGTATGTATTTTTTCCTTCTCCCTGTATATACAAATGTGTATATATAACACACAAAATAACAGAATAGAATCATACTATGCACATTATTTTGCAATTCCCTTTTAAATTTTAAGAATGTTTTGTGGCTCTCCTTTGTTGCCAATATACACAAGTCTCCAGTATCATCTCTAATCGTTACATAGTAGTTTATAGTGTGGATTTTCCACAATTTATGTAACCCAGCCCCCCCTTTTTTTTTGCTGGTAAACTTATATTTATTGAGGTAATGTTGATTTATATTACAGTCTATGTTTTAGGGTGTAGGTTTACATCTCTACCAATGAATATTCACCACACCCACCACCCATGCGTCAGTAATCCTCCATGGGACCCCTCTCCCCTTTCCACCCACCCACCACATCCCTCTGGCAGCCTTAGGCAGAGTCCAATGTGCTCCTCCTGCTCTTGTTTTCACCCCCTCACTCTCTCCCTTCCCTTCAACTCCAGAACGCCTCAGATCTACAGTCAGCTTTCAAGGTTTGTCTTTGACCTTTTGTTTGGCTTCTCTATATTCCATATATGAGTGAAACCATCTTCACTTATTTCTCTTTCTCCTTCTGACTTATTGTGCTTAGCATAATCCCTTCCAGCTCTATCCACTTGCTGTAAATGACATGAGTTTATTTTATCCCAATAATGAACACACGAAATTTAACCAATTTCAACAAACATATACAAGTTAATTTCAACCCAATTATCTAAAACCAAGTAGGGTTTTTTTTTGGTTTTTTTTT
Organism: Talpa occidentalis; assembly: GCF_014898055.3. Classification (NCBI taxonomy): domain Eukaryota; kingdom Metazoa; phylum Chordata; class Mammalia; order Eulipotyphla; family Talpidae; genus Talpa; species Talpa occidentalis. The sequence continues at coordinate 72,419,442 of NW_023600993.1, read as the reverse complement.
TTTACATTTCTGCCCTTCTACATTATCCACATCATTCTAGTGATATGGTAAAGGATGGTACTAAGACAATAAGAAATACAATTGATCAAGTATGTACTACAAGCTGAACCCTTTCAATGAACTGACTCTACTCTTGAGAACTGCTTTGTAGGTTACCCCCATTTCAACATGAGGGAACTGAGGCTTAGAGGTTACAGCACACAAATATTAGTTCCTGAGCCTGCAATAGAGCTGGATCTGTGGTCTCATCACCTGTGCTGATGCTCAACTTTACCCGCAAGCCCAAATTGACCAGTCCAGAAATTCCTTATGCCGGAAGATTAACAAATGAAATGTTCTTTCTCAAAACTTACATCCTAATACAAGTTCTGTTTTGCAGAGCAAAAGTCTAGCCTTAGTAAGCGTGTAGTGAGGATGCCAGCTATGAGGGGGACTTGATGCTATTTCTAGTTTTTAAATACTGCCAACCCAATAAAAGTCATTAAATGCCACTGGGCTAAGCATGCCACGCTTTTCTCCCCCTCACCAGGTTGGGGATACAGCCAGCACAGAGAAGGCAAGCAGCCTGCCTGTAGTCATGCAGCCAGTTAGTAGTGTGGCAAACACAGGTCTTTGATTCCAAAACTACACTTACAACCATGTATGGGGTAGTTCAGGGACCTGGCTGATTTCTCAAAGGTCCAACTATTTGGTTTGCAGAATTGGGTGAGATCTTTTCCATTTGCCCGTGAAGTTTCATGGTGCTTTCCAAGGTCCACATGTCTGATGGAATCCAGCAGACTGATAGGACATAATTTAATCTCTATTGGGAAACAAAACAGATCTGTCTCCAAGAGAAAGCAGAGGACTCCTGCTGGGAGGCTCGAGGTTTCTGGCTTTCTAGAAAGCCACATACTAGAGAAACCAGCCTCAGCTCCCACCCAAGACACTGCTCGGAAACCATTCCCCTTTGCCTAATAGCTTTTCTCACCCAGCTGTGTTCCTGTTATTATTTCCATGCCATAGAATGCTCTCCTAATCCATTGCTGTCTATGCCCTGTTAAATAATAATCACTTTTCCTTCCCGGGGCCAGATTCATTTCAGAAGAAAAGCCAGTAGGTACTTTGGAAATGTCAGAATTTCCACAAATCTCTCCCAGATCACAGCTCTGATGAGCCATCCGTCTTGAGGCCACTAAGCCCCTCAGTGCTGTCATTTATGTCAGAAGTGTTATCTGGGGGCCCTGAGCTCTAATTGGCTTCACTCCTCTGACGCAGCTGGTGGCAGCTGCCTCTCCACTCAGGCAGTGCAGCTCACCCTCACTGGGGAAAGGCAATGCCAGCCAGGAGCCTCGGGCACTGGCACTCACCCCTTCCAAATCCCCTGGCAGCAGCCCCACAAGGAGGGGGCTTTCCTGAGGACACAGTCAAGTATTAACCTGAGCTGTTGTCTCTTCACAGGGATTGACTATCTCCATCCGGACCTGGCCTCCAACTATGTAAGTACAAGTTAACGTGTGTGGGGAAGCAAGTGTTTTTTAAGCATTCAGGTGCCCTTTGTGACTTGGAACACAGGTGCACGTGTGCACTCATGTATACACACATGCATGTGTGCACACAGCACGCAGGAACACACACACATATTAGAACTGACCGTCTGGCTGGAGCCACAGCTCAGATCAACAGCAAACAGACAAGACGTAGGGCCTGGCAGCAGACAAAGGCAGGTGGTTTAGGGAGGAGTAAAGAATGAAACTTGAGGTCTGGAAGAACAGACGGCTAAGGAAAAGCGTGAGGGCAGGTAGTGAAGAAAAGAGACTTGACAAGGTTTAAAATCAACCCTGGTTATAGAGATTGAATTGCAGGGTGGAAACAAGCAGTTTGAATTCTTGCTGGATAAAACTGATGGCAAAAAGCCAAAAAATTGCAGCAACTTACATTGCAACAATTGCTTTATGAAAGCAAGGAAGTCATCTTCTCTTATTATGATTTTGCTTATGACTACTCCAAACCTACTTCCTCCCACAATGCTAAGTACAGCACTTACTATCCCTTGACAAATAAGAAATAGGAACAGAGAATCACACAGTAAATACTGCTGTTCTCATTTTTGAGCCGCACCCCCCCATCTTTTCTTCTCCCATCCCCCCGCCGCCCAAGTGACTCTACTTTCCTGATGAAACCTACAAACTCTTTGACTATAAGCAATCACTTTATTTTAACACAGGGCAGTATACTGTTGAAGCATCGGTGTGTTCACTAAAAATTATCCAATGTATTATTATTGCTCCTGGAACCTCCAGATCTGTGTGTTTATTTGTTTGTTTAATGTTATTTGGATATCTGAAGAGACTCACACTTAGGAGAACTTGTGCATTTGAGTAGTGAAAATAGGATTTACCAGCAGAAATGTTTCGGTACCAACATCTGGGTTATACATCTTTGAGCTGTATGTGTCCATATTATAAAAAAGAGAAGAGAGGTTTCTCATGGGTTTTGTGCATGGGGCATCAGGAAAGCAATCTCTTTTAATAATAATTTTTTTTTAAGTTAAATGAATCACTGGCACCATCCAGCCAAGATGCTGTCACAGATAAATGACAGGAATTACACCAAAGCTCTATCCCCAGAGATGAGAATCCATCCTATGGATAAGACAATTAAAAATTGCCTGTGAGTTGTAGATCCTGCCTGAGAAGTCTGCCTCAGTGTCTAAGGAGGAGCTCTCCTCTCATCTGTGACATCCTTCCCTCTCTGCAAGCTCATATGGAACCTCGCCTGTCCCTTCTGCTTCCTTGTGGAGGCTGCACTACTGTCTGCCTCCTCTTTTGTCCTCCCTCTCTCTGCCTGCCCAATTAACTGCAGGGCACTGGAGATTTCTCCAAAGGGGAGACTGAGAAATGCATGTGTTGCATTCCTCCAAGGCTCTGATATGCAGAAACCTTTCTTCCTTAGGAAGAAATGGCAGCATAATAGCTGCCAGGGCAGCAAATTCAGACTCAGAGGGTGGCCCCTGCACCAGAAGCATTTGTCTCCTCCTTCTGGCTGCCCTGTGGCTGCCTGCCATTCCTGCCATGTCCAGGACCCAGCACCTCCCAGAGTCACCAAATAAGGTTCTGCTCACTTTCTCAAGCCAGTGTGGCTGCACTGTGCAGCTTGTAGGGTTTCAAGCTGGGGTGGCTGCCAGTCAGGCGGGAAAGCTCACAGCACACAGCCTCCCTCCAGCCTGTCCAGCCTCCACTGACCATGGAGACAAACCCATCTCTCTCCCAGTCGGGGTATTTCTGTGACAGGCTACTCCCAATACGAGTTACCAGATTAAAAGGAGATCGTCATTTAAGTGGGAAAAGAATCCTTGGGGTTCTGATGAGGTGCACGTACGAAGCTAATGGACACTATGATTTATCTGGCAAAAATCCTAATCTGAAATTGGAGAGCAAAGCATCCAAATTGAGAGGTGCCAGCTCCCATCAAATTTTCAGTATAACAATATCCTTGAGGAACTCTGTGGGGCCTCTGGATAGCATGTTCTCTTTTTCTATTTATTTAAGAAGCGCACAGATTTTTTCTAATTAAAAAACAAATACTTGTTCTCTGTAGAAAACTTCAAAAAAAAAAAAAAAAAACAACCAACAACCATAAAGCATACTCAAAATTAGCCATATCATCATTCTTAGTATTTGGACTTTCATTTCTATGTGTCTATTTTTTAATGAAATTGGCACTTGCTTGCATATGTAATATCTCTGCTGCTACTTGATATATAGATTATTAAATAGTCTATATTTAATAATAATATAGATTATTAAATAGTCTTCAAAACATGATTTAAGGGCTCTATAGTATTGCCTTATGCTGTAATTTATTTAAACTTTCCAATCCCCAATGGTTAGACAACTAGGTTGCTTCCAATGGGTATTTTTTTTAAGAGGAAAAGTGACAGATAGTGACAAGGACAGTAAAGTGATCAAACCATAACATGTTAAGGAGAGCTGCAAGTACTGAGGGCAGGGGAGGGGTGTATGAGATAGAGCAAGAGACACATTAATAAGTTTTCAAATGTTCTACATGGGACGAGACATCCAACTTGTTCACTAATTTCTCCCAAGAAAATTTCCACCAAGAGTGACAACTTTAGGAGGAAGATTTTAGTCTAGTTTAAGGAAGAACTGGCTAATGATTAAGGTTAATAAATAAAAGCAATAAACTCTTGCCAGTAGTAACGAGTTCTCCATATCTGAAAACGTTCAAGAGGAGGGTTAATGGCTATTTGATGAGACAGTGGGTGAAGAGGTGCTGAGTTTATGCTAATCGTAAACTGGATGACATCTAAGAACTGAACAGAAATTGTGACTTCTCTACAAAAGTGCACATTTTGACAACTTTCATCCAGAGGAATGTGTGAGTTTTCAATATTTATCAGACACTCAGAACCTTACAAAGAAAGTACACATAATTACACATGGTTTGGGAAATATTTCTGTTTTTAATATAGGCAAGAACACTGAACATCCAAATATCTCATCCTTAATTCCTTGGCAGAGAACCTGAACCTGAACTGTGGTTAGGGTTTTTTTGTTTTGGATTTTTGTTTGTTTGTTTCTTTTTCTACTAGGCAAATACATTCTCCTTATTTTTAATTAAAAATTTTATACTGTAATTAACAGAATGAGGATGGTAAGTGGAGTAGATCTACCCAGGAGAACAGTAAAATCAGTGGACAGTGATAAGCTGGAAAATTGTTTGAGCAAAGGATTAGCAGGCAGCTTTACACCTTGTTAGGTGACTTAACAGCTAGATATGATGAGCTACCTCAGTGCCCTTCTGGTAAAATGTACTTCAAGTCTGTATTTAGGTTTCTCCAGAAGCAAACCCTGAGACAAGGGTTTAGGTGCAAGCAGTTTATTAGGGAGGTGATCCCAAGAAGAAAGAGAAGAAGAGGGTGGAATGCGACAGAGAAGAGGAAAAAGTCAATGAACAGCGCAATTCTAACAAGTTGCCATGTTGCTGAAATTTAACCTCACTGGCGAATGTAGGAGGCAGTTATCCCACTCGAGATGGGAACTTCCAGGGGTGTTGGGGTACTTGTACAGCAACACCTGTCAGTTGTTGGCTGAGGGCTGGTCCCAGGGCTTTGTTAACATCCCGTACCTCTTACCTCCCTGAGTCTTGGAGAAAGCCCTCTGGATAGAAAGGCAGGCCCAGGCAGCTGGAACTCTCTGGGGACATGAGGGTGACAGGTCAAAGGCATATGGGGTCCCCACCGGCAACATTTGACAAGACGAGCATGACTTGGAAATACATTAAAAGTTCAAATGAGCAAAAATGTGCTGTCTTGAGGAAATTCCTCGCTACTCATTATTGTCAGTGAAAAGTGAAAACTCTATCAGAGGGACTTAGACAAATATGACAAAGGAATTTTCATCATCAAACGGAGTGAAATGTTTCTCAAAGTAGAATTCTTTTCAGAGCCTGCGTATTCCATAGATTAAAAGAGAAGAATCAGAATACGATGGTCACCCAGGGTTCTCTCTATTTAAAATGAGAATTCAAATCCTTTGAAACTGCAGATGAATATATAAATGTAAGTCATTAATGTTAATTTAATCCAACAAATCTACGTTGAATCTGTTGAGTGTTAAGGCAAAGGAAAATAGTAGCCACTTTTATTATTACTCTGTTGTTCTATGATTGAATTTAATCAGAGGGCTCTAAGTCCCAGTGGTAAATGCTTACTAGTCCAAATAATTTAAATTCTCCTTTCTCCATCCCATTAGTAATAACCTGAAATGAGTTTTGACTAAGAGACAAAGCAAAATGGTAGACAAAGCAAAATCAGTCTCTCTCCTGTGCTCTCGGTGTAAAGGTCCAGATATAAGCTCTACCTCCATCTGCCTGCTGTATAGGGCCTGCTGCCCCAAAGGATCCTGGGGTAAGAATGCAGGTGGGATATGTCTTTCCAGTGAGATCTGGGAAGGGAGAGAGGTTGTTTGTCAATTTACTTAAAAAATACCCCCCTTCCTAATACGTATGTTGGTCACTTTAGAATCCTGCTAGAATAGTGCCTGATACACAGTAAGCACATCGTGCTAGCTCTTATTCTCTTTTTTTATAAAGATTTATTTTATTTATTTTTGCATATAAGAACTGGGGTGTAGGCCAGAGGTGCTGGGGGGTTAGAGGATTCGCCAGAGACAGAGTGGGAACAGAACAGGCAGATCTACTGAAATACACTGCTGAGGGGAGCAGCGGGAGAGGCAGGAGAGGTCTGCTGTGCCATATGGGTTAGCTCCCTGGCAAGGGATGGAACCCATGCTGCAGTGGCTGCTGATAGCTTGATAGCTCTGAGAATTTAACCTCTGGGCCATTGCTAAAAAACCAACGTTTTGATATGAGATTTTTGGATCTTCTATATTACCTTCACAGAAGATAGGTGAACCCTTTATTTAAATGTCTTCATAGAGCTTAAATGAGAATTCTTCGTATTTCTTCAGACAGTCCATCATGTTCTATATGTTTTTCTTGCTTAAATTAAATTGCTTTTTTTCTGTAAATAAATAGGTCATTAAAAAAAAAAATACCCCCTGCCTCGCGGTCCAGTAACGATCGAAGGCCTGTGTTCATGGTAGCAGCCCAAGCCCAGGGACCCATTAAGGTCTGTGGACTAAAAGGAGACTTCTCCCAGAACCTGTGACATATGACTCAAGTGGCAGCTCTCAGGTGCAGGTGGGTGGAGTGACTTTGCTTCCAATGCTGCTCTGCTGAGCTCCAAAGGCAAAGATGGCTAGTGGTCCTATAAAATCTGAAGAGAGTCTTCTTGCTGTAGGTTGGAGCTTTCTCAGAGGCAGAACTGAGACAGTAGTAGGCAAGTCATTGATTTAGGAGGAATTCCCAGGACGCACCAGCCCAGTAAAAGGGAAGTGATACCAGAAGGGAGAGCAGCTGAGAACAGGTTTGTCCTGAAGCCAGTTACTGCTGAAGTCAACAGGGGCTAGATTGCACTCCTAGCTCTGGACGTAATGCAGACAAAGCTGCGTTGCGTTACTTACTACCAACCTGTCAATCACTGGTTGAGAGCTGCACCCCGACTGAGCAAGCACAAGGTGGTAAGGTAGGGGGCTTAACTCCCCTCTCTCTAGCCTGTCCACCTGACAGACCGAACGGAGTCAGCAACAGTCATCAGACAGAGTTGCAGGCACTGACAGTAGGAAACCAGTCAGCATGCAAGGGTAGGTTTCTGACAGTAGGACAATAGTGGAAACTGAGTCAAACCTGGGTGTGACTCCTGCCTTCCTAACTCATAGTTGTGCAACCTGACACTAACCTGTTAAACCTCTTTGAATATTCATTTCCTCGTTGGTGAAATGCATATATTGAAAATCAGCAAAGCAACATTGCTGAGATAATGTGTGTTTAGAGTCTAGCAGATAATAGATGCTTGATAAACACTCATTTCCTTCTCAAAAGAGATGCAATTGCAACTCTGCACAATGGCAGCTTGTCCTGAAGGAGAAGGAGCAGGAAAACAACACAGTTGCTCACTCCTCAGCGAGTCAGTTCTCCGAAGAGAAAAAAGGGGACCTCAGTGTAAGATTGTTAGGCTAGGAAAGCAAATACTGAAAAGTAGGGGTTACCAAAGTAAATCTAAAAGGTTCACTTGAAAAATAAAGTTTGATTTGATTTGAAAAGTAAAGGATTTATTTGCAAAAGTGCTTTCAAGCAAACAGAAAACACAGAGAGAGAAAATCCATTGCTCATGGACCATAATGTATTGAAGAAAGATACCCCAGAGAAAGAATTTCTGCTCTATATCCACCAACCCTGTCATAGATCCTTGAATGAGAAGGATATCCATGGATGTTCATGAAGGATATCCATGGACTAACCCCTAAGGTGGGTGAAGAGATAACGATTTTTCCAAATGAGGGTTTTTCCCGGGTCAGGGAAATTACATCTCCTGAACTGTAAGTGATCATAGTGGGGCATGGGCTTCTGTCCCCAAGGCAGGGTGGGCCATTGCCTGCACTAGCGCCTATACCTTCCAGCTTGGAAGCCATGGGTCTCCCTCTGAGTGAGGAGATGCAAGATCCCATGCTAAGAATCTGTGCAGATTCACATGCTGTCCCTTGAGTTTTTCCATGAATTTGTGATGCAGCTATTATGGGAGATTACATTGGCTCTGGCTTCTCCTCTTGCCCCAGACCTACAGTTGATGCCTTGGGGCTTTACAGAACCTCCCTCTGACGGGGTGAATTATACCTCTCAAACTTTGACTTTGGGTTGGCCTTGTGAACTTGTTCAAACTAAAAGAATAACATGGCAGCTCAGAGGTCTTTGTGCTCCCATATGCCCTCCTGTGCCTCTACCATCACAATGTCCAGGCTAGCTCACCAGGCCAAGGGGAAAGGTGGACACATGGAGAAGAACTAGCCTAGTGGCAAAGCCTGAAGCACAGCCACCCAAGTCAACCTTGCATAAGTTCTGTAAGAAGCAGAGCTGCCTTACTGAGCCTCACCAATATTTGCTGAACCCCAGGGGTAAGCAAGTCTAGTCAAGAGCATCAGAGCTGCCCCATTGAGCCCAGCATAGATCACCATACTCCCAGCTGAACTGCAGATTTATTTTTTTTAAAGATTTATTTATTTATGCATACCAAAACTGGGGTACAGACCGGAGGTGTGGGGGGATGAGACTATTCACTAGAGACAGAGTGGGGAACAGAACAAGCAGATTGATTGAAATACACTGCTGAGGGGAGCAGTGGGTGACACAGGAGAGGTCTGCATTGCCACATGGCACCCTGGCTGGCCAGGGGGATTGAACTTGTGCTACAGAGGCTGCAGATAGCTTCACAGTGTGGTGCTCAACACCTTGCACCACCAGGGAGGCCCAGAACTGCAGATTTATAAGTGATATAAATGCTTATTGTTATAAGCTACTGACATATTATGGTTATTTGTGTGCAGCAACTGTTACATTTACCCTGGCTAGATCCCTCTCCAGTCCTCCCACAGTAGTTGATGCCCATCCCAGTCTGAAGAGATTGTAGACTTCTGACCCTTCCCTAGACCCACTGAGTCAAAAATCACTGGGGATAGGCCCCAGCTCATGTATTTCTTCAGAAATGTTTCTAGAATCTGATGATTCATCTTGTCATTCATTTTAACACTTTACTCATTCATTCAATCATTCATTCATCCATTCATTCAACAGTGCTATTCCCTTATCAGGTAAGACTACATCAAAATTAGACCACTGGTTCTTTGTAGGAAGGTATATAGTCTTTAAATTCATTTCCCCTTTGATGTTTAGCACATTGGTGATCAGCATTTAATATCTATTAAATTGTATTGAATATTAATTCATCATTTATACTTTTGCAAATACAATCAGGTGCTAAGTCATAAGATGAGCCTCTATCAAGGACAGGGAACACTAGCATGCAGAACCTCCCAATCCGCAGCTCTTACCCACAGCATAGGTGGACACCACCAACCCATTCCCCAAAGTGCATGTTGCTGGTGAGGGGTAGGGGCCCAGGAAACAAACTGAAGTCTCCATGATTGAAGGCCTGGAGAGAATATTATTCTCAGTGTGGCTTATCCACATGCAGATAAGCACTTTTTCTTTTCTATAATGCCTAGAACTCCTCAGGTCGGGGGAAATACAGAGGTGTTCCCGGATGGGAGAGGACAAATTCTGTTCTTTGGGTTCAGTGGAAAATTTGGAACATTATTTATGCTCCAGGGTTGTTATTTCACCAACAGAAGTTCTTGTAAAAGATAAAAGCCCACCCTAAGGACCTGCACTTTTCAGTTCTTTTGATGGGTTCCTGACAGGCGACAGTCTCTGAAGAGGCACACTCTTTGCAGTGCTCTGAAGGACTGCCAGCACTGAACCTGAAGGAAGTGCCTTTGAGCCCCGCACACCAGGGCCCCAGGTGGCAGGTGGCCGCCATGATGAAAGGCCTCCTGTGGAGACCGGCCCACCCCTCAGCCCCAGTGACTCAGATGCTATGAAGTATTGATCGGAACACTGCTCCAGGCTCTTAGACCAATAAATATTTAAATGAGCACATTAATAATGCATATGAAGTTGAGGCTTAGACAACCTTTGTGTCTCATTGAAAAGCTGGCTTTTTTGAGGTACTTGTTCATGATCCTGGTGAGCCCCTTCTCACCAGACCAGACTGAAATTGGGAATAAGAACTTTTTTAATCATTTGGACAGGTCATCGGTCAAATGACTATCATCTGACTCAACCCGTGTACTAGAAGAATCTATTTTTATAAGACATGCTTTGATATAAAAATGAGAAAAATTAAATCTTGCTTAGCCAAAATGAAACTCTGGACCTAGACTTTCAACTACAGGAAAAAGCAAAGAAAACAAATATCTGGTCAATTGATTTTTCCACATTGCTTAGTTGACTAATTTTTGTTCCATTGTACTTAGTCAACATTTAAAAGACTTATATTGAGTTCCCATTGTGTATAAGGTGTTGTACTAAGGAACTGGATTAGAACATGTGAAGAAAATCCAACCCCTGCCCTCAGGGAGCTCAGAGTTCAATGCATAAAAATATATAATTACATGGGCCTCCCTGGTGTGCAAGAGGTTAAGACGCAACCTATGAAATTATCCACAGCCACTGCAGTGTGAGTTAAATCCCCAGCCAGGGAGATACCCTCATGGTGCAGCAGACCTCTCCTGTCTCCCCCGCTGCTCCCCTCAGCAGTGTATTTCAGTAGATCTGCCTGTTCTGTTCCCACTCTGCCTCTGGTGAATCCTCTCACTCCCCCCCCACACACATCTCTGGCCCGTACCCCGGTTCTTGTATGCATAAAAATAAAATAAATCTTTTCTTTTAAAAAGTATATAATTGCATCAGAATGTGCTCAATAGCATTCTAGAAATGAAAACAGTAACCGCTATGGGAACAGAGCTGCAAGAACAAGAAGTCAACCCTAAAAGTAGCTCACAAAAACCATTTTCTTACCCCCAAAATCCCTAGAGGCCTTTGACACAGTCCCATTTCTTCCACTATTTTTTTTAATTGAGGTACTTTTGGTTTGAATTATTGTTTTTATTTGGGGAATGTAGGATCCACTCCCCGCCCCCTTCAGGTGTTTCAATAACTTCAAGTCCAAGATTAGGTCTTAATTTCTTTGATCATGAGAGCATCAAGCAAAGGCTTCATTCCATAATGAGATCAATAGAGATTTTCTAAAAATGAATGATAGGTAGGTTGTAGGTGGATGAATGGATGGATGACAATGAGATTATTATCACAAAGATAAATACAGCACCCTTATTGTTCCATTGCCATATGGGGTGCTTTCATAAAATAATTCCTGATAACTTCATAGTAGTTTTTCTTTCTTTTTTTTTAAGATTTATTTATTTATACAAGAACTGGGGTAGAGGCCAGATGTACGGGAGGGTGAAAGGATTCACCAGAGACAGAGGGGAGGGGAACAGAACAGGCAGATTGACTGAAATACACTGCTGAGGGGAGCAGCAGGCAAGACAGGAGAGGACTGCTGCGCCATGTGGGTAGCTCGGCGGCCCGCCGGGATCGAACCCCCACTGCAGAGGCTGCGGACAGTTTCACAGGGCTGAGCTCAACCACCTGCGCCACCAAGGAGGCCCCAATAATAGTTTTAGTTTTGAAAAAATGAAGGATTAGGGAAATTTGGTGTGGGTCTAGATTCCTGAGTTCATATCCCATCCCAACTACTTCTCAACTATGAGACTCTAATCAGTTTAATCTCTCTGTACCTGAATTTCCTCATCTGCAAAATGGGTTAACAATAATATTGACCTTACTGATGGTTGTGATCATTCAGTTACATAGTATATACCAGACCCTTACTCCTGGCAAGTAGGAACCTCTGCTGTTGTCTGCTGTTGTCCAGCAACTTGCCTGAGGTCACCTCCCTAGAGCTTAGCTGAGGAAGTCCTGACCACAAATCTGAGATTGTCAGACCTCAAAGTCCATGCTGTTAACCTTTCTCTTGCCTTCCTGCCGCAAGACACATAATAAATTCACAGAGAGCACTTTGAAAATGAAATTAAAAGGTGCAATTAATGTGTTATTCTAATTTTTCATGTTTTCCCTCCTCTTTCCCATTATTACAAAGTATGCCCAAAGTTAAAGAGGAATCACTCTCCTCTGTTTGGGCTTTTAATTCATTTTGAAGTTCCAGATTTTATGGGATGCAAAGTATTCTCTGTTTGGGAGCTATATTTTTGTTCAGAAGGTCACCTTATATTCTGTTAAGACACAGGTACACAGACCTATGGAAAGCTTCATGGTTGTGTTTCCTTTTGTTACAAAGTAAAAAAGTATGTATATATATGTTTATACATCAAGCAGAGATAGATGGGGAATTTTGGTGTAAGAGATAGATTGGCTTTTTAAAAAAAAAAAAAAAAAAAGAGATGTATTTACGCACACAAGAACTGGTGTATAGGCCAGAGGCATGAGGACTCACCAGAGAGAGTGGGGAGCAGAACAGGCAGATATATTGAAATACACTGCTGAGGGGAGCAGTGGGAGAGATAGGAGAGGTCTGCTGCGCCATGTGGGTATCTCCCTGGCCAGCCAGGCATCCAGCTGTGCTGCAGAGTATGCAATAGCTTCATAGTGCTGTGCTTAACCCCTTGCACCACCAGAGAGGCCCTGGTTATTATTGTTACTAATTACCTTAGATAGTATTCCCTGAAAGTAATTGAGATGGTTACTTCTGAGAAAGTGATTTTGTTCCCAGGAGAAGAGGAGGGAGGGATGGACAGAGGAAGGGGTTTAGATTCAGTCTGATGCTCTGGGGAACTCTGTACCATGAACCACGTCACAGAGTAGATCCTCCCCGCAGAAGAAAACCTTTTTATCCCCCATATCTGTAGGTCACAGACTTCGAGGGGTCCCTGGAACCTGTGAAACTTCCTTGGTGGCATCCATTTGTCCAAGGACAAATATCCAGGATAGGTGACAGCAGTGACCTACAGGCAGCTAAGGCTGGTAGAAGAGGGGCGGGAGCTGGGTGTGCTGGCCCCGTTAAGGAAGACTGGACATCATTGTGGGTCTCCTGAGTAAGGTCAGGGCCCCTTGCCTTTTACTCTCCACATCCTCACAGCTAGCATACAACCTGCAACAAAGCAGAGGGCCAGTGATGCATGATGAATAAATGAATGAATGGATGAACAAATGAATGAATTCAAGAGAGATATTTGATCTCAAATATTGGAGAAAAGGACTTCATCCAAACCAGCAATAGAGCATAAAACATAATGACAAAATAACTATGTACTCAGCAGAATAATGGCCTCCCCAAAATGTCCATGCCCTAATCCCCACAAACAGATTATGTTACATGGCACAGAGAATTTGCACAGATGGATTCAAGAGTAATTTAAAATTGGGAGATTCTCCAGTGGGCCAACTGTAATCATGTGACCTTAAAATAGAGAAAGAAAAGCAAAGAATGATATGCTAAGGGTGGGGGGTGCAGAAGATATCTGAAGCATGAGGGGGACTCAACCGCTCAATCTTTCATGGAAGATTGAGTAAGGGGACCCTAGCCAAGGCTTGCAGGTGACATGGAAGCTGAGAATGGCCCTCAGCGCCCAGCCAGCAAGAAAACAGGGACCTCAGTCCCACAGGAACTGAATTCTGCTAACAACCTGAATTAGCAAGGAATCAGATGCTTCCCTTAAATCTCTCAAAAGAAGCACCTCCCTGATAACACTTTGATTTTAGCCCAGTAATATGGGTGTTAGACTTCAGACCACTAAACTCTAATGCATTTGTCTTGTTTATATATTACTAAGTATAGCACGTTTGTAGCCACTGTTACAGCAGCAGAAGTTAATATAGGTCATCTGTTGAAAATAGTATGTTCCCTCCACCTGGAGGAAGATCTCACAAGTGACTGTGGAGCATAACTCACAGCCGTTGCCCCAGCACTGCAGCCTTGCTGGGGATCCAGGGAAAGCAGTTCTGAGGTTAGCAATGGCCCAGATGAGCCCCAAACTGCCTCACACACAAATCTGGGAAATCAAATCTCTTCCGGCAGCTCAGTGAGCAACAATGTGTGGACTTTGAGGTTAGATCCATGCAGCCGAAATCCATCCCTTCAGGCTTCTCGGTCCTTATTCAGACAAACACAGGGCCCATCCTATCCCCATTTCTCCATCACCTGCTTTCTCAGAGACGAAACTGCTTTCACTTAAGGTTGATTTGAGGGCATGTGTTAGAATTGTATCTCCTTTGCCCCTCCATGTTAACACAGTTGAAACTAACGGACTGTCTGCTCTGAAAATGTGGGCTTTGTTGTGACAACTGAAGGCACATGGGTGCACCGGAGTAAACTGAGGCCCAGGAGAAATGTGACTTGCCTGAGGTCACACTGCAGGTTCCAACAGAGATAGTCCTGGAATGCAGGTCTCCAACATCCCCAAACCTAAGCTGTCACTGCACTGCTAACCTCACAATGCCTTTCCACCTGCTGTGGAGAGGCACACCTCTGGACTCCAAGTGTTTCAGACAAAATCCAGCCCAGAGGACCACCTGTGAGTCCCTTCCTCCTGCCAAATCCTCCCAAACCACCCTCTGTCACCTACAACCCCCTCATTCAACCACCAAAGGGAATCCTGTGGAGTAGGTTAGGCTTGTTCTGACCTCTTGGTACCAATCTTCGTTACCCAACCTGGCTTTTGTCTGGTTTTTGACTCCCACTGCCAGCACCTGCTGTTCTTTTCGGAGAGCCGCCTTGGGGTACTGGAAGCTGCTTTGCTCCACAGGCATGGAGTCCTGAGTCTGGGAACTTACAACCCCTCTTGTCTCCCATACTTTTGCAACAGCCTGTGGGAAGGTGACCCTCTGGGAAAGCATGGAGATGTAGCTTACTCTCCAGGGCCCCCTGCAGGACGTCACCTGAAATCACACCTTGGCTTGTTTCCTCCAGTCCTATCCTGCTTTTCTCTTACTCACTGCATTCTCCCAGGAGTATACATCTTTAATAAATCACTTGTCCACAAGTCATCTCAGAGTGTGCTCCGGGAATCCTGACCTCCCCACATCTGAGCAGTCTAGCACTTCGGGCAAAGCAGAATTTTCCATCCTGCCTGACCAAGGCAGAGAGAATCTCTGACA
This sequence comes from Talpa occidentalis, assembly GCF_014898055.3. Classification (NCBI taxonomy): domain Eukaryota; kingdom Metazoa; phylum Chordata; class Mammalia; order Eulipotyphla; family Talpidae; genus Talpa; species Talpa occidentalis. Next base: position 72,404,307 of record NW_023600993.1, on the reverse strand, counting down.
TAGAAATAAGATTAGCCTCTCCACCATGGTAACCCTGCTAGCTCCCAACCTATGGGAAATTATTTCTCACAAAGAAAGAACCCTTAATTACTAACCGATAATTAAAACCTGATGCCAAGCGCAGGAAGCCAAGGCTTGGCTGTGAGCAATGCTCCTCACCGTCATCCCCAGTATGATGGTGAGGTCTATACTTTTAATGTCGCACACACAACCCCTCCACAATGAGAGCTTTGCTAGGCGGAAAATAAGATGTATTACAGTGTGTGGGTGATGTTTTCATTAAGCTATAGAAATAGAAGTCTTATGTTTTATAGCTCAAACGTTGCCAATTTTTTAAATAAGAGGTTTAGTGTAAATCTAAGCTATTCAGGGAGCACTTGTGTGAGGACTCCCACTGAGTCACTATCAGCAAAAAAGAAATTGTTTGAACTTTGTGATCCTCAGTTTCCCCATCTGTATATAGGGGTGATCATCTTCCCCATTTCAGAATCAAAGGGTGATTGTCCATATTACTGAAATGAACAGTGGGTCTCTGTTGAGCTATCAAAAATTATCAGCTGAATTTCCCAGAATGCTGAAGGCATTGATGTCCAACTCTTTTCTTCTGTCCACACCCCACAAATATTTGTCCTCCCTTGAACTTGTAGAGAATGTTCCAGAAGACTTGTGGGAAGGATCCAGACCTTGGTGGGTGCCAGTGTAGTGACCAGACAGTTAGTATTGTGCCGGTACTCTTACCAGGCATGTGGGTGTCTCATTCACCTCTTCATCCTCAACAAAGCTTGTATTATTTGCAAGTAAAGAATTTATTCTCTGTGAAGAAATCCATAGCCAAGGTTCATAATCATGTTATCTAGTCACTCATGATCACAATTATCCTCTCCTGCAGGAGGGTTTGGTTTGAGAGTTTTCATATGCTCTTTGGTCTTAGCTCACAAATCCATCTCCCCTCACAATGAGAGTTGAATGCTGGCTAACAGAATATAAGCATCCTATTTTCTCCCTTCACTCCCTATATTGATTCTATCAATAATATTTCAACCCATGCCATTTGGTCGTTTTGTCTCTGTTGGTTTCTTCTGAACTGCAGCAGTATTAGTACCCAGTATCCACTGAATATTTATTATGTGTTGGCTTTGAGTTTTTACATATATTATCTCATTTAATCTGCATTTTTGTTAAAACAATGAAGTAGATATTTTCTAACACAACTCCAGTAGATAGGAAAGAGAAAATCAGAGAGCTTGATCTGCCTAGCTCATGCAGCCAGGAAGTAGTGACATGGGAGGCTCATCATCTGTCAGGCTGACTTTGTTCAGTTTGGCTTTCCTCAGGAGACCCTCTCGCAGCTCAGCAAATCGCATGGCCATTGACTCAATGGCTAACAAACTAACACAAGAGTCATCCTTGAGTTCTCCCCCTTCCTTTCTCACTTCAGCCACCATATTTTCCAGTCCTGGGTTTGGCCTATAATACATCAGTTCCTCTATTTCAACCACTGGCATCCTAGACCAAGTCTACATCATTTCCCTCCAGGAAACTGGAGAGTCCACAGCTTCTACTCTTGCCCTCTCCAGTGCATTCTCCCCCAAATAATCAGAAAGGCTGTTACAAAGAAAAACAATAGTACAAGAAGCCATTCCACTCTGCTTGGTTACATCCAGTGGTTCCCCCACAACTGAAATCACACCATCTCTCCAACTGTGGGATGTCAGCTCCAGGTCCATGGAGGTATTCTTGCGTACCTCTTTTTTTTTTTTTTTTAAATGCACTGGTAAGGGGAGCACTGTCATTGTATTTTTTTTTTTATAATGCCCAAATGCTCTTGCGTACCTCTTCATCCTCAACAAAGAACAATGGAAGGAAGAAAAGAAATGACAAATAAATATGTGCTGGATGACTATCTGGCTGGTGAAGGCATGTTTTATTTTTCTCTTCTTTTTTTACCCTTCACCTCCTAATTTCTTCTGGCCATTCTTTCTCCTCACAAAACCCCTCCCTTAGGCTTTGCTATGCTTCTCCTTTTGTTCTGTTCATTATAGAAGTTATTTATGCTTTTTTAAACACCAGCATTTTGGTATGAAAGAAACTTCTGGTGACTGCCTCCACAAAGATGATCTACACAGGAAATGAACATTTTTATTTCTTCCTGGCTTCTGGGGAGAACTGGTATGTTTCTTCATAGCAACAAATCAAGGAACAGAAAACTTCTCTCTGCAGGTTCACTTGTACCCCTCAGGAGAACTACAGGAACTAGTGAAAACAGCAAGAATAATTGTCTTGATTCTTTTGACTCACTTATATGTGTTAATGCAACAACATAACCATTTGATTCACAAAACATGTATTTTCAAGCTAAAAGAGTTAACCAGGGTTTTTAAAATGAGCACATTAAGTGTTTAAATGATTGCACAAATTCAAAAAAAATAGGTACATGGTCATGTTTTTAGCTAACAAGCTCTTTACCCAACTATTCCAGTAGAAGAAAGGAATTCCCAAAATGTAGGAACTCTATTCACAGGGCTCCCTGAAGAAACATGTGGTATTATTTTGTCATCATTATTAACATTAAATTTGATGCACCATATTTACAAATCTAGCCAAAGAAAAAAAACCTGCTGTGGAAACAATGCTTACAATTATAATCATGGATGCTATTTGTTCTTCACAGGGAATATTTAAAATATCAATTTAAATGCAAATGAATCTTATCATTCCAAATTAGACTCATTCCATTGTGTTGAAATTAATATAGAAAATGATATCGAACACTAAATTATGAATAATTAATATTGACACAATGAAAAAATATCCTGCCATTTAGCTGTTATGGGGAGAAGTCTTATCTGAGTATATGCTGTGTATACTATCAGTATATGGGGAATATGATATCCCCAATGTCTGGGAAGAACACAATAGAAATATGGGGGTCAGGGGGTTGAAGTGACAGTGACACATCTTAGAACTGAGTAATCATTTTTCTGGGTCAAAGGAAAGTGCTATTACATGTGTACTTAAATGATTATATATTATTTTAAAATAAATTATTCCACAAATACAAAAGAACTACAAAGCGAGCCTGGAAAATGACAATATGGCTCTTAAATGCAGACACAAAGAGGATCCTTCTCTCCCCTAGAATCTCACCTAGGAGTAGGCAAACTAGGACCCACAGACTGACTTACTGTTTTTGTAAATAAAGTTTTATTGGAACCCAGCCACTCTCATTTGTTGACTTATCTATGTAGTGGTTGTCACAGTATAATGCCCAAAAATAGATGACTGGATCAAGAAGATGTGGTACATATACACCATGAAATATTACTCAGCATTCAAAAAAGATAAACACATGCAATTTGCAGCAACATGGATGGCACTGGAAGGGATCGTGCTCAGCGAAATAAGCCAGAAAAAAAGAGAAAAATACCGGATGGTCTCACTCATAGCAGGAATCTAGAAAACTTAAATAAGGGACCAAGAAAAAGAATAACTATAAGAAAGAAAATATCAAAATCAACAAATAACTATGAACAAGAGACACTCTATGGGGGTTGGGGGGTGGAGGTGGGGAAAGGAGGGCTTGGGGTAAAAATAAGGGGGTTGTAATTGGATGGGGAATATAAAAATAAAATTTAAATTAAAAAAAAAGTCCATGTGATGGCGTTGTGACAGAGACACATCTGGTCAGCAAAACTTGAAATATTTACTATTTGACCCTTTAAGAAAAAGTTCCCCGAAATCCCCTGATCTGACCAGTTCTGACCAGTGAGATATATAAAAACAAAGAGTCCTGAGAGTTGAAATGCCTGTCCCATCATGGCTCTACCACTTTGTAGCAGTGTGGCATCTAACAAGCTGTTAAATGTCTCGGGCACAGCATCCTCATTTGTAAGCTGAAAAAATTGGACTCTTCTCTATTGTAGCTCTAAAATCTTATGAAACTCTCCTCCCTTCCAATAAAATCACTGATTAAGAAGCAAACGCTGAATTGGTTTTATAAAGAAATGAAATTGTCAAGTAGTTTGAATCTACTTAATTTGCTTTTGAGAATGACAGTCATAAAATCAAAGTTATGCTTCTCTTCCAAGCATGATGTTCCATACATTAATCATTGCAGCTGAGTGATTTCAGAGAGTTTTGCATTCATTTACTATCTTAGTTTGGATTCCCCATAAGCCACCCTTGAGGCATGAATTCAAAGACCAGTAGTTTATTTGGGAGGTCGCCCCAGGAAACACAGGAGGGGAGAGAGTCAAAACAGGGTGTGAATGCTGAGGGCAGGGAGTTAGTGCTGAGGGCAACCGGAGCTCAGTTCTGCAAGGCAAGATTGGGCCATGGCTTAGATCACATGTAGAGTCAGGGTATAAATATACTAACTTCCATCAGTTATGATTGAGAGCTGATACCAGGATAGAGGAGAAAGCAATTTCCTGTACTTCTGAGCTGCCACAATCATCGGCAGATAGGACTCCAGAGATAGGTGGAATCTGACAGAGGAAAGTTGAGTGAATATGTATCGAAATACTGAAAGCAAGGGTTTATGAATGGGACCTTCAAAAACATCTGCTATAATTATAAAACCAAAGATCTCCAAACTTTTTAATCACGTGTTTCCCTATGTGAAAATTTTCTAGCAGATTCTCTGAGCATATTCACAATTGATTATTTACACACTGTATGTAGGTACTACTGCAATAATGGGTTGTACATATTATAAAATATATATAAGAAAGAACATTTTAAAGATAATATTAAATATGAAAAAAGTTATACTACATACCTATATTCATAGCAGCACTTGTCACAATAGATAAAGCAACACAAGTTATCTATCAATAGATGAATGAATGGCTAAATAAAATGTGGTATATCCATAAAATAGTATGTTATTCATCCCTAAAAAGGAAGGAAATCCTACTGCAAGCAACAACACAAATGATGCTTGATATAAGAATGAGTGGGTCACAAAAAGACAAATAGTGAATGATTCCACTTACTGGATGAGGTACCTAGAATAGTCAAGTTCATAGAGACAAAAAGTGAAATGGAGGTTGCCAGGATCTGTGGGGAGAAGGGAAGGGAGAATTATTACTAATGGCTATAGCATTTCAATTTTACAAGATGGAAAAGTTCTTGAGATTGGTTGCATAACAATGCAAATGTTCTTGACTTTATTGAACTGTTTACCTAAAAATGGTTAAGATGGTAAATTTTATGTTATGCATTTTTACCCCAATTATAATAAAAATGAACACATAATTTTTAAATCAAACTCAGAAAAATGAGAATATTTTCTCCCACATCCCAATGGATCATCTTGCAGAACCCTGGGCGAGACATGCCCCACTTAAGAGAACTTTGCACTAAATAACCAGTATGCAACCTATTCATAATGTGATCAGTAAAAGCTTCTGAATAGAAAAATCTTTGCCCAGCTAAATGTTAAGATTTCTCTCTTCAAGAAAGATAAAACTATAATAGATGTGGTACTAATGAGGACCTCAATAATAAGTGGATCCAATCCTGCCACTACTGTTTAGTTACTGTGATGAGAGACAAGTGAATCTACTTCTTTGGGTTGTGTATTCCTCAAATGTAAAAGAAAGATGGTCCTATGCTTTCATTTATTTGTTCAACAATTATTTGTTGAATGCTATACTATACCAGGAACTGTTGTATATTAGTTACTTAGTGCAGCATATCAAATTACCTACAAAATTTGAACACAGAAACAAATATTTTGGAGGGGGTTGTGGGGGTGTGTGGAATGACATGTCTGGATTTGACATTTTTTCAAAGATCTGTCTATTATGGAGACAGATTAGGAGCTGGCAAGAATGAAAGCAGGGAGATCATATAGGTAGACTTTTCTAGGAGAAAAAATCATTTGAAAAAGTGTTATGTTTCAAGAAAGAGAGAGTATAAAGGACCCCAAACTTAGGAGACATTCACTAAATATTACCTCCCCCTTTCTCCTACAAAAAATAACATAATATCTGCAAAAAAAAAAAAAAAAAGAGAGAGAGAGAGCGGCATCTTTAAAAAGAGCAGACACTATTATCAAACAGTGTGGCCTTTATTAGGCACCCAGCGAGCTCAGACACTCAGGCTCCAAAGGGTTCTTGTCTGTGGGAAACACAGAGGATTCAGCAGCAACCTTAACACCTATCTCCACATCAGCAAGAACCCAGACCAGCCCACGGAGAGCTCTGAATAGCATTTATGATGCTTAATCAGAAAGCATGCAGCGTTGATCTGTAAATTAATTGGTTGCTCAGGTTTTTCACACGTCATGTAGAGTTAGATATTACAAAGATTTTGAAAAGAATATATTTAGTAACAATATCACTGATGTTCGGTCCCAAGCAGAGACCCATATCTACTTTGGGGCTCATTATATCCTGAGTGACAATGGGTGCTTAGTAAATCTCTTTTGATTATGATGATTAACCATATTATCCAGTGTGTCTTTAATAACTAGTGAGGAATTGGACCAGACCTGGGAGTTTTCTAAATAGGACCCACCATGCTATTTTTTTTTAATCTAATCATTCTTATTTAATTGACTCTTCATTTTAACTTGATAGAATGTTTTTAAAAGCATCTATAGTTACTGCTGTCAGGGAAAACCTCATCTGCCATATAAATAGGACTGGCATGAAAGACAGATACAGACTACCTTTAAAAGGCCCGTGAGGCACCGCACCTGGAGAAATGCCAGACCAGTCACACTAGTAGCAAAGGATCTCAGGAAGACTAGCCCGGGTCATCTGTTCTCACTGTGTGTCTGCAACACGGCGACTGAGATAGGGAAAGAAAGGGAGATTTCTCAAGTAAACAACAAAGAATATTACTAAACCTTTGGCTAAAAAAAGCAAATGCTCTTCAGTATGTGAAAATATGCTCAGCCTGGAGACTTCTTAGACTTTGCAACTCCAGAAACCACCTGCTAAAAGACAAAGACTAGTCTTCCAGACACCCCTGCTGGGGAGCAGCTCTACAGTCTGAGGGAGAGCAGGAACTGAAATGATGAGGGCTCAGTACTGTGTTGGCTGTTGATAAAAGCTTCCTTTAATATTTGGTGCTATAGAAAAACCCACAGTGTACATAAAGGTAGGTATTTATAGGTGGCAAAACCTCTCAGCAAACCCCATGAGAATGTTAAATGGCCTGGTCCCTATGGGAAAAGGTTTGGTAGTTGTTTAGAAAATTAAACACACATTCACCATATGACCAGCAATCCCACCCTGAAATTTTTGTCTAAGAGAAAAGAAAAACATATGTACATAAAAAAGACATATACAGGAATGTTGATGGCAGCTTTACTTATAGTAGTGAAAACTGGAAATAATCCAAGTGCCCATCAACAAGTGAATAGATCAATAAAATTGTGCTGTGTACCGACAATGGAACACTATTTCACAATGAAAGGAACACAGTACCGAGGCATACAATAAAATAGACAAATCTCAGAAACATTGTTAGCTCAAGAAGGCAAACACCAAACAGTGCATATTCTTTGGTATACCATTTATATGAAGTTTTCTAAAACAGGCAGAATTAAGTAACAGAGATAGAAATCAGAGAGAGGTTGGTTGGTGGAGTTAGGTGGAGATAAACAGAGAAGGGCATGAAAGAACTTTCCCAAGAGGTGGAAATATTCGCTCACGACCAAGGGGTACCTCTGGGGCCCCAAATTGCACAACTCCTAAAAAGAACTTTAATAGATTTTTACTTTATTATAATTAGTTTTTTTCCTGGTCCCTTTTTTTTTTTTTTAAGATTTATTCATTTATTTATACAAGCGCTGGGTACAGTCAGAAGTGCGGGAGGGTGAGAGAATTCACCAGAGCCAGAGTGGGGAACAAAACAGGCAGACTGATGAAATACACTGCTGAGGGGCATGGCAGGAGAGGTCTGCGCACCCTGTGGGACCCTCGCTGGTGGCTGGGGATCAAACCAACACTGTGGAGGCTGCGGGCAGCTTCACAGTCCAGCCCTCAACCACTGAGTCACCAGGGGAGGCCCTCCTGGTCCCTTATTTAGATTTTCTAAATTCCTGCTATGAGTGAGACCATCCAGTATTTTCTTTTTCTTTCTGGCTTATTTCGCTGAGCATGATCCCTCTAGCTCCATCCATGTTGTTGCAAATTGCATGAGTTTATCAAGCAACTATAAACCAGAGACACACTATGGTAGGGGGAGGGAGTAGGATCAAAACAAGGGGGGTGGGAATTATATGGGGACTATAATCAAGATGAAAATGCATACATTGTGCAAAAATGAAAAATGATGTAAAAAATGTATAAAATAAAAAAAGAACTATAATAGAACTAATGGGTATATAGAGAGAAGAAAAGATAATAGTTTTTCCAATAAAACACCTAAAGTTACCCAGCTCCTTGTGGGTAAACATCTAGTCAAACAAAGTTGACCCAAAATGGAGACAATAAGGCCCAAAAGCATTCTATCAGCCTAAGGCACATTCTGGAGGGGAACCACAGATAGAGGCCAGGCAAGTCTGGGATGAAAGGAGCAATATCAAAGTACAAATCAACGTAATGGCAGCCATTGTCAGCCTCTCCATTTGTCTCCCATGTGTCTCTTCCAAATGTCTCCACTTTTCTTTCCTCCTCATGTCTCCTCCAGATCCCCCAAAGCCCTGTTGCAAGTCCAAAGACAAGAAACAAGTGAGCCCTTCTTCACTTGTCTCCCCTAAGCACACCTGACTTCCATATTTTATAGCTTCACCTGGCAGGTCAGGTCTGCCCTTCATTCCCAGTAGCTAGTCCCAGGAAGCTGCTTATATAGGGTGTCAGAAACATGGTATCTTCCCCTTTTCTAAAGATGCCTCTGTAACAGAAATGGTTTTTATTTTGCTCTCCATGGTGGTGACACAGGAGTACAGATTACCAGAATTCATCAGGCTGCATGCTAAACATCAGCATACTTTGTGAAAGATAAATTATCCCTCAAATTTTTCAGATAAGATTTTATTTTTAATGTATTTTTATTATTATTTAAATTTTATATTTTTACATCATTTTTCATTTTTGCACAATGTATGCATTTTCTTTTTTCTTTTTTAAGATTTATTTATTTATTTATACAAGCTCTGGGTACAGTCAGAAGTGCGGGAGGGTGAGAGAATTAACCAGAGCCAGAGCGGAACAGACTGATGGAATACACTGCTGAGGGGAGCAGCGGACGTGGCAGGAGAGGTCTGTCATGCCATGTGGGACCCTTGCAGGCAGTCAGGGATCAAACCAGCACTGCAGAGACTGCGGGCAGCTTCACAGCCCAGCGCTCAACCGCTGTGCCACCAGGGGAGGCCCAATAATGTATGCATTTCATCTTGGTTATAGTCCCTATACAATCCCCCCCCCTTAGATATGATTTTAAACACAATATTTTAGCAAAAAGTCCAATTTAGAAATCAGTTACTACTGAAAATCCTCTGAGAATGTGAGAAATACAAAAGTGGGAAGCTACCTCTGTCCTAGAACCTGATGAACTTTTTCATCATCTACCCAGGAGAGGATACCTGTCTGCACTCCTTCCTAGGTTATCTCAAGCAGAAAAGTTAATAAATGTCAAGAGCTGTGGAAACTCTCCAGTCAGTGTGCAGGCAGAAAGTGGTATTATTTAATCGTGATAACTAAAGTCTTAAAACTTCATCACTCTCGCTTTTCTCCCTATTTGTATTTTAATATAGAAGCAAGGCTTGCTCATCATAATAAAAAAAAAATGATCCAGACATTACTGAAGTGTAGTTAAAATAAAAACTGCAATTTCCTTTCTCTCCCCTCGCCCACCCCTCCTCTACAAATCCTACTCATGACCCAATTTTGGTGATATGGCAGTTTTATGTGGATCCTTCCAGATTATTTTCCAAAACTGGAATTATGCAGTAGCTCGTATGGCACAATCTATTCTTTTATGTAACAATATATCCTCTTCCGTAGTATGGAAACACCATAATTTATTTAAGTGAGCCCCTAGTGATTGACATTTGATTTTCCCCCAATGTTTTACTACTATAAATTATGGAGTGAATATATCTCCTTGAAAATAGATCTTTGAACTCTTTTTTAAATATCACTTTAGAGTAAATTCCTAGAAGTGAAATTTCTGGGTCAAGGATTACATGCAATTTTAATTTTGATAAACTTTATCAAATTATTCTCTGAAATGATTTAAGCAATTACAGTCCTCCCAAGAACATCAGTTCTCATTTTTATCACAAAGAGAGGAAAAGTAATGTGAAGAGAATGTTGCAATGTTCAAAGACTCTCAAATGCCCTTGAAAAACATGGTAACAGTGAGGCCAACTTGTCCCTATTTTCACTGTTGGCCTGAAATGTCCATAATGAGGAAATAAAACACATGATATAAAAAATAGCTTAAGTAATGAAATTAATGAGAGTTGAGAGGCTGTGACTTGAACATTTGCTGGTTAATGTATTTAGGGGATAGAAACAATGTTACATCAATTATAATTAACCAGAGATGAAGACGAATTAAAAGGAGCCTCCTTTGCCAGCCAAATTTCAACTTAAATGTTGAGTAATGAACTATTGATGCAAACTAGAAGGCAAAAACTGGGTTGGGAACTGAGAAAAGGATCAGTTCTCACTCTCCAAAATAAACTCTGGATTTTCAGGACCACAGAAGTTTCACTGCCTCAGCTTCTTAAAGAATGTTATCTCCTCCAGCTTGCCCTTTAGGAAATAGAACACATTCCAATAAACATTTATTGGTTGCATCCCCCAAGGTATTTTTTCCCCTTTAAATGGAGTTAAACTCTTTCTGAACCTGAAAGAATATGACCCTGAAGAAAACTTATGCTATCCTTGTGATAAAAAGCACTAACAGGAAAATCCCCACAGGCAGCCTTCAGCATCTTGCTAACCATGTCAGAGAGAACACGTGACCCACCCAATTGTCACTTCTGTTGGAAATAGTTCTTTAGAGGAGAAAAAGAGATTTGAGAGAAAAGGTAGTATATTCATTCCAAAGCTATGAGTAGAAATCATCTATAATATTCCAGGAAGATAAGAGCATTTTTACTTGGATCACATAGAACACTGTAGACAGGTAGACAAATGCTGTTTTTTCAATGCACTTTTTATTTACAGGAAAATTATTTTTTGATGCATCATTCTATGAGTTTGACAAACAAATAACCATCACTGCAATCAAGAGATACAATTGCCCCACTAACTCCCAGAATCCCTTATGCTTCCCCCCTGTGGCCAACCTCCCTGCATCCTCAGTCCCTGGCTGCTGCAGATCTATTTTCTGTCCCTGTAGTTTTTGCCTTCTCTAGAACATCATATACATGGAATCCTACAGTAAAGAGCCTTTTGAGTATGGCCTTTTTCATGCATTTGTGACTCATCCATGTAGTTGTTCTTTTTATTTGCTGTGTAGTATTCCGTTGTGCAAATGTGCATAGCTTATCTATCCATTCTCCAGCTGTGGAACATTGGATGATTTCCACTTTGGGCAGTTATAAATAAAGTCACTATATATATATTCATATATTGGCTTTTGTTTGAAAATAAAACTTCTTTTATCTTGTAATTGGTAAACTGTATTGTAATACAATTTTTATTTAACCTCTAGAAAACATAACTTTTCTCAGAGTGCAAGGAGCCTGGAAACAACTCATTTGTCTTGGGACAAAACTCTCTTCTCGTGAATACTGCTCTAACTTACATGGTCTGGGTCTTGAGAGCAAGCTATGATGTGGGGTTGCCTGGCTTCCATTGCAACCTTGTCCCAGCATAGGGTAAAGAACTTGGGATGTGGACATTAATACCTTCAGTCCCATAATTCCAGAAAATCACTTACTCCTTTTTACTTTAGACTCTAAAATCAAAGTCAATACAGATACTGCATTTCCCATCAATTTTTGTAGGTAAAAGTTTTATAAAGATATATAAACAAACATGTTGAAATTTTTAACTGAATGAAATAATTTTAAATGGAATTTTGCTTTTTTTCTTTTGAAAATTTTTGGAAACATATATAGTCTCCAAATTTGAACATTAAAAGTAAATATATGTGATTATATTTCCAGAAAACTAAAAATATATATAATTATCATAACTATATAATTGTAATTATATCTCAACTCTAACATAATTTTGATGACCTGTCCTCAAACAGACAGGTTCTATTACAATTGAACATGGCTGAGTTAAATCCAACGAGTATTCAATTGAGGCTAAGGTTTGATGTTGCAGCATATCTAAGATTTCTATCTTGTTTTAATTGAATTAAGTTTATGACTATTTTTATCTCTTTTTGCTTATTTCATTTTTCTATTTTGCATTTGTTTTTCTAAAATAATAAGAGCAAGATGCAGTTAAAATATGCAAATAATACTTCTTACAATACCACTAAATATCACTAAACTTGATGGAAGTGCTATGTTATGATGTTGGCACTTATAAAAGGAGGCTTGAGAATATCAACATTTTAATGTACAAAAATACAAGTAATCAAAAAGTGAGTATTTAATGATTTGGAAACTCCTGAAACATACTTGCATTGTTCTGTCCAATTGCAAAAACAAATGATCTTATTTCAGCAATTTTGTTTATGTATACAAAATGGGCAACTCCACCTGAGAACTCCCCTAATGACAAATGATACAGGAGGAGTCAACTAAATAGTTTAGAGAATTCTTATAATGGGTTCATTCATTCATTCAACATGCATTGAAAGTCTGCTCTGTGCACAGTGACATCAAGTAAAAGACACAGTCCACATCCTTAAACCACTAACAGTGCTGTCCCTGGTGGCGCAAGGGTTAAGATGCAACCTATGAAGCTGTCTGTCAGAAGCCACTGCAGCACGAGTTCCATCCCCCACCAGGGAGCAACCCACATGACTCAGCAGACCTGTCCATCTCACGTGCTGCTCCCCTCAGCAGTGCACTTCAGTCAGTCTGCCTGTTCTGCTCCCCACTCTGTCTCTGGTGAATCCTCTCACCCTCCCATACCTCTGGCCTGTACCCCAGCTTTTGTATGCATAAATAAATTAAAAACAAACAAACAAACACTAACAGTGAGCTGGAAAAGGGTGGGAAAATGAGGTGAATGTTATGAAGGGGTATCTATCCACAACAGAGAATTATGTGAGGATGGCAATTCTTAACTCAGGTGATATTTGAGCTGTTCTGAGCGAGCCAGATTGATGGAGAGAGACTTTCAGACAGATGAAACCACACAGAGGACAGGAATGGATGGAGCTGCATGCAGGGGAAAGGAAAAAGGGAACACTGGAGCTACACACTAACAGTGTGGCTTAAAGCAACAGGCATTTATTCTCTGATAGTTCTGGAGGCTGGAAGTCTGAAATCAAGGTACCCATAGGGTTCGTCTTCCTGGAGGCTCAGAAGAGAATCTTTCATCATCACTCCTTTTTACTGGTGGCAGCAGGCAATGCTTGCATTCCTTGGCTGTAGACCCTTCACTCCAATCTCTGCCCTCTTCTTCACCTGGTGTACTCCTCCTTGTGTGCCTCTATGTCTCTATTCCTTCACTTGGTCTTCTTTTTTTAATTTAATTTTATATATTTTTACATCATTTTTCATTTTTTTAAATAAATTTTATTTTTATATTCCCCATACAATTGCAACCCCCTTATTTTGACCCCAATCCCTCCCCTCCCTGCCCCCCCACTCCCCATAGAGTGTCTCTGGTTCATAGTTTTTTGTTGATTTTGATTTTCACTTTCTTATAGTTATTCATTTTCCTGGTCCCTTATTTAAGTTTTCTAGATTCCTGCTATGAGTGAGACCATCCAGTGTTTTTCTTTTTCTTTCTGACTTATTTCGCTAAGCATGATCCCTTCCAGCGCCATCTATGTTGCTGCAAATTGCATGTGTTTATCTTTTTTGAATGCTGAGTAATATTCCATGGTATATATGTACCATGTCTTCTTGATCCAGTCATCTATTTTTGGGCATTTGGGTTGTTTCCAAAGCTTAGCTACTGTAAACAGTGCTGCTATAAACATAGGGGTGCAGGTCCTCTTTGGAATTGATGTTTCTGTGTCCTTTGGGTAAATACCTAGGAGTGGAATTGCTGGATCATATGGAAGCTCTATGTTTAGTAGGTCCAGAAATCTCCACCCAGCTCTCCATAGTGGTTGGACCAGTTTGCACTCCCACCAACAGTGCAGGAGAGTTCCTTTTTCTCCACATCCTTGCCAACATTTGTTGTTGCTAGTTTTTTTAATATGTGCCATTCTCACTGGTGTAAGATGGTATCTCATGGTTGTTTTGATTTGCATTTCCCTTATTACAAGTGATCATTTTTCATTTTTGTACAATGTATACATTTTCATCTTGGTTATCAACCCCATAAAATTCCCACCCCTCTTGTTTTGATCCTACCCCCTTCTCCCCCCCTGTAGTGTGTCTCTGGTTTATAGTTGCTTGTTGATTTTGATTTTTACTTTATTATAATTAGTCTTTTTCCTGGTCCCTTATTTAGGTTTTCTAAATTCCTGCTATGAGGGAGACCATCTGGCATTTTTTTTCTTTCTGGCTTATTTCACTGAGCAAGATCCCTTCTACCTTCATCCATGTTGCTGCAAATGGCATGAGTTTATCTTTTTTGATTGCTGAGTAATATTCCATTGTGTTGGTGGAGATAAAGGAACTCTCCTGCACTGCTGGTGGGAGTGCAAACTGGTCCAACCACTATGGAGAGCTGTGTGGAAATTCCTCAACCTGCTAAACATAGAGCTTCCATATGATCCAGCAATCCCACTCCTAGGTATTTACCCAAAAGACACAAAAACACTAATTCTAAAGGACACCTGCACCGCTATGTTTATTGCAGCACTTGGGGAGCCAGAGCGGGAAGCAGGACAGGCAGATGGACCGAGGACACTGCTGAGGAGAGCAGCAGGCGAGGCAGGAGAGGTCTGCCGTGCCATGTGGAGTTCTCCCTGGCCGGTGGGGAGTCGAACCGGCGCTGCGGAGACTGCGGACAGCTTCGCAGTGTGGTGCTCAACCGCTGCACCACTGGGGAGGCCCACTTGGTCTCCTTTTAAGTACACTAGTCATTAGATTTAGGGTCTGTCCTAATCTGGTATGAGCTCATTTTGGTGAGACACACTTCAACTCACAGCAAGCAGGGTTTGGCAAACCATAGCCCACTCATTGCGTTTTGTTGTTGTTTGTGAACAGCATCTTTGAGACACAGTCACATGTATTTGTTTATATATCATTGAGACTGTTTTCTCACTACAAAGGCAGAGATAATCATTGTGACAAAGACAGTATGGCCCACAGAGTTTAAGACATTGGCTATCTGACCTCATTCCAAAAAAAACATTTGGTGAACTAGAGAGAAACTTGTAGGTCCATCACCAACAGCCTTGAGGGAGATGCTGAAGAGTAAGGACCTGGCTGTGTAAACTCTGGGGCAAGTACTCTGATGTCAATAAGGAGCTTACAAATACAAACTGGATAGAAATGTTGAAAAAAGAGTGGAGTGGGCAAGGGATTTGCAGGCCCCAATGAGACATATTGGTGTCTAGAGAAAGGGACAATTTGGAGAAGATACAGTAGAGGGTGGAGAATAAAATATGGGCTTTTGTAATATAACAGTCACCGTTCAATTTATGAGAAAGTCAAGGAAGTTGTTGAGATGGAATTGAAGAACAGTCTTTGCAGTTGAGGGAAGGTCTAATAAGGGGAGGGGAGGGAAATTGGGTGCCAAATGAGCTCTCTTTCCACTTCCTAGAAATGCTGAGAAGGATATGTCAGTGGGGGTAGCAAGGAACACCCTGAGTGGAGGGTATGTCATTGCCAAAAGGCCTACAGCTGAGTATTCCCTTCCCAAGATACCAGGGTCCACGATTCAACTGCTGCAACCCCCATGCTCAAAGTGATTGTGTGAGTAATGTGGATTCTGGTGTTCCATCCTTATAGCAACTTAATAAGGTATGTGCACAGCCTCCAAATGAAAGCTGTAATCACTTTTCCATAGTTTATGAATTATGAAGTTGGATTCCCATCACAAATGCTGTCAAAGTTTTTTTGACTTCAAAACCAATTAAAATGATGAATAGCTGTGAATAGAACCAGAAGTGCATTTAATCTTTCTCCAGAACAGTTGGGGACCAGTCTTTTTTTGTGTCACATTTCACATTAGCTGGGAACATAAAATTGGTCTTGTTCAAAGGTAAGACTCAAACAACTTTTTCATGAAAGGGAACTGATCCATTTAGCTTTTTTTCATCTATAAACACTGAGATATTTACAATAGGGCTGCGCTTCCTTTTCGCTTATCTGCCAAGGTCATAACACTCTATTTCCATCTTCTCCTCTAAGCAAGGTTATCCTGAAAGGAATCACCAAAGCAGAGATTAACTGTTCAAAGCAAAAAGAGACAAGTGAGAAAATGGAGGACAAGTTTTTGAATTTGATTTATTGAAGATGCAAAAGTGGGTGGCAACTCAAAACCCTGAGTAAGCCCCACCCCCATCACACCGCCATTTAATGTATCTTAGGTCTTAATGTTCCCACTCAATGCCAAGGTTGCTGGGATAAGCAAGATGCTCAGTCTTGTCATCTTGGCCTTTACTTTATAATCATAGGAAAGAACTGTAGGTGCCATGCAGGGCAGAGAGAAGAAAATGAGCCAGAGTCAGATTTAATTTCTAGTACTAACTCAACCATTTCTAGCTGAAAAGCCTTGAGCAAATCACCTAACCTGCCGGGCCTCAGTTTTCTTATCTGTAAAATGGGACTTAAAATACTCAATTCTCAAAATAATTGTGCGACTCAAATTAATTTTTGTAGAGTATTACACATACATAATTTATACATAAAACCTACATGTATATATAATAGCAGTGGACCCTGTGTAATTATTCATACAGCTGGGCTTGTGTGCAAGACATAGTCGCCAATAAATGATATATGGACGGAACAACCTTTTTGATGAGGTGACTCAGCTATCAGTGAATTCATCTTCGCTATTTTTAGGGTTGAAAAAAGAAGAAGCAGGTGATACTGACGTTGTGTAATCAGTGGCATGAGGAAGGCTGTCAAGTAGTGTCTCCCTCCCTCCCAGGACATCTGGACACAAAAGTGGTGACCTTGACCTCACCAACCATACAGAGGCAAGCAGGACACTCCCAGAGGAAGCAAAGGAGAAGCCTCAAGCAGCTCTCCAACCCCGTAGAACACCTCTTCAAAAGAGAGGGAAACAAAAATTTACTTGCACCCCATCTCCTTGACTACACAAATTTAGACCCCGGCTGCTACATTACCTTCTGATTCCTTTTCCAGAACTGCAACTGGCACTGATTTACACAGTTGCTGTTGCAGGGCCTGACAGCACACTGTCTTTGCGGGCCTGTGAGCCTCAAGTCCAAATTGCCTTTCGAGTCAGCCACTCCAACTTCCCATCCTTCACTCAGGCAAGTTCTGAAACAGCAGCTGCTGTACCCCGCAGCTGTCCTCTTTGTCCTGGCTCCCCCACGGCATCCTTGTGTTGCTCTGCACAACCACTCTTCTCAGCCTCTTATTTAGTTATCAAGGCTAAATTCATCTGCCTTTCTTAAACCCTCATCACTTCTTTTCTTTCAACCTGAATTGGGCATTGCTTCTGTGCCACCCTCTCCTGAAGTCATGGGTAATAAAGTGACAAAGGCTCACAGCGCTGCTGCAAGCTGCCTTTGCACAGTTCACTCAAAGTCAACTTTGTCATTGAAGGGCCACAGGGAAAGGGGAGAGACCCAGCAGGTCTAGCTCAAGGCTGGGGAAGTGACCAGGTCTAGGCACTCACCAAAGGGGAGCATGTCATGAGCTTGGACCCACTGTTCAAATTTGAAATTTTCAGACTTGGACCTTATAAGAGTCACAGCACACTACAGTTACCTACATGTGCCCCGATTTTTACTCACGCCATATTATGTCTCACAATATTGTTAACCTTAGTGTGTCTGCAGTTTGTTAAAATAATGGAGAGACATTGTTTCTTTTCAGGAAAGAGGCAGGGTGTAAAAATAAGCATACATGGAAATATAAACACATTCTAAAAGAAATGCTTTAACTCCTATTGCTGTTAAAGCAACTTGGCATTTAATTTGTCTATAATTGGGTATATTGTTAAAGTTTTGACAGAAACTTTATTTTAAGCTGCAGGAGGCAAAAATAATTCAAACCTTTATATTCATCAAAATTTATTTAACAGCCAGAAACCCGCGTTCTAAACCTTTACTCTTCTTTCTTACAGAATCAAATTCCCCCTGAAAGCATATGGAGTCCAAGAATATTCTGCATAATAATTCCATATTTTACCTTGCTTTCTTTTGTTTTCTTGGGTTCATCAAGTCCTCTTCTTCAGAACCAAGGAAATCCATGTGACAACTCTATTCCCAGAACTGTTTTTCTCTATAGAAAGAGCTTCAGTCTAAGACGTGCCAAGAATTTCCTGAGGCTTCCATCCTACCATCCTTCAATCTCTGCTACCTGAGATTGAATTCTTTCACTTTTGTCAATATCTATTCTCTTCTGTGAAAGCGAATAATACTGGGAAGGGCAATATGGTAACCTTATTCATGCTAAGGTATAGATGACTTACCAAATTCAGTTTCTTTCTGTCAAAGAGTGTAGGTGGAAGAGGGAGAAGATTATAACACAGCCATTATGGAGAGAGAAAGGGGACATGAAAGGCCAAAGCAAACCTTGCTCCATGCACCCATTTTACAAATTAAAAAAATATATGTGCACCTACAAGTTCCCTGGAGAGCCTATTAAAATGCACATTCAGACTCAGCCAGTCTGGGTGAAGTCTGAGATTCTGTATCTCTATTTAGTTCTATGGTAATGTCAGTGTTACTAGTCCACAAGCTGTACTTCAAAGCAGCACGAAGGCCAAAATATGAGAGATGAGCAAAGGTGTTAGTGTTTATCAACCTATACGTCAGAATCACATAAAGAGCTTTGTTTGTTTAACCCCTGATGCCCAGATCAAATTAAATCAGAATCTAGGAGTGACTCAAGTATTTATATTTCTAAAAGCTCCCCAGGAAATGCTATTGAGCAATCAGAGTTGATGGCTTCATTGAAAACTCAGGTGTCCATCCATCCCCAATGGAACAGCTTTTGAGATCTAAAGGCAAGATACCCAGCTAATGGCTTCTTCCTTTTCAATAGTGACTTGCTCTAGCACAATGCCTGTCAGATAGTTGGTACTCAATAAATATTTGTTCAGTGAAAAGAGAAATAAATGGTTGAATGAATGAATGATAAAGTTCTTTAAAGGTCAACAGTCTACAGAATGTAAAGGATTGGAATGACAAGGACAGGATTGAGATGGAAGAGCAGAGACTCTTTTCCATTACTTCTTTAAATCCTGGTATAGATCCTTCAGCCACACTTACAGCTGACTCTGCTGATAACCAAAGCTGTCCAAATCGTAATTTGCCATCGTTTTATTCCAGTGTTTCCCAAACATCCACCGGTCACAACACACCTTCACGATTTTTGTTATGCATGCATTTATTCACCTCATACATATCCTTAGATTGACTCATTAAATGTAAAAGAATGTATTTTAATGGTAAACAATCAATCACCATTTCAAAGACAAAAACAACCAATATCCTTTGGCAGGGGTATTGATATAAATAGAAGCAACTGTCAAAACAAATACAATGAAAGCAACTTGGGTTGGATGCTACTGCCTGCCAGTGCTTACCTCTGTCAAATAAGAAGAGGGATGAGCAAAGTGCAGGGAGGTAGGGAAGACAAGGGAGCACTGAATGGAGGCTTGTCATCGGCACAATTGAATAACCAGCGAAGCATGATGAGAGCCAGACCATGCACTGTCATGTTGTGGAAGGCTCCATGTACTAGAGGCTTCTGGAACACCACTCTCAGCCATAGATTTTCAAATTATTCTCAGATATCCCAGGGCCGCCAAAAAGTAGTCCCGACATGTGCAACAAAATGTGATGATCCCAATGCAGAGAGGCAAGACTGCAGTCAAAGAAGAGGCCCCTGGTCTAAATCCCTACTTTGCTTTTTTCATCTGTGTGACCGTGACCAAAATTTTCAACCTCTTTTTGCTTCAGTCTCCTTGCTCATAGAATGATAGTGATAATACAAGTAGTGCCACAAAGGGACATCATAAGGTGGCACTAAGGCATGCAAGCATCTAAGAATCTCTTGCACAAAATAAACTTCAGTGCATGTTACCTGCTGTCATTATTATGGCAAAGAAAAAATTTTACATACATACCCACACAACATTAGGTCTTTCATCGTAGATGTAAACCATCTTCTGCTTACATCATCCCCTATGTTGGATACGTCAGCTCTTTCTAGTCTTGCAAGTTTACTATTATACTTCCATGAATACATTTAGACATAAATATTTCCTACATGTGCAATATATCTTTAGGATCAATTTCAGAGGCAGGATCTCAGACTCAAAGAGAACATCTTCTATGTTGATAGATATTGCCAAATTTCTCTTTAAAGAGATTGTACCAATTTGCAAACCAACCACCCATGTAATCTAGTGCCTCTTTGCCCTTATTATCAGAATAATATTAAACACATAAAGCAAAATACATAGGATAACCAAGGGGAGTAGTTATATAGCAACACAGTTATTTTTTTTATTTTTTAAAAGATTTATTTATTTATGCATACAAGAACTGGGGTGTAGGCCAGAGGTGCAGGAGGTGAGAGAATTAAACCGACAGGGTGGGGAGCAGAACAGGTGGAATGACTGAAATACACGGCTGAGGGGAGCAGCGGGCGAGACAGGAGAGGTCTGCTGTGCCATGTGGGTTAGCTCCCTGGCCAGGGATCAAACTCGTGCTGTAGTAGCTTGATAGCTTGATAACGTTGTGTCTTTAACCCCTGCACCACCAGGGAGGCCCCAGAAACATAGTTCTTAAAAGGTTCAAACACAAATCTGTGCCCTGGTAAATATGTGTCATTTTTATTAGAGCATTAAATAACAAAATCTACTGGCAAGCAGAAGTGAGTAGAAAAAATATTTCAGTATATCTGCAACCACTATAACGGAATATGAAAGTGCATGTTGGTGACAAGCTCGCAGGTACTGCTAATAATATCAAGCTTGTAGTCTGCATCCATAATCAGAGCTAAATTTGAGTCGGCAGCTAGGGAAAATAAAGATGTAATTTTTTCTGGACAAGTTTTGGACCCTGTCTTAGAGCCAGCTCTTAGAGATTAAGTATCATGAGTGGCAGCTTTCCCTCCAAACACCAGATTACACACTTTTAGGGCAGCCCTTAAAATTTATCTGTGGGAATGAGTCTCAATCTAGCCTAACACAGGCTCCACTGGCCCTCTGAAGTAGCCAGAAGAGCAAAGGAGACATACACTGGCAGAGAGAACTTTAAAGAAGCTGTCTCAAGATGCTGCCTTGACTATGTCCTGTTCCTTAGAGAGAGTAACAGCCTCATTTCTTCTTTTTTTAAGATTTATTTATTTATGCATACAGAACTGGGGTACAGGCTAAAGGTGCGGGGGTGAGAGGATTCACAGGAGACAGCGTGGGGAGCAGAACAGCAGATCCACTGAAATATACTGCTGAGGGGAGCAGTGAGCGAGACAGGAGGGGTCTGCTGCGCCTTGTGGGTAGCTCCCTAGCCGGGGATCGAACTCATGCTGCAGAGGTTGCAGATCGCTTCATAGTGCTGTGCTTAACCCCTTGTGCTACCAAGGAGGCCCCCATTTCTTCCTTCAATACAACTACTCTCCTACCCCATGGGTTTCAAAAAATAAAATGTGAGAATTTAAACTCTTTTGAAAAACTTAAAGGTAACCTATCCATTTAGGGCACAGTATTAACCATCAGAAATTAATATTATTATAATTCCATCTTAGATTTGGAGCTTAGACCCTCTCTCAGATCTGCAGATAAGAGTGGCAGGGCGTGCCAAGGGATGGAACTGCTCAGCTTTGGAAAATATATAATACCCAAGTAGTAGGATATACGGCTTGGAGCTTCATGGCTCCTGCAGGCCCTGTTATTCTACTCCATTGTTCCTCTCTCACCTGGAACTACTCCAGTGACTAAGGAGGTTGCTAGAATTTCCAGGGGCATGAAGGAATGAAGTAATGGTAGCAGGTCTTAAATCTACAATTAGAGAACACCCTGTCGCTGGAGAAATATACAACTCTGGAAATCTCAGGAGTCTAGAAGAAAGATTTCGAACAATTTTCTGACTCTTGCATCTGTTTTTAAAATTTTTGAGTGTTGGAGAAATGTTAAATTTCATTAAGTTTTACAGTCAGACTCAATACAGACATAAATTCCTTTAATGTTGGTCTCAGTCAAAAGTGAGCTGAACATTATCGTTAAACTAGTGCATGTGGGAGAATTATTTGAGGAAAATCAAAATAGGCACAGTTGGGAACATTCAGCCATGACCATATTAGATTCAAGCAGGCACAATAGCAAAATTCTTGAGGCTCCAATAGCCTGGGCTATTTTGCTGCTCAGTTTCCATACAGATGAGCTTTGTTCTGGAGCAATATGGTTGCAGTTTGTGAGCCTGTCTGGGGAAGCTCATTTCTCTTTCATTAGTCCATGAACACAGTGCAATTTCAGCTAATACTGTTACACGGCTCCTAGCTGGGTTATTTGGTTAAATGCCTTCAGGGAAAGGAACAAGCCAGAATAAAGGGATGAATGTGATGTACTTTCCTGTTCTGTGGAGTTACATAGCTGTGGAGTTACATTGGCAATTAATCATACGCCGTGCTGCGCTCATGATCCTAAACTCCTGATCTTTGAGATATTATTTAAGCCTGGTAGGGCTTGACGTTTCACAGGGGATATGTTGTCTCCTTGGAACAATTTCTCTGAGGACTGAGCTTATGCATGACTATAACTAGAAGAGCCTATTTCTTGCCATGGCACATCAACAGGATAGCACTACATGGTGCTTTTATGTGAAATAGAAATAGCGCACCCTAACAGCTGGTGGGCTACAAAATAGCACCTCTCTCTGGGCAAATAAATTAGTAAATATGGCCCTTTTAGACCGACCAATTATTTGTTAAAACCCCCCAGGGCACATAGCTTGGTAAGTCCAGGGCAACCCCATGGCGCCTCTTGGGCATGTACAACCTGTGCAACTGTACATGGGAGCCCTGGTTACAGAAACCACTCCCTCATTTCGTAGTCAGACCACAGAGTGTGATCCACAGCACCCTAAAATTACTGCTCAATAATACCTTTGGCCTGTTATGCGAGTGCAGTGCTGTCAGAAAACACAGCATCACTTTTAAAAATGAACGGTGGGCAGCTCAGCAGACCTCTCCTGTCTTGCCCGCTGCTCCCCTCAGCAGTGTATTTCAGTCAGTCTGCCTGTTCTGTTCCCCACTCCGTCGCTGGTGAATCCTCTTACCCCCCACCCCTCTGGCCTATACCCTAGTTCTTGTATGCATAAATAAATAAATCTTTTTAAAAAATGAATGGTGGGCGAGGGCTTGTACAGCAGACATTATATCCTATATCACCTGGGCTATTATCTCTGCAAGCCAAAAGCTGCTTACTACAAACATCTGTGGCTCTGCTGATGGCAATATTCCTACCGTGAGAATAGGCAGAACACTTGCAGAAGGAAAGAGAGAGGCCCTAGGACATTGGTATCCTTAGGAACAGCCTTTTAAATCCATGGTGGTCAGAGGGATGGTGGAAGCCATAGTGGCATTCATCATCTTCCCAGTGAGATGCTCTTACTGTCTCCATGGGCACCCCTGTGGGCTGAGGTCCAGTTTCTGACCCAATAATCCCTAATAACCCACATTTGACTAATGTGAGACCCAGGAAGGTAAATTTCAAACTCCTAACAATGCAATGACATTAATTTATATAAGATTCAGTTTCAGGAGCTACAGCCCACCTTGAGAGACCAGAGTATAGACAGGTATGCTTTGAGAGATACCTGTCCCATATATGGGACCGTGTGAGGGAAATATCCTCAGAAGAACAAGGACTAGATAAGATGCTGTAGTGATGGCTTCAGGCTATCAGAAGGCAGCCTCAGAGTCCAAGAGGCTTAGGGTAAGGCAAGGTTTGGCAGTCTTTTTCTGTAATATTTCTATTTTAAAATTTGTGTTTTCTCTCACAACTACTTAAATCAACTACTGTAGTCCAAAAGTAGTCGTAGGCTATTTGTAAACAAATGGATATGGCTATGTTCCAATAAATCTTTATTTGCAAAAACACATGGAGGGCCAGATCTGGCTTGTGAGCCATAGTCTATGACTCTTGCCATAGTTAATCTAAGAAAGTGAAGGGTACAAAAGAAGAGGTGAGAGAGCACCCACACCATGGGGCAACATGCTTAACCACTCACATTCATTCCTCCATTTTATCGTCACAGCAACCAAGTCATTATAGTTTTAGACCTGCATCTTAAAAATGTCTGCATAAAGGCAGCTCCTCAGATATAACAAGCCAGAAAATTTCTTGAAAATAAATAAGTCACCTCCCCCTTCTTAGCCTACTGTGGGAAAAGTGCCCAGCACAAACAATGGCCAAAACCATAATTATTTAAGTTCCTTCCTAAGGGTTAGTCTAGTCTTGCCTTCTGGCTTGCATTCAGATATTTGGAAAGAAAACCTGAGAATTATTATGTACCAGAGTTTTTTTTTCCCTCTGCACTCAACTATTCTATGAGAAAGAGAAAAGAAGCCATTATCAGAAGTTTCTTTCTGAAATAACTTTCAGGGAGGTCAGTTTGGATTCTGTCCAATCTTCTCGCTTTCTTCGTGATGGTGCAATGATAATTCAGGTTCTTAATGATGACTCTGAATCAGCCTGATCCTGAATCATCAATGATTAAATTACATTCAGCTTTATAGATAGTATTTTCTAATGCAGAAGTTTTAGAAGAATTCAAAACCAAACAAGCATCTGACTTAGCCTAAGATGACCAAAGTAATAAATTTACAGAGACACCACTTCCGTTCAATATCTATGTTAATGCCTATTTTAGGAAATTCTGGTATAATTCAAGGCCAACTTAATTTATTCTTGAACACAAATAATTTTATGGAAGAGAACATAGTAATTTTAATTAACAAATGCTTCACTTTTGGCTATAAAAGAATAAACAAAACCCTTGAAAAGATTGCTCACTGTTCTTTCTTGCTATAAACCATTTGACTTTTAGCCAGAAAAGATGCAGCCAAATAAGCACAACTGTTTGCCTTCCTTAGAACTCAGTGTAGACTGTTACCCAAAGTATTAAACATTCATCAACAAACTAAATGTAAAGGCAACAAAATAATCAGAGTTCCTAAGTTATTGTCCATTTTAACAGTCACAAGTGAATTTGAGCACAGAAAATAAATACCTCGTCATTTTTCTTGTTATAAAGTGGTCTCACAGTTCTGTGTATTTTCGGCTGCAAATTCTGCTGTTAGAACTTTTCAATTTCTCCCTCTAGCCATCCCGCCTCAGAGCAACTCAGTTTCTGCAGAATTAGCAATTAGAGTCAAAAGTCGTCAGTCCAGGGCACAGGGGATAATAATGAGCCAGAAAAGTGAGATAGGGTGGGAAGCTTATGAAACTGGTCAATTGCTCAGGCAACAATACAAGGTTCAGAAAATTCTGGTTTTATTTTTCTCTAGTTGAGTTTGATTTCTATCTGCCAACCTAACAATAAAAACTTGACCTTAGTCAACTCAGGTTTTCCACCTCTCTCCAGAATTGTCCTCAAGTTTCAGAAGATTAACACAGCACTAAAGAGAGGGGGACAGGGGTTCTGATGTTCCTATCTCATCATTTGTCCATCTTGGGTTTTACTGCTATGTCCCTGTTCCTGCTGCCCTTGCTTGTCAGTTTATGCAGATGCTGCCTGTACTCTGGATCCTCATTGTCTGAACCCCAGAAGTTTCTAGACCAGATTCTCACTGAACTCCACCTCCCAGAATATTCTGCTGCTCCCTGGCTCACAGAGCCACTTCTGATGTGTGGTTCCATGTCCCTATCCTAGATTGAGTCTGAGATCCCTCTGAGGTTGCATATTCCAACATACCCCCATCACACTGCAGGAGCACAACTCAGAAGGAACATTCAAAGCCTCCATGCAGGGCCTGCAATGGCTGCTCATGCTGGATTGTCTATCCAACTCGTTTTAGGCCAGGGAATTCTAAACTCTTCCTGAAGAAACAAACCAGGCTTGGCAAACAGGCTTCCAAATTTATTGCTGAAGTTTCAACCTCAGCTTTGAAATGCAAAAGAACTATTAGATTGTGTTTCTCTTTATACTCCTACCAACTCTAAGAATACTCTCATCTCTGAAAAATTCATGGAAGTTAGGGGTAACTGAACATACTTCAGGAAGACTAATAAAATACTTTTTTCAAAATAGTATCCCTCAAAATAACTGAGATCCAAATATCTCAAGAAAATTCAAGGAATAGAAAACATGCCAAATCTGGAAGGGTCTCTTAGAGACAGCTATTAGAGATCAGATAGAGAATGAAAATATTTTGGGATCTAAGTGGAGAAGGAGACACAGAATTGGCCTTGCCAATGATTAATGCCAGTGGAGACATTGGCATTAATGCCCTCTCTAAAAACCAGGTGTCAAAGGAAAACCCAGAATCTGGAGTAAAGAATAGTTGTGTTTGACATCCACGATACAATGACTGGCCCAAATTTTTAATAGAGGGGAGTGTGTGAAGACTTGTTTTTCAATGTATATTAAGTTTCTGTTATGCAAATAGGTAAGTTCTAGAACTCCTTTACTCAACACAGTCAACAATTGTGTGTATGCACTTTAAAATATGTTTAAAAGATAGATTTCTTGTTAAATGTTCTTCTCAAAGAGTTGGGTCCAAACTGAAAAATTTTGGAAGTGATAGTGTATACCATGGTGGTGGTGGGGGGGGGTGGTGATGACATCATGGGTGTATGCTCATGTCCAAACTCAATTTATGTACATCATGTGTGTGAGATTGCTTGTACTTCAAGTATACCTCAGTAAAACTAAAAAATTTTGAAACAAATTTTAGGGTGACTTCTGCCCCAAGCACATTTATTTAAATAAATCATTATCACAATTCTGGTCATTGGTGGCTGGAAGTCCTTTGTTATCAATCAAATGGAATTACAAATTAATGAAATGAGTCTATTTGCTTGTAAACATTACACCACTAATACATTAGGCTTGCAAAGTGAAGTGAGTCACAAACTAAAGTGGTTTACCTGATAAAAAACTCAATTCCTGAAAATGGCTAGACTCAAGGAGTCAAGAATGCCCAAACTGGAATATACATCTAAGTCAGCATTTCTTAGCCTTATGTGTGCCAAGAACCAGGAAACCTCTGGGGGCCTATACTGCAGACTTTAAGAACAAAGGAGAGAAGAATGAGGGAGGAGAGAAGAGTTCCCCACAGCCCAGCACCCAAGTGCAAGCAGAGAAGGCAGTGGGGAAGAAATGCATTAGTCGCTAAGTGGGGGTTGATCATCCTCCATGATAGATCAAAATAAAAGACCAACCAACTAAAGACATAAATGGAAAATTTGAAATTTTAAATCATGTAATTACAATTTAAGTAAATAAGTAATTGATTCTTACGTGACTCTTAATGGAAAAAAATGGAGGTGTTGTACTGCATAGAATTTAAACTTCTAACTGTATGATATAGGTTTCAAGAGCACTTCCAGTTTGCGATCATAAAATTATTTTGATGTTTATAGATGTTGATTGGTGTTTGTTCCCCCAATTGAGCTATAAGTTACACAAGGGTAGAGATGTCTCCCGTTGTATTTCCTAACTTGGCAAAGTCTCTGGCAAGTATTGGATGATATTCATTAAGTGAATAAATGAGGTCAATTTTGTGGACATTAGGTGCTTGGGCAGTGGCTTGACACCCATAGTGTATATATGCATATTGCAGCAAGGAGCTGGGGGTAAGCCTTTTGCTTAAAACACAAAAACTCTAGAGACCCCCTCCCCTGTGGCATGAAATCTAGAACATTCTGACTACCAGTGCAAGGAAGTCAACAGAGACCCTGGATTCCAGGTGAACCCCATTTGCCCACAGGGGGAACTCAACTTTAAAAGGAAACCATCAAGGAGAGTGTAGGGCTCAAATTTTACTAAGTCCTTAACAATCTGAAATAAGATGAGCAAAGGAAGCCTGGAAACGAGGATGTAGGGAGGAAAGAAAACTCCCAAGACACGCTGAGGCCCTGTCACAGATTTGCCAGGGCTGGTCTAAAATGGCACAGCACTTCACAGAGGAACTGTAAACACAAACAGGCACACCTCAAAGTCCCAAAGCATTTTTCTCCTGCCTGGACCTCTGACTTTCTCAGCTAACAAGACACCTTGTGTTTTTCAGAATGCCGAAGCGAGTTATGACTTCAGCAGCAACGACCCCTACCCTTATCCCCGCTACACGGACGACTGGTTTAACAGGTACACAGGGTCTTCAGAGGTGTCTTTGACTTTAGATTTGGTGTATTTTATTTTGCTTTGCTTTCTTTGTAAGGATGGCACATCACCTGCCAAATTACTCCTTGCTTCACCAAATTGTATTGTGATTTTTGCTGAGTGACTATGTTCTCTAAATTCTTGTTTTTTTCTTAATAGTACCATGCTCCTCTAAAATTGCCTTTTGACTACTTTGTTCCACTTGGAAATAATTCCAAGTAGGAATTATTTGCTACTATATTAAAGATAAAAGAAAATAGAAATAACAAGAAAGTCTTTCCCAACCTATCTCAAGGTGATTTAAAACACACTGATTTTACTTTGTTGAAATTATTGCAGAAAATTATTTTACACCATGGATCTGAGTTTGTATGTGTTTGAAAAGTTTCCTGCCATGACCTTATAAAGTTCATATAGTCCCTTTCAACAAGACAAGTGTAAGTGTAAGTGTAATTGTAAATTGGCAAAAGCATTGTTGAGATATTGTTTGGCATCTTACTAGGTAAAACTACCCAATGGTTCTTACAAAGATATTACTTTTCTCTGGCCTATTTTACTGCTATACATATAAATGCAATCTTTTTTTCTCCAAGTAAGATATTTTCTAAGAGGTTGCTTGCATAAATGAAATGTATAAAAATAAAAATGTGAAGACTGCTCAATCGGAAATCAACCAGGCTTTAAATCTAGTGCTTCTGTATTATTGAAGCTCTTGGGTGAAGTTCATGAGAACATATGGACTTCAGTTAAAGGCATAAGTGGTATAATTAATGGTATAAATTTATACTGTATGTAGAGCACCTAACTCACTTCTTTTACTTCTTGTGGTAGAAAAGAAAATGTCATTCTCCTTATCAATGATAAGAAAACAGACTCAGAAAGGCTGAGCGACTTCCCCAGTCAAACAACCATTAGCATACATCATATCAACTCTTTGAACCCAAGTTACATAAATCTCCAAACCCAAAAGGTGTCATTCTTTCACAGGCATCACTTTTAGTGTAAAAGACAGGCAGTAAGATGGCCAAGAGGGCTGTTCCCCAGTAGATCATGGAGTATAGACTCTGCTCCTCAGTTGGCAAGTTGACCTGAGGCTGTCTGGAGGGGAGACAGGGCACACTGATTGGGGGTCTTGACAATTATAGAAAAGAATAAAGAAGAAAATACAATTCAAATTAATGCCATTTTGAAAAGATCATTGCTGGTGTCACAATCCTCTGACAACTTCATCTGCAGTTTTAAAATGATCATGCAGTGTTTGAAAGTGTGTCTTTAAGGGCTGAGGATATATTTAAAAGACTTTTTGACATGAAGTGTCTCTTAATCCCATGACTCACAACCCCATATCTTAGCATACTCTTAGTAAATAAGCCATTTTCAGACACAGCATATGAAGTTACCGAATAGATGTCACTAAGCCAAAGTGAGACATATTTGGGAAAGACAGTCTGGAACTCTCTGTTGAGAAGGACTAGGAGCATGTGCTGGCTTCCACGTGACAGGTACAACCATCCTCATAACATATTGGGCAGAACCAACATGTGTGCTGGCTACTGCTTTCTCTCTGCAGCTAGTAAGTACTAAATTAATATTTGATGGGTTGACCCAGCCACAAAAATATACACAACAGTATCATTTCTCTCCCCCCATTTTCTAAATGCAAACATAACCTGCCCCAAGCAAGTCTCCTGTGTGATGTGTTTTAATCATATTCTTTTAAAAAAAATATGAAGATGTCTTCTTTCTTAAATATCTTCTTTTGCAAACTTATTCATGGAAGTGCAATTTTAGACTGACTAAAATAACCTAGCTAGAACTAATTAGTGCTTAGTGCAATGAAATTCTTTATTGTCAGCAATAAAAATCCCCAAATGTCCAATTGCCTGAGACACAGTCCCAGTGAGTCAGGCAGGCATAATCCTAGGCTCTTAGGGAGCCAATGACTCAAGACACAGTGTCCATTTGCACCAGAAATAAATGGGGCTTTTCCCAATTATCAGGTCATTGTCAGAGATCCTAACCCAAAATGACTTGTTTTAACAAAGAGTGGATGGTACCACTATTCAAATTGTGGCCTCAAAAAACAAATACTATTATTATGAGGGAAGGTGAGTCAAAGTTCAAACCTACAACACCTGAACACTCTGTAGTTGAAAAGGCTAGGTCTGTCCTGGAGATATTTCTTGTTTGGCACAAGGAGAATTTGAATAAAGCATCTTTCCCATGATTGTAGGATGTACCTATAAAAATTCTCCCTGAGATGAAACATTATACCTATTATTTATTTCAGTATTGCTTAGGGATTGGAGCAGGAGGGGAAGAATAAGCTATAGAGGAAATAAGATCAGTTCTTTGTAAGTTCCTCATGTTAAAGCTGGGTGATGTATTTTACTCTACTTGTGTGTATTTGATATTTCCATAATATAAAGTAAATTTTTTAAAGCATGGGGCATAAAAAGAGGCAATAACTGTTCCATTTTGGTGTGCAAGTTTCAAAGGAGAAAGCAGCAGCTATCCAAAAATCTGGAGATAACCATAGCCAGGGCTAAAATAACACAAGGAGAGCTAATGTCTGTTAAGAATTTACTATGTTTAAGGCACTGTTTAATGTGCTTCTACATATATACTAATGCTATTAATTCTTATAAGAACCCTCTGAAATAAGTATTGTCAGTATCGTTGTGATCATCCCCTCTGGGCACAGCGAAAGTGGTGAAGACAGGGTTTGACACCAATAAAGGCCCCCCTATAAGAAAGATGTGCTAGAGAGTGTGGAGAAACGTGAAACTATCTCTGACTGGGGAGCTGAGACTTCTTGAACTAGTAGCATTTGGCTGAGGATTCGAGTGAAAGTAATAGGTCAGGTACACAGGGAGAGGATGTGAGTGTATGACAGGGTGAGGATACCATTTAGGCAAGGAAGGGAAGAAAAGGGGACATGACATGTTCCCAAGGTGACTGGCTAACTGGTCTGGGAGCTAGAGACTGATGAAGGGGGCAGCTTTCTAATAAGGTTTCAAAGGAAGGGTGGGTGGATGGGAAAGTTTGAACAATTTGCAAGAAGAAAGAAGAGATTTTGTGACTGGATCAGAAGCTAGGCCAGAGCATACAGGATGACTGTTCTTCCACTGCAGTCAAGGAGAGCAGCTTGCTTGAGACCCTGGGACCCTGGAGACCTGCACTGGAATTGGGCCAGAGCAGAATTTGCTGCCAATTTAGCATGAGCCTCTGGCCAGCTGTACTGCCTCCAAGGATTGTCTGCAGTTCTTCAGATGTTCTCTTGTGGGCATGGGCACTAAATCCGATGCCCATCTCTATTCAGCTGTCCTAGAGAGCTTGAGAAATGTTCATTTCAGCACACACCGAAACTCCAGTAAAAGGCTGACGGATGCTGACCAGCCCCAGGCTCGCTGCTATTGATATTCCAGCCACACTGCCTGCCACAAAGCCAGTTAGAACTCAGAAGCAATTGCTGCTCAGAAAAAGGCAGCAGCTCTTCATCACAGGGTTCTCATTGCCATGGAAAGTAGAAAATAAAATGCACTACAAGGAGCAGACTCCAGCAAACAAGGAAAATGTCCCCCTTGGCTCAGAAACCAAGTTCAATAGCTGTGTGTCTTTTCCAGGCTGTCCTGACACTTTCAACCATCCATACCCTCTGTACTTATTTGTTAACTTGTTCTTCTTCAAACATACATTTCTTTAAGAATATATTTAAAACTCCCAGTTAAGTACTCTTAATGAGAGCAAACTTCATACATATGCAGAACTGCTTTTAGGCATACGTATATTAGAATTTCTTGCCCTGTGCTTGATTTGATTTTGTGGAATTGTTCCTTTTCATGCAGAGCAAATGTATTTATTCTACTGTGAACCATTTAATAATTACATGCAGTATCTGAGCTCCAGGGATATATTTGAAACAGTTGAAGAATTTGCAAACGGACTGTAATTTCCTCCTAGCTTACAGAGAAATACAGATGGCCAAGCAAAGTAATAATGGCAATAGCAATAATAATCCAAATTGTGGAAAAAAAAAAAAACCAGACAATAACACACGTCTAATGAGCATTAATAATGTGCACACCAGATATAACAGATTTGCGGTGGGGTATCAGGATCAAGCAGCACATTTTTTCCCTGTTGGCATTCAATAACTATTGATTGGCTGGTTGATGGATAGGTGGCATGCCTTCTCAGCCCTGCTAAGATGTTGAGGGGCTTGACATCTGTCCATTTCAGAGCTGTCTGTTTCTCCAAGGTTTGCAGCGCACACTTTGTCAATAATCTTTCAGTCTTGCTTGGTTTTAGGTCAATGTTTGGCGATGCATTGCAGATCTGTATTCCATTACTGTGCTGCTGTCCATAAAAATCTTTCTTGCGTAGCATTTCTTTGACAGCCATTCACCACTGAAATGTCATCCCTGCCGTTGGCAATATTTATGGAATATCACAGGAGCAGCACACTCTATCTATTAATCCCTAAAGAGTAAGAGATTCTGGATTAGATGCAGTTCCAAAAAGTTTACTATAAATTTAGGAAGAGAGAAGGCATTTATTATTCAAGCAACTAAGAAAGGGAGGGAGGAGAATAAATGGATGGCGAAGAACATTTATCTCTATGTGAGCTCATTTGATTGATAACATCAGTTAAGCCTTCAGATAAGAAAGATATCCACTAATTAACTTTTTTCTTATTAAAAGCCATACTTCATTTTGCAGAGAACTGTGCGACAGGTCAAAGAGGAACAAGTGAGGAAAATGGCTGTCTCTGGTTGGCTATTTGCACACTGATGAAAACTGATCCTTTACCCTGGTGACACTTAATGGTTTAGAAATAGATGAACATCTTTCCCTTATATCTTCATGGACTCATTCTGAAATCACCTCCTGGATAATAAAATTTAAACTATTTTCAAAGACCTACTCCAACTTTTCCATTCATGTGAGCTCTGAGACTGCCTCATAAGATGATAATCCTCCAAGGTAGCCATTGCCGTTAACCCTGTACCCAAACCAGAGACCAGTGAAATCAGCTGAGTTTAATTTTGTGAGCTATTCTGAGCCAATGGAGAACTATCACAACGGGTGTTTTTTTTTTCTAATTCTCTACCTGAGTTAGACAAGAACATTATTTAAATTTTTCCTTCAGCTAAAAGAAATTGCTGTATCACTGATTTGGGAGTAACAGAGAGATTATATAGATTGTAAAATAAATATCTCTGAATTGGTAGAATTATACTTTGGAAACTAATAACATGCCTATATTATAGGGGGATTTTATGATCCTCAGGTGACAGTAATTCTTTTCTTAACAGAGAAAAATGCAGCAAATAATGATGGACAAAAGCAGGGTTGTGATAATTGCCTGGAATGTAATAAGAGATCCCTGAATTAGTTTCCCCTCTGTTTAGTGGAACTAAAGCTCCACCTTAAAGCTCTGTAAGAGGGACTCGTGACATGTATACAAAGTACTCTGTACAGAGCATGACATATGGCAGGCACTCCCTAAATGGCAGCAAATATCATTGAAATTCAGGAAGGGATCTGTACAGTAGCTAAGTCCAAGGGAAATAGGACTATTTATGCCAAAATCATACGTGGACAGCCTGGTCACCCAGCCATCTTTCTTTGACTTCCATTCTCTCATCTAAAATGAAACAGCAGTCAGATCAAAGCTGAACTTTCTGGCAAGAATCTGGTGTCTCTGTTTCAGCATTGCTCATTGAAAGAAGAGTTGTATCCAAAGAGAGCTTGCATGTGTGAGACAGGTTTATCTATTGGGAAAATTGAGAAGCCCTGCTTCTAGTCTCAGAAAGATGGAGTCTCTTCACTTCTTCAGAAAGCACAGGATGCTGGCCCGAAGACCCAAGAGCATCTTTGCACATTCTCACTTGTCTAAACAAGCAGCCTCTTAAGACCCTAAAGTCCCAGCTTATAGAACTTATTGATCATTAGCCAGTAAGCATGATTGAAACCAACTGAGACATCGGACAGTCTCTGCATTTCAACTCCCACATATCTAACATTGTAGCATTTTTCTCCAAAGATATGATTGAAATGTAGCTGGCTACTATGGAACTTTGATTGTCTAACAGTCTGTAGACATAGGGAGACTAGGAACAAGAGAGACAGGAGCACAGAGACAGCTTCAAGTCCACAAACCTAGCCAAGCTGCCCATTGACTGGGTCAACAAATCTGTCTTATCCTCAGTATCTCTACGGATCCAGAGCCCCTCCCCCCCCCAAAACACTAGCATAATATATGTGAGCGTGGGCTATAGAACCAAGGACTCAGTTAAAACCACCATTGGACCAATTGCTAAGAAAGGAGAACAAAGAGAAAGAGGAGAAAAAACTCTCTCAAAATTAACTTGCAAACTTAATTTCCAAATTATCTGAACTAACACATCCAACAAAATTAAAATATCAGGACATGTATTTATACAAGTAGAAGTAATTTTATTATGAAAATGTTTTGTTTGTAATATTGGATAGGTTTTTTAAGTATACAGCATTTGACATCTCTATATATTATATTATGATCACCATCAAAAGTCTAGTTTCCTTCCTCCACCATGGCTTCTTTGACCCAATTTCCCACTCCATGTAATCAGGTGAAATTAATTTTATGGAAAGTCTTAAGAAAGATCTTAAGTTATGTTTACCTTGCTCAGGGTGATAATGCACAGCTAATACCCATTTTAAAAGAAAAAATAAATAATATGGGAAATTAAAGTAAACATAAGCATGGATATGAAAAGAAACCAATTGCAATTGAAAAATATAGCCTCTGGTATAAAATCTGAATCAGTGAGATAACATCTACCCTGGGTGCAGCTGAAGAAATAATTACTGAATTGAAGATAACAATGTCTGTTTATGAAAAACCTATAGCAAACATTATTCTTAGTGCAGAAACTGCTGGTATTCTCTTTAATGCTGGGAAAAAATAAGGATGCTGCCTCTCTTTCACTGAACACTCTGCCATGATTCAGAACCAATGAAATGATTTCAAATCTAAGATATGTGATGACATCAAAGGGAAAATACAAAACTAGAAAAGACATTAAAAAGTCCTAAATGAATGAAGTGGCATTCTGAGTTCAGGGGAAGGAAAATGGAATAGAAAAATGATAAGTTAATCCATTAAACTTAGTGTAGTGGTCACCTCTGAGAGAAACAAAGAGAGAAATGGACTCAGGAGTGGGCCTCCCTGGTGGCACAAGGGGTTAAGACGCAACATGTGAAGCTATCCGCAGCCTCTGCAGCAGGGAGTTCCATCTCTGGCCAGGGAACTACCCACATGGTGCAGCAGACCTCTCCTGACTCGCCTGCTGCTCCCCTCAGCAGTGTATTTCAGTCGATCTGCCTGTTCTGCTCCCCACTCTGTCTCTGGTGAATCCTTTCACCCCCCACACCTCTGGCCTGTACCCCAGTTCTTGTATGCATAAATAAATAAATCTTTAAAAAGAAAAAAAAGAAATGGACTCAGGAAAACTTCAGCTCTATCCATAAAGACGTACTTCTTTTAAAAATCTATCCCCTTGGAATGCACTCTCATAATTACAGGCTCCTTTGCTCACGAGTGTATTAGGAAGCTGTGGTCATGCAGAGAACTGGATACTTTGCTTGGCTCAGGAAGGTAGTTATGAGACTGAGGCAACTTGACTGCTTATTTGCTCTGTCCTTTAATTTTATGAAGTGAGGAGTCTCCATGACAAACAGGGTAAATATTCTTTACCTGCTGTTTGACTCCCTCGAGGCTTATGCTTTAGAATTAAAAATCATATGGACTATAAATAGCATGAAAGTGAGTATATGATCCAAAGAGATTTTATTGTACCCTCATGGACAAATTGAAGCGATCTTAACCGAACCCAATAAAGTGCTCATTATATAGGCCTTGTTCAATACACCGCCTTCCTAAATGTCCCTGGAACCAGTTTTCACTACACTCTGCCACTGTCTTCATGTCCACCCTTAGCGTCGCAGCAGTGGCTTCTTCTAGCTCGATCCCCCTAAAAACAAACCACCATTTTGTTAATTATGTTATATGCAATCATGGTGGTATGATTTTTTTTAGGATACTATACAATTTTAAAGATATATATTAAATAATTTTAGGTAAAATTTGTATATCAAGTACAAGACTTTATTTGTATTAACTTGAATAAAAACCAAATGTCTAACAGTAGAGGACTCACTGATTAAACCAGAGTATCTAGCATACCCACACATACAAAAAAGTCTCAAGTATGGACAAACGTGAGGCTTTCATACACGAAGGTAGTCACCATACAAGAGTCATCATGTTATTCACTGCAATTGACTATGGTTTTTAAATATTTTATAATTTTAAATTTTTTAAAGATTTATTTATTCATGCATCCAAGAGCTGGAGTACAGGCCAGCGGTGCGGGGGGTGAGAGGAATCACCAGAGATAGAGTGGGGAGCAGAACAGGCAGACTGACAGAAACACACTGCTGAGGGGAGCAGCAGGTGAGGCAGGAGAGGTCTGCTGTGCCATGTGGGTCAGTTCCTTGGCTGGCCAGGGATCAAACTCGTGCTGCAGTGGCTGCGGATAGCTTCATAGTACTGCGTCTTCACCCCTTGTGCCACCAGGGAGGCCCTAATTTCAAATTTTTAATAAAAATTATACACCTGAACCAAAATGAAAATACCAAAGTATCAGCTGGGCTCCATGCCATTAACAGAAACCCTTCCACTCACCAGCCTCAAAGTGTGAATTAAACCCACAAATACCCAAAGTCCAGCCTATGCACTGGCAAACCTGGGGAAGGGCAGGGAATGGTTGGCCAGACAAGACAGTCTGTGTCTCTGCTCTTCAAGGACACTTTGTTCATATCCTTGTCACCCAAACATCTCTGTGGTGTCTGTGGCATCCTCATATTGACTTATTTCACTATTTGAATTTCTCCTCCCAGAAAAGATATCAAGTAGCATCTAGTTAAATGATAGAATTATGTAACAAGAATAAAGTTAAGGTTATTTATTTATTGTGCCTGGTGGCACAACCTGTGAAGGTTGTCCGCAGCCTCTGCAGCAAAGGTTCGATCCCCAGCCGGCCAGGGAGCTGACCCACATGTGCAGCAGACCTCTCCAGCCTCACCTGCTGCTCCCCTCAGCAATGTATTTCAGTCAATCTGCCTGTTCTATTCCCCACTCTGTCTCTGGTGAATCCTCTCACCCCACACACCTCTGGCCTGTAACCCAGTTCTTGCATGCATAAATAATCTCTTTTTTAAAAAAAGAATAAAGTTAAAGTGCGCTAGGTCAGATTATTCCATCAGCTATAACAAATACATCCCAAAATCTTAGTGGCCAAACACAATACAAGTTTGCTTTTCATTCATCTCCTAGTCCCTCCACGTGTTCCTAGTGGAAAAGCTCTCCTCCAAGCAGCAATTCAGGGCTATGTTTCCTTCCATCTTAAACAAGGTTTCCAAAGTTGCTGTGCTGATCTGCACCAAAGTATATGAGGGGAAAGAGCATGGACAACCTCTCATCAGTAGGTTTTTGGGTTTTTTTGTGTGTGTGCAAGCTGCTGACAGTAGCTTTATTCATAATAGCTCAAAATTGGAAATAACATAAATGACCATCAATGGGAAAATGGAAAACAAATTGTGTTATCACGCAATAGTTTACTATTCATCAGTAGTTTTTTGAGTCAGGCCTAAAAGCAACGCACACCCTGTCTGTCCATGTAACATGAGC
Organism: Talpa occidentalis; assembly: GCF_014898055.3. Lineage (NCBI taxonomy): Eukaryota > Metazoa > Chordata > Mammalia > Eulipotyphla > Talpidae > Talpa > Talpa occidentalis. The sequence goes on along the minus strand of NW_023600993.1, from coordinate 72,366,083 downwards.
CTAAGTGGAGCTCAGCAAGAAGAAAAGATAAGCGTGGTGCTCAGTTAGAATTTTCTGCCACCAACAGAAATCTTGTTGCAAAGGAAGAGATAATGTTGTACCAGAAAAACTAGACCAGTAGTAGTAATAAATGACTAAGCTAAAGAACTGGAGAAAAAATGGTTAAATTACACAATTACTGTTTTGTTTTGGATAGAGTTCTCCAAAGAAACAGAATCAATAGGATAACTGCAGGTGGAGAGAAAGAAATGTATTATAAGAAATTAGTTCATAGACTATGAAGGCTTCAGGTCCAAAATACGTAGAGTGGGATGCCAGGTAGGAGACCCAGGACACCTAGTGTCCCAGGTTGTGTCTAAAGGCAATCTGCTGCAGAACCAGGAAGAGCCAGTGTTACAGATGAAGTTCAAGGGGAGTCTTGAGAATTTCCTGTTCCTCAAAAAGGTCAGTCTTTGGGGGCCTCCACAGTGGCGCAGCGGTTGAGCGCTGGGTTGCGAAGCTGCCCTCAAACTCTGAAGCGCCGGTTCAATCCCCGGCCACCAGGTGAGGGTCCCACATGGCACTCAGACCTCTCCTGCCGCCCACTACTCCCCTCAGCAGTGTACTTTGTCTATCTGCCTGTTCTGCTCTCCGCTCTGGCTCTGGTGAATTCTCTCACCCTCCCGTGCTTCTGACTGTACCCAGTGCTTGTATAAATAAATAAATAAATAAATCTTAAAAAAAAAAAAAAAGTAAATCTTTGGTTCTATAAAGGTCTTCAACTGATCAGATGAGGCCCACCCACATAATGGAGGACAATTTGTTTTACTCATAGTCCATTGGTTTAAATGTTAATCTCACCCAAAACACCCTCACAGAAACACCCAGAAACAATGTTTGACTAAATATCTGAACACCCCATGGCTCAGTCAAGTTGACACATAAAATTAATCATATTTTTTCTGATAATCAGTGTATATATAGTTAAGAGCAAGGGTTTGGAAGCAGTAGGCCTGAGTCTGAATCCTGTTCTGCTCCTAATTAAGAAATAACTTAATTATCACCATGCCTCAACTTCCCCTTTTCAAAATAAGGATACTAGTAGTTTGTGGTAAGCATTAAGGGAATGCATGGGGCACTCTCAGCAGTGTCCTAAGAGTTGTGGAGCTCTTTTTCCCAGTAGATCTTACACTCAGGCTTGAATGGAGTACATATGGGAGTGCATGCTTTGGGCTGAAAAGGGCAAAAGGATGACCAAATCACTCTTGTGAAAAGCAAACAATGTGGTAAGAAGGGGTGTGCCTATGCTCTCTTTGAAGATCCCTAGTATTGTGGGGAGTCTCAGGCTTTCACTTGGCCAGTTCATGGAGGCCCAATGCAATCACCATAATTCAGACTTGAACCCTAATCCCCACAGTTAACCATAGAGTGCCCCTCCTACCTTGCTTGTTCATCCTAGTTATCTATTGCTTAATAGTGCACAACCAAACATCCCCCAAACTTAGTAATATAGAACAGCAAGCATTGATTACAGCTCATTTATAGGACAGTTCCCTTGATCTGGCCCAGGCTCTGCTTTATGACTGGGCTCTCCAGTGCACCCACGTTCAGCTGGAAGGAGACTGGAGCTCCCTGGTATGAGATGGCCTCACTCACATGTCTAGAGGGTGGGAGGATGTCAGTTGGGTGGTAGGTGTGATGGGTTGTATGTTTTTCCTCATTTAATAGGCTACCCCTGGCTTGCCCATGTGGCACATAGGCATGGTGTCAAGAGAAAGAAGAGACGCCACAAGTCCTCTTGAGGACTAAGCTCATCATTTCTACCACAGTCATTCCATCAAAGCAAGCTGGAAGGCCAGCCAGAAGCAAGGGAGGGGGAAAGGCACTTCACCTCTTCAAGGAAGGAGCAAGAAAAATCACACTTTAAGGGCATGGACCCAAGAGAGCAGTGGGCTGGGGACATGTTGGCCACAAAATATACCCCTGAGTCCTGTCACTTGCCTCTCTTTGACCTTCATTAGAAAGTAGCTAGTTAAGTAGTCTTTATCTGCTCCTCAACCCTATAGTCATTTCCACTTCCGAGAGGTATATGGGTTATTCTAGAGGCAAGGAACTACAAAGCATTTTCAAGAAAGTGACCAAATGAAATGGACTTAGAAAAAGATTTTCCTAATGTTCAAGGGAGCATGCATGTTTGCCAGAGACCATCAGGAGGGCAGGAGAGAGGGGAGGGCACTCAAGGCAGTGGGAACAGAGCATACGAAGGCCCAGGGGTGTGAAAAGATGTGGTGTCATGAACAATTATAGGGCGCCTCCACTCATTGCTTATAATTAATTAGTGTTGCCTAATTTAGCAATGAAAAGTTTCTTCCCAAATGTTCCTCCAGAGAGTCCAGGACATTCATCTCCCTACTTAAAGGCCAAAATTAAGGCCATGGAGACACTGTTCAAAGGCTTTAATTTGTTCAAGCCAGTGCACATACATTTGTCCTCTAACCTTTCGTGAGGGCAGGGACGGGAGGGTAGTCAGCCTCGGACCTGGCCCAGTCACCTTCTCACTGTACACCTTTGGGCAAGCTGCTCTGAGACTCAGCTTTGACATCTGTGAAATACAGCAGTATCTGCTCATGGCTTCTTGTGAGGAGCAAAAGGATGAGGCAAGAGAAACCCCAGGCATAGCTCCTGGGCATGATCACTGCCCCATAACTGGCAGATGGCACTTCATCATCCTCCTTAGTCATGGAGAGCTAAGTTCCCTCATCCTACAGCTTCCCTCGGTACACCTGGGTTCTTCACAGGTGTCTGAAAAGAACTGACTATTCCAGGAAAGGCCTCATTGCACATTTCAGGTTTCAGAAAGGAGATCTTGACAGGGCTACTATTAAATCTGTGCTTCATCAAATTAGACATGGCACTGATTTTTAAACTTTCATTTAAATTTTTTTTAGCAAGAACCAAATAACAAGGCAAGTCAAATTTAATCAATATCCTCTGACGTTTCATTTTAACACATATATATGCATATATATACTTTATATATGTGTATATATGCATATGTGTGTCTATATACAAAGTATATTATGTACTTTATGTGTATAAAATACTTTATAGAGTATTTTGCTAATTTACTATATTTACTACTATTCTAAAAGTATATACATTTTATATAAGTATATATTTACATATATAATATATGGATATGTAATATAAAAATATAGAAGTGGATGAGTAAAAGCATAACAGTAGCTATAAGTAGAAGTACATATTTAAATATATACATTTAAAGTATATTTCAAAATAAAACTTGTATATATTTCATTATATATGGATAACATACATATAAGCACTTCCATGTTGTTTTTCAGAATTTTATTTTGCATTTTCTTCAGTACTTGGAAGAGGAAGGTAGTCCTGAAGGCCACACCCGTGATACACTCTCCCACCAAGTGAAAGCATAATTTAGCACCTTCTCGAAAATCTCAGATGTGATTGGTGGTTTGCTCAGAACTATAGTTGCATAGATCATTTACCACAGGGCACTTCTTCAGTAACTACCAAGTTTACTTGGACATAATATACAGATTTCATCTTGTTCCAAAGGGAATCTGGAGCCCAGGAGATACATAGCCTTAAAGGAGGCAGGAGTTACATTTTCCCATATAGAGAATAAAAATATACTGTGTGTATACATGTACTTTTTTAAATCCTTGGATGTGATGTTTGAAGGGCTGGCACAACAGATTTTCTTGTCCCCGAGGGGAGATCCCAAACAGGACGTTACGACTCAATACCGTAAAAATCAAAACTCCCTGGGACTGTGTGGCTGATGATCCCCTCAGCCCCATAACTTTCTGTACACCAGCCTGAACAGAGCCAGAGCGGACAAGTCAGCCCTCAGCCGTGTCCCTTTGGCAGGCCATGCTCTCATTTCTTCCAGCACATTTGGTAATGTGACCTGTGTAATCTCGTAGCTGCTTCTCAGACCATTAAAATAGACTTTTGAGGGTTGGAGCCAATACTTACAGATGACTTCTAGCATGGAATCTCCCACTTCTGGAATGCTGTTTGAGGTTAAAATATATCATGCTTATTAACTGCTTTGATTCTCTTGAATCTATCTATCTCTGGTTAACAAACTATCCTAAAACTTAGTGGTTCCAGAAAGAATGAGCATTTATTAGCTTGCAGTCCTGTAACCTGGGCAGGGGAGTCTGTCTCTGTGCTTATGCTACTGACAGGGGGAAGGGGGTGGAGGAGCAAGGATGGGAAGTCTTGGCTAGGCCTGGAGGGAGGTGGTTCCCTTTCACATTGCCCCACCCCACCCCCAGATGTTGGGGGTCTCAATAGAGGTTTCAGGTCTCTCTCTCCATAGTCTTGTGCATTCTTGAGCCAGTCCCTCTGATTGGAGCCTAGCACTAGTGGATGAACCTGAAAGCTGCCAAACCTCTAAGAAGTGGGGTATCATCTTTCTAGTGTCATTTTGGAGAGGTGAGGGGTTCAGAGAATAGGGTCCTGCGTTACCTCTGAAAAAATTTCACCACCGTTCCCCTTTCAGCGGGACACGTTGAGTATCCCCATGAGTATCCCCATGAGACTTTTGGTTATATCCAAAAAGAGGTTCATTATATTAAAAAAGGAAAGAAGCAGCAGCTTGCACAGAAAGAAGCAGGCAGGAAGAGCTGCTGCTGCTACTGCTTTGCAAAGGGAAAAGGTTTGTGAAAAGAAACACCTGCACTGTCACAGGAGAGCAGGAGAGCTGCCTCTTGCCAGTGCAGAAATTGCACTGATACGTGTTCTTCTTTTGGGGGAGGTGTTCATTCCTTGTGGCATAGTTATTTGTTGTTAAATTAATAACTTCTAGGGAGTGACTAGGTTGATTTATAAGGACCAGTGATTGTAATGGCCTCCATTTCCATATCCCCACCTATGGCCTGCAACTCCAGATAATTCCTGTAGCAGTCTGATACTCACTGCCTTAGGATTTTTTTATTTCTATAGGTGGTTTAACAACCATGTTAATCATTTCTGCCCCCATGTCCAGTTTCTTGTCTTCTGACACCTCCATCCTAAATTTTCTACTCAGCCTCTACCACTTCCACTGCATTCTATGGGTCAAGGCAAGTCACCAGCCCAGTCAATTCCAGGGGAAAGAATCCTTTGGAATCCTTTGGTATAAGGGAAAAGTGAGCAAGCAGAAGGGAAAAAAATTAATGGAATTACAATATCTGTGCAGAGAACATTCTAGAACAGGAACCCTAGGAAGTCTTTGCTGGGAATTGCAGTACAAATCTGGGAAAGATTACCTAATGAGTGCCTGGAGTTCTTCATCTCCTCAGTCTTAAAGGTTCTGTGGGCCCCTTGAAAGTATATGCAAATTGTTCCCAGTGTATGCTTTTTTATTCTGGAAGAAGGTGGGAATCTATACCATTCAAAACATCCTCAAAGGAGGCTATGTTCCCAAAAACGGTTAAGTAGCCCTCATCCCATAACTGATAGTGGCTTTACTAACACCCTATTGATGAGCCAGCCTGGAAATAAGCCCAGCACACAATTCTATGCTTCGAAAAATGAGAGCTGTTCCAACAAGCTCTGCCTCTGATTATGTTTCATTCTCTCCAGAAAGCTCTAAGTGTGGTTTCTGCAGGAAGGAACTTCAATTTTTAAGGTAAAGATCAAATATCAAGGTTAAACATGTTCTGAGAAACCTCTTTGTGGTGGAGACAAGCCAAGATCAAGACAACAACAGAAAGAAGAGAAGGAGATTTTGGGACATACAATGGAAATCAGGTGGCCCATGAACTGGCTCTGGGGCAGCTGCACCATAGAAAAGCTCTAAAATGCTTCCAGTGGATGGAATTTAAGGAAACACCTAAAAAGTCTTTTGACCCTGAATCTGTCTTATATTTCTCTCTGCAGCCACGGGACCCGCTGTGCAGGAGAAGTTTCTGCTGCAGCCAACAACAACATCTGTGGGGTGGGAGTGGCTTACAACTCCAAGGTCGCAGGTATGTTGTGGGTCAGTGCCGCACAGCAGGTGCCTGCGGAGCAGCCAGCCCCAGAGCCCTCATACTTGGGTATCCAGCCTGGCCAGGGCCCCACAGAAATTCCCAGTGGAGCAGAACTTAAATTAGTAGATTTAGGAAAAGTGAAAACTTTTTTTGAAAGTATCAATGGTGTGGGCCTCCCCGGTGGCGCAGCGGTTGAGCGCTGGGTTGCGAAGCTGCCCGCAGCCTCTGCGGCGCCGGTTCGATCCCCGGCTGCTCCCCGGCCACCAGAGGAGGGTCCCACATGGCGCGCAGACCTCTCCTGCCGCCCGCTGCTCCCCTCAGCAGTGTACTTCGGTCCTTCTGCCTGCTCTGCTCCCCGCTCTGGCTCTGGTGAATTCTCTCACCCTCCCGTGCTTCTGACTGTACCCAGTGCTTATATAAACAAAACAAATAAACAAATAAATAAATAAAATATTAAAAAAAAAAAGTATCATTGGTGTCTCAAGACGCCAGAGGATCCTTGGTGTCTGGCAGAAACAAATTTCAGGAAGCATCAGAATAAGCCAGCAAATATGTTTATTAGAAATCAACAGGCCAGAACGCTGTAAGAGGCTGTTTCAGAAAGCTGGAGAGCAAGCAGCAAGGAGGCCATGAAGTAGTGTTACCAGGCAGAATGAGGGCCACCCCCTGGATTCCCAAACCTGCATGCTATAAATGTGTTCTGCCATCCACTGCATAAAGACAAAACATACTCTAGTGCACAAGACCTTCGACAGAAAAGAACTTTAATACAATTAGTTGTAATGGAGAGAAGAGAAAGAATATAGTTAAAATAGTTTCCAATTAAACACCGAAAGTTACACATCCCCTCATGGGTAAATGCCCATGCCAAACAGGGTTTGCCCAAAGCAGGGCCACGGGTCTAAGGCACCTTCTGGTGGGGACCCGTAGATAAGGGGCAGAAGGGGCCAGGCAAGTCTAGAAGGAAAAGAACCAAATCAAAATACAAGCCAAGATAAAGACTGCCATAGTCAGCCTCCCCACGGGTCTCTCACCCACTTTCTGTTTCTTTCAAGTGTCTCCTTCCATGTCTCCCAAGTCCCTGGTGCAATTCCCAGGCAAGCACAGCTCCTTCTTCACACGTCTCTTTGCTCGACATGCCTCCTCCAGGTCTTTTGAAACTGAATCTAACCTGTCCTCTAGGTCTTCTTCCAAGCCTCCTTCTTCTTCCTAAGTCCTTCTGCTAGTCTCCTCTATCTTCTCTCTGCTCAGCAACACCCTTCCTTCTGTGGATATCAGTATGTTACAGTGGTAAGGTTATTTTAAGGACTTTTTTCTTTTGGGCATGGAGGGGTCCCTCTTAATCATGCATACCCTGCTCCCATTGTCTCAACTCCTGGATTAATTGGAACTAGCCCTCACTCCTTGTTTTCAAGTCAGGGGAAACTGTAGTTGAAAGACTCTTCATAGGCCTCCCAGACCTGCCAAGCCTTATCTGAAAAAAAGTGAGAGACTCAGCGGGCCTGTGGGTTGACAGAAATGCAGCTGCGCTCCTCTGGGGGAGAGTGTGAGGGCCCTTTTCTATCCCCAGCAATATCACTAAACATTTAAACTCTTTACTTGAGGGTAATAGAGAGAAAAGGGCACAGATAGTTAGCCATAGCTCAATGAATTTTTGCAAACTGATCGTACCCAGGAACCATCAAGAAAGAAAACATGGGCCTCCCTGGTGGTGCAGGGGTTAAAGTCTCAATGCTATCAAGCTATAGCCAGTCATTGCAGCATGAGTTCGATCCCTGCTAGGGAGCTACCCACATGGTACAACAGACCTCTCCTGTCTTGCCCACTGTTCCCCTCAGCAGTTTATTTCAGTAGCTCTCCCTGTTCTGCTCCCCACTCTGTCTCTGGTGAAACCTCTCACACCCCCCCCACCCCATAACCTAGTTCTTGTATGCATAAACAAATAAAAAAAGAAAGAAAATATTACCATCCCCCCGCAAAGCTCTTCTCATACCCCCTCTCAGTTACTACCCAGACACGAGAATAACCACCATCCTGACTTCTAACAGCAAAAAGTGATTATTGCCGATTTTAAACTTTATATAAATGGATCTGTACAGTCTGTACTCTTTTGTGTCAACATCAATTAGCATTTTAATGATATTCAAATAAAGACTGTACAATATAAGGAGGTGTGTACAAATTATCGAAAACATATTCAGAGCTGCTCAGAACATTTTAGGGTTTTTATATTGTGTGTGTGGTTTTTTGTGCACAATGCAGCTCATAATTAGGAAAAGTAGTCTACCTAGAACATTATTATTATGTTCCATAGGGAGGATATTTAACTCATTTCTCTTTCTGGAGGTTTTAGAAAGGAGAGTAGCGGGTCCCTGGAAATTTAGAAATCTACTCCTCCCTCAGAAAATAGAGGGAATAAGAGAATAAGAGGAGGGGTTCATACTGAGCTGCTTCTGGCTCATTCCACATTTTGCATCAAATTCTTTCTTAATTTATTCAGGCTGAGTCACCCAACCTTGTTTTTCTTTTTTTTACAATTGTCTTGATATTTTTTTCCTGGCGATTTAATGGAACCATAAACATACTTTGTGCTGACACTTGCATTTCCAGAGACCTAAATAAAGCAAAAGCAACTCATACAAACCTGCCATTAACCTCTCTCAACACTGTTTGCTAAGAGGCTTGCCTGTGCTGCCTGGGTACTGAATTTCACAAAAGAATAAATACATCTGGAGCTTCTGAAATGTAAATAGAGACACTTTGCCCCTGGAGTTTCAGCTCTCTTTACTTTGTGTGCATCCAAAATCTAGAAGCCATTATGAGCTCAAGGGAGAGTCTCATCAAGTTAATATTTCAGCAGCCAGGTTCATACCTCGGGTGGTATCAGACACAAGGTGGGGTCTCTATTCACAGAACAGAACTGAACCATTCAAACTTGGATTTCACATTCAAGAGAGAAGAGAAAGAATATAGTTAAAATAGTTTCCAATTAAACACCGAAAGTTACACATCCCCTCATGGGTAAATGCCCATGCCAAACAGGGTTTGCCCAAATCAGGGCCACGGGTCTAAGGCACCTTCTGGTGGGGACCCATAGATAAGGGGCAGAAGGGGCCAGTGATTTTCACAGTGATTTTCTCAAAATGGATGTGAAGATTCTGCATGCCAAAGTAACTATTTTTTCCAGCAGGGATTCTTAGGACTATTGCCTGTGAAAATTAAGTGTTAGTGTTGTAGAGCAACCCCGATACAAAACGGGGTGCCTGACTGTGGGTCCTCACCCGCGCGCTTAAAAGGACTTATCAATGCTCTACTGCAGGCACACACGAAAGGTTAATAAAAAAGGTTTATTTACAAGGGAAGGGGAAATGAGGAAATGTACAGCTCTGGGAGAAAAGTGGGAGACAAAGTTTTAAATGCGTCCTACCCGATCCGCCGATCAGGAATCCCAAAATGGCGCTCTCAGAGTTGGCCGCCAGCCAGGAGCGGTGAAGCCAGGAGGCGAGCGATCCGAGCCAGCCAGCCCAAGGCCCACGTGTTTGGTTTTTTATATCCAACCTGGCTGCCCAACTCCACCCTCAGGTCCCAGCCACCCTCCCTTGGTGGTGATGGGATTTGTCTTTCCCAGAGTCTTGATGGCTTTAGTCTGGAGTGGGGGTGGGGTCCACAAAGCCTGTATGGGATTAACTCAGGACATCATTTCCCCCTAACATTAGGAGTTTCTCGTGGTTTTCCAGAGGCCCACTGGGGGCCTTTCACCCTCTTCTGTATTTTTCTCTCTTATTAGTTGCACTCTGAAAATATCTGAGCTGCTCATCAAATATAATTAATTCTCCTGCTCTCTTTATTTGGAATCTTTAAAAGTGAAACCAGAGAAAACTTTTGGCTGCAAAGGAGTTTACTGGGAAGATGATCCTGGGAAGCCAGAGGAAGGGAAAGAGGAAGAAAGATACAAAGAAAGGGAAGACACAACGTGTGTGCAGATGAGATGGTGTTCTCACAGGGCTGAGGGACTATAGGGACTCCCCTGAGAATTTCTCCCTGTCCCCCCATGGCAAGGAAGCTGGGGAGCTGATAGACCAACTCCCATCCCTCATTAGTGGGGAGTGACTCCTGGGCCAAGAGCTGTCCAACCTGCCAGTCTCTAGGGTTGAGCAGATCCCTGAGGCAAAACACACCACCCCCTACCCACAAGGGCTGTCACTCAGAAGGTTAGCCTCAATGACCCCAGATCCCAAAAGTCAGTGAATGTAGCCTGATACCTCAAAGACACAACCCTTTTGCTTTGTGAAATCCTGGCAACAACACTTCAAGATTCCAGAAACTAAAACTAGCGCCAGTGGGAAGTATGTCCGACCACACAACGATTCTGAGCTAAGGAGTTTCCTTTCTCCCGTTTCTGCTCCCTTAACACTGGTTTTGCTCCTCTGTAGCCATTCATCTTGGTTCTAAGTATTCAAGGGACAAGAAGCTTTAGTCACGGTCTTGAGTCTTCAGTCCCCAGCTTTCAGCTTCCCCAGCGGGGCAAAAGGAATTCTTCATGAGGAATTCCTGGGGAGTTATACAAGAACTGCCTTGAAAGCAAACTTTCAGGTGCCTCAACCTCACACATTTAGGGGAAACATTTTGTTCTTTCTGCCTGAAAGTTTCGAAAGTTAGATGGGTTCCCCCCACCCCACCCCCATCCACCACCTCCCCACCTCCCCACCTTCCCATCTAATTATTCACTGAAAATGAGCTATGCCCTTCGAGAAAATCCTTCATTGCGGGAGCAGAGTTAAGGAAGTCTAGCGCGCCACCTGGTGACCATTTTTGGTCATTGCTAGTCTCTGGCAGTCCCAAGGTGTTGAGGTCCAGATTGGGAGGCGCTAAGTGATGTCCGAGCTCACTCTTGGGTCTCTTCATCCTAACTCCCAGAAAAAGGCTAAAATGCCATAAACTAGCCAAAAAGAGAAAGGAAAGTGGAGATGAGGGCATAAAATTGATCCTCTGAAGGAAAAAAAACAGAAAAAATCTTTCAATATCTCTCACCTGTGATCTGTTGAATTCTTTTCTAATCATGAATTTTGCTCATTTTTCCATTGGGATTCTTGTCTTTTTCTTGTAGGCTTGTCTTTTTCTTGTAGGCTTTCTGTGCATCCTAGATAGTGTCCTGGTGATCAGTTTTAGTCAGTACAAATATCTTGTCCCCATATTCCCATGTGTCATGCGAGGTGGGGATCCCTTTTACTTCCTTCACATAGTGAATCAATGTTTCTAATACCATCTACCCAAAAATCCATCATGTCCCTTCGATCTGTGATGCCACCTTTGTTGTCTATTCCCATACATATGGTTAGTTCCTACATATCCTGGCTAGTCTCTGGGTAAATACAATTTACAAAACTTAGCCAGAATAAATTATAAAACAGAACCATACTCCTTCCACAACTGGACCTCTGTCTCTGCTCTTTCCTCTGCCCAGAATGCCTCCCCTACACTGTACCTGGCCACTACCTGTCTCCTTCAGCTCTCAGTTTCCCTTTTGCATCCACCACATCACCTTGCACACCAATTCCTCATCTATCCTCCATAAACCATGCTGAATATTTTCTTCCCAGCACTAACTACTGCTGTTACTGCATAATCTTGTGTATGTTTGTTTTATTAATCTTTCCCCACAGGCAGACAACAGTCCCCATGAAAAAGAGAGCTAGTCTGTTTTTCCTCACCCTGGCACCTAGAACAGGCAGGAAGAGAGGGGAAATTACAGCTAGTCAGGCTCCTGAAAAGAAAACACCCTACTATGTAGGTAGATATATATATATATATATATAAATATATATATATATATATATCTCCATATATATATGGATGGCCCAAAAATCTCTGTGCCATTTTGAAGTTTTCGTTAAGTCAAACATCACTGGAAATTTAATAATTTATATTTCCTTACCCACTTTATAGTTTTATAAATATTGAAGAAAGAGATGAAATTCATCTTTCTATTTTGAAAATGCCTTTTTGAAGAAAATAAACTTTAAGAAAACCCAACTCTTTTCTTAATTTTAATTTTTCAATCAACATGTGATATTTTCCCTCAAAGGAATCAAGACAAACAATTTAAGTTGAAAATGTATTATCCACAATTTATAAAACCAAATAAATATTCCACAAATATAAATAATGATCCCTTCAAATGATGCTCCTTGCAAGTTTGTCAAATGTCTATGGCTGAGATTATTGAAATCAAAACTTCACCAAGTCTTTTGAGAAATGCTGTCTCCTGCCTCAGGACCCTTCATGTATCCAATAACTACTGTTAAGTGCCTGCCCCATGCTACAGGTGCTACGTGAGCCTCAAGACAAGACACCTGCCCCCACACAGCTCACTGTCCAAGAGGAGGCTCAGACAGTGAGCAAAGAACAAGAAAATATCACATAATGTTTGCCCACATGAATGAGGGGAGAGACACTAACCAGACTTGGGATTCAGCAAGCGCCTTGGGGGGCAGGATTTTAATGCACCAAGCCTGGGCATCAAGAAACTTCTCAGTGCAATCTTGGTATAGAGCTGGGCCAAGAGGAGATTGGTCTGACCTGCCTTACTTTAGAAGTCAGAGTATCTAGCCATAAGCTTTGAGCTGTGGGGCGCAATCTCCTTCAATCAAGGTTTCCAAAAGAGTTTAAAGACTGCTGTTAACATTGTCAACAAAATCCCTGAAGTTTCTCTACCAGCAAAAAATTGCTTCCTTGTATTTGGCCAATAAAACTCACCATATTTCAGGGAGTTTATACATTTATCTGAGTGTTTAAATTAATCAATAGGGCCTCCCCTGGTGGCGCAGTGGTTGAGCGCTGGGCTGCGAGGCTGCCCGCAGCCTCTGCAGCGCTGGTTTGATCCCCAGCTGCCGGCAAGTGTCCCACACACACACACAAAATATATATATATATATATATATATATATATATATATATATATATGTATATATTAATCAATAGAAGTTGCTTGTTAGCACAAGGATGAACATGTTTTCAGATCCTTCAGACTTAGATCAAACTGAATTTGCACCTTAACCTTCAGACTAATGTGTATGAACATGAAAGGTGGCAATTAGCGACACTGGGGTTTGTAGGCAGATGTACCTTTCCTGGTGTCAGTACATAACAGGAGCAGAGGCAGGAAGGATTTAGCCCACATTCCCTGGCAGGCAGGCAGGGGTTGGAGGACAGTCTCAGGATCTAAAAGAAGGGAGGAGGGAGTCAATCACAGAGTGCCATTGTCATTAATGCAGACTTCAGGCCTGTGGGGGCTGGGATGTGGGGGTATCCCCACCTCACCTCCCCATCAAATCATATTAGGCCGGAACATTTTAGAGATGTGAACACACAGAGTCTAGCTCCCTCGTCTGCCTTATGCCTCTCTCTCTCTCTCTCTCTCTCTCTCTCTCTCTCTCTCTCTCTCTCTCTCTCTCTCCACCTAACTCCTCCAGCTCCTAGAGCATCCAGGGACAGAGGAGAGGCCCTCCCTAAAATCCCTTGGGTCACCCTGAGTCTCTGTCTTGGCTGCTAATCGTGCAATCACTTGCAAAATGTAATACTGTATCTCATTCAATTAATGCATGCCTCATTCCTCACGAGCTTAACAGGATTAAAAGATCATTGGGCACCTGGCCCCTGAATATGAATGAGAGTCCTGATCCCTGTCTGTGGTCACCCTTGCCTCCTTTGATGCTGAAACAGCCTAAAGATTAATAGACATCAGCTCTGCTGCTCTGCGCAGCACCAAGGGAGCCAGGGAGGCCATGGAGAGAGAAAGAAGCAGAGGGACAAATCTGCAGAGAGGGCACAGGGCACCTCTGATGCACCAAGTGCTGCTGTGTGACCACAACCAGCAGTGCAGCCAGTTGTCAAGGGGACAGCGCAGGCTGCCTTGGCCAGAGGGGAGTTTCTCTCACCTTCAGTTGAGGTGGGCTGTTCAGTCCTGGTCCTCTGGGTAGTAGGGCAGGTCAAGACCCAAGACTGGCTGAGTTTTCTCTTTGAAAGCGGGTGAATATCAGGCTCTCTGTGTTGTTTCCCCACCTGCAAAGAGGGCTTGACTTCTTGCAAGAAGAATCAGCACTTCTGTTTATCTTGTGAGCCGCTTGTCATCCTAGTTGAACAATTTGCTTTAATCAAGGAGTATTTTTTTTAATTGAAGTAGTGACATTTACAACATTGTATAAGGTGCAGGTGCACAAAAAAGTTCTTTAAATAAGCAAAATATAGGTGGCCCAGAAGCAAAGGTAGAGTTTTAAATTTCTTAGCCCTCATAAAATGAATAATAAAGCTAAGCTTCCAGAAACAAAGAATGTGCCTATTTTTTTTTACAAGTCTGCCTTGATATTATCCATCTGATAACCTCACAATTTTTAATTTAAATTTTATTTTTATATTCCCCATACAATTACAACCCCCTTATTTTTACCCCAAGCCTTCCTTTCCCCGCCCCCTCCCCCATAGAGTGTCTCTGGTTCATAGTTATTTGTTGATTTTGATATTTTCTTTCTTATAGTTATTCTTTTTCCTGGTCCCTTATTTAAGTTTTCTAGATTCCTGCTATGAGTGAGACCATCCAGTATTTTTCTTTTTCTTTCTGGCTTGTTTCACTGAGCATGATCCCTTCCAGCTCCATCCATGTTGCTGCAAATTGCATGTGTTTATCTTTTTTGAATGCTGAGTAATATTCCATGGTATATATGTACCACATCTTCTTGATCCAGTCATCTATTTTTTGGCATTTGGGCTGTTTCCAAAGCTTAGCTATTGTAAATAGTGCTGCTATAAACACAGGAGTGCAGGTGTTCTTTGGAATTGATGTTTCTGTGTCCTTTGGGTAAATACCTAGAAGTGGAATTGCTGGATCATATGGAAGCTCTATGTTTAGTAGGTCCAGAAATCTCCACACAGCTCTCCATAGTGGTTGGACCAGTTTGCACTCCCACCAACAGTGCAGGAATGTGCCTATTTTAAATGAGTTTCTTAAGGGGAAAGAATGCTAACTTATAATTGGATATCTGTTGGCAAGAAATGGTAACTTGATTTATAGGTCAAGTTTTATTTATATAACTAAATGTTATATATACAGATATATGCTTACCCTTTAACATATATACACATATGTGTGCATATGCATGTTCTGTATAACTTGATATTGGTTAATGTTAGAGGGTGGAAAATCTGGACCTATTATTATTTGTCCTTCTAGGCCTGTTATTTCTGTTAGGGAGAAAATCAACTAAACAAATGCTCTCATGTGTTTATTCACCAAATATCTATCAAGCTTAAGATAAATTCCAAGTACCATGGGACACTAAAGTGAACAAAACAGGTGCATGTCCTGGTCTCAGAGACTTTGCTGGCTGATGGTGAAGGAAGCACTCAAATAAACAATGTGGTAAAAGGCTGAAAATATGGTGATAGGGACTCTCCCTTTTGGCCAGGGGTTAAGTCTCAGCATTATCACCACTACAGCCTGAGTTCAATTCCCAGCCACGGAGCAACACACATGGCACAGCAGACCTCTCCTGCCTCGCCCTTGCTCCCCTCAGCAGTGTATTTCGGTCAATCTGCCTGTTCTGTTCCCCACCCTACCTCTGGTGAATCCTCTCACCCCCTGCACCTCTCGCCTATACCCCAATTTTTCTACACAAAAATTAATAAATCTTTAAAAAAAAAAAGGTATGATACTAAAGGAAGATTTAAAGAGCGACCCAGAAAGACTGAACACATAGACTAGAGAGAGGGTGAGTCTTGGGAGAATTTGCTATGGAGTCCAGGAGACAATGAGGAGAGAATGAGACACCTAGCAGAGAAGACAGCTCGACGTCCATCAAGAGTCAGCAAGAATCTGAGTGTCTTTATTTAAATTGATTTATTTGATTTAGAGAGTGTTACATATGTAATAATGTCCTTTGATCTGAGGAACAAGTAAAGAGTGTCAGGAACCAGGATTTGTGTCCAGCCCAGCTCCTTTATTTCATAAAACCCATGGGCAGAAAGACTTGGGTCAGCTTCATGAGAACTCTAGGCTCATTGCCACAAAATAGTGTATCAAGAAGACAGCAATGGTCTCACTCATAGCAGGAATCTAGAAAACTTAAATAAGGGACCAGGAAAATGAATAACTATAAGAAAGTGAAAATCAAAATCAACAAAAAACTATGAACCAGAGACACTCTATGGGGGGTGGGGGCAGGGAGGGGAGGGATTGGGGTCAAAATAAGGGGGTTGCAATTGTATGGGGAATATAAAAATAAAATTTATTTAAAAAATAAAAAATAAAAAAAATAAATCACATATGTTTATGTAAAGGCAAAAAAAAAAAAAAAAAAAAAAGAAGACAGCAATATGGCCCCAAACAGTGAGGTTTGGAGGGTACTGACAGAGGGACGGAGTGCCCAATTCAGTGACTTCTGCTGTTAATCCAGGAGTTTTTTATGGAGAGTTGGGGTGATGTCAACCACCTCTGGAGCTTGTGGTCATGTCCTCTCCTGTATGCAGTCCAAATTCCCCACACAATCCTGGGCTGTAGGACTCTGCTCCTTTCAACTTCCCGCAAGAAGCCACTCCTACAAGGCATCTGAGAGTAGCACACACACAAAAAATACCAACAACCAAAAAAAAAAAAAAACCAACAGTAGCACAATCTTTACTAGATGCACAATTTTTACAAAGCTGCCTTGGGAGCGAGAGAGACAAAGGAAGGGTTGTATCAAACACCCACTAGTAATCTATTTTAGAATAACCCAACGAAATCTGTGTCCTCCCCAAAGTGCCTTCTCAGCTACAATGCAGCTGGGAAGCTCCCCTTTTCCTAACATTCCCCACCAACTTACTGTCTCTGTCCCTCCTTCTGCCCCGTGCCCTCTGCGCTCTATCCTATAGGATTTCTCCTTAAATATTTAATATCAATTGCTTCCTCCACCACCTGTCTCCACCACCATGCCAGACACGGACCTCAAAATGGGGTTCACTGTGCAGATTTACTGGAGGGGGTGCCTGTGAATGGCATGCTTAGTAGCTTTACTTTTCCTCGAAAACTTGGTTCCAATCAATCTCCAATCCCTGCAGAGTGAACTTCCATTTAGAAAGAGACTCTTCAGGGACTCTTCCACAAAGGTGTCCTCTCACCATGAGGAATTCCAGTAACATAGGCTGAGTAATAAACTTTTCTTCAAGTGGTCACATCAGGAGAGGTATGAATGGAGTCCAAAGGATGGGGGAGGAGGGGCTGTCCCTCCTTGTGGATCCTCTTGTGTAATCCACACCGCCCAAGGCTGGACCCAGGATTCTACAGCTTCCCAGGGCACCCAGGAGGACACCCAGCCCTCCTACCCCACCTCCTCTGAACTGAGATCCGAAGCTGAGTGTTTCCCTGCATGTCTGCAGGCATCCGGATGCTGGACCAGCCCTTTATGACAGACATCATCGAGGCCTCCTCCATCAGCCACATGCCACAGCTGATCGACATCTACAGTGCCAGCTGGGGCCCCACAGACAATGGGAAGACAGTGGATGGGCCCAGGGAGCTCACACTCCAGGCCATGGCTGACGGCGTGAACAAGGTACAGTGATTCCTGCCGCCCAATGCCCGTCCACTTATGGGGCACAGGGGAGAGGTGAGAAGTGGGACAGGAGGCAGAGGTGAGGCTGTTATACTCTGCATTAGTTCAGGCCCTGCAAGACCTGGACCTCAAAATTGGGTTTGCTGTGCAAATTAATTGGAGGGGGTGCTTGTGAATGACAACGGTTGAGGGAGGGCAGAGCAGGGGGAGCCTTGAGATCATGCTGCAAGGTGGCACCTACAAAGGAGAGGGGAGAAAAGTCCCACTCTGTCCTGGCACTCTCAGGAAAATTCTGTGCTAGTGCACTCCCATGCCCGCACCTGGGAATCAGTCCAAAGTAAGACATTTCTCAAGTCCACATCATGAGGAGTTTCCTTCTATCACCTCTCTTGTTTCACTCCCGAGATCACAAGTTTCTCCTGGGAACTCTTCCTCAGTATGTCTGGGGCACCTGACCCCTGCCTCAGGCTCTGCTTTTGGGGAACATGCCATGTGGCTTTAGCCCATTAGGGTTTGCTCTTTCCCTTGGCTGCCAGGAAGCTCAGCACTAAGTTAATACCAGCAAGGTATTTTTAGGCTGGGTTTTCTGCTGCCCCTTCCCTCTCTTCTCTTTATAACCATAGCCTCTAAAATCATTCTTCAGCTTTTGGGTTTGTATCAATTTTTGAATATCCATTCAACCTAAGCCTCTAAATCCTAAATAGTATGAAATTTGTAAATTATCCTCAAAGGAGAACAGCATCCATAACAATGACTAAACATCAATCACTAGAGTTGAACGCTGCCCATTTAGGAAATAATGAAGTAATGGGTTTTTTTTTTTTTTTTGCTTTTGTTTTTTAAAGATTTATTTATTTACACATATAAGAACTGGGGTGAAAGCCAGAGGTGTGGGCAGTGAGAGGATTCACCAGAGAGAGTGGGGAGCAGAATAAACAGATGTACTGAAATATACTGCTGAGGGGAGCAGTGGGCTAGTCAGGAGAGGTCTGCTGAGCCATATAGGTTGCTCCCTGGCTGGCCGGGGATTGAACTTGTGCTATAGTGGCTGGAAGTACAGGGAGGCCTGAAGCAATGTTGTTTTTTTTTTTTTCTGAGATTTATTTATTTTATACAAGAGCTGGGGTACAGGCCAGAGGCACAGGAAGGTGAAAGGATTCACCAGAGACAGAGTGGGGAGCAGAACAGGCAGACAGACCAAAGACACTGCTGAGAGGAGCAGCAGGCGAGGCAGGAGAGGTCTGCCGTGCCATGTGGGTATCTCCCTTGTCAGCCAGGAATCAAACCTGCACTGCAGAGACTGCGGACAGCTTCACAGGGCTGCGCTCAACCCGCTGCGCCACCAGGGAGGCCCTGAAGTAATGTTTTATCACGAGGTAGACCAGCTGACAGGCAGTCCATCTGAGATAGCACCAAAAACCCCTGACATTTGAAAGGCACACTGCAGTTTTCAGAGGGAGTTTACCAATGAGGAGGCGGGGCAGAGGTGTCAGGATAGGGAAGAGGGAGGAAGTGGGGAGGGGTTGCCCCATTTCAATGTCTGGATCCTTAGGAATTTTTCAAATGAAACTTTTAACACAAACAGCTTGTTTCCTTATTGGATTATTCACTGTGTAGGTGGACAGACGTGGTTACACATCTAAGCCCAGGACTAGGTGACAGCAGGTACCCAGGGGAACACTGTGAAGATGCCCTCCCCTCCCCAAGAGATAAAGATTTTTCACTGAGAAGTGTTTTCTGACACCCAAGGTCAAAAGAGAGTCAGGCATCCCTAAGTCAGGTTTCTGTCATTTTCCACGGACTTCTGAATTTTTCCACCACATCTCAAGGCTGGATATTTCTCTCTTCTCTATCTGTAACCTCTCCTGCTACAACTGAAAAGGTCCTTTCAAGTGTGATTGCTCTGAAAAAGTTGCCAAGTGAGCCAAAACTTAAGGAGAAAATTGTTATGACTTATTTTCAGATGACAGCATGTAAATATTTCAGAAAGTGAAGTGCATATGATGAAAAATACATGACTTCTCATTTGACTTTCCCCTAGACTGTGAGAATGATTCTTTCCTTGCTTCAAGGTGACATTTTTGGGTCAGTATTATAAACTTTTGTGAATGATGGTGTAATATACATCAGCAAAGATTTCCTCCCAGTTATTTCAGTTGTCTTGCTGCTCTAAAGGCAAATCTACCTCTGAAAGGTGATCTCCACCTAAACAAAGTAGTTAGATAATTACCTACTACACAAAGGCAGTTCATATGCTTGTCTTTAAATTTTAGCATCCTGAATATAGAATTTGTTTGAGAAACATAGTAATGATAAAAAGAAAGAGGAAAAGGAAGAGTAAGAGCCCTTTATCAGGTTGTACTGTTTGCCACAGACTCCACCACTCCCAATTGTCTAACATCTGCTTCACACATAAAAAAACCACTTACCTGGGTCCTTAGAGACTTAAGTTTATATCTCAAGTTTATTCAATAAATACTTGAGAGAAGGTACAAAGAGCAAGCAGGAAGGAAGGGAAGAAGGAAATATTTTTTCTTTTGCTTAGTCAATCATTTCCTCTTTAGTTTATAGTCCACATGTTGAATACACGGTTAAAGTATTCTTCACATTATATGTGGAAAGTAGGTGATAATCGGAGACCCCTGGATTATGATAAGTCCAATAATTGATTTGTCTCAGTTTAGGAACCCCAAAGCAAATCACGAGATAAGGATTGAGTTCCAGTCATTGATTTGGAAGGTAAAAGCAAACCAGTTGTGAGTAGAGAGGTGTGACAGGGAAGAAGGGGCCAATAAAAGGTATATTATCAAACCAGCCTCCAATAGGAGCAACCAGAGCTTAATCCCATTAGGATAGAACATACTCAAATAATTCTATTAATGGCAAGTGCACTGGGGCAAAATCATTGGCTGAAAGTTGTTCCCAAGGGACATACACTAAGGGCAGATATACAGAGCTGCCTTCAGTCGAAGGAAGAAAGCTCTTAGACAAGGAGATGCCTATGTTGGTGTCTGAAAATTCCAGTCACGGGCCTCGCTGGTGGCGCAGCGGTTGAGCGTTGGGTTGTGAAGCTGCCCACAGACTCTGCAGCACCGGTTCGATCCCCAGCTGCTCCCCGGCCACCGGAGGAGGGTCCCACATGGCGCGCAGACCTCTCCTGCCGCCCGCTGCTCCCCTCAGCAGTGTACTTCGGTCCTTCTGCCTGCTCTGCTCCCTGCTCTGGCTCTAGTGAATTCTCTCACCCTCCCGTGCTTCTGACTGTACCCAGTGCTTGCATAAATAAATAAATAAATCTTTAAAGAAAAAAAAAAAGAAAATTCCAGTCACAAGATGATATAAGACCTAAGGCATATGGGCTGATATCCTTTGCCATTGCCATCTGCTGCAATTTCAAAGTGCAGTTTAGGCAAAACCTCACAGTTTATCCAACTCTGAGATGTAGAGTCATCACTCTCTGGGTAATAAAGAACCAATAAGCTGCGGCTTTTGCTGGTCAGAAAAGGATGTAGACCTTGCAAAAAGATTGATATAGCAACAAAGTCCAGCTATTACATGACACAGTATCTTATATTACTCTGACAACCAGAAGGGGCATTCAGACAACACCAGAGGGCCTTGAAAGTGACAGGTGATTCATGAACTTCTTTCTACATCTTGAGCAAATGCAGCCACTCATGACAACCCTGGCGTGGCTGTGGTTCTGATGACTATACCTCAACCTCCTATTAATCATCCTGGGTTGTTACCGGAGGCCCCATCTTAGGAATATTTAAAGACAAAGCCACAGAAAATCCTCTGAGGCACAGATGAGAGAGCATCGTGTATTCTCTGGGGACTTGCAAAGGGCACAAGCACAGATCCCAGATCTTCAAGCTAGAATGCACTCCATAAGGGTCACTGGCAAGACAGTAGCTCAAAAGCCACCACCCGGGAAAGGGGGGTGCGCAGAGAGCTGGGTAAGGAGACAATGATTAATCGGGTGCCTCCTGCTGAAATTTCATCAGAGCAGTGGTCCTGACACCGTGGCAGCAAGCGAGGGCCCCTGACAGGCACGGATGCCTCCTGTGAGGACTCAGGATTACTCCTTGAATCCAAATGAAGGTCCACAACTGAACACGGGCTGCACAGCGTGGAGTCTGATGTTCAGTCTCTGAAAGGGTCCGTGCCATTATGATCCCTTCCTCCATTTCCAATAAGGAGAAGTGGAAGAAAGGGCTGTGGAAGATCCTTCTTGGGTGCTGGGCCAGCCTAGGTCGGGGAATGTCTGGGTTTTGGTTTTATTCTTTTTCCCCATCACCATCCTGTCTATCCCTTGAACCTTAGCTTCAGAGCCCTCATGGTGTTTATTAATGCTCCCTAGATTTTATAAGGATTTTATTTTATCAAATCATCTTCTATGTAAATGTCCAGTAATTTTGTTTTGTCATTCTGACTTGTTTTACTACATATGACCACACCAAACACCCCCCATTTTCTGAAAGTGGCTGCATTTCATCCCTTCTTATGACTGAATAGCATTCCATGGTATAAATACTACATTGTTGACCCAGCCATGTGTCGATGGGTAGTTAGGCTGCTTCCAGGTCTAGCTATGCAAAGAGTGCTGCAATAGCACTGCAGAATTAGGGACTGTCCAGGTTTCAGCACTGAAAGTCCTTCTTCCCAGATAACCTCTCGGTCCCCTGAAACAGTTGCTCACTCATCCTTTTGTCTTATTGGTGCCAGTGACCCATCTTGACCCAGAAAAACCCACCCAGGGAGGACGGGAATGCAAACCCTTCACCAACCCCCATGACATCAGGCAGGTCAGTCACCCTGGTGTGCTTGGATCCTGCTAGGAAGCAGGCAGGTTTGCACAGGGCTCATACATCCACAGTGGATACATGGAAGACAATTAAAATTAGGGAAGACTCAGGTTTCATTAAGCACAAGCTAGAGGGAAGAATTTAATCAGAGATTATGGGCAGCTACAACATCCTTCACTTGGCTCTCCTGGAGATCCTGATATCTCTGCCTCACTCCTGATGAAGTCCCACCAATCCCATGGGGGCTTCTGGCAGATGCTGCCAGGGATGGCCCAGCTGCCTCAGCATGGTTTCAATGTGCATCCCCGCCCTGCATGCCAGCGTGCCTCTCTCTGCTCCTCCACCTGGAGACATTCTGTGCTCCCCGGTACACACTGGCCAGACCATGGATGTAACACTCCAGGGACACTGTGCTGGTGGCAGGTTCCCAGGGGAACTCCAGAGGGAATGACCACAGTGGCCCACAGGGGGACCCTACTCATTAACTCACACTTGGCTTTTCTCCCCTCCTTGTCTTGAGCTTCCCCATTGCTCACGGTACTTCCTAAAATCACCTATTTCCCCAAATTAACTACCTGTACCCACATCCTTGCCTCAGTATTGGTTTGTGAAGCAACATATATTGGTACCAATCCCTGGCTCCCCATTGGTGCAACCAGTCATCCTGGGGCAGAAAAGTCTGTCCACCCACTGCCCCTGTGTGACTGTACTGCCTCCTCTGGTCCTCCAGGTAGAAAAAAGAAGTGACTATACAATGAAAATATAAAACAGCTATATGGAAATATAATTCAATCACTAATATTGTAACAGAGAGGGGCTTTCTAAGCACAAACGTAAAGGGAAACTATTTACCAAAAAAAAAAAAAAAAGCAATAAATATAACTACATAAAACCCTTAAATTTTTTCTGCAAGTCTGGTCATTGTGAACTGAGCAATGGATACATGGGGATTCATTATACTATTCACTCTACTTTTGTGGTACTTAACATTTTTTCAAATTAAAAGGCTTTTAGTTACACTAAAAAATAAAAAGCAGTTTAGTAGGTAGTTAAATTGTCAAGAGTAATAATATACATCTCAGCAAAAGTGAAAACAGCAAACTACTCTAATATTATACAAATAGCTACTGTGGCTTGGGATTAAAGTGTCGGGGACTTCATTACACAGAGTTTCTTTTAAATGCTGTATCTATTACAACTTAAACAGGAATGAACATAATGAGCTGTATCTGTCAGGAGAGGCTACATTATGCTGCAGTATCAAACAGCCCCCAAAGTTCAGAGACTCCCAACCACAAGTTTTTTCTCAGCTACACATCCATTATGGTGAGAAGAGGACCCTGCTCATCACAGTCTCGGAAGGATCAGGACTGACATATGGAATATTGTTAATCTAGAGAGAGAAGGAAGAAGCTCTCCAGCTTCTGGCACTGACCAGTAAATGGTTCAGCCTGGAATTAATACTGTATATCACAAGACCACATCCAACCACAAGGGGAGTTGTCATGGGCCCAAGCTTTGGACAAGAACTCTCACTATTTAGCAAAGAGCATCAATAACTGCTACAATGAGTCCAGAAATACTACTAAGTGCCTCAGAGGTAACCACTGATCTAAGGAGAATAAACATACATATCAGAGATGTTTGTGAATAGTTTGAATAAAATTATTTCAGAAACTGTGAGTGCAAAAGATAGTATTTGTAAATCAATACATTGCTTTAAGTAGTATTTAAAATATGCATTGGTAGACAAAATAATAGGTTTAAATAATGTGGTGAAATATCTGCAAGTCAAAATGCAACATATAAAATTAAAAAATTGGTAAATATATATGCAGTACAATGACATAAATTTGATTAAGTTCCTTCATAAGGGAAGAACTCTAACAAATCAGAATATCATGAAAGAAAAAACAAGCAAAGAATATTATCTTTGGTGGGGGGTTGATGCTTTGTTAAATTATTCATATAACAAGGACATAGATGAACAGTAAAGATGCAAAAAGATAAGCTTAACTTCTAGTAGAAAAAATGTAACTCAAAAGAATGAGACATTATTGCACCACAAATTCCCTCTTTTAGGAACTCTATTTGGGAAAAGAGAGAGAGAACAGTCTTTCATGAATGTCTAAGAAAGAGGAGTAAATAAATTATGGACTCACTATTTAATAAGACTAATAAAAAATTCTTGTGTAGAGGAATATTTAATCACACAAGGAAAAATGTTAATGATATAATAATAAGTGAGAAATATCTTTTAAGCCGGGTCACAAAAATGGATATATTTTATTATCCCAATTTCATTTTTAAACAATGTATCTTAACTTTGCATTTACATAAAAACTGGCAGAAATTCACAAAATACCACTGATGATTTTCTATTCATGAAGATTATAAAGGACTTTTTTCTTCATATTCTAGATTCCAATTATCTCACAATGAATATGAGTTCCTTAATAAAAAAATGCAATAACTTTTTAGGATATGTCAATGTTGTATTAAGATGCCAAGGGAGCTGAAGAAAAAAATTAGAATAATAGGATGTTTATGAAAAGGCAGGCTGTATATCAGGTTCACCTCTGCAGACCTGCAAGCAGGTAATACTACTGGATCAAGAACTGGGCTGGTCATTAGTCTGGCTCACTACACATGTTAGGGTGGAGGGACTAAGTCATGTTAGCCCCAAGCTTCTCAAATTGGGGTTTTCATCTCCTGGAATACAGGTGATGTGCTGGGGGCACATGGTCTCTAGCTGGAGCTTCATCTTAGTCAATGATAATGATTTGTGACATTTCTCTATCATGGGAAAAATACAAAATCTGCATGAACTTGTTAAGAAATTGGGGATTTGTTGGAGACTGATTTAGGCTATGCCTTTAAAGCCAGCAACTTCCAGCTCACTACCCTTAGAGCAAGTTTCTCAGCCTTAACACTAGTGATACTCAGGACACATAATCCTTTTTGGGGAGAGGTTCAAGACCACGAACGCCCATGACCACGAAGGGACAGGCTTTTGCAGCCGTATCTTCTACTTGTCTTCTCACCCTAGAGCATTCTAGAGCCACCCTGGCCTTGCTGTGGAGAGGGTGGAAGCTGTACATCAGCTGCTCACCTCCCATATGGTGTGGGTGCATGCCTCTTCCCCCACCCTGCCCTACTATCCCCCCAGGTGGGAAGCTGGAAGAGTGCCTGCTCTTCAGTTGTGAAGAGAGAGAGGATACTCCTAGTAGACAAAGAACAGGAAAAGAAAAGGCTGAGCACTAAGGACAGGGTTTAAACTGAAGAGCAATGCTAGCTAGGTATTTGTGATAAAGCTTGTAGTTTATAGCTAATTACCATATGTAGTAACTGTTCTGCATATCATTATGTATTTAAAGTTAATTTTGTTACATGTACGCTTGATGGTATTAGATTTTCTTTTTATATGCTGTTTCCTTGCACAGGTAAAATATCATACAGCATTGTGTTTAAAAGGATCCCACTATGACATGATTCTGTGTGTGTGTGTGTGTGTGTGTGTGTAAAATTTGTAAGATATATGTATTTTGGAGTACAATGTGTATTTTATACTTACAGCCACTTCATATATAAAATGTATAGAGAGGGCCTCCCTGGTGGGGCAGGCAGTTGAGTGCCGCACTGTGAAGCTGTCCTCAGCCTCTGCAGTGCGGGTTCGATCCCCTCCGGCCGGCGAGAATCTCACATGGCAAAGCAGACCTCTCCTGTCTCGCCTGCCGCTCCCCTCAGCAGTGATTTTCGTCAGTCTGCCTGTTCTGTTCCCCGCTCTGTCTCTGGTGAATCCTCTCACCCTGCGGCACATCTGGCCTGTACCCTGGTTATTGTATAAATATATAAATCTTAAAAAAATACGTATAGAGAACATATAACAATATAAAATATCTTTTATAATCTTAATTAGCTATGTGTACACCCACATTTTTCTGAAAAATGACTGAAAGGACACATAAGAATTGGATAATAATGATTGCATTCCAGGGGATTTTTTTTTCCATTTTTTCATATACTTTGATTTTTTTTACCATTAGCATGTGCTATCTTTGTTGCCTTTGCAAAAAGCAGTTCATTTGTAAATTTTATAGAGATTTTTTTCAGCTTCTCTTACCCACTTATCCCCAGTTCATATTATAAATTCGAATGACTTTTTATATTGAGGCCTTCCTGGAAAAAACCTCCTCACGTGCCCCTCCAGAAGGATGTGGTTTTCAGGCAGGCAGAACAGAACCCGGTCATTTCCTTCAGCTGCTAAAGAAGTTCCCAGCCAGGACCTTCTGGGGCAGGGCGGGGCAGGACAGGACCCCCATCTTGCAGCCCTTTGGGAGCAAGGATGGGCCTGAGAGTTGGGGGCTTTCTCCCTGTCCTCCCCCAGGGCCGAGGGGGCAAAGGCAGCATCTACGTGTGGGCCTCGGGAGACGGCGGCAGCTACGATGATTGTAACTGCGACGGCTACGCCTCCAGTATGTGGACCATCTCCATCAACTCCGCCATCAACGACGGCAGGACGGCCCTGTACGACGAGAGCTGCTCCTCCACCTTGGCCTCCACCTTCAGCAACGGGAGGAAAAGGAACCCCGAGGCTGGCGTGGTGAGTGGGGCCACTCCCGCAGGATGTGGTGGAGGGGGGACGCAGGACACTGCGTGACATCGGGGGAGTGGAAGGGGGCTCGTTCATTCCCTCCCAGAGTCAGCGCATGTCCTCAGGGGAGAACCGTGGCCTTCCAGGGAGAACCATGACCTTCCAGGCCTCTTAGTGTTTTGGCAAAAGTTGGAATTAAGAGCTGTGAGGACGCCCTTCCAGCTGATTTCCCATAGATTGTCTTTGTGTCCACTCATCATTTTGGCTGACAAGTGTTGATGAGAACTCACGTTGAACCAGAAGTTGCCCCTGCCTGTCACTAACCAAGAGAACGAACATTAAGAATATAGGCATCACACCACCACCCCATCTGAACCAAGAACCCATCTACTTATCATAGTGATTTCAAAATGGCATCCAAGAATCCATTCTGGGGCCCAAATTGGGCACGCGGTATATTTTCTTAAGGAAAGAGCAGTGATTTTCAACATATTTTAAAATAAGCCCAGGATATAAAAATCAAAATGCTGAAAAAAAGGAGACTTTGATCATATATTGCACTTCTCTGAGCAGCTCTTTATTCCTAAGGGAGTAGGTATATTGATGCATGTTCCATGTCCCTTTGACATATATTACTGTAGAACATCATGGACATTTTTGGATCTCTACCTCACTCTGGATGTTTCACTACCTATCTGCTTTCCTCAGACCTCAAATAGGTGGTCCTATAGTCTTGCTGAGTTACATCCTGACTGGCCACCCGTCTTGCTCCCCAAGGGAAGAGGGCAGGAACAGGGACACAACATTCATTACCAAACAATGCTCCATCCCAAGTTCCTGCCTGAGCTCCACCTAGCTAACCAGCCAGTGTGTGAGCCAGGAGATTACTTTATCTACAATAGACACAGCCCTTACCCTAGGCTGCCTCTGGGTCTTTGGAAGGACCTCAGCATGTGTCAAGCGTGTGAAGTAGAAGGAGGCTTCAGCCCCTCCTACCTATGAGCATTTTGTCATAAGAGAGAAGAGCAATGGGCCTCCATGGGGGCGCAAAGGGTTAAGCCGCAACCTGTGAATCTGTCCGCAGCCACTGCAGCACGAGTTCGATCCCCAGCCAGGGAGCAACCCACATGGTACAGCAGACCTCTCCTGGCTTGCCTGCTGTTCCCCTCAGCGGTGTATTTCAGTCAGTCTGCCTGTTCTGTTCCCCACTCTGTCTCTCGTGAATTCTCTCACCACCCCCACACCTCTGGCCTGTACCCCAGTTCTTATATGCATAAATAAATAAATCTTTAAAAGAGAGAGAGAGAGAGAAGAGCAGAGCAGAAGGGGACAAGTATGGGGAGCTCAGTCCGACTCCCTGGTCCCAATTGTGTCACCTTGTCTTCTATGCTTATCTATGACTCTCTTTCTACTGAAGCTGGGGATGGGCCTCAGTAGAGCTACCTCTGAATATTGTAATTTTTCCTGGTAGATGCCTTTAAACCTCCCTGATACATTGTTCCTCAAATAATATGTCCCGGGCCTCCCCTGGTGGTGCAGTGGTTGAGCACTGGGCTGTGAAGCTGCCCACAGTGTCTGCAGTGCCAGTTTGATCCCCAGCCACCGGCAAGGGTCCCACATGGTGCAGCAGACCTCTCCTGCCATGCCCGCTGCTCCCCTCAGCAGTGTATTTCTGTCTATCTGCCTGTTCTGTTCCCTGCTCTGTCTCTGTTGAATTCTCTCACCCTCCCGCGCTTCTGACTATACCCAGGGCTTGTATAAATAAATAAATAAATCTTTAAATAATAATAATAATAATAATAGGTCCACTTGAGGATCCTATAGACACACAGGAGGAAGCAGAATCATATGGTTTATGTATGGTTTTAATGAAAACTCTGGCTTTCAAAAATACTGAATGTGAGATTCTTTTTTCTTTGTAAAAACCTGATCAGTCTCTCTCCCTTTACAATGTTGTGAAATACTCACTTACATGGCAGTTGTCCTAGTTCACTATGTCTTAGACTCTCTCCATAAATTTTAGATATAGAGAAACATTTTGTTTTTAATGATCCATACTTCTAAGCAGACTTGAGTTGAACATGTTTATTCTCTCTTTGGGAATATTGCAAGTCACTGTCACTAAAAGTAACTTGTCACTTCCCATCTGTATTGTTTCACTTTAGGATCCAGGAAATAAATGTTTTCTACCTCTGGAAGCAGATATGCTTCTCTGAACAATTGCTCTTACCTTATGGACACTGAAATGATAGTTGATGTGTGTCCCTTTTTGCATGGGCTGCTAGGAAGCTCAAATAAAATTTATGGCAACATGGAAAGGTATATGGGTGCTAAACTTCTCCTCAGCTCATCTTAATCTTCACAACAAAGTATAGTTTAAATAAGAAATATAGAATACCTAATCTTTATTGTTTAAGGGTTCAAAATTGCCTGATCTGTTATTCATTACTCAATATCTTCCTTTCTAGGCAACCACAGATTTGTATGGCAACTGTACTCTGAGGCATTCTGGGACCTCTGCAGCTGCTCCCGAGGCAGCTGGCGTGTTTGCACTGGCTTTAGAGGCTAAGTATGTTTCCAGCTCAGGGCCAAAGGCTGGCTCTATAATACATCCCTCCCCCAATACCAAGTTTCCACAAGTAGGTGTGAGAGTCTGTAAGAGTTAAGGTCAATGAACTCTGATGGCATTTCGAAATGACCCATCAGCCCAAGGAAATAGACACACTCACTCACACACACACACACATTCCACATAATTCCATCCCCAGGAGAGCACAAGACCACATCATCCAGCTGCACAAATCAGCTACTTCTCAGATATCAAATAGGGATACATAGATATTTCTTTTTTTATGAAAACCATCCCTTTATACTCTATGTATTCATGACTGTTTTACTCCAAGAACACTCATAATCAGCTAAATGAAGGTAAACATTTGCCAGACTGTGTATCACCAAGGTATTTCAGACCATGTGATAAACAGGACACTCCCACTCAAGATTTGTTAACTTTTCAGGTTAATTCACTTTTAATACTGAAAGAAGATAGGCAAAGTCATGCAGTATAGACCAAGAAATGAGCTTTGTGGAAAACCTAAGCTACAGGTAAGAAGAGACCATCTTTTCTCAGCACTACACAGAGAGGCCACATATCACTACTACTGGATATACCTTGATTTGAGCCTCAGCAGAGAGATGTCCCTGACCATCTGCTACTCTGTCTTCTCTTAGGGAAATTCAGAGGTCAGCCTTGTGTTAGAGGAATGAGCTGTGGGCTTCAGGCACCAGACATATGGTTTGAGTGCAAATGTTTGCTATGAAGAGAACTGTCTGCAAATGCTGTACCCAGCAATTTGTGAGAAGTTCGATTCATTCAGGCTCCTGGGGAAAGGGAGTTGAGTTCCCATCCCTGTCAGCCATTGCTAGGCAACCAGAGTTTCTAGCATCAATCTCCAAGCAGCCATCTCTCTACATATGCAATGCATTTTCTGATTTGCAAAGGAGGTGAGAGCTGATTCCAAGAATAGGAAAGTTTTTGAGAGATTGTGGAGTCTAATTCTCTGCCTTTAAGCAAAAAACAAAAAACAAAAACAAAACAAAATAAAAATACTTAATTTTTACAGATAAACCCCCAAGTTCGCAATGACACTTTTCTTTGGACCAAGCCATAGTTTAATTTTTCTAATGAAAGTTAGGTGGAAGTTTTAGGACACCAAGAGATGGACAGTGATCAAAGCAGGCTGTTGAGCACAGAGGCCAAAAACCTACATATTCTGTGCATTTCCCAAAGATTCGTTTCTTCATCTCAGGGCTTGTGGACCCTGGAGTCTGAGTCGGTTTGCTCACTCCCACTGGGAGCAGACAAGCAGTGGATGTCTGCTGCCTATGTGAACTTCTCAGAGAACAGAGAGCAGGAGTGCTCTAAAATGAGGAGGGTTTCCTGGTCTCAATTTAAACCTTGACTTGACTCAAAGTCTCCTTGGATATTGGCAAGTGTCACTTGCCAATGACAAAATCTAAATGAAAGTGGTGGATCAAGACTGTAGGATTTCTAAACATATTACCTGACTCTGTACCAATATTTTTTTATTTTTTAAAAAATTTTATTTATCTTTTTTATTAATTAATTTTTTATTTTTTTACATCATTGTTCATTTTTAAACAATATTTGCTCCCCCCACCCCCTCAGATATAGTCCCCATAGACTTTCCTTCACCCCTGCACCATCACCTCAGTCCCCTGTGCTCCTCCCTCCCTCCCTCTGATCCGTCTCCCTCCTCCTCCCCTGCAGGATGTCTCTGATTTATAATTGTCTAATTTTGCTTTGTTGTGTTTTGTACTGTTATTATTTTTTTACACTGATGTCTTATTTGGTTCCTCTATATTCCTTCTATAAGTGAAACCATCTGATATTTTTTCTTTTTCCTTCTGGCTTATTTCACTGAGCATAATTCCCTCTAGCTCCATCCATGTTGCTGTGAATGGCATGAGTTTATCTTTTTAATGACTGAATAATATTCCATTGTGTATATGTACCACATCTTCTTGATCCAGTCATCTATTTTTGGGCATTTGGGTTGTTTCCAGGTTTTACCTATTGTAAATAGTGCTGCAATAAACATAAGAGTACAGGTGCTCTTTTGAATCAATGTTTTTGTGTCCTTTGGGTAGATCCCTAGGAGTACAATTGCCAGGTCATATGGTAGCTCCATTTTTAGTAGACTGAGGAATTTCCAGACAGCTTTCCATAGTGATTGGACCAGTTTGCACTTCCACCACCTTTTTTTACTTTTTTTTAAATTGAAGTAACATTGCCTTATATAAGTTTGAAATTTTCATTATCATAAATCACCTTGTGTATACGCTACATTAAGTTTACCACTAAAGGTCCAATTCTGTCCTCCACCATATAATTGACCTTTTTATCTGATTTACCTCCCTTTCTCCCCTTTTATCTGATAACCATCTTCCATCTTATAATCTAAAAGATTATTTTTGTTTATTTAGGTCATCTGTTTGTTTTCTTTATATACCACATATGAGTAAAATCAAGTATCTGCTTTTTTCCCATCTGAATTATTTCTCTAAGCATAACATCTCCTGCTCTAGTTGTGTTGTTACAAGTGGCAGGATTTCATTTTTTATGACTGAGTAGTATTCCATTGTGTATATATACTAGCATACATCATCTTTATCCATTTATCTGTCAATGGGCACTTAGATTGTTTTGAACTTGTGCCTATTGGACCAGGGCATGTGACCATCCAGTGAGGCAATGGCTCTATGAACACGTGAATCAGAGTAGTGTTGTGTGGAATGACTATCTGGACTCTGCTTTGATTAGGTACTTGTACTGGTTCAAGATTGAAATCAGCAAATCCAAATAACAATAGCTAAACAGCAATATGTTTTGTTTTGGTTTGTTTTTTTTTTCCTGCATTGGGAAAGATAATACAGAGGTAAAGAGCCAGAGCTAGTGTGGAGGTGCTATTATGAATCAGGAAATCTGGCTCTTTCCAGATTTCTGCCCTTTCCAGATTTCCTGCCTTTATATTTCAGGCAGGAAAAGGGTAAAAAGAGATCTACCAGTTGAGTCACAAGTCTTTTCTAAAAAGTCCTGCTGAGTGGTTTCCACTTATTTCTCATTGGCCAAAACTGTCACATAACTACCCCAGGCCGCAAAGAAGGCTGGGAGATGCAGTGTTTTGTTTGTTTGTTTGGTTGGTTGGTTGGTTTTTGTTTTTAGCTAATAACATTACTCTTCCTAATAAAATTGAGGTTTTCTCAATAAGAAAAGAGGAAAGGTAGGTACAAGGAGGACAACAGCTAGTATCTTCAAGAAACTAAGTAAATAAACAATCACTTTCCTCTTCTGGATATCTACTTTCTTTTTGACAAATATAGAAAGTTAGATCATCAATAAATCACCTGTGATTTCCAAGAATATTGTAGCATGCTTCAAAAATATTATGTCTTTAGAATGTACATTTTTAATTGGTTGTATATTGATTTTGGGGTTGAATATGCCTTAAAAATTAAAGACATTCCTTTACCTTTAAATATTGTGACCAATACTATTCACTTCTAACTTATTTGAAAACCCAATATATGAGATAGATTTTATTATTAATAATAATAAAGTCTTTACTGAGTGTCCAGGACCACTGAGTGTCTAGTTCCTCTTCACACATTAATCTACACCTAAAGATGTGAGGGTTGAGGTTCAGATTGTAAAGGCAACTCATCCAAGCGCACCTGATTGGAAAATAGCAGAGTCAATATTTAAACCCTAAGGAGTTTAAGGTTTTTTCAGAGAAGCTTTTCATCAAAGCATAATAAAAACAGAGAAAAGGTCTCCAACTCCAGGCCTTTCCTGGGCCTGATTGTGAGACATAGAAAAACCGCCATCTGGTCTGAGGGCCTTCCCACTTGCTGTGCCCTTGGCAGTGGGCCGCTGTGAATGAATTGTCTCTTCCTCAAGAGCAGTGCACAAAATTAGGTTTCTGTTTCTTTAAGATCAGGATCTGCACACCACAGCTACCCCAAGGCATCTTGTAAACTGGATTTTCTGTCACAGTTCACAGGTGTTAGGCAAACAGGGGCTGTGAGAAAATGCCAGCCTGACTTACAAATACATTATTTTTCCAGACTGGAAATAATTCAGACTTTCGAAATCATTTTCTAATCCTGTCAAAGTTTGGAAGATAGACTCAGAATTTTAAAGCTGAGAGAAAACCATTGCAAGTTTCACTACTCAAACACCTCTCTTTACAGAGGAAGAGACCAAGACCCAGAGAAATGAAGCTTTTTGGTCAGGTTAATACACAGCTCTGTTCAGATAAAACCATAACCAACAAGAGACAAATGAAAATTCTGTTGCCTCCCAGAATTCACCCAATGTTTCTCTTTCCTCCAACCTTAAAACTGAAACTTCTTTAAAAGATTTTAGTTTGCAGTTCCTCTAAAGATGCATGTTCTCTCTCTTAAAATTACCTTTGCTGTCTGGATCACTAGGAGGAAAATGCTCATTGGGCCCAGGAAAATTTGACACCATAAATAAAAGAACTCTGAAAGACAGTGGTTGAGGGATATCACACACACACACAGGAAACACACGCAAAAAAGTCAATATTTTGTATTTTATTTTTCTTAGCATCAAGTTGGTAAGCCAGCTGTAGTTTTGGCGAGGACAACTTTCTGTAGCAAATACAGTTTGCCCATTATAGGTAGGCAAACAATTGTTAAGAATGTAATTCCCTGCCAGGAACAGGTTTTCACGGTTTAGGAGACTCCTGAGTCTCCCTGGTCAGTATCCTGACTTAGTCAGGCGAGGCCAGTCTCTTCCTGGGTTTCAGATCCTCTTTACCAAGAGCCACAGCCTCTCCTTGTCAGGCATGATGTCCCCCAGGGAGTCCTGAGTAACCTCTTTTTGGAGCCCTGGCCTCTTCTAGTGAAGGTAGAATGTCTCCCCTAGAAGCCCTGGGCTCTAGTTTGATCTCTGGTTGCTTGTTCTGAATCAAGAGTCAGCTGTCTATCTTGAGTGGTCTAGGGCCAGTCTAATAACAATCATTTACTCTAACTTCACAGGATCTTACTCGTGACTGGATCCAGCCAATAAATTCTTTGCCAGCTGCACAAATGTAACCATTTTTGTTGACAATTGACCTGGGACTTACTCATATGTGGCCTTGTGAAGCCCCCAGCTTTATTTCTTATGGCCATGCCAGGGTCAGATTCCTGTAGCAGCATCTGACTATCATGGTCCTGCCTTCCAGGCCACACATCTAAAATACAACCTCCCTGGTGATGTTTATAAATATCAGATGCAGTGTCCCTCTGCTCTTACTTCCTGTCACTAAGATCAGGTGACAATGTTCTAACATGGGTCAAGCCCTGTCATGCCTCCTGTCTCTTGGTTCTGGGCTCTCCCTGCCTGTCACACTCAGTCTTCTTGTCTTCCTGTGCCTTTTTAAGTTTATCACTTGTGTGTTTCCCTCCTCCTGCCTCTAGAGCCTTCCTTCCAGAACATTCTTTCTCCTAGGAAACCCCCCACCTTCCCTGTCTATTCACTCACCTTGGCTTAATATGCTTCTTCCTAAGAGATCCTTGCTGATGTTCTGGACCAGAGTTCCCCACATTTCCCTAACTGTTTGTTAAAAACAGATACCCAAGTCCATCCCAGATCCATAAATTCAGAATCTCCTGAAGAGCACCTGGAAAGCAGTGGTATTAACAAGCACCCCCAGAGCTGCCCAGGAAGTTAGGAAACACCCTCCTGGGCCAAATTTGCTTGAACTTTTGGCTGCATGTTAGAAAAACCAGATACTTGGTTCAGTATCTGCAGAATTAACATCTCTGTCCTGTCTGACATCATTATTTTTTTTTTTTAGCACTTCATTCACATTACAGGCAGGGTTGAGAACCACCGTCTTAGACCAATGTTCTCAAACATCTGTGTGCAGAAGAATCTAGGGAGTTGCCTTAGGTGTAAATCCTCAAGCCCGCCCCTCAAAGACACTGATTCAGGAGAACTGGGATGGAGACCAGGAATCCATATTTGTTACTAGTCCCCATGTGATTCTGACACCCACAGTCTGAGACACCCCGCCATCCCCAGGCTGTTATCCCCTTGGGATAACACAAGGACTCCAATGTTGGCTCTCTTAGCCAACTCTCTCTCCGCCTAAACTCCTCCTGTTTTGACAGCCCTTGGATTTTTAAATATTGCATTGTCTATGTGTACCCCAAGGCTGTAAGCTCTGAGAAGGCAAGGACCTCCCTATGATGTGCCCAGAATTAGTGACTAGACATGGTATACACTCTGTAGACATTCATGGAATCACTTCATCATGTAATATCTTTCCATATATCAATGTCTTACCTTCTCAATTATTACATGGGATATTTGAGAACAGAGAACATGTTAATTGTCCTATGAACCCAATGTGGTGACATTTGTATCATAGATACGCTGCAAATTTTTTTATTATTGAATAGGTATCACCTATGATTCTTGAGTTGCTATGATAGGAATAAAACAGGTTGATGAAATACCTGTTTTACATGATAGTATATTCCATAAAATCTAAAATTGTTCAGAAGGGGAAATTAGGAGGGAGGGACTCAATTTTCTTTTCAGATAATATGCAAATAGCTGACCAGAGTCACAAACCCAGTTACACTGGGATGTGGACTATACTCTCATTTATTTCAGAAGTGAGCAGTTCCTCATTCTGCTACTTTATGTCCCTCCATTATAGACCCCATGAGAATAAACCATGGACAAGTATCTGAGGGAGTCCTTCTAGAGTCAGGAAGCATAGCATGCTTTGGTGGCAATATGTTCTCTTTTGTGTCTGCTTTCTGTAGGTCAGCATTCTGTTTGTGAGCTATATCCATACTATTTGCAGCAGCTGTAGTTCACTCATTCTCATCAATATGTAGTATTCCACATCTACAAATATACCTGAATTTTGTTTATTCTCTCTATGGGCATCTAGTGGTTTCCCAGTGAGGGCCTATAAAGATTTTAATACATGTGTCTGGTGAATATATGCACACATTTTTAGTGGGATGGAATTTCTGGGCCATAGCTTAAACATATGGACATTACTAGAAAATGCAGTCAGTTTTCAAAATGGTTGTAACAATTTGCATTTCAATCAGCAACATACATGTATTCCAGTTGCCCTCATTTTTGTATCAACATTTGGTATTGTCATCTTTTTCATTTTAGCCATTCTACTGTGTGTTAGAATGTGCTTTTGAAATAAATTTATTTAAGTAAGGAAAAGCAAAATTGTTTAAACTGATATATGTAATGTTTTAAATAGTATATGGCAATCCTCTCTTGACTTGGGGATTCACTGATATTCCAAAATCTTACAAGGGGTCTATGTCCTACCTTAGTTATTATGTCTCTCTCTCCCTCTCTCACCCTTCCTCTTGCCTTTGTTTTTGTCCTCTGTGACACTGGTATCCAGCCTGGGTCTGACCTGGCGAGACATGCAACATCTGACTGTGCTCACCTCCAAACGGAACCAGCTTCATGATGAGGTCCATCAGTGGCGGCGGAACGGAGTTGGCCTGGAGTTTAATCACCTCTTTGGCTATGGAGTCCTTGATGCAGGCGCAATGGTGAAAATGGCTAAAGACTGGAAAACTGTGCCTGAGAGATTCCACTGTGTGGGAGGCTCTGTACAGGACCCTGAGTAAGTAGTTCTTCTAAGATAGTAGTTCTTCTGCTGCATGTGGAAAATGTCCTGGAGATAGCACCATGGGATTGGTAAAAATATCAGATTGCCTCTCTGTGTCAGGGACATTAGCTAGATGTGTTTCCAGGGCAAGCAGGACTGTAGTGCAGCACAAACACAGGGAGTACCACTTACATAGAATACGATATTGTACAACTTAAACCCTGCTTTTAGGAGTGAGCCCTAACTATTTCAGTGCTTCATGTCACTATTTTTAAATGCACAAATCAACCAACATAACCAGTTCCCAGATCACTAAATAGAACATGACCGATATCCCAGAGACTCTTTGTGTCCCATTCTGTTATCTCTCCAAGTGTAGCCACTATTCTTTTAATTATTTTAATTTTAATTCTAATTATTTTGTCTATTTTACACTTAATATAAGTGGAATTATATACTATGTTTTCCTTCACATCTAGATTCCTTTGCTCATAAACATTCAATAATATGTAGTGTATACTTGTACATTGCTTATTCTTATTGTTGAATAGTGTTCCTCTGTGTGACTATCACACAATTTACTTACTCATTCTACTTGTGAGGCATTGTGAAGATTTGATGTGAGTGGGGTGGATAGCCATTTGGGGGCAATTGAGTGAGAAGTTCCCTAGACAGAATCCCTGGACTGGTCACATGAACCTCTTCACTTCCAGCTTCTCATCACAGCAAGAGGACTGGACAATCAGGAATTCCCTGTATTTATCTCTCTCCTCATTGTTCCATCAGTAAGACAGAAATAGAAATTCTTATTAATATTTTTAATTGAGGTGTTATTTACGTACAACATAATACACAGAAATTAAGTGTTTTTATTTGAGTTTTGATAAACGTATATATAAATATGTGGGTAACCATCACCCAATCTGTAGATGAAATGTTTCATCACTCCATAAAGCTCCCTTGTTGCCTCCTTCCAATTAATTCCCAAATTCCATAGATAATCATCTCATAGACAATCATCCCTGAATTTAACTAGAACCTCACGGTATGGCTGTTTTTGTGTCGAGTTTCTTCTACTCAGCATTATCCATCCAAGTTACTATGGTTAGTACCAGCTACCGTATTGCTGACATAGTCCATTGTGAGCTGCACCTGTAGAATTTATATCATTAAAATGTTGATAAAAATCATCTCGTAACCCTCCTGAGCACCCCTCCCACTTTATGTTGATCATTGGAACTTGACCAGAATCAGCCCCTCTCACAAGACACCCTACCCCAGTAGCCAATGCTCCTGGATTCTCCACAGCTGGATTACTCAGACCTGGATCAAGTCTAATTTCACAAAATTAGATGATAATTTTGACCATTCTATTTTAGAATATTCAGGCTTTGCACCCTGGCCTCTTTAGCAATGTGGCAAAGTCTATGGCCCCCACCCTAAAAGAATGTGTTATAATGCATTCAATAAAATACATGATAATATAAGGGAAGCCAATTATGCTGAAATTGGCTAAAAATGTTTTTTAAACAAACGCATTAAAGAAACAACACATTTACCAACGTATTAAGTGAAAAAGTTCCCAGCAACAAGTCTAATGGCCCTGATCATTCTGGAGTGCTGATGTTGTCCAGTGCTACTTTAGGACACCTGTGATGATGAGGGGACAAATGTCTCTGTGTTCTGGGGAGGAGCTAAGACCACTCTGACATGTACCCTGCATTCAGAATCAAAGGAGAAGTTAAGTATCCATTATAAGTTAGTGGAAAGTAATTAATTTAATTTTTAATTATAAAATTTAAAATTATATATTTAACCCTTAATATATGTTATAATTAATTTATTTAATTTTTTTCTTCTAAATCCTGTATCCCCTAAATTCTGCCTTTATGGTCCCCAAAGAAGGAGCCTCTTCTTCTCTAGCAAAATGAAGATAGTATCTCTTTCCTTGCTAGGAGATTTAGTGAGACAGCAAGCATAAAACTGGCACATAGTAGGTGCACAAGAAATGGAAGTTTCCCTCTCAACCATGACCTAGACACTCCTTGTTCACACCTATGGGGAAAAAGAAAGGACAATTTCCGAGAATTCTGATTCTTATAATGACTTTAAAATTGTGTGTCACTGTGACCTACAGCATCCCACACAGGCAAACATCCCACTGCTCACTCGCTGGGCTTCTGGAAAGCGACACCTAGTGGATTATTACAGAACTGTGTGTGTTTTTCCATGGACCAGTCGGTGATCTCATAAAGCATAGTTCCTTGCAGCACTACCTGGGAAAGTAAGTCTGAGGCCCAAGTCCTATAATAACTTGTTTAGGAGGGGGCGGAGCAACATGGCGGCGAGGAGACGCTGCGAGTAAGATCTCCCATTAAAAAAAGTGAATAGGGAGGAAAAGCGGCAGGTCCCAGTGAGAACTGGGACACGGAAGATAAACGGGTGACGCCAGCGAACTGCCCGAAGAAGAAAGTGGCCATAAAAGAGGACTAGAAGGGAGGGAAGCACAGAACCCTGCTCCCCTCCCCCGCCCACAGAGGCGGCACTCTCCGACCGGCAGAGAGGAGGAAACAACACACCAAAACAACCAACAAGAACAAACGACGCAGCAAGCGGGACTGTGAGCGGAAAGGAACTATTGCAGCCACCACACCCCGTGAACGGGAGCTGAGGCGAACCCTGCAGGATCCGCCGCGGCGGTGAGCGAACGGCTCCGGGCGCCATTAGAGAAGAACAAAGACCCCGGGAGACGCGCACACAGCCCGGGCTGCCGGTAAGCTGGCGCGGAAACGCGGCGCGCTTGGCGCGCTTGAAAAGCAAGTGCAGACCGGGATCGCGGCTGCCCAGGTCCCCGCGCCTGCGACCTAGGCTTGCGGGGAGACGACCTAGGCTTGCGGGGAGACGCACGGAGGTCCTCACTGAGGTGAAGGTCCCTCCCTGAGTAAGCAGGAACCAGGCGCCCAGGCACGGGAGCCGGGTGCAAAAGGCGCCATTCCCGCGCCACTGAACTGGGCTACAGCCCGCGTCCTGGACCTGAGGGCTTTGAACTGAGACCCGGGGCACGAAAATTCGGGGCGTGGTTTCTCCACGACGGTGGGGCACAAGGCAGACACAGCACCCCAAAGCTGTTGAGGTGTACCCTACCATTCCCGCTCTGTTCTCTGTCCCACGGGGTGGGGGGAGGCGAAAAACAGCCCCCCAAGGACAATAGGAGAGATCTCTGGCGCCACCTAGCGACCAGGAAAAAAAAAAGTCACTAACACCCTATAAAACAGGACATTTCTTAAGTCTGCTTGAAAAGGGCAGAAGGTTTCTGGAGGACCCAGTGGCCAGCCGGGAAGTTATTCCACGCCAGGCCCCTTCCGACCAGCAGTCTGAGCCCACAGAGGGAGCAGGCACCCACGTCCGGGGCAGACCGGGTGCGCAGAAGAGTGTGCCTGAAACCGGAGGCGCAGGGACTGCATCCCGCTTCGCCATTTGAGAACAGGGACATTTCTTCAGTAAAAACTGCCTAACACCAGCAGAAAGCTCCCCCAGAAGACAGAGATGGCTCCTGGAAGAGCCAGAGGGGAGCGGAGAAGTTCACCCAAGATGTCAGTCAGTCCGAGCAACACAGTGTCCCAACGCATACGACAAATTAGAAAACAGACAGTAGGGAGTAGAAGAACCACACGCAACCTAACAACTCCTCAGGAAAGAAGCACACCACAAAAAGAAAACCACTCCCCAGATTGCAACGACAGCAACTTGGAAGAACTTCTGAGCCTTCCAGAAAGAGAATTTAAAATTGCCATGATTAAAAAAGTGATAGATCAGAAGAAGGAAATTGAGTCCCTAAAGAGGGAAGTAAGAGAAATGCAGGAGATCAAAGAATTAATGGAGGAACTAAAGAACTCTGGAAAAGCAATGAAAGCAGAATAGATGAAATGGAAGAACGAATAAGTAATCTTGAAGACACAGAAATAAAAAGAACCAAAACAGAAAAGGAAAGAGAAGTACGAAGGAAAAAGAATGAAGAAAGACTTCGGGAACTATCTGACTCCATGAGGAAAGGAAATATAAGAGTTATAGGAATTCCAGAAGGAGAGGAGAGAGATGTAGGAACAGAGAAAATATTCATGGATATAATTGAAGAGAACTTCCCAAATGAGAAGAAGGAGCTGAAAATTGATATACAAGAAGCAAGAAGAACACCAAACTTCCACGACGAAAGGAAAAACACAGCAAGACACATAATAGTAAAGCTCCCAAGAATCCAGGACAAGGAAAAAATAATGAAGCTGACAAGAGGGAAGAAACAGATAACAATCAAAGGAAAACCAATCAGGCTGACATCAGACTTCTCTGAAGAAACACTACGGGCAAGGAGAGAGTGGAGGGACATAGTCAACAGACTCCAAGAAAACAGATGCCAACCAAGAATACTCTATCCCGCAAAGCTCTCTTTCCTCCATGAAGAAAGAATATGGACCTTCCCAGACAAAGAGAAACTCCGGAATTTCATTGCGACTAAACCCCCACTCCAAAAAATACTACAAGGAATCCTAAAGCCAGAACCTCAGAGGGACGAATAACAACGAAAGAAGACCAAAAAAAAAAAAAGTTATTAAAAGAATAAATAAATAAAATCAAAGGAAAGACAAACATAATGGCAAATACAGATGCTAACATATCAATATTAACTCTAAATGTAAATGGACTAAACTCTTCAATAAAAAGACACAGAGTTGCAGCCTGGATTAAGAAACAAAACCCAACCTTTTGCTGTCTCCAGGAAACACATTTAGCTACAAAAGATAAAAATAGGCTCAAAGTCAAAGGATGGAAAACAATCCTACAAGCAAATGGGCCAAAAAAGAAAGCAGGAACAGCTATACTTATATCAGATAAAACAGACTTCAAACTCAAAAAAATAAAAAGAGACCCCAATGGTCACTACATTATGATCAAGGGGACAATACTTCAAGAAGAAATAACACTCATTAACATATACTCACCAAACGAAAGAGCACCAAAATATATCAGACAACTGTTGTCCTCTCTGAAAACAGACATCAGAGAAAACACATATGTAGTGGGAGACTTCAACACACCACTATCAACAATGGATAGATCAACAAGACAAAAAATAAGTAAAGAAACTAAAGCTCTAAATAAGGACCTAGAGCATTTGGGCTTAACAGACATCTATAGAACACTAAACCCAAAAAAAACGGAGTACACATTTTTCTCAAGCGCACAC
This sequence comes from Talpa occidentalis, assembly GCF_014898055.3. Classification (NCBI taxonomy): domain Eukaryota; kingdom Metazoa; phylum Chordata; class Mammalia; order Eulipotyphla; family Talpidae; genus Talpa; species Talpa occidentalis. The sequence continues at coordinate 72,323,674 of NW_023600993.1, read as the reverse complement.
GGATCATTCTCCAGGATCGATCACATACTGGGGCACAAGACAAACATCAACAGATACACCAAGATTGAAATCATACCAACCATCTTTTCTGACCACGAAGGCATCAAACTAGAAATAAATCATAAAAAGAAGGCAAGGAACTATCCTACCTCATGGAATTAAAAGCCACACTACTGGAAGACCACTGGACTAACGAGGAGATCAAAGAAGAAATTAAAAAATTCTTTGAATTGAATGACAAGGAGGACACCAATATCCTAAATGTATGGGATGCAGCAAAAGCAGTAATAAGAGGAAAATATATAGCAATAGAAGCTCACATCAAAAAACAAGAAAGAACTCAAAGAAACAACCTAATCTCGAAGCTCAAAGATCTAGAAAAAGAACAACAAAAAAACCCCAGAACCAGTAGAAGAAAAGAAATAATAAAAACCAAAGCAGAAATAAATGAAATTGAAACTAAAAAAACAATCCAAAAGATCAATGAAACCAAGAGCTGGTTCTTTGAAAAAATAAATAAAATAGACAAACCCCTAGCCAGGCTCACAAAGGAAAAAAGGGAGAAAGCACAAATACACAGAATCATAAATGAAAGAGGAGAAATCACAACGGACACAGCAGAAATCAAAAGAATAATCAGTAACTACTATGAACAGTTATATGGAAACAAGTTCAACAATCTAGAGGAGATGGACAAATTCCTACAACTCTACAATCACCCAAAGCTAGATAAAGAAGAAATAGAACACCTAAACAGACCAATTACAAGCAGCGAGATTGAAATGGTAATTAAAAACCTCCCCAAAAACAAAAGCCCAGGACCTGATGGATTTACAAATGAATTCTACCAAACATTCAGAGACGAATTAGTGCCTATCCTTCACAAACTCTTCCAAAAAATTGAGAAGGAAGGGACAATACCAAACACGTTCTATGAAGCCAATATTACACTAATACCAAAACCGAATAAGGACAACACAAAAAAGGAAAACTATAGGCCAATCTCCCTAATGAACACTGATGCAAAAATCCTCAATAAAATTTTAGCTATCAGAATCCAACAATGTATCCATAAGATAATTCACCACGACCAAGTTGGATTCATTCCAGGGGCACAAGGATGGTTTAACATCCGAAAATCAATCAACGTTATCCAACACATCAACAAAAAGAAATATAAAAACCATATGATAATATCAATAGATGCTGAGAAAGCTTTCGACAAAGTGCAACACCCATTCATGATAAAAGCCCTTGAAATTCTTGGGATACAAGGAACATACCTCAACATCATAAAGGCCATCTATGACAAGCCAACAGCCAGTATCATTCTCAATGGTGAAAAGCTGAAAGCAATTCCATTAAGATCTGGAACAAGACAAGGATGTCCACTCTCACCACTGCTTTTCAATATAATACTGGAAGTCCTAGCCAGAGCAATAAGACAAGAGAAAGACATCCAAGGAATCCAAATAGGAAAAGAAGAAGTCAAACTATCACTATTTGCAGATGATATGATAATATACATAGAGAACCCAAAATCTCCACAGAAAAACTAATTCAACTCATCAATCAATTCAGTAAAGTGGCAGGATACAAAATCAACACGCAAAAGTCAGTAGCCTTCCTATACACAAACAATAAATCTGAAGAAGAAGAAATCAAAAAAACCACCCCTTTTATTATCGAAACAAAAAAATCAAATATTTGGGAATAAATCTAACAAAAGAGGTAAAGGACCTATACAAAGAAAACTATAAAACACTGTTAAAAGAAATAGAAGAAGACACAAAGAAATGGAAAGACATCCCCTGCTCATGGATTGGAAGAATAAACATTATTAAAATGGCCATCCTACCAAAAGCAATATACAGATTCAATGCTATTCCAATCAAAATCTCAATGGCATTCTTCAAAGAAATAGAACAATTATTGATGAAATTCATATGGAATCACCAAAAACCCCGAATAGCCAAAGCTCTACTGAAAAAAAAAGAAGGAAATGGAGGCATCACACTCCCAGACTTCAAACTATACTACAAAGCCATAATCATCAAAACTGCATGGTATTGGAACAAGAACAGACATACAGACCAATGGAATCGAATAGAAAATCCAGAAATAAACCCACAGATTTATGGTCAACTAATCTTTGACAAAGGAGCAAAGACTATGCATTGGAGCAAAGAAAGTTTGTTCAATAAATGGTGCTGGGAAAACTGGGTCACTACATGCAAAAGAATGAAGCTTGACCACTACCTCACACCATACACAAAAATCAACTCAAAATGGATTAAAGAACTAGACATAAGACCTGAAACCATAAAATACATAGAAGGAAATATAGGCGAAACACTACGGGATTTGCACATCAAAGACATCTTTACAGACACATCACCCAAAGCAGTGATAGTGAAGAGAAAGATAAACAGCTGGGACTACATCAAATTAAAGAGCTTCTGCACAGCAAAAGAGACAATAACAAAAACAAAGAGAAACCCCACCAACTGGGAGAACATTTTTGCACCCAACACTAATGATAAAGGACTGATCACAAAAATCTGCAAAGAGCTGATGAGACTCAGCAACAACAAAGAAAATAATCCAGTCAAAAAATGGGCAGAAGAGCTAAAAAGAAACTTCTCTGAAGAGGAAATGCAAATGGCCAACAGACATATGAAAAAATGTTCAACATCACTTGTAATCAGGGAAATGCAAATCAAAACTACCATGAGATACCATCTCACACCAGTGAGAATGGCACATATTAAAAAAACTAGCAACAACAAATGTTGGCGAGGATGTGGAGAAAAAGGAACTCTTGTGCACTGTTGGTGGGAGTGCAAACTGGTCCAACCACTATGGAGAGCTGTGTGGAGATTTCTGGACCTACTAAACATAGAGCTTCCATATGATCCAGCAATTCCACTCCTAGGTATTTACCCAAAGGACACAGAAACATCAATTCCAAAGAGCACCTGCACTCCTATGTTTATAGCAGCACTGTTTACAATAGCTAAGCTTTGGAAACAACCCAAATGCCCAAAAATAGATGACTGGATCAAGAAGATGTGGTACATATATACCATGGAATATTACTCAGCATTCAAAAAAGATAAACACATGCAATTTGCAGCAACATGGATGGCACTGGAAGGGATCATGCTCAGCGAAATAAGCCAAAAAGAAAAAGAAAAATACCAGATGGTCTCACTCATAGCAGGAATCTAGAAAACTTAAATAAGGGACCAGGAAAATGAATATAAGAAAGTGAAAATCAAAATCAACAAAAAAACTATGAACCAGAGACACTTTTTGGGGGTGGGGGGCGGGAGGGGAAGGATTAGGGTCAGAATGGGGCGTTTGCAATTGTATGGGGGAATATAAAAATAAAATTTAATATTTAAAAAAAAATAAAAAATAAAAAAATAACTTGTTTAAAACAGAGTTTCACAAGCCCCATGTCCTGTCTTATAATAAAAATAGCTGCTTGGCAATGTTCCAATCACACTTCCCAAAGCTGCCATGTACATTGTTTCTTTTCACTCTTGTATAGGCTTCAGTGTAGCCCAAACAAGTTGGTTGACTTGATCAAGACCACAGAGGCTATTAAGTATAAATGAAGGAAGCAACTAGCCTTTCCTGGGCACCTACTATATGTCTTGCACTTTCCAATCACATAAGCTTCCCAGTCACCCTTTTGTTGAGTGTGTCTCACACTCACATAGTCAAAAAAGTCACACAGGTGGATGTTTTGCAATATTACAACAAAATGATCCTGAATTATGTCTTAAGAAAAAGCCCTTACTGTGTACCTAATATGAGGCCTTTTACATACACTGTATGTATTTGTCCTGTCATTGTTACTTCTTACAGGTGGGGAAACAGATGTAGCAGCACAAGAAATGTGTTCAAGGTCATAAAGGGTAGACCAGAACTTGAAACAAGGCCTGTCTGAACCCAACTCCCTTTTTCATTATATGACATAGACCTTACTTAGTGAGCTCACGTTATGCATTCAGACCCTATGTTGAGCCTATACTCGAGCAGCCCTATTGCAAACTGAAAGTGTTATTACAGATGAGAAGACACTCAGAAAGGTTAAGACATGCAAAACCTGCCCCATTACTGAGTGGCTATCCTGGGATTTGAATCCAGGCACTCTGATTCCAGAACCCCAATCTGGAGGCCTCCCAATATATCTCAATATATTGGGCCTCCCAATATATCTCAATATATCGCCTATGGAGAAAATGAGGCCCAGTAAATACAAGAAGGCCCTAGGGTATGGGTGCATTTTCCCATAAAAACTCCCCTGGAAACTTAAATACCATGTAGCAGGTAGTGCCCCAAACTCTGCCATTTTAGAGACCTTGCCACTACCAGGGTCTATGAACAGAATGAATAGACAGAGCCAAGACTGAAAACTTCTGACCAAATGGGGGATTGAGGGGTAAAACATACTCAGAATAATTAACTTCACCCACTGTAGGTTAGCATAGGTAGATATTGATAACTATACTTCCATATCAGCCTTCAGGGTAACTTTTTGAGTGATTTGGAGGGACCAGGAGACTGCAGTGGTGGAAATGTTCTGAATGTTCTATATCTGAACTGTCCAATATAGTAACTGTGTGGTGTACTAGCAGTGTGACTGGTGTGATGGGGAGCTAGGGTCTCCGTTGGATTTCATGTCAGTTTATTGATATTTAAAGAGCCACAATATCTAGTGGGGCACATCTGGTAGTTACATGTAGCAGGAGAGAGGCTAAATAGCAGCACCTCAATGAGAAGTGTATTTCTAGTAACATAACTGCGTGAAGGTGTGTCTAGAAGTCCAGCCTACAAGAAAACAGGGTCAGTTCATTTCACAATCCATGCCCCCAGTGCCACTCTTGCTTGGGTTACTGCTCCCTCCATACACACAGACCAGCGGTCCCTCTCCCAGGCCAGACATCTGTCTACGGGCAGCCCTGGGAGAATGCAGGCACAGAGTTGCCACCCATAAGAACTGCTCTTGGATAGTCACCAGGCTGGCACTTTTCTTTCAGCATCTCATTTAAGCATGGGAGTTTGGTACTGCTAGTCTCATTTTACAGGCTAGAAAATAGACGCTCAGAAAGAGAAAGTAAATGGCCCTAGTTCATAGAACCAATAATTTCACCATCCTATTTATTCTCCAAGGCCTTAGGGTCCAAAACTTCTTATTAAAAAGATTTGCAAAGGGAGGAAGTTTACAGTGTCTGTACCCTTCCAGGCACTTGGACCAGCAGATTATGCAACTGAAATAATATCCACAAATAGTTGAACACAGGACTTTGACCATTAACAGATAGTGGTGTGGTTACAATAATTAGGGGAACAGTCAGCTTAGAATGCACTAGGACCCTCTTAGTCAAGCTGCATGCTGAAATAAGTCCTTATTTTCTGAGATTTCTCTGGACACAAAGGATAGATTCTTGATGATTCTCAAGCTCTGTGCATGGAGATGGGGTGGGGGAGGAGAGAGAAATGGAGAACATTCGCTGGAATGAGTGACGGCTTATCTCCCAGCTTCTGAGAATGCTTCACATTCTGTCACAATCCAGAGGCAACACTGAACATATGTTGTCTGAGTCCATCATTTTGCAATTAAGGACTCTGAGGCCCAGACACATTTGGTTCCAACAGCTCAAAGCTAACTAGGAGCTTTACGCAACATCAGCAGCAGCAGCCTGTGTCAGCATTGATTCAGTTGGGTCCTGCACGGGGACAGGGGCCTAGGCCATGTTGTCTACTGGAGGACCCTCAGTTCAGTGCCTAGTACAGTGCCTGGCACTTAGTAAACACATGATAAATATTTTTTGAATGAATGAATGCATGGATTTTCATCCCTCATCACCTGAGCTCAGGAAGATGTCTAACTGGTGGCAATAGGTCTAGAAAACCAGCCAGAGAAATTTGGGAAGGAGGCCCAGTGTTGCTGGAAGAGCTCTGTGTCCCTATGGTGCCCTCTACTCCCCATCCATTATCAAACCTGATCTTGCGCTCAGGTGCAGGTGAGTTGGGTATCGGGAAGATATACTCAGTGGCTGGATGGGGAGGTCTACAAGACAATGCCCGGGTTGACTCTGCTGCCAGCCAAGGAGCCATCATCACCATGAATCAAGCTTCCAGGGGCTAGGGTGAGGGATCACCAGCCATGGCAACCGCCACTTTCTATGACATGCAGGGCTGCATGGAAACAGCCTCAAGTGGGGTGAGCAGGCATGGGTTTATGGGTTTCCTCAGCAGTAATCTTCTCAGAGAAGCAGTCAATTTGAAAAGCAATTTTCTGAAGAGACTTTATCAGGAGAGTCAGTGAAGGGTGCTTGACTAAAATAAAAGGGAAAAATACAGCTGGCCATGATCATGTGCCCAGACGGCACAAGCAGGGAGCACAGCGAGCCCAGTCTGTCCCATGCAGTGCCAGCAGCCGTTGAGTGTCTTCCTGGAGTGAACTGTCTAGTGCAAGCTGCCCCCCTATTTCTCACCTGCACCCCAAAGAGAACTGTTTACTGGGGTCCTTTAAGACTGACTTTAAAGAAAATTTGGAACTTATGTTAAAGTCCAGTAGGAATGCCAGAACATCATAGTGGAGAGAAAAGAGAGCTCTCAGACACAGAGAGGCTCTGTGACCTGCCCCTGTCATGTCCGGGCTGTGGTGACTTCCGGTGTGAGTTCATGCCCACCTGACACAGCTGTAGAGGGGAAAGAGGAAACACCCCAACAGCCACCTGTGGAGTGTTCTGAAGGGACTGCCACCTAGCCAGCATTTCAGGCACCCAAGAAAGCTGACTCTTATTTTGCTATTGTTAATAGTCTAACTATAGTTTCAGAACCTTTTTTTTATCGTACAGCTGAGGATTCAGAGCACAAAAAGCATTCCATGTGGCCCCATGGAAACAGCCCCTATTTCTAGGCACAAGGCTGGTGACCGCTCATTTGCAACTATGTGCAATAAAACTTGGACAATAGGCTCGTGTAATCTCCAAAACTTTGGAGAGGGTCTCAGAGCAATTGATGCATGCCTCATTTTCTGCAGCAAATGAATGTCACCCATGGGGGTCTTTAAGGATCTCTGCACACCTTCCTTTGTTTCCACAAACAGCCATGTCCTATTTTAAACTTTTTATAAACTGACTTTTCCTAAGCATGGTCCCCTTTTCTTTAAAGTAAGAAAGGATTTTATTTCTTTTTCTTCATATAAAAGTAATATATAGTCTCAGTAGGAAAATCAGAAAATACAAGTGAGCAAAAAGAGAAATGATAAGAAACACCTGGAACATAGTGTTCCTTGGTCCTCACACTTGCTAAGAGACTTCCCTGCAAGAAGGAATGGCATTCTTCCTTGTCTACCGAGCCTGCTGCCTCTGGAATCCATATCAGGCTTTTAATTCATTCCAAGTGACTTAATGTGCTGACAAACACCAGGTTGGACACCCCATCCCTCAAGGCCTAGTTCCCACACAGACAGTGGGCCCTTCCTATCTGCCACGATCAGGTTGTTTTGTGAGCAGGCAATTCCTCCCAGTGCAGAACAAGTCAGAGTCCCTGGGGTCCTTGGAGTGGCATTCAACCCCTGCACAGACCTCAACTCCAAAGCTTCTAGGACAGTTCATATATCCTAGGACAAGTTTGTGCATTTGATCCCAACCCACCCTGTCCTAGGTGCATGGCCAAATTCCATGGTTTTTAGCTTCCTCCATCTCTCCTCTCATTCTCAAGATCCTTAGACCAGTAGGGGGCAGTAGGGGACCTGTGTTCTCATTTCTCCTTGTCAGTCACCCTTGAGTCACTTCTTCCTTGGCCTTTGCCTATGTTGTCTGGCCGATATGCCATAGGCTCTGGGAGAAGCAGGTCAGACAGTTGCATGGGAGGCAGACTCGAGGCACAGCCAGACAGGGACACACCAACCATTGTTCTGCCTATGGGGTTGCTTCTTGGGCCTCAAATTCCAGGTGTCTCTGCCATGCCTAAAGATCAGGGCAGCCCCCCTCACCCCAGGTCAATCACTCCCCAACTTTAACTCTAAAGAAAGCAAAAAAGTGAGAATGACTGAACTCCTATAATGAAATAAGAACCTTGTCTGAACAGCCAACAATGACAGTGCAGTGAACAGAAGGATCTGGTTACTGCTTCCCCAAGGCTCCTGTTAGGGATAGGTAGCACCTGTCTTAGGTGGCTTACCTGGAAGCAGAGCCTGAGAAAGTGTTCACATGCATGTGTTTCACTAAGAGAAACTTTTCAGGAAGAACCTTAGAAGTGAGGGGCTCCAGGTAGGAAGGAGGAAACCAGCAACAAGGTGATGTCAGGTAAGATGGACCTGTAACCTGACCCACCAGGAGCTCTGGAGCAGCAACAGCACCACACAGGGGTCCCCCCCACTTTGAAAAAAGGGTGCTGGCCTTATCATCCCCCTGTTAGCCAGGCATCAGCGACACATGCTGGACATGTGACACTCCAGGCTGGGAGCTCCCACTGCTTGAGGGTGCTTCTGAGAACCAATGAGCCAAAGCTCAAAGCAGCTGTGAGGAGGCACTGCCACCATCTTAGCCATGCTGGGCCTGAAGCTGTCCCATGTTTGACTCAATCCTTATTTCTCTCCTATTACAGAAGATCACCTCAGCCCTACAAAAACTTTTTTCTTGTAAGAGGGACTTTTCTGTTAACTTACAGAAACTCCATTGCAGGGTGGCTGTGGGTCTCATTTCCACCCAAAGTAGTACCCCATCTCTGATCCTCAGCCAATCAAAGAACTATTTCATTTGGCTGCCTAACCCTGGCCCCAGTAACAATGTGACCTTTCTGTCAGGGTTTCCACAAACTGACCTGTAAAAGTGATGTCCCTGTGTGAACTCCAATCCACAAGTGCACTTTGTGCAAATCGAGGCCAAAAAATGAATTTTCTTAGAATTCAGTTTTCTTAGGTTCATGTTTTCAACCCTTTTGAAAATAGAGACTGTTACACTTGACAGGTGCTGAGCAATACTTTAGGAAATCTAGCGGGGTTATTACTAGGGTAATCATCTCTGGTTGTTGGCTTGTGGACTTTCTTCTTGAGTTTTTCAAAGTGCCCTGGCCTGTAAGATAGGAAAGAGGCTGAAACTCATTTATAAAATGAAGAAAAGTAAATTAAAAATTCAGTTTCTCACTCAACTCATCATATTTCAAGTGTTCCACAGCCACCTATCAGGTGCCCATTGCCTTAGATGGCACAGATAGGGAACACGTCCACCATTGCAGAAAAGTGTATAGCCGGGCCTCCCTGGCGGCGCAAGGGGTTAAGTCTCAGCACTATGAAGCAATCTGCAGCCACAGCAGCACAGTTCGATCCTTGGCCAGGGAGCTACCCGCATGGCACTGCAGACCTGTCCTGCTTCGCCCACTGCTCCCCTCAGCAGTGTACTTCAGTAGATCGGCCTGTTCTTCTCCCCACTCTGTCTCTGGTGAATCCTCTCACCCCCCTGCACCTCTGGCCTACACCCCAGCTCTTGTATGCATAAATAAATAAATCTTTAAAAAAAAGAAGAAAGAAAGGTGTGTGGCCAGCACTGGTCTAATCGCTTGTAACTATATGATGTATATGAGTGTAACTTGAAAGGTAGAAAGTTATATCCCATTAGACAGGTGAAAAAAATGAGCTCAGACAGTCCCCTTCATGTTGAGTGACTGTAACTTGCTCAAACCCATGCAGCCGGGTGGGCACCCAGTTCTTCCTAATTGACCCCAAAGCCCCTGCTCTCGCTGTTGTCACTTGAAATGCCCTTCAACTCCCCTCCTATGGTGTGACCCTCCCTTACCATATCTCCTCATCACTGTGCCCTCAGGAAAATACCATCTACTGGCAAGCTGGTGCTGACCCTCACAACCAATGCCTGTGAGGGACAGGAAAACTTTGTCCGCTACCTGGAGCACGTCCAAGCCGTCATTACAGTCAACGCAAGCAGAAGAGGGGATCTGAACATCAACATGACTTCCCCGATGGGCACCAAGTCCATTTTGCTGAGCCGGCGTCCAAGGGATGACGACTCCAAGGTGGGCTTCGACAAGTGGCCTTTCATGACCACCCACACTTGGGGGGAAGATGCCCGAGGAACCTGGACCCTGGAGCTGGGGTTTGTCGGCACTGCACCCCAGAAGGGGGTGCTAAAAGAGTGGACACTGATGCTGCATGGCACTCAGAGCGCCCCCTACATTGACCAAGTCGTCAGGGATTACCAGTCCAAGCTGGCCATGTCCAAGAAGGAGGAGCTTGAGGAAGAACTGGACGAAGCTGTGGAGAGAAGCCTGAAGAGCATCCTGCGCAAGAACTAGCTGGCTCGTGGGCCTCCCGCCTCCCTCCCTCCCCCATCTCTGCCTCTCTTTCCTCGCTCCACATTTCTGTCAGGCACCTAGCAATTACTGTCATCCCCACACAAGCGATTCCAACTTTCTTGATCTGAAGCTTCGCTCACTGTCAATGATTATTTTCATTACAATGGAAGCAATCTTTTTTATTCTATGCCCCAAATACAGTGTTCCCACCAACACCGATGTCCTATTTGTCACTCTAAGTTCTTTGTTTGTGTCATTCAAATAGGTGATATCCTGCAAATAAAACCGGGACAGCTTTCCCCTCGATTTTTTCATGTCTGAGAAGAGAAGAGAATGAAAAGGCCACACACGGTGACTCCAAGAACGTTTATTCATGGTCTCCATGGAGGGGACCTGTTACCTAAAAAAGATAATCAGACATTTTGACAGAAGGTGAGCTCTGAATTTCTTAGAGTGCAGGAGCTGCTGTAAGTCCCTTGGGGAAAGATGCTTTGAACATAGCCTGATTTTTCAGTGACGTAGATTAAGGTGACATGATTTGATAGATGCCAGCCAGAGAGATCCCTGATCACTGGATGGGGAAGAGAGAGTCAAAAAGCATAAGCACTGAAAACCTTACCACCAACAGCATAGCTTGCCCCCCTCAGCCAGCGTGACAAACAGAAAGAAAGCCTAAGTAGCCTGGCTGTCTTCTCACCAGCTGGGGCCCTGAGTTTTCGTAAAATCTGCTTGAGAAGCCCAGATTACTCTCAGTTTGCATAGAGTTCATTCCAGCCCCAATTTTCCGGGGTTCCTGACATAGCTACCCAAAAGGAAAAATGGCAAGGTATGTTTGTCAACTTATCTGAAAAGCTCAGTGGTTTTTAAAACAGAAATGCTCCTTTTCCTCAGTCACCTTGAGGTTTTTTAATCTGATATAAGTGAGAGAACAGATGAGTATTTTTTTCACAGCTTTCCACACCTATACTTGAGCTCTGGTTCCAAAACATAAATTTGGAGGGATACCTATTACTCCCTCGTGTGGTGATTCCTGTGATAGGCCTCTGCTTTGGAAGAGGTGAGAGAAGGGTGAGGGGGCATGTCTGAGGATGTGAACAGCCATCTTCCCACGAACCTCCACTTGTGTGGAGCCCCTTCTGCCAAAAGGGAGAAATGCCACCTCATCCCCTCTGTAACTTGAGGCCTGAAGGAAGCAAGAGAAGACCTCTGTAAGGAGAGCACACAGTCACTATCCTGGCAACTAAGTTACCCTTGAGGACTTTAAACATGAAACCCCCAAAGGCCACACACTCTGCTTCCCGTTCAAGTCCAAGACACCACCCAGTTTCTTCGCCAAATAGAAATACTTCCTCCCCTGCCATCACTGTTTCCCCACCCATATGAACACCCACCATCCCCAAGAAAGATGTGTTTGATTTGATTCCCAAGAACCCATTGTCCACTTCTGGCTTCCTTCCTCTCTCTCGTGGGGGCAGTAGCTTAGGCTGAAGCTCCTTCCCTTGAAGTCAGCAGCACAAGGGTTCTGGGATCCACTCCCTGAAGGGAGCAACTTGTGAGAGAAGTCTGGAAACCCCATTTTTTTTCTCTTCCCCAGTCCCCATGTTAGCATGGATTTCTGTCTTCTTTAACACCATCTGACTTTCCCTATAATGCTTTAAAATGTGATAATATTTATGACTTTTAAAAGAAATTTATTACTTGTTGCAAAGGTCTTTTTAAACCAGTTTAGATTTAAAGAAAAAATAAATGGAAATCATCAAAAATACTCATTTCACATTAACAGTCTGAAAATAAACCAAAGGACATTATGTGTGCATATGTGTATAAATGCACACAGAAATATATATACATATGTGGGCTATATACATGTGTGTATATATATGTATAAATATATACGCTTGTATAAATGTATAAACACACATATACCTAAAATGTGTGTATGTGTATTACTGAAGAAACAGACACCATATTCATCTCTAAAAGAGTATTTAGAGAATATTAAGATGATTCTGGCTAAAGAGAAAGGCCGGTGAAAATTCAGGTGAAAATGTTCATCAACTCCCATTACATTACCTCTGTAATTTTGCAGCTCTATGTATAAACATTAAATGTCTTATATAGCATCAGAAATATAAAATAGTTGTCCATATTTTCACAGTTGTGATATAATTTATGAAATTAGAGAGTAACTTATCAGCTTCTTACTAGAAATGGCAAGTTTTGATATGAGTATACAGTATATAAAAATATATATAGTGCTATATAAAAATATTTGGTCTTGATTTCATTTTTTGCACCAGTATTAACACTAAAATATGTCTAGCTAGTGAGGTTTTTATGATATCCCTGATCCTAATGCAAGATATATTTATTGTTGTTTACTTAAAAATAAGTAAATAATGATTAATCAAGTTAACATTGTTATTCCCTCTGACAAAATTTTTTAAGTAAATTTAAAAAGACATGTTGTAAATTAGGAGACTCAACAATAAAACATTACCTTCCAGAAATTATGTGGGATGTGATATGTATTACATAAAAAAATTTCCATCCATTCTAGGAGCAGATAATAAAAAGTTGCCAAAGAAAAATCTAAAAAGGCTGCCTTTATAAATATGTGTGAAAGATTTATAATTAACAAATAAATCACACACAAATTAAGAACAAAAACACCATTTTTCAAACTCAAAATACATCCCATAAGTGGGTTGTAGAGTAACTGTAAAGAATCAAGACCAGCACTTTTTAACAGAACAGAATCGATTGGATTGGATAGAATAGAATAGAATAGAATAGAATAGAATAGAATAGAATAGAATAGAATAGAATAGAATAGAATAGAATAGAATAGAATAGAATAGGAGTAGATCATGCATATCAATAAGTATTTTTTCCTGAAATATTTGTTTCACAGGTGTGTTTATTTTATGTGTCTATCTCTCTCTGTCTGAGTATGTATTTTTTGAGTGAGTATATTGGCTCACAGTGCAAAATACATTTCTTATTGTGAGTCTTGGTAAAAAGTCTTTTAGAAACACTATTCTAAAATACATTAGTCAAGCTAAACTACATTATATTGTAGAAACAAACAGCCCCCAAATCTCTCAGAGCTTTAACACAACAAAGGTTTATTTACCATTCACACAAATTCTATTAGGGCCCAGGTGACTTTCCATGCAGTATCTCAGGGATTTAGGCTGCTTCAATCTTTAATCTTCTGGTTTGTAATTATAATACTACTACAATCACCCCACTCAAAAGGGAAATCATGGAGGACACTTTTCTACTCTTCTATGTTCAGCCTACTGAAGACATATATATCTCCTAACATACTTTGTATTGGCCAATACGGGTCAATGACCCCTGCTATAAATGCAAAGCAACTGGGAAATGCAGGGGACCCATGGAATAGGAGGTGAACATTGCATCTCTCTACCACAGAAACTTTGACATTCCCTTAAAACATCTTCCTAAGCACTGATTTACATGGGAACCTCTCCATGAATGGTAACTCGTGGTACATTATTACAAACTAACTGTATCCTATTTGACCACAACTTATTCTATCAAATCTTATTTGTTTTAATAAAATATTAATATACCTATCATAGCTCAGTTTTAAAGCCATTTTCAATTTTGCCCTCAGGTACAATATTTATCAATCCCAATTTGTAAAATCCGAAGAGAGTGTTTAACCAAAAACAGATACAAAAAGATGTAAGGTTTAGAGTAAAATTTTATGACAAACTTGGACACTACTTTTCAATACTTAAGTTCAAAGATTGATTTCCAAAAGATTAAATTAAAATATTGTCAATAAATAGTTACTATTATATATCATCATCATATCACCCATAAGTTAGTAATCATAAGTTAGTGGTGAATGTCTTTGTTGATTGGGTTTATCACATGAAAAACCACAGACTCGAAGAACTTTGGGAAACATGAGGGAGCATTTATATTTAGAGAGAGAAATGCTGAGTTAGGGGAATTGGTGCTTTCATAGCCAGAGTATGTTCTTAGATGCAAAGAGTCTATTTTGATAGAAATTCTTAAAAATCAAAATGCCAAGATTAGAGAGACAGGATTCCAAAACTCTGGGAGCTGGAAATAATCTCATCACAGAGTAATCTGTGTCAATGAAGATGACTTGGTTGCAGACAAATGACTCTAAAGGAGCAAGTCAACAGAAAGGGTGGAGGGAGGTACTCAGCACATGGAAAATTAAAAAACAGTCGGGACACGAAGTTGGCAGACAGTGCCTATAGTGCTTGGTGTAAGGAAGCACAGATGCTGATGTAGAGGGAAAAACAATCCCTGAAGAGCAGAAGCTTTTTGAGTACAACAATCACAGCACTGGGGAGACCATCACCAGACAGAGTGCCTTACAGCAACTTCCACCTGCCAATGGGTTATTCTATGTCCACCCACAGCCTCCCAATTCCTCATTCAGCTTCCCAAGGACATTAACAGCAGCAGAGGGAGTTACCAGCCTGCAGGCTACAAGCACCTGGTCCTCTAGAGATGAAGAACCCTGTCTGCATTGCAAATTAATCAACTAGTACTTAGGTTCTACCACCAGTCTCTTGTGCATTTAGATTCAAAGAGTCCCTGTCCTTGGGTTCAAAAAAGTCTAGCTAAATTTGGTTTGGGATTTATAAGAGACCAGGAATCAAAATCTGACCCATAACAAATTCTCCATTTTAGCACATCAGCTTCATTTTTTCTCTTATAACTTGGGGTAGTCTCACGGTTTATGAACCTGGGGATAAAAGCTGCCCATGAGAAATTTACTTTACCCAAAGACATGAAAACTCTGTGTTGCCAATTCCTAATGTTTACTCCTCCTTGTGTTGAACATTTGGATGAGATAGGGGTGGTTAGAAATCTAGATTCAGGGCCTCCCTGGTGGTGCAGCGGTTGAGCGCTGGGTTGTGAGGCTGCCCGCGGCCTCTGCGGCGCCGGTTCGATTCCCGGCTGCTCCCCGGCCACCGGAGGAGGGTCCCACATGGCGCGCAGACCTCTCCTGCCACCCGCTGCTCCCTTCAGCAGTGTACTTTGGTCCCTCTGCCTGCTCTGCTCCCCGCTCTGGTGAATTCTCTCACCCTCCTGCCCTTCTGACTGTACCCAGTGCTTGTATAAATAAATAAATGAATAAATCTTTTTAAAAAAAAAAGAAATCTAGATTCAGGGCCTCCCTTGTGGTGCAGGCGGTTGAGCATAGCGCTGTGAAGTTGTCCGCAGTCTCTGCAGTGCCGGTTCGATCCCTGCCATCCTTGGACCAACCCACATGGCGAGCAGACCTCTCCTGTCTCATCCTCTGCTCCCCTCAGCAGTGTATTTCGTCAGTCTGCCTTTTCTGTTCCCCGCTCTGTCTCTGGTGAATCCTCTCACCCTCCTGCACATTTGGCCTGTACCCCAGTTCTTATATAAATAAAATAAATCTTTAAAAAAATAAAGAAATATAGATTCATAGAATTCTAGATGCCAGAATAGCCAGATGAGGCTGAAAATTCCTTCAGTCTAATGTTAGCTGTCACCTATTTCCACCTGGAAATAGGTGCCCTGTCCATCCAAGTTCATGGCCCTCCTCAAAGATGTCTCTCTGTGCTCATGAACTACTCTCAGCTGGAGAGAGGGCAGAAACTGCAACCTTCCTATCTCTTTTTTGTCCCCATGTCCTGGGACTACTGACAGTCACAGGTCACAGGTTAAGCCACCTAGTAAGCTCCTGGTCACAAGGCCACAAGCACACAAGAGGCACCAGCACAGCAGAGTTATGACCAGCAGGGAGTCTTTTGTTAGAACATGTGTCCCAACACAAACCCTCTTTATATGAATAAAATATAAGTCAGTATGAATTTTTTGAGGCATGTACTTATCCAAGCAGGAGAAACAGGGGCCAAGCACTTGTTCTAATCAAGTTACCTGAGTGATGTCCTTCATCATCTTCAACATGTCAAAAGTCATATGAGCTTTGAGGCAACTTCATTCACCAACAATAGCTCAACTACAAACCTCTGGTACTAAAATGGAAGGGTAAAGTTGATTATCGAGGTCACTTTAAGACCCTTTCTTACAGCACAAGCTTCAAGTCAAGGAGAGACTCAAATAGAATTTTCCTATGTGAAAGGGGAAGAAAGAAACCATGGTAATAGTAGGTTAGAACTGTCTTCTGTTATGGCAATTGAGTGTCGTATTAGATCCAGTTGGTGCAGGCCCTACCTCATGGGGTCAGCAAAACACAGTCCATGGACCCAACCCGGATGTTTTCATAAATATGGTTTTATTAGAAATTATCATGCCTATTTGCTTCTGTATTTTCTGTGGCTGCGTGCATGCTACAGTAGCAAAGTTGAGTGGTTAAAACAGAGTCCTTTTTTGAAAGAGTTTGCCACCTCTTCCTACATCTCCTTAGTCTGCCCTGGGCCAGTACAGGCAGTCTCCTTATGTGCCAAGGATGCTGTCTCTCTGCCAGATTACCTAGCTGCAGGGCTCTGCCAAGCTTAATGTACAGCAGGAGGACGCCTTGGGGTCACCATACCTAAGGCAGGAGGGACATTGGGACACAGATATCCCAGTTTCTCACCACCTATTGGGACATATCTGGCCTCTTCAGGGGTTTCCAATGGGCTGGAATCCAGGAGCCCACAGCAGGGCCCATGGGGTTAATGCAGACTTTGTGGGTGTCTCCCTTCCCTGTCTGATGTCTACCTCCAGTGAGGAAAGAGAAACTCCCCACCCCCAGTGATGTGAACAAAAGAATTTAATATAAAGTACTAGAAGCTGAGTGAAGAAGCTGTTATCCTTCATTAGAAAGGCAGAGAACATGAAGCATCACATGGACCAACGTGTCCATCAGGTGTGAGTCAGGGTCTTACTGTGACCATGAGGGTGGTGCACGTGAGGCCCCAATGGGTATAGTTCTCAGAACTAAAGAAAAGGCTGGGGGAAAAAAAAAAAAACAGCTTAAACCAGCCTAGAAAAGGGATAGAGATAGGAGACAACCTAGGGGCAGGGATGCACAGCAGAATCCAGTAGTGATTGCTTCAAAACTCCTGTATGCCGGGGCCAGCTCCAGTCTTCTCTGTCATGTTTTAGACTCGGATTTCTAATTCCAAGAGTGGGTCATTTTGACACAAACACCCTGTTACAGGGGAGGAAGAGGGGCAGCCCAAACCCCGCAAACCTGCCTATTCTAAATGGGTTCTGCCATCCGCCGCATCAACACAAAACATAGGAGACTTTAATGGGAAGGAACTTTAATACAACTAGGAAACAATACAGGAAAGGCAAAGAATATAGTTTCTAAATCAAGCACCCAAATTTACCCGTCCCCTCGTGGGTAAAACTCCATCCAAATGGGATTGGCCTAGAGCAAGGCCCCAAAGCCTGCCACAAGTCTAAAGCATCTTCCAGTGGGGACCCACAGAAAAGGGTCAGAAACAACCAGACAAGCCTGGAAGGAAAAGAGCAAAATCAAAACAAAAACCGCCATGGTCACCTCCCCACGGGTCTCTCACCCACATCTGTGTCACCCAGTCTACGACCAAAAGGCAAGAGCAGTTTCTTCACATATCTCTCCATTCCATGTGCCTCCTCCAGGTCTCCTCCTGGCTCTCCATCCTGCTTACTTCCTTCTTCAGTCTCCTCTGCAGCTTCCTCTCTCCCTGCTCAGCTCCACCCTCTATTTGGGTGGGGCAGGGAAACTGGAACCTCCCCCTTTCCTGGGGACCACCCTGTTACAACCCCACAGCACAACCCCACAGCCAGAGGAAGTTTAAGCAGTACTATCCCGTGTGGAAGTAGATCCTCAGCATGAAGCCAGGGGCGTCACTCGCAGATTGAGAGGTACCACTGGGCAGATGCCAAGCAGCCACGCTAGGCTGGCCCTCCCATAGGCCAACTCTGAGACGAGGAGTTCTAGTTAAATCTTCTAATTGGAAGGAAGCATTTACACATGGGGGAGCAGAAAAGCAGGCCAGGGAAGGAAGGACGCCACTTCAGGACACACAGATGAGTGGGTTTCTTCATGGGCATCGTGGGCTCAGATCCACAGGGACTGTGCACAGCATGCCTCAGAGTTAGCCCAGCAGACGAGCAAGAGAGATAGGCTGTTTATCTACCAGGTCCTGTCCCTCCTGGCTGAAGGCTGCTCTTAGGGTCATAAAGGCCCCAGCATTCCCAATCCACCACGGGTGTGGACCCAGCAGGCTCCAGTGGCCATAGGAGCCCCTCAGGCAGAAGTCACTGTGCTCCCGGTGAGGCCATGGAGTATAGTCGTGAATAAGAAAAGGGCTGGGGTGGGGCAGTCTGCAAGGCTCAGCACCCAGGGCAGCTGATACTACTCCACTTACTGATAATTGACTCAACTGCTTGAAGAATGGGAGGGCAGGGTGCTGGGATACAGATTCCTCGCAGGGTGGCAGTTTCAGGGAGTCTCAGTCCTGGATTTTAGGATTAGTTGGGAAAGAAAAAGCTGGAACTCTGTAGGGTAACAGGCCCAGGCACCCACAGCACTGTACTTCAGGAGTCCCTGGGCTTGTCCACATTCTGGCATCCTCTTGTAATTGATGCTACTGTGAGGCCTGCTCTGAGTCCCAACGAGAAGTACTTTTTATATAAAAAACATGCTTGGCTTCTGGGGCCTGACCAGCAGGCGTGGGGACCCTCAGGCTCAGGGTTGGGGGGAAATGCTTGTTTTCAGGGACCTCAGGAGAGGAAAAGCTAGGAAATGAACCCATTTTGCAGCTCTTCTGGAGGAAACAGAACCAAGAAAGTACAGTAGCATCAGTCAAGGCAACAAGCAAGTGGAGCGAATCCCTGGCATCATGGGGGAACAAGGAACCTTATTGCCCCAATATGTGCATTGGTGACAGCTCCACATTGAACAGGTAGAGGTAAGCCTGCCAGGAGAAGGTGTTCACCTGACCCCTACCTCCCTCCTTGACCTCACCTCCTTCCATTGTCTACTCCAGTCCCCTTTATTTTTCCTCCTTAAAGAGGATGTCCATTGGTCTTCCCTGGTGGCACAGGGAAGTGTTGAAGTCTCAGCACTGTCAGGCATACGATCCCCTGCCAGGAGGCTGACCCACATGGTGCAGCAGATCTCTCCTGTCTCACCCACTGCTCCCCTCGGCAGAGTTTTTCAGTCAGTTTGCCTGTTCTGTTCCCCACTCTGTCTCCGGTAAATCTTCTCACCACTACCACCACCCACCCTTCCTTCCCCCGCACCTCTGGCCTATACCCCAGTTCTTGTATGCATAAATAAATTTTTAAAAAAATAGAGGATAAGTCCATTCCGGCCCAGGGCCTCTGGGACTGCAGTGCCTTTTACCTGATGCTTTTCCCTCAGATTCGGCCCACGCTGTCCTCTAACTCACATATCACTCCATGCATTGGGATTCCACTTGATCACCCAAAACAAAGCAGACCTTCAGTCACTCTAGCATATCACCCTCTTTGGCTTCCTTCAAGTGTTTTCTCTAATTTTCTTTTATTTACTGATCGACTTGCTTGGGTATTCCTCTCTTCCTCTGCCAGAATGCCTTCTCTGATGGCAGGACCACATCTGATTGTTCTGTGCTGTGTCCCCAGTACCCAGAACCATGCTTGGCACAGAATATCCCCTTAATTCATTTTTGACGATTGATTTCATAATATAAAAATGACCTTCCTTTCCAAAAAGATACCCTCTGCCTTTTTAAATAACTAAATACAGAGTGCAAAAACTAAAAAAGATTTAGTGGGGAAAAGAGAAGGTTTACAGTGAGAGTTATGTTGAGTATAATATACATACCAACCCAAATTCCTAATACATCCTGGGTTCCAGTTAATGGTATCCATCATTCTCTCTTAAGCTTTTAAATTATAAATATTTCAAAACTGTGTAATGGAGTGGGTTCTCCGTTCATCTTTTAAAAAGAACAACAGCATATTTCTTTCTTGAAGTCAAAACCTCAAATGAATTCAGAGCAAGATTTTTAAAAGCTCTCAAAAGGAAAGATGACTCCTTTGAGTAGTCTTTCTATTATTCATAACAAAAAATAATAGACTTTAATTTATGACTGTCAATTTTGTCCAATAATGTGTAGACATTTTCCAGATGCTTTTGTTTGGCAGAAACAATAATCCATTTAAGTACTTTTACTCAATGTCTTTTGGAACATCTACATGAGGAAGGAGTCATTTCTTAATTGGTATAAGTAAAACATAATTTTTGGACTGTTAGTAGAAAAATAGATGCCTGAAGTCAACATAAAATTTTTGTAAAGATTCTTACTTGAATTCCTATTTTCTAGGATGTGACACAGTAAGTACCTGTGTGCACATGTGCATGTGTGTGTGCACACATGTACTCACAAGAATGCATGCATACATGGGAATTACAGTGTATGATATCACGGCCATTGAGATGATTAATAAATCGGAAAAATATTTTATCAGCATAGCACATGGTCTAGTAGATAGTATATGTTCCATAAAGACTTAATTAGACTAGTTAATAAACTCTAAGACAGGAACTATTGCTTCTTGAAACCTAACCTAGGATTGCAAGCTTGGAATGAAAAAATTTTAAGTAACTCAGACGAAAGCACATTAGGTATATTTGCTGTGGCAGAAAACTATAGTGCCCTGCCTTTGTTTCTATGATCCTTACCATTTCCATGCTTTTCTTTTTTTTTTTTAAGATTTATTTATTTATGCATACAAGAACTGCGGTGTAAGCCAGAGGTGGAGGGATGAGAGGATTCACCAGAGTGGGGAGCAGAACAGGCAGACCCTCTGAGGGGAGCAGCAGGCAAGGCAGGAGAGGTTAGCTGTGCCATGTGGGTAGCTCCCTGGCCAGGATCGAACTCATGCTACAGTGGCTGGTAACAACTTGATAGTGCTGTCTTTTTTTTTTTTTAAGATTTATTTATGCATACAAGAGCTAGGGTACAGGCCAGAGGTTCAGGGGATGAGAGGATACACCAGAGACAGAGTGGGGAGCAGAACAGGCAGACTGATGAAATACACTGCTGAGGGGAGCAATGGGCGAGGCAGGAGAGGTCTGCTGTGCCATGTGGGTAGCTCCCTGGCGGTGATCAAACTTGTGCTAAAGTGGCTGCGGATAGCTTCATAGGTTGCATCATAACCCTTTGCACCACCAGGGAGGCCTGATAGTGCTATCTTTAACCGCTGTGCCACCAGGGAGGTCCTCCATTCTTTTCCATGCCTGACATCCAAATGTCAGGACCTGTGCTTCTTTGTCTGACACTTACTTGGCCTCCGAAGTCAATGGTCTGGGAGCAGCCCTCTCCACTAACTGATTGGAGTCCCCTTCACCCTTGGCTGGGTAACTCTGCAACTATTCTACTCTCCCCAAAACCCCAGGGGCATTAAGCACCAGGGGTCCACCCTGTTGCTATGGTTGGTGCCCATTATTACCTGCTTTGCGCCCTCTCTTCCTCTGCATCCTCCCCCTACTGAAACTTCCTGGGATCACACCCCCAAGGAACTACATTGATTCTTGAATTACATCAGTTCTTAACTACCCAGGACCATTTATAGTCAGAATTTTTTTTCAATAAATATAGTTGACCCTGCATAGCCATGGGTTCCGCATTAATGTATTCAACCAACTGTGCGGATGTAGAAAGCATGGATATACAGGGCCAACTATTAGGGCTTGAGCATCCGTAGATTTTGGTATCCACAGGGACCCTGAAAACAACCCCCTGTGGAGGCCAAGGGATGACTACAGTTAAATAAAGGGGAGTGAAAATTTAGATACAGATTTTGAACTTCATGGGAATTGGCCCCTCTAATCCCCTCACTTTTCAAGGGTCAATTATACATTTAAATCTTTGCTTCAAGATCATTTTCTGGATGAAACCCAAACCAATGTCTTCAATCATTTTGTCTCTAATGAAACACTCCTTCACATAAGCATGTGCTTATGCTGGAAATAGAATGAAAATGAGCCAGTGCTATCAACCAGCATTTTCTGTGTGAAAGCCAGAAAACCTCTGAGTCTCTCCTGAGTCTCCCAATGCACCAAGAAGAAAGGCATGTCTTTCCTAAATGAGTATGGCTTGGCAGAGCATCCTGTTCTGGGCATGAGTTGCCCACCTGTATTCCAAAGGCCCCTGTTAATTAGACAAAAGATATGCAAGCAAAAGAAAAAACATTTTAATTAAGTCTTGATTGGCAATGTCAGATGGGTCGACTATAGTCTAATCCAAACTCTTTATCATTTGTTTTCAAATATCAAAGCATGGACCTCCCTGGTGGAGCAAGGGGTTAAGCACAGCACTCTGAAGCTGTCCACAGCCTCTGCAGCACAAGTTCAATCCCCAGGCAGCCAGGGAGCGACCCACATGGTGCAGCAGGCCTTTCCTGTCTTGCCCACTGCTCCCTTCAGCAGTGTATTTCAGTCAGTCTATCTGTTCTGCTCCCCACTCTTATCCTGGTGAATCCTCTCGCCCCCACACCTCTGGACTATAGCCCAGTTCTTGTATGCATAAATAAATAAATCTTAAAAAAATAAATAAATATCAAAGCATTTCCCCCAAAGTGGTTCTACTTTGCCATTGAGCCTAGGTATTTTAAGAGCTCTTCTCTCCCAATTTTTTCTTTTTTGCCTCTGACTTTCCAATTGTGGTCTCTACAACTATCACAGTTTCTTTGTATGTCCTAATGCTCTCCACTGAAAGCTTCTCAATGGATTCTACTATTTCCACCTTCCCATAGACCAAAGTGCTAGGAGGGCTTCCCTCCAGCAAGCTGTAGCTCCCAGCCCCATGCCCCTCGGATCCATCCTGCCTTTGAGATTGGGGTGTAGACAGTCCCTCTGGACCAGATGTGACCGCAGAATAGGGTCTGCCAGACCCCCTCATCCTCACTCTGGCCTTTGTCTTTCTCCCCAGGGACGTTATGCTCTTCGGCATTTATCTCATTTTCTTTGTCTGCAAGGAGACAAGAACTGAGGTGTCTGTCTTCTCTCCCCCGGAGATTCCCCTATTCATTCTTCAAAGGCAGCTGGGGCTGCTCAGGGGAGGGCACCACATGGCTGCCAGGATGCACAGAGTCATCCTCGATGGAAATAACCACTCCACCTCTGCCCAGGAGGAGTGGGGAGCAGAATCCAGGGTCCACATAACTGACATCTCCAGAGACATGCACGCACCACCCATTATTATAGAGATTAGTTGGGGGGTCCAGTTCTTTGGGACTTCTCACTCTCTGTTCCACCATCTTGCATAGTGTCCTGAAGGCTTTACTTACCTGTTCTCCATCTGGCATGTCCTCTAGAGCCCCTTCTGGGCAGGGGAGACTTGCTTCTTCATGCCCTGATTCAAGATTAGATTCACCTTCTTTAAGTACCACCTGCACCAGCTGTGCCTCTCCTAGGCCTTTTAGCGGTGCATTTTCCCAACTTTCTTCTGGTTTGCCTTTAGCAATGATCTCCTTTCTCCTTGGAAAGTTCTCGGGAAGGCCTTTTTATCTTGATTTTGCTGTTGTTATATCCTGCACAGCCCTGGTGAGGTTTATAAAAAAGAAAGAAAAAAAGAAAAAAAAAGACAAAAGCACAGGGCAAAGGCACAGGGAAAGAAACTTGCATCTGCAGAGTCCACAGCCCTTGTTGAGGTCCCAGCTCTAACAACAAGCTTTGGGACACTGGACAAATTACTTGACCCCTCTCAGCTTGCAGAGGGGAGGGAAGGCACTGCTTGTTGTGACAAACATGGTTTCCATTACACAGGGTACAACTTACTAAGATGTGGGATTCTATGGCAATAATTCCAGGTGGGAACAACAGCTCCTGTCCCCCCGCCAGCCCCCTTCTCGGGGCCACTTGGGCTCAATAGAAATGCACTTGACAAAATCATTCTAGCTTCCTACTTTGCCAAAGGAGAGGCACAGAGCTGCCTGACCCTCTGATGAATTTGGAATGGTTTAAGGCCTGGGAATTGAATCAGTCCACAGATTACTTCTTTATTCCAAGATAAATAGACAGGATCTCCCCCCGACTCCCCACTTGATGAACATTCCCTTCCTCCTGGGCAAAAATGGAAGCACTGCTATTACATTTCATTAAAAAAAAAAAAAAAACAGGAATCCACTGTCACCACGGTCATATACATTTCTTTTTTTTTTAAACGATTTATTTATTTATACATACAAGAACTGAGGTACAGGCCAGAGGTGTGGGGGGTGAGAAGATTCACCAGAGACAGAGCAGGGAATAGGACAGGCAGACTGACTGAAATACACTGCTGAGGGGAGCAGCGGGTGAGTCAGGAGAGGTCTGCTGTGCCGTGTGTGTTGTTCCCTGGCTGGGGATCAAACTCGTGCTGCAGTGGCTGTGGGTAGCTTCATAGGTTGCGTCTTAACCCCTTGTACCACCAGGGAGGCCCCCATATATTCATTTGTTTAGACTAACTCAAAGGAAAAACTAAAAGCTAAGAAAACACAAAATCTCACCCTCCTTTACCCATGAGGCTTTTCAGTTCACTTACATAGTGATTTTTTAATTTTTTCATCCCAAAATCTTCTCCTCCCTCTCCCTCTGTAGACAAGAGGACTAAGACAAAGCAAGAGTGTCTCCTGTGGACTGAGTAAGTAAGCAGGAAATGGCAGAGATGGACCATGAAGTCATAAGGGAGGAGGGAGACACGTCAAAGAAAGCCAGCCTGGACAGGCACTGGAGAAGCAGGTGCTTGCAGGACCAGCTACAGAACTCCAGGGCCCAGAGCCAAGGAAAAGGCAAGGCCCCTGTTCAGCACTATTGAGAATGTCAGGACTGTGTGCACAGAGCATTGGGCCAAGTATGGGGACCCTCATGTGCGCTGGGAGCCAGCCCAGGTGCCTGGGTGCAGGACCGAGGCCTTCTGGCAACATTCTGACTCAGAAAAGATGTCCACAGTGCGCTCAGCTTCCTGAAACAGGTGCATTCAAAGGCACTCTAAGTTTAAACCGTCAAAGTGCTGTTAGGGGGAAAGGATGTCCTGAGCTAATCCCATACAGGCTTTGTGGATGCCACCCCCACTCCAGACCAAAGCCATCAGGACATTGGGAAAGACAAATCCCGTCACCACCAAAGGGAAAGTGGCTGGGACCTGAGGATGGGGTTAAGCAGCCAGGTTGGGTATAAAACCAGACACATGGGGGCCTGCCTGGTGGCGCAGCGGTTGAGTGCTGGGCTGTGAAGCTGCCCGCAGCCTCTTCAGCGCCGGTTCGATCCCCGGCCCCCAGGCGAGGGTCCCACATGGCGCGCAGACCTCTCCTGCCGCCCGCTGCTCCCCTCAGCAGTGTACTTCGGTCCTTCTGACTGTTTTGCTCCCTGCCTCCCTGCTCTGGCTCTGGTGAATTCTCTCACTCTCCGGCGCTTCTGACTGTACCCAGTACTTGTATAAATAAATAAATAAATAAATAAATATAAATAAATAAATAAAACCAGACACATGGGCCTTGGGGTGTGGCTCTCCCCTCCTGGCTTCAAGGTCTTGGCTCGCGGCCAGCTCTGAGTGCCATGTGGGATTCCAGATTGGCGGATCGGATCGGGTAGGACACATTTAAAACTTTGTCTCCCACTTTTCTCCCTGAGTTGTACATTTCCTCATTTGCCCTTCCCTTGTGAATAAATCTTTTGTTGACCTTTTGTGTGTGCCTGCAGCAGAGTATTAAGTCCCTTTTAAGTGTGCGGGTGACGACCCACAGTCAGGCAACCCGTTTTATTATATGGGGGCTGCCCTGTAACAGTGCCATCTTCTCTTCTTCCAAAAGGCACTTCACTCAGGACTAGATTTAGCTACGCAGGTGCAGGATACCATCCCAAGACCAAATGTTAAAGCAGAGGCCTCGCTGGCCAATCATGCTATTTCTCTCTCTTGTGTAAGAGAGAGAAAATAATAACTGAGCATCTACTCTGTGCTGAATACCCTATGAAGTACCTTTATGTAGAACATTTCATGCATGGGGAGGGAGGTGGGGGACGATCCAGTATGCACTTCTTGCCCAATTAAATGGTTCAAGTTCAGGGCTGGCTCTCCCAAGGTGACCTCTACTTGACCTAACATTTCTCCTTGTAAATCTTTTGAGGCAGTCACTTAGCACCTGCAGGAGCCTCAGGAGGGAGAGAGGGAGACCTCACATAAAAGCATTTACTTTCCAGCTAGATCAGAAGGAAGGGTGGATGGTAGATTCATGAAGGAAGTCACTTGATTGTTTTTATCAACAGGAAAGAAGAAAGCAGAAGGCAAGTTTGGAAGCATTACCTTTCCTCATAGGTTGAGGGCAAAGAGAGGCTCCATGGCTTGGGGTGAACAGGGTGAGGGGAGTTTCAGTGAAAGCAGAGCTCAGCCTGACAGGGAGAATGAGAAAGAGGGTGTTCATCATTTTTAACTCATCTAGTCAAGTAGATACTTGGGGGCAAAAGCGACTCTCTAGTGGGTGAAATTAGAAAATACTTTCCCCAGACCAAACTACTCATGAATTATATGTAATTTTAAACAGATAACCACATATATATTTATACACTGGGCAGGAAATAAAGGAAATAATTATTTCTTTGAACTCAACTCATGAATTGTGAAACACACCTATAGAAAAATTGAAAAGTGGGATTATTTATCAATATAATCTAAAAATGCCACTTCTCTGTTGAAGAGGGCTTTTGTTTTCTTTCTGTTTTTCTAATAAAATAGTGGGGTGTTCAGACTGAAGCATTTAGGACAGCCAGGGTATGTTATCTCCAACTTGCTTTTTAAAAGTTAAATACATTAAATACAAAAAGGAAAAAGACATAAAGCAAATGAGACAAAATGTAAACTACTAGTGAATCTAAGTAAAAAATATTCAGGTATTCCCTCCTCTATGCTTACATTTCTGTCAATTTGAAATTATGTCAAAATTGGAAGTTATGAACAAAACAATAATAGGGGTATCCAGTTACCTCTTTGTTTCCAAAACAAAAATTTCACAGACATTTAAATGTGAACCCAAGACCTATTCTCTTAAATATGTATTAAGTGTTCACTGTGGTGTAAATGTAACTTGGAAGTCTGCACAATACATTGACCGTATTTGGAGAAGGAAAAAGAAAATCTTGCTTTTCCTGGTAAACATTCAGGCGCTTGCAGCCAAGACAGAGCACCCCAAGAAAAGGAAAGAACTCTTCCTCGTGAGCACCTCTAGCTGTTTCTCTCTTAAGTCATTCCAAACCCAAAAAATCAGCAAGATTGACTCAAAGAATCACAAGCTAATAGAGAATCAAAGTGCTTATGTGAGTGGCTGACACCAATCTGTTCTCTTAAATGATATCTACAGATATAAATATAGATTAGGACACTACATAGTTGTAGTTATAGACACTGTAGAAGAAGGTATGGATATAGGTCATGTAGATTTAGGCATAAATGTACAAGGACATGATGTAGGTGCACATGTAGATGATATAAATGTACAGACACATGCAGGTGATGTAGCTACAGATGATGCCGGTAAAGATGAGGGGCAGGTGTCGGTGTAGGATTAGGTGATGAAGAATATAGACGTTGGCACAGAGAAAGCAGTTGCAGATGATGTAAATATGGATATGGATAGCGTAGAGGTAGGTAGTGATGATATAGGCATAGGTGATGCAATTCTAAGTGCAGATACAGGTGTAGATGTAGATGATGCAGATGTAGATAATGTAGATGCAGGATATGTAGGTGATGTACCTGTAGGTATAAAGGATAGAGATGTTGATGATGCAGATGTGATGTAGATGCAGGTAACGTCAATGTATGTGCAGATGTTCATGTAGGTGATACAGACATAGATGCAGATGTGAGTGTCCGTAAACACATGACAGTGTAAAGGTAGATGATGTGTATGTAGAGAAGGTGGAGGTGATGGAGGTAGAGGTGTGGAGAGCATCAATATAAGTGTAAGTATAGATGTGTGGGTATAGGTAGAGAAGATGTAGGTACAGGTGTAGATGATAGATGCAGATGTAATAACATAGATAATGTAGGTGTAGGTGCTGATGAACACATGCATGCAGATGTGAGAAATGCAGACATATGTGTACGTGGAGGTGGAAACACAGAGGATGTATAGAGATGGAGATGATGGAGATGTAGAGATAAAAATAGAGAGATGATAGACAGGGATATTTTCCTGCTCTCATAAAATGGATGAAGCTCAGGGCCTTCCCTGGTGGTGCAGCGGTTGAGTGCTGGGCTGTGAAGCTGCCCACAGCCTCTGCAGCGCCGGTTCGATCCCCAGTCACCGGGCAAGTGTCCCACATGGCGCAACAGACCTCTCCTGCCACGCCCACTGCTCCCCTCGGCAGTGTATTTTGTCAGTCTGCCTGTTCTATTCCCCACTCTGTCTCTGGTGAATTCTCTCACCCTCCCGTTCTTCTGACTGTACCCAGTGCTTGCATAAATAAATAAATAAATCTTTAAAAAAAAAAAAATGGGTGAAGTTCAAGTTACATTTCCATCATGAATGAGAGACCAGATAATGTAGCCATGTCAATGACCCAAGCAGGTGGAACAAATCACAAAAGTAGCAGCAGTAATAACGCTGCCACCTCTGCACACTGTCCAGACCCGAAACAGTGCTAGGCATCTCGCCTGCAACATTTCATAAACACTCCTGAGTGTCCTATATATTGCTACGTTGCCAAGGCATGTGGGGTAAAAAGTAGCGTGTTCAGTGAGGCCTTTTCTGATCACGCTATTTAAAATTTCACACATCCCCACCATCAGCCCCCTCACTATTTCCTCCCATCTTCCCAGCCAGAATTTATGACTTAGCACTTGTCACATGTCATACATGTCCCTCTGTGACAAACTCATCCTTCATCTGTCTCTCCCACTAGTATTCAAGCTCCACAAAGTCATGGATTTTTGTGTTTCACTCCTGCCACATCCTGGCTGGATAAAACTGTGGCTGGAACACAGTAGGACTCAACAAAGATCTGTGGAATAAATGGCTGGGATGGAGACACATCCCGCTCTCTCACTGTGCCCTTTCCACCACACCTGTTGCCTTCATTCACAGTGATCTGATGATATTGGTCCAGCTCATTTTTCAGAGTGTGCCGGTCGACCACCAGCTCCCGGCAGTCACAGGAAGCTTCCTCCAGGACCCTCTCTGTCTCTTTAATCTCCTTCCACAGGGATTCGATCTGTTCCTTGCAGAGCTGCAGCTCTTCATCACAGCGCTCATGAGCATCTTTAACAGTTTGTTCCAGAGTTGCTGTCTGTGGGCAAAGACACACTTGTAGGAAATCCATCCCACCTCCCTTAAGACATAGACTTGGCAGGGAGAACTAGGATTGGGTGTGTCAAGATTTGTTTTGCTCATTTGTTTCTGTCAGTTTCTCTGTCAGCAATGAATCACTTCGGAATCCTTGAGCCAAAGAGGAATGTGAAAACTGAGCTCCTCCAAACTCAGCATTAGCAGCCCCTGAATTTGCATGTATAATACATATAATTCAAAATAAAGTGCACTCTTCACTTTAATGAATTAGCATAAATCTGATTGTGAAAAAAACACATACTCGGTAGCTGTTCATAAAATTTTTTATAAATTTATTTTTAAATATAGTTTATAAATAAGGAAAGGATTTAAAAAC
Source organism: Talpa occidentalis (assembly GCF_014898055.3). Taxonomy (NCBI): domain Eukaryota; kingdom Metazoa; phylum Chordata; class Mammalia; order Eulipotyphla; family Talpidae; genus Talpa; species Talpa occidentalis. The sequence continues at coordinate 72,293,721 of NW_023600993.1, read as the reverse complement.
TTTTCTTGTTCTTTTTCAATCGCTATGGTGCTTTCATTTTCTCTTCATTTTTGATCAGTTGTGCAACATATTTTTTGGTAGTTAAATGTGTGTGTGTGTGTGTGTGTGTGCACGCATGCACTTGTATATAAATAAATTAGCTTTAGGGAAGCTGCACAGATCTTGGTTCCTGGTTCCTACCATATATTAAATCAAAGCAAGTAAAACTTAAAGTAAAAATAGAAAAATAGGAAAAAGGTAAAAATAGACATAGGTGAGAGATGATAGACAGGGATATTTCCCAGCTCTCATAAAATGGGTGAAGTTCAAGTTACATTTCCATCATGAAATGACAGACCAGACAATGTAGACAGACACGTTAAGGACCCAAGCAGGTGAAACAAATCACGGAAGTAGCAGCAGTAATAATGCCACATTAAAAAAAAAAAAAGAAGTAGGGGCATCCCTGGTGGTGTAGGGATTAAGCACCGCACTATGGGCAATCCGCAGCCACTGCAGCGTGAGTTCCATCCCCGGCCAGCCAGGGAGCAACCCACATGGCCTGGCAGACCTCTCCTGTCTCACCCGCTGCTCCCCTCAGCAGTGTGTTTCAGTCAATCTGCCTGTTCTGTTTCCTGCTCTGTCTCTGGTGAATCCTCTCACCTCCTGCATCTCTGGCCTGTACCCCAGCTCTTGTTTGCATAAATAAATAAATCTTTTTAAAATAAATAAATAAATAAAAAGGTAAAAATAGAAAGCGGCGGTGTTATATTTGCTGGAAAGCTACTGATAATCCAGAGACCCATACACAGACTTTTTCACAAGCTTAGTATTAGTAGACGAGGCTCTGACAATCTCACCTTCCCAGCTAAGAATCTAACTTGCATCCTGGGTCGGTCTTCAAAACACAAAATAAAACAAATTAGTAAACAGCATTTCTACCTAGATCAGCAGTTCTCACACTTCCATGTGCCTTGGGAGCACATGCAGATGTTGTTAAGGTGCAGATTCTGACTCAGGTCTGGGGTGAGGTCGAAGGTTCTGCACTTCTAACCAGCGCGCATGTGATGCTGATGGAGCTGGTCTCCCGGACCACATCTGAGTCACGAGCACTAGACAGGTGTCCGAAGTCAACTTGCCCTATGTCTGCTACAAGGCAGAAATGTGCATATGCGACAATCTAGAGGACAACTATTTCAATGATAACCTGGTCTTCACTTTATATACAGATATGGCCTTAGAAAGTGACATTCCCTAAGCGATGACATTTGAAAACTTACTGTACAAAGGTTTTCAGGAATGTCTCTGTCATGAAGGAAGGGAGGGAAAGCAGTCAAAGGAAACATAGAAGGGAGAGAGTAGGGGGCAGGAGGAAGGGAGAGGAAAGGAAGGGATACAGGTAATACATTTTGGGAAGGCATCTGCCAGTCCACATCACCCCCTTGTCTGGTACCTGTGCGATCTCACCCCTAGGGCGGGGCCCGCAGCAGTGTGGCCCCCTCCCCTCTGACTGCAGCTATAGCTCCAGGGTCAGGCCTGACTCAGCCTGGCCTATCACATGCTTCCTCTCCTGGGAATATGGAGAGGGGTCTCAGAAATAGAGGTGAGTTGGTGGCAAGTTGATGTAAACTTGTGGGCATATAAACTCGGCCCCCATTTTGTAGCAGCAATCTTTCACAATGTGTATGAAGCAAGTAATTGTTTAGGAGGCAGAAAAATGAAGGCAAAGGGTAAAGACAGAGTCCTTTAAAAGAGAAAAAAAGTACTAAAGGGAGATGGAAGTGAGCGGGACCCTGGTTCCTGGCCCCTGCCACACTCCCTGCTCTCAATATTCATCAACTGCCTTTTACATTCTGCACCTTTGGAAAACAAGAAAAGATACCGTGATAGTGGAGAAAGCTGGGAGCCATGCCTTCAGCAAGTGATCCAAGTCCCATCGCCAGTACGAAGTCAGCTTGCAAGGGGTTCCCTGAGGAGAGGCCCCAAGAGCCACAGCATCATTTCTGGGGTGTCCTTGCCACAGACCTAGCACATCAACTTAATCCTAAGAAAATAGCAGGGAAACCCAAGTGGAGGGACAGTCTATAAAATAACTGCCCATCAAGGTCATAAGGACAGAGAGAGAGAGATTGTCCCCACCTGGAGGAGTTGAAGGAGAAGTGACAACTTCATGCAAGCAGAACCTGGCCCAGAAGAGCACAAGTCGGGTAACTGGTGAGATTTTAGTCAAGCCCACGACTAGGATGGTAGCGTGGTGAAGGCCCTGGTTTTAATCGCCATATTGTGGTTATTAAGATGTCAACATTTGGGAAAATTGGGTGGAGTAATTGGGGAGCCTCTGTGTGATTTTTGCAGCTTCTCAGAAGCCTAAAATTAATTCAAAATAAAACAAAATGGCCCTTTCTGTTTAACCTAATTTGGTCAGGTTTCTGCTCCTCATTAAACCTCATTAAACTCAAGTCAGTCCCCTGTCAAATACCAAGACATACCGTCTGATTCCTAGTACAGCTTCATATTCTTAACCAGTGTCCACATACTCCAAGAAGTACTTCCAAGAAATAAGGAACTTAAAAACCCTTTAGAAGCTCAAATATCAGAGCTAGTAAAAATCCAGAATCGGATGAATCACAATGTCAGGCTCCCCACTTTTCAGTCTCGTTTTCAGAGTTGTTCCCCAAACTGCCAGATGCTGAGTGACTGAGGTCGAGCACAAAGGCCAGCACATCAAGTGGGCAGCCAAGAGAGTGCAAAATGTAAACACAGCTGCCTTCATCTCAGCTTAGCTTTCTCCATGTGCACAGGAGGTGCTGGTGCCCACAGCACCCAGATTCTAAATGCATATTCCACAGAAGAAAAAAAATTAATGCATATTCCTAAAACATTCAGGGAAAAAAGAGGTAGAAGAGAACCTGTAGGTTAAATGAGATTTAGAAGACATAGAAAACAACTACAACGTGTGAACTTCATTTGGATCCCAGTTTAAGCAAACTTTAAAGAAAGAAATAGGGGAAAAAGATACAGACTGTCTGATTCCATTTATATGACAATCTGGAAGATAGAAAACCATAGCGATGGAAAACAGACACAGCATTTGCCTGGGGCTTGGAGGGAGAGGGGTTGGCCTTCCCTGATGAGACTCTGTCTTACCAAAAGCTACCACTAGGTGATGCTGCTAAGCAGCTTTAATGAGAAAGGATACTTGAGTGGTTCACACTTTACAACTGATGACTTTTTTTCACTCTCAGTGAGGAACTCTTGAGTGCACGCAATTAGAAAACCAGAAGTGCACGTTCTTTCTCTTCCATCAGTACAAAGTGCCATCCCCAGAGCTTTTTTAAAGTGTGGTCTATTCAACTCCAAAGGAGGAGCCACTAGCTCCAATCTTGGGCCTGTTCCTTCCATCCTTGCACAAACCTCCATATTAAGGGGCCCAGGTCAGCCGGCACTTTAACGCCAGCTTGTGAGAGCCAGGCAGAGAAACCAAGCAAATCACCCAGTCTTCTAATCTACAGAACCATGAGCTCACAGGATGTGGTTTGGTAATATTTTGAAACATGTATCAATATAATTTCACTTCCTTTTAGTGAAATGTACTTTATTTTATGCTTTTGATGACATGTTTCTGAGAAAATAAAAATTTACCACGTCAGGGTGTTTCTTTTATCTTTCTCAGTACTAGCACAGAATTTTTCAACTTTATCACCTTAAGCACAAGGGAACACATTTGACATCATAAGTCACACAAATAAGTATGTGTGTGCATATATTTGAATAAATGTGTATTTAAACGCACATATATATTTAAAACAAAGGCTTCAGAAAACAAATCTTACTTTTTCACTTGGCAGGCACTCTGTTATTTCTTACCTGGTCTTAGGCCACGGTTGTCAAGTTCTTGCATGCCAATTGATTCTGCTGAATTCATTTTAGTGCCCCATAAAGAGTTGTAACTGGTAGTTTGGAAAACATAAGGTCACTAGGGCCATGCCTGGGATTTTCCACCACTTCCCTGATCTCACACACACACAAAATACAGACACAATGCAAAAAACACATGTGTGCATCTGCACACACCTACTCACATGTAGGTACACGTGCATCTATCTCACATGCATGTGACACAAGCACACAAGCAAATTAATGTGTGTACATGCATGCATGTGCATGTATGCACACACACATATACACACTATATCTATCCTTCCAGGAAACCACACACTACCAAGTCACCAAAATGACACATCTGGTCTTGAGTCACGTGTCTTGTGAGAAGGGCAGGTTTTAAGGACAGTACTCCTTTTACCTCCAGAGACAATAGACCCGGGTTGCTTTCCAGCAGCCACTGAGAGCTGCTGCCCAGTAAGAGGTTTGTATGTGTTTGATAGGATGGGAAGTAGGGTGTTTCAACTCTAAGTTCCCAAAATGAGATCCTGGGATGATCTGGAAGGTGATGAATACCTACAAATGCACCAGATCTAATCATGGTTTTAAAGTATGTGCTTACGTGTGTGGCATTGGAGAGATAGAGACAGTGTAACATATAAATTAGGTTTTCTAACGGTTCTGTCTTTTACAGTTTTGGGTCTCTGGCCCTTGTCAAAGCTAATGTTGATTCTATTTGGACTTGGGAAACAGTTCCACTGCTGTGTGAAGCAATAGTGTTCTAAGTCCCCTCCCATGAGCAGTTAAGTGTATGGTAAATAAAAGTGAATCGAGAGGCATAAACCTCAAAGCTCACTAACTAAGAAGGCGGGCCATGGAAACAGGACCCAGCTCTTCTGTTAAATTTTCAAATGAAACTTCACCAAAAAAAAGTGGTGGAGTGGAAAAGTGAGCTTTCCACTGACACACTCCAAGCAGAGGCGAATATTGAAACACCCAAGAGTATCATCAAATTCCAAAGGAGACATTTTCGGTCATAGCAGGGAGCACAGATTAGAGTTAGGAGAGGATAAAAATCTCAATATGTGTCCATTTCTTATTTTTAAAAACAAGCGCAAACTGGGCAAATGGATGAATTTGCAAAATCAGATACCTTTGCCTTTGTGGGGGGATGAGTGGTGACTCAATGGGGGCTCAAACAGCATCTCTGAGGGGCTAGAAATTAACCCATGACCCACTGTCTGTCTCTTCCCAGGACTTTTCCAATGTCAGCATGAAAATTCTGCTCCTCAGGAGCCCCTCATTTTGAGACAGATCAGGTCAGCCTATCACCCTACTGAGCATGCCCTCTTTCTGGTTCAGAGCACATGTACACAGGTGCAGTGGCTTTATGAGGACCCCGAGCGAGACAGCCATGCACTCTTCTGCATGCATGTGACACTTGAATCAAAATGTGCTGTGAGAACACTAACAATAAAGGACTGATCACAAAAATCTACAAAGAGCTAATGAGACTCAACAAAAACAAAGAAAATACTCCAGTCAAAAATGGGAAGAAGAGCTAAAAAGAAACTTCTCTGAAGAAGAAATGCAAATGGCCAACAGGCATATGAAAAAATGTCCAACATCATTTGTCATCAGGGAAATGCAAGTCAAAACTACCATGAGATACCATCTTACACCAGTGAGAATGGCACATATTAAAAAAAACTAGCAACAACAAATGTTGGCGAGGATGTGGAGAAAAAGGAACTCTCCTGCACTGTTGGTGGGAGTGCAAACTGGTCCAACCACTATGGAGAGCTGTGTGGAGATTTCTTGACCTACTAAACATAGAGCTTCCATATGATCCAGCAATTCCACTCCTAGGTGTTTACCCAAAGGACACAGAAACAGTAACTCCAAAGGGCACCTGCACCCCTGTTTATAGGAGCACTATTTACAATAGCTAAGCTATGGAAACAACCCAAATGCCCAAAAATAGATGACTGGATCAAGAAGATGTGTTACATATACACCATGGAATATTACTCAGCATTCAAAAAAGATAAACACATGCAGTTCACAGCAACATGGATGGAGCTAGAAGGGATCATGCTCAGCGAAATAAGTCAGAAAGAAAAAGAAAAATACCGGATGGTCTCACTCATAGCAGGAATTTAGAAAACCTAAATAAGGGACCAGGAAAAAGACTAATCAATACAAAGTAAAAAGCAATATCAACAAGCAACTATAAACCAGAGACACACTAAGGAGTGGGGGAGAAAGGGGTGGGGAAAGGAAGGACTAGAGTCAAAATAAGGAGGGAGGTGCAATTGTATGGGGAATATAACCAAAATGAAAATGCGTACATTGTGCAAAGATGAAAAAAGATGTAAGAATTATATACAATAAAATATTTAAATAAAAAAATGTGCTGTGAGAGCTGATTCATGCTATGGTGTGAATGCCTAACAGGTGGTGCACAGGTGTAAGTTGTACCTGGGCCTGCAACTCGGCTCTCTGTGCCTGCAAGTCAGAGAGCACTTCTTGTCTCTGCTCCAGCTGACTCTGTGGGGCAGCTGCTTCCCATTCTGTCAGGAGGTTCTCCTATACAAAGAAGAAAGGCATCATTCATGTGCATTTTCCATGTGAGGAAATTCAGAGAATTTGTTATGTTTTGTGTGCTTGTGTCCCTCCCCACACACCCAGGTCATATACTGAAGCCCTCCCCTCCACTGGGATATTTGGAGGTGTAATTTTTGGTACATTATTAGGTTTAGATCAGGTCCTGAGGGCAGGGCTCCCAACAATAGAATTAGTGCCCTTATAAGAAGAGGAGGAGGCACCAGAGCTCTCTTTTTCTACATACACAAGGAAAGACTGTGTGAGAATACAGCAAGGTGATGGTTTACAAGCCAGGAAGAGGGTCCTCACCAGGAATGAAACCCTGACCTTGAACTTCCAACCTGCAGGACTGTGGCTTAACTCCCTCTTCTGTGAAAATTGTTAAGACAGTCCTACAACGACTGTGAAGCCTTTCACTTTGTCGCCAAGGTCTGAGCCTTCAAATGCTGAGTGTAAAGCATAGAGAACAAGTGTCAGGAGACCCACATTTTAGACCTGGCTGTGCCACATACCACTTGAGAGACTCTGGACAAGGCAATCTCCTTTCCATAAAAAGGAAAACTTAGAATGCAGACTAGCCTCGGGCTCTATGTTCTGTTATCTGTAGACATCACAGTCCAAGCCCTGAGTTAAGACATTCTTCCTGCACCAATTGTGAAACATCAACCTCCAAAGAATGAAAGGAAGGAGTTCATGGAATGTTCTAGAAGGAGATCCTCCCTCAACCTTTTACATTCTGAACAACCTTCTCCAACCTTCTCCAACCAGCCTCTCTACTTTTAAACATCCAAATTCCTTCCTGAAAACCTGACTGCTAAGGGGTTTTAGTGTCTTCTGACTCAAGCTGCACTGCCTCACAGCCAGGCAAAATCAAAACCAAGCACACAGCCAGGGTGGCTGTGTTCCAGACCATACATTCAAGGCAGTGCCCTGCTCTCAAACACCCTGCAAGTGGCGCAGATACATAGACAGCTAGAGTCAGACAAACTTGCATAAAGGGAAGCACGCTCAGCGAAATAAGCCAGAAAGAAAAAGAAAAATACCGGATGGTCTCACTCATAGCAGGAATCTAGAAAACTTAAATAAGGGACCAGGAAAAAGAATAACTACAAGAAAGAAAAAATCAAAATCAACAAACAACTATGAACTAGAGGCACAATATGGGGGGGAGGGGCGAGGAAAGGAGGGATTGGGGTCAAAATAAGGGTGTTGCAATTGTATGGGGAATATAAAAATAAAATTGAAAAAAAATTTTAAAAATTTAAAAAAAAAAAGGGAAGCACATGGGCCCAGGTCCATGGCCCCACCACGGAGAAGGCAGGACTTCAGGCTCTCTGGGCACCACCTGCCTTGCAGCAGTGAGTAATAAAGCAGCTTGACCGACCACGGCATGTCCCCTGGCTAGAAGACACTGACTTTCTGTCTACTGACATATTTCCCAGTTGACCTGCGTTCCTAGGAAACGCGGCACCAGTATCTCCTGATTTGTGCAAAGATGATTTACACACGTTTTAAGGATGATAACAAGAGCCAGTGAGACAAACCTGAGAGCCACATCTAACTCATATGTTGAATTTTTAAGCTAAGACTGAAAAAAGAAAAGTATTGATAATCTGTGCTTCTCCATCTCTAACATTCACAAATCCTGGTTGGGTGCGGGGGTGGTGATGGCAGGGGATAGACTTGCTGAAATGCAAGTTCTGACTGGGAGGCGCGGGGGGTTGGGGTGAACTGGAGTCTGTCTAACAAGCTCCCAGCAAAACTGAGGCTCATTAACATATGCTGATATCAAAATAGGTCCTGGCAGACTCTATGTTCTTCTAACTCAGAAGAATGCTTTTACAGGAGAAACTATGACGTGATTCTAAAAGTGTGTTTTGATATAAAACTCCTCTGGATTAGAGGGGGAGATGAGATTACAAAATAAAAATAAGGTATCAGCGAGAAATCTCCAAGCCCCCTGCCAAAAAAAATTCAGGCTTTAGGAAAAGCTACTTCAGGCCTTTGTAAAACTCAGTTACACAAATTAAAGACAGCAGGAGCCTGTCATGGTAATTAGCAGACAATTTGAACAAGAATATCCCCATGAATACAGAAGTAACTTTCCTGCCTCTTATGGGGTATTGGCAGAAGGTGAGGGGAAGTGTGTACATATGGAAGAGCAAAAATAATCCCCCAAAATTAAAATTTAAAACACCTTTTCTGTCTCTTAGATATTATCTGCAGGGTTCAAAAGTGTCTTAGAAAGCAAATTTGGGGATTTCTTTAGCTTTGATATTTATGAAGACTAAGACAAAAAGCTCCAGCAGGCTTCTACCCTAGCCCACTGGCTCTGCAGCTGGTCCAGATGCTGCCCTGGGACATTGAAAACAACTGAGGCACCCACTTCTCTACTTCCCCAGAGGCTGTTTGACTGAGTTGGGGGGCAAGGCCCTGGCAGTCCTCCAAGCAACTGCCAGGGCCACCAGGGTTGAAAACCCATCATAAGTCATCTTTGCAATAAAAGCCTAGAATCTTATCAGTTGAACAGCCTGCGTCAATGTCTGGAAAAGAGACACAATAGTGTTTTTATTTTAATCCACATTCTTTCATTTTATCTTTACGTGTATCACGCTATGCATCACTAAAGCTCATAAAACCCAACTGGAAAAAAAAGCTGTGTCAATAGCTGAGAGAAAACCCAAAGCAAGTTGAGACACTATATTGGGAATAATATTTTACAACTAAACCCTTTTTTAAAAATCTATCTCAATATTCTTTCCTGATACCCTTATAGCTAAAGTTTTCAAGTCACAGACTCACATAATTACTAGCAGAGCCCAAACTTGAAAAGATAATCACTAATTGTCTGGAGCGCTCTATTCAAAATTCATGGAAAATGAACAACCTAGTTTTTTAAAAAGGCAAAAGATTTGAGCAGATACTTCAGCAAAGAAAATACATGAATGACAAGCACATGAAAAGATACCCAGCATCATTATTCGCAAGAGGATGTGAGTTAAAACCACAGGGAGACACGCGACATACCTACTAGAAGAGCAAAAAGCAAAACCAAAATAAAACCCACACACACCCAGAGCTGCAAGCACACAGCAGCAGGAGCTCACGCACAAAGGGGACCCCCGCACAGAGCCACAGCTGCGGCAACCTGGTGGTTTCTCGTGCAGTTAGCAAGGAAAAAGAGCCCTCAGTTCTCAAGAGAAAATAAATAAGAAAATGGCCAGGAGCAAGTTTAGATCCTTAGATGTCAAAATTCCAGCATTCTTAGTAAAAGCACAGAAGGGGATACTTCAGGCATGAATGTAAGATGGGGATGGCTCCCTGCACCATCCGACACCTTTCCTTGGGTCTCTATTAACAGAGGGAGTGAAAGCCTAAAAAAATATCCCAGATAGACTGGTCCAACCACTATGGAGAGCTGTGTGGAGATTTCTTGACCTACTAAACATAGAGCTTCCATATGATCCAGCAATGCCACTCCTAGGTATTTACCCAAAGGACACAGAAACATTAATTCCAAAGGGCACCTGCATCCCTATGCTTATAGCAGCACTATTTACAATAGCTAAGCTATGGAAACAACCCAAATGCCCAAAAATAGATGACTGGATCAAGAAGATGTGGTATATATACACCATGGAATATTACTCAGCAATCAAAAAAGATAAACTCATGCAATTTGCAGCAACATGGATGGAGCTAGAAGGGAGCATGCTCAGTGAAATAAGTCAGAAAGAAAAAGAAAAATACCGGATGGTCTCACTCATAGCAGGAATTTAGAAAACCTAAATAAGGGACCAGGAAAAAGATTAATCAATACAAAGTAAAAATCAAAATCAACAAGCAACTATAAACCAGAGACACACTACGGGGGTGGGAGAGGGTTGGGGAGAGGAAGGACTAGGGTCAAAAAAAGGGGGGGTGCAATTGTATGGGGAATATAACCAAAATGAAAATGCATACATTGTGCAAAAATGAAAAATGATGTAAGAATGATATAAAATAAAATATTAAAAAAATATCCCAGACAGACCTTCCCTGCAGCCTCACTCCAATTTTTACCTCCCTCACCCCACTTGAGAATGCTTGAGGGGTGGTCTGGACAATCTGATGCAGGATGTTGACATAGTTCTGAACTTCCATAAGATTCTGTTGGAGGAAGGAAAGTGTTCTCATTAAAACCTGAGCTGCCTGAGTTTTCCCTCCAGTAGCAGGTAACCCCAGGAGTGAATGCTTTCATGTGTTCTACTGTCACAAACAGGACAGTGGCAATCTGTGCAGCAGGACTTTACATGCCTTTAATCTTAACAGGCAGGTAGATTCGCTGTTCCACTGCAGCTACATGAATGCTTTGCTGCTGTCTTCACAAAGCCCTGGATGGCAGAGGTATGAGAGAAAAGCAAAACAGGACAAAAGAGGCTCCTGAGAGTACAAAGGACCCTTTCTGACACTAAAACGGGGCAGCACTTCAAAGGACAGGCTGATCAGTGGGACCAGGACTAAATCATTTACTAGCAATGCATGGCCCCCGGCAAACTATGGAAATCTGCTAAATCTCAGGTTCTTCTGAACAAGAGGGAAACAGTCTGGAAAGGGGTTGCCAGACCCCCTTTATCAGCAGAGCTGTACCCATGTATGTGAAGGCTAAAAAATGGCCCAGCTGTCCCCTTATGGAGTATGCCCTCAGTCAGCCCCAGTCTCATCTCATCCCTGACCCAGGACACTGACAGCAACCCTCTAGCCTCAAGGCGGGACCAGCCTTGGGGTGTGATTCCCATTCCAGTTAGACTCGGGCTAAGCCCACATCCTTCCTCAGCACCTTCCCCTGTGCCTTCCCACCCACCCACCCCTTCTTCTGAGCTCTCCACAAATATGGTGATCATTCCCCAGATACAGCAGCTGCACAAAATCCCACCACCCAATGATGGGGTGATAGCCTAAAACACTGTATCACAGGCTATTTATTTTGGGATCCAATGAGACCATAACTGGTAGCTTATGAGCTCTCAATCCATACTACTGTTATTCTAAATGGTCTTCAAGAAAGTTCTGAGCTGCTTAGAATCTGTCCCTAGCTACTATTCTCAGGATTCCTGCAAAATACAGCAGAGACAAGAAGCAGAGCCTGATGGAAAGTGAGAGAAATGCCAAAGGGAGAGGAGGCATCCCATTAATGCACAACCACAGGCAGTCCTTACACTGAAGCCACACTGAAGCCAGCCCATGCTGAGGTGGGAAGAGAATCTAATGTCCCCTGCAGATGTGCCAAGCTCCCAGTTGGACCAGGTGCCTCACCTACTTTATCATGTTGCCTCTGTTTAGGTCTCCCCAGAAGCAGCCCGTCATAGATTGAACACTGTGCCACTCCAAAATTCACATGTTGAAGCACTAACTCCCAATACCATGTTATTTGGCAGGGGTGGGGAGAGGGGAGACTTAAAAGGTTGTGATGATGGAGCCCCCCGATGGGATTAGTATTCTTTTTTTTTTAGAGATTTATTTATTTATGCACACAAGAGCTGGGGTACAGGCCAGAGCTGTGGGGAGGGGTGAGAGGATTCACTAGAGACAAAGTGGGGACCAGAACAGGAAAATTGACTGAAGTAGACTGCTGAGGGGAGCAGCGGGCGAGGCAGGAGAGGTCTGATGCGGTATATTGGTTGCTCCCTGGCCGCCCGGAGATGGAAGTAGTGCTGCAGTGCCTGTGGATAGCTTCATAGGTTGCATCTTAACTCCTTGCGCCACCAGGGAGGTCCAGGATTAGTATTCTTATAAGAACAGACAGCAGACACCAGGGAGTGTTCTCTCTCTCTCTCTCTCTCTCTCTCTCTCTCTCCACGTACACAAAGGTGAGGTGAGCACACAGTGAGAGGATAGCTGTCCACAAGCCAGGAACACAGCCCTCAGCATAACCTGACCACACTGGCTCCCTGACCCCTGATGTCCATATTCTGGCCTCCAGAACAGTGAAAAATAAATTTCTATTGTGTATGTCACCCAGGCTGTGTTGCTTTGTTACAGCAACATAAAGGGACTGAGACACAGACTCCAAGAGAAGGTTGTGCGTGGAAATAGTTTACTTGGGCTAAGACGCTGAGAAATACAAGTGGTGGAGTGGGAAGAAGAGGCAAGGAAGAGAAGGTGGTCAAGAGAAGGTGTGTTGTCGGGTAAGTCACCACTGTGGGCACCTGGAGCCCAGGCTAGTAGGCATCGCTGCGAGCTGGTGCAGAACAGAAGGCAAAGGAGTTGAGGCAGGTGTCTATCAACTTACATCAGTTATTGGCTGAGGCTGCTCCCAGGAGCATTCATTTCCCACCCTTCCCTTTAAGGCAGAGCAGCCTACAGCTGCCTGGAGAAAATCCTGAGGCAAGATTGCAGACACTGATAAATGGAAGGAGAAGAAGCCACTGGCAAAAACAGCCCCAGGGTCATGGCCAGGCCCACAAGTCCTCTCCACTCAGTTTCCCACATAGCTGTGCAGAAAGGAGTCTGGTATCTACATCTTGAAGATGAAGAAGCTCAGAGAGGTTAAAACATTTGCTCATGGTTACACAGCTCCAGGATTTGATTTTTCCAGTACACCAAGGCCCCCAAAAGTCAGGCTTATGAAAAGCTGGGTGGGGTAGGAGACAGAGCAGAGCACTACATGAAACGAAGCACCAGAGGCAGCGTTTTTAAAAAAAAAAACAGAACTGTGTTTTTTGCATTTTCTGCATGTCTGCATTTTCTGAGCTGAAACAGTTGACAGATTGTAGCTTTATTAAGACAGAGCTATATAAAATAGTTTTGCAAACTTTAATGTGGTATATAGATACCGTCTTCTACGTACATCTGCTTTACTATGTGCTGCCCAGCACCCCACCTGCCACCACACGGTTCCATGTACACAAAAGTATCCTAAGGGGATCGTTTTCATACACAAGTGCCCTGGACTTGTCTGATCAAAGCCAAACTGGGTTTTCTGGGGGAAAACTGTCCAAAAGATTGTGGTGACCTTTTTGTGCCTATCTTTTGCTGCACTGATATCATCCCGCAGAAACTGAGCTTCCAGTTTCAACCCCTGGTGGCTCAGGTGGTTGATCACTGTGCTGTGAAGCTGTCCACAGCTTCTGCAGCACCGGTTCAATCCCAGCCAGCTGGTGAGGGTCCCACATGGTGCAGCAGACCTTGCCTGTCTCACCTGCTGCTCCCCTCAGCAGTGTGTTTTGTCAGTCTGCCTGTTCTCTTCCCCGCTCTGTCTCTGGTGAATCCTTTCACTCTCCAGAGCATCTGGTCTGTACCCCAGATCTTGTATAAATAAATAAAGTAAAATAAAAAATCTTAAAAAGAAAGAAAGAAAGAAAGAAAGAAAGAAGGAAGGAAGGAAGGAAGGAAGGAAGGAAGGAAGGAAGGAAGGAAGGAAGGAAGGAAGGAAGGAAGGAAGGAAGGAGGAAGGAAGGAAGGAAGGAAGGAAGGAAGGAGGAAGGAAGGAAGGAAGGAAGGAAGGAAGAAAGAAAGAAAGAAAGAAAGAAAGAAGAAGAAAGAAAGAAAGAAAGAAAGAAAGAAAGAAAGAAAGAAAGAAAGAAAGAAAGAAAGAAAAGAAAGAAAGAAAGAAAGAAAGAAAGAAAGAAAGAAAGAAAGAAAGAAAGAAAGAAAGAAAGAAAGAAAGAAAGAAAGAAAGAAAGAAAGAAAGAAAGAAAGAAAGAAAGAAACTGGGCTTCCAGCTGAGGCGAAAGTTCCCAGGTAAGGCTTCATCTGCTTCCTGCAATGAGAAATGCCACACACCCACCTCTGAGGGGACTCGCAATGTAGACATCTGGGAGTAAGCCAGGCACCCACCTCTGAGGGGACTCGCAATGTAGACATCTGGGAGTAAGCCAGGCGAGCTCACTGACCACCTGGGGTCTTATTACAACACAGCTCTTATTCAGCAGGTCTCAGCCATTGTCTGAGAGTCTGCATTTCCAGCAGGGCACTGGGTTAGGCCAGAAGAATAGTTCTCAGTGGGAGTGAGGGATGTGATTTTGCCCTCATGGGGACATTTTTAATTATCACCATTTGGGTTGTGGTGCTACTTCCTATTAGCATGCTGCTAAATGTCCTCTAATACGCAGGACAACAAAGAATTCTCCCCCCAACAAAGAATTCTCCCGCCCAAAATGTCAAACTTGAGAAAACTTGATCTAGAAAAATTGGGGAAGGAGAGGGGGGAAGGTTGGGGGTGGGGGTAAATTTAGAGTATATTTATATTTACATACCAATAATCTTAAAATTTGATCTATATTTGTTCTATATCTCCACAGCGAGTTGAATTTCTAAGACTAAAGAATAATTTGCCCTTAACACAGAAACCTTCATTTTAATATTTTTCTCCTAAGGACTGTTGACACCTTGAAACCATGCATCTTTTATACAAAATGCATTTTTTGGAATAATTGTTCTGGTGGGCAGCTTGTGTTCCTTTACAGCCGGAAATGACATTTATGACAGAAGTCTGAATGGTCTTACCAAACTTTGTGATAGATCATTGACTTTTATTTTATTGACCTTGTTTGGATAAACCTTTTAGGTTTATTTTTTGTTGTTGTTCTTTTTTTTTTTTTTTAAAGATTTATTTATTTATTTATACCAGAACCGGGTACAGGCCAGATTCGCGGGAGGGTGAGAGGATTCACCAGAGACAGAGCAGGGAACAGAACAGGCAGACTGAAGAAATACACTGCTGAGAGGAGCAGCAGGTGGGATCGGAGAGGTCTGCCGCGCCATGTGGGACCCTCTCCGGCCAGCAGGGATCGAACCAGCGCTGCAGAGGCTGCGGACAGCTTCACGGCACTGCGCTCAACCACCTGCACCACCAGGGGAGACCCTAGGTTTTTTTTTTTTTTAAGATTTATTTATTTATGCATACAAGAGCTGGGGTACAGGCCAGAGATACAGGGGGTGAGAGGATTCACCAGAGACAGATTAGGGAACAGAACAGGCAGATCGACTGAAATGCACTGCTGAGGGGAGCAGCAGGGGAGACAGGAGAGGTCTGCTTCGCCATGTGGGTTCCTCTCTGGCTGGATTGCTTCATAGTGTGGTGCTTAACCCCTTGTGCCATGAGGGAGGCCCTAAACCATTTAGGTTTATATAGGTTTATAGTTCTTTATGAACTGTTGTGAACAAGATAGTGTTGTGATGTCTGGAATTGACTTAAATATGTCAATGGTCAGTGCCCTATTACAGCTGAGTGTCACTGGGGTTCCTGGGAATTACCCACCCAACCTACTCCCTTCTGCTATACACACCCACCAATACCTGAAAGCTTACTAAGTGAATTTTTACTGACTTATTAATGATGCATTACAACATGTGAGGAATGTTAGTAATGGGCTCTTGTTAATAAAGGTGGATTTGTGGTTTGACAAAAATATTTCAGATATTATCCACCCTGGCAGGAACAGAGTTAAAACAGTCAAGGGATGTGAACTGGCCAAGATATTTTGAGACACGCCCCACCAACACATAATAGGGTTTAGGTTGCAGGAAGGCCTTGGCCTGAACTATTAGGAAAGGTACTTGATTCCTTAGTCATTCCCGTGGAAGACCACACGTATAGGGAGATACAGGACCAATGCTGTCAATAAGGCTCTTAGAATTCCGACCACTTTATCCCCTGTCTTGAATAAGCTTTTCATGAAAGTACCTAAAACATCAGAAAGCAAGGACTTTGGGGGCCTAGAAAAGAGACTATATGAACTTTTGGAGGGCCTGCAACAGAATAAATGAAAACATCTGTGTGAATTTGCTCTGAAATGAGGGAGATTGTAGGGCAGTGGCTAACCTCACCCAACTCAAACACCTGAATCTTTTTTACCTACCTAAAAGAACTTGAGGGTTCATCTGAAGGAAATTAAGACTTGTTCAAGATCAAACTGGAGGGTGCAATTTTATGGTAAATACAAAAATAAAAAAAAAAAGAGGGCCTCCCCAGTGGCCCAGCAGTTTAGCACTGTGTTGTGAAGCTGCCTGCAGACTCTGCAGCGCTGGTTCGATCCCTGGCCACCGGGCGAGGGTCCCACATGGCGCGCAGACCTCTGTGCTGCCTGCTGCTCCCCTCAGCAGTGTACTTCGTCAGTCTGCCTGCTCTGCTCTCCACTCTGTCTCTGGTGAATTCTCTCACCTTCCTGCGCTTCTGACTGTAGCCAGTGCTTGTATAAATAAATAAATAAATCTTTAAAAAAAAAAAAAAAGAGTTTAGCTTTCTAGAGACCCAGTGATGGGTCCTCAGAGCCTCTATCACAGGAACAGTTATGCAGAACTCATCAGTATTATTTCTTCCTTCAGAAGACAGATGATGACCTTCTTTTTGATGCCCTTCTGCAAATAAGATGTTAATTCCCCCAATAAAGTGGACAGGGCTCTAGAAGGGTCTGATGTCTGGCTCTCTGAATTACCCAGAATTATCACATAAGCCTGGTGAAGCCCCTTCATGAGAGAAATGGTAGTGTAAAGAAAGGCTGAATGCCTTACCAGCAGTAGGAAAGGGCTGAGAAACCAGAAATTAAAGGGACTGGACACTGCGTTCAAGATGATACATCTTGGGCTTCTCTCCACTAGTCAAGAGTTCAGATCCCATTCTGCAATGTGCCAGCCATCTTCACCCACCTCCCTCAAACAACCACTCTTGGGTCACCTCATCCAAGCATTTAAAATTGTTGATAGTGACCATAAAGGCCAGCCACTATTTATCCTCAAAATAGGGATTAGCCAGATGTTTCTGCAAGATGTGCAGTTGCTCATCTGCTGGGGAGAATTCATTTGGAAGTGCTTTCTTTTGTTTGCACTCAGACTCAGAAATGTGTAGACACTAGTATTTTTATTATGCTTTAGATGCTGTCAGCTGCATTTTCAAAAGCTCCACCAGCAACACCAGCAAAAGCAAAAGCATCTAGAAAACACTCCAACCCTGGTATTGTATGTTTTAGATCTAGGACAGAGGTGCTCAAAGTATGGTTCCTGGATCACAGCACTTGGGAAATTATTAGATATGCAAATATCTGGCAGATCCTAGATCTACTAGTCAGAATTTCTGGGGTTGAGACCCTGAAATGAGCACACTCTCTGGATGATACTGATACAACGAAGTTTCAGAATTTCTGCTCTAGACCATTTTTAAGAAAAGGACTGAAGAAATAACTAGAATCTAATGTAACCTGCAAAATCAACCTCACCAACTCCATTCACATAGATGCTAGAAATTCCATTAAAAACCCAACTGCTAATGACTAAGTAAACTCCATTAAAATTTCTAGTAAGCTAGGGTTTAATTGATTTTTTTTAAGATGTATTTTATTTATACAAGAGCTGGGGTACAGGCCAGAGTCGCGGGAGGGTGAACGGATTCACCAGAGACAGAACGAGGGGCAGAACAGGCAGGCAGACCAAAAGCAATGCTGAGGGGAGCAGCAGGCAAGACAGGAGAGGTCTGCCTCTCCGTGTGGGATTCTCCCTGGCCGGCAATCGAACCGGCGCCACAGAGGCTGCGGACAGCTTCACAGCGCTGCGCTCAACCCGCTGTGCCACCGGGGAGGCCCACTAGGGTTTAATTGAAAAACACTTTTTCTTCAACCCTGGAATAATAATCTTTAGCTTATTTGTCTGATAAAAAGACAGAAGCTCTGTTTTGGAAGCTTAATTACCTAAGTAATATTAATAAATGGCAGTTTGTGAAAGTATTAGCTATCAGTCCCTGTCACTCTGTCATATTTTCCAAGATCCAAAGCCAAAGGAAATGGACACTGAGACTGAGTTGATAGTCAAAACCTTGTTGATATGATGTATATAGACATTGAAAGATTTGTCAACCAGTATCATGGACCAGACAAGGAGACATGAATTCTACTCTTCCATTTCTGCCCCCTTCTCATCTAACAATCTCAATACATGGAGAACAGAAGATCCAGCCTTCACTCAACCAACCCCCTAAGGGGTTGCCTTAGTTTGAGTCTCCCAGAGGTACACGCCCAGGCAAGAACTGGGCTTGGGTTGCTTAGAGTGGTGACTCCACTAGTGAGGGAGGGCAGTGACACAGGGAAGGGAAGCAAGCCAATGAGGGTGCATAATGAGCAGGCCATCACTATGGACACCTGGGGCTGGGGCCCTGATAGATTATAGCACCCCCTCTCTGAACCTGCAGGGGAACTCAGCCCCCTACCCAACTCCCCCAGGGGCTGAGGGCTGCTCCTGGAAGTCCTAGTGTCCACACTTCGGACAGTGCCTCCTGCAGATCACTCATGTTTCCACAGCCTGACAGGTGCAGGAAGCTGCCAATGTTCTCAGTGTTTCTGTCTGACTTCGGGTGCCCCCAGGAGAGGTAGATGGAACACCAATATCAAGTGCAAAGAAGCCATCTTTACCCAGAAACTGCTGTGTGTCTGTCTCCTGAGAGACAGAGGTTCCCTGACTATCCTTACAAGTAGAAAATGAACTGTGGACACAAAAGACTTCACAATACCTGTCTATACCTACCACATGCTGTGAGGCCCTAAAGTCATTTAATCTCACCAAGGGTTAGTTTCCCCTGTGGTCAAGAGAAGGTTGGACGGAGTCATTTTGGGGTGTAAGTCAATGACCACAAAGCTGTTTCAAGGCTCCCATGAGCTAGTTGGAGGCCTTGCCCAGCTTCTGCATTTGTGTGCTGTGTTCTTTGTTTCTGCTGTATCCAGAGTATCACCTGTACTATTATTCACACCATATTTTTCCTCAAATGATTCATTTTTACTTGCATGTATTTAAAAAAGGGGATTTTTATGTCACCCACTATAAATAAAAGGTAATCATAAAAATCAATTCACAACTGCTAAGAAGTTGGCCCTCCATGAGCCATCTAAAATATTTCCCACCCCACCAGAGTTACGACCCCACACTCTGGAGAAAACTAAGCTGATATCTGTCATATCAAGTGCTCTGTAATAAAACCTGTCATGGGGCTGGGTCACATGAGGAGGAAAAATGGAAATGTCTTCCTCTGTTCTCTTGAGAAGGAGCAACCTCAAGATTCTTAATCAAGAGATTAGAGGTGGTACTGCATCCAAATATCACTGCCTACTTCATGGTAGCACAGGGGTTAAAGTCTCAGCACTATCAAGGTATCGCCAGCCATTGCAGCTTGAGTTTGATCTCCAGCTAGGGAGCTAACCCACATGGTGCAGCAGACCTCTCCTGGCTCTCCTGCTGATCCCCTCCGCAGTGTGTTTCAGTCAGTCTGCCTGTTCTGCTCCCCACTCTGTCTCTGGTGAATTATCTCATGCCCCCCCACCTCTGGCCTGTACCCCAGCTCTTGTATGCATAAATAAAGAAAAATAAATCTTAAAAAAAAAAACAAAAACAAATATCACTGCCCAAAGCAAGTTCCCCCCTAAGGATGGTGTTTGGGACCAGTATACATGAATGACAAAAAGCAGCTGGTTACTGTAATGCTGGTGAGTTCTGATAGCACCACTTAACCAATCAGCTTAATAGTGTACAGTTTTCTCAAGCGAACACTTATCTCATGGTACAGAACAGAGTGTCTGATATGTGAATTCACTCACAAAAATTTCATTGAAATTAAGAAGTCAAGAAAAATAGTGACAGCAAAAGAACTAGAAAAATCCTGAAATAACATAAAGAGGAGGTATGGGGGACAGTCACTCTAGACATTTAGGTCAAACCTGTCATTTAGCTGCTAAACACCAAGGGCTGCTCGGCTCACCTTGTTAAGCCATTCAAGCATTTCTTTCAGCAGCAGCTGACACATTCATTTTCATACCTGCAAATTGGACACAAAAATGAGGGCTGGACAGCTTCCACAATTCCCCATGTGTTGATCACATGATCCATGTTCAATTTAACTGGAGCTGAGTACTACTTGTTCTCCTTCAAGGAGGGGTTCTTAACTTCAAAGCTAATTAGCAAATGCTGCATTTCTGAGTCCACTACTGCCCAACCCTTTTCACAGCATGGCACATGCAGAGTGGGTAACTGGGAGTGATAAAAGGAACAAGTGCCTCCTAGCCTAGGTCAATCACACACACACACACACCCCTCACCTAGTAACCCCAAAAATGATAAGGAAATTATATTTCAGAATACCTGTGCAATAGTGGCACAGAAATTGGGAGCTGCCTTAAGGCCTTCAACTAACGCCACTAACCTGACCTTGTTTAGATTTCTGACATTATCATATTGATTCACATGTGTGCCATCTATCAGTTTTCTGGATCATGCCATTTAACCCTCACAAAACCTGGGAAGAGAGCACTTATTGTTCCCCCTTGTGAAAGATGAAGAAGATGAGGCTGAGAAATTTGAACAAAGCCTCAGGCAACTGCTCCCAGCACTTAATTATCTCTGCAGCAGCATGGGGCAGGCTGATCGGGTCAGAGTCAGCCTCTGGGAGCAGTCCTCAACCTCTGACAGAAGGTGAGAGCTAAGGAACTGCAGCACCCAGCTCCTTGCTGCTTGCCTGTGGCAACTGAGGGGCGTTCCCCACACTGGTGCCCACAATGGTAACTTGTTGGATAAAGAACTGGCTGTCTTTCCTTCCTGCATCACTTCCTCACTCCCCAAACAAGGCTCCCTGACTCACTTACCTCAAGCCGTATCTCAGGCCCTGCTTCCCTGTTTCTGAAGGGTTAAGAGAGGAATGAAATCAGACTTACACTTGAGTTTGATGCCCAAGACTATTCTCTCATAGCCACACCACATTGCCTAGATCAGAGCAGGGAAAGTCTCCCAATTTAAACCTATACAGATTAATAAAGCAATGGATAGTAAAGGCAGGTAATTTTTTCTCCTAGTCGGTTTCTTCCCTGGACTTCTGCAAAATGATAGGGATCAAGAAATCCTTAGAGTGCCTTCCTGGTGGCCTAGGGGCAAAGTCTCAGCGCTATCACACCTATGGCCTGAGTTCGATTCCTGGCCAGGGTGTTAACCCACATGGCACAGCAGACCTCTCCTGTCTTGCCCACTGCTCCCCTCAGCAGTGAATTTCAGTAGATCTGACTATTCTGCTCCCCACTCTGTCTCTGGTAAACTCTCTTGCCTACCCACACCTCTGGCCTACACCTCAGCTCTTGTATGCATAAATAAATTAAATAAATCTTTTTTTAAAAATCTCTTATATGGTTAGATAATTTTTAAGACATAAAAATATGTTCAGTTAAAAGTCTCCCCCACACTGTCACCCGCTGCCCAGTTCCTACCACTTAACTCCCATAGTAACCAGTGTCACTGGATTTTCTGTGTGTGCTTATGTCTAGAAACTCTTTTCCCTAGCACAATCAAAAATTTCCTACTCTTCCCCCTTTCCTTTAAAAATAAATGATATTAACAACACTATGCTTTTTTATAACTGTGTAGTATTCCATTGCATGAATGAAGCACAGTTTTGTAATGTGTCTCCTACTAATGTGCATTTAGTTTGTTCCAGGCTTTTGCTATTGCAGATCACATTGCAGTGAATATTCTTGCAGACATGCTTTTATATACCTTTCGGATTATCACAGAATGCATTCCTTGAAGCAGCCCTGTTGATTCAAATAGTGTACTCATTTATAACCTGAAAGATGTTGACAGATTGCTGAGCATCCTTTTTTTCTTTTTAACAGCTCTCCGGTGATTTTAGCACTTAATTCAGTCTGTTGAAGGAGGGGGCATGCCCCGGACATCTAAATGTTTAAAATCTTAAATGACCAATTATTTAGGAGTATTGCAGATTCTGATTGGGGAGCTTGAGGGGGTTAGACCCAGTATTCTCCATATCTAACATGCTTTTAAGTGATGCCAAAACCACTGACCCATGGGCTGCTTCCAGAACCCTAGAGGTCGCATTGAAACAACTTTCAGATGTCCAAAGATGATGAGACACCACACGCCCAGAAAATGAATTCCAGTGCCAGCGCAGCAATTCAGTAGCCAAGGCACCATGCCTGAAATTCCTACATTTTCTGAGCCTCAGAGACTTCATCTGTAAAAGGGGTGCAGTATCATCTCTACCAGGATGAGACTGCAAGGATGAACTAGCATCTGATAACGTCTCAAAACCATTGTGCTGAGCAAAAGGAGACCGACACCTGAGTACATCTGTAAAATTACGTTTCTGTGAAATTCTTGAACAGGCAAAATTAATATGTGGTGATAGAAATCAGAACACTGGGTACCGCCGGTTGTGCAGAAGCAGATTTACTGGAAAGTAATTGCGTGGACATATACATTAGTCAAAACGTAATGAACTGTGCACTTAAAATCTGCAATTTATTGTATGTAAATTGTACCTAAATTTTTAAATTCAGTAAAAGCAAATAATAACATTTCATGTAAATTTAAATGTCATCATAATGGAAATTAGTCTTATCTTAGGGAAATACACCAGGCACATGTCCTCTGCAAAGATGACATCATCGGTGGCCAGGGGACCAGAGCTGGTCCTCCAACTTTGGGTATTATTTTGCCCCCAGACCCGCGCCACCTCATCCCCAGCTGCCCACCCCTTGGGTTTCCGCCACCCATGACACTCACTTGCTCTGGAACTCGTCGGGCACGCGCTGCGCCTCCGTGCCCTGGCGCTCCAGCCCGGCTTGCTCTGCCACCAGGTCCCGGGTACGCTGGCGGTTGCTCTGGGCTTGACCCACCAGGGCATCCTCCGGACCCGCCAGCTCACCCAGGCGCTGGAAGGCGTCCAACTGCCAACGGAGGACGGCGTGGCGCTGCTGGAGCCCTCGGGCCCACTGGATGTGGGCGGCCACCCATTAGCCGAGTCCCTGCAGCGTCTCCACTCTTGGCGTGGAGACACTGCCCTTCGCCAGATGGGCAGACCCGGCGGCGCCCAGCGCCTCCTTAGCGCTCTGGTGCTGCTCATTGTGGGTCTGGAAGATGTGGCAGCGCGGGTACATGGTTTCCAGAGGGCGAGAGCGCGGGAAGCCGGCTCCAGGAGGCCCCTACCCGGAGCAGGCAGCCTGCTAAATAAACATTGCGGGCCTCTGGCAAGCTGCTGGGACTTCCCAGGACACATCGGCTCTTGGGCTCAACGCTGTGCCCACCCTGGGATAGAATAAAAGAGCAGCAGGCCTGCTTTTGTGAGTTGGATTAGCGAACCATACAGCTCAGGGGTTTGCAAGGTTAAATTGGGCAATGAGGTTTTGTTCCGCGATTGTTACAGCCTATTGCTTTGTGATTGAATGTAGGGTCAAGAGGGCAAGAGAGGCCTGACTTTCTTTTGACTGGTTCCACTGAGAATTGTGAAGGAATCCCAAGGGAGCTTGTTAAACTTGGACCAGCTCAAGAGCCTAAGGGCCCCTGCTTTGTGTCCTCTTTCAGTCATGCTCTCAATTATAGAATCTTTTTTACAATACTCCTTTTTTTCTGATGACTTAAGCAATTCTTTTTCATAACTACAACATGACCTCTAGGAACCTCCCTCTCCCTATGTGAGGGGTTCTTAACCGTGCATTCAAAATTCACATCTCAATAAATTGCAAGGCGTGTGTAATTAAGTACATACTATTACTTGTGCATATTAATGAAGAATTTACTCTTTGTACAATCACAGGAAACAGATGTGCAGATATTATTATTATAATGTCAACCTTGTTCCATGTTATCACATCCTTTATGGTGCAGGAGAAACAAGCCGTGCTCCATCAGGACATTAGGATTAGGGTAGTAGATTCTTTGAACTAAAGAAAAAATCCTTAGTCTCAAAATTTAATCCATTGCTCAACTCTCAATTAGAGAATATAAAAGAATTTTAAAAAAAGATTTATTTTATTTATGCATTAAAGAGCTGGGGTACAGGGCAGAGGTGGGGGTGGTGGTGAGAGGATTCACTAGAGACACAGTGGGGAGCAGAACAAGCAGATATACTGAAATATACTGCAGAGAGGAACAGCGGGTGAGACAGGAGAGGTCAGCTGTGCCATGTGGGTCAGCTACCTGGCCAGGGATTGAACTCATGCCACGCCCCAGTAGCTGGTGATAGCTTGCTAGTGCTGAGATTTAACCCCTTGTGCCACCAGGGAGGCCCCTATAAAAGAATTTTTATTCCACTTCAAGAGCAGTCTTGAATTCAAGGTCAATAGGCCTTTTATTACAATTGGTAGGATTTTCATCTCCTATGAAAAAAAAGAGTAAGGTGGTATAGTTAGCACTTCTCCATGGAACATCTGGCTAATTTGTGATTTTGTAATCAACTATAAAATTCTAATTTTTAAATGGCTATAAAATATGACAACCAGTGTTAATCTACAGCTACATTTCCTTTCTGGTTGGTTCTCTTAGTTTGAGTTCCCCCAAAGCAGAGCCAAGACAAGGGTTAAACTGCAAGTGGTTTATGTGGGAGGTGATCTTAGGAAGTCTCTGTGGGGAGGTATGAAGGGACAGGGAAGACGTAGCAGTGTTTGTGATGACTAGGCACCAGGTACAGAAATGCACCTTAATCCTGCTGGGGAATCTGCAGACAGCTCAGAACAGGTACTCCAGAACTATCCTACTGAGGGGGAAGAAGCTGGAGATTCACCCACTTACTCCCATGGAATGAGGACTGCTAATGGGGGCTCTTGTAACCTGCCATAGGCGCCACATGGTTGTGAATGGCCAGATGAAGCCCCAAGGAAGAGATATGCAGCTTCTGGCATCTGGAAGAGGGACCATGGAAATAGGACTACACCAGGGCCTCCTATAAGGTTAAAGAACAACCAAGAGCATCACACTTCCCACTCTCTGTATGCCTTCTGCAGTTCCTGGACTCACTCTCCTATTTAATCAGGTAGAAACAAGCATGGATCCATACACTGGATCCACAAACATCACAGTAGAAACAAAATATCCTTATGTATTAATACTTTTCTTCTTGTTAAGATTTTTTAAATTTTTTTTCACCTACCATATTCATTCTGCTTTTATTTTACAAATATTTTTAGAATGATTTGTATTAACATGCCCTTTGCTCAATAGCATAAATATAGTCTCTTATAGGCTCCACTTGTTTTAATTAAGCATTAACTCTGCTCTACTTATTTTATGTGCTTGTTATTCTAACATGGTCAGTGGGAGTCCCATTGGATGGCTCTTTCGTCCTTCTAGCAATGACCCCAATGCTCTTGAAAACGTCCTTGCTTTCTAGAAACAAAATATCCTAAACATATCTGATTTTTCCATGTCCCAACACATGGGTATACTTCCTTTAAAAGAGTTCTACTTTCTTTAGGAAAAGAATTGTTTTTGAGGGCAATGTCCCGGAGAGTGCACATACCAATCGGTGATAAGATTTCTGTTGTAATTGCTGCAGTATTAACCACTTTTAAAGGAATGGAGAATAGATTCTAAGGTTTCTTATTACAACAAAAAAACCAACATTTGGCCCTCCCTGGTGGCGCAGCGGTTGAGCGCTGGGTTGCGAAGCTGCCCGCAGCCTCTGCAGCGCCAGTTCGATCCCCGGCCACCAGGCAAGGGTCCCACATGGCGCGCAGACCTCTCCTGCCGCCCGCTGCTCCCCTCAGCAGTGTATTTCTTCATCAGCCTGCCTGTTCTGTTCCCCACTCTGGCTCTGAATTCTCTCACCCTCCTGCGCTTCTGACTGTACCCAGTGCTTGTATAAATAAATAAATAAATCTTAAAAAAAAAAAAAAACCCACATTTTTCTTTTTTGTAACAATATGAGATGGTACATGCTAACCAGATTTATTATGGCAATCATTTCATAGTATATATAAGCTGAATCAGTATGCTATAAACCCTAACTTACAGTGCTGTAGGTAGGTCAACTATATTTCAAAAAACTGGAAGAAAATAAAAAAATAAAAAATATGGACTAGAATATATAGTAATCATTTCAGTTATTAAAATTTATTAGTTTACTATATTTTTCTTATAGTGTATGGATTCACAAATCATTAATGATTTCTAATCTAAGTCTCTAAGAAAAAAAATGACAAATTTACTGATGCATTTGAACAGGTAGAAATTAACATTGAGGTAAGTTATATATTTCTCTTAGAAAGTTTGAGGATATTAGTGATATGTCTACACAAATAAGCAAACAGCAAAAATAAGGCAATCAGTAACTCCAAAACAAAAAATTGAGGAAATAAAAATATAAACAAACTATCTTACTTGATACAGTAGAAAAACCATATATAGTTGGTCCTATTAAGAAATTAATTATTAATTTATCCAAAAATTCTGTTGTACATAATTAGGAGAATGGGGATGGTCGTGAGAAGGGTATATGTGAAAAAGGATTCATTCTTCATCTTTCATAATAGAAAGATAATACATAATGACTATAATAGATAAATCAAGGAATAACAGTACTAATTTATTACAGAATATAGAATTACAGAGTGTTTAATATAGAGTTAAATAGCAGAAGAAACAAAGCAGGGATTTAAAATGATTGACTCTTCTGTATCCTCAGAGGGAAATAGAAAAGCAGAGAGGGGAGCTCTTTCATTATAAAATTAAACTTTGTGTTGTTACTTGACATTTTAAGTATTTGTATATCACTTTGCTTAAAAACATTAAAATTGAAAACAGAAACAAGGCAGGCTGGTGAATCAACCTATGTAAACTAGTTTACAATGAAATAACAAACAATCCCTCAACTTCAGGGGCTTAAAGCAACAAAGGTTTATTTATCACTTAAGACACATGTCCATTTAAAGTCCCCTGGGGCCTCTGTTCTGTGTCATTCTCATCCAAGCAGATGGACTATTGGAGCGGCCACCATCTTGAACATGGCTGGTCACCATAGAGAAAAGTTGGCTGCACTGGCTTACAAAGTTTCCACCCAATCACATCAACTTGGCCAAAGCAAGTCACATAACCCCACCTAAGTTCAAGTCCATTGGATAATGCAATCCTGCCATGTGCCTGACGAAGAAAGAGTGGGTACATTTGTCAGCACCCCTAATGACTGCCCCACTGGGAGGCAATTATCCTGCAGGAATAGAGATCATATGGAGGAGGAGGAAATGGTTGTTAAATGAACTTGTTAATTCAGGAGCCATGTAGAGATAGTTTCCATGGATTTGATGAATGATCAGATATGGAAGTTACACTAAATGCAGTTAAATGGCATCAGTTTATGGGTGGGACTAGGAAATGGGTGTTACCAAGATCAGAAAACCCTGAGGTCACATTCTGCTTCCATTACTGGTTTGTGACTTAAGTAGTCTGGTAAAATGGGAAAAATCACTTAAACGGTCACCATGCATCTCAGTTTGCCTGAAACAATTCACATTCACACCCTTTATTTCACCATAAGTATAAAAAGGTTTCACTCCCAAGAATTTCTTGGTTGGGCTGTGAAGGACATGTTTCTTATTCTGGCCCGCAAAACCTGAGTGTATAGCCTGAAATAATCATAAGGAGATGCCCAGAGAAACCTCAAATAAGGAACGTTCTACTAATAAAAAACAGAAGGAGATAATATTCTTGTTAAAAAAAAAAAAGATTCATTTATTTATGGGTATAAGAGTTGGGGTGTAGGCCGGAGATGTGGGGGCAAGAGGGGTGGTGTGTGTGTGAGAGGATTCACCAGAGACAGAGTGGGGAGCAGAATAGGCAGATAGACTGCAATACGCTGCTGAGTGAGGCAGCAGGTGAGACAGGAGAGGTCTGCTGCACCATGTGGGTCAGCTCCCTAGCTGGAGATTGAACTCAGGTGAGGCCCCTGAGATGATATTCTTTAGCAATGTTAATATCATAAAAGACAGACTATAAAGATGTTCCAGATTAAAGGACATTAAAGAGTCAAGACATCTAAAATGTAATAGGGGTGGGAAAGGTGGAAAAATGCTATCAAGGGAATCTGCAGATCTATTGACAAAACTGGAATAGTAGGTTAATTGAAAGAATTCTATCATTGTTAAATTCGCCTAACTTTATAACTATTCTACAGTTAAGTAATATGTTTATTCTTAGAAAATATATTCTGGGGCCTCCCTGGTGGCGCAGGAGGTTGAGCCCCACGCTGTGAAGCTGTCTGCAGCCTCTGCAGCACCAGTTTGATCCCAGCCGGCCGGCGAGGGTCCCACATGGCATGGCAGACCTCTCCTGTCTCACCTGCTGCTCCCCTCAGCGGTGTATTTCGTCAGTCTGCCTGTTCTGCTCCCTACTCTGTCTCTGGTGAATCCTCTCACCCTCTCGAATCTGGCCTATACCCCGGTTCTTGTATAAAAATAAATAAATCTTTTAAAAAAATTTAAAAAAAGGAAAAAAAAGAAAATATACTCTGAACTTTCTAGAGATAAAAACTAAGATGCATGGAACTTACAAATTATTCTGAAAAACAACTACATGTATAAACATAAGTATTAATAGAGAGAGAGAGAGAAAACAGTATAAATTATTAATCTGGGTAGGAATATATACATGTTGTTTGTACTATTCTTGCATTTTTTTCTTAAAGTTCAAAATTATTTTTTTTTTTTAAAGATTTATTTTTTTATTCATACAAACACTGGGTACAGTCAGAAGTGCGGGAGGGTGAGAGAATTCACCAGAGCCAGAGCGGGGAGCAGAGCAGGCAGAAGGACCGAAGTACACTGCTGAGGGGAGCAGCGGGCGGCAGGAGAGGTCTGCACGCCATGCGGGACCCTCCTCAGGTGGCCGGGGATTTGGCCGGGGATTGAACCGGCGCCGCGGAGGCTACGGGCAGCTTTGCAACCCAGCGCTCAACCACTGCGCCACCAGGGAGGCCCTTCAAAATTATTTTTAAAAATATTTATGAAGGGCCTTCCTGGTGGCGCAAGGGGTTAAGCACCACACAATGAAGCAATCCGCAGCCTCTGCAGCATCAGTTCGATCCTCGGCCTACTATGGAGTAGCCCACGTGACTCAGCAGACCACTCTTTTTCCTCCGCTGCTCCCCTCAGCAGTGTGTTTCGTCAGTGTGCCTGTTCTGTTCCCCGCTCTGTCTCTGGTGAATCCTCTTGCACCTCTCATCTCTGGCCTGTACCCCAGCTCTTGTATGCATAAATAAATAAATCTTGAAAAAAAGATATGAAAAGTGTGGTCACCTTATAGATTAAGCATTTTGTAGGGTTGGCATTTAGTAAATATTACTTGGTTTATATTATAGCTGTATGTGCAGAGAGAGGGAAAAGGAAAGAGAAAAGAATGGTTTAGCGTGCTCTGCAGTAACATTAGGAAAAATGATCTATAACCATTAAGCAGTTTTAATCACATGGCACCTATGTCTATACAAACATGAAGTGGAACAGTAAAATAAAGTACTAGGTGCATGGTCATATAAAACTGTCATATAACAATGAATATATTTTAAAATGAGCATATATACCAGATTTTATATTCATCATGTTTTTTCCATTTAAAGTTGTTTAAATATATGCCTTTTTGAAATTAAAAACTTATCCACTGAATAACAAAAAAATTACTGAGTAAAACAGGCATAGAAGGTTTGCTTTTTAGCCAATTTCAGGCTTAAGAATTTTGAGTCTTCCCTGTCAGCTAAGAAACATTTTGAGTTTGCTTTAGGCTTTTTACAACCACAAAGGTCATAGAGAAAATCTGTGCTTTCTGCAGATGTAGCCTTGGACCGGTCTCTGCTGTCTACTAGCTGTGTGACCTAAAACTATTCAGCTAACCTTTTCTAAAATAATGGATTTGAACTAAAGGATCTTATCATTCTCCAAAATTCATATGTTGAGCTCTAATATCTCAGAATGTGATTGAATTTGAAGATGGGTCTTTAAAGAGTTAATTAAGGTAAAATCAAGTTGTTAGGGTGGGTCTTTTTAAAATTTTTTGAAATTATACATTTATTTTTTCTTTTTTAAGAATATAATTTTATTTCATATATTTTTACATCATTTTTCATTTTTGCACAACATATGCAGGAAAGACTAATTATAATAAAGTAAAAATCAAAATCAACAAGCAACTATAAAAGTAGGATGGGTCTTCATGTAATATGACAGGTGTCCTTATAGGAAAAAGAGATTAGAACACGGATGCACAGAGAAGGATGAGCACTAGAAGACACAGGAAGGAGAAAGCCATCCACAAACCAAGAAGAGAGGCCCCAGAAGGGACCAACTGAAGCTACACCTTGATCTCAGACTTCGAGAACCCAAAATTATGAGATAATTAATTTCTTCTGTTTAAGCTACGCAGGCGATGTTACTTTCGTGTGTGTGTATGTGTGTGTGTTTCATTTTATATATTTTTTATATAATTTTTCATTTCTGCACAATGTATGCATTTTCATCTTGGTTATAGTCCCCATACAATTCCCACCCCCCCTTATTTTGACCCTAATCCCTTTGTTATGGCAGTCCTGGGGACTAATCACTTGCTCTAACCTTCTGATTCTGCACCATCTCCTTTTATGGCCATCCTTTCCCCAGAACATACAGAAGTCAGCCACAAGAGGGCCACACTGCCCTAACAGTGAACCCCTGGCCTCCTGCCAGCCTCCTCCTGCCTCCTCTCCCAGGGAGATTGCAGATAACAGAGGGGGCAGATGGATGCACAGATGCACATTGTGAAGCCTTTCCATCAGACTGGATCAATTCAAAAGGCAGGTCAGCCTGGAAAGGCTCATTTTGAGTAAGGTGGCCAGCAACCCTGAGTCAAAGTGTGGCTGCCCTTGAACCTACTTCTCCATCCAGGCCCCTCTTTCTAAAGACTTTAAACCACAGTCAGCTGTCCTGTAAATGAGGTATCAGCATGAAGGGGACAGAGAAACACTCAGAAGCAAGACTCTTTCCAAATGCACACACATATTTGACTAAAGACTTTTGGGAATTGAAGATACATATTGAAACACTATGAAAGGCAGGAGGGCCTAAGCCTTCAATCTGCTTTTTGCACAGGCAATACAGAAATTGAGGCAAGTATTAAAATATGTAAATTTGATCACAAAGACCTGGGGAACCAACAATGGAAAGCATGAGATTATAGACCAGAAAAAAAATTTATAAACGAACATGTTTACAATGACTGGTAAAATTTAAATATGGAATATGAACTAGATAATAACATAAGATTTGAAACTCCTGATTTTGAAAAATGTACTATGGCATGTCAGAGATTGTCTCTGTTCTTAGGAAATAAATGTTTGCTTAAGAGATAAGGCACAGCGTCCAACTTATTCTCAATGTGTCAGAAAATAAATTATATATGCAAATACATAATACACACACAAATATATACATAGAATAATAAAGTGAATGGAGCAAAATGTAAACAATTAATGGAGTAAATGTAAACAATTATTAAAGAGTATATGGGACTTCCCTTTACTTTTCTGCAACTTAAGTTTGAAATTATAACAAAAGGAAAAACTGTCATCCAAATTACATACACCTCTGAGACAATTGTGCTGGGAATAGATAATTGCAATAATGACAGCGAGAATATGCAAAAATTTCCTTTGATTCACCAGATGGCATTTAGTCTTGGCAATGAGAATTTCACTGATGATTATGGTAGGAGTTTAACACCACTAAATAATGAAGGGATTTGGAGACTTATCTGGACTTGCCATCTATGAACACCAGACAATGGGGCACAGCCTTGGAATGTTGTTGAGACATTGTCACACCTACTCATTCATCATTATTCTGGTTATGCATGAAAAGTGGCCATACCCATGGCCTCAGGGATGCCTCAGTGAGTCATTGTCCCAGCAGGCGCCACACTGAGCACAGAGTTTGGAGAAGACTCTTTCATAGTTACAATTTACTCTTTCATAATTACAATTTAAATCCCGCTATGCTATTTATATTTCTGCTTTGTACTTCTCTTTAAGATATTGACAAACATATCCACCACCACTCTCAAGTTGGATCAGTCTACATCTGAGCCACTTTTATTCTGAGAATACAGATTATTACGTGGTTTGATGTATCATTGAGCTATAGTTGGCCAACTGGCATGCCCACTGCAGTCTTAGAAGAGAATGTTCCTGACAAGATTTGCACCTCTTGGGAAATGAACCCCAAGGCATTAGGCATACACATCCATGAAAGCATTTCTAATATAAATGCAGATTTATAGATTTAAACATACACCTGGAATACGAATTGTTTTTATAGATCCCTATCTACTTTTCTATTGATATTAAGAGGAATCAATTGAACTGCTTCACAAGAGAATATTCTTATCTTCCAAAGTTTACCAGCCTTTCCGTTTTGACCTGAAATAGGAAAGGACAACATCCTAAGCTTTTTTATCAACTATTTCCAGATTTCGTACACAGTCTAAAAGTACAGTAAGGGATACTAAACATGTATCTTTTAAGCCTTAACCTAACCTCAGACCTTATTTTATGTAATGTTTTCAAATAAAAGTTTTTTGAACAATAGCAAGTTTGCAGGAGATTTCCATTGTTTGACAGGCACTTAGACTGGCCAAAATGCAAAGAATTAACACTGCAACTATCTGACTAATCAGTTCATATAGAAAGGGCCATAGCTGTACCATTATTTTCCTGCTATTCCACTCTCTGCCACCTGTTCATGTTTGATGCCTACCTACTCTTACCCCTTCATTTATCTAAAATTTTGTCATCTAGTTCTTCTTCTCACCCAACAGATGCCATCCTTTTCATTTGCCTGTTTTCCCTAGTTTATTTACCAAATATTTCTCATTCCTTTACACCTCCCACCCAATAGTTGAGGCAATAATTTAATACTAATTTACCAAAATGGATGTGAAATTGCTCTTCAGTTCCACACATCCAAGGTGGGCTTGGCTTAGTCAAGATATCCTTCTGCCTAAGAATCTACCTCTCCAGGGCCTCCCTGGTGGCCCAAGGGGTTAAATCACAGCACTATGAAACTATCTGCAGCCAGTGCAGCATGAGTTCCCTCTCCAGCTGGGGAGGTGACCCACATGGCGCAGCAGACCTCTCCTGTCTTGCCTACTGCTCCCCTCATCAGTGAATTTCAGTCAATCCACCTGTTCTGTTCCCCACTCTGTCTCTGGTGGTGAATCCTCTCACCCCACACACCTCTGGCCTGTACCCCAGTTCTCATATGCATAAATAAATAAATCTTTAAAAAAAAACAACAGAATCTACCTCTCCACTCTCCTGGCCAACGTGCCCATGTGATTATTCTAACTGTAACAGATTGCAGTGATTTGAGAGCAGAGCAAATATCAATGCTATTCATTTCCCAGGGGTAATCTTCCACCAGAGGACCAGCTAGAGATCCATCCATCTTCCATCCTTCCCTAGGTTGCTCAAAAAACCTGAAAGATGAGTCCTCCACCCATTGTTCTGCCTGCCTTCCATGTCCTCTGGTTTCATGAAGGGTTTGGCAAATGGGAGTCACTGGCAGGAGATTAGAAAGACTCCATTCCTGCTTCCTTCTCCCTCCAAGTATAATTATCCTTCCATGGCTCCCTCCTCTTGCTCCTATAGGCCTAAGACTACTAAGAGCTTCCTGTTATTCTAGCTCCTTAGGCTTCACTATGTTTTGTTGATTCCCTTAACCATGCTCACAACTCTGGAAATTGTCCCTTCATTAAATTCTCTTCATATATACACAATGGAATATTACCCAGCAATCAAAAAAAGATAAACTCATGCAATTTGCAGCAACATGGATGGAGCTAGAAGGGATCATGCTCAGCGAAAAAAGCCAGAAAGAAAAAGAAAAATACTGGATGGTCTCACTCATAGCAGAGTTTAGAAAACCTAAATAAGGGACCAGGAAAAAGAATAACTATTATAAAGAAAAAATCAAAATCAACAAGCAACTATAAACCAGAGACACACTACGGCGGGGTCGGCGGGTTGAGGAGGGATTGGGGTCAAAATAGGGGGGTGCAATGTATGGGGAATATAACCAAAATGAAAATGCATACATTGTGCAAAAATGAAAAATGATGTAAGAAATATATTTAAAAAATTCTATTCAGTTACGATGTGGAGAAAGAGGAACCTGATCATGCTATTAATGGGATTGTAAGCGGGTTCAACCATTATGGAAAGCAATCTGGATTTGCCTTAAAAAACTAAAAATGAGAATGTGATACAACCCAGCAATTCCACTCTTAGGCATCTATCCAAAGACCCTGAAACCATCACACACAAAAAAATGATGTATCCCATAATATTCACAGTGGCATTCTTTACAACAACTGGGATATGGAAGCAGCTAAATGTCCATCAGAAGATAATCAGTTCAAGAAGATGTGGTATAGTCACATTATGGAGCACTACACAGCCATAAGAAAGGGTGAAATGAAGCTATTTTCAACAAAATAGAGGGAGTTTGAGAGAAGTATGTGTAGTGAAGCAAGACAAAAGGATAAAGAAAAAATACTGGACAATTACATAGAAGAAAATTCTATAACACAAAATACTTTCAAAACCCAGTGGGGCCTCCCTGGTGGCACAAGGGGTTAAGAGTCAGTACTATGAAGCAATCCACAGCTACTGCAGCACAAGTTTGATCCCCAGTCAGGGAGGAGACATACATTGCTCACCAGATCTCTTTTGTCTTGCCTCCTGCTCACCTCAGCATTGTGTTTCAGTAGATCTGCCTGTTCTGTTCCCCACTCTGTCTCTGGTGAATCCTCTC
This sequence comes from Talpa occidentalis, assembly GCF_014898055.3. Classification (NCBI taxonomy): domain Eukaryota; kingdom Metazoa; phylum Chordata; class Mammalia; order Eulipotyphla; family Talpidae; genus Talpa; species Talpa occidentalis. The sequence goes on along the minus strand of NW_023600993.1, from coordinate 72,258,691 downwards.
ACCCCCTGCACCTCTGGCCTGTACTCCAGTTCTTGTATGCATAAATAAATAAATCTTTTTTAAAAAAAAAACCCCAATGGACATCATATAGAAACTCTGAGGGCTTGAGTTTAGGGTGGGTGGGGAGGGACGGCCAAGGGACTGTAAGGGATAGAGGTAAGGAAAATAAATAAGTTCTTCTCAGTTAACCCATTTATTTTCTTCCAGATCTAGAACTCTGACAGATGCAACTTTAATGCAACATAGGTGTTAGATAAAATGTATTAAAGAATGAATGAATCTTAAAAACTTGATATAAAAGGTTAAGTTTTTGAATGTTGGGAAGTTCATCTTGAAATGTTCAAATGGGGAGACTGGATATTGTTTGGCCAAAGATGAAGCTTGAAGCTTTTATCAACACTGTACCCGAGAACCGATCCCCTCACCCCCATTCGCTGAATGGGCTGTTTCAAAGGGTATGGTCAAATTTAGTGGCAGCCCAAAAATGAAATTTATTTTGCTCTCCACTTTGATGACTAGGTTACGGCATCTTTCATCATCAGAGGAAATAAAAAAGGACAAATAAAAATACATTCATTAAGAAAGAAAACAGTACACTAGTCAGCAGAAAGACACACTAATAGGAAAAAATTAATTCCTTGGAAAAGAGCTTTCTATTTTAAGAAGATGAAAAAAGGTAGAGACACCTTCAAGTGGCAGATAATGAAGATACTTCTCAGGTGTCCTCACAGGCTGTGGCATTTCAGATGCAAATCTACAACAAAATCCATTACAAAGGGTGGCCTCCAAGCTGGATTCTGGTTGCTTATTTTGTTCTGTGGTCAGCCTTTGCTGAACATAGCAGTTTAAACTCAAGCCACAGAACTGTGAGTGCCCCCTCTCTCTAAAATACCTTTGGACTGTCCTCAGTGACCTTAATTGTATGACTTATAATCTGCAAGTACAACAATTGAACTGGATTTGGGGTCAAGTTCTCCCACAGTGCATTAACCTGAGATTTTGCATAACACATGCATTGGATCTGAAAGTGCCATTTTCCCAGGATTTGATGTCCTAGTAAAGTCTAGAATCAATTCTAAGGCATCGCTGAGCCAACAAACCAGTGTTCTCAAGCCTGCTTTTGGGTCATTATTTGACTGACTCACCTCAATATTGTTCTAGAACTGCCTTTTAAAAAGTCATAAAAAACAATTGTTAAGGGCCTCCCCTGGTGGCGCAGCGGTTGAGCGCTGGGCTGCTGGTTTGATCCCGGGCCACCGGCAAGGGTCCTGCCTTGCTTGCTGCTCCCCTCAGCAGTGTATTTCGTCAGTCTGCCTGTTCTGTTCCCCGCTCTGGCTCTGGTGAATTCTCTCACTCTCCCGCGCTTCTGACTGTACCCAGTGCTTATATAAATAAATAAATAAATCCCAAAAAATAAAAATAAACTATTAAAAAAAATTGTTAAAATTTCAGAAATTTTGAGAGTTGCTTGACACCTCATTGGTAGCTTGAAATCAGCCATGACAAGAATATTTACACCACAGCCATTGACAAGCACTAAAAATCAAAACATTTCCCTCCAGTGTCTGCAAGCTCAATGAAGAAAATCAGTTTTCATCAGTGTATTATTTAAAATTGTGCCCTCGGGGCCTCCCTGGTGGCACAAGGAGTTAAGCACAGCACTATGAAGCTATCTGTAGCCACTGCAGCAGCACAAGTTCCATCAGCAGCTGGCCAAGGAACAGCCCAGATGGTACAACAGACCTCTTCTGCCTCGCCCGCTGCTCCCCTCAGCAGTGTATTTCAGTAGATCTGCCTGTTCTGTTCCCCGCTCTGTTTCTGGTGAATCCTCTCACCCCCCCACACCTCTGACCTGTACCCCAGTACTTGTATGCATAAATAAATAAATCTTTAAAATAAAATAAAATAAAATCGTTCCCTCAATTTAAATACTCATTTTTAAAAAAATTAGACTGAAATTATGGCACACAGTCTGATAAAATGGTTTGCTTTGATTTCAAGTTGTCTCAAAAAGTTTCTGAAAATTAATTTATGAAAAATTGTCATATGAAATTAAAATGCCTTCTGAAATTTTATGGGACCATTTCAAAAATTGAGGAAGACAATCAGTAAATTATAGTTTCTCTATAATGAGGGAATGAGATTTCTCTCAAAAACAGTCTAGGCCTACAACAGACATATGAAAAAATGTTCAACATCACTTGCAATCAGGGAAATGCAAATCAAAACTACCATGAGATACCATCTCACACCAGTGAGAATGGCACATATTAAAAAAACTAGCAACAGCAAATATTGGCGAGGTTGTGGAGAAAAAGGAACTCTTCTACACTGTTGGTGGGAGTGCAAACTGGTCCAACCGCTATGGAGAACTGTGTGGAGATTTCTGGACCTACTAAACATAGAGCTTCCATATGATCCAGCAATTCCACTCCTAGGTATTTACCCAAAGGACACAGAAACATCAATTCCAAAGAACACCTCCACCCCTATGTTTATAGCAGCACTATTTACAATAGCTAAGCTTTGGAAACAGCCCAAATGCCCAAAAATAGATGACTAGATCAAGAAGATGTGGTACATATATACCATGGAATATTACTCAGCATTCAAAAAAGATAAACACATGCAATTTGCAGCAACATGGATGGCGCTGGAAGGGATCATGCTCAGCGAAATAAGCCAGAAAGAAAAAGAAAAATACCGGATGGTCTCACTCATAGCAGGAATCTAGAAAACTTAAATAAGGGACCAGGAAAATGAATAACTATAAGAAAGTGAAAATCAAAATCAACAAACAACTATGAACCAGAGACACTTTTTGGGGGGTGGGGGCTGGGAGGGGAGGGATTGGGGTCAGAATGGGGGGGTTGCAATTGTATGGGGGAATATAAAAATAAAATTTTAAAAAAAAAAAAAAAACAGTCTAGGCCTAGCTGGAGGAATTGTCTCTATTTCAGGGGAAAGAGATAGCAACCCTTAACTAATCTCAGGAATTTTTCCTCTTGAAATAAAGGCCGACCATTAGCTCTGCTGTTTTTGGCCAAGTCTTCTACCAAAACAAAAATTTTGCAACTGCAATGACCTAACTTGGGAAACAATTTTATAACATTTTCTAGGACTACAAAACATTTGTTTTACTCTTTCTGTAAAAAAGATCAGCAGTGGGACTAGGAAGAGAGCATAATATTTTGCCTGTTGTAAAGAAAAAACTCGATAAGCTCAGTGGCTGGAAGAACATTTCAGTTCAAATAAGGGTCATCCAGGGCCCGTAAACATTGCTTTAAAACTAGTAATGGACACACCTCACCCACCATCACATCCAGCTAAAATCCTGAATTCATTCAACTGGTTTTTTAGGGCATAAATGGTGAACTTCATTTATCATATAATAAACTATACACCGGGCAGCTAGTTTTGATAAAAACATTAGGAGTGGTGTCTCACTGCAAAAACAGACATTTTAGGGCCTCCCTGGTGGCGCAAGGGGTTAAGCACAGCACTACAAAGCTATCTACAGACTCTGCAGCAAGAGTTTGATCCCCAGCTAGCCAGGGAGCAGCCCACATGGTGCAGCAGACCTCTCCTGGCTCGCCCGCTGCTCCCCTCAGCAGTGTATTTCAGTCAGTCTGCCTGTTCTGCTCTCTACTCTGTCTCTAGTGAATCCTCTAACCGCGCCCCTTCCCATCCCCACGCATCTCTGGTCTGTGCCCCAATTCTTCTATGCATAAATGAATAAATCTTAAAAAAAAAAAAAGAAAAGACATTTTAGAAGAGCCAGGAGAAGACTTCTGATGGGAAAAAAGAAAAACTTGCAGTGTCTAGGATTTTAGATAGATGAGTAGAGAGCATTCAAGTTAGGCAATGTTATTGATAAATTGAAAAAAATAAACTATCAGCTCATTGATCAGCAAAATGGTCTTCTAAAGTCTATTAAATATGTAACAGAGAAGTTACTTGAAGTAACCTGATATACTGTGTCATAGGACACATGGTGATTAAAACCATGAACTTGCAGTAAGCTAGTTTAAATCCTTCGTTACCCACTAGCTATGTGTCATCAGAAAAGAGATTCACTCTTTTTAAGTCTCACATGCCTCATCTATAAACTAGAGGCGATAGGAGTTCCCAAAAGACTTGTGAGGGTAAATGAGGTGCTTCAATGGTGTGTGGCACAGAGCAGGTGCTTATTTCCTATTAACTATTAGTTTTCACATGTAGCCTGACTGATTTTAAGCATTTGTGTTAGTTTGGAGTTGGAATTTGAGTACAAAAACACTCTCTCTGTGGCAATGACTCAAGAACAAGTAGTGTCTTTGGGAGATGATCCCAGGACACAAGTAGACAAATAGGGACGGGAAGGCAGCCAATGGTGAGGGTGTTACCACAATAAACACCATTACCCAATAAAAAGAGAAATGTGACCAGAGCTCACAGCGTCTTTGGACCTGATGAGATGGAACAAGACACATCACAGAGATAATCCCACCCAAGGGGGAAGGAAACTAGGGATTTACCCACCAGCTCCCTGTCCATCCATGGTAGAGGGCTGATCCTGTGGGCATTAACATTGGAGGGCATGGGACAGAAAAAGGCAGGTGGTTCAGAGTACATGGCCTTCAGCATTAGAGGTATTGGGGGTTACATGGGAAGGTTGTAGAGCCCTGCATTACTGATTCCAGTTCATTAAATGAGCTGAAGTTTCACCATATATTTGTTTTAATAGATCAATCCTCTAGTGACAATAACGCAAAGAAAAAAAAACTGTTTTCATTCTATGCTGATTTTAATGCAGGTACTAAGACAAAATTATAAATTATAAATTATGTAATTTATAAAAGTTTGTATGTAAGTTCTCATTAAATCAAACAGTACTGGTAATAATATATGGAGTTTAAATCTTTCTTCTGTTCAGGGGCCTCCCTGGTGGTGCAGGGATTAAAGACAGCACTATCAAGCTACTGTCAGCCACTGCTGCATGAGTTGGATCCCCAGCTGGCCAGGGAGCTAACCCAAATGGCACAGCAGACCTCTCCTGCCTCACCTGCTGCTCCCCTCAGCAGTGTATTTCAGCAGATCCGCCTGTTCTGTTCCCCACTCTGTCTCTGGTGAATCCTCTCACCCCTCACCTCTGGCCTACACCCCAGTTCTTGTATACATACATAAATCAATTTTACTTCTATTCAGAATCACTTACCTCTTCCTCAGTATCCATTGCTGAAAAATAGGGATTTATCTAATATTTCTCATAATATCAAGAAGTAGCCAAGATTTCATATAAAAGGAAAATATTCCTCTTTTTCCAAAATTCACCAAGCTTTTGACACCTACTATAGTAGGCTTTGCCAGTAATTGAAACTATTGAAGTTTTTAGGACAAATAATATTAAAAGATTTCCCCATGCCCAGACAGAGGTCCAAATAATAAAATAATAACACCTATAAGTACTATTCCTAAATTGATAAATATATCTATTCAATAATCTGATCATTTGTGTCTTCTTTTTAAGATTTATTTATTTATGCATACAAGAGCTGGGGTACAGGCCAGAGGAGTGGGGGATGAGAGGATTCACCAGAGACAAAGTGGGGAGCAGAATAGGCAGATCTACTGAAATACACTGCTGAGGGGAGTAGCAGGAAAGACAGGAGAGGTCTGCTGAACCATGTGGGTATCTCCCTGGCCAGGGATCGAACTTGTGCTGCAGTGGCTGTGGATAGCTTCATAGGTTGTGTCTTAACCCTTTGCACCACCAGGGAGGGGAAAAAAAACAAAATGCTTGCCACCATCTCATTTAGTCATTTTGCCCTTTCTCCCATCCACATCCCCATCTCTTTACCTTTGGTAACCTCGGTTAGGTTATCAGTGTCCCATGTTTCAAAGTTATTTGTTTTGTCAATTCATCCACTTTGTATCCCTATATTACTTATGTATATGAAATCATCCAATAGCTGTCATTATCTTTCCAGCTGACTTCACTTTGCATAATCCCCTGAAGTTCCATTTTGCTGCAAATGGCAAAATTTCATCTTTCCTTATGGATGAATAATATTCCATTTTGTATTTATACCACATCTTCTTTATCCATTTATCTATCAGTAAAAACCGAAATTACTTACATATCTGACCTATTGTAAATAATGCCCCAATAAACACTGTGGAGCAAAAAATTCTTTGAGCTGATGGTTTCATATTCTTCAAATAGATACCCTGAAGAGAGATTGCTGGATTGCATGGTATCCCCATTTTTAGTTTTTAAAGAAAATGTCAGTCCACTTTCCACAATGACTGTGATTTGTGTCTTTTTCATGTGAAATGGGAAAATCTGTAAATGTGGCTAACATATCTAAAATAAATGTCTTAGAGGAAAATATTGATAGATTTACCTATAAAAATTATTTCTGCCTACAAAAGTTAAAACACACACACACAAAATTCAACACCTAGGGGCCTCTCTGGTGGCTCAAGGGGTTAAGTATAGCACTGTGGAGCTATCCGCAGTCACTGCAGCAGGAGTTCGATGCCTGGCCAGGGAAGTGACACACATGGCGCAGCAGACCTCTCCTGATTCGCCCACTGCTCCCCTCAGCAGTGTATTTCAGTCTGTTCCCCACTCTATCTCTGGTGGATCCTCTCACCCCCCACACTTCTGGCCTGTATCCCAGTTCTTATATGCATAAATAAATAAATCTTAAAAAAAAAAAAACCTAAAAAAATTCAACACCTAAACAATGTAACAATGTTAAAGGATTAAAAAAAAAAAGCTGGAAGAAAGTAGTACTACATAAAGATTACAAATCAATAAGACTGCCTTAAAGATACATAAATATAAATGAATATACACACATATACATATGAATTTGTGAGGGTGTCTTGGTTCAGAGTGGTATAACAAAATACCATAGACTGGGTGGCTTATAAACAACAGTAGACTATTTCTAGCAGTTCTGGAGTCTGCAAGTCCAAGGTCAGGGCGGCAGCATCATCAAGTGCTGGCGAGTGTGCTCTCCTGGGCTGCAGATGGCCTACTTCTCATTGTATCCTCAAAAGGCAAAAAGAGGGTTAGAGAGCTCTCTGGGGTCTTTATTATATAATGCCATTCATAAAGTTTCCCTCTCCCCATGAAACAATTATCTCCCAATAAACTTACCTTCTAATACAATCTCATTGGAAGTTATAATTCCAATACATGAATTGGGGGGGGGGACCCAAATATTAAGTTCATAACTGATGGAAATTCTGATCAAAAGAAGGTAAATGACAAATTGCTTAAAATTGGTACAAAAAGACACAAAACTACAGTTGCAAGTAAATAGCTTTAATAGCTTTAAGAAGAGGGGATATTATGTATAGTATTATATCACTCAAAGTGAAAATCTACATACAGTAGATGATACTCTAGAAAAAAAGGCATAGTACCAAAATTGACTAGAGAAGAACAACACTCACAGATAAAATTTTTTTGAGGTCTGACTTTATTATTATTATTATTATTATTTTAATATTTATTTATTTATACAAGCACTGGTTACAGTCAGAAGCACAGGAGGGCGAGAGAATTCACCAGAGCCAGAGAAGGGAGCAGAGCAGGTAGAAGGACTGAAGTACACTGCTGAGGGGAGCAGTGGGTGGGCAGGAGAGGTCTGCGCACCATGTGGGATCCTCCTCCGTGGCCGGGGAGCAGCCGGGGATGGAACCAGTGCTGCGGAGGCTGCAGGCAGCTTCACAACCCAATGCTCAACCACTGCGCCACCAGGGAGGCCCTGACCTTATTATTATTGAGCATTCATTTTTTAGGGCTTAGTAACTATGACTCAAATAACTACTACACAGTCACTAAATATAAAGATGTTTCTGTTTATACATTCATCGAATTTACCACCATCAACAAAACTATTGCACCAATTAAACATCAATTAGGGTTCCATAATTTTTTTAAAGATTTATTTATTTATGCATACAAGAGCTGGGGTGTAGGCCCAAGGTGTGGGAGGGTAAGAGGATTCACCAGAGTCAGAGTGGGGAGCAGAACAGGTGGATTCACTAAAATACACTGTTGAGGGGAGCAAGGTGGGAGTCAGGAGAGATCTGCTGTGCCATGTGGGTTAGCTCCCTGGCCGGGGATCAAACTCATTCTATGGTGGCTGCCAATAGCTTCACAGTGCTATGCTTAATCCCTTGCACCACCAAGGAGGCCCAGTGTTTCATGATTTGAGGAAGTCTAACTTTAAGTTAGAGATATATTTCAGATTCGGTCTAAGAACCTGCTGGCTTTTCAAGCCAATGCTACCAAAGCTTTATGTTATAGTTCCCCTTATACAACCTGTTCAGAGCTAAGGCAAAAAGGAAATAGTCCCAACTTATTTTCAACCTTGGAGCCAAAACTGGCCCAGGATACCACAAACATATCAATAGGCATACCTCACTTGTGAAAATAGATATAAATATAAAAAATAAATGGTCAGTTTCCAAATCTAATAGTTAATCAATAGAATAAATATTATGATAGAAGAAGCTATCATAGAATGCATGACTCATTTAATATTAGAAAATCCATTAATTTACTCTGTCAACTGATTAAAAAGGAAAACCTCTATGACTTCCCAAAAATATTTAATGAAACTGAATACCTACTACTGATAAAAACTCATAGAAAACTACACAAGAATATTCCCTAACTTGTTATAGGATAGCAAGCAGAATGTTAACAGAATAACAGATGGCAATATATTAAAAGCTTTCTACTAAAATTTGGAACAAGGTAAGGGTTTTGCTATCATTGCCACAAGTCAGCATTATACTTTCAAACCTTTCAAACCTAACCCATACAATGACAGCAATTAGAATTTAGTTCCAAGAATTAGATCCGGGGCCTCCTTAGTGGCACAAGGGGTTCAGTTGCAGCACTATGAAGCTATCCACAGCCACTGCAGCACAAGTTTCATCCCTGGCCAGGGAGATGACCCACATTGCACAGCAGACCTCTCCTGTCTCTCCCACTGCTCCTCTCAGCAGTGTATTTCAGTAGATCTGTCTGTTCTGCTCCCCACTCTGTCTCTGGTGGATCCTCTCACCACCCCACTCCTCTGGCCTACACCCCAGCTCTTGTATGCATAAATAAATAAATAAATGTTAAAAAAAAAAAAAGAATTAGATCCCAAGAGACTCCACCAACAACATGGCAGAATAGAGAGTTTCTTCTAAGTGCTCTGGCTAGGACACCCAGAATTATATTGAATAGGAGTGGGTGAGTGACAGCTTGTCTTGTTCCTGATCTTAGAGGTAACATTTTCAACTCTTCATAATTAAGCATGATGTAAGTTATGGGCTTGTCATAGGCATCCTTTATTATGTTGAGGTACGTTCCTTCTATGCATAATTTATGAAAAGTTTTTAACAATAAAAAAAGAATTAGAGACAAGCAGAATTTTCATTATTTATGGTGTATATAATAACATTCCTAAAACACCTAAGAAAATAAAGTGGAAACAGATCAGAATTAATGAGAGTTCCACGAGATGGTTGGCTGTAAGGTTAATACACAAAAAATGACTTGCTTTCCTTTACCTCAGCAATAGCTAATTAAAATATATAAAGGATGAAAACCACAAAATACCTAAAAGATAATTAAATAGTGCCTATAAAGCTGTGGAGAGGGGTGCAAAAAAAGACCTGAACAAATACAGTAACATTCCATGCTCATAAGTGAAAAGAATCAGTATCAAAATATATGGAGTCCTCACAAATTGATTAAAAACAATACAATCCCAACAAATGCCATCAGGACTTTTTATAGAATTTCGCAAGCCAATTCTAAAATTCATATGTAGGGTTTCCCTGGTGGCGCAATGGGTTAAGCACCACTCTATGAAGCAATCTGCAGCCTCTGCAGCATGAGTTCGATCCCCGGCCGGCCAGGGAGAAAACCACATGGTGAGGTAGACCTCTCCTGTCTTGTCCACTGCTCCCCTCAGCAGTGTATTTCAGTCAATCTGCTTGTTCTGTTCCCCACTCTGTCTCTGGTGAATCCTCTCACCCTCCGCATCTCTGGCTTGTACCCCGTTCTTATATAAATAAATCTTTAAAAAAAAAAAAAAAGAACTGGGGAACAGACCAGAGGTGTGGGGGCGAGAGGATCCACCAGAGACAGAGTGGGGAACAGAACAGGCAGACTGACTGAAATACACTGCTGAGAGGAGCAGCAGGAGAGACAGGAGAGGTCCTCTGCACCATGTGGGTCAGCTCCCTGGCCGGGGATGGAATTTGTGCTGCAGCAGCTGCAGATAGCTTCATAGTGCTGAGATTTAACTCCTTGCTCCACCATGGAGAACCCATAGGTAGAGTAATTTCAAAGGTGGTATTTGTATAAGAATGAACAAATCAGTAGGAAAACAGAGTAAGCAAGTGTCATGCACATGAGTTTTCACATGGAATTGGATGATATGATAAAAATTATATATTAATAGGAAAAAGAAAGTCTAGTTGAACAAATAGTTCTGGAAAATATAGATACACATTTGGAAATAAATAAAGTTAGATATCTGACAACGTATCAAACTAATTCCAAATGAAATCTTGCTAGTAGAGAAAGCCTTCTCTTGATTAAAAGTAAAAAAACCACCAAAAAATGGATTGATAAATTGGTCTTATTTAAACACCATCATTTAACATGTTTGACATCCTTAAAACGTATGCTAAATGGAATTATGTATAAACTTTAAAAAGTAGAGCAAAGAGATATATTGTTTTCACATGAACAAAACATATTCTTGATTAAAAGACAACATGCATAAAATGACTAAAATCAGAAAGTAACAAAGGGAAAGCTTAAAAAAGTGAGAAGATGCTCAATAATACTAGTAATCAGGAAATTGCAAATTTAAGTGGTGAGATACATTTTTCATTCATCAGACTGACAAATTTATAACACTTGATATGCAGAACTAGCAAGGGTGAGGAGAAAGGGACTCTTATACACTGTTGCTAAGAGGAATAAACAGCAATTTGTCTTGTGTTTCAAAGCTCAATGTATATATCCTTGTCAACTCAGAACTTTCACATTTTGGTATGTCTATATTAGAGTATACCCATGTGCACAGGCACAATAAGGATGTTAACAGAAGCCTTGTCATTGGAAGCTCCCTACATCTCTCTCAGTAAGGTAAATGGATGAATAAACCCTGGTATGTTCATATAATGGAACATTATGTAATAGAACAAATAATAATAGGATGGATCTGTAGGAAAGGCTATAAAAAGATGTCCAAGAAATACCACCGAGTGAAGCAAGTTGATGATGGAATAGGATACTATGTTTTTAAAAATCATAGGAATCAAATTATATCTACCAGTCCTGTGCATGTGTGTGCATGGTGTGGTGTTGGGGGGCGGGGATGCAAATGCAAAGAATAAATTCTGGAAAGTGCACATTCCAAACCAATGATAGGACTTAATTTTGGTGAGGGACAAGAATTGCAAGAGAGTAAAGATGACCTCTTCTAGGTAATCTCTTCATTGTTTTCTAATAAAGGAGAAGATAATTTGGGTAATTAAATTTTTTAAATATTACCTTTTCAAATATTGGAATAGAAAGGTGATAGGACAATGAACTGGGAACTCTTTCTTACACATTTTCAAAAAATTTAATCACCGGGAAAAAACTAAACAAAGCCATTTTCATTCTGTAATTTTTTCACTGCTCTCTGTCTCAACTAGCAGGATGACCCAGGGCTCCTCTGGGTCAGGGTTCAGGACCGGGGGGGGTGGGGGTCCTTGTCCCTTGGCAGCCAGCAAGGAGTCCTTGCGCACCATCCCCACAACTGCTGCCTCTATGGCTGCCAGCATCACCTTGGCTACCCACAGAGACACTCCTGCCACAGCCTCTCAGGTAGAGAGAGCTGCCTCCCCATCAGGTTGCAATACTTATTAATATAAAATGAGCAGAGAAGCGAAGGCAGGAAAAATACAGAAGGCCAGGCCTTCCAAAGGAGCAGTTCCGTTTCCTCAGTATCAACACCAGTACTATGACACATCTCTGATTAATCTGGCTCTTGCAGTTTCTCTCTCTCTAGAGAAACTGGAGTAGTTTCCCAGCACCTGGGTCAAAGGGCTGTCAGATGCAGTGTCCCGTTGCACATCCCTTCCCACCCGCGCTCATGTTCTAGATCATGCTGGACACCTTGTTTCTCTCTGGCCTCAAGATAGATTCTTCTGTACAAGAGTACATCGAAAAACTGTAGTTGTTTCTCTGTCCTCCAGCCTCCCCTGCTAAATGTTGTAGAATCTCTCCATTTACTCCAACCTGGCCTCTTCTGTATACCTGTGACTGGTCACAGGAGGGTCATTGGCAAGGCCTGGTAGATCGACCACAATACCTTATCAGATTTGGTACCTGCATCTTGGTCCTTGACTTGGGATCCTCCCAGGCCTAGCAGTGCCCTTAGCCATTTTATTTGAAGCATGGAGTCGTGGCCTGAGTCTTTTCCCACTTTCTTGTTTTAATTACTCTGTTCACCATGTACATATCATGACCCCAGACTGTAAATAGCCAATTTTTGAGAGCACTACTGTTACATAATGCTGCTCTGTTAATCACCCTGTAATTGTCATACAGAAGCAGCCAAAAGGCAGAGCCAAACTACTTACTACTAGTTTTTGGTAAGTTGTTAAACTAGACTTTCCATTGGGTAGGAATATTAGTATATTGTATTTTCTTTAGAAAATACAACTGGTGGGAAGTTAAGGCAATGCTGATTTTGTTTCATAAGAAATAAAAACTGGGGCCTCCCCGGTGGCGCAGCAGTTGAGCCCTGGGCTGCGAGCAGCCTCTGCAGCGCCGGTTCATTCCCCAGCAGCCGGTGAGGGTCCCACAAAAAAAAAAAAAAAAAAAAAGAAATAAAAACTGTGTAGAATGAGTCCAACCATTCCTTATGGCTCATACTTTCTCAGTTTTCTCTGAAGCAACTTGATATTCTGGATTCCTAACATCTCTCCAAAATAACTAGTTTTTCTTCAGAGAGATGGAGGTATTTTCACTCAGCAAGGAAAATATTTTCCTTTTGTTTTTCTTTCTGAGGGGAAAATATTTTCATATTCACCCTCATTAATTTTTACAGTTGATGAAGTATTTTCATTATTTTAGCCAAAAAGAGCCTGGACTAAATAAAGCATAAAACCAAAGGCATTTGAAGTAGCTTCCTGGCCAGGAAGATATTACAACCATCTCAGGAAAGTTTCTGGCTTCAGGAAAAACAAATGAAATTTTGGCTAACCAGAAAGGGCACCTCACAGAATCCAGAAAGTCCTTTCTTCTCTTTTCTCTGAAAGCTTGGAAGTGAAGTCACAGTGTATTTATTGAATACACTCTTCTTGTTTCTTGTAACCATAGAGTCTGGTTTGAGTTGAGTGTTTCTAATGTCAGACTATTGCTGAGCCAATATTTATCATTTTAGAAATTTCCATGAGTCATAAAATAAACCAGCAACCAACCAGCTGTACCTTCTATGGGGTTGTTTCAAATAAAAGGAAAAATGCTGAATCTAGAATCCCCCACTTGGCACTTAGACCACAGACATGCTTTCTACAGCATGCAGGATCCTTCTCCGATATTTCAAGGTCATTCAAAGTGAATTGCCTGCTGCCTGAATTGTCCTGTCCCAGAATCTGTATCCTTTTCCAGAGATCAGGCCTAGGTTGTGAGAGAAAGGAAGCTGGAGAGGTTTGGAGGAAGTGACTCACTTGACTCAAGGGGGGTAGGGAAAGTTTCCACAGGAGCAGAGAAAATAAACTAGCAGGTATTCCTCCCACCCCTGGTATGGAATTTTTTGCAAGGGGACTACCCATTAGTTGTTAGGCTTAAATATATTGCCACCCCTTCCCTCTCTCCCCCCTCCCCGCCATCCAAAAGAGCAGGACTGCTGGTCAGATGGGATATGTTTGCCTCTCATTTACATGTGTGCAACATTAATGCTGTTTATGCCCTTTATGCTAATCATTCCCTTTCCCCAGATGTGAACAGCTGAGAGTACCCTATTAGTCCACAACCTACATTATCCCAACTTACTAATTTTGCTCTAAAAACAGTCTTGTGTCAAGTCCAGGGCCCAGAGTTTATAAATCAAAATTCAGGGTCCTGCCTTAGTATTTCTAGAATAGGGTACTCCATAAATTGCAATTGTTGTGCTAGATGTTCAATATATCTTGTATATAATGCAGGTGTCACATGTTAGTGCTAAAGGAGTTAACCTCATCACCTTCAGTTTGTAGGTAAGAAAGAGGTGCACTTTGGAGATCATACAACCAGTCAAGACTAGAACTTATGACAATGGCTTACATACTCCTTGGGAGACTGGTGACAGAAATATTAGAAAGTGATAAAAAGTAAAACAATGAAACTAAAAGGCAGTTGAATTTCACATCACAACCACTGTGGTTTGGCCATCTATGTGGTGGGGCTGTTCTTGAACATAGTTTGAGTTTTCTCATCAGGAAGGTATCATCTGTTTGGCTGAACCATTTCTTTTCTCTTTCTTTTTTTAAAGATTTATTTATTCATACAAGAACTCAAGAACTGGAGTACAGGCCAGAGGTGTGGGGGTGGTGATGAGAGGATTCACCAGAGACAGAGTGGGGAAAAGAACAGGCAGATGGACTGAGATACACTGCTGAGGGGAGCAGTGGGGAGACAGGAGAGGTCTACTGTGCCATGTGGGTAGCTCCCTGGCCAGGGATCAAACTCGTGCTGCAGTGGCTGCGAACAGCTTCATAGGGTGCACCACCCCCTGCACCACCAGGGAGGCCCAAGAACCAGAAGAAGAGAAACTAGGAGGCAAGCTCGATTAGCTGCCCCAAAACAAAGAATGACCTCCATATCTACCTAGATTTATTGTTTCATGGAGTCTGCTTTTCAGTAGGAACATTTGCTTTTCTTCGAAACATCAATTTCTGAGTGAGTCCTCTAACCAGCTCTTCCTTAAACTTTCAACCTAAGTGAGAAATCATGTTGATAATCATGTTCCTTCCTCTCTCACTGCCTCACTCATGAAGCTCCGGTAACAGCTCCCTGCTATGATCTGCCCCACCTGTAGGCTCCCGAGAATTCCCAAGGGAACCTGGCCGGGTTTATCTTGGTGTCGTGTCGGTCTGTTTTCACTCTTGATCTCTTTGTGGCAGGGCCCATGACTTATTCATCCTTGTATTTCTGTTAGCTAACATGGCCACAGCTGGCACACAGTGAACATCTGTCAAATCTCACTGAAAATATTCCAAAATGGCACCCCATTGTGAAATAAACAAGATGCTTGTTTTGCTTCCAAACACAAACTTTTATTTTTAAACTCTTACCTCCTCTTTTTTTTAAATGAGAAATTCAGGTGATAATATTACATGATGGGATGATGCAAACGTCCTTTTAAAAGGCCTGGCTGTGCAGACTGCTATCTAGTTAGGGCAAACCATAAGAAATTTCAGTTTTTATAGGTCAAATATAGTTGAATAGTGCCCATTAACTCTGTGCAGCCGAATATATCTGAAAATAATGTAACTATAAATACATCGCTTTATACTGGGGCTCTAATTCAGTTTTTTCATTGATCCACCCTGATAACTTAACCACTCTTGGCTGGGTCCACCCAGCCTGGCTTACTAGGCTCCAGCTGCACTTTCTTCTGCTCTTCAAAGATACCAAGTTCATTCCTTCAGTCTGGGATGCTCCCCAATTCTATCCAGACACTAAGACCTTCTTGGCATTTAAGATTCAGCTTAAATTCTACCTTTGGAGAAGACTTGTCTCAGGCCCCATTTAAATGTGCCCTTTTTGCTCCCCAGTTACCCTTTTTACTCTTGGCTTATTGTCAATAAAGCATCACTACCCAGTGTTTTTTTGTTTGTTTCTCTGCCTTTGGTGGATGAGAATTTATGCTTCAGGACAGTAGGAACCTTGTCTTACTTATCCTCTGAACAGTGGGTATGTTGTAAGCACGAAGTAATTGATAAAATAATGAATTCAGTAATTTTTAAAATGCATCAAAATTTAATTTGCAGTTATTTCTTTAAATATTTTCTCTCCTTGGTTTATTAATTTCACTACCCTAGGATTCCTTTACATTGATACGGGCGATTTTCCATCTATCCTCCACACTCTTCAATTTTTCTTTCATTGTTTGCATCATTTTATCCTTTGATATCTTCTGAGATAGCTAATTCCTTGAGCCCATCTTCTGACTCATATGCTCATTTTTTAGATACATCCACTTTTTCAGCCTATGCACTGAATCTTTTAGTTCAAGGGTAATATTTCATATTCCTAATATTTCATTTTTCCACAACTATTTGTTCTTGCTTCTAGTTTCCCAATATCTTTCCATGCCTCTGTGAGAATATTTGCTACGCTCATTTTATTTTTTTGTCCTGCTTCTTCTACTTGAGTTTGCTTAGATCGCTGTCTCTCTCAATATACTTGGATTCTTCCTGTTTCATTATCTTTACCTAAGTTCTTAGGCTTTTCATCTACCTGGGCTTATACCTGGCACTGAGGGTGAGGGAGGGGGCTGTTATTCCTGGAGTCTGGGGGGAAACTGGTTGGGAACCTCTGATATTGCAATCTGGGCTTAAGTTCCCACATTTCAACTTGGAGGCCCTGTCCTTTCTAGAGGACTTCCCAGTGCCCCTCTGCTTCAGGATATAACTATTTGTGTCTCAGGAACAGGGGAGGTAAGAGTGGAATGAGGGAAAGTTCTGGGCTTGAGCAGCTCACTTGACTGATTAGCTCCAACAGAGCTCCAGTGTTGCCTTGACATTACCTGGCTGCCTAATGAGTGTGCATTTTGCTGGTTCTGAGGCTTTCCTGGCCTAGGTAGGTTGCAGAATTCTGCAAAGAATGATGAGTTGGGGGTAGAGAAAAATGGGTCCCAACCATAGCTTACACTAGCAACCTGTTAGTTCCTTTTTTTTCCATCTGCCATCTTCCTTCTGACCTTCCTTCTTCCTTCTTAGTTTTCCTAAAATTATACCTTTTGAGCTTTAAAAGAAGCCCTCTGATTTTCCTATTAGAATTTGCTGCAAAATTCCTATTTATTTCAATCCTACCCTTCATGATGTTACAACATGTGATCCCACTCAACTCTTGGGCAGCTTTACATTTTAAAGAGTTTGAAATCATTTTGTCTATCTTCAAATAGTTGATTCCTTTATTTGCCCCTTCCTAAATCTTTTGTGGTTCCTATTTCTTTCTCCAAAAGTTTAACAACTAGATCGTAACTGTACAGTGTATTGTACTTTGGAAAAATGGGAAAATGACATGGATAGGGCCCCAAGACACACTGTTGAATGAGTGACTAAAAACAAGCACAGTCCTATATACATTGTCAAAATAATTTGTAATTTTTCAAATGCTCTGTATTGTAATAGTCTGAAGGGTTTCCTGCTAAACTGATAACCAATGTGATGTCACCTCTGATCTTGGCATATAGATTGTGGGGGGAGGTAGGAGCTGTGGATTGTCTCTCATCTTTTCCATGAGTTTCCTTTTTAGAACATTTTCCAAAGCCTTTCCTGAAACATCTAGTTTATAGATAGGCTTCAGGGAAGTCCTTGAGCTCCCTGAAAATGTAGGTGAAGCTTTCTGAATAGAAGCCAACATCTGCTTTTCTAGAGAGGGTCAACACGTTTCATTAGAACCTTAAAGGAAATATAGGATCCAGGAGGGGTGAATAACCATCGTACCAATTTCTTCTCCATCTTCTTTTAACTCAAAAACAGTTACCTGAAAAACATGTAAGATATTTGGTCACTTTTTAACGCTATAAAATAGCAAGCTGTCTATGACTTCTACTCTACCACAAGGACTAACAGAGATATCAATAGTGTTAAGATGTGGTATGCGTCATTCCATGAAGGTACTTAAATATATATTTAGCTCTTTCCTAAAATAGATGCCTGAGCCCTTGGGGCTGCATGATATATTAAGACAAGCCTATGGTAAAGGAATGTATTTGGCCTCTTCCATTTACTTCATTTTGTATAAACTCCTCTGTGGTATTAAGAAAGGAACAAAAGACATCTTGGTTCTTGTGTTCAGCAACACCCATGAATGATGTATCATGTGCGTGGTGGTAAAGATCATGAGCTTATTCATCTGTAGAATGAAACCTAGTAATAATATCTACCTATAGTCAGTCATTACTATTGATAGTTATCTCCCAATATCCATTTCCCCTTGTTCCTTGGTAAAGGAACCCCAATTTCTTAGCTTAGACCACTACTGGTCAGAGAACAAACCACATTTCCCAGACCCCATATTTCAGGCAGCCCCAAGGGCTCATTCTCATCAGTGAGATAAGGTAGAAGCTCTGTCTGTACTCTTGGAAGTTTCTTTTAAAGAGAAAGGAGTGAACATTTGACTTCCAGTTCCAGATGTATGAAGCTTGGAAGTTGCCATTTTGTCCAAACAAGCAGCATAAAGCTGGACAGACAACTCTTCTTGGATCCATAAGAGATGAAAGGACACAGCAAACAGCTGTCCCCAAAACTGGAGACAGATAGGTGAATATGGGGAGTTGCAACTTGCCAGAGCAGAGACCTATGAGCAGAAACTGTCATGGGAACCAGTGTCAGATTAGGAAAATCTGAATTGTAATAATAAATTGTGGGCAACTCTGAGAATAAAAAACCCCAGGTGACCCAGTCATTGGGGAACCTCCAGGCTTCTGGTTTATCTCCTGAAATTCTTACCAGGTTATCACAGTAAATATGGGAGGAAAAAAATGTCTACTTCCAGTGCAGGTGGGGGAGGAAGGAAGGAATCATTTTGACACACACCACAGTATTCTGTTCTTAACCAGGCCAGCCCTCAGGGGGAAACTAGTTAACTGGAGCCTAACCTGCTGGGATATTATCAGAGCCTAACTGACCTGGAGATGGAAAATACCCAATGCCAGCCCACTCTATCCCACCTCAGAGGAGGAAAAAAAAAACCTGAGAAACTCTTGTATAGTTCATAGTATAGAGATAAAGGCTCAGGAAAAGACAGATGAAATCATAAGACAATGGAACACTTCCCTCCCTTGACACCTCACAATCCTATTACAAAGACCTCTTTACCACATAGAACATCATGCAGCGCTGTCAAGGAAAATATAAGGTATAACAAAAGGCAAAAAGTCCTTAGAAATAAAGGTTGCCTTAGATGGGCGTATCAGTAGACTGGACATGACTGAGGAAACAATCTCTGAGCTAAAGGATGTTAATCTTCAAAACTAAAGAGCGCACACTGGGCTTCCCTGGTGGCATGGGGGGTTGGGACACAACCTATGAAGCAATCCGCAGCCACTGCAGCATGAGTTCGATCCACTGCCAGGGAGCTGCCCACATGGCGCAGCAGACCTCTCCTGACTCACCCCCACTGCTCCCCTCAGCAGTGTGTTCAGGTCGATCTGCCTGTTCTCTTTCCCACTCTGTCTCTGGTGAGTCCTGTCACCAACCCCCCACCCCCATGCCTCTGGCCTGTACCCCAGTTCTTGTGTGCATAAATAGATCTTTAAAGGAAAAACAAAAAAAACTAAACTAAAAAAGCACAAAGAACAAAGTCTGGAAAAAGAAAATCTCAGAAAATTTAAGGAATGTTTGACAACTACAGAAGGTATAACATATACATCATAGGAATACCAGAAAAAAAGAGAAAGGAACAATATTTAAAGTAATGGTGACTCAGAAATTCTGCAAATCATAGATCTGGAAAGCTCAGACAACATCAAGCAGATTGAATGACACCCCTGACCCTCCCCCCCCAAAAAAAGACAAACTATAAAAAACTAAGGAAAAAAAAATAACTACCTACAGAGGAACAAAGATAAGAATTTCACCTGATTTTTCCTTAGAAACCATGAAAACAAGAAGAGAGTGGAGGGAAATATTTGAAGTGCTGAGAAAACCCCCCACCAACCTTGAATTCTGTGCTCTGCAAAATAGTCTTTCAAAAGTGAAGGGTAAATAAAGAAAACAAAAATTGGAAGAATTTGTTGGGCCTCCCAGTGGCGCAAGGGGTTAAGCACCGCACACTATGAAGCAATCCACAGCCTCTGCAGCACGAGTTCGATCCCTAGCTGGCCAGAGAGAAACCCACATGGCAAGGCAGACCTCTCCTGTCTTGCCCGCTGCTCCCCTCAGCAGTGTATTTCAGTTAATCTGCCTGTTCTGTTCCCCACTCTGTCTCTGGTGGATCCTCTCACCCCCCTCCCCTGCATCTCTGGTCTGTACCCCAGTTCTTGTATGCATAAATCAATCAATCTTTGGGCAAAAAAGAAAGTTCTTTATAAAAAAAGGAAAATCATACAGGTCAGTGTATAGGGTTCCTGCACCCAAGTGTAATGTATGTAGATGCATCCTCACACCTGCAGATACTAGAGAATTTGACTCAATTCTGATACTGTCTTCCCGCATATGGCATCAGATTGCATAGCTTAGGGGCTCACTTTCCCAAGATCATCCTCCATTTCAGATGCCAGTTGCAAGTCCTGGGACAAAAGTGGCAGCATGTCTCAGGGCCCCTTATATTACCACTCAGGAAATTCCACGGTTAGAGGAAACTCGGACAAAAAAAATGTTCCCATTGCTCCAATGGTTCAGAAAATTCCAAGGGTTTTGGAAACTGTGAATAGGACCATGATTATGGCCGTTAGAAAGCACAAGAGTTCTGGAATGAGAAATCTAGTCCTGAAAGAAACTGGAAAGATGTGGGCAATGCGGCAGAAAAGGCAGGCTGAGGACAGAGGCAGAAGGGCCAAGCTGACTGGCTGACAATACCGAGGAAGTCATATAAAGAAGGAAAGTGACAGGATCAGATTCTAATGTTTGGACATAACTGGTAGTAGAGCTGAGGATGAAAAGCAGCAGAGAGGCTGGAGCAGGTCCACTTGTGTTCCTTAAATGAGCATGATTCAATTTTGGACTATAAAGGAAGTCTTTGAGGACTTAAAAAGTTGGAGGGGGGCACTGAGCTCCAGGCAGGCAGAAACAAAGACTTCCAGCTGCAGTGGGATACTACAGGTAGGTTCTTTAAAGGGTTGTGTTCAGCCAGATGCATTAGTATCACCTGGGAATTGTTAGAAATGCAAATTCTCAGGTCTTACCCCAGATAAACTCAGCCTGAAAGTCTGAGAGCAGGGCACACAAATCTGAATTGAGAACAAGTTCTCTTTAAGTTGATAACCACTATTCTAGCCTGCTAAAAATGCTGTAGCAGGTGGTAAAGGCTTATAGTAGCCTTTTTTGCTGTTTTTCTTAACGACAAAATGAAAAAAAAAAAACAGGATAAGAGTAAAAAATGAATTTTCATGTTGAGTGGGTAGAACAAAAGCCTAGCTAAAAACCTAGATTTTATAGGGTGCCTAAAGAAAACAAGGAACACACTGACCATCTAGCCCCAAAGCCTCACATTGGGGTATTTAAATAGTTTTGGTAGAGGCAGTGATATTCTCAAAAGACTAAATTAAGTAAAACTTGAAATAAAGCTGAGTAATTATCCAGTTGTAAATTCTTTCTGTACCCTTTATTCCCCACAAAAATATCCCCAGGATAAACGTTGGGATTCCTTCTGGCCCTCTGAAAACTGTGTTTATGATGCAACCGCCCATTAAAAAGCACACAATCCCAAATTAAAACCCTCCCAAACGGAGCAGCGGGGCTGGCGCCATCATCCCAAACGACTCGGCCGTTTCCCAGCCACACCCCTGCGGACAGCATGCAGGGCCTCCTTCCCCGGGCTGTTCCCAAAGATAAATAAATCACTCCTTGTTATTTCCAGACCTGAAATTAGCGGTGACTCACAGAGCACTCTGGACAGCCACAGCCTCCTTGGAAAGGAGGGAAAATGTGCAGAATTTTCCTTTCACGAGATGGCCCGACCGGTTTGGCTGGGCCAATCAGGGGAGGATGGCGGGAATCGCACCAAAGTAGGTAAAAAATGCAGGCTATGTCCCCTGCGCGGCGGCCGTCGCGTCGGCTCCCGCGGGTCCTCCCTCCCGCAGGTCCACCCGCCCGGCTGCCCCTCTGTGGCTCCGCCCACCTCCTCTCTCCCTCCCCCCTCCCTGGTCCCGCCTCCCTGGTCCCGGCGCACACCTGGCCAGGTGGCTACTTCCTAGTAAGGGCAACGAAGGCGAAGTGGGCGTGGCGACACGTGGCCCCGCCCCTCTGGGGGTCTGGCAGCATCTCCGGCCCGCCCCTCGCCGCAGGTGCGGGCTCAGGCCCCGCCTCCTCGCCCCTAGCTGTGGAGGAAGGGCCCACCCCGAGCCGTGGGGACGCGAACTGGTGAGGGGGCCACCCCGTGTGCCAGTCTCCTCAGGTGAAGAAGCCCCTCACCCCGCCCTTGCTTCCCCGGAGCCCGAAGGGCCGCCCGGCCGGGGCGTTGCCAGGCCGGCCGGTTGCGCAGCAACGGCGGGCAGCGCGTGACGTACGCAATCGCGTTGCGCCCGCGGCGCGCGCCCGCGTGCCCGTCTGGGTAGGCTCGCGCCTTGCGTCGCCTCCTCGCCAGGTCGCTCGCTGCAGTGAGGACGCTCCGCAGACTCGGCGCCGACCGGCTCCCGCTCCCGCGTCCCTGCGACCGCCGCGGCGAAGATGGTGAGTGGGAAGACGCCTGAGGCCCGGGCCGCCGCTTCCGGGGCTCTGGGGCCCGCGGGGGTCGGGGCTGAGGAGCGAGCGCGGCGCCTCGGCCGGGGGACCGACCCGGACCCTGCCGCAGTCTCCCGGCGGGGCAGAGTCTGCGGGCTCCCGCCGTCCGCGGACTCCCCGGGCGCCCTGGGCGGCTCCCCCGCCGCTTGTCGCTGGCAGCTTTTATGAAGCCGCCGCCCTGGAGCCTCGCCTTTGTGGTTGCTCCAGGCCGGGCCTCGTGCGGCCAGCCGGGCTCGAGCACCCTGCGCCTCGGTGCAGGGGGTCCAGGGGCGCGCCTGCCCGGCGTGGGGGGTGTCGGAGCCCCTAGAGTCCCTGGCGGGCTTGTTGGCGCTGGTTTACCCGGGGCCGGGCGCTCAGGCGGTTTGTGACTCGTGCGAGTTTCGGCGGGCGAAGTCTGTCCACCTTCATGCGGGAAATAAGGCCTTAATTGAACGGCCAGAGAGGGCGGAATGGGCGCTGCGAGCATGACCCTGGCATGATTAAGAACAGGATGGCCTTGCAGCCGCTTTGTTTGTCATGTCTGGCAGTCAGCTTCCAGCAGCACTCTGGTCGAGCTTGTCAAGCTTGGCACTGTGCCTTTTAACCCTCCCCCTGCCCGGTCACCCCATGTATGGTTAGACATTTTCTTTTACCTGTAAATTAACTCTTAACGGAGAACTTAAGCGCTCAAGATGTGGGCATAATGATGGGATGCTAATAAAAACAAACGAAAAAGCCTTTTAAAGTCCGTGAAATTTTCCAAGTCAGTAAAAAGTAAACACTCAGTATATATTAGGCGAGGGACACTTTGCTTAATCTACATTTTTTTCCCCCTCTACACTAACGCTCTAGTTTGCTAAGAAACAGTATTCTTAACCCGAAGGCCAAGTAGAACATTTTGTCGTTTTCTTTAATCTGCACACGCTATTACCATTTTTGGTCAATGATTTGCAGGCAAAGACTTAGCAGGCTTTGCTGGAAATATTACACTGTTGTTGCATCGGTCTGCCTAGAAGCAGTTGGTACCAGCTTATCTGCATACAAAATGTTTTCACTGAATAACAATTATGGTTTTCTTATGGTTTTGCAACTTTCGTGATTATCAGACAGGCTCATTAGTTGAAGGAAAGAGGTTAATTAGTGATTTCTTGATGACGGAGGATATGTAGTAGGAATTTAATGTTCAGTTTTTGGTTTAATTTTGTAAGCTACAAAAAGGATCAACATCTTCAGATGTTTTATAATCTTTGATTATAAATGTATACAATACCTTAGACTCAAAACTAAGGGTTTTGAGTTCGCATACGTTTAAGTGCTTTGAAGTGGGCTGGAGCCTGTTAAAGTTTTTCTGATTTGACCTTGTATTTTTTTTTGAGTTGTCATAAAACCACCTTTCAGTTTGAAAATAGGGCCAAACATTTTAACTTTAGTTAAGTGCTTAAGTTAAATGTTTAGTTAGATTTTAGATTCTATACATTAAAATTAAACAGTCTTTTATTTACTGGTTCTTCGGAGAAAAAGAAGTAAAGATCAAGATGGGCAGATTCCAAAAACATTTCAAAATTGCAGGGTTTAGAGAGGTCAAGATGACCTTACAAGCTGCTGTTGTTTGGATGCTTGCAAAGAAAGTTCAGAATATAGACTGACTGTTTTTTAAAGGTTACTCTTGTATGTAACCTGAGTACAGAGCATGGCCATTCAGTTTAGCTAAAGAAAATTTTGAAGATGGAGAGTTCCTTTATTATTCCAGATTCTAGCACATTACCTCTGTATTTGAAACTGTTTACATCTGTTGGTTAGATGCTTGGTTCCAAGTTTCTAAGTTTTCATGTGTTTTTTTTTTAAGGTGTTTTTTTTTTTTTTTAAATTAAATTTTAACAGTGGTTGGGTTTGTTCTACATTAGCAAAATCATTTCCTGGTACTCACCAGTGTTCTAAAAGCACCTGGAGCTAGGCAATTTGGAACTAATTCAGAAGCTCATCCTGGGTTCTTTTAAGATGAAATTTCATATTTTCAAAGTCTCACTTTACAGTGCCTCCAGTACTCCTCCCAAAACACCACCAAAAAGTCTACCCACCACAGGAGACACAT
Source organism: Talpa occidentalis (assembly GCF_014898055.3). NCBI lineage: Eukaryota > Metazoa > Chordata > Mammalia > Eulipotyphla > Talpidae > Talpa > Talpa occidentalis. The sequence goes on along the minus strand of NW_023600993.1, from coordinate 72,233,958 downwards.
CTATATATGCTAAATAAAACATTGGAGTATATGTACTGAATATGCAAACTCCCTTATACAAAGATTATTTACCAGCCCACCATCAAGTTTCTACTGCTCAGTAGTTCTTTCTGCTGGGTATGAATGGAGACATCACATAGATTTGCCCTTCTTGTCTTGTAACCAACATTATCTGCATTTGCAGCATAGTCGTATGGCTTTCTGAGGGTAATCTTTCCCTTGAAGCAGTAGGGGTCTATATAATCTAATCCTTAACCTTACCCTAATCAGAACCGTGCTCTAATGAATTATAAACATTTTACCACTTGATGATTAGCAAATACCCTTAAAACAACCTAGTGGTGGGCCTCACTTGTGGCGCAGCAGTTGAGTGCTGGGCTGCGAAGCTGCCCACAGCATCTGCAGCGCCGGTTCTATCCCTGGCTGCTGGCGAGGGTCCCACATGGCGTGTAGACCTCTCCTGCCGAGCCCACTGCTCCCCTCAGCAGTGTCCTCCGTTGTCTGTCTGCCTGTTCTGCTCCCCGCTCTGGCTCTGGTTAATTCTTTCACCCTCCCGCGCTTCCGACTGTACCCAGTACTTGTATAAATAAATAAATAAATCATAAAAAAAATATAGTGGAATAGGTTGAATATGTATGGATGTACCTTTCATTTCATTTAACAAATGAAAACAGAAAGGATTGATTTGTGAACTTTTCTGACTCTACATCGTTTTTAAATAATGTAAAAACTAATTCAGAAGCATTTTAAGCAGGGAAGTACACAGAATAACTTTGTAAAAGTACAAAGATCCCTTTGTACAAATAAGAGAGGGTATACTTTTTGCCATATTTCAGGTTTTTATGTTATCATCACAGCTAAATAGGCATTTTTCCTCTTTATCCCATTCTCTTCCTTCCCCAGAGATTAGCTACTCCATGTCAAAGATGTAATATACTGGCCAGTTAAGGAGATGATTTTTTTTCGGGCAGTTGCAATTGGGAGAACATTAATTAATAATGCATAGCTAAAAACAAACAAAAATGGTCAGAGATCTGGGCAGATAAACCATGGGAGCCTTGAGGAAGCATGGGGTGGGTTTTATCTGGAAATAAGCAAAGATCGGATCCTTTTATTACTTGTTTCTCAGAGCAAAATATGGGGTGGATTTCTTTTTTTCTTTTTTTAAGCTTTATTTACTTATGCATACAAGAACTGGAGTACAGGCCAGAGCTGTAGGGAATGAGAGGATTCACTAGGGACAGAGTGGAGAGCAGAACAGGTGGATCTACTGAGATACGCTGCTGAGGGGAGCAGCAGGTGAGACAGGAGAAAGATCTGCTGTGCCATGTGGGTTAGCTCCCTGGCCAGGGATTGAACTCATGCCATGCCACCATGGCTGGCCATAGCTTGCTAGCCATGAGACTTTAATCCCTGCACCACCAGGAAGGCCCCTGGGGTGGAGTTCTTAACCATCACCGCTTTCCAGAAGCACTGAGTTCAGATATAGTTCAAGATAGTCATAGTCACTTGATATTATTTCATTCTCATTGCTATTACCATGCTTTTTTTTTTTTTAAAGAGATATTTAGCTTTATACAAGAGTTGGGGTACAGGCCAGAGGCACGGGAGGGTGAGAGGATCCACCAGATACAGAGCGGGGAGCAGAACAGGCAGACTGACTGAAAGACACTGCTGAGGGGAGCAGCAGGCGAGACAGGAGAGGTCTGCAGCACCATGTGGGATCCTCGCTGGCCGGCCAGGATCGAACCCACACTGCAGAGGCTGCGCACAGCTTCACAGCGCCGCGTTCAACTTGCTGTACCACTGGGGAGGCCTGGTATTACCATACTTCTCACTACATGTTTGCATCTGTGGTATATATTGCCTGTTTTTAAATAAATTTTATATAATTGCTGTGCTTCATTTATTTTTTTGCAACTCTTAAATTATTAAACATGATGAGCTTTTTGTGGTCAGGTCATTGATTTTTTGGTTTTAGTTGTTTCTCTGGTTCTTTATTTTAACTGGTCAGTAATTTCCATTTATGACTATATTAGTTTATCCATTTCCCTCTTTTTGATGAACTATGTTGCCCTTTTATTTTTTTTCTATTTAAACTATTTTTGCAATGGATAGCTTCCATGTTACTTATTACTACTTACGATTTCTCTAGCCCTACTAAGTGGCTCCAGGTATACATTTAAAAGTGGAAGCCCTGGGTTAGAGGGCATGTAAATGTTTTCATTACCAGTGCTGGTTGTAGTTTGCATCTCATCAAATACATTTATGAACAGTTTCCCGTTTTTTTTTCTTTTTTCTTTTTTAAGATTTATTTATTTATTTATACAAGCACTGGGTATAGTCAGAAGTGCGAGAGGGTGAGAGAATTCACCAGAGCCAGAGCGGGGAACAGAACAGGCAGACTGATGAAATGCTGAGGGGAGCAGTGGGCATGGCAGGAGAGGTCTGTGCGCCATGTGGGACCCTCTCTGTTGCCAGGGGATCAAACCATAGCTGCAGAGGCTGCTGGAAGCTTTGTATCCCAGCTCTCCATGCTGCGCCACCAGGGGAGGCCCCATTTCTTTTTTAAGATTTATTTATTTTTGCATACAAGAACTAGGATACAAGCCAGAGGTGTGGGGCGGGGGATTAAGAGGATTTACCAGAACAGAGTGGGGAACAGAACAGGCAGACTGACTGAACAGGCAGAGTGGGGAACAGAACAGGCTGAGGGGAGCAGTGGGCGAGACAGGAGAGGTCTGCTGCACCATGTGGGTAGCTCCCTGGCTGGGGATCAAACTCGAACTCCTGCTGCCGTAGCTGCTGATAGCTTCATAGTGCTGCCACTTAACCGCTTTCGCCACTAGGGAGGCCCACCAGTTTTTTGTTTCTTTCACTACTTAATATTACTAGACTTAACCTTTTTCAGTATCTTGGATGTGAAATAGTTTTTTAATGTTTTAATTTGCATTTCTCTGATTAGTAGTGAATTGATTATTCGTGTATTTATTGCAGCTTATGTTTTTACATGCATGTACATCTGGTGGACCTGACATTGTGCAAATGCTCATCATGTCTCCATTTAAGCTTTTTTTTTTGTGGAGTCGTGAAGTAAATTCAGTGTTAAAAGAAAATCAACAAGACCATGATTGTCAATGCCAAAACTTTGTACTGAGTACTAATATCCCTCTTTTCTGGCACCTATATTTCATTCCTTGCCTCTCAAGCTGCTACGTGACAGAAGTTCAGTTCTTTCTTAATTTTAGCCACCTGCCATTGTCAGGCCCTGGTAGTGGTAAAACACAGAGTGATCCCGGATAGTGTTCCGTCTTTGCGAAGGGCCATGGAAATTAACATCTGCTTTATACTTCTCTCTTTCTTTTTCCTAAGCAATTCATCTGGCTAAATGTTCAAAACAAGCTGGGGATATATGAGGACTCTCTATACTTAAGTTGCTGTGAAGCTAAAATGAAGTCTCTAAAATGAAGTCTATTTTTTTTTTTTCCCAAATACAGGCAAGCCTGAAGAGCCTGCACAGGCAGCCTGACAGTCTTTTTTTTTTTTTCTAAATATTTATTTATACAAGCACTGGGTACAGTCAGATGCGCAGGAGGGTGAGAGGATTCACCAGAGCCAGAGCAGGGAGCAGAGCAGGCAGAAGGACCAAAGTACACTGCTGAGGGGAGCAGCGGGCGGCAGGAGAGGTCTGCGCGCCATGTGGGACCCTCCTCCGGTGGCCGGGCCGGGGATCAAACCGCGCTGCAGAGGCTGCAGGCAGCTTCACAGCCCAGCGGCTCAACCGCTGTGCCACTGGGGAGGCCCTGAAGTCTATTTTTTGAAAAAAGGAAAAGAAATAAACAAAGCCAAAGAAATAAGTATGACAGTTTGTCATGAATACAGTTGGTTTAAATCAAAATGGTGTCTTTTTATGTATCTTGAGTTACTTTCTCTTATAATATTCCTCTCTAGATTGTCGATGAAAGCGTTAGACTCAAAGATATATATATATAATACTTCAGAAATATTTTAATCATAGCTTTTCTTTTGCCCCAGCCTCCTTGCTTTGATGTTGAAAGTGATAGGTTTTCACTGGAAATTATTGTGCTTCCAAAAGCCATCTCATTGATATTTTGCTCAAAATTTTACATTGGGAATAAGAAGTATAGAAACAAAAACAATGAATTGGTTCATCTCAGTAAAACCTTCATCATGGTCTGTGCAGGGATTGTTAGGGGGAAAAGGATGTCCTAGGCTGCTCTGTAAGAGGATCACTAAAGAGTTAGGTAGTTTTTAAGTCTAGAATGATTTTCTATTTTGCATTGTCTGGTAGCTGATATTATAGTACTTATGTGCTTTCCCTATTCTATGATTTACTTCGGTACATTAAAATTGAAGAGTCAACTTTTATGCAGATCTTAAAAAGCAGTTGACTTAAGTAAAAAGACAAAATAGTTAAAATTCAAATCTTAATCTGCATGGAGTTGCAAAGAAGCTGAGGCTTTGACCTTTTTTTAGCATGAGAAAGGAATGTTAAAGAATGTCTTGTTCTCTTACAACATGGCATAGAATGACCCTTGAAAGAGGCAACTTAAGTTATAAAATAATAGGGAATCTACATTTAAAACTAATAATTTTGTTTATGCTTTAGGGTCAGATCAAACCTCTCTATTCCATTCAGCATTTTTGCATTGTAGTGTAAGTTATTACTCCTTTTTGCCTTGTCACAGAAAAGAAAGATGTATTTTCCTACTTACATTCCTATCTTGGTTTGCTTTCAGAAAGTTGCCAACTAGTAAATGTGATCAGAGTTTGTTTCAAAATTGTTTCACGTGGCACATTGTTGTTGGTACTATTTCCATGTAGTAGTAGAGTTCAGACTAAAACACAGGTTGGCAAATACAAGTGCGATTCCTTCCACATGCTTGGAGGTGATCTTTTGAGTCAGTTGTTGAAATTCTGAGAATGATTTGACCTTCTCAAATCATTGAATTCTGCTTTAAGGATGTCGTAAGTAATTTTTAGATCATTGCTGTTGATTAGTATAAAATAAGAATTATTTATATACTTATAAATTTTTTGTCATCCCATTAAAAAAGCAACAAAGGGCCTTCCTGGTGGCTTAAGGGGTTAAGACTCAGCACTATGAAGCTATCTGCAACCACTGCAGAACTCTGCAGCAGGAGTTGGACACCCGTCCAGGAGCCCGCCCACATGGTGCCGCAGATCTCCTCTCTGTCTCACCTGCTGCTCCCCCTCAGCAGTGTATTTCAGTCAGTCTCTGCACTCTGTCTCTGGTGAATACTCTCACCCCCCTAGCCCCGTACCTCTGGCCAGCACCCCAGTTCTTGCATGCAAAAATAAATAAATCTTAAAAAAAATCTATCCTTGTTAAAACTCATGAAAAAATGATGATTATATTCCTTTAAAAAAAAAAGCAACAGGGCCTCCCTGGTGGCGCAGCGGGTTGAGCGCAGCGCTGTGAAGCTGTTCGCAGCCTCTGAGTGCTGGTTCGATTCCTGGCGGACCAGGGAGAGTCCCACATGGTGTGGCAGACCTCTCCTGTCTCATCTGCTGCTCCCCTCAGCAGTGTATTTCGGTCCTTCTGCCTGTTCTGCTCTCTGCTCTGTCTCTGGTGGTTTCTCTCACTCTCCTGCACCTCTGGCCTGTACCACAGTGCTTGTATAAATAAAAAAAATCTTTGAAAAAAAAAAAAAAACAACAAAAGTGAAATTTGATATATGAAATATTACATAAACATTTATATCAATATAAAACTTAATGGAACATTTACATTCTTTTTTCATACTCATTGTTTGAAATTCACTGTATGTTTTACACAGTTGACTTCAAACAAAAAGCAGTCATTTCAGCAACAAAATTTATATATTTGGTGCAACAACAAAAAAGGCAATATGGAAATTGCATCTCATGGTGATACACTTGTACACTTCCCAGGAACAAAAACCACCACCCTCTTATATTAGCTTTTATAGGGGTCTGTTGCTGGTGTAGGTAGTGGCCTCTCCTCCTTCCTTTCTCAGGGGCAGGGAAGCAACATCTCTTCTGTTAGAGATGCAAGGCATGTTGTGCCCTATAGTTTGTGTTTTCACATTCCTGGGATCCTTCTAGCCTCTTGACTTCATATAAATAGAGTTTCTGTATATTAATTTTCACAACTCTTTACAGTACATCTGAATGCAACTGTTCAATTTTATGGGAAATGTTTGATAAGTATTTAGATAGTAAAACTTACAGCTAAGAAAGTAGAGTCATATACCAAAAAAGTAGTGCATACTAAAGTTGCCTCAAACTTAGAAGCTTTTCAATCATGAACTTGATAATTTTTTAAAATTTTAAGTTTATTACAATGAAATAAAATAAAAAATGCAGTTTTAGTCACATTAGCTACATTTAATGGAGTCACTATACCACAAATGGTTAGTGACCACTTTATTGGACCACGTTCTGGGTTTAATCAGACTTCGTAGTTTGACCTGTTTGGTTTGTAAGGGGGATGTTAATAAGATTATCAACACTGTTATTCTCAGCTTTTCCACATAGTTATGAAATAGTACTAAGATAGCTTGTGAATTTTTTTAATGGCACTTTAAATGTTTTGTGATCCCAGACTGTGGAGTTCTTTATGGTGCATTTGTGTATTTTAATAGCAGGTTCTCTCTCTTAGATATTACTGAATGATCATGAATGAGTGAATGAGAGGGCATTCTTAATTATGATGAGGACAGGATCCCTTGGAGATGAATGACTTTAATTTTTATACTTTCTGTTTCCCCCACTTTTTTTTAATACAACGGAAATTGAGTTTTCAGTATACTGCGTTACTATTTGAGTGTTACAATGAAGATCTTTTTATATTGACAAGGCCAGAAATTCTAGAGTAGTGCCTTTAAACCAGTTCTGGCATACAGAAATCCCTCCATAAATACCAGTTCCCTTTCTTCCTTTAAAAATGAAACTAAATGGTATTTGATGTTCATTGAGGCATCCTGAAGCATCTGAAGCCTAACAAATAGGTATTTACTGTATGTCAGACATTGTATTATCTCGTTCAGTCATAGCAACCCAGTGAAGTGTAGATATTTTCATTGTTCATGTGACATTCTACTGAGAAGTGGTTAAAAGTATGGGCTCGGAGTCTGGTTGTCTGGGTTTTTTGATCTTGGCTCTGCCACTTACTGTATGACCTTAGGTAAATTTCTGACCTATGTCTCAATTTCATCATTCCACCAAATGGGAATGATAATAGTACTTACAACAATTTGGGTGGCACATTTAAGTAGTTTAAAGCAAATCCTGGCAAATAGTAAAATGCTTATCAGTATTTGCTAAAATAATGCTATTAAATAACCTTAGATCCTAATTAGATTATTTTTTTTCTTTGTATTCTGATTACACTGGTGCATGCGTCAGTAATTGTAGATAAAATCAAAAGGGTGGGAGGAGTGCATTGTCTGTGTTTCCAATTGTTATTTTTTAATGTTATTTTACATGGAATTATATATGCTCAACTTTGTTTATGATCAGCTTTACAAATTGATTCTTGACTTTGATTTTTGATGTAAAAATATCTTTCACACTTATATTTTCCTGAAGTAATGAATGGAGAATCAAGCAAAGTTCATAACCTCAATGTTTAGAATAACAATCTATAAATATTTGAGCAATTATCATATCCTGAGAACTGATCCAGATACGAGGGATTCAGTACAGAAAACAAAGTCCTTTCCTTATTAATTTTATTCTAATGTAGGGGGAGAAACTGATAAAAACAAAGAAAAATAACAAGATCATGTCAGATAATTATAAGTGATATGAAGAAAATAGAGTAGCAGTAGGTAGTAGTTGAAGAGTTGGCTACTTTTGGATTATTATGAAAGGCTGCTTTGCTCATTTGAGCTATGCTTTGCATGGCAAGAAGGAGTTAGCCAGTGAAGAGCATTTCAGGCAGAAGGAACTCTGTAAGTAGAATGACCCTGAGAAAAGAATGAGCTTGACAAGATGCCAGGTCAAAAAAAGTTTGTTTAGCTGGAAGTGAAAGGGAGGGGGGAAAAGTACGAAATGGATTATGAGCAAGAGTTAGAACAGGAAAGGCCTTATGCCAAGGTAAGGGATTTGAATTTTGTTCTGATTGCCTTAGGAAGCCTTTGGATTTTGGTGGTGGGGAGGTGTTAAAGTGCTAAGTAATGGAATGACATATGATTTTATCCCTCTGGCTCATTTTGGGAAACATACAAATGGGCACAAAGACTGATTAAGAGACTGTTACAGTTGTTCACATAATCCTTGGTGGTAATTTGGATTAGGATTACTGGAAGTGAGATAGTGAGAAGTGATTAGATTGGACATGTATTTGGGAGGATAAATTTGATAGGACTTATTGATAAATTGCATCTGTGGTGTGGGAGAAATATAACAATATCATAGATGACTCCTAAGACTTAGACCTGAAATGTTAGGTAGTTGATGGTGTCACTGTGCTTGAGATCTACTAAAAAAACAACAACCAACCAACCAAACAAAAGCTAAAATAGTTTGACAAAAATTGAAGTTCTATGAACTTCAAGGAATATCAAATTAATTTAGAACTATCACAAATCTTTAAGAGATCTTAATTTTATGGAAGAATAATGTATACTCATTGTAGAACATAAAATAATTATAATGATAAGCCCAACCAAAATATTGATATTTGGCATGTTTTCTTCTAGGCCATTTTAAATATATGCTCATTCTTTCAATAAATAATTGTTAGATGCCTTCTAGGAATCAGGATATTATAGGCTCTGGAGATTTAATACTATACAAGACAAAGTCCCTATCCCTATGAAATATATGTTCTAATGGGGCAGACAGATAAGAAATAAGTTAAAAGATGACAAAGACAATTATGGATTATAAGTGCTTAAAGGAAATAAGGGAGAAAATAAATATCTGGAAATTGGCAGTACACATTTTTGTCACACAATGGGTTTGTATTCTTTTCCCCATATTTCTATGTGACAAGTGTGCTGATGTAATTCAGTGGGGGAAAATAGTGTCTTCAACAAATGGTGCTGGAACAACTAGATACCCACATGCAACAGAAGGAATATGAATTTCTGCTTCATTTTGTAAACAAAAATTTTACGTAAATGGACATTCCTCGGACATTCAGATGGTCAATAAGCACATGAAAAAGTGCTTTGTATAATTAGCTACTAGGGAAATGTAAATCAAAACCACAATGAGATACTACTTCATAAGCAGTAAGATAGCGCTCATTAAAAAAAAAAAAAAGCAGTAACAAGTGTTAGCAAGGCTGCGGAAAAACTGGAACCTCCATATTTTGCTGGTGGGAACGTAAAAATGGTGCAGCCACTTTGGAAACCAGTTTGGCAGTTCCTTAAGAAGTTAAACTTGGGAATTACCACACCACCCAGCAGTTTCACTCCAGGTTACATAATGAAGGGAAAGGAAAATATATGTCCACAAAAACTTGTACGAAGATGTTTATAGTTACTTGGTTTTAATAGTCCTGAAGTGGAAACAACTTTGTGTCCATCAGCTAACTGATGATTGATAAAAGGCAATATATCCATACAATAGATGATTTTTTGGCAATAAAAAGAAATGAAATACCGGGCCTCCTTGGTGGTGCAGGGGGTTGGGATGCAACCTGTGAGGCTGTCCACAGCCACTGCAGCTCGAGTTTGATTCCCCATCACATGGTGCAGTAGACCTCTCCGCTGCTCCCCTCAGCAGTGTATTTCGGTCAGTCTGCCTGTTCTGTTGCCCACTTTGTCTCTGATGAATCCTCTCACCCCCCACACCTCTGACCTGTACCCCAGTTCTTGTATGCATAAATAAATAAATCTTAAAAAAAAAGAAATGAAATACTGATGTATGCTACAACGTGGATGACCCTTGGAAACATGTTAAGTGAAAGAAACCTATAAAAAAGAAAATGTATACTTCCATTTATATAAAATACCCATGATAGATCTATAGAGACAGGAAATAAATTAGCAGCTAGCTGTAGTTCTGGAGTGGGTAGGAAAAAGTGGAGTGATTTTTTTCATGGCTATAAGTTTCTTCTTGAGGTGCTCAAAATATACTAAAACCCACTGAACTTTATTTTTTTCTATAATGATTTAGAAAATCTTGTTGTGAATCCCTTTATAAAATGAAATGCTTTTGTAATAGGAGTGATTTCCTTGTAATTCTGGTTTTATGTTTTTATTTTATGTTTTTATTTTCATTTATTTCAATGTTGAGCGCACACCTATGAAATACCTGATTATCCAAGATCTTCATTTCTGTTAAATGGGGTCTGTACTGCTCATTTTAAGACTAAAATTGTAAAACTGTGAATCAGATTACCTTCTCCTTTGTCTTCCCCTCCCCCCCAACCAGCTGCTGATTTTAGAACAAATGTCTGAAGGGAGGAGTAACTTATATAACCCCATTTTGAAAGAGTAGGTTTGTTTTTGTTCTGTCTTGGATTTAGCTGGTGTTTCATATACTCTTATTTGGCATTATCAAAAACTGAATTCCTTTATTAAACTAATGAGTATCATTACTAGTAGTACTACTGTTAACACCATAATTATTATTACTGTTAAACGAATTTGCTAGTCTCCTTAATGTGTCATAATTTTTGATAGCGTTATATTTTGATTATTTTTTCCTTTTTTGGTCAAAAATTTGAAGACCTCCGCTATTTCCTGCGTTCTTTTTTGCTCATGTTTTAATGGCCTTCTGACTATATTTTTAACCATCACCATCCCTTACATCTCTTTGGCCCTTTCTCCCTCCCCTTTCCCTCTTAACCTCAGGTACTTAAGTTCAGTTATCAATTTCACTAGTTTATAATTATTTTGCTTTGTCATTTTGCTGCTGTGTTTCCTTGCATTACTTATTATATATGAAATCCTCCACTAGTTTCTTTATCTTTCTGGCTTAGTTTGCTTCCAATAAATCTCCTCAAATTTCTTCCATTTTGCCTTTTTTTTTTAGATTTATTTATTTATACAAGCACTGGGTACAGTCAGAAGCGCGGGAGGGTGAGAGAATTCACCAGAGCCAGAGTGGGGAGCAGAGCAGGCAGAAGGACTGAAGTACACTGCTGAGGGGAGCAGCGGGCAGCAGGGGAGGTCTGCACGCCATGTGTGACCCTCCTCCAGTGGCTGGGGAGCAGCCAGAGATCGAACTGGTGCTGTAGAGGCTGTGGGCAGCTTTGCAACCCAGCGCTCAACCGCTGCACCACTGGGGAGGCCCCATTTTGGCATATAAATGGTAGCATTTCATCTTCTCTTGTAGCTGAATAATACTCAGTTGTGTTTATATACTATATCTTCTCTATCATTAGACATTTAGGTTGCTTCCATATCTTAATTATTGTAAATACTACAACAGTAAACATGGTGGACCATGTAATTTTTCCAGTAGATGATTTTGTGTTTTTCAGATAGATTTGGAATTGCTGGATTGAATGGTATTTTCATTTTTAGTTTTTAAAGATAAGTCCAGGTCACTATTCAAAATGGCCACAACCAGTTTACATTTCCATTAACAATGCTCAAGGGTAACTCTCCATATCTTCTTCAACAGTTGCTACTGAGAGTCTTTCTGATGTATGACATTCTCTCAGGTGTGAGATGTTATCTCATTATGGTTTTGATGTGCATTTCCCTTATTAGAGATGATGATGATGAACCTTGTTTTAATTATGGTTGCTTTCAGTATAGCTTAAAATCGGATATATCCAAAGAGGATATACAGAAGGCCAGCAAACATGAAAAAATGATGGGAACAGTGTATTCAGATTTGCTGTACATTTTCTTCTCAGATTTTCTTAATTTGTGAGTTGTTTACTTAAATATATCGTGTAGAGTTACATTTTCACATTGTACTACACATTTTAAAATTGGGTTGCTTGTTTTTTCAGTTGGATGAGTTCTCTGTGTCCCTATAATGCCTTATCTGTTGTGTGACGTGTGAGTAACTTCTCCCATTCAGCAGAATGTGCTTTTAATCTGCTGATATTTTATTTTCACTGTGTATAAGCTTTTTACTTTGAGGCAGTCCCAATTACTTCTTTTTGCTTTTATTTCCATTGTTCATAAGCGTCAATTCCCCAAAGACATCTCCACCATTGATGTTAAAAAATGCATCATCACCGCTTTCTTCTGTATATTTTATTGTTACAAGTCTTATATATAAGTCTAATTCATTTTGAGCTTTTGTGCATGGAGTTATAAAGTGATACGACTTCATTATTTTCCTAGCACTTTTTGTTAAAGAGACTTTCCTTTCTCCTTTGTATGTTCATGACTCCTTTGTCTTAAACTAAGTCTTGAGATAGGTATGGATTTATTTCTGTTTTTTTTTTTATTCTGTCCCAGTAATCCATGTGACTATTTTTATTCCAGTATCAAATTGTTTTAATTATGGTTGCTTTCAATATAGTTTAAAATCGGGTAACATGAAGCTTCCATTTTAATGGGGATTGTATTAAAGTTATGTGTCACTTTTAGTAGTATAGTTAACTATATTAAATCTCCTCATCCATGAACATGGAATATCTTTCCATCTCTTTATGTCTTATTCTATATCTTTTAATAATGTCTTACAGTTTTTGTTGTATAAATTCTCCATCTCCTTGGTTAATTCCTAGGTATTTAATTATTTTTGATATATTGTAAATGGAATTGATTTCTGAATTTCTTTTTTTCTCACTTATTTGTATATAAAAATGCAGCAGATTTTTGTATGCTAATTTTGTAGCCTACTACATCACTGTATTCATTTACTGTCTTTAGTATTTGTGGCATCTTTAGAGTTTTTTACATATAGTATATTGTTTGTAAGTACTGATGGTTTTACTTCATTTCCAGTCTAGCTTTTTTTTTATCTTTTGTTTTCTGATTGCTCTAGCTAAAATATGTACTATTATATTAAACAGAAGTGGTGGTTGTGAACAGTCTTACCTTGTTCCTGATCTTAAAGGGAAAGCTTTCAGTTTTTCACCATTAAATATAACATTGGCTGTAGATTTGTGATGTATGTTCTTTATTATGTTGAGGTAGATTCTTTTTATTCCCATTTTGTTAAGAATTTCTTTTTTAAGCCAGAAATGAGTGATGTATATTGTCAAATAGTTTCTCTGCATCTTTTGATAATATGTTTTTCAATTCTTTCATTGATATGTGTTGCATTAATTTGCATGTGTTAAACCATCCTTCTATCTCTGGAATAAATTGCCTTGATTGTGGTGTATGATCTTTGTAATGTATTGTTGAATTCAAGTTTCTTATATTCAGTTGAGAATTTTTTTTTTTTTTAAAGATTTATTTATTCACTTATACAAGCACTGGGTACAGTCAGAAGCGTGGGAAGGTGAGAGAATTCACCAGAGCCAGAGCGGGGAGCAGAGCAGGCAGAAGGACTGAAGTACAATGCTGAGGGGAACAGCGGGCGGCAGGAGAGATCTGTGCGCCATGTGGGACCCTCCTCCGGTGGCGGCCGGGCAGCAGCCGGGGATCGAACTGGCGCCACAGAGGCTGTGGGCAGCTTCGCAACCCAACGCTCAACCGCTGTGCCACTGGGGAGGCCCTCAGTTGAGAATTTTTGCACCTATATATCAGATATATGTGTCTGCAGTTTTCTTTTTTGTGATGTTTTTGTCTGGGTTGGTGTTAGGGTAATTAGATTTTAAAGTTTTTCATTCATTTTGAGTTAATTTTTGTGTGTAGTATAAGAAAGTGGTTTCATTTCATTCTTTTGCATGTGCCAGTCCAACTTTCCCAATACCATTTATTGAAGACTCTCTCCTTTCCCCATTGTATATACGTGGCTCCTTTGTTGTAAATTAATTGACCACATGTGCTTTGAAGTGGCTATGATGGAGAAGACAAGAAATAACAAGTTTTGGGGGAGGATCTGGAAAAAAAGGAAACCCTTGAGCACTGTTGGTAAAAATGTAAATTGGTGCAGTCACTATGGAAAACAGGATAGAGATTCCTCAAAAAATTAAAACTAGAACCCACAAGACCCTTCTGGATATTTATCTGAAGGAAGCAAAAATACTCAAAAAAGATATATGTACTACCTCTTATTCTTTACAGCATAATTTAAAGTTGCCAAGATATGGAAACATTCTGTAACTGTCCATCAGTGAATGAATGCATAAGGAAAATGTGGCATATATAAGCATGTGTTGCTTAATGGCACTTTGGTCCATGACAGACTGCATATAGGACAGTGGTCCCAATAAGCTATACCATATAGCTTAGGTGTGTGTAAAACCATCTAGGTTTGTGTAGTTATACTCTATGATGTTAATACAATGAAAGATCTCTATCATGCATTTCTCAGAACATATCCTGTCATTTAAGTGACATGCAGTGATATATAATTGAGTATTTGCCAGGTAAGAAGGAAATTTTGCTATTTGTGACATGCATAACTTTGAGGCCATTATTTTAAGTGAAATAAGATAGAGAAAGATACCATGTGGTTTCACTTATATGAGGAATCTTAAGTTTCCTTTGCCCTCAAATTCAGAGATAAGAGAACAGATTGGTGATTGCCAGAGATAGGGAGTTGGGGCAATGGATGAAACTAAAACAGTGCTAATTTAAACAGTGCCCAAACTAGGGGACAGGTCACTATCTGTGGGTTTGCACCCATGTGCTCACAATTGCAAGACACCACTCAGGCTGAGGGTTCAATAACGGGGTTTATTAACAAATGGGAGGTTGGGGAAAGCAAAGTTTCTCAGACCACAAATGGTTGGCTGTCTAACCCACATAGTGTCCGCAGTGTCCAGTAATCCAAACAAAGGCTGCTATTCAACATAGTGCTGTTCCTTCCACAAGAGCCTGGAGCCGGCTGCATGTGGTGGCCCAGGATGGCAACTAGAGGTGCTCATGGCAGCCAGCAACACCTACTTAAAGTCCAGGCTGGCCAGTGCCAGGCAGTGCTAGAGGCAGCAGTACCAGGAGGGGTGCTGGAGGAGCAGAATCCAGAGCAGTTCTCAGGGTAGATGGACACAGCTCAACATTGTTGACTGTGCTAGAGTACAGGCACTAGTATTACAGCCGTTTGAGAGCTAGCAGCCTTTTAGAGACAATTGGCCCAGGGCAATGGGCACAGGTTAGTGGTGCCCATCAGCAGGTAATGTTGGAGGCCAGGCCAGAGGCAGGAACAGCAGCTCAGCAGCAGCAATTTGAAGCAGAGATCAGATGTGAATGTCTCAGAGGTCTACAAAATTCTTATCCTGAGATCTGGATGAGTCTTCCCCACGAGTCTGTCCATAGAGCTTTTTCCTGGAGAAGGTCCTGTGAGTCTTAATAGCTGAACGTCTGAGTAATTCAGCTCTCTGGAGCCTAGCTTTATAACCCTCCTTTCAAGCCAGGTTGGCCCATTTACAATTTCAGCTGTCTGATTGGCAGCTCCAGTCAGACTGGTCCATTTTTGATTCCAGTGTATATCAAAAGGGGAACCCTGGCCTGTGAATCCAGCCCCAACCAACTCTGGGCAGGCTAGTTGGCTGTGCACCCAGGGAAGCTGTGACTGGACATCTTCTGCATGGCCCTGAGCCAGGCTGATGCTGCATGAGCTGGGGTGGCCTGCAGACTACAAGTGCTGCTGCGGTTAAACCCCCTGATGCCCCACCCTAGCAGCAGCCATGAGGCTCCTGTTTCAAAATGTTAAAAGGTGGTCAAAAGGTACAAACTTCTAATTATAAAATAAGTTCTGGGTGTATAATTTACAGCATGGTGACTATAATTATAGAGTATATTTGAAAGTTGCTCAGAGAGTAGACCTTAAGATTTTATATCACAAATTGTACCCATGTGTACATATGTAATGGATGTTAACTATACTTATTGTGGTGATCATTTCTCAATATATACAAATATTAAATCACCCAGTTGAAACTCGTATGATGCTATGCATCTGTTTAATTTGATTTTAAAAAGTCTTTCAATTTCATCATGATCACAAGGATGGTCATGTTCATGATGTGATATGCAGTGAGTTTTCACCTAAATCATATAATGTAAAATATTTTTCATAATTTTCTTCTGTTACAAAGACTTTTAAAAACAACGTACACATGTTATAAATTTATGCATACAGTATTTTCAGTATTTTAGACTGAAGTGCCATATCTTTAGGAAAAAGTAGTTTTCAAAAGAGATCAATAAAAATTGCTTAGAAGTTTTTTTCTGTTTGTTTTTTTCTGAAAACCTCAAAAGTTAAAGTGGAAGATTTTCCTTGATATAATTAAAGAATTGTACCATTACAAATAGGGAGGGGAAAAAAGTCTGAGTACATTCCACAGAAATTTTAAAGGGAAAATCATGTTTTGAAATTTGATAAAGTAGATGAAAATTCTTAGTAGAATAGGGTTGGGGGAGAAGAAACTAAAGGTCCTTGAACTTGAGCACAGTCTAGTGAGAAATTCAAAAAACCAACAGGTAGCTAATGAAAGTAATAGATAATACTGTGATGGAAATAATTTTTCTGTTAGTACATGGAAGGATCCCATAACTTTGAGGTGTTTATTAAGGGGCCAAGTGAGAGTTGCCTGCCAGGGAAGGTGGTGTCTGGACTGAACCCTGAAGGACATGGTCAAGTGAAAAGGAGGAAGCTAACGTATCACAAGAGAACATGTATTCACAAAGATCTGCGCAAGACTGGAATTAAGGGGTACTTGTCGGGGAAAAGTGGGAATGGAGACTGGAAAGATAGGGTGTAAAAGGCTTTGATGGGACATGAGTTTTATCCTGAAGAAAATTGGAAACTCAAAACAGTAAAGGAATAGGACTACTTGCCATTGTACTTACTGTCCCTAGGTTGCTTCTTTTCTGTCTCCTCCCATTTTTCTATCTACTTTTTGTGAAGGGACTTATAGAAGGGCTTATAAAACTCCTTGTTCCCACTATTCCCGTTCTTCCTTTTTGACTTCCTGCCTCCTAGTTGGGGTGACTGTTAACAAACCTGACTGGGATTGTTTATACAAGAGGATTGCACACAGTCTGAGTAAGATGCTTATTTTTATTAGCTGGCTTTATGACATCTAATCTTACCTGGTTGAAATGATTTTTCTCTAAGATTTTTCCCCCTTTTTCATTTGGTATGGGTGGTGTTTCATTAGATTTAGATTTAATTTAGATTATTGAATAAATCCCCCCTCCACACAAAACCATAAAATTGTTTTAGTCGAACTCTTTGAACATTCATATATAGCTAGTAGAATAGCTAATAGCTTAATATTCGGTCTACATATCTCAAGGACACTGTGCTTTAATTCAGAATTGCTTTTAAGTTTAATATGGGTTAGTCAAACTGGTTTTGGAGGAATGAACCAGTATATTAAGGCACAGAGTTAACTTGGAATATTTTCTGGATCACTGATAGCCTGTGTAGTGACAGTGAACAAATTACAGAATGACACTCCCTCTGGGTGATACAGCCTCAGGAGATAAGCAGATGGCACTTCTTTGAACAGTTGCGAACCTGCATGCACAACTTTTGACCAGTGGATCATGAACTTGAATTTAGTATCTTGTCCTCTTGGTCAGACACCCTTAAGCAAGGTACAGTCTATAAAGCTACTCCGCAGGTCTGGATGTTTTAATTTATCAAGGGATTAAGAATTTGCTGTGCTTGCTTGGCTGATACGTATTGGGTAGGGACAAATTTTGGGAAAAAACCTGTTAGCTCACCTCATAAGCCCTGGCTTTCATCATTGTGGATTTTTTTTTTTTTTTTAGATTAATTTATTTATGCAAGCACTGGGTACAGTCAGAAGAGCAGGAGGGTGAGAGAATTCACTAGAGCCTGAGCGGGGACCAGAACAGGCAGACTGACGCAATACACTGCTGAGTGGAGCAGCGGGTGTGGCAGGAGAGGTCTGCGCACCATGTGGGACCCTTGCCGTTGGCCGGGGATCGAACCAGCGCTGCAGCTTCGCAGCCCAGCACTCAACCCCTGCGCCACCAGGGGAGGCCCATCATCATTGTGGATTTTGATGATGGCTGCAGGTGATAATTGTGATAGGAGAATAAGACATAGTGTAACTGAAGTTTACTGTGTTAAAGACTTTTACTCTCTTCGCTATTTCATGATTTTGCTGTTCTACCATATTAGTCATGAAAAGAAGAGATATGCATCAGTTGTCAGTTTGGCTTTTAAATCTGTATTCTGGTTATCAGAGAACAGATAGAAATTACTGTTTTGATACTGTTTGGGTTTCTTTTAACCTCAGCATTCCATTACTCAAAGTCTTCAATAAAAACTATAACATTGGTAACTAGAAAGAGTTGAGAAAGCTGTGCATTTGTTTTCTACTTAATAATAGTAAAAGAGGCTTTACTTACTGAATGGTAGCATTGCCCAGTGTTTAGGTAATTTACATGTATTGTGTTTTGTTATCAATCCTGTTTGACTAAGAATTATCATAATTCACATTTTACAGATGATGAAATTAAATCTTACTTGAGCAAGAATGAGTCAGTATTTCTCCTCTGTTTAAAAAGATGTGCTAAGGTTTAAAGTTCCAAATTCTGTTTATGAGGAGAACACACAACAAATTAAAAAACTCAGTATTTACTTCATCAATTTATATAAAAATTATTTTTTGCACCAATTTTAAATTTTTAATTTGGTAAGTTTTGACATTACATGTATTTGAAGTATTTTTGTTTAATTTCAAAAGTACAGTATATAAATAAGAATATTCAGTTTGTGTACAGAACATTATATGTTGAGATTGGATAGTTTATCTGCTATCTTCTGTATCTCACTTCCATTGGGTTAAAAATATTCTTAACTATAGAATCAAATCTGGACTAGCTCTCTGTGTAATAGTAGGTAAAATTGGGTTGTCTTTATTGCTACTGTATTAACCTTGTTTTCAAAATTCATTATTTAAATTCTTCCCCAATATCTATGCTCTTTCCCCTCCACCTCCCAAGGAGTAAGATACCCTTTAGTTGTGCCATCTATTAGAGGGAAAATATTTGCTTAAAGTTAGATTGTCTCAAACTTTATGCCTAGTCTTCATTTTGGTAGTTTTGACACTCAGATTATATACTTTAAAAAAAAACCTATCTGAATTCCTCCCTCCAATATTGCTTCCTTGCCCCCCTGAAAACAAAAAAAGATTTGGATTGATTCAGTAGTTTATATAAAAATTAAGTCAGAAGAACTTGATGTGCCTTTCAAAGATTATATCACCTGTATTCTAGAACTGATTTGATGTTTTATATTGTCATTTGCAACTTTAAAATACCCAGTGTTTCACATTCTTTGTAGCATTTCCCTTCTTTTTGTAAGTAGTAACTTACTTGAAGAAGTTTCCATTGAGTGAATCTTGAGTACTTCGGCAGTTGTCAGATGTGTTGATTTAATCTCTCAATCAGTATTTTACAAAAACGCTGCCAGAGGAGACTCAGACAGTTTTGAGATCCATGAACAAGTTAAAAACTGGTAGTCAAGTGAGACAAAATATAGTGATGTAATTACTTAACAGCAACTGTTTTGACATGGGAGGTGGAGTTCTCAGAGCAACTGTTATTCTCCAGTGGTTACTAATACAAAACAGAGAAATGAAGTTGTGGATAGCATCTTTTTAAAGTAATCAAAGCTCTTGTTATCTATTTTCTTCTCAAGATTTTCCTTCCTAACTGTGCAGCAAATGGGTGTTCTGTTTAGAGTATTTCTTAATGGTCTTAATTATTAAAACTGCAATTGGGTATAGATAACCTTTTAAAAATTAAAATTGAAACTGAGTTGATTTTGCTTTTTTAAAATAAACCTCAGCTTTCTTGACAGCTGAGTAGTTGAAATATACTGAAATGAGAAATACTGAAATATAAGAAATACTGAAAAATAAGACTGATGGGAGATCTTTTTTCTATTAAGAAAAAGCACATTTTAAAATAAAAAACAAATGATTCTTTATATTAGTGAAACCATGCAAACCTTGGGGATGTCACGGTTTATGGGTCCTCACCCCGGTGCTTACAATTACAAGACACAACTCAGAGTATAAGAACAACTGGGTTTATTTACAGGGGAAAAACTGGGAGAGATTAAAAAGAAGTGTTTCTAAGGATACAAATGGCCCTACCCCAGATATTGTTGTCAGTATCCAAACCAAAAGCTGCTTGTGAAAGATGGCATTGTCCCTTCAGTGAGAGCCTAGCCCTGGTGACACACTGGTAGGCGTGGACCAGGACCCAACTCATGGTGGCAGCTGTAGGTAATCACTGGCAGCACCAGCAGCGACAGTCCAGAGGCTGAGTCGGGCACTATCATAGGCTACAGCAACAGGAGACAGCTCTAGAGATGGCGCAGGCACAGGTCAGCAGTGAAGGTCAGCACACTGTGCTGGTTGTGGTGGAGGGAGGAGTGACAATCAGTGATCCAAAGTGATGGTCTTCCTAGGCGAGGGCTTGTCTGAAACCATCTGCTCCCCTGCCTTTTGTGACTTTCAGGGTCCCTTCTCCCTTTGCTCGCAACAGCAGTGCAGGTTTCAAACCTGATAGGTGTGTTTTCAAAACTGGTACAAGTTTCAGAACACAGTTGGCACCTTCATGGGTTCAAATCTGATGGGCACATTTCAGAAGTGGCACAGGTTTCAAAACCCAAACTGCACGGGGGTTGGCCATCTCCACTGTACCATGGAACTGCTCTTACAGACTTAAACAGTATCTTAAGGAAATTATACTCTTAAGGGATTTAATCTATTTCGGGAGATAGTCATTAATTCTTCTTAATGGTAGACCATTGAAACTGTAAGTGCTGTGAGGTAGAAGTACTTGATCTCCTGGAGCATGTGGTGGTTTTGACCCACACAATTTGTTTAGAAAGTGAGAATTGATCTGAGATCTATTTTTTGTTTGTTTTCTGTCTTGGTCCAGGCTCAGAACATATCCATCACC
Source organism: Talpa occidentalis (assembly GCF_014898055.3). Taxonomy (NCBI): domain Eukaryota; kingdom Metazoa; phylum Chordata; class Mammalia; order Eulipotyphla; family Talpidae; genus Talpa; species Talpa occidentalis. The sequence goes on along the minus strand of NW_023600993.1, from coordinate 72,213,016 downwards.
TGGTGATCAGAGATCTCAAAAGTGCTGTCCAGAGATGGTGTACAGTATGAGCAAAGGCCCTGAGGCCTTTGGGATGGGAGGGAGCATGACACATACAAATGAAAGGAGGCCTTAGTAGTGAGATTGCAGAGTATATGTGGTACAAAGTAAGGTTGGAAAATGAGTGTTGCCATATCATGCATGTTAAAAAATTATTATTTTTACCTTTGAATCAATGAAAAACCAGTGAAGTGTTTAAGCATGGAATTGGAGAGTGGAGGGCATCAGCAGTGGGTGTGAACGGTCTTTTGTATTTGAACAACTGAGTTGACAAACCCAAAATCTCATTCAGCTGACACAGTAAAGATCTGAATGGTCTATGATGCAGAGTTCAGTCGGCTTGGGCAGTCCTCCTTTATCTTAAAGCATGTCTGCCAAGGTTCTCTTGGCCAGGGAAGACAGAACTTGATCATTTTTAAAGGGCCAAGAATGGGTAATATATGTCACTATTCCCACCTCTTACTGAACAGAACTTAGTCATATGACCCCAGAAAATTTGTGAGGAGAATGGGAATCGTAATCTTGGGTGCCCAGTAAGAGGAAGCATCCATCCTGACCTCCTTTCCCTGCAACCACCCGGGAGATTATCCTCACATTTCAGGTAACAGACAGAGGTTAAGTGCTATCTTGGCCTTAGAGAGTGGTAATAGAGATGGAGGTAAATGAATGTCTTGGAGAAAGATACGAAAATCTAAGGAGTGAGGAAGAAGAGTTGCTGAGGATGTTACTTGGGGTTGAGGCTTATGTGACTAGAAAGGTAGGGGTATGTACATGGAAGGAAAGACTGACTAGAAGAGGATCAGCTTGCATTTGGACAAAAATCCCTTTGGGACCCCTGGCTAGAGATGGTTGACAGGAGACTGGGTATACAGGCTGGCAGCTCAGAAAAGCGGAAGTGTGAACAATGTGTGAGTTCTTTGGACTAGATTATTGAAATCTCCAGTTTGGATAAAATCTCTTAGGAGAATATAGACTTCTTCCTTTCCACCCATTTGCTTTCTGTCAAACTAGTTAGATGTGCTCCAGCCCTTTTGTTTGACCTTACATGATTCCCTTTGGAGTCTAAATAGCCGTTCTAAGTCTTTACCTAATATTTACTCAGATTCCTGCCCTGTAATAGAGCCTTTCAACCACACCTTCAAGCAATGTATTTCCCTCCTTGAAACTGCTGCCCTCCCCTCTTAGTGTATTCATGTCTGACTAACTTCCCCACCTATTTCCTGGGTCTCATCAATCTCTTTAGAGTTCTAACTTGGTTTATTTTGAGTGGTTAGGAGTATTCTCTGGGGACAAAGCCCCGCGTTCAAATCTCAGTTCTGCTGTTGGTTTTTGTGTGATTTTGACCAAATTAATCTCTGTATGCCTCAATTTCTTCATCTGTTAGATGCAGATAAAAGTAGCTATCATATTAGAGGTGTTTGGTGTTAGTAAGTATTCAATATTAGGTTGGTTGGTTTTTTTTCCTATAACGTTTTGGTTTTCCTTCTCTTGTTCCTTCAAAAGTTGTGTGGTAAAGTTTCCCCAGTCATAAGACAACTTGCATGAAGTTAGTACTCTTTCTTTCTTCCTCACCATTAATCATCCTGTGTTTTCATATTTAGCTCAATTGCCTGTGGATCCTTTTCCATCACCCTGGACTTCTGCTACATTCCTCCAGCCCCCTGAATGCTCAAAGACCTAGCTGCCACGCCCAGTGGTCTGTGTTCAGTCATTCACCATCTTTGCAGTGTTTAGTGATAATAACTTCTCACCTCCAAATATTCTCCCTTCTTTCCTTCTCCTCCTAGCATTCTAATCATTCATTTCTGCTTAGTCCCCTTGACCTGTTTGTCTTTTGGTACCTTATATTGGTGTTCCCATGGATGCCCCCATGTAGCCCAAAATATCTGTTAGGTGCAGCCTTCCTATTAGATCCATGCCATGTTTTTCAGTTGCTGGCATGTCGTGTCCACCTTGATGTCTTAACACATTCTTCAAAATGAACATGTCAAGACTGTGTCGTTCCTACTCCTCTTGTTTATACATCGCAATTTTTCCAGTCAACAGTCTACAGAATCCTAGGTCAACTTTGGTGTAGTTTATTCATGTTTCAGTCATCTTTATTGATTCCACTGTGAAATGTTCTTGGATTTCTGTTTTCAACTCCACTGCCTTAGTTCAGAACTTTCTCCTCTGGACGTTTGTCTTTGCCTTAGAATTGGCCGTCCTGTTTCCAAGTTCTTTGTCAGTTTCTACTTCACAGTCTTCAGTGTTAATTTCTTTATACGCAAGTGTCTATAGTGTTGACCTTATCAGAAACCTTCATAGACCCCCTTTTTTTTAATAGAAAAGAGCCCAAACTCCTCCTTACTGAGGCTAATGTGCCTATAAATTACACCTACATTTTGCTTAGTTTTGGTTGTATTATAATTGCAGAATACACATTCACTTTCTGGTTTCCATTACTGCCGCATGGTTACCTTAATTAATTTCCAGGTAGAATGTAGAGTGTTTTGAGATAGTTCATGTAGATAATTGGCAGATACATTCAAGTATTGATGGTTGGATATAGGTCTTCAGATGCTGCTTTCTTGGTTTTACAGATTGGTTGGTCAAATGTTACTTAAAAGTCAACATTATGAATTTAAGGAGTTAGAGGAATTGGGGTCTGTTTCTAATTTTCCATTAATTTTGGCTACTTTGAATATTTTATCTCTGTTCAAAAAAATTCCTTTTTTAAAAATTGATTAAACTTTATAATTTTCTTATAGTGTTTTTCATTTTTGTACAATGTTTGATTTCTTCCCTCAGGTGTAGTCCCCATAAATCTCCCACCACCACATCACCTGTGAACTGTCATCATAGAGTCCTTATGCCCCTCCCTCCCATTTTGACCCCTCACCCTTCCCCTCCCCTGCTGTATGCCTCAGATCTATAGTTTGCCTGCAAGTTTTGTCTTTTTTTTTTTTTTGACCCTTTGTTCAGTTTCTGTATATCCCTCCTGTAAGTGAAACCATCTGACATTTTTCCTTTTCCTTCTGTCTTATTTCACTAAGCATAATTCCTTTGCGTTCCATCCATGTTGCTGCAACGGGTATGAGTTTTATCTTTTTTGATTGCTGAGTAGTATTCCATTATGTATATATACCACATCTTCTTGAACCACTCATATGTTTTTGGGCATTTAGGGTTATTTCCATAGCTTAGCTATTGTAAGTAGTGCTGCAGTAAACAGGAGTGCAGGTTTCCTTTTAAATTAATGAAAAAAAAAAACAAAGATTCTCAACTTGCTTACCATAAATTATGAAGATTAGGACTCTTGAAACGGTAAAAGGTTAAGAAAAGTGCTTATTAAAAGTGTTAAGAGTGTAGTATCAGAGGTTGTTTTCTAGTCTTTGCTATGTCTACCACTTTAAAGTTCAAAGTTCATTTATAAACAGGAAGTATAGATTAGATTAAATAGGATCTAAATGGGTTGTGATTAGATGTGGATTAGATTAGATGAGATTGAAGAGTAATATGCTTAGAGTTTTGTTAATGAAGGATATGATTAAATGGCCCAATTACCTTAATATTGAGTAAATCCTAGGTTCTTAGCATATTTTAACTCCCAGAATTCTTTCATACATTTTAAAGTAACAGCTTTATTGTTACTTAATTCACATTACATAGAGTACAATTCAGTGGTTTTCAGTGTATGCAGACTTGTGTATCCATCACCACTTTAAAATTCCAGAACATTTATTGCTCCAAAATCCATTAGTAATCGCTCTCCATTTCCCTCTTCCCCTTAATCCCTGGAAACCACTAATCTATCACTTTGCCTATTTTGAACATCTGATAGAACATATCATATGTGACCTTTTATGTCTGACTTCTTTCACTTAGCTTAAGTGTTTTCCAAGATTCATCAGTATTGTAGCACGTATCCAGCACCTCTTTTTTATGACTGAATAATGTTCCAATGTATGGCTACACCACATTTTGTTTATCTAGTCATCAGGTGATAAACCTTTGGGTACTTTGTATTTTTTGACTATTATAAATTCATTTACAAGTTTTGATATGGCCACATGTTTTCCTCTATCTTGTGTATATAAGAGTGGCTTTGACCCACATAAATGTTAATTCCATCCTTTAATGTTTTGAGGAACTGCCAGACTGTCTCCTGAAGCAGCTATCCTATTACCAATGTATAAGGATTCCTGTTTCTCAGCAACCTCACTTAATATTTGTTACTGTTTTCTTTTTTTATGGCTCTTCTAGTCTGTTTGAGATAGCTCATTGAGGTTTCAGTATGTACTTTCCTAGTGACTAACCCTTTCCAAGTGCTTATTGGCCAATTATATATTCTCTTTGGAGAAATGTCTATTTAAATCTTGTGCCCACGTTCATTATTTTTAGGCTCCCTCCCATCTCAAAGCTCTAATACTGCTACTATACTAGTACCACTACTACTGGAACTGTTACTATTGCTACTGGTGTCATTACTACTGTGGATGTCACCGCTACTGTTAGTGTTACTAGTACTAATTCTGCTGCTGCTACTATTTTTTTCCCCCCGATTGGGCAGTTCCACTTCCTTTTTAAAACAATTTTTTACTAGTATCTTTAAGATGTTTATTTTTCCCCTGCCACCATCCTTACATCTCATTGTCACACTCCCTCTCCCTCCCTCAACCTCAGAGCCCTCAGGATGTTTATTGATGTCTACTGGTTTTTAAAAATAATTTACATTCTGTGCACTGTAAATGTCCAGTATTTGTTTTTATCTTTCTTACTTGACTTACTTTGCTGCCCATAAGTCTCTCGCATTCTTTCCATTTTGTTGAAAATGGCTGCACTTCATCTTTTCTTCTGGCTGTATAATACTGCATGTTGTATATAGACCACAGCTTCCTGGTCTAGTCCTCCATCCATGGACATTTAAGCTGCTTCCATGTCCAGGCTGTTGTGAATAATGCCGCTGTGACCATTGTGTCTATGATTTTGTGTTGATGGTTCCTTATTCTGTGGCTAAGTGCCCAGGGGGATTGCTGGGTATTTCCAATTTAAGTTTTTTTAAATGGTTGTGCCAGTTTACATGCCCACTCATACTTGGCCCATTTAAAACTTGGATTGGGGCCTCCCCTGGTGGCGCAGCGGTTGAGCACTGGGCTGCGAAGCTTCCACAGCCTCTGCAGCACCGGTTCAATCCCCTGCCACTGGTGAGGGTCCCACATGGCGCGCAGACCTCTCTTGCCATGCCCGCTGCTCCCCTCAGCAGTGTACTTCCGTCCTTCTGCCTGTTCTGCTCCCCTCGCTGGCTCTGGTGGATGGATGCTTTCACCTTCCCGCGCTTCTGACTGTACCCAGTGCTTTTATGAATGAATAAATAAATAAATAAATCTTAAAAAAAAATAAAAAATTAAAACTTGGATGGTCTTTTTTATTGTTGAATTTTAAAGGTTCTTTAGATATTCTGGATACAAGTTCCTTATTGGAGATAGTATTTGTAAATATTTTCTCCTCTTTTCATCTTCCATGCATTTTGATTTCTTAATCAGATCACTTGACATTAATCTTGAGTGCCATTATTGTTTTTTCATTGTATAGTACTTCAATTGTGTTGTTTGTAATTCTTTCCTAATATCAAACCAGAATAGTAAATGAACATAAATTATAAATATAAAAAAGTTAATGTAAATAGCTCATTCCTTAGAGAAGATTAAAAGACTTAAACAGGTGTTAGATTGTTTGCTGTCAGGATCTTAGTATAATATGGTAAAAGGTTTATTTTCTGGTCTGTATAATTCTATAGTAAGCTATCCTCTTTGATACAGCAATAAACATTATTGTAATCTTAATTGAAAACTGGGAGAGTTTAAAAGTAAAATTTTAAAGGTACGTGACAGATAAGTTACTGAATATTAATAACATAATTTTAAATTTTGAGTAAGAACAAAGGCCCTTAATTAATTCTTTTATTAGGAAAAGATATGCTATGGGGTGGAATTCTCCCAACCCAGACACTCTGACCATCTTTCATACATTATGAAAAGAATTATGGGTATCAGTTGCCAAACGAGGGAGATCACTACACTTCCCCCCACTCCCAGGACTCTAAGCAGCATATAAAAAATGAAAATAATCCAGCAACTCCGGAAGCACTTCTGGGTTCCAGGTTTTAGGGTCACAGAGGCTGCTGCATCGGAATCTTTCTGTATTCCCATATAGTAGTGGTGTGCGTGTGTGTGTGTGGGTTAAGTATTTTTAATAGTTCATTGTCTGCATTAGTGACGGTTTTCTTACTGAATGATAAGTAAATCTTTAACATTTTAAGTGTATGCCAATCTATTTAAGTATATGCCAATCTATAACTAAAAGTGTTTTATGTTTGACAAAAACTAATCCTTTTTCTGTTGTATTTGTTGTTACAGGCCTCAGGAGTGCAAGTTGCTGATGAAGTATGTCGCATTTTTTATGACATGAAAGTTAGGAAATGCTCCACACCAGAAGAAATCAAGAAAAGAAAGAAGGCTGTCATTTTTTGTCTCAGCGCAGACAAAAAGTGCATCATTGTAGAAGAAGGCAAAGAGATCTTGGTTGGAGATGTTGGTGTAACCATAACTGATCCTTTCAAGCATTTTGTGGGAATGCTTCCTGAAAAGGATTGTCGCTATGCTTTGTATGATGCAAGCTTTGAAACCAAGGAATCCAGAAAAGAGGAACTGATGTTTTTTTTATGGTAAGCACTATTAGAAAGGCTGAGCCTCTGTAAAACTCAGAGTTAATCTTTTATTGTTAGGAGAACCATTCCTGGCAACAAAGTAATTTTCTTTTTTTTTTTTTAAATATTTATGTATTTATGCATACAAGAGCTGGGGTGCAGGCCAGACGAGGGGGGGATCCACCAGAGACAGCGCGTGAACAGAACAGGCAGAGGACCAAAGACACTGCTGAGGGGAGCAGCGGGTGAGACAGGAGAGGTCTGCTGCGCCATGTGTTCACCTCCCTGGCTGGGCATCGAACTCATGCCACAGTGACTGTGGATAGCTTCATAGTGTGACTTAATCCCTTATGCCACCAGGGAGGCCCCAAACAAAGTCATTTTCAAACTTTCTCCAGTCATTGTCATTTATTTTTTGTTTACAATGTTTCATACTGTCTTAACTGGATTGGTATTTGTGGGCTTGAAACTAAATTTTAATTACTCCTTGTCTACTGAAATAACAAGGCTTTCAATAATTGAGGTTTTTTTTGGTAGGCTAAGGAGCAGGAGATAGACTTCGCCACAACCTCTGAACTCATTGTAAAAATAGCTAAAACTTTCTCTAAAAATTCTTCCTGAATGCTAAGCAGAAAGTTTAACCTTGCCCAAATCTCTCTCTAACACACTATTCTGGGAACCAGCCTCCCACTTTTTATATCATCCATCCTTGCGCTTCTGTGGCTGGCTGCTTTTGAAGTTGGAACTGTCATTTTCTCTGTGTGTGCACTGTCCTGTAGGGTAGCCACTAGCCACCGTGGCTATTTAAATTTAAAATAAAATGAAATGACATTTAACATTGAGTTTCTTAATTGAATTGCTACATTTCAAATGCTCAGTGGCTGCATGTGACTAGTGGCCCCTTTACTGGGTAGCACAGATTTGGAACATTTGCTTTATTGCAGACAGCTCTATGGGACAGTATTGCTGTAGAGCGAAAAGGTGCTAGACAATGATTTATGTGACCTTTTTTGACAGACTATGTGAAGTCTATTCTTTTCAAGTAAATTAATAGTTGAGATTAAGCTTTGGTTAAAAAGTCACACCTGTATCCCTCATTTAGTTATTTTGTACTATATTTGTTATAGAAATTCTCACATAGTGAGAATATTCTCTGACTTCCAAGGGGAGTGGTAACAGCCTCTGATGGGGGTGGGGCAGGTAAGGATCCTCTTGGTACCTTGGCCTGAGCTAGGGGAAGGCAAAGAAGGGGGACTTAGCTCTCAGCTGTGTGCCACCACAAATTGGGATATGGGGCGAGGAAGTCAGAAGAATTCTGGTTTGAAGGAATGTAACTCCAGATCACACCTCAGTTCCATGTCAGCAGACCTTATTGCACTTGATTAAACCCAGATGCTGTGAGGAATGCAAATAGGAGGTTGGGGTGCACATATTTGGGCCATTTACTGTTCAAGCCTGGCAGCCAAAGACATATATACATAACCTTAGTAGTTAATGAGACTTAAAATGAGCACATTCCTGATTTGGATGAAGGTGCATCCATTCAGCTTTTATTTCTACTACAGGCCCAGTATCAAGTTAGGGGCTTGGAGAACAGCTGTGAGTAAAGCAGGTAAAGTCCCTGTAATTCTGGGGTTTACAAGCTGAGTGATGGATATGGACAGGTAAAAGGTTAGGCATTTAAATTGGTAACTGTTTGCTTCATTTGCACTATTTTTTTCTGGCTCTTATAATTTCTTTCCTATGAAAATGATACATCCTTATTAAAGAACATTTGGAAAATAAAAGCAGAAAGGAGGAAAGGAGCTCCATTGTTAGTGCAATATTTTATTTTGTAGCATTGCTTTTTTTTTTTTTTTTTTTTAAGAAAAAGTGAAAACCTAATAGGAGTTTTCCATAACAGGCTCCTTTTAGAGCCCAGGGAAAAACTGTTAGGTATTTTAAAAATCTGATTACATTAAAATCAGAGCAGCTAATGCTTTTTCCTGTTCCTGACCTATTTTGTATAAGAAAGGTATCACTCAGCTTTGCAGAGGGTATTGTTAAGACTTTGCTTCCCTCCTTGGACCTTGAGTTAGGAGAAATAAGCATCTGAGAGACATTGAAACTGTCCTTTTTCTGGTTCCCAAAATAGAATCCCTGCCTGCTGTGGAAGGAATGGATTAGGTGAGGGCCACACTAGCCCAGTGTTAATGACTGCTAAGCGCCCTGGAAACATGGCATCTAAATGGAATCATTAAGCATTTGAAAGTATTTAGCTGCACTCTGTTTCCTTTTGATTAAAGGAAGCATGCCAGAGTGGAAGCATGCCAGAGGTCTGGTGGTCTAGTGGAAAATTATGCATTGATAGGCGAGCAGTTGGACTAGGATGAGATTTTTCTGTTTGTTAATATTTCTGTTGTTTTTCAATATTGCTGGAGCAAAAAATACAGTATATGCTGTGTTTCCAGTATTCATTCAAGAGGGCATTCAAGAAGACACTAAAAATTTTGTAAATATAAGATAATTGAATATTGACAGTTGAGACATGCCATTAAGCTTTAAAAAGAACAATCCTAATGACACGTTTTTATGTCAGACTAAGATGGAAAATAAGTACTCTTGTGGTCTCAGAATTTGCTATTGGAATTGACATAAATCAAGGGATTAGGGTGGGGTAAGAAGGACTTTTCCTTTATTGGCAATATGTTCTTTTTAAAGGAATTCTGAAGGAAAAATGGTAGAATTGCTAGCATTTCTTAATTCTGGGTGACACATACTTGATTTGCAGATTATTCTCTGTATTTTGAAACTTCTGCTCATAAAGTGTTAAAAACTTTGTATAGGGTTAGTTGTAATTAGCCTCATCTCAAGCTTTTACTGATAAAAATGAAAAAAAAAAAATTACTTAAAAGAAGCCAGATTGGGTCATGCAGTGAATTACCCAGTGTTGTCCTTTTATCATGGCCCCATTAATTTGATTTTTAATCAGTGGTTCCTTTTTTTTTTTTTTTTTGGTCACTCATGTGGTCCCCTATCTTTTTTTTAACCTTGGTCAACTTAAGCTATTCTATTTTGACAGTCCATAACAGTTACTCACCAGGGAGGTAGGGAAGTAGAAAAATTGTGCACTAGAAAAACTCTCCCAGAAGATTCTGAGGCTCTTCCCTCATCACTTGTACAAATGTTTAAAATGATGTAAATTCTGCTTTCTCTAAAGCAGTCTTTTAATTTTTGGCATCTTTTGATACAGGGCACCAGAACTAGCACCTCTGAAAAGTAAAATGATCTATGCAAGCTCCAAGGATGCAATCAAAAAGAAATTTCAAGGTATGGTCTTGATTTACTTCCACATACTTGCAGATGGTGAGCTGTTGGAACAGGGTGCCATTTTTTTCTAAGCAGCCTCTTATTTATTATTTCTATTATTATTTTCTAAGCAGCCTCTTATTTATTATTTCTTGGCCACAAAGAAAGGATAAACACCATCAGTTGAGAAAAACCCAGAAGGTAGAACTTTCCTGCCTTACGTTGGTTCCTCTGGGTCTGAAATGTCTGTGTTTAATAACCCTGTTTTCTCATCATTGTATGTCTATCACTTGGTATGTTGGTTTTAAACTAGTTTAAGATGTTGCCAGGGTAGAGACTAATTAGTTTCATTGGCTATTGCCATTGAATATAGTTGACATAACAAAATTGCAAGAAGGAAATGTTCCTAAATGAGATAGGATACTTGTCCCAGCTTTACTTTTAATGGTATGATTTTAGGTAATTGACTCAGCTGTGACCAAAGGAAAGTGCCCCACTCCTTCAGCTGGCCAGTTATATTTGACTTGCCACTAAGGCATTGGGATCCTCATGAGATGGCCTGACCATGCTTTCAGTGTGCAGCCAGGAGAAAATATCGGTATGATGCAAAGAGCATGGGGCGAGTGCCCAAAGGCCTGCACCGGGGGCTAAACTGCTGTGTGACCTTCTCCTAAACTGCTTAACCCCTATGGGCCTCAATTCCCTCAGCTGTAGAATGGGAAGTTTGACCTTGGATTGTGTGAGTTCAGTCTTAGTTGTCCCACCACTCTCCTGCCATTCACTGGCTCCAAAGAGCTGGGCTGCCCAAGATCTCAAGGCTTTGCCCAGTATGGTTTCCTTTTGTTCTACCAGGATTGGTTTTCACATTCTTGTAGGAGAACAAGTTTGCCCTAGCTTGTTTTACTCACTTAGGAGAATAAAAATCTCACTTTCTTTACTGAAACCTGCTACTGTGTAGTTCAGACCCTGGCAGGTTCTACATGTGTTAATGTTGGACCATCCCCAAAGAAGAGTGCTATCCAGTTGGTCACTGATGCTTTAAAATAACTCATTGATCTCCGCATTTCCACAATTAAAGATGATCACCTGGTCCCCTTGTTTTCCTAGTGAAATCATCAGTGGCTTTCTCTAGTCAGTCCTGGGTGCTTCAAAAGACCTGCTTTGCTTTCAACAGCTTAAGAAATGGTCAACAGCTTAAGAAATTTGGGAAAATTAAAGATAATGTGGCTTTTTAAAAGATAGCAGCCGCTTACAGAGAAGCTACTGTGTAAAATTCCATAATTGAGCTCTTTTTGCAGGGTTTCGATGTAATTTTTCTGAGAAAGCAGCCTTTCATTGTGTCACCTTTCTTAAATGTATTATATAATACCACAAGAAGCCTAACTAGAGTAAGGCAATTCCATTTGTAGATGTTCTTACTCATCGGCACAGTTGGCTAAATCAGCTGCTGTCAAAACATTGAATTCGTAGTTTTCCTTATATTTTAAAAATGAAGAAAAATCACTACTAGACCTGCTTTTAAACTTATTTTTTTAAATATAGCATATCTTTGGAAAAGTGTACATCATAAATGATTGTAGAATGTGATGAATTTTCTTGAACATGGTGATCTTTGTACTGACCAGCACCCTGGAAGTATCGCTCATATCAAGTCAAACCCACTTCCTCTCCTCCCACGGCAGAATAACCAATAGTTTGGCTTTCTAATAGCTTTGAATAGCTTTGGCTGGTGTTGTGTTATATAAATTGAATTATCTAGAATGTATGTGTGCTTTTTATGTCTGGCTTTTTTTAGTCAACATTATGTTTGTGAGAGTCATGCATTTTGGCGCATGGAATTGGAGAGTATTTATTACCATTATGTTGTATATACCTCAGCTTTCTTATCCATGTTAGAGCTGGTTTTGTGTTAAAACAGTCTGATATCTTAGCGAAATGGGTACACTCGTACCATTATTTTAAATATAATTGTTTTTCCTCCCTAGGCATAAAACATGAATGTCAAGCAAATGGACCAGAAGACCTCAACCGGGCTTGTATTGCAGAAAAGCTAGGTGGATCCTTAATTGTAGCTTTTGAAGGATGCCCTGTGTAGATCATCATTCAGTGCCACAAATCAAAAGCTTCCATGTTCAATATTATCCTTTTGCAATATAAGTAAAGCAAGTATGTTTAGGCCAGGATCTCAATAAGGGGGAGCTTGTCATCTATTAGAGTAAACTAAATATTCTATACACATGTGCAGATGGCCCTAAATAAATATAAAACCCTAAGTTTTATTGGTGTGAAATTAAATTCTTATTGGCCAAATGCCCATTTTGATGAGTTGGCTTTAAAGACTTTTGTTAACACTCGTGATTTTTAATAATGCAGTTCACAAAACAGTGCAAGGCTATATGAAGAGAATTATTGCGACTTTGTTAACCTCAGCAGTTACTTTTTTTTTTTTCCTTAAATAATTAGACATAATCTGGTTATAATTTTGGCCCAAATTTTTTATTCTCTCTCAAGCTAAACTGAGTAATGGAAAATATTCTCATAACATTTAACAGCACAAATACACTACCACAGTAAGGTTGTCAGGTTGTGTTTAAATCCTACCAAGTATGCAGTAGAGACTGCCTCAACCGTGTATGCTTATAACCAGCGCTGATCCTGCAAAGCACTATTTCAAGCATGTAGTTGGAGTAAATGAAACAGCTCCACACTCTCTCCACTCACTAGTTGGGAGACTATTCTGAGTGACCTTGCATCTTGGAAATCATGGCGTGTCCTCAGGAGAATGTGCAATATCTTGTAACAACTAATTAAATGCAAATTAGAGGTCCATGGTAATACACTTCATTAATGAAAATAACAGGGTGTATTAACAGCTAGGACACCTGTGATATCCTTGCATCTCCTTCAGAACTTTGTTGCTTGTGGTACAATAAGGTGTGGAAGAACATTAAATATATGTTTACTCTGGGGACTGGGGGAACTTCTGAATTTCCTAGAGCAGTTTGTTGACTTTTTGAAATGGGAATTAGGTATGACGGGTGACACCCACGGGAAGCCACCGCCTGATGGCACTTGGAAGTGACTGTCTTTAACATCACAGGCATAACACTTTGAAAAATGTAGAGATGCACAAATGGTTGAACTTAGAAGTAGCAGTATTGGCTTTATGTAATAAAGGAAGCATTTTTAACTTATCTCCTGTGTAATTATTCACTGGTAAACTGGGACTAAAGGATTTGGTCTTCCATATGGGATCAGTTGTTGAGGTTTGAGTATTTCAGACAATTAAACATGAGACCACACACAGCTCTAGCTCTGATTGAATGAGGAAGTTGATGTAAAAGCTGGGGATCTTTCTTCTTCCAAATGCCAGGCTTTTATCGCCTCTTTATTTGGGAGACAAAAAAATTCAGCATGCTTTAATCAAAATACTTGCTTATCATTCTGAATTTCTATTATCTCTACTGCATAGCTGTGCTTTTTGTGACTCTATATTAACAGCCTCCTGAGAAGGATGTTTGGGCCCATGGCTGCCTTGCTCAAGAACCAACCATGTAGCTAGAGCCACGTATTTGGTCAGGGAGTTTTAGAAGGAGTGTCTTGTCCTTGGTGTCAGCCAATGACACCTGTCACTACTTGCATAAACATCACTCTGCAGGTGCGTGTGCATTCGTGTGTGTGAGAGAAAATGGGGGTGTGGAGGAGGAGGGGAATGGGAGTGGGGTGCATGCTATGCTACGCATGGGAAGGATTTTAAACTTCCGGGATATAATATCATGTAAACATCTCCCAACACTGCACTCTTATTCCAGAAATTGGGAAGATGCTAATAGTTACCTGAATCTTTACCTAGGGAATTTTTGAGAAAAAAACATATTAGATTCCCAAGGCTGGGACCCAAGAATCCGGCTAGTTAAAAGCACTCCAGATAATTTTGATGAAAAACTAGCTTTAGATATCAGCTGATGTTGGCCAGTAGCAGAAGTTGCAGGTAAGTATATTTACGTTTTTACAAGTGTTACCATATTACAGAAATGTAGAAAGGAGACTTTACTGTTCACCTAATGGCTACTCTTTTGCCCTAAGAAGCAAATAAAGCCACTGCTAACTGAAATTCAGAACTTACCTGGTTTGCCATTTCAGAATATATCTTAGCCGTGAACACAGTGACTTGAATAATAGAAGTAGGCTTTGTCAAGTGGTTTTCTGTTTTTGCAGAACTTCCAGAGTGCTGGCTGGTCACACAGGAAGTTCAGTTTGTTTCTTGACTAGTTTTCTGCCCTTTATTGTGACTATCAAAGACTAGGCACACGGCATGACTGTCTTATGATTGGGGGCATTTCTGAAATACGGCAGCTGAGATGCAGCTGGAAGACGGGTCATTAGTTGCATTGTGGCCAGGAGAGGGAACGTGCCAGGAGCCAGGGCTTCTGTGGAAGACAGATACGTCTAACTCAGCTGGCCACGGCTCTCCAGGGGTTCTGCCCAGCTCGGAAGGGCTGTGGGGAGAGGACTCCCCGAGCCACGGCCACTTCTGAAAGGTCATTTGCCTGCGGCTGCACACGTGGCAAAACGAAAACAGCAGCCTGGATCTCTTGTTTTGGTGCTAAGCTGTTCCATATACCCCTGGAGAGTTCTTTATTTCTGACAACTGAAATTGTAAGGTTAGCTCTTGTTCAGTATCAGGGATGAGACTTGAACTGGAGCACAAGAAAACAGTTCTTAGGGCTTTGAGTCTACTTAGACCTAAACCTAGAGGAAGCTCAGAGAGAAGGCATTTGTGGAGGGTGTACACTGGTTTCCGAAATCTTGTTCCCCCCACCCTTCCCATCCTATCCATTACCAGATGGTGCAACAGGACAGGCATCCTCATACTTGCGCATTTAAGTATTAGGCAGATGACCAGAGAAAGCTAGTCCAAAGAAAAGCACTTAGAGGCCGGGACTTGCTCTTTTATGGGCCGTGGGACCCTGTAGTTTCAGGTCCTTTCCGAGGCCTCTAAATGGAGCCTTTAGACTAGGTGTTCTCAGAACTGCTTGTTCTCATCTGGGTCGTCTAAGATGCAGCAGCAGCCCTAGCCCCACCCCAAGCCATGGCCGCTTGTGAAGCCAGGCCTAGGGACAGCAGTTCTTCCTGCTTCCACAATGAACTTCATCGCAAGGGACACAACAAAGCCAGTGTTGCGAGAGCGCTGCTACATTTGCAGGACAGGAAGCAAAAATGGCGAGGCTCCTGGGTGTCTGTACTGTGTTGAGGAACACCAAGGAGCCTATAAATCTCTTGTGCAGGATCCGCCCAGGGTAGTTGACTCAGATATGTTCCTAAATGGCTCTTCCTTCCTCCCCCAGCCTAAGGATGAAACTTTGCCCAGGAATAATTGTTGGCCACCAGGCCAGGCTGAGTCAAGGCCCAGCGGGCTTGGCAAACTCAGGCTCCCTCTGCTGGCCTAAGAGATGCCACTGCCGGACCTCAAGGCTGCTAAGCACTTGCTGGAGCAGGAAGAACAGATAATAGGACCCTTAGGCTACAGAAGAGAAACCTCCAAACTGATCTTTCCCAGAACCCAGGTCAGTCCGTGGATTCCTAGCCCTGGCACTGTGCCTGCCTTGTCTTAACTCCTTTCCCACAGGTATAGTGGACCCCTGCCAGGTGGTCTGAGAGCAAGGCTGTAGCTAGAATCCAGGGAGCAGCCATTATAACACATGATAACCTAAAAGCAGCAGCTTGGTAGCCCCAGGGCTTCATGCTCTTCTTCCTCTTAAGGGCCCCTCATTTCTGTGCCAAATCAGAGTGCATGCCCAGGTAGGAGTTCTCAATTCTGTAGCAAGGGGAGGGAGAAAGGGGAGGGGAAGAGGAGGGAGCTTGCTGGAAACGCAGGTGCTCATGCCCACAGTGACCACTAAGATGCAGGAGTCCAGATACAGGGCACAGGGCTGGCCTATTTGCCAACAGGAAACTCACCAAGGCACCAAACCACTGACCTTGCGTAAGGCTGCTGTGTGCAGGGTGAGGATGTGACCCCACCCCCACAAGGCCAGTCTTCCCGCTGAGACCCCACTGCTGATATACAAGGCACAGGAGGGGCAGTGTGAGGGGGCCACAGGTTTATGGGCTCAGTCCTGCCTGCCCTCTGACCTGACGCACTGCCAGCTGTTAGAGGGGTACGTTGGAAGCCTGCCCTGCCCTTTGCCGAGCGAGGTAGCTTCGCATGGGAATTGTTCGCGAAATATGGGGTCGTTTCCCTCCCATGGTGAGTTTTCACCTGAGAAGCAAGCACAGGGCTGGGCGAATGGCAGATGTCAGATACTTTGTCACTTCCTCCTGCTCAATCTCCCATCCAGAAACCATGGTGTCCATCTCCCAAGCTCCACCCTTTCCACTAAGCCTGCTCGAGTCTAGAATGATTGCAGCTTCCACCGCCTTGCCCAGACCGCTTATCCATTGTCATGGTCTCCTAGTCCCTCAACGCCTCCGCTTCTGCCTTCTTTGGCCTGACCGTTCCTCTCCTCCCTCCTGACTCGGCCTGAGGACCACAGGCAATCTAGGCCCTAGAGTTTCCACCAGTGAAACCCTACTTCCAGAGGGCAAGCAGTGGGCCGCCCTGGCCCAGCCCTCCCAAGGCCTGGGCATTTGTCTAAGTCCTGGCAAGGACAGTGCCCTCCCCGTACACCCCCCTGTTCATCCATGGCGCTCGCTTCACACCGTTGTCCAGGCTGCCCACAGCCTCGCTCAGGCAGGCCACCTCAGATAGCAATGGTGAGGACTGTGGTCAGCACCTATGGGTTGACATGAGCTGGCTACTGGCCGGCCACTCATGGGCAATTTGACCTATTTGCTATCTGCAAGTCACATCAGAGCATTCCTTGACTACCTGCGGAGTATAGCCCGTCACGAGGCAGGCCCAGGGATGCCTAGGCCGCTGTTGACCTGATTATGTGACTCTCGGCATGGTGGTCTCGGGATAACTCTCTCTGTGATAACATCAAATACTTCGCTGACGCAAATGTCTCTTGGTGTATGGTCACAACGTCCCCTTCCCTGTCCCTTGTAAAACTCTGTCCCCCATTCTTATCCCACCCTCTGGACTTTATTCCTCATACCATTGTCACATGATCAGCTTTTACTAGCCTGTGTTTTTTCAATGAATGGCACAAGAACTTCTGCTCAAGCAGCAGAGTCTTGCCCTGCAAACCTGCTCCGCGACTGCTGTGTCCCTTGTCGTGTCCCCGCCACAATGCAGCGACAAAGTTCTGTCGCAGCAAGCACCCTCTGGTCACCGCGTGTCACCCTGCCTGGCTATCTCTGGGGACACCAGGAGGCAAGAAGTTTCGCCCCACTCTAGACAGAACTGCGGATTCTGATTTCACAGACACCAAGAACTGCGCTTGTTCTGTCCTGAGGGAGCCAGCCCCTCCTCTTTCCTCACCCCAGGCCCCGCGGCCAGCCAGGTCGGGGACCCCCAGCAGAGATGACATGAGACTGCAGCACCAGCGACAATGTTGGTTTTAATGGCATTAACATCCCGGAGGTCACACATCAGTTGTGGTTGGCAACTTCTTCCAGGGGTGAGGGGCTGCCGCCTCGCTGGGCTGCGGCATGGTTCTCCAGTCTGTGGCACAGCCCTTGAGTCTCACCACCCGGTCTGCCCTCCCCCCCGGCCCTCACCCCACCGAAAGACAGAACAATTGCACTGATTGACATAGAGATACCCAGAGGTCCCGGCCTCCCCAGCACACACCCTGGGGTCTGTCACAGAGCTGATAAGGGCTTTGGCGTCTGCTGGCGGGAGTCCAGGGCTGGTCCTGGGGAATAGTGTTTATCGAATGTGACAAAGATTCTTTTACAAACAGGGTCTGTGAGATCTATTTCTGTGGTTCTAAGAGACTCCTGTCTCTAATGGCTTCTTTCAGAGCTACCGGAAGTTGGGCCTGGATAACGCTGTGTTGGTCGGTTTATTTATTTGTAAGGAATGTATAAGGCATTTTGGTAAGTTGAACAGTAACTTCTTTTTCCACGCAGAGGAGTTTCAGACAGAGGTGCCCTCCTTTGAGTTGCTGCTGTCCTCCTGCAAAGACAGACGGGCAGAGTGAGGGAACGGACGGAGTTAGGGAGCCAAGGGGAGCACTCAACTCGAAGTCCTAGGATCCAGCACCCCCTTCCCCAGACTAATACCCCACACCCTTCTGGTGGGAGCTGAGGATGAAGACAAGGGTCTGGAGTCTGGTGAGGGCTGGCAGCAGGGTCAGGGCGTGCTTCTCATGCAGGGGGCAGGTGGGGAGGTGCCAGTCGCCAGGGAACACATCTGATGCCCTGCACGGCCAGGACACTCACTGTTTTGGCCAGCTGCTCCTGCAACTTTTGCACTGTGTCTTTCTCCTTTGTGAGCTGCTCCTGGGTTGTCTTCAAAAGTTCCTGCAGTTTGGTGGCAGCGCGTCCCAGGTCACTGCTTAACTTCTTTTCTTTTTCTAGCCTCTCCTGTGGGTCAGAGAATCGAAGGGGATCAGCCTTCACATGGCACGAAGCAGGAAGGCCTCTCTCTAGTAGTGCCCGGTGCCCTGACACCCTGGGAACAGGACGCCCTCTGAGGGCACACGCTGCCCGCTGTTTACCCAGAGACAGGCAGTGACGGCTGTGAGCAGACTTCTGACCCTCAGCCCTGCCCTGTCACCCACCAGCACACCAGCAAAGCTGCCTCGTGTGGGTGCTGAGCGGCACCGACGCCCGCCCCTCAAGCTCAGCCACACCAGCCAGCGGCTGCTTTATGTGCCTCTGAATGTTTAGGATCCCCTTCCCTCTCGAGTTAAGCTGGACCTGCTCGAGGGGCCTCAAGATCGCCCCGCTGCCATTCCCGCGCTGGTGGTAATAATGGAAAAGGGGTGCTCAGGCTTGGGTTGGGTGGGCGCCCCCTTTCTGGCCTTACAGCAGACCCCACCCTTTACCTTCAACTGCGAGACCTCTGCTTCTGATGACGTGAGGGGGCTACCACTGCGGAGCTTATCCAGCTCTTCTTGTAGTTGACACGCTGATTTCTGAGCCTTGGCAGAGAACACAGTGAGGTCAGAGGGGACAGGCCTCACAGACCTCACAAGTCCCCATGGGAACAGAAGGGCACCCCAGCCTGAAGGGACGACAGGTCAAGCTGTGACCAGATGATCAGGTGGGAGGCAAAAGACCTGCTTATGCAGGAACACCCCGGGGGAGGGCCAAGGCGCAACCACTCCTGCCCCCCTGGCCGGCCCATACTGTCCCCGATGTGGAAGCTTTGAGATTTTGGCCTCAAAGCCGATGGGGTCAAGACCACAGGGCAAAGCCTAACCTCCTCAAACTGGACCAAGAGCTTCTGCCGCCGCGTCTGCTCGTCCTCCAGGACGGCTTCTGTCCGCTCCAGCTGTGTTTTCAGCTGCATGGAAACATCATCATGAACGTACTCTGGGAACCCAGGCAGGCTGAGACCTTGAGGTTCCACCTTCTAGTTGCTTCTGACATTCCTCAGCCTTTCCCTGCCTCGGCCTGCTGAGGTGGCCTCTGCCCACCAGCCAGCCAGCGGGGTATTTCCAAGCTCCCTCTTTGGGGAGATGATGCTCAGCTCTGATACGGAAGCTGATGCCGACAAGCTGTGCCGATGGCGCCTCCCTGATGTCAGGCTGCTTTGATGAACCCCAAAGGGCAAGGCCACCTCAAGAGTCACGGCACATGCCCCGGCCCCACAGCAAGACCCCCACCCAGCAGCCACACCACTGCTGCTCTGGTGACATCCCGAGAGGGCTCTCAGGGACAGCTCCTTGGAATGGCGCCAGAGCGCGGCCCCCGCCTGCGACGGCCTCGCCGTGGTAACAGCGGGCGAGCGGAGCCCTGCGCGCAGACCCAGCCGCCCCCAAGATCCCGATGTTAGGAGGTGCCCCACACCTGGCCACTGCCCCTGCCCTTTCCTCTGTTCTGTGACTTCCTCAGAACCTGGGGGAGCCTGCCAGTGCGTGTGGTAGAGGCTGCAGGTCGCTGGTGTTTAGCCAAAACAGAGGCCTGCTATCCCTGCGCTCCAGATGGGGTGCAGAGGGACCACATGGGCGGTTAGTAACAGACATCTGGGGACCTGCTCACCGCCCTAACCTCGATGGGGTCCTGCTCAGCTGAGGGGGCCTCTGTGGGCGCAGCCGGGGACCCAGCTACATCACCATCCTCTACGTGGCTCTTCATCTCACTCAATTGCTGCCTGACCTGAAACAGGGAGGGGTGGGTTTGTGCAAATACGCAGCCAGACACACCCACCTCGCACAAGCGCACACACACAGACCCCTCAGGTGGACTGTTGATGCTCCTTCAGGGACCCAATCTGGTAACTGACCTGTGTTAGAGTTGCCACTTAGATTCCCTGGCGCAGGGAAGCCAGTGCCACGGCCCTTCACTAGGCCAAACCAAGGCCTGAGGGCCACTGAGGGGTCCGGCTGATCCCACACTGAGGCCCCTGCTCTCTCTACCAAAGCCAGCTGCCTGGCGCCTCCCTGGGGCAAGGCGCCTGACAGATGCCACGCACAGAGCAGATGAATCCGGAAGAAAGTACAAGATGACTAGTTGGACCAGCACTAATGCTACCTGGTCCTAGTTCTTTCAAGACACAAGCTACTGTTCAAAGCCCTTGTTGGAGGTCTAGAAAAGAGAGGACACCCTAGCCTAATAAGGTGCTTCACCCTTGCGCTGCATCACTGGGGGTGGGGTTCATGTATCCAGTGGCCCCCAAGGCCCCAGCCCTCAAATCTGGAGGCAGTGTCACCTGTGAAGGTCAGGTAAAGTCTCTAGTGGGAAGATCTAGGGCAGCAGTGACACAGGTGCCCCAAGGGCCCCACCCATGAGACGCAGCTCCAGAGGGTGCCACAAGTATGTGGGGTCTGCCTTCACATTTCTTCCCCCCTTCCTCCCATCACCAAATCCAGAAGTCAAAGTGTATCCCAATGATAATGAAAGATTCGGGGAAGTGATCTCTGCACCTGCCCCGAATCTGGGCTGTATCCAGACCCAACTTAGTGGCTTTGGTGAGTGGCCCTTGGGCTGAGGTGGAGACGCGGCCTGGAAAGCCCTGTCCTCCGGTTTGATGATCCTGGGTTAAGGGCTGAATGACTGGGAAGAGGGGGAGCTGGGAGCGTGGACTCCAGCGTAGTGGCTGTTCGAGCTCAGCAATGGGAATGGACCTTCAGTGTCCTCTCAGAAGACCAGACATGCATTTGTACTCAAAACTGCCTAATTTCTAAACGTTGGCAACTAATTTAGGGTGTTAAAAGACCGTGCACATCAGACAACACGTCTGTGACCATGCAGTTACTTGTCTGCAGCCCCAGCCCGGGAGCCATTGTTAGGACCGTGGGGCCTGCCTCTGTGAGACCAGACTGAACTTGCCAAGGCCCTGGAACAGAAAGCACTGGAACAGAAAGCCAGTACACAGAGGGACCAGCACGTCTAGGAATGGGGCACCTGTACCACTGGGCCTTGAGCAGGCCTCCTTGTACGTAAAGGGGTGACTGAGCTGGTCTGAGCCACGGATGAGGTGGAAAGGACCCAAGTCTGCCAGAGCCATGTACTGGGAGTCACAAAGTGGCCAAGCCCAGAGGGGCCCAGGTGACACGCCAGGCTCACAGGCAGTTGAACTCCACAAACTCCCAGCACCTAGACCAGCAACCAGGCTGTCCTAGGGGAGACAGAAAGTAGAATGTGATCCTGGCAGCCACAGGCCCAGCATGGAGGTTTGGGCAAACACGTGAAGCGCCCCTCGGCATACCCCGTCAGAGCCTGGCCCACACAGCTACGTCCCTCCACCAAGCCAAGTGACCTTGAACAGGAAGAAACACATCTGACGAATTCATCTCACACACACGCAACCTCCATGTCACAGCGCCCACCCTATAGCAACTTCACTCACCAGAGCAAGCTCATTGCTTTGTTTCTGGGCTTCACTGTTGGCTGCATCCAACTGAGACTGAGACTCTAATAAAAGTTGCCTCAACTTGAAGGAAAACAGAGCAGGTGTTGCGGGGCGGAGGTGGGGGGGGGGTGGTGAGGGAGGGGGAGAAGAGACAGAAAAGCAGTCCTGTGAGTTCATACCCAACACATTCACATAAGCCATGGCTCCCTAGTGCCCCCAGCCACCACTGCTTTTTGAAGACTTAGGAAGGGCAGTATCCACTACTGCACACCTCAGTGTCCACACTGAGGCCTTCTCAAATGTTACTCTCGCTTGCAAAAAGTAATGCCCAAGTCTGAGATCAGAACAGAATCGGGGGGTGGCAGGTTTTGCCTCTTATTTCTGAACAATCAGATAACAGTATCATTTAAATCCACCCTCCCATCCCTTGCCAAAAATGTCTGTTGCCAAGTAGATAATTCGATAGCTGCAAGCGTGACCTGGCTTTATCCCTCCCTGTGAGTGGTGCCACATTTCTGAAATCTGTCTGTGTCTCCTCCCGATCCCCCCCTCCCCCCACCGCGGTGACACCTTCTAATGGCCCAAGGCCTAGGGCAAAGGCTGAGAGCTCAGACTTACAGCTCATATTTAGCTGCAGGAGCAACTGGGCAGGCAGAGACCCCAGTGGGCAGGGGCCACAGGCCTTGTGGTACTAGACTCACCCCTGCCACCTCCTTGGCATAACTCTGACACTCAGCACTGGCAGCTGCCATGTGTTTCTCCAATTCCGCCTCCAGATTCGAGGTGTGCTCCCTCACCTGGATGTGCACACATACATCAGGGGCCAGCACTAACCCAGGGAACAGGGTAATGGGGCTTCGAGTCTGGCTGGTCCTGGGATAAACAGGGACTGAGAGGGGACCTCCCCAGCCTGCTGGTCAGCTGAGGCCAGGCAGAAATGAGCAGATGACAGAGAACACCTTACTGAAGTGGGTACCCTGAACTCCAGCACTGCTGGGTCCTGAAGTGTTCTCATACCCCAATAGTGGGGGACGAGCTCTCAGATTTACTTGCAAGGTGATACCAGGAGTTCCTTCTCCAAGGCAGGGCTGACTGGCGTGGGAAGGAGCAGCGGGGCAGTGACACACACCTCCCCTGGCTCAGAAGGCCATGGCAGAAGCCGCTGTCTGTTAGGACTGGGCCTGTTGCCAGGGTCACGGCTGCCTCAGGCCGCTCTGAAGTGGTAAATAGCTCTCATTAAGGAAAAGCAGGACCGACAAGATTGTGGTCCATTAGGGAAAAGGAGGAAAAGAGTCTCTGATTAATGTTTCTCTGTGAGGAAAGCAGATCCCTAAGCAGAGCTCCCCACATACCTGGTCTGAACTTTCCAGTTCTCCTCTTAGCTTCTCTACGGTCTCTTCAAGATGATTCACTTTGACCCGTGACTACAAAGCAAGGGGAAGCCCCGTCAAACACAAGGCCTGGAGGGGGATTTGTCCCAGGATGTAGTCTCCTCACTCAGAGCCTCTCTCGCAGGGAGCAGGCAGAGTACAACCCCTTAAGCAGGACCCTGCAGCTTCTTCCTGGGGCCGAGTGTCATTGCACTTTACGCAGCACCACCAAAAATCAGCAACTTGACTCTTTTGCCAAGGGAGCCGGTTGAATAGTGCTAGTAAATTGTTTGAATTCCTAGAGAAGTTGGGCCCCTTGGAGAGAGATTCCTGTGGCTGGACCCTGGGGAGGGCCGGGAGGCCTGTCTTGTACCTTTTGGAGCTCTTCCTCTGTGTTGTTCAACTTGATCTTCCACACCTGCTCCTCTTCCTCCACGCTCTTCTGCAGGGCTTGGAGCATGCCCTCCTGGGGGGACAGGGCGCTGAAGCTGGCCCTCTCCTCAGAGGCCCACCACACATAAACACACACTGCATCTCCCTGTCCCCTCTGCTCCTCTGGGATGATGCCTGGCTGCCCATGTGTGGCCCTGCACTGATCTTGTCATAGTGCCGGGTGCAGAGGGAAGGAGGGCCACAGTGGGCCCTCTGGCTAGTGTGTGAACACGGGCTGGGAGTCACACAGGGGAATGAAGTCTGTGACACAAATGAGGCCACTAGGATTCTCGCCTTTCTTGGATTTGCGACTAGCACCGACCTGATCAGAAGCCCAGAACACGGTGCACAAAATTGGGTGGTTTGGATCAAGAGGGCTGGATTCAGTATGGCTCGAGTCAGTCAAATGCTCACCTTGTTCCTTCCCAGACTATTCCTTGTGATGACCAAGTCTCTCCTGCCCCTGGGGCTAGCCCCAAACCTGAAACTTGACTCTCTCCTCAGCTTAGAAGCAAGGAAGACCCACATGCCTTAGCCAAACCCTTTACTCTTCAACCAAAGAAGTGGAACCGAGGGAGGGGAAGGGACTTGCTCAAGGTCACACAGAGCCACTGCTGGAACACAGGGCTCAGGGCTCATTTCCCAGGGGACAGTGGGGCTTTTCCACATTGCTTCCCTCCCTGCTGTTCCTGAGAGACTTCTCCTTCCCGAAGCCTCTCCCCCCCCCCCGCCCCCACCCTGTGGGCCTTCCCCAGGCTACCGTCTGCGCCAGGATGGTGCGGTACTTGTCACACTCGGCCTGCAGGGTGCTCTGGGTCTCCTCAGCCTCCCTCAGTTTGGAAGCCAGCTCCTGAGGGTAGAGGGCAGAACAGAGCACGGTCAGGAAAGCCAAACACAAAGGTTCCTCCCACGAGTGCGGTCACCCACCCTTGCTAGGAACAGGGGCGAGGAGGGTGACAGCGGCAGCCCCGGCGAGGGCACAGGCTGGCACGTGGGCTTACCGAGGAGGGCTCCGTGTGACTCGGTGACTGCGTTAATAGCTTGGTGCCTTTTTCTTTGAGTTCCTGCAGCCACTTGGTGTAGTTCTGCAACAAAATGTACAAGGTGGGGCCCAGGCAATAACATTCCTTGTGATCCGGGTGTGTGCATGCGTGTGCGTGCGTGCGTGTGCGTGCGTGCGCGTCCCAGGGTGCCGCCCTCCCCTCCTACCTGGTGTGCTGAGTCGGAGAGTTCAGGGAACAGAGACAACAGGGCCTCTTTGGTCTGGGCCTCGGTCTGACTGCGCTGCTTTTCTGATTCCTCCTGGAAGAAGGGGAAAGGGGGGCATTTGGCCTTGAAGGTTTAGGGCACCCCCGGGAGTGCTCATGGGCCTCTACCCCAGGAAGGGCGGGGTCAGGATCAGCAGAGAAGGGGGGGTGGGGGGGAGTTCTGTGGAGCTGAGGCGGGTGGTGGTGGTTAACTTCTGGCAACCCCAGCCTGGTGGGTCAATTTTCAACAGACTCGGCTCTGACCCAGGGGGCCAGCGGGCCAGCCCGCAGCAGGTGCCAGGTGCTTCCCAGCTAGTACAGTATCGGAGCAGCCGACAGAAGCATCTGGGAGTCCTGATTCCTGAGTGCTCTGCTTGTGTGTATGTGTGTTTGTGCGTGTGCATATGTGTGCGTGCGTGCGTGTGTGTGTACACACTGGCCATGCCCTGTCCTCCTGGAGGCTCCCACTCACTCACAACATGAGAAAGGAGTGGAGGGGAAACTAAGGAGCTCTGCTCCAGACTGTGGTGTGTCTGGGGACAAACAACACCCCCTCCCCACACCCTGGGTGGTGGCCACAGGCATTTCTGGCTCAGAGTCTTACCTGGTAACCTGCCCCTGGCAGGTCGAACCTGTTGCCAGCCCCCCAAGATCTGGCACAACCCGAGGTCTAGGGGCGTCATTAGGAATGCAGGATTAGCACAGAGTGGTGGTCAGAATGTGCGCATGCAGGACAGCTGACGCCTGGCCCGACCACAGCACCCATGTGGTCTGCACTCGAACCTCAGAAGTGAATTCTTCGGCCTGCTACGGACCCCTGACCTCGTGACTGCCATTCAAGTCCCCTCCCCCACATGCCTTGTGGGGTCCAAGGCAAGAGCCAGAGGACCAAGGACCAGCTCTCGTCTTTATCTGGCTGCATGACCATGAGCGAGTCAGCTGACGTCTCTGGTCACAGCTTCCACATTTGCCACAGAAGACCAGTCCCCTTGGTGACCCGAGGCCAGCCCTCCAGCTCCCACCACCTCTCGGGGTCCTCATCTAATGCAACCCTCAGGCTCCCTGTGATCCATGGAAGTCCCAGCAAAGCTTATTATCAGGACAAACATTTCTTTTGCATGAAGGACCGGGAGAGGAAGACCGGCTACCCCCAGGCTTTTCCATCAGGGCCAAGGATGGTGGTGGTGGGGCCCTCCCTTGCCGCCGCTGTAGACCATGTCCAGGCCAGAGCCTTAGTGCTGGCCCCAGGGCCCCAGATGCTGAAACCCCACATTCCGCCTACGTGGGCAGCACAGAGCACAGGTTCCTAAGTGCTTGCTGCTAAAGATGAACTCCCTCTCTGTGATCAATCACAGAACCCAAGAGGCCCTGATTTAAGAAGCCAGTAGGATTATTCAGACAGAATATCAGGAGTCAAAAATAACATGAGGAAAGTCCATGAAGACGGCCAATCTTGGGTGTTCTCATAGCTGGTGTAGCCAGGTGGGCTCATGGCCCCCATGGCCCCTCAGTTTCTGCCCCTGATGTTAAAGGGCCCTGCTGAGTAAAAGCCATCAAAGGAGCACTATTCCTCTTTCATTTTAAAGAAAAACGGAAGGGCGAGAGGAAGGGAAAGCAAAAAGGAAGATACAGGAGCCCAGGGCACTGTGCCCTTGGCCCCTGGCATAGATTTCTGAGCTCAGAGGTCAAGGCTGCTCTGCATGTAGTTTGAGTTCTGTGTGTTTTGCTGAAGCTATACAGGTGCCGCTAGATCTAGGGATGGGGGAGGCTCTGACCTTGGCCTGGGTCATGGAGCGCAGTTTCTCCTCACAGGCTCTCTCTGCTGAGGCCAGAGCTTCCATCGCCTTCCAGTTCTTCTCTCGAAGGTCCTGGGAAGTGACAGGTGAAAAAGTAAGCAGGCAGACCAGGTCAGCTGTAGACAGGCCCACAGGAGCTGCCTCAGCTGGTCTTACCAGGGCAGGGCCCAGAGAACCCGCCCGTCCTCACTCTGGACCCCATGGTGGCTCTGCAAAGAAACAACAGGCCCTTTCTCTTGGCCCGCACCCACAGCCAGATGTGGGGTGGTCAAGGCTTAGCTGTAAGGAGGCAAACTTCCTTCCAGGGAGACTCCAGTCTGAAGGAGATGAGGAGGGAGGGTAAGCTTGCCCTCCTCAGAGACAGGCTCCCCAGCAGCACAGCAAGCCTTGTCTCTGGCACTGGGAGGTACAAGCCAGGGACTCCCCTGGAGTTAAAAGACAGGGCAGCTGGGAAATCAGAGCTCTTTGAGGGTCGGTAGCCTGGAGGGGGGATATGGCCAAGGTGGCTCTGCACCCCACATGAGAGGAACTTTTCCATCGCCTGCTCTTGTCCCAGCCTTCCCGCTCGAGGGAACCATGTGACCCAAGCGAGGCCAACTGGCACATTCTGCCCCATCACAGGAATGGCTCCTTGCTTGGGCACAGGCTCCACACTGGTCCAATGGGCCTCAGCCCTGGGACTTATGAGACCTGAGGGGGAAGGCAGGAGGAACCCCATACCCCATTTAGGGAAAGGCAGACCTTCAGCCACAAGTAGCACAATGTAAAGAGGTAGCTAAGCACACCACCTGGCTAGTGGCTAGGGGCAGGTTTCACGTAGCAGGCCCGCCCTCACATTGCTCAGCCTGCTCTTCCTGCCCCACTCACTGCCTGATACTCACATTGTTCTTCACTTTCTGCTGCTCCACTGCCTCCTTGAGCTCAGTGGCCTCCTTCTCCATACATCTCACCTGAGACTCCAGCTCCTTGAGGCTGAAGGAAGACAGTGGGGTCAGTTCCAGGTTCTGAGGGCACAGGCTCCTGGAGGGCCCTCTTGACAGGGCCCCTTCCATTGCTACCTGGGCATCTGCCTCCACCAGGAGCACACGCCAGGCCAAGCCACCCATAGGGCCAGCCCCTCCTGTACTCCCTCTACCTCGCAGGCACAGCTTTCAGTGAAGCCAGGACACAGTCCCCAAAGGCCACCAGAGTCCCACTTAGTGACTTGGACTCCAGAACTACAGAGGTCAAAGTGGCCACAGTCACCAGCACAGGGATGGGCCCCAGACAGTGAGGCTTTGGAATTTTTCTTCTCGTGAATGAGCTCCATCGTCTGGTATCTGGTTCTGTTTTCCCCACAGAATATGTGGCTGCCCCCTCGTGCCCCAGCCACACCTGGCCCTCTTAAGAACAGCTAGGCCTTCCTAGAGGACATCTGAACTAGGTGGCACTATCACCGCATCCCATCAAGACTAGCAGCCACCACTCTCATCAGCTCACAAAAGTCGACTCACGCCCCATCAGGTACAGCATAGTTCCTTCCCCTGCTCTGTGTTAGTCCTGAAATGACCCCCAGATGCTGTGGGCTGTTAAGTTGTTGGTCCCATCTTTGCCACATTTCCCTCCAGATTCCAGAGGGTCATCTACCTCATAGTCCAGAAAGTAAGAGATCAGCAGTGCTAACTAAAACTGCACTAGCTGTCCTGAGGACACTATGTTGCTTTCTGCATCAAGATTTAAAACAGGGAACGCCCCAGGAACACCTGAACTCTAAAGCCCAGAAGTCGCCAGTGGTGACTTGAATCAGCACACCTGCACTACTCTGAGCATGAAAGAAGTCCCTGCCTGGGAGGGGCTGCCACCAGTCGTGGGGAGGTGGGGTCTGGCCAACAGGAGCAAATGTATCTATATTTCTTATGATGGGTGATGGTCAAAAGTTTTTGAAGAACACTATTCTAATGCATGTTAGGATTGAATATAGTTTCGGGGAGGGTATAGCCTGTGTCTCCCCTCACCATGCTATCTGGGAATAGACCCCCATGGCACCACCTCACACTTTCACCTTAAATACGCCCTGCATCCGGCCTTGAAGATGGTTGTTGACTTCCTGGGTGTTGGTTTCAGACCCACAGAACCTTGACATTCCCCTGCCCCCAAACTCCTCTGGGACCCCTCAAAGCTTTCCTCTCAAGTTCCCTGCATTATTCAATAGTCTGCCTCCAGTCATCTACCCCAAAAGCACAAGGCCCCAAGGAAGATGAGTTAGCAGGCTAATGGCAAGGACACAGTAACAGTTGCCCCTCTGGTAGCTTTTGCCCAAGTTATAGAACTTCTGGGACTGGATCATCAGCACAGAACAGGATGACCTGGGCTAGTCACTACCTTCAGATAAGGAAATGAAAATCTAATTTCTGTCAAGCATAGAAATTAAAACCAACCCTTTTTGCAACATTACTTAAGTTATGTACTGTGTGCTCCAAGACTCTGATCTTTAAACACAAAGAAAAAATACCATCATGAGAAACAAAGTTTGCCTTTAGCTTTCTGGAAGAAAGCACACCAGGAAAGGAAGGTGGAGAGGATTTACTTCTGGGTCTTTCGCAGGGTGCTCTGGGTTTCACCTGGCTTCCTTCTCCAGCCCCCAAACCACAGAGCCTGATGCCAGAAAACATGGGCTATGGCCTGAGGAGGCATCCACTGCCTGTCAACTCACCCCAGGGGCTGCCCTCTGACCTCTGACCATGGCTGCCTGGACCATGGGCATCTACTCAGGGACCCCTACCCTAGAAGTGACCATCTCAAGAACTCCAGCCCCCTGAATAAAGTTGCCCCACCCGGGTGTCAGCTCCAGTTTTAGCAAAAGCAAACAAATAGGTGCTGACCCCAGCCCCGTGCTGGGCTGCTGACACTGAGGGATATAACCTCTGTGACAAAAGGCAAACTATTCTGTGACTTGGGAAGCTGTGAACTACACCAAAGTCCCAGGTTCTTCACTCTGGGTGTACAACTGCTTTTCCGATTTATGGCCTTGGTCCCTAAAACCCCACACCTATAGACATGAAGTGCACCCCTGACAGCTAGGTCCTTCCCACAGAGAGATGGAGGTGGGTGGCAAGAGGCAGAAGGTATCTGTCTCCCACCGCCTTGAAACCCACCACTCTCCACACAGATGAGTTTTGCTCCTCAGGAGGAGGCAAAGAAGTATTTGCAAGGCTGCCTTCTTTCCTGGGCTGGCCTGTCTCATGTCCTCAAAGTCACTGGGGAATGGGGGAAGGCAGGGATCTCTGAAAGGGACTCCTCCCCTTGCTGAAGCCCCAACTTCAGGGTCCTGTGCTACCTTTTCTGAGGCCCCAGTGCCCTAGCTCCACTTACCGGGCCTGCTGCTTATCAGTCTCCGCTTGGCTGGCCTGGAAGGAGACAGAAAACTTGGTTACCATGAGCCAGCTCTCAGGCATAGCTCTTCAGGGCGGGTCCCACTCGCAGGATAGCATTCTCTCTCCCCTCCAGCCGCCTGCTGACCTGGGAATCCCGGGCCTGGCCTGCCTCCAAGAGGGTCTCAATAGACCGGATTCTTTCTGTGAGCTGTGAGTTCTCAGCCCTGGCCTCCTTGAGCTGCCCATGTAGACCACTCAGCTCCTGGCACTTGTTCTTCACCTCAGCCTCGGAGGACTGCAGTTTGCTGTGCAGCTCTGTGGCAGAAGGGGGTGGCAAGAGCAGGTCAGGGGCAGGAGACTCTGGGATAGACACCCCTACCACTGTCCCTCTGCACACAGGCCTTTGAAGGCTCACTCCCCTGCCTCCACTGTGTGCCGGGGGCTATCAGAAAGTCACACCCTATTTTTTGTTCTCCAGGACTAACTAGGGTGGAATGGCAAGCCTGCAGATCAGGGGGAAATGACAGAAACCTAAAATGGATCAGTTGGAGTGTCTATGAATTTCTTCTCTAAAGATTGGCTCACATTAGCAAGAGCAGGGGAGATGTAACCAGAAAGTCTTTAGAAAGTGACTGTGTAGACCCCACTGGGCTACAGCTTCCCCACCTCTCAGTGTTGGCAGGGCCTGTCCCTGGACACCTCTCCCCCTGGGGCGTCCTCCTCTCTGGTGACCTGAGGTAAGTCCCATGGCTCTAAATGTCATCAGAGTCTCTGACTCTGAAAAGCCCGCAGCCTGGTCTCATCCCCAAACCCAGGCTCAGCCACCTGCCACTTCCAAATAAACCTCTGCTTAGGTACGAAGCCCAGCACCCCCAACCTCCCAGTCCCCTAGTCCTGCTGCCCTGCCTCTCGCCTCCATCTGTCATCTACTGTCTGCTGAATCCTCCCCTTCACCAGCACCCTGTGGACACCTGGACCCCAGCTTTTAGCCTGGCAACCAGAAAAGTCTCATTCCTAGTCACCTGGACTTCCCTTCTGGTCCATTTTCTATGCAGGGCCAGAGAGTCAGGTATGCAAATGGGATCATGCCATTCACCTGCCCCCAAAAACCTGCAAGCATTCGCAAGTCACTTCACACAGCGCCCAACATCCTCTCCCCTGGCCACTTGCCTGCCAGTGAGTCACACTCACTGGCCTGTATCTGTTTCTAATACAGGCCAATTCAGGGCTCTGTGTCAGGTGGTTCTTTTCTTGTTCTTTGTGAGGCCTGCCCATTCCCATCATCCAGACTTTAGCGCAAACATACCCTCTGCCTCAGGACCACCCAATCTAAAGTCACACCTGGTCCATTAGAGCGGGCCACCCTGGGCCACTGTCTGTTTGGGTGAAGAAAGCTGGGACAGAGCCAGGCGGGTTTGTTCACATGTGGTCTAGAGCTGCCGCTTCAGTATGGCAGCAGAGCTGAGCAGTTGTGACAGATACTGCCTGGCGCATAAAGCCAAAAATATTTACTACTTGGCCCTTCACAGAAAGAGCTTGCTGAGCCTGCTCTGGGTCACATTGGCTATCTGAAGTCTGTGGAGCACAGAGCTGTGTGACCCTGCCAGTGCCTGTCTACCTACCTGACTGTGCCTGTCTCTGCTAGAATGTGGCCCTGCTGCCCTGGGTGCCCAGATAGCGCTCAGCTTGTGGACACTCGGGAGTGCTGTTGAGCAAGTACATCCAGTGGTCACAGGCATGGTCTGTGGGCCATCAGTGTCCCCAACTTCACCACCCTCTCTTCACAGTAAAGGTGACCTGTGAGCACTGGGACCACAGGCGTACCTGCCAAACCCGGTGACTTGGGCTTACCCAGCAGGGAGAGAATAAGGGTCCAGAAGGAGTCAGCTGAGAAAGCCAGCAACAGCTGCAGAAGGCCTCAGCTCACCTGTAGCTGTGGTTTCAGAAGGGAACCCCTCACCTCTACTCCCCAGCCGAGTCCTAATAGGCCCTGCCCCCCCCATCCCCAAGACTCACTCCTCCCACCTACCCATACAGGCTCCAACCTCATACCCATCCCTCATCCCCCCTAGCTAGTAGCCCTTGCTTGTAGGGCCCACCCTCACACCCTTCCCTCCAAGGCTCCACTCCCAAGCCCAGCCCACTTGCAGGCTGCAGGCCTGACCCTCATAGACCTCTGGTCCCTCCCCTGAAAGGATCCAATCCCTGCCTTACAGAATTTGAGGGGCAGAGTCAGAGATCCTATGATGCTCTCACTCACCAAGGTTAGTGAGTGGCAGTGGGGCAAGGGGTGTGTGCGCCCTAACCCTGCATAGACTCTGCTAGCTGCCTGGAGTCAGGTGTCTCACCGGCCATCTGCTGCTGCTGCTCCTGGGCCTTCTCGGCATCTGCCCGGAGGCTGGCGTGGCTGGTCTGTGAGCGGCAGAGCTCCCGGCTGACCTCGTCCAGGCGCTTCTGCAGGGCTTCCTCGCTCTCCTTGTGAGACACCTGCAGGCAGGCAGAAGGGAGAGGGTGGTGAGGGTGCCAGGATGCTGAGGTTCAAAAGGACAGAGAGCTCTTTATATTCTTTCAAAAAACTTTTTTATTTTTATAAAACCTCCTGGGTTTCTAAAGTCATTCATCCATTGCAAAAAGACAGGAGGCCATGGCCTTGGAAAGCTGGATCACCATGAAGGTGCTTGAGGTGAAGGAATAACAATCACAAAAAGGAAAAAGCCCCATTTCCAGGTCAGTGTGACACCAAAAGATGCTTCTTACAACCTCCACCTTAGTCTAACTTGGAGACTTCCTAAGAGCCCTGGTAAAGTTCATGTTCACTGAGCTCTCTTTCTATGCAAGGCAGGGTTCCAGGCATATTGTGTCAATGTGGCTTATTCCCAGCCACCCCACAGGACTGGTCTTACTGTCCAGGTTGCACTTGGGGAAACCGAAGCTCTGGAATCCAATAGCAGACACTTGTTAACACCAGGAGCTGTGACAAGGCAGTTGCATAACTTGCCTTCCTCACCACCCTGGCCAGCTACTCCCAGAATCTTTGGTCTTAGAGGGGAATAAATAGGTTCTCTGACCCTGGATTGAGAATGAGGCACCTGGTGTCTGAGAGAACAGGAGATGTTTGAGGTCTGGGGCTTAGTGGTAAGAGCCAGGCTCAGGCCTTGGTCTTGAGCTAGTCCTTAAAATAGCACATGTGATGGTGACAACCTGGGTACTAGAGGGGAGGATCAGAACTATGCAGTCTTTAAAATATAAGCATAGCCAGGGCAACGTGGTGGTTCTGATCTCACTGGTCTCGGTAGGTGGCTTACATGAACAATGAATGGTAAACAGCAGCTTATCCATCTCAACTCCACCCAAACAATCTAAACTGTTTTAATCTTCCCTGTTTTCTTTCAGGCCCTTGTATATACTCAAAACATCTAGATGGTCCCAACAGCTGAACAGGAAAAGGGCTCAAAGTCCTAAGCCCTTCAGATCTTCAGGTTTCCTACTTTTCCTACTTAGGGACAATCTTCTTCCTTCTGAAGCCACATCTAGAGGTATCCTCCTGAGCCACATCTAGAGGCTGAGAAGGAAGAACCCCACACCTGGCCTGGAGGCTGGAGGCTGCCTCCACTTGGTTGGCTACAGCTGGAGTTGTGCTACAATAGGTGGTGGCAAGTGTGGGAGGACAGACCCAGCTCTGGAGTTAGACCTAGGGGCTCAAATCTTCCTGTGAATGTGGGATATTCAATTCAATGCTCTGTGCCCCAAATTCCCTTCTGGGTACATTACAGATGCTAACATACATACCTCATAGGGTTACAATGAGAACTAGCTGAGTACTTATAAATCACTTAGAACAATGCTCAGCACATGGAAAATGCCCATGCGATGCCACCTGGCTATCACTGCTATTAACAAGACCAAGGCTGAGGGTGTCAGCCCCAGTCCTGTGTGCACCACGGTCATGGCTGGGAAGGGATGACCCAGGGTGGCTAGGTGAGCCCCAGCCTGTCCCTGCTACGCAGATAGGCTTGAAGGCAGGGTAAGCGGGCCTTGAGGTGGCGATCACCCACTCACCTGCAGCTGTAGGACCTGCTTCTCAAAGGCAGATGCCTTGGCCTCCAGAGTCTTCCGCTGCTGTTCCTCCTGCCGGGCAGACTCTGACTTCTCCACCAGCTCCTTGCTGACCTTGCTGAGCTCCTGCCGGAGCTTGGCCAGCTCCGCATTCTGCCTGCAAGACAGTTACCAGCACCCCATTGGCAGACAGAAGAGGGTGCTGATCAGTTCTCTCAGGCACCCAGCTAGCCCAGGAGATGGGACCAGCAGTCTAAGCCTTCCCTCTAGGTGCCTGCTCTTTCAATAGTTACCCAAATCTCATCATCATTACCAAAGCCCTCTTGCTTTAGCGGTCATGTGGAATTTGATGAGTGTTTTGTCGAAAACACTGTTTTATTGGCAAGGGACATGGGCCAGAGAGCAAAGAGCAAAATGTGTAGGAGAGACAGAGAAGCCCCAGACAGAGAAGGCCCTCTCAGAAATGGCTGCAAATTCAGAGAGAGAAAAAGCAAGATACTCATCTTCTCATTGTTGATCTGTGTCCACACAAGCTCTGGGATGTGGGCTGATTTGCTTTGACCCTTCTGCAAGGCCAGAGACTGCCTTTCTGAGTCCATGGCTAGCTAACTAGACCCAGAACAGGGGGTTGCCTGAAGAATAAGGCTGAGGCACTTTACAAAGTGCCCCTCCACATTGCACTTCAGAAGCTTGGCCTCAGAAGCAGGGAGTTAGGGAAGACTGGTTGGCAGGGAGAGGATGGTCAAAACCTGCTTTATCCAACATGTGGAGCTTAATCAGGATGCATAAAACATACTTCAAGGCAGGACTGACTGTCCAGCCAAGGGGCAGTACCAGACAAGACCAAGGGGACAGATGACCTGGGGGAGTATCAGGCCAGACGGGAGACCTGGCCAAGACCAGCTCTGCTCCGCTGACTGGGGGTGGGCGGGTTCTCACCTCTTTGGACTTGGGTTCCTCATCTATACCAGGGAGGTCAAAAGCCCTCCGTGGGTCATCAGCTCACACACCTTATGAGGCCAAGATTCAGGACCGAAGAGTATAATAAAGAAGCTAGACTACAGCACCCTGGGTTGGAGAACTGAGGTCAGGGGCGGGTGTGGGCCCTTGGGGCTGATTTGGAGTTTTGGGAGTGGCCTGGGAGCATCCACCTCATAAGAGCGGAGCTTCCACAGAGACTGACTGCTACCTCCAGGTGAGAAGTCTCCAGTCTTTCATGCCTTCCCGTGGTGGAGGCCAAGGCGGATTTTATGAGGGAGGGAGCCAGAGTGTTCCATACCTGTGTTTGCCTTCTGCTTGTGGCTGCTGAAAAAAATGCAGCCACAAGCCTCTAACCTACCAACCAGTGAGAGAGAGATGAAGATGTGCATATACACTCTAGAGACCTCCAGACAGAAGGCACAGGCCTGGGAATAGCGGCCTTTGGATCTCACTATGTGCCAGCAAAAGCCGACTTTCAGGCACAGATTTTCTTCAAAGGTCCAGCTCCTGGGTTGACATTCTCCCCACCTGACTTCCAGCTAAAGGACTTGGGGTAGTGGTGCTCTCTGCCCTTAGTCAGTTTTCTTCTTGGTAATAACACAGAACCCCAGAACAACGTCCTCTGGAATGCACCTTCAGGATGCTCCAGGCCAACAGAAGCCAAAGAAATGTAAGTCAGAAGAAAATGCAATGGGGCTGCCTGCTGAGACTGATGCTCAAACCAGGGAATCAGGTCAGCCCATTCACGGTGGACTTTCTAGCACTTCAGCCACTGAGAGGCAACACAGACAGGCAGAACTCAGAAGTAAAATCTCCCTGCCAACACAGAAGACATCACTCCCTCTACTCTCCCTGGGGCCTTGACCATGTGAGAAGACCTGTGACGGCAGCTCAGCCGCCCAGATGGCAGATGAGGAAAGTGCCCTAACGGGGAGGGTGAGGAAGCTCAGTCATCTCTGTATGTACACGTGGGCCTGTGAAGGCTGACACACCTGCCCCAGATCCAGCAGGAAAATAGACTGCGCCCACTGCAGCCTCTCAAGAAGCTCAGGGACCCGCCCCCAGCTCCAGACACCCAAGGACGCGCCGTCACAGGGTCCTACCAGAGCGTAAAACTTACTTGCTTTCCACCTGGCTTGTGGCCTGGTTCAAGGCATCCCTCAGGATGGTGTTCTCCTGCTGTAGACGAGCCAGCTGTGTGTTAGGGCCATTCTCCAGCTGCTCCTGAAGAGTCCGGATCTGCAAAGTCATTGACGGGCATTAGAGTTGCTTAGCTGTACAAAGAGCCAATTTCCGGTGAGTGAGGACACAATCTGCAGACAAAACTCCCAAGGCCTCCGCCTTCTCCACATGTTGGGGAGGACCCCTGAAAACTGCACAGCTCCAGTAGGGGGGCTTAGAACCCAAGGTGACCTGCCACCCTATGCCTCTTCTCTCTCTCCTGCCTCAGGTTTTTACTGGCGCTGGACGGCTGCGCGTCCAGCCCAGAGTCCCAGATATACTCTGTACACCCCGCCTGCAGGTCCCTGGGAGGACTGTTCTGAGACAAAGCATATGCCACAGGCCGAAGGCTCCATCCCAAGGAAGCTTTGCTTCCTGTGCCCGAGCTCCTGCAGCACAGCCCACCACACAGACTGCAGGTTCTAGATCAAGCAGAGGGCTCTGACTAGTGCAGGCCTGGAAATCCACACTGAGTGTCTCCAGGGTCACAGGGACATCTAGGCAAGGCCACAGGGCTGGTCAGTTGGAACAAGGCTGTTTTTAAAAAAAGTATTTTACATTAAGCACATACAACAGGCTGCCTGATGCCAACTGATCAGATACCCTACAGAACAGACCAAATCCTGCAGCCCCCCACCTACCTGTGGGCATCCTCAACTACCCTCTGGGGACTACTCCAACCCTCCCATGCACCCAAAGTCGCTTCTCACCTTGCCCTGCAGCTGCTGCACCTCCTTCACATGCTCCCGGTAGCTGGCCTGCATGCGCGCTTGCACAGCGGTGATCTCCTGTTCCCGGGCCACGAGCTGCTTTTTGACCTTGGCCTCCCCAGCTGCTGCTTTGGCCTTTTCCGCTGCCAGTTCCTGGCAAAAAGGCAGAGTGAAGAGAGGCTGGTTAGGCAGGTAAGGATGGGGACTTATCAGATGGGAACAAGATCAGGACAACCCAGGGCATCACTGGGGGCTGAGAGGAGCTAAAAGCAGAGTCAGAGAGCCCTCTCACTGGCCAAGATTGTATGGTTACCCAAGCCAGCCGCAGCAGAGTGCGAGCAGGACAGTGAGGGGCCCCTGGAAAACACTGTAGTCTAACAGGTGGAGGGCTCCATGTGGGGTCTTAGACACAGTGGAGTGGCAGACAGGCATGTGCTGCGTGAACACAGCACGCTCTCCAGGCACATGGTTTAAGCTTGCTGGTGTTACAATACCCAGCTTGGCTCCATCACTGACATCCAGGAATGCTCCTCTACATAATGCCTGTGTCAGACCAACAAGAGAGCGAACCTCGATGGCTGGGTAGGGACACAGACTGCTGCTCAACTCACTGTAGCTCAGGGGTCAGCCCCACTTCTGGAGGGTCTGGCTCTTGGGGGCAGTCACTCTGTCTTCCCTGTCCAGGCCAGAGAAGGTCTGCCCTGGTTAGTAGTGGATGCCCATGATGAACCTGTGATGCAGGCCTAGAGACCTGGAGCCTCAGGCAGGGACAGAGTGCAGGGTGGGCAGGACTGGCAGAGGGACAGGTGCTCACTGGGATCTGCTATCCCAGAGGAATGGCAATGGATGGAGGCCATGGGGAAGCACAGGTGACAGTGAGAGGACGGGGAGGTCACCTGGCTGCTAGGGTGAGTGTTCCATGCCCAGAGGGCCTCCAGCCAGAATGGAAGCTGCCTGATGTTGGCCCAGCTCGCTGGGGTAACCACAGTGCCAGTGTCCCACAGGATACAAGGCCTTGTCTGTTCCTGTCTTGGGCATTGGAACAGATAAGTGGGAAGTCCTCACCTTTCCCCAGCCAGGGCTATCAGGGTGGCCCATCTGAAAGGGTAAGAGCGTCCATTCAAATCAGAAGCCAGAAGAAGGGCTTGGGGTGATCGGGGTGACCACTTGGTACCAGAGCTGCTCTATGTGTCTGGGTACCTGGGACCCACTGGCTCTACTTTTTATTATTTATTTATTAAAAAAAAAAAAAAAAAAGATTTATTTATTTATTTATTTATTTATACAAGCACTGGGTACAGTCAGAAGCGCGGGAGGGTGAGAGAATTCACCAGAGCCAGAGCAGGATGCAGAGCAGGCAGAAGGACCGAAGTACACTGCTGAGGGGAGCAGCGGGTGGCAGGAGAGGTCTGCGCGCCATGTGGGACCCTCCTCCGGTGGCCGGGGAGCAGCCGGGGATCGAACCAGTGCTGCAGAGGCTGCGGGAAGCTTCGCAACCCAGCGCTCAACCGCTGCGCCACCAGGGAGGCCCTGGTCCTACTTTTTAAAGGCAATCATCTTCCCGGCTCTGCCTGGGTGAGGCCACAGGAGCATGAAGGGCACGCTGGGGAAGGCATCATTGAGCAGCTACAGAAATGGGAGGGGTGGTTGACAGTATAGTCTACATGGAGATAAGCATGTGTCTCATTCAATTTTCTCAGTAAGACAAAGGCCATGATCCCCATTTTAAAGTTCAGTGCATTGAACCTTAGGTAAAATATGCCATCCAAAGCTGGGTAACTGTTATATGTAGCAGGAGGGGGCTTAATGTAGGCTGTGCGAGCCCACAAGGGTCCCAGAACCAGGAGATGAGAGGTAATCCTCCATTGGGCCCCGGGCCTCTTAAAAAGCAGGAAAGGTCAGCTTATCCAGTATTCAGGAATATGATAAGTCTTGGACTCCTTGAGCACAAGGAGTCAGAGCTTGATTTCCCAGAATAATCTCCTCAGGACATAGCCCCTTGGAGATAGGGCCCTGGAGCCTGGGAAGACAACTGGAAAGATGGTTTTCCCACAAGGGCTGCACCTTTCTGGCTACGCCCCCAGGTTCTGTCTGAATTCCTCATGCACGAAGACTCTCAAGAGGCCAAATGGAGCTCTCAGGGTGCCCCAGCCCAGCAACTCCTGCAACTGGTGCCTGGAATGGTCTTTTCACCCAACCCAGTCTGAGGCTGAGATCCAGCAGCTGATCGACATGTTCCCTGTGTCTGTGCCTCTGCCAAAGACCCCAAGAAAATCCATCAAAACCCTCTTTGGCTACTATAAAACTATAAGGACAAAAAAAAAACCCAAACATGTGGAGGGAACTAGAGCACAAAATGCAGATTCTCTCAATGTCACCTGCTCATGTGGGGATTAAATTAGAGGAACTTTCACAAACTCAATAATTTAGTTTCTCACATAACCTTCCTCAACAGTGCCGGGCTAGGAGACAAGACTCGAAATAAAGTCAACGTGCCAGCTCTACTCAAACTCTCGAGAGACACCTGCAGGGACCCAGCGGCAGGGATTCCAGGAGCACAGGGAGGAATGAAGGCAGCTGCACAAGTTATCAAAAACTTCCTCTTAGTCAGTTTTGGGGCTCAGTGGCCACTGCTCACAGATAACCAGCTAGGCAGGGACAAAATGTGGCCAGGGTGCAGGTGACAGATACAGATGTATACTGCAATGACAACCCCTTGCTGGGCAGGAAAATGGGAGCTCCAGAACATTTCCCAGGAGAGGAAGATCAAACTGAGTCTTCCAGGATAAGGAGAATACTTCCAGCCAGTCAAGCAGCGAAGGGCAGCTGAGGCTAACAAATAGCAGGCAGGCCAGAGGATAAAGGGCATGGCTTGTCAGTGGGTGAAGTGGAGTAGAGGGATTCAGACTTAGGTCTGAAGACCAAAAGCCTCTGGAGCTAACACACTGGTAACTGGACTCAGTGAGCCCAAGAGGATCTCCTTGGGCTTCACGGGGGAGGATATGGTAAGCCAGACAGGCCCTGGGTAACTCACAACCTCCAGCAATGAGAGGTTGGAATGGCTCCTGGACCTGGGATGGTATCCTGGGTCCGCTGCCTATGGTTTTGGAGAGCACTTCATGTGGCCACCGCTGAGGAAGAGCAGTAAGTGCCCAGCATAAGGGGCAGCATCTAAGGGCCTCCTCTGACAGGATGCACTCCCTCTCCTGCACCTGCCTCCCTGGCCACACTGGTTGCAGGACCTGAAGTGGGGAAGAGACAGGCCCTGTCACTGTCTGAGTTTGTACCTATTCACTCACCACACCCCCGGCCCATCCTAAATTCAAGGGGGCAGGCACAGGGAACTAGCCAGGCAGCCACCTGACCCCCACCATGACTATGCTGACTCCCATTTCCTCTCCCTTGGGCTTCATTTGGGGGTCGACAGATGTTCACGGGGACTTCTCTGCTCAGGAAGCAGTTACATAAGAATGACTCCCTGAAACAACAGATTCCCGAGCAATGCTATGCTGTCAGCGAGCTCGGGGGAGGGGAGCTGAACTGTGGTGCTGGTCCATTCCCACATTGTAAGCACCCACGGCCCCTGTCACACTACTGCCAAGACAGAAAGAGACAGCACATGCGCAGCCAGGAGCAGGGGAGTGGCTCTAGCCACTGCCACATCTAATGCTCAACCCAGGATGCAGCTTGTGAAGGCCAAGTATGGCCCATCCTGAGAGAGGACAAAGGCCCGCTGGACAAAAGGCTACTAAGCTCTTGGGAAGGCATGGGGACCTGCTTTTCTCTTCTCTTGCGCTGAGCATGAACCTAGAGTAACAACCATCCAAAGGTTCATCCATTCTCTGAGGACAAATGTCCAGTGCTAGCCCATCAGATGATAGTAGGAGCAAGGAGTACTTCCCGCAGGAAGGTGCCACTGACATCAGAGAAGTGATGTCCCTCCATCTCTAGTCCCTCCATCTCTAATCCCCTACCCAGGGGTTTCTGCTTCAATTCTCAGGAATTGAGAATCAATGAGTTCATCCTCCTTTTTAGGCATGTACCCTAAAAAGACAGTCCATCATGAAGGGACCACTCAGTGATATTCTGGTCCATCCTCCTCATAATGAAGGACCCTAACCCCCCACTTAACATCCAAGCAGAGCCTCAGAGTCTTCATTCAGGCAGCCAGAGCGAGCAGTGGCAGCGAGCAAGCTGAACCCACATGCCGGATGGCACTGGCTACAATCCCCCTGCCCAAGGTACATGTCGGGGAGCATGGTCTCAGGACAGGACGATGTCTCAGTTATACCTTATTGAGCTCCCTCAATTTGCTCTTGGCGACAGCGGCGTCTTCCTGCTCTGTGGCCAGTAGTTTCTCCTTCTCTTCCAGCTGGCGTTTCAGAATCGCCACAGGGTCTCCCTTCTGAGTGGCCTAAAAATGCCCAACAGAGCTGCATTAACAGAGGGGGTACACAATTGGTCTGCTGCCTTCATCAGAGTGATCAGACCCTGACCAGTGACAGTAGCAACCAAGTTCTTGGCCACCGACTCTGCCGGGCAGACTCCATGCCTGGTGTGTATAGTGGCCAAAAGCTTTAGCTCTCTAGAAGCGTGGAGTTTCATACTAAGCTGGTCAATGGTAGCAAGGGCCTCTCCCTGCCCTCCTGAGAGGTACTTGGCCATTGTTTCTGGATGAGGTCCATTTCCTCAGTCTATTTATGCAGGTTGCAGGCCACTCAGGAAAAGTATTTCCTGGGAAAAGTGGCCTGAGGTGAGCCTGGATCTCTCTTCTCGAAGGAGTGGTCATCCTGACCCTCTTCAATCACCTACACCCATAAAAATCCCTCAGGTTTCACAAAGCAGGGAGTTCACATTACCCTCAGTGAGGGCAGGAGGGAAGTAGGCTCTCCTGGCTTTAGGGGCCATCAGCCTAGCTCTCAGAATCCCCAAACATTCTAATCATTAAGGTACCACAAAATTCTCCAGCAAAATGACTGACTATTCCAAAACAAACGTGGGTGCCAGCCTCTGAATTGGTGCAAAAAGCAGGAGGAAAATCAGAGTAAGGCACTGCAGATACATTATAGGGTTCCCTGCATGTTCCTTCCTGTACTCTTAGCTCTGGCCACAGACCAGCAGGGCCCCAGCTCCTGTGATCTACTCCCAGGTTCCTGCAGCACAGAACCCTGTCCTGGTCTTTGATGGCCTTTGTGTTTCAGGAGCAGGTGAGCTGCGGCAGAAGCAACGCATTGGCACGAGACTAATGCAGTCTGAGTCTGGGCAGGTGAGTGGAGAGAAGGCAGCATGGAGGTTGTTTTCTGAAACACGTGCAGCTTGGCAGGCCAAGAGTGGCAGTCAGTGGGCAGTTCCCAGCAGAGGCCAGGGCTCCAGCCCAGGCAACCACTGCAACTCACCAGCCAAAGAAGGAAAGGCAGGAGGGCAAAACTGCCTTGGCCAGACACAGTGGCCACTGAGTGTGGCGGGGATAGGGCAGCCCACCTTGTGCCAGGTGTCCTGAATGACGCCAGCCTTGTCCGAGAGGATCTCAATGAGCCGCAGGGCCTCACCCTCGTTGAACACCATGCTTCCCACCGTGGAGACCAGGGTCTGGTAGGGGAGGCAGAGAGAGCTGTCGGAGTCCAGGAGTCCTGCGCAGGGAAGGAGTAGGAACACCACTCAAAACACCAGCAGCCAAGCCTGTAACACCCCGAAGCAGCAGATGCAGTCAGAGCCAAGGGCTCTATCTAGCTGCCTGGGATCCTTGGCAAGCTGCCCAGGCTACCTCGAGCTCTGTCAGAGCACTTACTGTGACATGGATGACACCTTGGCCCCACACCTGCCCCCTAAATGACCCAAGACAGCTGAGGGGTAAGGTCCTGAAGTAAATAAAGGCTTAGTTTTCTGGGTTGGGGGAGATGTCTCTCCTTTTGTGTTATCAAAATAATCATCAACATGAGCAGAATTAAGCAGTGCATACTTTTTCCATTGGTCATTTTTAATTTCCCTCTTTTTCCAGCAATATATGTGGTTCAGTTCTTGCCCTGACAGCTTGGCTTGGATCTCCACCTGCCTGTGACCTGTCCCTGTGGCCGCAAGGGTGCTGACTGACAAGTGAGTTCAGTGTTCTCCCCTCCCCGACCCGCATAGGAGAAGGATGGAAAGCAAATGGGCTCCTGTTTCCAAGGCGGCTCTTCTATGGTCTCTGATTGCAGGAGGCTGCTTCCCATGGGCATCCAGGTTCAAACACCCTGTTTCCTGTTCTTCCAGGATGGGGTTAGGACAGGGTTTAGGGGAAGGAAGGCTGGGCTGGGTTCTTGCACCTGCCAGTACAGCGACTTCCTGGGACATTAGAGCCATCTGCCAACAATCAAGTGTCACTTGTGAAAACCTCCTGACACCCTCCCATGCCCCACCCCCCTAAGTTTCACTCTCATCCCACCATCTCCAAAGGCAAAATAAGTAAGCTGAGATACCCTGACTGGCCAGAGCCTTGCCTCAAGTTTCTCAGGGGACAGGGCCAAAAATGAGCTGAATCAAAGGCAATAGGCTGGTCTGCAGCAGCACCTCGGACTAAGCCCCCTTACTTAGGACAATGAATGGGGAAGTTCCCATAGCAACTCTAAATTCTCTGACTTGTCACAATATTTCCACTCACTAGTCACAATGTTTTCAGCACAAGAGAAGCATTCACACAATACCTTAATAAGGGGAGTGCTGGCGTGGGCGACTGACTGAGAGAAGCACCTTCACAGGAGAACCTCCTACCTCAGTGAAGCAAATCAGAAACCACCACACTGACATGAAAGGTCTAGTGGCTCAAGGATACTGGGTGGGAGATAGGCAGGGAGCGCATGCCCCTTCAGTCTGCTTTCTTTTTATTGAAATATGTGTCTATATATAAAATAATTTTGATGGTAAACTTAAGCACAATAGAGAAAAGTCTGAGCACAGCTGAGATAAAAGACAAAAATCACGATCCGGAGAAAACCAGGTCATTAACAATCTGGTTTAGGGGTTTCCTGTTCTTCCCCCTCAAACTAGACAGACATTTATTGCCAATGTTTTGTAGGAAGGAGGTCCACACGCTAGAGCTGGACTGGGCAGGACAGCCTCTCAGAAGCTGATCTCTGCACAGACATCTTTCCTTCCTGACACAGAAAAGGCCCTTCCTGTGCTGTCCAACACACTGGCCGTCAGCCACGTGCTGTCCTGGGCACTTGAAATGGGGCTGGTATGAACTGAGGTGTGCACAAGTAGAAGAACACACCAGGTTT
The DNA here is from genome assembly GCF_014898055.3 of Talpa occidentalis. Lineage (NCBI taxonomy): Eukaryota > Metazoa > Chordata > Mammalia > Eulipotyphla > Talpidae > Talpa > Talpa occidentalis. The sequence continues at coordinate 72,168,668 of NW_023600993.1, read as the reverse complement.
TGAAGACTTAGTATGACCAAAAAAAAAAAAAAAGGACTGTAAAGTATCTGTAAATCTTTATACTAATTGCATGTTGGAATAATAGCATTTTCAATAAATTGGGTTAAATAAAATATAACATTAATTCCATTTGTTTCTTGTTTGCATTTTGAACGTGCACTTTTTAAATTTAAGTTGCACACACGGCTCACACTGTATTTCCATTGAATAGGATGGTCCTCCTCATGTGAACACCTGGCAGCCCCAACGCTGCAGAGGTCTTAGAGTGACACTCTGGTCTCTCCTGAAGACTATCCTTGTGGGCCCTGTGGCCCCAGGAGGGGAAGCAGTAGGAGAAGGCAGCCTGGCTTTGTCACGGAATTCATCAACCCAGCCAGATGCTCCCTGGGGAGTTCTGACAAATGTATGTCCCTCCTGGAGGGCCAAAGAAGTCACACCCCATGATGCTCTAGCCACAAAATGCTTCTGAGAGTATTCTGTGAGAGTATAATTCTATAATTATAATTATAATTCTATAATTCTATAATTCTAATCAACCCTTATAATCACTACCGAATATAACTGCATTAAATTTTATTAAATATTTTGGTGCACAAAGAAATAACAAGTGAAATAATCTAAAGCTATGTACAACAAATCTTAACTCTGACCATGTCCCACACCGTGCCCCTCCCCACCAAACTCCATGGAGTCTCCATGCTCAAACACCATCTTTTAAATTACTTTTAAAGAGCCATAACTTCATAGTTTTCCATTAAATTGTCAGATAAGAACTGTGCTGTCTCTATTTTCCCCAAATCACAGGAAGTAAAACTGAAAGAAAAAAGAAAAGCACTTGGAACTAGGAACTAGAATTTCTAGATCTCTGCGTGATGGGCATTTACTTCTGGGTTTCAAGATCCTCTTGCCAGACCAGCAGTGCTAAACTCATCTTGCCTGGGAGCCTTACCATCAGCAGTCACGTGTCAATGGGCGCTCACTGCATGCCAGTGCAACACACATGTGCAAATACTCGAAGACTAGAAAGTATCCTGGGTATTGTGAAATCTTAAGGCACGAAAATAAATTTGTTAAAGACTCAACATCAAATCTACCAGTCTGTACTTTATACTTTGTATTTCATCAAGACCACAGGCAGTAAACTCCAAAGATCAGGGCTTGCTCCCATAGTCAGTGCTTTGCCCACAGTGGTGAGGCAAAGACCAGGGAGGCCCAGGAAGGAACAAGAGAGCAGGAGAGCAAGGAGGGGGGCAGCAGAACAGGCCAGTACTCACTGATATGGAATAATCCAGACTCCCGTCTGGTAGAGGGTCTAGCAAACATCCCCAGAGCCAGGCATTGCACAGAAGCATCTCCTAAACATGGTGGCCTGAGGCAAGTTCCTTTACCTCCAGGATCCCCATGGATCTGGGTTAGAACCCTCGGAGCTACCTGCCTGTGAAGGAAAACTGGAAAATTTGATGTGTGATGTGCCACCTCCTGACCTTTAGGGCCGATAGCTATCATGAAAAATAAATAAACGATTGTGGGGCTGAACGAACACCCTGTTTGTGTCAGGTCTGGCTGTAGGTTAATTCCACGCTTAGGTAACAGGCACTATGGTCAGAACGAACAAGGTCCCTGGAGCCAGGTGGCCTGGACTTGCACCCCAGCTCAGCTCCTTTCCACCACATGTTGTTGGCCAAGCAGTTTCACTTGCCTTTGTTTCATCTGTGAAATGGGAATAATAATCATCCTCCCTCATAGCCTCGCTGCGAAGATTAAACTGCAAAGCACTTGGAACTCGCCTGGCACCGGGTAAAGGCCCGAATCACAGGAGAACTCCAGACCTCAAGCCCTCCCTGAACAGAACACCTAAAGAGACACCCAAGGTGGTCTTTCTCCTGCTCCCACAGGAATGAAAAGTCAGGCAGGGTGGCACCCGAGACATACCTCTCTGTGGACAGCACTGCATATCCGGCAGACTCTCTGCCCCGCACCACTGTCCTCACCCATCAGGCTAAAAGAGCAGCGTTTCTGGTTAAGAGATGAGCCCTCTACTCTCTGGCTCTCAGCCAAAAAGCATGCAACGCTGGAACAATGTTCGTAAAGCCTCAAATTACAGAACTACTATGTATGCTCCATTTTGTAACTGTTTGGGAAGCTTAATCACCGAAAATGAAACTTGTCCTGCCAAAACAAACCTAGGAGTCACTTTCACTGTCAACTGTGGAGTCCTTCAGGAACAACATTCTCTCTGCCTAACTACCAGGTCTCAACCACAGGGGACTCATGAGGCTCTGTACACAGTGCTGTTTTGGCATTAGCCCCTCCAGTGCCTGGTTACTAGAACACTCCTCATTGCTCACGCCTGGCTGACTCAACCAACAGGGAGGGCCTCACAACAGCTTCAAGAACGGCTTCCCAAGTCTCTCAGTGGTGGTGGGGTCTAATCAATCACATATGCCCACAGGTAAGTGCAAAAACCAACACCACCACTGTTGCAGATGCCCATAGCTCTACTCAGGGCTGACAGGTCTAAGTGACATGCACCTACTATATACCCTGCAGTCTGCAAACTGCTGGGCCTGGAAAAGTAAGTTAGAAATGGAAGTGCCAGAGAAAAGTAGAAGGACCAGACACAAGGCAGCCACGCAGCAGAGTCATACACAGAGGGAACCTGAGATATGTCTGGTGCCGTGGAAGCAACTCCAGCCACAACTCCAGGGAAAAGCTTTTGAAGAAGAAACCTGGACCAAACACCACTGGGTAAGGAGAAGGCAAGGGCTGGGAAAAGTGAGGGACTCAGGAAGGGGAGCGGCAAGGATGGGCACTAAAGCCTCACTTGTCAGGAGGGAAGTGAGACTGGAGCAGGTCCAAGTTTACACAGGCCCTAGGGATCTGGATTCTGTCTCACAGGCAAGGAGCCTACTAGAAAGGAGCAAGGTTTGCATTCAGGAGAAGTTATTTCAGGACATCCAGGAAACAAGGCTGGAGGCAGGCAGATCAGGAAAGAGTCACAGGCCAAGGTTGAAGCCCAAGATGAATATTTAGGAAACTAAGGTGGGAAGACAGAAGGCCCAGGGGTCAGCCCAGGGACTCTGACAGTGGGCCCTGCCATGGCAGTGTGATCCTAATAGCTGGAGGAGAATGCCAATAGCAAACACTCTTATTTTCTCAGGGAATGTCCTGAGAAAAGTAAGTTAGTTCTAAAGGTCTCAAACATATAGATACAGGCAGGCGATACCCTGCATGGTTCCCCCATCAGGAAACCAGACTCCAATCTCGTAGAGACTTCCAGGCCCTGACATCCCCAATCACCTGAGCGAAACTCAAGTTGAAGGTCCCAAGCCCCCAATGTGAGCTTCCCCTGCAGAGCCTCAAAGCCCCACACTACATAATTTACAGATTGGAGAAAAGCCACCCCTAGTCCAGAGGGCATTCCCCTTAATCTGAAAGACTGGTGGGCACACCCTTGTCTAGAAAGGAGGAACCTGGGCAAGTATCACTGCTGACCTCCCCACTAGCCACATTTTCCCAGTGAGTGACCCTAAAGGGTGTCACTGAGGCCAGGGGAAGCAACCCCTTGAAGAGATGAAGATCTGCCAGATACACCAGAGGCCACTCGGCTGCCCTGCAGCGCAGGCAGCACAGGCAGCACGCAGGTGGCCGACTGCAAGCCCAGCTCAAGCACGAAGCCTGGCACTGGCACTGCCCAGGCTGGGAAACAAGACCCTAGAGGCGCAGCTGGCACTTGACTGCTGACTGCCACAGATAATAGCATCTGGCGTTTTAAGTATCCAGCAGTGAAGCCCAAATAATGTCAAGAGCAAAACGATTCGGGGACTCTGAACCCTCTGGTTGGAAAAAAGTAAATCTGGTAACGAACTAGGAGGTTATGCATTTAATGCTGTCTAGCCCAATGTGAATATTCTATACACTGAATGACTACTTTGACTATTTTTCTTGTTATTCTTTTGCCCCCAGAAATTTAAACAAAACCAATTTTATATCGAAAATAAAAAAACAAAAACAAATTGCATCACAATATTTTAACAAAAGACAACCTCTGGAGAACCTCTGGGAAAGAGCTTTCCTTGGGCTTCCTTAGGCACGTAGGATGTCCTAGGAGATCATGTCTCAAAGGATGAGCTATTTTACCTGATGCCTGCAGTAAATACAAGAAAGTCATAACCATGGGTTTCCTGACCACAGCAAAGTAAAAATCAAAATCAACAAGCAACTGTAAAACAGAGACACACTGGGGGGGTGGGGTAGGAGGAGCGATTAGGGTCAAAACAAGGGGGGTGGGAATTGTATGGGGACTATAACCAAGATGAAAATGCATACATTGTGCAAAAAATGAAAAATGATGTAAAAAATATATAAAATAAAATATAAATATATATATATATTTTAAAAAAGGGAGAACCAGGCTGCCATGTTTTAAGGTGACTGAATGGAGATTTCTAGAAGAATGTCAGCAGCAGCTTTTCTAAGACATGGCAGTACCACGCTGATACTTGGCTCACTCCCCTAGGAAAAGGGAGATTTTGGCTTGAAGCACTTACACAGAAAGTAAGAGCTCAAAAGCCCAAGAGACTTTTCTTCAGAGCTTCAGCCCCTCTGAAACTGAGTTAAGTTCAAGTGAAAGACAATCAAACAGTCTCCACAAACACCTGCCTGTGCCCTGGCACTAAGGGAGTGAAGCCTGTGCCTAAAGAGGGTAGCTAGGCCTGAGGAAGCCCAGTAGAGAGACTCAGGGTGCTGTGTCCTTCTGCTCCATTTGCTGATGTGTGATTTCTGGGAAGCCTTGAAACACAGCTAAACTTTGGTTTCTGCTTTAGTAAAATGAGGCGGGGGGGGGGGGGACTTTATAGAACAGTCAGGGGGGAAATGCATGAAAAAGGAGCTTATAAACCATATTCCCACCAGGAGTACAACAGAGTCACATTCCCAGTGGTGACCCAGCAACAGGCTTCAGGCACAGCAGGTCCACGCTAGATAAAGGACAGGTATGCAGGGGGTGGGCTACAGGGAGGAAGGGGTGTTATTATTATCAAGTCATACCATTTCAAATGAGAGCCCCTGCTAAGCCAGATAACTTGAATAAAGTTTTAATGATAGGTCTGAAAACTCTTCTCCCGGTGGACTTCATTTAGTATATACCTATTGATTCTCAACTACAAACACCTGAAACTTGTATGCTGCAATGCTATGTTACTTCAACTACAAAAAAGAAAAAACAAAATCTCTTTCCCAGACTATTGGTGACCATGGCCTGTTACCTTACAGAATATGTTCTCTATTTCAAACTGTGGGTATTTCCCATTTGTGCATTTCAACCTGCTCTGGAAGAGGCAGGTGTGGCCCAACAAGGTCTCAAACAGGCAGGCCACTAGCTCCGTCAATGTGGGGGCCAACTTGACCTTTTAGCTTTCCTCAGTTTTTGAAGTAAGGAACCATTTACTTGGTGTCCAGGTGCTGAGACAAGCCTGAGAAGACCGAGGCACCATCCTGCCCCAATCTGGCCCCTCAAAGGACAGGCAACTCCTCTCTGCTGGCCCAGTGCTCTCCAGGGACCCGAGGTCAGGGTTAGGGTGCCTCAGGATGCCTGGAAGGATAGGAGTCCCACTCTGGCATGAGGAGGTCTGTTTAACTCATTAAAATTTTTTTTTCTTTCATTGAAAGAAAAAAACAAAACAAAACAGAAAACTGGAAAACATGGATGGGAAAAGGGAAGATATTAACATTAACCCATAATCCTATCCCCTCAAGTTGGTCTCTTCCTACCACATGAACTTGTGTGTCTGTCAAGAGTCATCATAGAGAACATTTCTGAGAGCATTTTCTACCTCCTGGAGGGTGTTGGAGCTCTCCTAGCTCTGATGTGATGACCTTCGTGTACACAGTCAGGACAGGTCCAGTATAAAGTCAGCCTACAGTCCAGAAGAGAAGTGCCACACCCAGGGTGCCCACCCCATCCAGTTCTGAGAGTCAGAAGTGCAGCAAGGCCCTCCCTCCACACCCTTCTGAGGGATGTGGTGGCTGGCCTGCCACCATCTCAGTATCCCTCAGCGCAACACTGCATGAATCAAGCTCCAGTGGAAGCACGTCACACCAGAGCTATTGGAGTTTCCAGAATGTGCATCCTGCACTTTTCAGGTTGTAGGGTAAGTAAAGCATCAGGCTTTCCTGCCCTCCCACCATTAGGATTGATGATAGATCCTTGTGGCCCTTAATGCATGCCTAATGGCAGACACCTGGAGTAGGGTGTGGGCATACATAGGTAGAAACACCTGGGCTGAGAGACTGGGCTTAATAAGGGCAGTGTCACGGGGACACCAGCAGAGCAGAAACCAGAGGAGAGCGAAAGGAATAGAGAAGCAAAGGCCACGAGAGAACGTCAGAGAGAGTGAAGATTTGCTGGGGGCTGGGAGGCCTGCCAGCCTTCCAGCTCCCCGGCACCCCTTCCTGCCATGTACCTGGTAAACTCAATAAAGGCCTGAAAAACCCACTGAGGGCTCCAGAACTCTCCTTTATCTGGTCTGCTAGAATCATAGAGAACCAGCTCCGTCCCTTTCTGCCACTACACAGGTCTAAGTCCTTGGCTAATCCAGGGTCCAGCACTGTGTAATCCGGACTCACTCCAGATGTGTAATATTAACATGCCCCCCCAGCACATGTGCCACCAAGCTCAGGAGGCAGAGTATGGGCGGCAAGCTGGCATAATCACGTGAGCAAAGATGAAGGATGAGGACAAAAACAGACCTTTAAAAAGTTCCCATCAAGTACATCCACTTCCTGTAAATGTGGCTTTCCTAATAAACACTGTGTAAGGCAATTATTAGAGAACAAACCAGCAGAGGTCTGGGTGGCTATAGGGTAAATATATTTATGAGGCTTTTTAGGTCACTAGCCTCTGTGGCCTTGATCGCGTTAATGCAGAAGGCATGTGTGCCTGATTGTGAACACCTGGAATACGGGAGCACACGCATGTGTAAGTGTGCACACCTGCGTCTAGAGACAGGCGAAACGGACAAGCAGCATGACTACAGAGGAGGCGAGACCAAACGACGCGCGCAAGAGAATGCCAGAGAGAGCTTAAAGATTAGTGGGGGGCTGGGAGGCTCGGTTGCCTGCTTGCCTCCCAGCCACCCCTGCCAGGCCCATGCCTGCCTCCTTGAGTGCCAGCCTCCCTGCCTGGTGTGCCTGTGTACCTGGTTCCCTCACAGAGCATTAAAGCCTGAAAAATCCACTGAGGGCACCAGGACTCTCCTTATCCACCTGCTCGAATCGATAGGGAACCTGCCCTGTGCATGCAGGCACAACAGTGGTAAACACCCAGAAGCTTTAGTTTGGGGAAATTTCCACTTCCCTATGTTTCCTTGAATTCCCTCTTCTCCAACACTGAGAAAAGAATCCGCGCCCTTTGTTTCACAAGCAAATGATTTCTCCCTATTCCATGCTGGGTTTATAATGCATCCCGCAAATTATCACCATTTCCACATCACCCCACGAGCAGTACAGTCAGAAGGAGAACACTGATATGAAATCTCTTTGGAAAGTGATTTTGGACTACCCTATATTAAAAATATACCTTTGGACTTAGCAATTACACACTGAGGAATTTATAAAGGTACACATCAGTATATGCATGTGACTGCAGTGTTTACTTTAGTCGCAGAACACTGTAAGCTCTTAATGTCATTGAAATAATTATGACACATTCAAGCTATGGAGTATGATGCAGCTGAACATGGCAACCCTATGGGTGGGATTCGAAAGATGTCACCAGTACACCTGGAAGCAAAGGAAGCAAGTTCAAATGCTGTGTGTTGCAGCATGCCCCCCACAACCCCCTGTGTATGCGGTACGACAAGCAGATGGTCTTGGAGGCTTTCCTTGGTCAGTGGGTAGTGACTGGAATAGAGTGGGAAGGAGGACTTTCAATTTTCACCTTCCAAGCTTCCATATAGTTTTGCTTACTGGAAGCACATATTTATACAATAATAAATGTTAAAAGGTGAGGATTAGCAAGGCAGGTGTTCACTGTCAAACCTGTCACATGGCACCAATTTGCTCTTGCAAGTAATTCAGATCAGCAATTTTGGAATCGTTCCAACTTGGATGTGCAGATGTCCTGTGCCCACCTCCACACCTGCCAGGTCTCCCTCCTGGTTTCCTGTAAGCGAGGGCCCTGATAGGTTGACCAGATGACAGGTAAGACGCAGACAACTGAGGAAGCAACCCCATTGCTGATGGACCCAGCTCTGCAGCAGGCTTTGCTGCTGTCACATGTTGTGGGTCAGTCATAGACTCTGTGATCTCATTAGTCATATTTCACTGAGATACAAAGGAAATGGTGCATTCACCCACACCCTACTCATGATGTAGGCAGATAGAACACAGAGGGAAGGGCTGGGAAACACCAACGTAGGGCTGCAAACACATGTTCCTTTTCACAGGGACACCCCCAAGGTGACACAAGAGGCTACCTCCCTCCCAATGGCTCCTGCTCACAACAGCACATCCAATAAAACCATGTACTGCTGGAGATACTCTTCACCTGCACTGTACACAGTGCTCACTGACTACTGAGCACTTGGAATGTGGCTAGTGAGACTGAATCTTGCATTTGATTGACTTTTGACTAATATAAACATTAATTTAATTGGGCCTGCATGACCAATGGTTATCATACTGGATAGCACAGCCCTCAACCCTAGCTCTCTGCAGCCACAGTTAAAAAACTTCAGGCCCTGGAGCCTTTGCCCGCTTGAGTCATATTCTCCTCAATTCAGAGAATGAGCTCTTTCCAGGCCTGGTCTATATCTGTGATCCAAAACCCACCCCCAAGCACCTCCGAGATCTATGCAATGCTGTCATCATACCACCACAATACACACACACAACTCCCATCATCTCTGGCCCCCACGTTTCTGAATGTCCAGGTCAGTCAACCTAGCCAGAGTTCTGCCCACAGTTTTGATTTGGGTGTATGTGGTCCCTGGAGAAGCTGGGAGAGGATAGGCCCTGAAAGACACAGAAAAGTTCAGCCCTGATTGGCAGGCAGGAGGTCAAGGGCAGGTTGGCTGCAGCTGACTACAACTTATCCAGCAAAGAGAGGTGTAACTGTATGCAAAGAACATCGTCTGCTTCTCACCTGTGTCTATTCACCCAGCAACATGGTTACAGGTGGAAATGCTAAATATGAGTCAGATTAATTGTGGAACCCTAAACTCCACGTACAAGGTGTAACTGCAGAGAAATGAGACCCATTCCCTAAGTCCCTGGGGACATTCCATGACACCCATAGATTCCTTCCTCAGACCCTACCCTCAAATCATCACAGTTAAGGCTAATGTGACACTGCTAAAAATGCAGAAAGAAGTCAACGGGAGCACAGGGCAGGGCATACGGCTGCAAAAGACTAAGGCTTCTTAGAGTGGAGTAGGCCCTGATGAAAAATGACACCCAACTTAGGAATGGCTCTTCAGAGTAAGCCCTGAACTGTGTATTTGTATTTGGAAACACTCAAGTCATGAAGAAAAATGCACATAATGCCTTACTCCATCCTTGGGGCCCAGGTCCTCCACAGATAAAAGCTGCAAGGCTGCTTGAAGCCAAGCTCATGGAGGCATTTTGCCTTCTACTCTGCCACTCTGGCAGTGGTTTAAGGGTTTTTACCACCTTTAAAAGTAGTCCTGAGGCCAATACCCTCTGTATTTCCTGGGAGCAAGTTAGAAATACAGAATCTCTGGCCCCACCCAGAACTACTAAGTCAAAATCTTGAATCTTAGTGGAAACAAAATTCCCAGGCAGTTCTTCTGCATATGGAAGCTTGAGACTCAGGTACTATTTCCCAAGACAGAGGACATCTTGATCGTCATGAAGGAAGGAAGCAGGGAGTGGCCAAAGATGTCATTAACACACCAACATGGGGAAACTAGGTTGTGATCACACAATAAAACTTCAAGAAAATAAAAAAATGTAAGAAAACATTTTCTCCATGTTTCTAGGCACTTAGATACTTTAAAGAATAAAGAAAACTCACTTTTCAGGTGTCATAGTCACATACACTCCCCAAGTGGCAGTGCTTTCATTTTGGTCTTTTCTGACTTTCCATGTGAGTCAAGTGTCCCCTATTAGCCTTAGTGATGTTCTCATTGCAACCTCAATGGGGGTCTCTCAACATCTGGACTATTACCAATTTCAGCTATCTTTTATGTTTTCTAGGGTCGATTTCTTTTTAAATCTAATTCACCCAAACCACACATTTTTAGAAAGGTCCAAACAGACTTTTCCAAATCTTGCACACTCTGCCCAAGATCAATGCCTAAACTTTTCACTTCCTCATTGAAACTGAGGCTGTCAGGTGGGAATAAGTCCACTTCAGGACTATAGCCGGATCCTCCTTTTCACAGCTCTCTTACCAATTTATCATAAAATAGCATACAACACATAACATGAACAAAGCATGACGCACAAGAAAACTCAAAAAACAGAGTCTCAAGAGGAAAGCCAAAAGAAACAACAAAGTCTCATTTTTTTTAAGAGAAAAGGACTCTCAATCATGCAGAATGCATTCCAAGGGACTCTCAGCAGGTATTGAACTTAAAGCCCCCATATAATATGAGCCTAGGGAAACAGAACAGAGTGGACTGAGGGTAAGTAGAATCAGGCAGCCAGAAAAGATTGCCTCCAGGACCTTCCTCAAACCAGAGCCCCTCACCCCACCGCTGGCAGAATGTTAACAACATAGGCCTGGCAGTCCCATTTGACTGCTCCAGGAGAGACAATCAATTCTAAGCCTGTTGGTGGCACAGGTACTTACCCGGTCTGGACAGACAAACAGACGGACAGACAGACAGACAGAAAGACTAGGCTGAAGCCGGCACTACCCCCAAAACTCCTCCATGCAAAGTTAGCGAGGGACAGCCCCTGGAGGCACAGTCAGCACAACTCCCAGTCCTCCGAGACAAAGAAGCTCGGGCAGCTGCTAGGACTGAGTGGTGGCTCTGTCACCCACCAGGGTGGCCCCTGAGCTCCGAGCGAAGGGGATCCCAGACAAGCCCCCAAATTTGTAAGCGACCAAACCGGGTCTCTCGCTCGCGCCCAGAAAGCCAAACTCTGAATCACGAGAATTGTCTTTACATGAAGGAGTTTTATTCGAGACAGCCATCAAGGGAGTCGGTGGGATAGACACCCCAAAATAACCGGCTCCCTGAATGGCAGGAGTGCTGGGATTTTATAAGGGGCGAAGGAATGTGAGGGAAATCAGGACTTCACATTTCCAGGTCCGAGGAGGTGCCAGGCAGTCTAGGTGACAGGAGTCAAGGTGTTTGACTTTCCCAGTGGGGTGTTTTCTCAGCAATCAGCGGATGTTTGTTTCTGATGCCACTATCAACTCAGAGAGACACAGAGAATTTTATTAGGGTTGTAACACAATCAGTTTTCCAAGTTCCCAGGAATATAGGTGAAGACAGTTAACAGTTAATCATCAGGAAGGGACAGGGTGTACAACTGAGTAAACAGTAACAGTAACAGTAAACAGGACTGAAGAAGGAATGCAATTCATGGGTTAGAGTTTAATTCCTCTTATTCCTAACTTTTAGTCTAGGGATGTTTTCTACTGCAAAATGGAGGATCCGGCTACAGGACCACCCTATTCCCTGACCTGGCTGGTATTGGGCCCATGCCCTACTTTGTAATTACAGTAACTTGGGAATGCAGTCACACATTGGACAGAAGTGGCCGTACAAAAGCCACTTAAAAATATGTTCAATAATCTTACCTATTTTTCCCTCCAGATGGAACCTTTAGCCATAGAAGGGTTACTTTGACACAGCAGTTTTGTTAAGTTAAGGGGTGGGGGGGGCACTGAAATTCTGCTTGAAGAACAGCAAACCACTAAATTAACTTGGGAATAACTATGATTTTATCTATATAATATTTCATATTTCTTAATCTGGACAATATTTTTTTTCTCTGGTCAAATTTCCTCTTCTACCACCTCAGTCAAGTTGCTATGGGAGTTCACACAAGTCATAAGGTTGGGTTTTCTTCCAAACAAGGTTTTTATTATTGCAAATTAGGATAATTTTGTCTTCCTTTCTAAGATTATCATCACATCTCTGGTTCATGCCACCTGTTTCAGATGTCTAAGGCAACACTTGGTAATGATGGCTGCCGGACCCAGGAAACTCTGTTCTGAAAACACCTGATGTGGGAGAACCAGAGAACAGGCTGGCTCCCATACCAGCCATCTTCCTATTTCAAATCAAACCTTAAGGCAGGGCAGGTCCCATGCCTTCAGCCTATGCGAGCGGGGAGTTGGGGCTTTTCAAAGGGCTTGAGGTGAGTTGGCCTTTGGGGTCAGGCAGGCTGGTCTTATATCCTTCAGTAGGAGCCCAAAGCTGTTCACACAGCAGGATTCCTCTAACTTGGCACAAGGTGCCTCCCCATCCCCAAAAAAAGTTGGGGGCAAGAGGAAACCTAATACAGCTTCACAAAGGGGCAAGAGAGGGAAATCCAACAGAAAACATAAGGCCATGAGTGACCAGACACAAACTTTCAGAACCCTTAAGATATCTTGAAAGGTAAATGCAACTAACTCTCCAAATCAACTAATAACTATATAAAAACTTAGTAAAAAAAGAAAAAAAAAAAAAGACCACACGACTGCTGGTTGAGCAGTAACCATGGAAGAGGAACTCACTGGCCCAAATTCTATAGTACTATGCACCATGAAGATAACGGAAAATTCATGTTCTATATAGTCCATTAAATAATTGGGGTGGGGACAGGGAAGAGGGAAACTGGGGAGGAGGGTGGAGGAGTGTGGATACTGCTGCTCCTTAAAAACAAAGAAACCAGTAAAGCTATGCTAAAGTACCAGGTGAGGGAATAACACAGAACAGGCCAATGGAAAGCAATCAGATGTTTAAATAAGACCTGCCAAGACACGGACCTGCTCCAGACTGTGGGGTGGGTAGAACTATTGCTCATAATCCCTCACCTCTCCTTGTACTCACACCTTTCCCAGGTCACTCTGTAGTCCCTCCCACTGTAGACAGTGGACTTCTGACTCCTCAACACAGGCTCAGTCATATGACTTGCTCTGGCCAATAGGAGCTTGGTGAACTGTGCCCTTTATAGCTCACCCATAACCACAAAACTCTGCCCTTGCGTATCAGAAGCCTCATTCTGGGCCCAGAAATGAACACAGGTGTGACAGACCTATGCTCGACCTGTATCAAGGAGCCAATCCTGGTTCAAGTGCAGTGTAGACTCACCAAACTGAGACCACACAGCTCCGTCAGTTCAACAGAAGCACAAGCCAGAGTGACTGCTGCTGTGAGCAGCAGTCTGGCTTATTTGTTACACAGCCTTGAGGCAACTGCTAACTGATACAGATGGCTTCCTCAAAGAAAATCCACGAAAGATAGCTTTTCTTCCAAGTTCATAAAGAAATCACGTTAACTCACCAGGGTCACCTCCTTTCTTCTTTGAACCAGACTTCTTTGCAGAAGCCACTTGCTTCGGTGCCTCCTGGCTCTGGATCACATCTGCATTTTTGCCCTGGTTAGGAGCTGATTCTGCCTTTTTACCCTGATTGGCAGATGCATCCTTTTTGCCCTGGTTGGGGGATCCTTCTGACTTTTTGCCCTGGTTTGGGGTTCCCTCTGCCTTTTTGCCTTGATTGGAGGCCTTCTCTGTTTTTTTGCCCTGGTTCTGGGCCCCCTCTGCCTTTGTGCCTTGATTAGCAACTGAATCAGCCTTTTTGCCCTGGTTCTGACCCCCCTCTGCCTTTTTGCCCTGGTTCTGACCCCCCTCTGCCTTTTTGCCTTGGTTCTGGGCTACCTCTGCCTTTTTGCCTTGGTTCTGTCCCCCCTCTGCCTTTTTGCCCTGGTTCTGTCCCCCCTCTGCCTTTTTGCCCTGGCTCTGGCCCCCCTCCGCCTTTTTGCCCTGGTTAGGGCTCCCCTCTGCCTTTTTGCCTTGGTTCTGGGCTCCCTCTACTTTTTTGCCCTGGTTCTGGGCACCCTCCGCCTTTTTGCCTTGGTTCTGGGCCCCCTCTGCCTTTTTGCCCTGGTTCTGGGCCCCCTCTACTTTTTTACCCTGGTTCTGGGCAGCCTCTGCCTTTTTGCCCTGGTTCTGGGCCCCCTCTACTTTTTTACCCTGGTTCTGGGCTCCCTCTGCCTTTTTACCCTGGTTCTGGGCTCCCTCTGCCTTTTTACCCTGGTTCTGGGCTCCCTCTGCCTTTTTGCCCTGGCTCTGGCCCCCCTCTGACTTTTTGCCCTGGTTAGGGCTCCCCTCTGCCTTTTTACCCTGGTTCTGGGCCCCCTCTACTTTTTTGCCCTGGTTCTGGGCCCCCTCTGCCTTTTTGCCCTGGTTCTGTGTCCCTTCTCCCTTTTTGCCCTGGTTCTGGCCCCCCTCTGCTTTTTTGCCCTGGTTGGGGGTCCCCTCTGCCTTTTTGCCCTGGTTCTGGCCCCCCTCTGCCTTTTTGCCCTGGTTGGGGGTCCCTTCTGCCTTTTTGCCCTGGTTCTGACCCCCCTCTGCCTTTTTGCCCTGGTTGGGGGTCCCCTCTGCCTTTTTGCCCTGGTTCTGACCCCCATCTGCCTTTTTGCCCTGGTTGGGGGTCCCCTCTGACTTTTTGCCCTGGTTCTGGGCAGCCTCTGCCTTTTTGCCCTGGTTCTGGGCCCCCTCTACTTTTTTACCCTGATTCTGGGCCCCCTCTGTCTTTTTCCCTTGATTCTGGGCCCCCTCTGCCTTTTTGCCCTGGTTTTGGGCAGCCTCTGCCTTTTTGCCCTGGTTCTGGGTCCCCTCTGCTTTTTTGCCCTGGTTGGGAGTTCCCTCTGCCTTTTTGCCCTGATTCTGGCCCCCTTCTCCCTTTTTGCCCTGATTCTGGGCTCCCTCTGCCTTTTTGCCCTGGTTTTGGGCAGCCTCTGCCTTTTTGCCCGGGTTCTGGGCACCATCTGCCTTTCTGCCTTGTGCAATGGCTGGGGTACCCTTGGCACCCACTGGGGGCACAACCACCATAGGTACTTCCTTGGGAGCGGTTTCCAAGATGGCAGCTTTGGAGGCAAGAACCTGGATGGAATTTACTACAGAACTGACTGCTGGTTCCACCTTTGCCACTTTTTTCTCCTTCTTCTTCTTGTCTTTAGGGGAAGAGGCCAGCTTCTCTTGGGGCATGGCTGGTACTGTGGCTACAGGGGCGATGACCGCAGAGGGCTGGACTTGGGTTGGAGCCACAGCTGCGGCAGGTACCCGCACTGCGTCTTTGAGGAGGATGGTCACGTTGGGGGTTGACTCATGATCAGGTATCTTCCCATTTGGTTTCTCTTCCTTTTTCTTGGTCTTTCCTTTCTTTTCCACTGTCTTCTCCTTCTTTTTCTTTTCTACTTTCTGGTGGTGAGTTTTTGCCATCTCCTTGCGCTGGTTGGCTAGGGCTTCCTCATACGATGTCTCCTTCATGGAGAAGGTAGACACCAGGAAGATGCCAATGGCAGAAACAACCATGAATCCACCAAAGACCACAACTCCCAAGGTTTGAGTGTCGTAAATATCCATCCTGGCGTGCTTTTATTTCACCTGCCAAAACATACATGTAGATTATGTTTTGTAGAAATTTAGGCTTCTGATAATTTCTATCCTCACCCCCTCCATCAAACTTAGGGCCTCACCAATTCCTCAGACTAATAAAGTGAAGGCAAAACAAACCCAGGCAAACTCAGATATCATGCATTCTTACCTGTGCCTCTTTAGAAGTTAACAATTTTTACACAAGATGTGAACAATCCATATTTAAGCCAGGTCATACAAAGCAATAGAGAGATGGCAAAGCATAGGTCTGTAACTGGAATATATACAACCCACTATCCCAATTCAATCCACCGCAGAGGCCAAAGACACACATGAGCACAAGCACGGACAGGTGTGAGACAATGGGGAATGGTCAAGACTGTGGTAAAAATGCCCCACTAAATTAGGAAGCAGATGTTCCCCAGGCATACATGATTGATATAGCAATATGAGCATACTGAAGGATCTTTTACTTTTTCGTGTTAGGCCAAAAATCTTTTTTCTCAATGTGAAACTGATTGATTTTGAAAATGCCATGAGCCAAACCAAACACATCTGCAGTTTTTTGGCCACATTCATTATGGCCAGCAGGCCCCTGATATGACTTCTCTATCCTGCTGACTCCCTCTTTCCCAGTGCTGATAAACACAACTATCCAAAGAAGCCAACCTTTGCCTTACAATGCTACGACGTGATAGAGGACTTGGTGAGAAAACTGGCTTTTTGCCAGGGATAGCTACTGAAGAGTTATGGAAAGAACCTGCTGCCTGCACACTGGGAAACAGGAAGCATCAGTCTTAGGAACTCCACCAAGGCAAAGACTTCAGGTTAGAATTTTACATCCACAGACTGCGAGGAAGAGGAGGGTGGTATCACCAGGACAAATTCTTGCCTGAGGAGGGCACCCTTAGTCTGATGACACACTCTAAGAGGATGAAGCACCCCTGCCCACCTCAACGGACCAAAGTCCAAAGGGTCAGCAGCAGCCACACCTTCCTGGTTCTTCAGTGAGGAACTGTAAGATGTTTATTTGGATACACTCAACTTTTAGCAACTAATTTTTATGTTTTATTACATTCTCAATGCGTTAAACTACAGAGTGAAAAAAAGCCTCACCCCACTAAAGAGGCTGAACAATGGAATTAGCGAACCAAACACTAGCATAAGGAGGGTAAGGGCAAGTGGAAGGGGAAGTGAAGGGAGAAAGGTGAATGATTACCCCCTAAAATCTCTGGGCAAAATGATAGGCTGGGTCCAGGCTTATCAATGACTTAGAAGTTAAGGCTCCTTTTTGAGTAGGAATGAAGGGAAAGAGTGGAAATTTCTAAATAATCATGAAATCCAAATCTTGACCTCAGTGCATTTTAAAGGGACTGAGAAAAGAAATTGTTTTAAAGGTCTTAGCATTATGTTCTCAGAAAAGTCACTGCTAATGCAGAACAAGCACATGAATTCACTGTGCCTTTTTAATGAAACCCTTGCAGGAAAAGGGCTTAATAAACTCATGACAAACACTTCATAGCACATGCTTTCCACAGAAGTAACACCAGCCAGCTGCAGCAGTAACATTTCCCCTAAACTACTGTCCCGTGGTTTGCAGGCCATAACTCTGCAAAGTCTGACATGGGCTCATGAAGTCTTCAAATGCTGAGCAAGTGGATTTTGACCTCTGGCCTCGGGTATTGACTGTGTGATCCCCCTGTCAGGTTCCCTCATGTATGACAGCCATGAGAAGCGCTCCCAAATCTGCCTTTCAGGAACATTCAATAGCTAGCTGTTGAAAAGGAACTAGCCTGCTGAGCCCTGGAGAGCTCCCAGTGATTGGGAGGGCAGAGACAAGAAGGCCTGAAACATTCTATGGTCAACCTCTCTATCTTGGTGGGCATCCACCAACTAAAACTATGTTCGGTCTATTCAGAAGACAACAATCCTCTGAAATACACCCCTTCTCCGGAGGCAGCAGATCTACAGGGGCCTGGTTACCCTGGCCAAAGCTCTCCAAGGCCCAGATGAGTTCCCAAAGATGTGTTCCGGGATGTCTCTGGTGGAGCTGTGGAGTCACAAGGCAGTCTGTTCCTCAGCAAGTGCTGTAGGCATTGGGTAGCCTCCTGGTGATGGCACAAAAGCCAAAGGTGAGGGTCTCCCCGGTGGCGAGAAGGGGCTAAGACGCAACCTATGAAGCTATCTGCAGTCTCTACAGCACAAATTTGATCCCCGGCCGGCTAGACAGCTACCCACGTGGCGCAGCAGACCTCTCCTGGCTCGCCCACTGCTCTCCTCAGCAGTGTATTTCAGTCAATCTGCCTGTTCTGTTCCCCACTCTGTCTCTGGTGAATCCTCTTACCCTCCCGTACCTCTGGCCTATACCCCAGCTCTTGTATGCATAAATAAATAAATCTTTGGGGGGGGGGGAAGCCAAGGTTGAAAAGTTAGCTTTGCTTCTTACTCACAAACATGGAATACGAAAGTAGAGCCCCACTGGAAGCACAAAATTGAGAAAAGCAAACTTTGGTGGATATTTTTCCTCTGCAGCTCATGCAACTCCATGTTTGAAAGGAGCATAAATGTGTCTTCCCAACTTAGGTAGAACAGGTTGCTCTAAAAAGAAATGATATCCTCACCACTAATTTCTGAGTTAGACTATCTTTGAAAGAATTCTTTCACAGAAAAATGAAACACCCTAGTCTCAAGTAGTAATACACTAAGATTTTTTAAGACTATAAGATCTTATCACTGGAGCAGCAGAGAAATCTAAGTGACAGACAGCCTTCCTGTTCTGTAGTCAGCCTGATGGGGCAGAAACATCATGAAGAAATCCCTGATTCCCAGGGACAATAAAGCCAATGCTTGCTGCTTACCAACTGTGCTCAAGTTTAACATTCTGGGTGCTTTGCTTCTGAAACCCCCATAAAATTAGCCCCAGCTGGAATTTCCCTAAGGGTTTTCCCCAAAAGGGAAAAGAATGAGACCAGATGGGTGCCCACCCATATCCTATATGGTCTGACCACAAAGACCTACATTGTATCAATTCCAGAAACTTTTTTTTTAAAGATTCATTTATTTTTATTTATACAAGCACTGGGTACAGTCAGAAACGCAGGAGGGTGAGAGGATTCACCAGAGACAGAGCAGGGAACAGAACAGGCAGACTGACGAAATACACTGCTGAGGGGAGCAGCGGGCGTGGCAGGAGAGGTCTGTTGCGCCATGTGGGACCCTCTCCCGTGGCCGGGGATCAAACCGGTGCTGCAGAGGCTGTGGGCAGCTTCGCAGCCCAGCGCACAACCACTGCACCACCGGGGAGGCCTTCCAGAAACTTTTAAGAAACATGAATTTTTATTTATTTATTTAAGATGTTTCATTGATTTATTTATTTGTTTGTTTGTTTGTTTGTTTATGCAAGCACTGGGTACAGTCAGAAGTGCGGGAGGGTGAGAGAATTCACCAGAGCCAGAGCAGGGAGCAGAGCAGGCAGAAGGACCGAAGTACCCTGCTGAGGGGAGCAGCGGGAGGCAGGAGAGGTCTGTGTGCCATGTGGGACCCTCCTCCAGTGGCCAGGGAGCAGCCAGGGATCAAACCGGCGCTGCAGAGGCTGCAGGCAGCTTCGCAACCCAGCGCTCAACTGCTGCGCCACTGGGGAGGCCCTTTTTTATTATTTTTTTAAAGATTTATTTATTTATGCATACAAGAACTGGGGTACAGGCCAGAGGTGGGGGGGTGGTGGTGGTGGTGAGAGGATTCACCAGAGACAGAGTGGGGAACAGAACAGGCAGATCGACTGAAACACACTGCTGAGGGGAGCAGCGAGTGAGTAAGGAAAAGTCTGATGCACCATGTGGGTAGCTCCCTGGCCGGGGATCAAACTTGTGCTGCAGTGGCTGGGGATAGCTTCATAGGTTGTGTCTTAACCTGTTGTGCCACCAGGTACTACTGCAAGTATGTTCAGAGTGTCAAGCAAAAAGGTGAACCTTTTCCTCTCCCTCATACACGCCCACAAGAGAAGGAAGCCTGTAGCCACCCAGAGGTTTGGGCACCACTCCCAAGTTTGGCTGGCTGACTACTCACTGACCCATCTCAAGGGTCCTTTGAGTGGCTTTTCTTCTGTTCCTAGGGGGTAAGGATTCAGGAACAAAAATAAGTGAAGTCCCAAATTCTTTAGACATGAAATACATTTGCTAACTCATTGAGACCAACTAGTTGCTTCTAATGTGGCACTGTGAAAGGACCCTCAACAGTACCCCTGGGGCTGGCTGCGTCTCACCCTAACCAGCTGCTATGCCATGGCCATGTGTGGGTACTCAGAGAATCCCTAGGACAGACCATCTCCTGGGGGAGGGCAGGTGCTTAAGGGGGGAGGTGGGGAGAGGTGTCAAAGAAAACGAGCCTCCAGATACATTTCCTAGGAGACCAAGGTGCCCTATCAGGAAGATGTAAAACTAAAATCCAACCAGAATGAAATAGAGAACCTAGAGACACAGGTGGATCCAGATTTCTCGTTCCTTATTTTAAAGAATATTATGAAGTATTTTTAATAAAGGAAAATATCAGGACCATCCACTTAACTACCTATCAGACTTACCAAATCCAGTATTTGACCGCATAAATGCTTAAAACAGATACTTAAAACACACACACATAAATATATTATTTATATATCTATCTTATATATCCTTCTGGAGACCAGTATCTGGAATGTATGATTTAGCACCTCCATGGGTGTTTATGCACACGTGTGTTTCCACAAACAAACAGTTATTTGAGAGTTAGTACATGCTCTACACTACTATTAGAGGTATTGGACAACATTTTTAAAATTAAACTTCATTTTTGAGATTTCTTCACATAAATACACTTAGCTATAGTTCATTTTAATTCCTATGTCGTGACCACAAATGGAAATGGACTCACACTCCCATAACAGGCATTTACATTTCAAAATTTTATGCTATTCATACAGAACTATAGTGTGACATGCCTCCCAGTTTGCCTTTGCAGATTTTCTAGATGCCTACAACTGTACCTGCTGGGCTGCCAAACTGCTCCCCAAAGGCACTTTTCCCCCCACATCTCTGCAAACATTTCCTCCTGTGTTAAACTTGAGACATGGTATCAACTGAATGGATGTAACACTGCATCTTCCACTTTACCAGAGGTCCAGACATCCGGGTTTCCTTTAGTGTCATTCATATCCTTTGCTCATTTTTCTATCAGGTTGTCTTTCTTCCTGATTTATAGGTATCCTTTACACATTTTAGATATTAACATTGTAGTTTTAGATGTATTCAAGTCCATGATCTTTCTTTGAACCAATTTATAGTGTTTTCTGACAATAACTATTAATTATGCCATTAACACAGTCCAGTTGACTAACATTTGCCTTTACAGTTGTCATTCTTATCTGACAGCTACTACCCGAGAGTCATAAAGAGAATGTTTCCCTTTTTTAAGGAAAAGAAAATACTGCTGTCATTTAAATTTAAATAACTGCTCATTCATTTTGAATAGAGGCAACATAATTCCTTTGGGTAAAACTCAAAAAGGAACAAAATGGTTTCTACAAGAGGAAAATCTCCGTTACAGCCCTGTCCCCCAGTCACCATTGTTCCTACGATTACGACAGGAGAGAACCATGTGGCAAAAGTCATTTTATCATATAGAATAAGCTATTTTCTTCTGAAAGCTTCAGTAATGCTTTTTATAGTTTTATATTCACCTGGAATTAACTGTCATACAACAGGAAATAGTGACATCACATTAATTCTTCGGCAGTTTCCTGACTGGTTTATTAGGTCTAGTCTCTCTCGACCCCAACTTGACTAGACTTACACAGCCACATCTGTTCACATTCAGTTTGAAATATGCGTGGATCTGTTATCAGTTACCACACTAGGTTTCACTATTATATTTATCTATGCTCTACATCAACACATTTTTGTTTTTGTTTTTTGCAAAAGAAGAACTGGGGTGTAGGCCAGAGGTGTGGGGGTGGAGGGGGTGTTGAGAAGATTCACCAGAGACAGAATGAGAACCCAACAGGTGGATTTCCTGAAATACACTGCTAAAGGGATCAGCAGGAGAGACAGGAAAGGTCTGCTGTGCCATATGTGGGCTAGCTCCCTGGCCAGGGATGGAATTCAGGCTGTAGGGGTGATAGCGCTGAGACTTAACCCCTAGGCCGCCAGGGAGGCCCAAACACCACATTTTTTGGTCTATGTAGTCCCCCTCCAAAAACGCTACTGGATTTTTATTTGAATCACACTAAATTTACAGATGAATGTATGATCAACTGATATTGTACAATGTAGGGCCTTCCTGTCTTTAAACGTTATTTTACACTTGCCGATACTTTTCATGAACTTTTTGTTTTAAGGTTATTGCCACTTTTAAATGTACTAGAAAATGCTATCTCTTGTAAATATTTTTATTTCTAGCTATAGACAACCAGCGAAGTTATTTATTTTTGTATGTGTCATTTGTCTACCCAACTTGTATGCTAAACTTCCATCAGATCTAGGAGTTTGTAGATTCTCTTGTATTTTTCTTTGTAAAATATCACCTATGAAAAGAGTATTGCTTCTTGCTTTCTAAGTCATATTATCTCTCATGTCTTTTCCTGACTCAAAGAACTAAGAACTCTGTAGCAAAGCTGAGCAGGGTGGAGAAAGCGCTGCCTGGCCTCACCCCTGAGCCTCAACTCCAATGTTTGCCTATGAGGTGTTGTATTGATCTTAAGATTTTGGTAGAAACATTTTATCTCATTAAGCTCATATTCCTGGTTATTTTTTCTACTTTAAACAAGTGGGTATTGAATTTTAACAGATTCTTTTTATCACTGGACATTTTCTCTGATCTGAAATGGGTTGAAATACAATATATCCTAATGCTAACTCATAGATACTTATGATATAAAAATTCCTTGGTGGTAGTTTTCTTTCTTAATATATTACTAGATTTCATTTGTTCATATTTTTGATGGTATTTGCATATGTGCCCTCGGTGAGTAAGGTACAAGAACATTCTAGGACTGATCTCATGTGGCTTTGGTAGCAAGGTCAGTCTCATGAAATGAGTTAAGGAACATCCCTTTTTTCCTGGTAGTTGCAGGTTTGGAAGAACGTGCCTGTAAAATTGTCAGAATCTGGTGTTTCAAGATCTGTTATTGAAGAGTAATTATTTTTAACTAATTCCATTTAAATGATTCCAGAATCAGCATTTTTGGATTTGTAATCTGATCTAAATAATTTTCATTATTCCCTCCCCCAGCTTTCATTGGTTTATTCTGTTGTTTCTTCTTGTCATGGACATTTATTAATTTTCAGGTTTTACTTTTCCTTGTAGCAAATATTTAAGGTACTAAATTTCCCTGTAAGTGGGGCTGTAGCTTCTTATTCTAAGCTGCAATGCAAAGCATATTTATAAGAGTTCAGTTGTATTTTTAATTCTGTATGACTTCTTTAATTTGTGAGGTGGCAGTGTACTTAATCTTCGTAACACATGGGGGTTCTGAGCTATTATTGATAATTTCTAATTGCTCTGTCACAGAGAATCTGTTCTGTGTGTTATCAGTCAAACCTTTTAGACTTAACCATGATCCAGAAAAATAACTTTTACATTACCCGGGACACACACCAGCATGTGCATATGTATATGTAGAGAGACATGAAGCAATAAAGCTATCATGAACAAAAAACTCAATATTAGTACATGGGATGTAATGATATTTTCTGTGCCATCAAAAAACTTAGAAAGGCTTTTCACAACCAACAAAACTAACTTTGAGGTTTACATTAGGTCGGTCTTCAGCTGGAGAAACACTAATTTAGATTATGTATTTGGTGAAATTTCCTAGGCTATGGTCAATTTTTTTTTTTTTAAACAAAGGCGGGAGGGGTCTTTTTTTTTTTTTTTTTTTAAGATTTATTTATTTATTTATACAAGCACTGGGTACAGTCAGAAGCACGGGAGGGTGAGAGAATTCACCAGAGCCAGAGCGGGGAACAGAACACGCAGAAGGACCGAAGTACACTGCTGAGGGGAGCAGCGGGTGGCAGGAGAGGTCTGTGCACCATGCGGGACCCTCCTCCGGTGGCCGGGGAGTAGCCGGGGATCGAACCGGCGCTGCAGAGGCTGCGGGCAGCTTCGCAACCCAGTGCTCAACCGCTGTGCCACTGGGGAGGCCCACTGTGTTCATGTTTTAAGTGGAGTTCTTAAAAATAGCATATAGCTGGATTTTACTTTAAGACCAGAGTAGCAATTTATTTTATTAGCATTAGGTTTAGTTCATCAATATCTATTCCAATTTCCTGTATAACTGGACTTGTTTATATCCTTATTTTGTGATTCTTATTTATACTTTTTCTTTGATCACTCCCCTTTTTTTGCATTTTTTTGTATTATTCAAGTTTTATCACTCTTCCCTCTAGTGTTCAGAACTTACATATTCTATGTCCCTTCTATTTCTTTTTAGTAAGCATTCTTTTAAAAAAGTCTATTTTTTATTACCCTTACACACATCATTCTTGACCTGATTCCACTAATGCCACCTACCTAAAAGAAGCAGCACAGAAGGTCTGAAGTATGCTGCCCTTCCATCTAAATAAGAGCCCCCTTTCCACATCAGCATACCCCTTTCTTTATCACATTGACCTGAACTACTTATTTTTGTTCCAGATAGCTAATGTTTACCAATTTGCTCATTACTGATTTCTGGATCTCATTTCCGTCTTCAAGATCTTCCAAAAGTACATTTTTGACTAGTTCTTTCAGCAATGATCTTTCCTTGATAAACTTTCTCAGCCAATACAGCCCTGTACAAATTTATTTTACCCTCATTCTTCATAAATAGATAAACTGAGTAGAGAATCCTATCAGGCAGTTATTTTGAAGAAATGTTTAGCTTCTTTTTGGTGGGGGGGGGTCAGGAGTGAAGGGGAAGTTACTATTAAGAAATGTGCTGTCAAGTTGTCATTCCTTAATAAAACTTTATTTGAAACTCTCATTACTTTTAAGATCTACCTTTGGAGTTTTAAGGTTTCAACAATTTTTAGGTGTGTATTTATTTTTATTTACTTTGTTCAAGCTCATTGTACCTCCTGACTTTGAGGAGTCAAACTTGTCATCAATTCTAGAAAACCCATGGGGACTTAGTTCCTTGAAAATTTTCTTGCCTCAGTTCTTTGTAGTAAATCTCCTATTTAGACCTCATTTACTTTGTACTATCATTTGGAAAAACTCCCTGGACACACGTCCACTTTCACCAGTCGTCTCTTCAACTAACTCTACCCAGCTCTATAAA
This sequence comes from Talpa occidentalis, assembly GCF_014898055.3. Taxonomy (NCBI): domain Eukaryota; kingdom Metazoa; phylum Chordata; class Mammalia; order Eulipotyphla; family Talpidae; genus Talpa; species Talpa occidentalis. The sequence continues at coordinate 72,143,806 of NW_023600993.1, read as the reverse complement.
CAGCCTTTTAATTATTCTATTCGTTTTTTTTTTTTTTAAGTTGACCAGATTTTTTTTTCCTGGTGTTATTTTTTGACATTAACATGTTTTTTATTACCTACTTTTACACCTTTAACAGTGATTTTATACCATGGCGATCCTGTTTGGGCTGAGTTGAAGAACTGTTTTTTCCTTCAACTGACCCTCAGAGAAAACAGCAGCCAACGACTAATTCTCACATGAGGCATGGACCTCCTGTTACAAATTCTCAGACTCTGACTCTTTGGTTTCAGGACAAAATATGTGAGTCTTCCCTCGCAACAAGTCTGTCCTTTCACTGAGCATGGTATAGCCCTTCTAGGTTGCAGGAGAGGTTCAGTGCTCACTCACCACCTCAGACACAAAGCCTTATTCCCACCCGGACATTAAAGTCAAAGACACAAAGACAACAGTCGACTACACCCCACCTTCACCAGGGTCAGCTCATTCCTTTCTAGTCACCACCCACCATCACCATTCCGGCCCCCACCCTAGGCTTTTATGACCTCTGGCGATCTCTATTTTATAAGTTCATCTTTAAAAAAAAATAAATACTTATTAACATTAACATTTTAAAATATTTGGAAAAAAAGATCAAATCATCTAAAATTTTAAATGGAATCTGATTTTATGTACTCAGAAAAACAAAGAAGGAAATGCGGTAACTAAAAGATGTATTCTGATATAATTTATTTCATGTTTTAAGGAGATGGAAACAACAGACTCCCTCTTTTGGAGAAACAACGCAACTCACTTTAAAGAAAGATTGAAACACTAAAAATAGAAATGTATAGTCTTTGCTTATTCATCAGTCATTGCAGATTCAATTTCTATGCCTAAGGGAGGAAAAAACATGTTTTTGTTTTTCTCCAAATAATAGCTTTTGGAAAAGTAGGTATTTGAAGCTTACAGGTTTTACCTTGTTAATGAAGATAGCATGTCTACAAGTTAGGAATCAAGAATCCTGACTTCTCAAAATGATCACAACAGCAAAGACGTGCAAGCCTATGACAATTCTCACTGCATTAAGACATTAGGCTCCAGAAACCAGGGATCAGTCTCTTGGGCATTGTATTCAATGAAATCTTAGCACATCAACACTCAAGAGTGTTTGCAGAATATCTCATCAAGATAGGAATCATTCATTAATATGGTTGTAAGGACCACATCTAAACAGAAAAAAACAAGTAATTCTAATAAAGGAAAATAATGCATTCACTGGTGAGATCTTACATGTTTTTGGAAAGAGTACCTTCTTGGTTCTTCATAGTTTTCACACTACTACAAATGCTTTTTAAGTTTCACTTTCTATTTTGTTCTATATTTCTGCAGGGTGATTCCTACCCCCAACCTTGCTTAAATCTAGTAGCTATAGATTTTTAAAAAACATTTTACATATATAAGCATATTGCCTATACTAATAGTTTTGACCCTTGCTTCCCAACCTTCCCATCTCCTGCTTCACTTTCTTTGAATTTCCACACAGCTTAGGGCCTCCAACACAGTGTTAAAAAGAAGATATCCTGTTTTTCCTGATCTCAAAGGGAAAATTAGGATCTCCTGCTTTTCATCTTTTTTTTTTTTATTTTAATTTTATTTACACAAGCACTGGGTACAGTCAGAAGCACAGGAGGGTAAGAGAATTCACCAGAGCAAGAGCAGAGAGCAGAACAGGCAGACTGATGAAGTACACTGCTGAGGGGAGAAGCAGGCGGCAGGAGAGGTCTGCATACCATGTGGGACCCTCGCCCGGTGGCCGGGGATCAAAACTGCGCTGCAGAGGCTGCGGGCAGCTTTGCAACCCAGCGCTCAGCGGCTGCGCCACTGGGGAGGCCCAGGATCTCCTGCTTTTTAGTGTGATGTTTGCTATATGTTTTCTTGGTACTTTTCTTGGGTTAGCGTTAATAAGTTATGTTTTCCTAGAAACTGTCAGAACTTGCAAAATTATTGCCATGTTGAGATATAAAAAGGATATCTTCTATGTATGATGTACAGGACAGCCCCCTCCTCTGGATCCTTCCAGTATTTTTAATAAACACCAATGATATGGACATGCTTTATTTTTATTTTGCACAAGTTGTTCATACTAACCACTTAGTTTTAATGTCTACCACATCTGTAGTGAAGTTCTACTTTATAACCTTGGTAATAGTTATTTGTGCCTCTTTCTTGATCAACTTTGTTACATATTTGTTAACATCTTTTTAACAATGAAGTTGGGGCTTTGCTGAACCTCTACTTTATATATATTTGCTCTCTGTTTCATTAATTCCTTCTCATTGTTACTTCTGTCTGATTGGTTTAAATTTCTTTTTCCCGCTGTAACTTCTGAAGCAAGATTATTTATTAATTTTCATTTTTCTCCTATTTTACAGTAAAGAACACTTTAGCTACATCCCACAGTTTTGATGTGTAGTATTTTTAACATCTATTTTTCTTTTTTGGCCTACAAATAAATAGAAGTATATTTTAATCAATTTATTTAATTCCCAAACACATGGAGCTTTTCTATTTATTTTTTAATTCATATTTTCAGTTTAACAGAATTAAGTTCAAACTACCTGCAATTCAATCAATTTCAATGTAATTTCAATCTTGTGATATTTGTTGAGATATAGTTTAAGGCCCCAGATATGGCCAATCTTTGAAAATTTTGAAATCAAACATGTTTTAACTGGAGTATTTGGTCAATTTATATGTAATATGAATGCCAATATCTGAGTCTAAATCTGTAATCTTATTTGGTATTATTTTCCTGCCCTGTTCGGGGGTTCTTTTACTGTCCTTTCTTATTTCTTTTTGGACTATTTCTTAATCATTCTATCCCACCCCACCCCCACTATTACGGAATATACCATTTTCCATTCTTTAGTAAGAACCTTTAAAAAATAACAAGCAGGGTTCCCAAAATTCAAAGTTAAACAAAACTTGACTCCTCTCCACTAACACCATTACCCCTTTAACTTAGGTGTGATTGTTTTAATGTATTTAATCCTATGCATTTTCCAGCCCCTTCCTCATTGACAAACATTATCATTGTTCTTTTACATTTGTTTAGAGTTGCCCAATATTTACTGCCTTCTTTATTCTTCCTTGCTTGTACATCTCGCTATTTCCATTTGGTATTACTTTCCTTCCAAGAACATCCTTGAGAATTTTCTATAGTGAGCATTTGCCACCAATAATCCTGGTTTGTATTTGTACTAAACATTATCTTCATTTCTCTTACTCTACATTTTTTTCTCTTTGCTGCCAAATCATTAGTTTTCACAAGTGGAGTTTTTGTTTACTTTGTTTTTGGGTGGGTGTCTCATGCGCTCTGTAAACCTCAGCCTTTATCATGCATTGGCTCTGTCCCTGATCACTCCCCCTCCTGGAATCCCAATTAGACACATGTCTCAGTCTATCCTTCCCTGATTCTTAACTGGTCTTAGAAATTAATATTTTGGTTCTCTAAGGTGAAATCTGTATATTTTCTTCTATCTTCCAGTTTCTTTAGTCTCTTGAGCTATATCTGATCTGCTGGATTTTTCATTACAATTACTGAGCTGCTCATGTCCAGAAGTTGTATCTGATTGCTTTTTCAAGTCTGCTAAGTCGTCATAGTTTCCTTTTTCTTGTACATCTTTTCAATCCTGCCTATTATGTGGGGTATTGTAAAAGTGTTGTTTAAAAGCTATGTCAACACTCTATTATCCCTGTTTTCCATAGATGTTTCACTGAGATAGGATAAAACTCAGTCCTTCAAAGATCTGCTTACTTGTAAACTGGCCAGGAGCAGTATCCATCCAGGCTGTCTTGAAAGAATTCTTGAATTGGTGTGATGATTTCTACACTTACAGGGACATTCCTCAGGAGGGGAATGGGTTACTTCTGATGCACTTTGACCCTGACAGTGCAGCAGCCCTCTGTAGCTCTAGCTCAGAGGGTCTTCTATCACACTACCCACTTTGATCTCTGTCACCCTTACCCAAAGATGCCATCAAAACTCAGTGTGCCAAATGCCCTCAGGGTTGTACCCACATTCAGTATACTCCTTCCACCAAGTTTTCAGAGTCTCCCTCTCTTCTTCAGTATTGTCTAAGCCAGTGCTTTTTCAGAAGCAGTTTACCTGTTGCGTATACGTCTCCCATCCTACTTGTCAGAAGTCAGGTCCAGACCACTCAGTCCATCTTCATCACCAGAAACATAGTGGCCCCTTCCTTCTTTAAGCTACTAACATTTGGCACTGTGGTCATACCTACCCAAAGCAAATCCTGTCCAATCAAGCGCTTAAAAGAAAAAGATCATCCCTGCTACATGACAAGGGCTTCTGTGCTATGTGCAAGGGATACTTCCAAATCCAATCCATCAATCCCAGGAGGAGGGGAGCCTGCAGTGTCCTTGCACCACTAACCCTGGACTCTGCACAAGGATTCCAGAAAGTGGATGGATTTCAGATTAGAAATGTGTATGTAGGTTAGCACTGAATGACATCTGGTACCCATCTGCTGGTCCTCTGGTTTTTAAGACTTCCACTTAATACACTAATACTCATTATATTATGCCTGAAAAACTTGGTCTCCAGCTCTGAGCTCTGCTGAACTCCTCCCTTTATTTAACCACTACCAGAAGAGCTATTTTTTCACTTGGATTTGTGGTTAAGAGACAGCTCATTGGTAATAAAATCTGACCCTCTTTCACAAGTCCTTTGCAAAGGCCCACCTTTGATTAACAAATTCCACAGCCAAACATTCTCACCTCTATGACAGAAAAATTCAACATAAGTGAATTATTTTTTGTTAATAGCAATGGTAACTCAAACTTATTCTGGTTCTTTTTTTAAAGTCAACCACTGAATAATCTAGTCCATGCTCCCATCACTGTTAGCAGGAGTGAAAAATACCAGCACTTTAGGAAAAAGACTGGCACTCTTTTCTAAAGAGTGAGCTGAGCCTGTCTCCTTGTGTCCCTGTGATCCCACTTTTAGGAATTAACCCAGTGGAAATATGGACAAGCAGTCACCAAAGTCAGAGGTAAGTCTTTATGTTTTATAAAGTTATTTATATCATATTATTAAAAAGGCCCAAATTAGAAGCTACCCCTATACCCATTCATAGTGAAATGAATGAACTGTGATGTGTTCACATGCTGGAATACTATGCAACCATGAGAATGAATTAGCCCAATCGTGCAGAAGAATCTCGCACACAACACTGAATGAAAACCCAAGGAGTAGCTGCCATTTACACTGAGTTCAAAGTGTTTTCTAGAAATAAGGAGATTAGTTGCCCTTGGGGACAGACAGCAAGTGGAGGGGGGGTGGACACATAAGGAGCTGGGAATGGTGGTGGTAATCTGTTTGTTGAGCTGCTGGTTAAAAGGGGTGCTTGGTTTGTGGAAGTATATCGATTTGTAAACTCATGACAGTGCATTCTTATATGCGTGCACTCTTAGTAAAGGGTTTAAAAAATATTTACATGCCAACTTTGAAAGGAAGAAGTTTCACATGAATTTTCAAGGAGAAGCATCTTTCATAACTGCAGAATCTGTCATAACACTTTCATAACTGCCACATCAGCCCTCCAACAATGTAACGATGCTGCTCCCACCAAGGAGAAGGGTGGGAAGGCTGAAACCAGGGTGAAGGTGTGCTGTCATCTCCTGCCTTAACCACTCCACAGACCCTCACTGTCTGAGGCCATGCCTGCTGTACTGTCCCCACTGTCTTTTAAAAGTCAAAATGTGTATAACAAGGCTGGGGGCTTCCAACTTAAGAGGGACGTGATAAAACAGGTAAGAGTAGACTTGGAGTTGAGGTTAAACTTGACCTTTGAAATGTCCCTGGACTTATCACAAAGACGATTCATGAAGAGTGTCAATAATCCATTTATTCTTCACTGACTTCTTTAATCACTGTGATTACAATGAAATTCTGAAAGTATATTTCTTTCTTATAACTACAAATATCTAGAGCTTCCTAAGAAATGAAAATACATTCATTTTCATAAAGTTATGTCAAATTCCTATTCAGGAATCTTCATTGAAAAGAAAATGGCTTTTAAAGCAGTTGAGTGGTACATTTTAACCACACAATGAGAAGTATCTGAAAAAGCCACAATCTAGGCTTTAGCCTAGAATGAGGGTCCTGCACCATTCCCTGTAAAATGGGCGAGTCAGATCCTCCCAGCAGAAAGGGCCAGGAAACAAGGATCTACTTGTCATTTCTTTGCCGAAAAGCAAAAGTAGGAGAAACAAAGGACAGGGCTAGGACTGGGAGGGATTCCAACCAGACTGCGAGCTCGATTGTTTTCTCCCACTTTCCCGGGCTTCTGTGCACAAGCTCTGCAGAGCCAAAAGAAAAACCAAGTAGGGGAGGCAGGAGGTTAATCTTATCAACCCTTCTTCCTCTTCAGTCTGACCAAGTTAACTAAAAGAAGAGAGAATGGAATGCCAACTACAAGTAAAGAATGTTCCCTCCTAACACTAAGGAACACTCTTGCTCACTAAACACAAAATTCATCTCTTTTCAGGGTAAGCCAGCTCATTGTTCAAACCAAAAATAACGTTTTGTTTCATAGTAAGTGTGTCACCACTGATACGCAATTACTCTCCAAGTCCCACCTAACACTCAAACTATAAAAGGAAATAAAGGACGCTTGCTGCCAATTCTCCTCCCAGAACCAAGAGAATGCCAGGGAAGGGACCCGTTGCAAGCTAGGGTCCGGGAGAAACAGGTAGCGCTGAGATAAATATACCCAGCCTGGAGGTTTAGGGCTCCCAGGCCAGAGCAAACGCCCAAGGCCTTCCCCTAAGGTCACTTCAAATCCTGGCCTGCTGGCAGAACAGGGATGGTTAGCAATGGTAGCGCTTCTCCATGACTGTTATTGTCCATTTCCCAACTGGAGTCAGGTTGGAGAGAATCCAAAAAATCACTTGGCTTTGAAATATGGTTTTTTGGTGTGTTTTTATTGGACACTCTAGGAATCCAGACTATTTCAAGCTGAATAATAAAATCATAGAACATGAGCACGAGAAAATCATCTCTCCATTAGCTCAGCAGGGATGGACATCACCTGTATGTCAGTAACTGTTTCAGGTATTAGGGATACTTCCGGGAAACAAAACAGACACGTTTTTATGCTGATAGTGATACAGATAGTGATAATGAAGAGAAAACCATGCAAAGAAATGGGACAGAGAGTGGGAATGGGGCCAAGAGGTCACCACTCTACTTTAAATAGGGTGGCCAGGGAGGTAACATTTCACAGACCTCAAGAAGGTAGAAGAGAAAGCTATGTGGTCATCTGGGACAAAGCTTCCCACAGAGAACAGCAGCATATGCGAAGGCCCTGAGGCAGAAGCATGCCTGAGAAACAAAGAGACCAGTGTGATTGGTGCAAATGCTACAGGGATGTAGCAGGAGTGAAGCCGGTGTGAATGCAGGGTCCTTCGAGGCCACTTCAGGTAAAGACTTTGGCCAAGGAGGATCTTGAACAGGACTGACATGATCTGCTCTGGGAACGTAGAGGCCAAGGGCTAGAATGCAGAGGCGACGGGCAAAAGGAGAGAGACCGTTTTGGAGCTAGTGAAATAACACAGGCGAGAGATGACAGGGATTTGGACCAGGTGGAAGATAAGTGTCAGTGAAAGAGGTAAAATTGTTGAATTCTGACTATTTTGAAGAAAGACCTGACAGGATTTTCAGATGTATGAGAGAGCAAGGAGTTAAGGATAAACTAAGGCTTGTGGTCTGAAAGATGGAGCCATCTGGCTTAGTTTCATTTTACAAGAGGAAACTGAAGCCCAGGAAGGAGCAAAGTCATGTCCAAGGTCACACCACTTATTTCTGTGATTAGAAACTTCAACCTGGGCTTCTCCCACTGCCCAAACTGCAGCTCAGCGGGAGACACGGTTCAGTTCACACTAAGATGCTCTCCAGATCCTCCTTGCCTTTAGATACTGGAGGAACTTCTCCAGCTCAACCATGCAATGAAAACTGGGGTAGGACCTGGTGAACAATTGCACAGGCCTTGCCCAGAAAGGGAGACCACAGTCCATAGTTGTGTGACCTGGTAGGTCCCCTAAATTCCCATTTTGTTCAAGGGAGAACTCCCCAATCTAGACATTAATGAAAAAAAAATTGTTTTTAAAAAGCAGCTGACTTGTTTAGTACCATGGGGCTAGCCAAACAAATCTCATACGCAGGTCAAGTTCAATCCATGCAGGACAGCAGCCTGAAAACATACTGTTTGCTCACACCTCAACCAGGGTTAGAATATGAAATTAAAGGTTTGGTTGAAGACAGTCTTTTATTCCAACTTTTGGGCCAATAGGTATTTATTATCACTTTAATTAGTTGATAACTTCCTTAGAGGATCTCCTCTCTAACCAAAAGGCGAGTAAGCAACTGATAATCAGTCAAGGTTCTTTGTTAACTTTGGTCTTACATTATTTTACAGAACTGTACTAAGATTGTAACAGGATGGTCCCCAGGAAAAGGGGAGGTTCCAGGTTCCCTACCCCACCCAAGGGACGGTGGAGCTGAGCAGGGAAGAGAAGAAACTCAGTAGCGACTGGAGAAGGGAGGAAGCTGGATGTGAGGGCAAGAAGGAGACCTGGAAGGAAGAGGCATGTGAAGAAACTGAGCTTGCTTCTTGGTCCTGGACTGGTTGAAACAGATGTGCATGAGAGATCCGTGGGGAGGTAACAATGGCAGCTTTATCCTGATTTTGATTTTGCTCTTTTCTTCCTAGACTTGTCTGACTGTTTCTGACTCTTTTCTTTGGGTCCCCGCCACACAGTGCTTTGGACTTGCAGCAGGCTTTCTGGCCTTGCTTTGGACCAATCCTGTTTGGGTGGACTTTTACCCACGAGGGGATGGGTAACTTTGGGTGCTTGATTTGGAAGCTATATACTTTGTCTTTTTCTGTATTGCACACTAATTGTATTAAAGTTACTCTCCATTAAAGGTCTTACATGTTTTGTCTTGATGTGGTAGATGGCAGAACCTATTTAGAGCGGGCAGGTTTGGGAGTTTTGGGGTGCCCCTCTCCCTGTCCTGTAACAAGATCAGCCGAATAGCACAGCCAAGAATGCAAAAATTCTTCTCCAATACTACCCAATGATCCTTTCAAAGATCCTTTCAAAGCCATGAGATGACACAGTTCTGAAAACGGTCACCGACCCAGGTAACAAGTTATGTCCGTCCATATGAAAACACCCATATATTTGAATGTAAGGTTGGGGGCCAGCAGCTGTTCCAGTCTTGCCAAAAATAATCAAGTTTAGAAACTACGAAACTTTCTTTATAAATTAAAGTTGCTTCCCATTGCTAGGCAGGCAGGAGATACATGTTACTCATGGCACTTAAATGAAATACAAGGTGTCTGGTTTTTAGACAGAGGAATATCCGGCCGTCTGTTTTAGGAGACTCATCACAATTTGCCTGCCTAAGAAAACAGCCTGTGAGCAAGTCCTGAGTTAATTTTCTATAACGCTACGTGGCCTTCCTTGCTCAGCTTCTCTCACTTAGAATTAAATATTTACTTTCCCTACAAGCCATATGCTTTCTGCCAATACCTATTTTCTGTGTTTGATACATTCAACCCCTTTTGGTGGTCAGGATTAGGTAAAAATCTCTCCAAGAGTGATCACAATCTGTGCTGCCTACTCTACAACCCCACCTTATCTTGATATGCAATTTATAATGTGTACAGTCAGGAAAAAATGCCTTCCAAAGGTGAAATTTTACTAGCTTGAATGAACCCATGATCTGCCACTAGTTTAGATGTTTTTGACCTATAGAATGGGCAATTAATTTCATGTGACTCACAAAATATTTCCAAACAATCAAGAGACACAGACCTGAATGTTTAGAGAATTCTAGCAACACAAGACCAGTTTAGTCCAAGAGAATTTTCTGTGATAATGCAAATGACCTAGATCTGCACTGACCAACATCTGGCTACTGAGCACTCGAAATGTGGTTATGATTGAGAAACTGAATTTTAAGTTTTACTTAATTTTAATTGCTCTATATGGTTATATGTTGGACAACACAGATCTAAGTTTCATGTTTGTATCGACAGTGTCTGAAAGCACAGGACACAGGAGACATGTGATAAAGTAATGAAAAGTACCTTCTCACACTGCCACATTTTCAACTAACTCCCCACCTTCCTTCCACTGATACCTAACGAGCGTGGAATTATATAGCACTGTAGGTAAACACTCAAAAGACCAGCAGCTGGGAAATGGGAACCGGCCTGACAGCCTGACCGACTGTCCTCCGTGTTCTCACCCACAGAATGGGATGACCACACGGACTCTAGAAACTGGGACTGTTGCAATGTCTACATAAACATTAAATTGTGGAATCTGATTCTAAACAGTAAACCTTAAAAAGCAAATTGGATTCAGTTTCATTTGTCCTGCAAGATAACTGGATAACTAATGAGAATGTTAGCAGGTATGGCAGTGTACTTCATTTGGTTAACATCTACTCTGTCGTGGAACTGGCCTTAAACATTCCAGGCCCAGGATACAGGAATGGATAACACAGTCTCTGCCTTCATAACTCTGACTAACTTATTTTTCTTCCGAAACAAGATATCAGCAATGAAAAACCTGGTGTATCAAAAGAGTTCTGTGTTTGTGTCATTCTCTGTTAAAGTCCCAGGATAAAAGATCAAGTAAGAACGTGGGGTCTCACCACTTTTGAAAGGTGTCCCTGCTACACACCAAACCAATATTACAATTAAATCATTTGCATCCAACCACTTGAATAGAATTTGATGCTGTATAATGATTGCAGCCTGTTGACTTAGGGTTCATTTCAGCAAAGAGCATAACTGCTCAAATGTGACTCAGTGATTCCAGATTTATTTAAAACCCATCACCAAATTGCAAGACTACCCTTCCTGTTCCCCTCCCTAATCTTAAACTACTTCCCATCCTCAAAAAGACCCAGAAGTCCTGCAAGAGGTTTGCAATGCCCCAAGAAAAGGGAAAACCTAACCTACTAGGAAGTTTGCTCCCACCTCTTATCTTTTACTTAAAGAGGGAAGTGGCATCAACAGGACCTCAGAACAGGAAGCTTCTTCCTGCAAGACAAACAGGTTGGCAGGCCACAGTGGAGATGACCTTTGGAAAGTTCATAAAGGAATTGAGACTTCACCACAGTAAGTAGCATGCTGTAGAATCACCAAGACTTCTCTGGTGTCCAAAGAGCAGGAAGTTAAAACAACTGAGCAGACAGAAAGTGTAAGGCAGGAGGCAGGGATGGAAAAGAATGTATGCTCCCAACTGCACAAGGCTGGTGTAAAAACATGCAGCTGTTCCTCCCAAGAGAGCAGGACAGAAGACTTAGCACTGAGGGGACACTTAGCAGGGAGAGTTCTGAAGAGATCTCTAGCCCAGGATGCAAGGCCCTACTGGGCCCAATCCCCCAAATTTCAGAAAAAGCCATAGAAAGCCCTCTAACCTGAAGATTCCAGCACACTTCGTGAACAGTGACAAGGGAGGCTCCCAAGAGCCTTCAAAATAAGTTTCATTTCTTGGGTGCATCCTAGTCTCAGCTGACCTTCGACCTCCAGGAGTTATTGCCAAACTGCCCTGTGTTTGCACAAGGTCCCGGTTCTTCCCAGCATTTGCCTGGAGGCTGCCGACCCTACAGTGAGTGGGTGGTTCTATCTCCAGGCTACAGATAAGGAAAGGATCTGCACACAGGGTCTGTAAGCGTGCTAAGGGGATGGAATCCCAACCTGGGACTTGTGCGTGCCCTGTCTTACGTCTGTAGCAGGAGGCTGACGCCAGACCCCACCTCCCTCCTGTGCCACGCAGGCTCCTAAAAACTCATCCCAACAGTAACAGCCAACACTTGTTGACGACTCCCTGCAAGTGCTGGGTCTCTACAGCTTTTTTTCCTCTTTAATCATAAATGATTGGCAGCCCCGTTTTTCAGATGGGGAAGCTGACACCCGCAGGGGAAGGGCCTGGCCGAGGTTACCCTCAATGGTGCTGTGATTTCAGAAGCCCACTCCCTCAACTATCATATCACACCGAGCAAAATAAAATGTACCGTCTATAATCTGGCAAGGGGTCCCTGAAGGGGTTGCCTCTCCAGGAGGTGCAGACCCCCGCCCGCCCTCCCCTGACCCAGGGTGCGGCTGGGGTACCGACGGACAGAGGCCGGCAGGCCGGCTGCCAGTGTGCTTGTCGGGCCAGGCCGGAGGTGCCCGCTTCCGCCCGGGCCTGGCACCGCGGGTCCATTCATCGTGGCGCGGGCGGGGCGGAGCGGGCCGGGCCGGGCCGGGTTCGGGGTGCCCCCGTCCCTCAGCAGGGCGCCCTCGCGCCGGGCTCCGCGCGGCCGGGCCGAGGAAACGGCGCCCCCAGCCCCGCCGCCAGGGGGAGCAGGGAGCCGCGTCCCGCACTCCGGGAAGTTGCTACCGCGGCCGGACCCCGGACGGCCCCCGTCCCTGCTCCGAGTCCCGGGGCAGCCCCGAGCCTCAGGCCCACGCCGTCGGGGGCCGCCCGACCCGCGACGCGCCTCCAGGCCGCAGCCCGCGGACCAGCGCCCCACTCGCGGGCCCCCCATTCAATCCCGCCGCCCCCCCCGCCGGCCTCCACCGCCTTCCGCCCGCACCCCCACCCCCGCCAGCCCGGACTCCAGCCGGGCAACGTCATCCGGCCGCTTCCCGAAACTTAACCCCTTCCTCCGCCAGCTGTGCGCCGCCCCGCCCGCCGCCAACTTTCTTCACCCAACTTCGGAGCGCGCGGGCCGGCCCGACGGCCCGCCTGGGAGGGCGGGCGGGATCGCCACGTCGCGCCGCGGGGCCGCCGCAGGTCCCCGGACGGCGAGGGGCGTGGGGCTCCCACCGCGGGTCGCGCCCGCCGACGGCCCTGCGCGGGGCTCGGCCGGGCACACGCCCCTCGGGCCCGGCCCGACCCCGCGGGTAGCGGCTGCAGCGACAGCGGGCGGCGCGGCCGGGGGAGGGGCGGCCAAGGAGACGTGTCACTCGCGGCGCGGCCGGCCCCGGCCCAGGCGCCCCGACGGCCCGGCCCGCGCGCCGACGCCGCCACGGCTGCAGGGCCCGGCCAAGTTTCTTACCTGCAGCGGGAGACGCGGGAGGGAGAAGGGAAGGGCAGGAGCCGCCGCCGACACCGCCGCCCGCCGCCGCCGCAACGGAGCCGGGAGAGAGGAGCTGGCCGAGCCTCCGCGGAGAAGCCGCCCCCGAGCAGCTGCAGGCGCCGCGACCTCGACGCCACCCGCCCCGTCCACCGTCCGCTCCGGCCGCTCGCTCGCTGCGTGCGCGCGTGTGGAGTCGTGGCACTTTCTGCCTCGGAGCTGGCGAACGGCCCCCTCCGCTGGGATCACCGCCTCCTGCCTTCCCCACCCGGGCCAGCCATTCATCGAGCCGCCTCTCCCCATTGGCCTGCGCCCCGCCACTCTGCCGGTCGCTGGCCAGTCAGAGTGCAAGTGGCCGAGCCACCGCGGCGGCCATTGGGCGGAGAGGAGGGTCTCCGCCTCGGCCAATGGGAGAGGGGAGGAGCTGTGGGCTCCCGGGGGCGGGGCCGGAGGGGGGCGGGGCGGCGCGGCGCTCGGCCCGGCGCGGGGGCGGGGCGGGGCCGGAACGCCCAGCCAAACGGGGGAGGGGGGCGCTGGCCGGCCCCGCCCACTCCGGGCCGCGGCGCTGCTCGCGCTCGCCGACGTGGGGCGGGCTCTGCCCAGGCGGGCGGCGGAATGTTCGAATCCTGGCGGTGCTGGGCCTGCGCCCCTGGTCCTGCCAAGCTGAGGTGGCAGTGGGTGTCACCCTGAGCGGATTGCGCAACCCGCAAATGCCGGGAAAAATTAAACCGCTGATTTCCTCCGAAACAGCGCCCTCTCTAGGCCCCTGGTCTGCTGGGGGTTCACCCCGGGAGGGCAAGTGCCTATCGCAAGGAGATTGCTATCAACCCCAGAAAGAATTTTATTGAGTAAATGGAGGGATCTGCGTGGAAAGACAGGAAGTGCACAAAAAAATCGAGCGTAGACGTCATTGAACCCATTTTTAGGAAGGGTACAATTGAGTCATATGGAGTTGCTAGTGCAAACCACTGCTAGCAGAGCGATGATTACAATGCATCTTAGGGCCTTTTACTCCATGCAAGGAGGAGGGTGAGCATGCCACCCAAGAAAACTTACCTATTTCACAGAAAACTGAGCAAATGGTACCTGTTGATTACATGGCTTTCCCCCATGTGAGCCAACTCTTTCCATAACCAAATAAAATCTTTCAATTAAGTTAATTTTAGGCCAGTTTTTAACCATTATTTCAATTTCTCTTAAGCTAACTCCAAACTTGAGTCAAAGTCACCTTCTTGGGATTAAAGTTTCTGAGAGATGAGAGGCCTGCTGCAGAGACTTATCTGCTCCTAGCCTCCCTTCCCCAGCTTCTGTGGCTGTGGAATCCTGTTCCTAATGTCTATTCTTGGATAATTTTATGTTACCAACCTAACATTTGCCTTTCCTAATATACCAGTTGTTGTTAGAAAGACATGGAAAATATAAGCCATCATGAGGGAATAAAGTTGAAATTAAAACGTTCGTTCCTATTCTTCTTTTTAGCAATTCCTTAGCACATTAATGATTAATCGATGGGAATTAACCTGGATTAGCTTTCAAAACTCAAATCTTTGTCGTGTTGAGCCCCAGCTAGAAAAAAAAGTCTAGAGTTCCAGGTTCCGGTTGCATGTGCTACCAGTTGACCATGGGCAAACTAGTTAACATCTCTGAACATGGATGAACTTCTCTAAGACAGTCACTGGCCACTCTGGGTTTTCAGGAGGCCATTCATTCATTCAGCCAGTCACTAGTGTTGCGTGCCTGGTATTCACTGCCTGGCTGGGTAAGCAACCTCCGGTGATTCACAGACCAAGTAAGGGCTGGGCAGAGACCTCCTTCATCTTATTCATTGCTTGTCTTTGCTGTGATTTTCCTAGAAATAGATCCTGATAGCAGGGTTGGGGTTCAAGTAATTGATTTGGGGAATGATCACAGAAAACTTGAATAAAGAAGTGGAATGAAAAGAGGCTGACAAAATATCAGTAGCAAACAAGTGGTGCTGTGAGCACTAGGGCTCCGTATCGCTCAGCATGCCAGGAAACACCCCAGAGATGATCCACCCAAGGGGCGAGGAAGAGGGTTATTTATCTACACATTCTTGGTAATTGAAGCATTCTTCTGGGGGCATGGGTCTATACCTCACCCCCACACCCTGTCAGCCTTCCCACAGAGAGAAGCCGCTGCTCACGACAAGAAGCCCTTGCCACATGGGTGACTACAGAGGGGCTCTGGGGTCACACTTGTCTCCTCTATACAATATGACCCAGCGCCTGGCAGTGTGCCCATGCAGAGTAGAAGTTCAATAAATATATGTTCCTTAAATATTGTTTAATTATAAGATTGCAAAGTCCCTAAGAGTGAGGCATGTTTACAAAAAAGAGTGTGTGTGAGAGAGAGAGACTCTCTGCTCCTTCCCATAATTTGATGCTTGGTTTGGCCTCAACACATGTTTCCGTATGGAAGAGAGGCCTGGCCTGAGCCTTTGCCCTTCCTTCCTCCCTGGCCCTTGTCCTCTCACTGACAACCCCAAGCTCAGTCTCATCAGTGTTTCAGCCTTGTATTCTCCCAAGGTGTGTCTGGAAAAGCCCAGAAACATCTCAGGATTAGATGGACAGGGATGAGTGAGGGCCCTCCTCCAGACGCAGGCAGTTTTCTACCACAGACCTGTATCTCCCTGCCATGGCATAAGAGAGAGCCCATCACACCCTCCAGCATCCAGGTCCTGTCTGTTCTGTGCCTGGCACTAGCTGAGAACCCGGGAAAACAGGTCCCTGGGGGCAGTCCAGCGAGAGGATGTCATGTAAACCACTCATAGCAACACAAAGTTGCCCATATGGTCAGAGAGGGAGGCCTCAGGTGATGTGACAAGAGCTGGTGGACAGGGGTGTCAACCTAGACTTAGGTGACAGTGGAAGCTGCAAGGAGAAATAGCAGTTAGCTAGGCCAAACAGTGGGTGAAGGAGGCATTTGAAAACAGAATGGGACATGCAAAGGCCTGGAAGTCCAAAGGCCTTTTGTGATACATACACAAAAATGTTATGTTTTGCTAAAACCTGAAGAGTGAAGGAGTGGGTAGGAATTGATGTGTGTCAAAAAGTGATCATAATGGGCCTGAGGAAACCATTTTTGGGTGATGAAAATGTTGTCTATCTTGGTGATAGTGATACCATAACTGGTGATAGTTATGATACCATAACTTGGTGATAGTTGTACCATAGTTGTACCATAACTGGTACAAATAGTCAAATGATACACTCTTGAAAAGGGTGAATTTGATTTGTAAGCAAATTATACTTCAATCTGACTCAAAAAAAGGGCATATTAAGTTTTAGTTGTGTATTTAAAATAACTCATTCTTATTAAGAAAAAACTAAACATACAAGAGTAATCACCTACTATGGCCCATTAGCTCATGCCAGTGCTTTGCTTTCTATTACTAAACTGCAAATATTATCCTAAAAGAGTAGGCAGAAAGATGAGAATAAATTTTATCTTACAGTGTTTAAAGAGGTTTTGCTTTATCAACAACTGTGAAAGGATGATAAATGACAAACAATAAAATCTCATGTGAAATGTAAGTCTTTGTGACAGCATATAACATTTTTGGTCTTAGCACACATCAGGCATTGTTCAACATGCCCTACACATATAGGAAATTATTAAACCCCCAGAACATGCCAAAAGGAAGGTACAGTTATTATCTCTGTTTCAGAGATGAGGAAACTGAGGCACAGAGAGATTGCGTAGCCTCCCCAATGTTGTGGAGCTGGTCAGGAGGAAACTTTGAAGTCTGTGAGCATAACCACTGTGTTCTGAGGCAGCCTTATGCTGTACCTGTGGGGGGTGGGGAGCAGGGGGCCCAACATTTGGTTGTGGTGATTCAGGAAATGGTTGTGATCAGTGACAGTCGTGACTGCTCCTAGAGCACTCTCTTGGGTGGTGTGAAGCTCAGCTAGCTCAGGGAGCCTGTGGACTGGTAGGCTATTGCAATAGTCACCTCATTGGGTGACAAGGGCTTGAGCAAGGCAGCTGCAGCGTTGGAAGCTGCAAGTGTCCCAAGTGAGAGGTGTTTCAGAGGTGAAGTAGGTGAGAGTTGGCATCCACAGGGTGTAAGAGACTACACCTGTGAGGCCCTGTTCCTGGCCTGGGTGGCTGGGAGTGTGGTGGTGTCTTGGTTAGGGCAGAGCCCACAGGAGAATGAACCAGCGGCCTATAGGATTTGGGGAGGATGTTTTCACATGTTGCTGTTTTGACATATTGAATTCAAGGAGCCTGAAGGAAGTCAGGGAGAAATACTATTTCTGTGGGCCTAAAGCTCTGGGGTGGAGGCCGATGTGGAGCTGCATGGTATGGGGCAGGAGAAAGCCAGTGCTTGAGTACTGGACAGAGAAAAGAAAATTTACAGAACAGTCTATAGCAATCAGCTTTTGCTGCATAGAAACCACCCCAAAATTCAGTAGCTTAAAACAATTAGATTTCTTCTTAGAATTCTGTGACCTGACTAATCCCAGCCGGCCCACTTGTGGGTCATGAGTGAGTGGGGGCTCACCTCTAGTCTGGGCTTGACTGAGGCACCTTAGCAGCTCTGCTCCACTTAGCTCCTTCCCAGTCTCTTGGATGTAGTGAGCCAAAGGGGCATTCACATCTGGCAATGGATGAAGCAAAAGAAAACAAGCAGAAAACAAATTCTCACTAAGACTTAGAATTGTGTCACTTCACTTTGATTTAATGCCAAAGCATGTTACATGGACAAGCCAGATTCAGCAGGGATGAAGAAATGACACCAATGATGCAATTTATTTGTGTGTCCAAGAAAGACAGATGGAAAGGTAATCAAGAGAGGATGGATTTCTACAAGGGAAAGAGTTTCAATAACAGAGAATGGTAAACCCTATAAAATGCCTTCTAGAAATCCAACAAGATGAAAACTGGAGTATATATTAAATGTGGCAACTCAAGAGTCATCAGATACTTTGAATACACAGTTTTGGAAGAGAGGACAAACTTGAGGACTGAGAAAACAATGGGAAGGGAGAGAGTAGATATAATGTTCATCCTTTCATCCAACAGATTAATCCAACTCATGACTTACTATGTGTAGCCATTATTCTAGATGCTGGGGGATAGCCATGAACATTGAAAAGAGTTCCTTCCATGGAGCTCACATTCTAGTAGGCAGAGCATAGATAGGTAAGATAGTAAGTAAATAAGGAAGATGAATCAAAATGAGGTAAGGGCCACCAGGAAAATAAAACAGGCTCAAGCAATGGGTTGGCTGGAGGGTTTGGGGACAGGAAGTGCAGTGGATGTAAGGAAGATGATCAGAGAAAACCTCTCTGGGGACATGATAGTTGACATGACACCTAAGTGATGAGAAGAAGTTGATCTTGTCTTGGGGAGAAGGAAGGATAAGTCAAAAAAATTTGGAGCAAGAAGAAGCTTGCTTACTAGCTGGTTCAGGGAACAAAAGTCCGCATGACTAGAATTCAAGGAGAAAAGACAAGAAGGAATAGGGAACTATGTGCAGGAAGGTATGTGCTGAAGTCCTCACTTAAGGGTGTCAATAGGCTCTTAGAAACTGGGACTTGTATAACAAGAGCAGGTGCTCAAATAACTTGGCTGGTTTGGTCTCTCCTTATCAATGTTATAATGAAATGACTGGAAGGAAAGTGTTAGAGGACCAGCTGTACTGGACATGTGGGAGAGAGCTAGGATGAAAGGGGAAGCCAGCATGGATGCAAGCAGCTTTAAAGGGGAGAGTAAAGCAATCCCCTCTGCATTTTAAGACTACTTTTTAAAATTTTTAAAAAATTTTTTACATCATGGTTCATTTTTAAACAATGTTTGCCTCCCCCCACCCTCAGGTGTAGTCTCCACCAATGCACCTGTGCGCCATCACCTCATTCCCCTGTGCTCCTCCCTCCCTCCCTCTGATCCCTCTCCCTCCTCCTCCCCTGCAGGATGTCTCTGATTTATAATTGTCTGGTTTTGCTTTGTTGTGTTTTGTACTGTTATTATTTTTTTATACTGATGTCTTATTTGTTTCCCCTATATTCCTGCTATAAGTGAAACCATCCAATGTTTTTCTTCTGGGGTATGGAAATAGTTAGGATAGCTTCACTGGGACCAGATAGACCACTTTTTTGCAATATTCCTGGCAAACTGTAGTTCATGTTCTGTGGGTATATATTTAATAATTGACTATCACAGTTTGAGGAGTAGGAGGGGCATTCCTAATTTATAGCATTTGCTAATTTCATTGGTAAAAATACTCCCAGTGTAGCTGGTTTCAAGCTATTGAGTCACTGAATACGAAAGTGCAAAGAAATTTGTGGCACTTAACATTATATATCAAATAGGCATAATAGATATAAGAAATCTCAAGAGCATGTGTAATGGGAACATGTAGTTAAATCATTAGGAAGTGATAATATTGAGTATATATTACCTTTGATTTTAATATATCTATTTCATTATAAGTTTACATAATTAGCTCTTGAAGTAATGACTGTGTTAGGGAACTGTTGCAAAAAAATCCTGAAAATGTAACAGCTACCTCTTATGAGCTGTCATATTCCTCCAGTTATCTGAACCAGAGGGGAGAGAAGGAGATAGAAAGAGCATTGAGAAAGGGAGAGTGCTAACAGATTTGAAAATATCAGAGAAATGAAAAACAGTACCTGTTAATGTTACCTTTCTCCACACATGCCATTCCCTTCTGAACTGTGGAGTCTCTGGAGCTAGTGGCTTTATCTGATGCAAAATATGTTCCCTGAACACCTAACCCAATGCCTTGATTCTTATAAAAATTCACCTTAACTTGGATCTCCCTAGAAGCAAGCTCTGAGAAAAAGATTTGAATGAAAAGTATTTGTTTGGAAAGTGATCCCAGGAATTGCCAGGGAGGACTGGAGAAGTAAGATGGGGAAGGGAATATGGCCAATGAATAGCAGCATCAGGAAGTTTCCACTGTGAGCAGCAGAAGCCTAATTCCATTGAAGAGCTCCAGGAGATGATGCATATGCCCCAGAGATATTCAAACTGAGAATCAGGGAAGTTGGGGTACTGATTCACCAACTGCTATCATCACAGTTGAAGTCTGCCCCTGGTGTTTCTAGGCCACACTCTTGAGAAAGTATTGAGGAAGAACATTGCTGGTGTATACAGAGGTTGTTGTTGTATGCACAGGAATGGTAAAAGGGATGTGAAAATCTCACTGACAGTGTTGGTCCAAAATTGAGAAATGTTTCTTAAATGAATGAATGTGGGGTCCTCTGACCTTCTCTAAACACAAATTTGTGCGTTAAAATTTTTATGAAAGAATGCAGATTCGTCCACTCTACAGTCAGCACATTTATCACGTACTTTTGCAAAATCTAGAGCAGAGGACCTATAATATCCCAGACGATTTAAATTCTGCCGCAGTATTACTGAAAAGCAGAGCAGCGCTGTTATACATAAAGAAAAATCTCTATAGATATATTAATATCAAAAGGAAAAGAAAAGAGACTATGGGTAAGCATATACCCAAATTACCAAATTTTGTCATTGTTAGTATTAGTAAAAGATAACTTAGGTAAGAATGTTTGGTTTGTTGCGTATGGGATACTGAAAGTGAACTCAGGAGCTTTTGCAAAAACTGTAATTTGACCCAGTGGCTAGCTGCAGATGCATCCCAAAGAAAACAAAAAGCAAATGAATGATGTCTGTCATGCACTTTTTTGCTTCTAAAGTGCTTTGTAAATGATCTTTACTAGAACCAGGAGAAAGGATAGCTTTCCTTGACAGGTGGAGCTGAAAAGGATAGTTCAAGGTTGGGAGGGTGTGCTTTGGGCACAGGTACCAATTTACACGTGAGTCATCAGATGTTTACACATGAGTCATCAGATGTTTGGAGAAGTCCAGTAGCTGATTCAAGATTTCACTCTTATAAATGACAAAGTTAAATAAGCCTTGGAGACGTCAACATTGACATCTTTCCATGATGCTTCCCTCTGTTTCCTCCATGGAAATACCAATAGGGAAATGAGCAGATATAACAGAGCCTATAGGAGTTAATGAAACATTTCTCTTTCCCATTATCCTTCCAGATCTCCATGTATCTCTCCTTCAGACAACTCCTTGGATAACTGTGTATATTTGGTAAGCTGTCAGAAGTGTTTCAACTGAACCAAAGACACTATCCAACTTATGTTGGACAGTTATGTCCAATTATATCCAGTTAAGTTGTCCTAGAATTCTAGAATCATAACCCTCTGTCTTAAATAGGAGGTACCAGTCATGAGAAACATGCTTCACACTAGACATCATGGAACAAAATCTGAGGACCCACCGGGTAAGAAGGCTCAGTGGAGCTTTATGTTTCCATCCCTAAGCAAAAAGCATCCTTAAGTACCCTATTTCATCTTGACTAGTTCATCTTGGCTTGCCTCTAAGATTAGCAGAAATGAACTCAGGACTCCAGAACTTTGTTTCCCATTCCTGGTTTACTTTATCCATTCAGTCAATAATTTTTTTTAATTTTTTTTTAATTTTTTTTAAATAATAAATTTTATTTTTATATTCCCCATACAATTGCAACCCCCCCATTCTGACCCCAATCCCTCCCCTCCCGCCCCCCACCCCCCAAAAAGTGTCTCTGGTTCATAGTTTTTTGTTGATTTTGATTTTCACTTTCTTATAGTTATTCATCTTCCTGGTCCCTTATTTAAGTTTTCTAGATTCCTGCTATGAGTGAGACCATCCGGTATTTTTCTTTTTCTTTTTGGCTTATTTCGCTGAGCATGATCCCTTCCAGAGCCATCCATGTTGCTGCAAATTGCATGTGTTTATCTTTTTTGAATGCTGAGTAATATTCCATGGTATATATGTACCACATCTTCTTGATCCAGTCATCTATTTTTGGGCATTTGGGCTGTTTCCAAAGCTTTTGATGTAGCACTGCTTCATGCTGAGGTCTATGCTGGATGCTAAAAGTTTAATAGAGAACTAGACAAAGAATACCCACACACTCAATAAGCCTATAATCGAGTAGATATGGAAACATTTAACCAATACTTCATCAGTTTGTGGGGAGTGTTCTGAAATAAAGTGATATACAGGAACTGTGAGAGATCATCTTTTTCTTTCTCTTCTAATCCATCCCACTTATTTTTAGCAAACTTAACCTTCTCAAATAACTACGTTTATCTTGTCTTGCCTTCCCTTAGGAGCCTAAAATGATCTCCACCGTGTCAAGCCTCTCTGCCTGATTTTTGTGGAACCCGTAGCCCAGAGCCTCCTCTCCCCTGCTTCTGCTACATTCACCAAACTCCACCCTGAGCCCTCTTGGTACCTGTGCCCAAAGCACACCCTCCCAATCTTGAGCTATCCTTTTCAGCTCCAGCTGTCAAGGAAAGCTATCCTTTCAGCTCCACCTTTGGTCATTCATTCTAGAATCAGGCACTAAGTTTACCATTAATTCACACTTTCTTATTGTTGGGGAAATAAATTTCCATCAAACTTGGTTCCTCTTGTCCTTCAGCTGTTTCCATCACTGAACCTCTGAATACACTTTTGCCCAGCACCATATCTATATAGAGGCCACCTCCACACAACTGAATATCAGAGTCCTCTGGTAGATTTTACGTACAGAAATGATGACTCTTCAACAATGACAAAAGCTTACAAAAGTTCTAAGTTTTATTATTTCCCCCTAAATTCCCTGTGATGTCCAGTTCCACAATGAGCTACTTTTTTACTCCAGAAAGTCCTGTCTTATGTTTATCTTAAATATCTCCCACATCACTGTATACGTACTTCTTAAAGCCTTATTCTTCAGGGTTTTAGGGCAGAGCTAATGCTCAGTGCTGGTTCAGAGTGTTCAGGGAGTGCATGTCAGTTGATTAGTAAGTGTCTGGCACTTAAAAATCATTATTCTATCCCCTCCTCTGAGATCTTTCCTCTAGACTTAAAAACTACAGCTCTTTAACCTCTCCTCATATCTTTTCCCCAACCACTTAATCATAGTGTGGCTCTTCTCAAACTCTGTTAATCAGATTTTTAAAAATCATTAGTGAGAGTTTTGAAGAAGTCCTTTAACAAGATGCAAAAAAGAAAGCATAATAAAATCCAGAAAGGACCTACTAGGGTGACTGAGTTCTACTCTCTACCTTTGGCCTGGCAGAAAAACTTGGCACAGCTATTCAGTCTCTGATCCAAGTGTGCGCCATAGAAAAGTCAGGTCTGGTAGCATAAGAACAAGCCTGTGGCCATCTTGACACTTGTCTTCAGATTGCTGACAGTTACAGCAGTCAGAAAAATCCAGGCCTGGCAGAATTTAGTTAGCCAGTTTAATGCAAGCAACTTTCATTCAACTTTTACCTTTCATTCTTTAGTGCAAACAACTTTCATTCTTTCATTCTATCATTCAACTTTCAATGTTCATTCTTTCTTCCAGTGTCATTTTATTGTGACTCCATAGAAGCTCACAAAGTTCCAGGTCCCATCTGTGAGGTGTGTGTGTATATGCACACAGGAGAGAAGGAGGTAAACTCAGATTAATTCACACTAGAGTTTCACTGACTTAACATGCAATTTCTCTTAAACATTTTCACCAAACTCCCTCTAATGGCAGGGGAAAGTGAAGGTGGAGTTTGAGGATTGGGGCTCTAATCTCTAAGTCATCTGTATCAAGAAGGCATTAGGGTTTATATCCATGTGATTTTTGCATTCTTCTCCAAAATACAGTCACATGGGCAGTTTTTCTAAAAATAGGAATTAATGTTATTTTTATGACATAAGGGCAATATATATGTATATACATACATACATATATATATATATATATATATGAACATGTAATGAAGATATACAGGAAAAAGTATCATGAAAAATTTAAAAATCCACCTAAAGTCCTGACCATGTAATATGATGTTTTCTTATTCATTCCCTTCTACACTATTTGCTATTAATAAAACACATTGTTTTAATAGAAAATTATGCTTTAAATTATTTACCATGGTGTTAAAAGATTATGGCTATTTTTCTGGTGGTGTCAGGTCCAGAGAGCCTAGGGCCAGACCCTAGGATGGCCCATGTGTTTTCCAGTTTGAAAAGCAGAGGTGAACCCTGCAGAAATCATGTACATTTCAGAAAAGGAAAGAAGAGAGAGTGTAGAAGAATTTTCTGGAAATGTACTGGGTGGGCACTTTAAGGGGAGGGGGCTGCGTTCCTGCTTTTTCTCAAGTCTCCCAAGGCCCTTCATGGCCCTCACTCCATGGGCAGCAGTGGCCTTAGGTGCAGACAACGCTGGGCCTGGCAGTCCTGTGAGTTCCGTGAGGAGAACTGGGTTTTCCCTGAATGAGCCACCTACAAACCTAGATTAATTTTCTTTGCAGGGAGGCCTCACCCTCCTTCAGCAGAACGCTAAACATGCCAATTCCTAAAGAAGTGTTTTCTTTCTTTCAGGCACGAAAATTAATGAGCTCCATCTTTGGCATGGATTAGAAAATTCCACTGTGGCGTTGGCAGGATTTACGCCAGCACAAGAACTTTAAAGAAACCCCACATTGAAAGCCACGAGGAACAAAGGTAAGGCTCATTGGCCTGATTTTCTTGCTCCCAGCCAGGAAAAGAAAGGGGCACAGGAGAAAGGAACAAAGCACCTGGCTGGGAGAGAGGTGTGTCCAGTCAGAAGGCGGTGCTTTCCTGAGCTGTTCTGGAACCATCCATCTCTGTGGGCAGCACAATGCCCTCCTTATTCCCCGTGTCCTCACGACGTGGCGGCTGACTTGGAGTCTCACCCGGTACAGAGTCAGTGGCAAATGTTCAGACCTGTGGTCAACAGGCATGTCTTGGGCAGATTCTTTCAGCCATGGGGGTGGGTTCCTACTCTCCGCAGAGGTGGGAACTAGCCATGTTGCTTCACAGTCTCATTTTTGGAAAACAGTTGGCAGACCAAATTGAATAAATCTGTGTCACCCTAGTTATCAATAAGGATTTGTTCCTTCAGTAAATGATTTTTTTGAGTATCTACTGTGCTCCAGGGAGATATAGCTGTGAAATACAGCTGTGAAAAAAATAGACCTAGACTCTCTACACAAGGAGGTTTCGATGGGAGGCAGACAATCAGCATTAAACAAGCAATAATTCCAGTTACTAATATCACAAGATGATAAGAAAGAAAGTGATAGTGGGGAGAAGGCTATTTGAATATGCTCAGGCAAAGCCTCATGTGACATTAGAGCTGGGATCTAAGTTAGTTGAAGAAACCAGCTGAGAGAAGATGTGGGTGCAAAATTCTAAGCGGATGGGGAACAGCATGTACAAAGACCCTGAGGTAGGGACATGTTTGCTATTATCAGGGACCTATGTGAAACTTAGTGAGGAAGTCATGGTACTGAGCAAGGGGTAACGAAAGGCAGAAGTAAGATATATCATGAAAAAGCATCACATCTAACACTGCAGTGTGTTATAGTTTGCAGAGGGCTTTAAATACACCCTATCTCAATTTAATTATCTAACAGCCTTATTATCAGAAAAGGAAAGAGATTCAGGAGGTAACTCCAAGGTCACAAAGCCAGGAAATGGTGGGATAGAGACTCTGATCAAGGACTATATGCACAATCACTGAAGATACTATGGATGCAGCAGGTGGGGCCATTGGTGTCATTGCCTGGAGTTTGTGCAGTGCACAGCCTGTGTCACTGTGCGTAGTGATTCTATGCCAGATCAGATCTATTTTCTCCAAATTTCTGTGCTAGGAACTGCTAGGAATACAGAGTAAAGATATTGTTCTAATCTTTGGTGAACACATGGTACAGTTAAAGAGAAACCGTATGTGAAAAGATGGTGAATGATATAAGACAGTATTTGTTTATAGCAAAGATGTTATGGATGGAATAGAAGGGGATGTGAGATTGGAGCCTAGCTTAAAGATGTAGGTTGGTGGACAAACTGAAAACAAATCCATAGAACATCACCACACAAACCTCAATAAAATCTAGTGTATTATAGATCACTATAAGTGCTTGCCTCTAGCAGCTTTTGATTAAAAAAAAATGAACATTTATTATTATATCATATCAGAATAGAATCACACAGGTAAAATTTGGCAAATCTAGGAAAAGAAAGTCATCTATAATCTCATTCACGAAACATAACCACTTTTCATAATTTTGTATATTTCCTTTTGGTTTTTGTCCTTAGGTAAGTTGTATGTGTTTATATGTTTATTTATGTGAATATGTATATACATTATGTAGCATACACACACACACATCCCACAAGTAAACACACACATATATATTCTCACCTATATTGAGGTATAATTTATATGCTTTAAAATTCACACATTTTAATTGTGCAAGTCAGAGTTTTGACAAATGTATGCACCTGAGTAAACACCACTATGATAAGGATCTGGAACATTTCCTTCACCCCACAAGGTTCTCTTGTGTCCTTAGCTCATTTCCCCCACCCCCTCCTCCAGGCAATCTCTGAACTTACTTCTGTGGCCTGAGACTAGCTTTGCTTGTTCCAGAACTTCATAGAAATGAAATAAAGTGTACTTTTTGTCTCTGGCCTCTGCTGTTCAGTATGTTTTTGAGGATTATCAATAGTTAGTCCCTTTTTGTTGCTGATTAATATTCCATTATGAGAATGTATAAGAATTTGTTTAGTCACTCACCTGTTAATGGACATTTGGTTATTTCTGGGTAAGGTATATTATGAATAAAATGGCTATCTACATCCTTTTACAAGTCTTTTTGTGAGGTTTTTACTTCTCTTGGGTGAATACCCAGGAATAGAATTGCTGGGTCATGGAGTAGGTTTGTATGTTTAACTTTGTAGAAAACTACCAAATGATTTTCTAAAGTGGTTATACTACTTTAAATGTCTGAGAGTTCTGTTTATTCCACACCCTCATCAACACTTAGTATTACTACTTTTTTATTTTAGCCATTCTCATGAATGTGCAATGGCTTTAATTTGCATTTCCCTGATACTAGTAATGTTGAACATTTTTCCTCAAGCAAGATTCTCTTGGTTATAATTCTTCATAGTCTCTGATTTTTAAATTTACACATAATATGAACATTCTTCTGTTATCCCATAGTCTTTGTAAGCATTACATTAATAGTACCTGATATTCCAACAAGGGAATTCTCTAGTTTATTCAATCAATTCCTATATCAGACATTTAAATTATTTCCAATTTCCCAAATCCCTAAATAATATGGAAATTAACATGTGAGTGCATATATTTTCCCCCATATTTTAAGTATTCTCCTTTAAATTAATCACAAAAATAAAATAATTCAGTCAAATGTATTTTTGTGGCTTTGGAAGTGTAAAATATGAGATGGACATTGACACTGCTGGCCTTTGAAGGCACGTGCTAAACCCCCTTTGTCATCTCTTAGCTCTATGCTGAGGTGTCTGAATCAGGCCCCATCATGAATGTGAGCCTTTTGTCTGGAGGCAGGGCTTATGGCTGCTGTGTCGCCAATTATTCTTGGAGTCCTGGGTAAAGCTGAAAAGGTTAATGCTGTTATTGACTCAGTGCTGTGGCATAATAGACTTCATTTTCCCTCTAACCAAGTTGAAATATGGAGAGAGAAGAACTCTGGGGTGCCTAGCCCCTAAGAATGATCTGTGAAGGTGCCCAGTCAAGTTGTGATTAGGTGGCAGTTCCACAATTTTTGTAAATGAAGTGCCCAATTAAAGAGAGGCAGAAACTTAAAGAGCATTTTGATGTTCTGCATGGTATTTCTATCTGGATTGTGTCTTTGTTTGGGAACTCTGGGAAAACATGGTGATGATATGATGAGGAAGAGGAGGTGGAAGGAACTGGAAGGACTAAGACCTACTACTAAGTCAATGGAGGAGTAAGATTCATCCTGCTGTTGTGCAGACATGGGGCTGGGCACTTAGGAAAGCACGTGCATCCCATCAGGCCAGCAGAGACACTTACCAACCCATCTCCAAGCATCCCATCTCCCCCAAAGGTGTCAGATCCACCTTCCATATTCCTCCTTCAGAGGGAATTGTCCAGAGAGCTAGGAAGCAGGAGAAATTTACATAGCAAATCACTCAGCATCAGCCACCACATTCAGGCCTCCCAGTGGATGAAAAGGCCCTCGAGTGAAGTTTCCAGGCCCCTACTGAGCCGTCCTGGGAGACCTCCCCTGAGATTATCAACTTGTGCAATTCCTCAATGCCTCCTTGATGACCCTCCAATGGGCAACCAGTAGAATATCTTCATGTGCCCAGAACTGATGCTCACCAGCAGTTCCCAGAAATTCCTAGTTGTACTAAGCCATGTTATATGTCTTTCCCCTTTATCAAGGACAAAAAACATATCTTACTCCTGACGTCTTAGCTTGGGTTCCCCCAGAAGGAGACCTGAGATGAGGATTCAAATGAAAGTCATTTATTTAGGGCATGACCCTAGGAAACCTTGGTAGAGGAGTGAGGAAATGAGCCAGGAGAGATTGAGCAGCAAATAAGGTGTGGTATTAAGACACTTACCACTGTGGGTAACTGAGATGCTGTGTTGTGGAACCTCTGGGAAATGACACAGAACACACCTTCACATTACCACACCCAAGCAGGAGGAAGCTGGGCTATTAATCCACCAACCATTAACATTTGCTCCTTGAGGATGTTCCTGGGGAGTTTGAATTCTTGTCCTTGTAGTTGTGGTGCCTGCAGGCAGGGTGGACTCCAGCAGCTGGAGAAGGCTCACAGGCAGAGACTCAGGTGCTGGCAGCTACAGGCAGGACACAGAAAATATCGGCTATGCCTCCCAACATGGGTCGGCACTGGCTAGGAACAGATCCTCGATAAAGTACATTGGTACAACCCAGAGGACTCAGCTAGCTTTGGCTGAGAAACTATAGCTGCTGCTTGTTCCCCGGATACTGCCATCAGCCAGTAGTGCTATTTTGGTAAGAACCCCTTACGTTTTTGAGTGATGGTTCTCCAAGTGTCACCCCTGGACCAGATCACACCTGCACATTTGGAAGAAATGCAAATTCTTGGGTCTTACTCCAGAACTGCTAAAGTAGAAACTCTGGGCCAGGCTTGGGAATCTGTATTTTTAACAAGCCCTCCAGGTGAGTCTAATGTACTCCAGAGTTTGTAAACCATTGTTTTAGATTCTCATATTTAGGACTGTCTCCAAGTTAGATGGTCCACACTCCTAACTCCAGCACCAGAGGAAAAGGGATGGAACCTCTAGAAGAAAGTTTTCTAAATTTGTCCCTTTTTGTTTTCCTTTTTGTTGGTGCTTATTAATATAAGTTGCACTTAATTATCAATTACTTAACATCTTGTTGGATTTGAACAAAGAGACAAAGAGAGGATGGGTAGGGCTGATTTATGTTCCTGTTTATTTTCCTGAACTAATATTTAAATTATTTTGCTTGCCTAGGGACACACCAGGTGGTGGGCAGTCGGGAAAACACAGGGATCTGTCCTGGGATTTTAGATCAATCATAGAAAGTGTGTAAAAGGATAGTTAAGGGTTTGGGATAACCCCTTCATCAGTTTGTGTGAGGAAAATATTTATAAGCTGGGCTTGGTTTATTTGCATTGACCCAGGCAACCCACAGCACTGGGTAGTTTCATAACCCATCTCCTGCGCTGTGTGTCTAGCAGCAGACACCCCTCATTGCCTCTCCGTCAGTGCCGGCTGAGAACAGCATCAAATTGTGTTCATTTCTTAGGCCTTGTCCCCTGACACCAGCAGAGACTGCAGGCCTGTGGGTTTGCCCCAGTGGTGTGACGTCATAATGTCCATTCATGATCTTGCACCTGACTTACCCCTAG
The DNA here is from genome assembly GCF_014898055.3 of Talpa occidentalis. Lineage (NCBI taxonomy): Eukaryota > Metazoa > Chordata > Mammalia > Eulipotyphla > Talpidae > Talpa > Talpa occidentalis. Next base: position 72,113,889 of record NW_023600993.1, on the reverse strand, counting down.
GCCTGCAGTGTAACTTCCAAAGACTGGCCTGTATTTTCAAGGCCACAGCACCTGAGACAAACCAACCTGTAGCGTCAACCCCAGGGAACTCTTGGTGAGTGTTCAGACGTCCAGAGAGACACAGAAGGAAATACAGCCAGTGGTCGACTGGCCTAGTCCTTTGGGGGCCTCATGCTCAAGACAGAATAATCTGATTTAACAGGCAGGATTGTGCCAGGACAAGGTAGAGTCCTGCTACAAGTGCAGTTCTCCTTTTCTGACCCTGTTCCTGCAGGGTTACTGTTTGCAGGAAGTTATGCTCTAATCATGTCTAAGAGGCTGGGTTTGCCACCTGCCCCAGAGACCTGGGCAAAGGTCAACTTCGTGCTTAATAGAGGCTCTGGGCAGAGAGACCTGGCCCTCAGATGGTAAATCCAGCCAAGGTCATAGGAGCCATGGGTCCAATGGCACGCCTCTCGTCAGCATGGCCAGGCAGGCGTAACCTCCTGTGGTGCCAGTGCTGCCAAAGCCACCTCCCCACCGAGAATATTATGACCGACTCTTCCTCTCTGGAGACTTTGCCTTCTTCTCTGTCTCTTTCTAAATGCAATTCCTTATGGTCCTCCAGTGTATCAAATCTCTTCCTTCCTTTTTTGGGATAGTGAGAGAGATTTGAGAAAATGATGAAAAGTGGGTAGATGGATTAGAGCACCAGGAAAGTAGGCAAGATGGGAAGTGGTGGGGGTGGGGCAGCGAGGAAAGCCTTCTTTCCAAGTGATTATTGGCCTTCCTGACCTCAGTCACCAGGGGCTGGTTGAGAGTGGTCTGAATCCAGAAGGCCTCCTACAGCCAACTGCAGGGTGTCTGCCCAAGTGCTCCCACGCCTGTCCTTTGGTGTCATGCATCAGATGGGCCATTCGCCATCTGTGAACCCTGACAGGTCTTCATGGCCATAGCAGAGGGGTGGCGTGCTGGGCCCCATGATTTCGATCTGGTTCCTGGCTTTACTTGAGTATAAAAGTCAGGAAGAGGGTGGTTGAAAAAGTCTTTTACCCCTGTCTTTTTCATCCTTCCTTTGACTTACTGAGATGGCTAATGTTGGCCCATACACCACACATGAGAGTCCCGATGTCACTGGTTCACCACGTGAACCCTGTGGTCCTCAATTTGAACCAGCCTACTTTGGGAAAGGAAGGAACAAATATTTACTAAGCACATACTATGTGTCAGACTCATTACCTATGTAATGGCTTGTAATTCCTACCATCTGGAAGGTGAAGTAGGTGTTCTTGGCGCTCATCTTACAGAGAACGCTGAGTGCTGGGTTTCAGGGGGACATTAGCTTAGAGTCTCTACACACCACTTATATCAGCAAGCATCAGAGTGCACTGAAAATAGAATGGGCAGTTTTGCGAGGTGGTGAGAGTGTGCCCTTGGACGTGTGCGGGCCAGTAGAGTGCCTCCTGCTAGCAGGGCTCGGACACCATTCTTGTAATCAGTAGGGAGCTTAGCCTGAAAGATCTTTAAAGGCTATTCCAAATCCAAGTTTGCATGATCTGGGCTTCAGTACCTGCTTAATTCCCCATGTTTGAACCCAAATAGGTCAGGTTGGGAACTTGGTTAGAGAGGTATAGCTGAAAGGGGCCAGAGAGGTCAATTGAACTGACCTGCTGGACTTCAGTCAGGAAACAGGAGGTCAGGCAAGTAGGGGGTTCATCTGAGGTGACAGAGCCAGTCTGCAGAATATTTATGGATTTATGGAAGGAATGAATGGTGATAGGACCTATATTGAAACAGGTCAGAATACTTATCAAACATCCCTTAGCCCATCTCTCTTTCTCTCCTAAGACTTGTTCCAACAAGATTATAATTTGGTCAGTATTCACTGAGAGCCTCCTGAGTTCACAGAGATTATGATCATGTAATCTGTCCCTAACTCATTAGGTGGGTTCATTGTCCTCATTTCTCAGGTGAGAACAGTGGGTAACTGCCCAAGAGGTTAGAGAACTTGTGAAAATGTCAAAGGCACTATATGACAATGCAGGTCTCGCTAACCCCAAGGACAACCCATATCTCCATCTGCTGCCTTCCAGCCTGTGCAGGGAAGCATTATCTTTTCTTATCCTCCCTAAAGACAAATTGTGATGACTTGCTCTATTCCTCAGGGCTCTTTCAAGGCCCTTCTTGGCTTTCTCCTGGCCTATGTCTGGCTCCCATGGGTCCGCCTGGTTCACTGCCCATGCCTCTCACCCTGATGGGACAAGAAGGAGGGATGGTTTCCACACCAACAGATGTTATGCACCAAGGAAGAAAATATGCTAATCGAAATCAGCTTCAGCTAATTGTAGCAATTTCCCTTCTGTGTGCTGCCCTGAAATAGTAGCCACGCTCTGTTCTTTTTTTTTTTTTTTTTCACATCAGGGAGCCCCAAATTGGCAGCTTAAATGAGGTTGCAAAGAAGTCAGTTAAACAGGCCTCTTTGCTGCCAGTACCAATGACGAGGCCTTGAACATGTCTCTGGGTAAGACCCTGGTTCAACTTATTATGGACTTGGCATCTCATTGTGGATAATTCAGACCCTCTTTTGGGCTGGAAGAGCTGATTTAATCCTGGGAAGACTGGAACCTCAAAAGATTTAATGGAGTACCAAGTAAGAGCACACGGTCTGACCTTGAACATGGATCCTGGTTATAGATTCTGATTTGTTCTAGCATCAGCATTAGCTATTAGAACTTTTTGGACTGATGGAAACATATTTGTGTTGCCCCAGATGGTCACAGGCATGGTCACAGGCATGTATAGCTATTCAGCACTTGGAATGTGGCTAGTGGGACTAAGAAAGTGAATTTTCTCTTACTTCACTTTAATATTTGTTGATGTAGAATGTAAAATATCAACATGTGGCTAGTGGCTGCTGAACTGAGCTGGACAGGGACACATCCTGCCGACTTCTGTGACTCATCTCTTCCTGTCCCCAGGGTCCTCTTCCCTCTTCATTCCCCAACAGACCTGAGGCCTGTGCCTCCAACAAGCAAAGAGCTTTCCCCAATTTCTTCTTCCTCTGATCATTTTATGGTTTATCCCTGTTTAATATCAGGGCCCTAGATAAGTGTGTCTCCTTGGAAAGATCTTCCCTACAGTGTCCATTGTTGTCCCCATCCCTACTCTTAGTTGCTCGTTCTTTCTGGAATTATCATGTGTCTTAGTTTGTGCTACTATCACTAAGTAACATAGACCAGGTGATCTAAACCACAGAAATTTCCTTCTCGCTGTTCTGGAGGCTGGAAGTCCGAGGTCAGGCTGCCAGTGTGGTTGGGGTTCAGTGACAATCTGTTTCCTACTTGCAACTTGCAGATGGCCATTTTATCACTGATCTTCATAGGAGAGAGAGAGAACTCTCTGGGGTCCCTCTTATAAGGGCACTAATCCCATTTAGGAGGCTCCACCCTAACCACCTAGTGACCTAATTACCCCCCAAAAGTCCCACCTTTTTTTAAAAAAAAGATTTATTTTTTTATGCATACAAGAACTGGGGTACAGAGAGGCAAGGGGTGAGAGGATTCACCAGAGACAGAGTGGGGAGCATAACAGGGGGATCCACTGAAATACACTGCTGAGGGGAGGCAGCAGGTGAGAAAGGAGGGGTCTGCTGTGCCATGTGGGTCACCTCCCTGGCCAGCTGGGGAGTCGAACTAATGCTGCAGTGGCTGGTGGTAGCTTGATAGCGCTGTGTTTAACCCCTGCGTCACCAGGGAGGCCCCCAAAAGTCCCACTTTCTGATGCCACATACAGGGGGTAGGATTTCGAAACATGAATTTGTAGGGAGACAAACATTCAATCTGTCATGTTGTGCTTGTTTTCCTGCCCACCACCCTCTGCCTCATGGGGTGAGACCCTCAATTCTGCAAGAGAGGGATGCTGTCTCTACTCTTCATGGCAGGTGAAAAGCTCTCAGCACAGTGTCCAGGCACCCTGCAGGTGCCCCAGCAGCCATTCTTCAGCCACCCCTATGAGTGAGGAGGGAAGACAGTCACAACATATAACCTTAAAACTTAGTAGTTCAAAACAGCAATGATTAGTTATTTCTCTTCCAATTCTATGAGATTTAGGAGCTCCATGTGACCCCAAGGAGGGCCACATATTCAGCTACATTCACCCAAGGCTGGGTCCCTTCTACTCACTTGGAGCTCACAGGTCCTGTGGGGCATCTCCATGCAGACAACTTGGTTTCCTTCCAGCATGGAGGTCTCGGGCAGTGGGACTTTATGGCAGCTGGCTTCTGAGAGAGGATGCAGGGCTCCCAGACCCCTTGAGGGTGAGCTTGGCATTGGCACCTCTTCTGCCACATGCCATTGGTCTCAGCAAGTCACAGAAGAGGCCAGATAAATGGGAAAGGGAAATTGTCCTCTTCTTAAGGGACAGAACAGTGGTATATACTGGGAAGAAGGAATATGCAGGGCCACCTTGACCTGCCAGCACAGTCACTTTCAGTGACCCTGTAGTGGTGCTTCTCAAACATTCTTACTGGAATATGCACATGGACTGCCTGGGTCTTGTTATATTGCAGATCCTGATCCTGTAGGTCCAGGGCATGGCCCGGGACTCTGCATTCCTAACAAGATCCCAGGAGCTCTGCCAAGACTGAGGGTCCAGGACTACAACTTGGAGTCACAAAGCTGATTAGACTACAGTGTTGCCTCTCTGTTCAGCTGTGGTCTCCTAGTGCCCCAATAATACCAGTCTGGTGCCTCACTCCAATGGCTTAGGAACTGCCCACTCTTGTTGGGGTCTGTGATTAGCCCCCTCTCTCCTAGTGACCACACCTTGCCATGGGGAACTGTCCATGCTACCTCCCCAACTCTTCCAACACATTGCTTCAGCAGGCCCTACAGCCCCTTTGTCCTTTAACATTCAATGTTCATCACACCCCTCATAAAATTAGGGGGGTCTTTTTAGAATTAGAAACCAAACTGAAACTAGTTTAAGGGGAAATAATTGATGAGCATTCCATGGCTTCAGGAATGCCTGGTTCTAGCCCCTTAGTGATGGGCCAGAAAATGATTTGCCACCATCATCAACATTCTTTTCCTCCAGGAACATCCTGGTGGGCACTCCTCAGAGAAGGAAAAGACCCCCTGCTTTACAACCACAGCAGGTAGGGGCAAATACATCTTTGCTAATCTTTTCAACAGAAATGCAGAGTTCTCTCTGGTGGTCCAGCTGGGGTCCATGAGCACAATGAACCAATTGCTGTGGCAGGAGGGCTTGTACCTCCATGCCAGGCCTAGGTCATGTCATTGCCCTTGGAGCCAGCAGATGAGGCCAGCCCCACCTCAGTGAGCCACATGCAAAGAGAACAGGAAAGGTGTAAAAACTAGAAAGTAGAGAGAGCTGTTGGGAAGCCAAGAAATCACCCGCTTGGCCATGAGAACAAAGGAACTGTGACAGCTAAGGAAGTTGAGGGCAGAACCTTGTCAGTTCCATAGAGCCATAGCTAACCAGGCCCCTGTTCCCTAGTCTTGATTGAGAATTCAGCTTAAGAAAAATTTTAGTTGCTGCATCTCCCCCTGCAGTGACCACGCCATTTAGTACCAGAAAAGTCTTGAAAATTAGCCAAGGCATGTTCCAAAGAACACTGGCCCAAAGGATGTTAGTTGATATTACTGAAAAGACTGTATGATCCGTGGAGATTAGGAGACAATGGGTTAGGCCAAGTCATCCGCATGCTTAAAACTTGTTGCCTAGAATTATTGGGACCTTGAATAATCTGTAATACCCTGTGAATCCCCAAGAGTTGTGGGGATATCAGAGGCTGTTGTTCTATTGAGCATACTGTGAATGATAAATGGAATGCCACTCTACCCATTTTACAGATGAAACAACTGAGGCCCAGAAATGGGCGGGTCATGCAACGACTGTTGACTCTTGAACAATGCAGGGGTTACCAGTACTGACACTACCTCACAACTGCAGTCCAAATTCCTCATATAATATTTGACATCCCCCCAAAACTTAAGCAATAGCTTCCTGTTGACCAGAAGCTCACTGATATCATAAATAGTTGCTAAACACGTATTTTGTATGCTCTATGTATTATATGCTATATTTTTACTATGAAGTAAGCTAGATAAAAGAAACCGTTATTAAGGGTGTAAGAAAAAACACATTTACAACATGGTGCTGTATGTATAAATACATAAGCTAACATGCTCTGTTTACAAGAAAATCTGTGTATTGGTGAACCCACACAGTTCAAAGTCTCCTGTTCAGGGGCCAACTGTAGTTAGCACCTTACTTAACTCCAACTCTGTGACAGTGACAGCTCTAATGCTGGATAGACACATTGCCTTGTGTCTCAGAGTGTCCCTGTCCCCCAGAACTGGTGGTTTTCTTTCCCATTGGATGGTTATTTGTTCTCTTTCTTGAAGCCACCCCTGTCCACGGCTCATAAACTCCCACAGCATGGACTACCCCCTGCTTGGGACACCGCCCTCACTGCTTGCAGACTTGAAGGCAACAATTGAAAGTGCAGAAAGCCATGTGGATCGGGACTCAGGCAAACAAACCCAACCAGCAACCTCATTGATGAGGTCGAGGAGGCTTGAAGTTCAGTCAAATGTAGAAGAGTCAGCAACAGACAAGTTGCCAACAGCACCAGGCAGGAGAGAAAATAATGTTCCTGAGCCAAGCATGCTCTTTAATCCAAGCAGAGCTTGTGCATCAGGGCTGGAGCCTGCAGACATGAGGTGACAGTTACAACCGCATTGCTTTTGAAGCACATCATATGTGCTCTCTCCAAGCCACTCAGTGGACCTCCATTATAAAGGGGCCATCAGCTAGTTGGTGGAACTCACAAGTAATAACTAAAGATGATGGATTGAAGCTCTTCTTTCTGAGTTTACAATCTTGGATGTGTTCATAACACTCTCTATATCTCAGTTTCCTCATCTGTTAAATGTGACTAAAATGAGTCACTGAGCATAGCTTTGCTATAAGGATTAAATAAGGTAGTGTCTGAAATAGAAACATGGCTGGCCCATCCATTGTCAAGACGATATATGTGGTAGAGGGAATGTGGTAAGTTGCATCAGGTCCAGGTTCTGAGCTTTCAAGGGCCAAAATCAAACCCAAGTTAGGTCAATGCCCTGGCGTGTCTCCTTCCTGCCACTCAGAGAGAAGCAGCATTCATGGGGAGATGGTGATGCTGGGAACCTGGAGAGGAACCAAGGGTTTTTTCAAATCTTCCCCTGTATGGGAAGGGGTGGCATGGTCTCTTTTGTCACTTCTAGGTCACTTTATCCAAAGGCCAGGCAGAGAAGAGGATATCGTGAGCAGAGTGGGGTATCTGCATCTGACCCTTCAGAGCAGAGCCTGTGCCAAATGTGACTTGTGTGGCCAATGGCCATGACCATTCTAGACCATCTAGAGGGAAGACCCTGGAGTTTTGAGCCAGGTTTGCTTGTACTGGAAATCTGCTCTCACTCGTGAATGCTTTCAGGTTGATAATCCCAGCAGGGATTTAACCCCAGCTTGGATTAGTGTCTGGCCACTGAGTAGGAAGATAAAAGTGGAGATAAGAAAGAGGTAACCTGTTTGTGGAGAGCCCTTATGCAGGAGGACAGAATGTGTTCCCAGGAAGCCAAGTCCAAGGTTGAAGATGATTTCCACTCACCCAACATGAGGCTTTCCTGAGAGTTGAGACTTGACAGCAGAGGTCCCTAACCTGGAGTCTTTGTCTCACAGTCCCCCTTAAATGTGATGCCAAATTTTATTTATATGTGCAAACTGGGCATTTTTCTGTAAGGAAAAGTTTACAGCAGGAGAGGTAAACTAGTGGCCTAGCTTTGTTTTGTTGGCTCCATGATGTGTTATAGATTCTTGAATTACTGCCCAGCATTTAAAAATTGGGACCCTGCATACAAAAACCTATAATTTGAGTTTCTCTTGAAATAACTTACAAGCTCTGACCCACATTCCTGAGAGGGGGCTACCTTCTTTTCTTTCCTTTTTTTTTTTTTTTTAAGATTTATTTACTTATGCACACAAGACCTGGGGTACAGGCCAGAGGTGCGGGGGTGGGGGGGGGTGAGAAGATTCACCAGAGACAGAGTGGGGAACAGAACAGGCAGACTGACTGAAACACACTGCTGAGGGGAGCAGTAGGCGAGACAGGAGAGGTCATGTGGGTAGCTCCATGGACAAGGGGGGATCAAATTAATGCTGCAGAGGCTGAGGATGGCTTTGCAGTGCAGTGCTTAACCACTTGCACCACCAGGGAAGCCCCTACCTTCTTTTCTTTAGGTGGGGGTGTGAGACCTCACTTAGCCATTGTCCACACCACTTTGTGACCTCCCTGATGAATGTCAAACGTCAGTCTTCATTCATCAATGTTCTTGAACTGTTTTTCCTCATTAATATATTTTTCACTTGCTTGGACCTGCTGGATCTTGAATTAGTAAGCCCTAATCTGAATTTTAATAAATGCTCCAAAGCATGTCTGATGCCAAAAGATTATTGAGACTATTATACTTTCCATCTTAAATTATTCCCTGACAATGCAGGGTTAAGAGAAACACTTAGAAGGAGGAGAGCACCCCACCCCTCAGGCCAAGAAACATGGAATCCCTTTCCCTGAGGAATGTGCTCATGCTGTGTCAAAGGTACATTTAAAAATGGGCAGGCTAATCTTTCATTGCTACAAGATACCAAATGTCTCCAAAAATACAGAAACTCCTTCATATAGTTTCTGGAAGAATCCAATTTGCAATACAAATAGTTTATTATCTGCTTGGATGGTAATACAATGAACGAGGCCAATGGCAATCTTTGAGAAGTCATTTCTTTAAGGCCTTGAGAACTTGCCTTTGAATGGATACAAATCAGAAAGATGGAGCAACACAACTCTCATGCTAAGTTCCCATTTCTGAAACAAGAGCTAATAAATCTAGTGATTTTTTTGGGAGTCGCAAGTAAATTTTTATATTTGGGAAGATTGGGCAAGGCACTTCGCAATGAATCTTGAACAAGACAGATGCATGTAAACATACCCTCATAACCAGAGATGTGCAGAAATAAAAGTGTCCTTAGAAGTTACCAGAATGGCTGTGCTGAGGACCAGTAGAGAAGGGCAGTGCACAAAATATGAGAGCTGACAGGATAACAGAAATTTGAAGCTTGGGCTGGGCATCCTGTCCTCCAAAGAGCACACAGAAGACACATAGCATCTGGGCCTAGTATATCTTAGACTGGCATGAATGCCATACTTATCAACACTGCACCATCCCCCCTATTCCACAAGAGGTCCCTTTGCTGGCCCACAGCCAGCTCCTGCTGCCCCAGTTCATATTTGCACCCAAATAGAGGAATTCAGTCCAGAGCTCGAAGGATGGAAAATGAAGACCAGAAATCCTTGGATTTCTTGATGATTCAGTATTTGAAAATGCAGAAATTAAGCTGAAGCACACTTGCTTGAGTCCAGAAATGGCCTGATTTGTTAGTGCACTTCATTTATAAAGTGGGGCTAGTCATAGCCCCTCCTCACACAGAAGGGCGGTTTAATGGGATAATAATGAAGAGTCGCACACAGTGCCTCAGGAAGCCTGCATAAGCATGAGCTGCTCTCTTGGGTTTCCCAGTCACCACCCTGAGAATCTAATCTCAGTACAAGCAGTTAATGTGGAAGGGGATCCAGGTCATACAAGAGAGGAATGAAGAAGCGAGGAAGGTCACTAACTGTTCGAGAGCAGGTGACCACCGCAGGCAATAGAGGCTTGATCCCTGCAGAGTCATCTGGGCGGTGACACCAACAAGTCCCAGAGTGGTCCCACCTGAGCCTTGCAGGAGTGGGGTGTTTAACCAACACGGCCTCCATCATTGTCGGGGTCTCGCCCAGCTGGCAGGCAGGGGCAGCTAAAATTAGCATTGTTCTGATTTCCATCCTGGAGAGGAGAGTGTGTGGGTTTTGGAGTCACCCAACTTGAGCTTATTTCCCATCATTGCCTTTCACCAGATCTGTGACCCTTTTTGCCTCTCTGGGGCACAGTTTCCCCATCTCTCAAAATAGGAACAGTTCTTGAGTGCTTCCAAGCTCCTTTTGAGGATTAAGTGTGCCAATGGCCCTGAAGAGGTAGGCACATGGTGGAGGCTCAGCCCCCTTTGGTTTTGTTCCTTTCACTCTGCTCTGTTCTAGTCCAGATAAGCAGGGACATGCTGACATCACCACTCCTGTTTGCCTCCAAGGCAACTCTGAGTGACAAGTTGCCCTAACTCCAGGATGGCCTAGCTATGTGTTACCATGCTGTGTCCCCCAGCTGCGAGCCCCCTGAGGCTGGGTTTTCATCAGATTCAGAGAGGGAGGAATAAGTGGCTGACCTATAAGAGACAAAGCAGGGAGGGAAATCCCAACAGGAAGAATTTCTCACCCCTGCAGCTCACCGCCTTTGGCTGAGTCAGAGGGCATGGGAGAGTCTGCCAGAAAAATGCAAGCTGCATGGTTAAATTTAAATTTTAGATAAACAGTGAATAACTTTTTTAGTATGCCTTGTGAAATACATGGGTCCACTTATACAAATAAGTTATTTAGTGCTTATCTGACATTCAGATGTAACTGGGCGTTTTGTATTTTTGTTTCCTAAGTCCATCCATCTTCATGAGGGGAAAAAAACCCCAAGGGAGGTTTGGGTTAGAGACCAGCCCAGCAACCACCTGGTTGGTCCTTGTGGGCAAAGCGGAGGGGAGAAGGGCCACCTGCCCCCAGATTGCATCTCTGGGGACCTGAGTCCAGGGCTTGTAAATTCCTCCTTAGGGTTGCTTTGGCCTTAATACATTGCTAGCTAAATAGTGGAGTCAGTAACAAATTCACTCGCTCTGTGCTTTGATGTGAAAGAAAATGTACTTCATTCCTGGGCACCTCCAGCCAACAGGGTGCAGGGAAATGTAGACTCGTCAGCAAAGCACTTGGTTCCAGAGACCAGACCTGAGCCTAACATTCAGGTGCATGTCGCCTGGGGGGAGAGGGAGGGAGAAAAGCAGGAGGGCAGGAAGGAGCTAAGCACATCTGATGCCAGCTGGAGCGAGCTTCTGCCTGATGCCGCAAGAGCTCTGGAGCAGGAACTGTGCCGGTTAGTCCCACCTAGAGACAGGGCTTTGGGTTTTTGTATGTCCGTGTCTGGGTCCTTGGCCACTCTCAGGATGGCCTGGGCCTCCTAACCTTTCAGGTGTCTCCAGGTGAAACTGCTTCCATTGCCAAGCATTACTCCAGGGAGAGTTGCGTCCCTGAGCATTGGCAGCAGCGCTTGTAACAGCTGCAGGATGAATGCTCCAGCCGGTCCAGGGGCCTGGGCGTGCCACCCACTATGCCTCCTCTCTGCAGTGCCGCCACGTCCTCTCAGTGGGAGCAGTCACCTAACCCTGAGGCTTTCAAGAGTCTCTGTGGGAGCTGTGTCTCCTTAAGGACCACTCTACCTGGCCCCCCATCTTTCCTAAGGAGTTATGTGGCCATGAGGGTGGGAGCAGCCCCTATGCATCTTTATAGCAGTAGGAAGATGGGACTTAGGGTTCCCACAGCTTCTGCAGGATGACGTGATCCTGTGGCCAGGGGTGAACCGGTTCCTTCTGCTCTTTTAGGGATATATTGGTACCCACTGTTTGAATCTATGGTTTGGTCATTCGCCCTGGTTGCAAGGTCCCCATTCACGGGACCTCTTAATTCTGACTTCAGGCTTTAACACTTCTATCAATCCTTGAAATGCCTTCTGCCCTGTGCTCAGGTTCATCTGTCTTTCTAGTCAATATTCACGAGGTTACACCACTGGCCAAAAACACTCTGGAAATCATCTGTTCTTGTCATATTCTGGTATACCCTGAGAAACGGGCCTATGGGTTTCAGGTGCCATTCCTACAGCCCAGTCAACATTCCAGAACTTTCCCTCTAGAACCTAATGTGTCTGCCCACTTTGGGATCTTTGTCAGAGAGAGGGAAGGTTAAACTTCCTGCCTCTATTACCTACTTCCCAAATATCATCATCTCTGTTATAGATAATGGGGTAAGTTTTCACCTTCTTCTTTCTGGAATCCGCCAGGCAGAAGAGGTAAATGCTTCCTTTCTCATTCTTCTGAGGAAAATTCTTTACCTTCCCATGCCAAGATTGCTTTCCCCATCTCTCTGAGGCTATAATCACAAAGAGAGAAATCAAAAGCTATCCATAAGGGGGTGTAAGTCAAAAGGTTTGAGCATGTATCTCTTATATTACACCCATGCTCATAGCAGAATTCACAATAGTTGAAAGGTGAAAGCAAAGATGATTAGATTAGGTATTCATACACAGTAGAATATTATTCAGTCTTATAAGAAAAATTCTGACACAAAATACAATGTGGATGAAGCTCAAGAATATTATGCTAAGTGAATAAACCAGTCACAGACAAATACTGTGTGATTCGACTTACCTGAGATATTTAGAGTCACCAGCTTCATAGAGATGGAAAGTAGAACAGTGGTTGCCAAGGGCTGAGGACAGGGGGACTAGGACTTGCTATTTAATGGGTATGAAAAAGTTCTGGGGATTGATTGCACAATACTGTAAGTATACTTGCTGCTGCTGAATTATGCATTTAAAAATGGTCAAGTGATAAATTTTATGTTATGTGCATTTTATGATGATTAAATATAAAAAATGGAAATATGTTACAAATGCAGAAATCTTGTCCATGAAGGGTAACAGGTGTACTCATGTGTTCCTTGGCTGACTTATTTTATTAGATCAGCCCCTGAGTCTTTGGTGAGAACAAAAGGGGAGGAAATATTTTCATGAGGGAAAGATACAACCCATGCCAGTCCTAACTAGAACCACTATGCCAAGAATATCTAACGTAAAGAACATTTTAGAGAAAGGGGACAATTATATTCAGGAGAAGGGGTTTGGGAGACTTCACGTATGGGACAAGGAAAGTAGAGTGTGGAGCAGTTAGGGAGACAAAAGACTTCTTCAGCACGTGACTGTAGGTGCCCTTGACCACAGACATAGTCTGTGGTCTTGACATAGTCTAGAAAACCGTACTAAAAGCAACAGGGGCCAGAGAGGAAATATGGTGCCTATTCTGTATACTACACAACACTCCCAGCAGAGTCTGGCTCAGGACCATGTAAACAAACCCATTAATATTCCTGTGGCAAAATGTATAATATTTATAAGTGGGATAATAAAGACTATAAATAGCCTCATGTTAGTCCATGGCCAGGTTTTGCTGCCAAGTAAATTTCAAAAAAAAAAAAAAAAAATTCTGGCTTTCAGAGCTTTTTGGATTTGAAAATGGCAGAAATAGGAGTTGTGGACCTGTGTGAATTTTGTGCCAGCCAAAAAGTGCAACTTGACAAAGACCCAGAATGTTGGAAAGGATAGGGATGATGACTTACTGCAAATCCAAAATTCTGATTTTATAAAATGAAACAGAGTTGGCTTGCCCAAAGTCACACCACCAAGCATGGGGAGAGCTGAAATCAGACTCAGGTCTCTTACCCCAACCCAGCACACACAGCAGGGGCTTATCAAGGGCCTTCAGACCCAGATTGCCCTTTGAATGGCTTCTGGAATCCATGAGATCAATCCTTCCTCTCCTTTCTACTGCCCTGAAAAGGTGACCTCTTGCCTTTAGGACTGTACCTTTTTATTGCTTAGTCCACCTTGCTTATTATACCTTGCAACAGGCCACTTTTGTTTACTTGAGACACCTGTAGAAGGTCTAGTCCTAAGGGCTCATAAATTTAACTCAAGGCCTTGCTGTCATACAGTTATTACTTGGTAAATAACAGAAGACATTTTATTAAATTTGTTTGGGTCTCCATCACTTGTAGACCCATCTGGAGAAGGAGCTATAATAAAAGCTAATGTGTGAGATAGCCACTAAAGATCTTGTTTGCCATTGTAGAGTTGGAGATAAGAGACAAGAAGGCAACTATTACTTTTATTTTTGAATGATGAGCATTAATGTTCATTGAAAAGTGATAGTTTCCCATCCTTGATGCCTAAGCCATGGGACTGATCCTGTCCCATCTCAGGGAAGAGTGAAGATGTTTTCATGCCTATTACAACAGGTCATTGAATAATGTCCTGTCATTCAGTGTAATCTGGTTATACCATCGATGAGGAAAAAAAGAATCCTGACTAAGATTGCATGAAACAACGTTATTCAAGGACTTTTAGTTTTGATATATATCATTGGGCTTAAAGTCATAGCTTCTAAGAATCTATTGACAGAGTTAAGTGGGTGCTTGTACTTGACACATAGGTGCACCACTAATTTATTGAATGAGTGAACAAATGAATACTGGGGGGGAGCCTCCCTGGTGGTGCAAGGGGTTAAGCATCACACTGTGAAGCAATTTGCAGCCTCTGCAGCATGAGTTCGATCCCCAGCCAGCCAGAGAGAAACCCACATGGTGAGGCAGACCTCTCCTGTTTTGCCCGCTTCTCCCCTCAGCAGTGTATTTCAGTGAGTCTGCCTGTTCTGTTCCCTGCTCTGTCTCTGGTGAATCCTCTCACCCCCCGCATCTCTGGCCTGTACCCCAGTTCTTGTATGCATAAATAAATAAATCTTTAAAAAAAATAAATAAATACTGGGGGTGTATTAGTAAGAACTTTTTGTTACAACGAGCACAATCCCAACTAAAGTTGAATTAAAAAAATGGAAAATATTCCCTTATGTAATTGAAAAGTCCAGGGGCAGATGCTTTAGGCATGGCTAGGTCCAGTGCTGAAATGATCATTGGTGAATCTGTCCCTTTCGTTCTCTCACATCTGCTTTCTTACCTGTTGCTGCATTCTGAGGCAGACTCTTGGGCACACATAGTGGCAGAGATGTCACCAACAGTTCTGCATTCACATGCTTCCTTCTGGGCAAACCTTGCAGACAAGGACAGTCTTTTTACCAGTATTTCCATCAGAAGTTCCAGACTTATCCTAAGCGAGATAATGCACCTGTTTCTGACCCAATCACTGTGATCAAAGTGATATCTTGTTTCTTTGGTCAGGCCTGAACACAGTTGCCCTTGCAGCCAGGGAAAAGAGAGACTGAGCTTGGGGGAAGAGTAGTCCCAAGGAAAAATAGAGGTGCTGGTCCCAAAAGGAGGGGGTGGGGGTGCTGAGCAGGGATAGACGATAGACGATAGATGTTTCATACAGGAGTGAATGCTGATGTGTCTGTCCATGGTATTGTGAAGGATGCATTAAGCACATGTTTTAGAAGATAGTGCTTGGAACAACATATATCAACTTGATCATACAACTGTAGAGAACTGCTTGATTGTAGGCTTGAGAAATAATAATTAAATACAACCCCAATGAGTCAGCTCATCATGGTGCTTACTCTATTCTAGACAGTGTACTATGTGTTCTACATTCAGTTATTTCATTGAATATGCACAACCCTCCTCTGGATGAGTGAAATTCATAATCCCATTTGACAGGTGGGGAAACTGAGTCTGGTTCAGGAATCCTCTCAGGACCTTACAGTTACTTAGATATCGCCACATAATTATTCTGACTCACCAGCATGGGCATTTATGTCCATCTGCATTGCTGGGGCCTTCTTTCTCTCAGACCTACCTTTCTCCGTGGTGCTTTCCCTTCAGGCCAGAGGTCCATGGGTAGTGGCAAAGATGGCAGACAGCATACTTAGCTCCCACCGTGGCGCAATCCTCACAGAGAAAATCATTCTTAGGTGCGCTAGGATGTGTCCTGAGAAGGCAAGGAGTGCTCACATGTCAGTCTCATCACTCCAAAAAGTAATTCTTGAGTTGACTCTGTAAAAGGGAACACTGTCTGCAGGTCACAAGCTTCATTCCAAAAAGGGAGACATTTTCCCTCCCTATGTACGTGAGCAACCTTACCGTCTCAGACCCGTAACAACTTAAGGAGGAGAAGGTATCTCATTCAGATTTCAAAGTCATAGGAACATGACCACTCTACCTCTCATCCTTCCTCTGAGTGACTGGGAGGGTAGAGACCTGGTCATTCAAAGGGAGGAGAGGGCAGAATTGAATATTAGGAGTGGACTTGACAGACAACATTCCCTTGGGTCCTGATGGGGTGAGAGTGTGTAGTATCCAACTCCATCCCTGTAGACATCCCACCAGCTTCTCTTTGGAGGCCGGGGGCTCTGCATGGACTATTCTGAGATTGTTGGAACCTTGTTCTCACCTTGTTTGGTGATATAAGGCTGCAGTACTGTGAGGACATAGGGATGATGGATCCAGCACTTTCTGATAAATCTGCTCAGTTTAGAAACTATTAATATATGTTCTCCATATCTTTGAGGCTTTGAGCATATGATAAAACAGCTTTTATAAAGGGTGTGAGTACTTTGAACACATGAATGTAAGTTCTAAAGTAAAGGTGGAAAAAAGAAAATGATGACATTGAGCAAGAGAAACAAATATAAGTACAAAGGAAGTTAACTACCAAAAAACTGTTTTCTCTATAAAGTCAGCATATATAAATTTTTTTTAAATTTTTTTTTAAGATTTATTTATTTATACAAGCACTGGGTACAGTCAGAAGTGCGGGAGGGTGAGAGAATTCGCCAGAGCCAGAGGGGAGAGCAGAACAGGCAGACTGACGAAATACACTGCTGAGGGGAGCAGCGGGCGGCAGGAGAGGTCTGCGAGCCATGTGGGACCCTCGCCCAGTGGCCGGGGATCGAACCGGCGCTGCAGAGGCTGCAGGCAGCTTCGCAACCCAGCGCTCAACCGCTGTACCACCGGGGAGACCCTATATAAATTTTTTTTTTAATTTTGGCATAGAATAATTGGAGAAAACACCAGAAGTGCCAGTAGTGAGAGGATTCACCAGACACAGAGTGGGGAGCAGAACTGCCAGATTAATTCAAATACACTGCTAAGGGGAAGCAATGGGAGAGACAGGCGAGGTCTTGCTGAGCCATCTAGGTTAGCTCCCTGGCTGGGGACCCAACTCAGGCAGTAGAGGTGATAACGCTGGGACGTAACCCCCTAGGTCACCAAATATGCAGGAGGCCCCACATATATAACTTAAAGCTTCCTAGGAGGCTGAATAAAAAAGAGGAGTATGATGATTTTAAGTTCTTATTTTTTAAAGAAACAAAAATTTACCAATTTTGAAAGGTATACTTTTTTTCTTCACATTAAGCACTGAAAGATTTATCATGTAGGAGATCTTACAAAGCAAAATACTGGCAATAGCATCCTCAACAACATCACCACAATGCAGGTTTCCCTGCTACTCCTTGTCACCACCCTCCAGAAAGGGTGAGAGTGAAATGGGAAGTTTATTAGCACTTCAGTTCTCTGGGCTAGGTGATACCATATGTACTCAACTATAAAGCAGACATAAAAATAAGAGACTCCCTCTTTTGCTAAGCAAAAAAAGGTTCCCCCCAAACTTTTTTTTTGCCATTTGAGTATATAAACTTTTCAGGATATAGGTAAAATAGTCTACATGTACCATGTGATTTCATAATTAGATACCTTTCAGATAACATGTTATATAAAATATTTCAAAATATTACACATTTCCCATTTTCATTGACCAATACAAGAGTGTTCTAACTATATTCATGCATCATCTGCATCAGTCTCTCATCTTTGGAGCCACTGAGTCCTATGGATTTCAGAGAACAGTGACTGCACTTCCAGCTAATGTTGAGGTTATGACAACAGAACATAAGGTTGTCAACATAAGGTTGTTGAGAGGTATCACTATTCGAGTTCTTGTGTAATATCCCCACTGGAAACTGTATCCCAAACCCCAAATACCCATTTATAAGGCATTAGAGTAGGCCCCTTACCCATTTATCTAATCCGGGAGTATCTGCGGTTTCCTTCTCATAAAGACTTATTGTATAGATTTTTTAAATCATCTTTAAATGATGTCAGACCTTTGCAATGAGGTCATTCCTTTGGGAATCATGATTAAATTCCATTGACTCCTTTACTCCTTATTTAAACAGGTGACTTCTCAAAGCATCTAAAACCAGAAATGATGCCATTTCCTGCCAATATATCTTCCCTAAACTTTGTGGTTCAAAATTAAGTCATTAAGAGAACTCCCTGTAACAGCAGATCTTTTATAGAGTGAAACAATGTTAAGGTACTGCCAGTAGTTTTGTCCTATGGTAGCTGAGCGCTTAATCTGACCATGATGCAATCCACCCAGAAGCCCACACGGGAAGTACACCGGGATTTAAGAGGGGTGCTCCTCTGGGAAACAAGCCACCTTACTTTGCTAGATGTGTGAACTTGAGCACTTTCACTCTAGGGCCCCAGTCTTCTCATGTGTAAGGTGAGGGATTTGAGGGATTTGACCTAGGTCAGAGAAGGGTTTTTGGGGAACACAGGGGGAACCATGGGAATAACTCCATGTTTCAGCAGTGAGATGGGGTCCTCAGGTGCTCTCACCTTACTCCCAAGTCAACAGAGTAATTCTACTTTGATCTATTTTATATAAAGAAAAGGATTCCAGGTAAAATTTACTTTGATATAAAAACCTTTTTTAATTTGAAAAGAAAAAAAAAAAAGGAGTAGGCTGTTTTTGAGGTCTTCCTGTTCTAAATGTTTCTGTTCAAAGCCATCAGAGGTCACAGTAAAACCTTCCATTGATGGCTAATGAGAATATGCTGGGCTGGCTATGGGGGTTGTGCACCTGGCTTGCAAATTGGTGAATGTACTTGATCTGGTGATGCGGATGCTAGAGAAATACCGCTTAAGTTCCACTTAGCTGAAATCCCATCATCCTAGAAAAATTTCTCATCATTTTATGAGAAAGAAGCAAATAACAAGAAAGCAATGGCTTTCCAACTTTGCATCATATTGGAATCACCTGGGGTTTAAAAAAATTGCAATGTCCAGGCTACACCCCATGCCTATAAATTCAGACTTTGGAGAGAGAGACTCCAGCATCGGCATTTTGAAATTCTACCAATCTGAATCGAATGTGTGGTCAAGTTTAAGAACACATGGCATTGGTGCAGCCACTATGGATAACAGCATGGCAGCTCCTCAAAAGACTAAACTTAGAATTACCATCTGAGCTAGCAATCCTACTTCTGGGTACATATCCTAAAAAATTGTCAGCAGGACTTGAAGAAATATTTTTGTACATCCATGTTCATAGCAGCACTATTCACAATAGCCAAAAGATAGAAGCAACTCAAGTGTTGATGGATGGATAAACAAATGGGGTATATGCACATATCAGTCAGGCCTAAAAAAGGGAAGAAGATTCTAACATATGATACAACATGGTGAAACCTGGGAATGTTATCCTGGGAAACATAAGCCAGTCACACAAGGACGCATTCTTTTGGTTCCATTTATACGATATTAGAATAGCTAAATTCATAGAGACAGAAAGTAGAATGGTAATTTCCAGGAGCTGGAGAGAGATGGGATTGGGGAGTTCTTGTTGAGTGGGTAGGGAGTTTCAGTTTTGCAAGATGAAAACAATTCTAGAGGTGGATTGCATAACAATGCAAATAGATGTAACTACTGAGCTGTGCACTAAAAATGGTTAAGATGGTAAAGTTTATGCTATGTGTATCTTGCCACAATTAAATATAAAATACCATAAAAAAAGTAAGTGGCATCATGTAATGCCTTATTTCTCAGTGTGATTTGTGGATCAATGGCATTGGCATCTTCTAGGAGCTAGTTAGAAATGTGATATTAGGTCCCACCTCAGATCTGCTGCATCAAAATCTGCATTTTTCAACAACCCTCCCCCAACACACACACAGGTGTTGTGTGCACACATAAACTCTGCGAAGCTCTAGTTGTGATTCACTGACAGTTTAGAAAACATACAAATGTCACTTGCCTTCCCACGTCCTCTCTTTTTCTTACAGAACAGGACATTCTCTCATGGCCACATTCCCCATGTGGTCCTACTCTCCTGATCAGTGACTGGCTTATGGTTGGGTGTGTTGCCAGCTTTTGACCAGTGAAACCAAGGGAAGTTCTGAATAGGTTTCGGTGACACCCAAGTAGAAATGGCCCTTCCCTTCTTTGGAAGTTTTCATGTTGGGATGGGACACAAGCAAATTCTGCAGGGATTTTGGGACCTTGGCAGCAACCAGCATGGTTCTTGATAACACAGCCACTGACTGACAAAAATCCTGGGTTCATTGCACCAATGGGTCTTTGGTTAAATGAGATTCAAAATGTATTTATTGTTTAAGGCCATTTAAGTCACAGTTTCTCTGAAATCCCTAGCTCAGTGTTTCTCTTTTCCTTCACTCTGTGGTTATTTGGGATTGGACACTTCGTGTATGTGTGTGTGTGTGTGTGTGTGTGTGTGTGTGTGTGTGTGTGTTGATGTCACCTGTATTGTGCAATGTTAAGCAGCACCCTCAACTCTACCCATATGTTTTCAATATAATTCTCCCCTCCCCGAGTTGTGACAACCAAAAAATGTCTCCAGATACATTACAAAATGTTGGGGGGAGAGACAATTTACCCCTAACGGAGAACCATGATTGCAGGCCATGGCATCCTAATAAACATGAAGACCTTACTGTGGGCCCTTGGAGGGATAAAGATCACTCCCATCCTCCAGAGTTTTCAACGATTAGTGTGATATCAGGTGTGTGAGAAAAGCAAACACACACAAGGTGTTACTAATCATTGCCTGTCTTTGATGCTGTTCGTGCAGTGATAACAATGTTGTAGTTTCCATTTATTCTTGTAATAGGTAGAAATGTTTAACTTAACAGATGGCCAATATGGATAGTGAATGGAATTTTCCCTCAGCAAAGTTGGTGAGCCCCGCCAGCACTTTTGGGTTTTCTGCTCAGAAATTCTCCTCTCTTACCCACCTGACCTGAACTGGCCACCAATTCCCAATCATTGTCCCCTGAGGTGCCGGATGCCCAGGAGCTCACCCATTAAGATTATTTTCATAGATTAAGAAAAATCTTCCTATTTGGCTTTTGAAGACAGAGACGGATGCTCTCCACATAATTTATTAGCAGCTCACACATCCAAGTATTTGAGAACTGCAGAGTTTGGAACCTGGACAACCTCGCTTGCTTTGTGTTTCTTTTCCCAGAATCAGCCAACACAGCAAGACCACTTCCCTTGGGGACCCCCCAACTCCTAAAATCAGAGCGTTTAGATTCATTGTGGAGAGCTTAGTTTCATTTGAAATGTCACAAAACTTCCCCTGGGGATAAGAAGGCTTCCAGGGAGAACTGAACTTTACAGGAGGGTCTGAAGAATTGGGAGCAGAGGAGAGAGGTGAGGGAGCTGGTGCTAAGAAAGGGAGGCACTGAAACCAATGGCTGCACAGCACTTTTGGCATGTGTCAGGCACAGATCTGGGCAATGCGGCAGGAGCTGGGGTGGAGAGCAAAGACCATCAGAAGGTAGCTATGGCTCTCCAGGATCTCACAGCCTACTGAGGACTATGTAGTGGGTGCTGAGTTGCTTTCCTAACATGGTTCTATGTGGTGGTATGGGGCAGTTACCCCCAGTAATACCACACAACTTTTGTGCTCCATGTGATCCACCTCTGGATTTTTTGGTGGCATATGTTAATAAAACCTCCTTACTGTGTAAACCCATTTGAACTGGATTTTCACAAACTGCATCATAAACTGCCCAAACTGACACAGAGTTTGGTAGAGGAAGGGGATTCTAAAATGAGCAAAACTTAAATGCAGGTTGGCTGTGAAAAGAAGTTCAAACAGCAGGCAGCATGAATGTCTCAATGTCTTTACTTAAATCAGGAAGATAATGACCTTTGTTTAGCAAAATGGTTAGTTTTGCTGGGCCAGTATTTCCCTGGAATACAGGCCTTATACTTAGGGAGACATGATATTTGAAAACAAGATAGGAAATATTCAGGATGTTGGCCACCAGTGGCAGTCTTCATCATGGTTCTGGAAGTTTCACATTTAGGGGAAAGGTGGCCCTTTTGAAAGTGGAGAGGGATGGAAATAGAGCTTTGTGAAAAGAGGGCCTCTCTGCCTGTCACCTATAATCTAAAGGTTCTGGACATTGATAAACAAGTCCTTCTGGGTTGGAAAAGCTGATTTATCAGGATAAAGTTAGAGGGCAGGCAACAAATTTAGTGACTTAGCAAGAAAAAAGATTGGGACCCCCAAAAAGCATTGTCCCATTTACCAGGTCTCTGCTGAGTATCTTGTCTTAAAACATATGTCAAGCTTGCTAATGAGGACAACTGACTTATCATGTGAAGATGCAGTTGGGAACAACTAGAAGTAATGAGCAAGTTTGAGGTACCACACCAGATAAGGGAAGATGCTACTGAAATGAGCAGCAAGACAATGGCAAGGTAGAGAAGTCAATTATCAGCTCAAGGAAATGACCTGAGAGGATCTCTAGCTTCCACTACCTGCCCATGAACTTAAATAAAAGAAACTCGTTAAATTCACATGGGAACTGAGTTTCCAAAAAGAGGCCTACTCTTGCCTGAGATTCCCATCTGTCAGAACCATCCTGAACTTGAATCTACATGAAGTGGAGCACTAAAACAGAGAGAGTCTCTTCTTGGAAGGAATCAACACTATGCCCACTCTAATCTTAACAAGTCAGTGGAAATGCACCCAAACCCAGAACTGGGAGCTGCCATATTATCTGATCAGGAAACTTGTTTTATAGGACAGGAACCCTCAATGTTTTCTCAGCATTGTATGGTATATCAACCAATGACAACTGAAGGTATTTCCCATGCTCCCCTTCTCCAAATACAAGGTTCCTTTCTGGAAATGCTTATGGTAGACATTCTGGTTTTCTCCCTGGTATCTCTGGCTGTTGGTGGTAGTGAAGTTGAGAATTTAGTTCACAAGTTATCAGACCATGTGTAGCTACTTCCAGACATGAGAGTATGACACATCTCTCAGAAAATAATAAAGTTGAGTCTGAATCCAATTACTCATTGAACCTCAGGGTTTCACCTATTGGGGAGGGGTTGAGACTATTTTGGCCCTGTGGTTATTTCTGATGAGTATGTGAAGGAAGGAGAGTATGGATTCAGTTCACCAAAGGGGTAGTCCATAGTGGGATGTTATATTTACCGCTTGAATACCCATCTTCTCTTCTCTGGATAATAATAGTGTTTTTTTCCAGGTAGCTATACTTAAATTCACACCTTGTACAGCTTCAATAAAGCTAATTCTATTTCCAGCTCTAGGACTGGCACATCAACCAACTCTAAGCTCACACCAGTGACCCTGCGAGACCTTGAAACTTTGTGAGACCCTGCTGGGAACTCTTCAGAGACTTGTTCTTTCTATTTCATCTTCCTCTTGGGGTGGAGATTTTTGGGAATATGAGTGTTGGAACTCTTTCACTAGCCCAAGGGGAACCAACTGACACAAAGAGGAAAAGCTGAAAGAATCAGGGAAATCAATGTGACCCTTGAGCTTTTGAATTATAGAGTAAGTGATAGACTGTCTTCTTTAAGATTTGAGCCAGTTTAAGAGTTTTGTTACTTACAACCAAACCATTTATTGTGGACTGTGATAAGTGCTAAATTAAAAATATGGGAAAAGTGTTGGTATTTAAGAGAGGTTAATTAGCTAAGAGAAGCAAGACATTTGAGTACTTAGGGTGGAAAGAACTGGAAAGGTACCATTGCATTTCTTAGCATTAAGCACACTCTTTCAGTGAGATTTGTTAGGCTCACATGACACCATCACCATTTATCTTTTAGTCTATCAAGATGGGAATGGATGTGTAAAGGTCTTTAGTGCAGGACATTGCACCTGGCACCTAAAAGCCCCCAATAAATGTTGGATGGTGGAAGGAAGTTTGCCATCTGTTACCCTAGTTCCTCTGTAGGCTGAGGGAGCTCCTCAGTGTCCACTCACATTATGAGTGTTCAGTTATCTCTTAATCCTTTTTCTCCCCATTAGTGTTGCAGAAGATGGATCACATGTCTCCCAGACTGAGAGCCTTCCTCTCTGAACCCATCGGGGAAAAGGATGTTGCCTGGGTAGATGGGGTCAGCCATGAACTTGCAATCAATTTGGTCACCAAAGGTTTCAACAAGGTAATTCTTTTTTCTTATTTTCCATTTTTTTCCCCAATCTCTCTTCTCCCAGTCCTGCCAGATGGTCGTTGCTGCCACATGTCCCTGTAAGGGGCCATCAGAGTGCAAAGCTGCCACTTGGCAGAGTGTGACATACTTCAGCACTATTGACCCCACATGCTTGGGTTGCCTCATGGGCCCATAAATGTTGGGCAAGTAGAATCACTTCCATTCAGAGCAGCTGGGCTGCTGGACTGGATATGACTCACTTGGTGTTCAAATACTCAAGAGTTGACAGAAGTGAGTCAGTGCCTAGGGCAGACTAAGCTGACAGGTTGGATGATTTGGGTGCACACCCACCCCCTCATCCCCATGAAAAGACTGTCAGGGTCTTTCTTACCCCATCAGGCCATCAGCCTGGCAATGACAGGTGGATTCACAGCAGCCTGGGATCTACACCAGTGTACTGAGATATGAGTATTCTGTGATATCACTCCCAGAACCAAGAGCAGTCTCAAGAATTTCTAGTGGAATCTGAACATCTTGTCCTATGTAATTATTTTTATTTATGGTGCTATTATAAAGCTGTTTGGAGAAAGGGGGACATCCTCAAAGAAAACCAAAAGAAAGAGAGCACATAACAGAGGCAGATGGGAATCCACACAGCACTGCACAATCCTGGAGAGAGACACCACCAACAGAAATACTGCTGTCCTTCCTCGTCCATTGTTAAAAATCAGTCTACATCGCCAGCAAGGAAGATGTTATAGAAACACCCAAGTTGGCTGGGGGCTGTTCCACTCTCAACTGATCATGTTTGGTTTCCACTGGCACAGCACACGATTGTTTCCAGGGGGCATCAGAGCTACTGGACCTGTGGCTTTCTGATTGATCACTGCATTGCCCAAGTTAAGTATTCTGAATGCCATCCCCATCTACCAGCCAGTTTAATGTCCAATAAAAGGCCTTGGTCAGGAAGCTGGAGCACCATGACTGAGGTGGGTTTGATTCTTTCCTACCAGATAAAGGATAGAGGATCACTCCTAATCAGGAGGGAGGTGGGCAAGTCTGATTAGGGGAGACATTTTTAATTACAGTTTCTTTTTTGGAAAGTAACTATGGTCCCTTTTACTTTTTTATTATGGTGTAACTTACAGTGATGTGAAAGGTTCACCGTAGCTTATTTTGACATTTATATACACCCATGAATCCACCACCCAAATCCAGTGATTAGGCACCTCTGGAATTCCAGATGGTTCCCTTGTGTCTCTTCCCAGTCAATGTCATCCCACACTCGCAGAGGTAACCCTTATTCTGGCTTTTATTGCCATTGATTTACTGTTCCATGTTTGTGAGGTTTTATTATTCAACTATATCATCATTTAAAAGATATTTTTAAGGACATTTCACCTTTTTTTTAGTACAGCAAGTACTAAACATGTTAGTTCTGGAAGTGTTGACAAATACATGCAGTCCCACAATCAAGACAGAACAATCTCATCACACCAAAATACTCCCCATACCCTTCATATTCCCGACCCTTAGTCTTTGGCAAGAACTGATTTGTTTTCTGTAAGTCTTTCCATCTTAGTTGTGTTGTAAATGAGGATTACAGGTATGATAAGTATGTTTAAGACAGAGGAATGAATGAATAATGGGAGAATTTCAGGCATCTGAGAACTTGCTACATGACCAGTAAGGCCAGTAAGAAGAGACTATTTGTCTATATGCAGCCAAGCTCTTGGAGTCATGTCCTTCTTGTGCTCATGACCTCCTGGCCAGCACCCTGACCAGCATTCCATTTCTAGGTCCTCTCATTCCTACGGCCATGACACTAGGCACAACACGGAGGATTTCACCTTTCTTCTTTGCTTTGAGCCTCTGAAAGCAACAAACAAGATGAGAGTCACTGTCTGCATTGCATAAAGAAAGTCACAGAGACTCTGGGGAGTTAGTACCTTGGGATAGAATTCCTGAGTAAAGTCAAGTTAGAATTGTCAAGAAGATCTGGGGCTTACACTAAGATCTGTTGGTGAGATCCTGTATCAGGACTTGGAACCGGCTGGACCTATAAGAGGATTGAGGATGGAAGAGGATGGAGGATGGAGGAGGAGACACTCAGCATTTCTAAGATGAGCAAATGCTTCTAGATAAAGACCAGTTGTTGTGCGGGGCCAGTGTAATTTTGAGCCTCTGGGGCAGGCAGATGCTTATAGACAAGGGGTCTCAGATGTAGCAAATAAAAGTGCAGACTCAAATGTACATACACACACATATGTATGAATGTATATTTTTAATAACTTATTTTTTAGAGCAAGTTTAGGTCACAGCAAGATTAAGCAGAAGAAACAGCAATTTTCCACATATCCCTTGCACTGACACATGCATCAATATGTCCTCCCCCATTATCAACTTCCTCTACTATCCCAAGTACATTTGTTACAATTGAAGAAGCCACACTGACATATCATTATCAACCAGATTCACAGTTTATATTAGGGTTCATTCTTGGTGGTGTACAATCTGTGGGTTTAGACAAATGTGAAATGACCCATCATGAAAATATCACACACAGTCATTTCATTACCTTATAATCCTCTGAGTTCTTGTAATTTTATCCCCTGCCTCGGGGAGACTTATGTCTAGCAGAGGAAGAGACATA
Source organism: Talpa occidentalis (assembly GCF_014898055.3). Taxonomy (NCBI): domain Eukaryota; kingdom Metazoa; phylum Chordata; class Mammalia; order Eulipotyphla; family Talpidae; genus Talpa; species Talpa occidentalis. The sequence goes on along the minus strand of NW_023600993.1, from coordinate 72,087,226 downwards.
TTTCCAGGCCTCAGTGAAGTCCGAGTATTCAGCGGGACCCTGTACTGTTGACCAGTTTTCCAACATGTGATCTGCAAACCCACACTCACTATGATAGAGACACAACGTGCCTTTGGTGTTCTCTGTAATCTGCACTAAGGCAGAGGATTGTTCTGGTTTTTGCACATCTCCCTAAGAAAACCCCAACCACAGGGGAATGAATGAATTTCCAGGCACTCAGTATATTCAGTCACAGGCAGTTCCTGATGGGGTGGGTGTGTTACTATAGGGATTAGTTATTCCAACAGGTTAGAAGTTTAATAACCCAGAGAACCAAATTTGGCTCGAAGCTCTCTGAAGATGCTATAAAGTTATATTCTTGAGATTAAATCTACCTCCTAAGTGATACTTAGAAAATCAGAATGGAGTTCTGGGTGCCCACCTGTTCCCCAAGTCTCTCCTGTGTGATAGAAGAACCATCACATAATCTGCTACATCTCAATATTTTCAATTTACTTCATTTAATCAACAAACAATCCTATAATGTATACAATTTCATTTCCATCTTACCAGTGAGGAACCTGAGGCACAAAACAGCCTTGTGACTTGCTCAAGGTCACTGAAGGTGAAAGAGATGAAGCTTGAACATGGGCAGGCAGGTTCTGGGGCAAGCTATAAGATAATGGATCCCACTACCCAGTGTCTGGAGTCATCTAATAAATTTAGGGTCACCTTGTGTAAGGGCGCCTGATAAGTACATGATGCCTAGTTAAATGTGAATTTCAAATAAGCAAATGATGTTTTAATGACCTATGCTCCAGAGAAACAGGAAGAAGCAAGAAAAGGAGCAAGCCCTGCACTGAATTAAGACTCTACTTAGAGTTTTAACCCACAAATCACTGAGAAATAGCAGATTTGCCAAGTTGTCATGGACTATCAGTGACATCGAGGCTTAAGTGCCAACATCTCATTAGAGAAAAAGAGAAAGTTGTTTGTCACACAATGAAGTCTTGTGAGAAGTTGGGAGCTGGGCAGTGGGAACATTGCCTCAAGCATGACAACAAGAAGGCTGAGACTTTGTATCTCTGTTTGATAAGGTCAGAAGTCATCTGAAGACCAAAACTTTTAATCAGCTTGGACCAGGACCAGCTACCTAATTTGTTGGGCCAAGTGAAAAAGGGAGATGCAAGGCCCCTGTTCAAAGTTATTAACACTTTAAGGTGGGGGCAGCAGAATATGCAACAAAGCTGGACCCTCTGAGGGTGAGTCCATCGACTGCCCCATTGCACACAAGGAACCATGTCCTGGTGCAGACACGAACTGCTGCCCTTCAGGAGTTGTATACAGCAAACTGGCAGGTGTTCCAGATTTGCTTGGGACAAGTCTCTGGGGTAAACCTTAGTGTTTGGAATTGGAGTTGAAGGGAGCCTGTCCTTGAGCCACCCTCCTGCCATGTGTGCTGCGGAGGGAACAAACGTCCTGGCTTTGCAGTGGCTACTGTCTCAGTTGGTGGGAAGATGGGGACATCTGTTCAGTGCTCCTGTGTCTCTATGTCACCCTCCTGGCAGCCAGATTTTTGAGCTTTGGCCCAAGAGAGGAGAGAGGCAGTTTCTCTTCATCTCCAAAGGGCTTGCTTTCTGGAGTTGGCAGAAAAACGGAGTAAGTTTCGAGCAGGGCCCAACAGAAGCCCCTGACTCCAGCATCCCCTGGGAACATAGCAAAGCAGGCAAACAGTCCCTTTCCACCAGCTGGAAGGTGGCAGGGTGAGACCAGAGAGAAAGTGGAGAAGGAGAAGGGGGTGTCATATTGCAACTTGGCTCCTGAGCCCAGCCACGGGGCCAGGCCTTCTTCCTATGGCATTCCTGGAAAGTTTGCCTCTGGTTCTGTGTACCAGGCATTCCCTGGTTTCCTGGCTGCTGAGCCTGGGGGAATGTGGAGACTCCAATTAGCTGACCAGCTGAAGCCAGCATGGAAGCCTCTGAAATGTCAGGGGACCCCATGGGTGCCAGGCCACCTGTAGACAGTTGAGATGTCCAAGAATGGGGTCGAGGAAAACAGAAGTCTTAACTTTTCGGATTTTTAGTGACTCCATCTGGAGAACGGGAGAGGTACATGTGAGTGTCAGATGGATTAAAACATTGTCAGGGCTCTGGAGCCCAGCAAAGAGGATCAGAAGTGCCCTCACTATTATTACTATTATTCTCACTAATGTACCCTCTCCTTAGAAAAAACACTGTGTTTCCAGATCCTGTTGTATTCACCTCTGCACCTCCCACACAGGCAGCAACTGGCTCAATCAGCCACCAGGAACCAACCATTCATTATTTTCGATGTTGAATTAAAAAGCAGCTCAGGAAATCCACCCCTGAAGATGTGAGGATACCGATAAAGTAAAATGAGCTCATTCTCAGCAACTACCCTGCTTTAAAAAAAAAAAAAAAAAAAAGATGATTAAAGTAGCAGTTTAAAATGACCACGAAATCCTAACTTTTTTCTCTTTTCAACAACTGGACCATGACTAAAAATTAAAAACCCCAAACTCCAACGCTTGGGGACATTTTACAACTGGGATTCAGCTTTTATTTAATTTCTCTTAAAAAAAAACATGTTCCCTTGGGTAAAGATGAAATTTGCTTTGTTCTATTTGACTGAAAGTAAACAGATGCCAGTGGGTATTCTGGAGAGGGCCCAGAACTGAGGCATGGACATGGTTCTCGTTCATTCCAGGCTGGAAAACCCCCAAACAGCCCCAAGAGATAGGCACTTATGGCACCTTAAATCTCCAGGCTTTCCCCATTAGTGACAGCCAATCTACAGCCACCCGGTCTTGAAAGTCCATTTCTCCACGGCTCCTTGCTCCTCATCCATAATGGTGCAATAAAATGGTAAAAATAAATGCTAATTGTAGGACAAATAGAAAACCAGGAATGCCAGAAATGTATGTATGACTCATGATGTATTTATTTGATCTTCATGTGTGTTTTTCATCCATGGAGATTCTTCAGGAGGGAAGGAAGGGCAAAGTTTAGTGACCTTCTATGCTCACCCCATGGTGCTCCTTATAAAAGAAGAAAAAGGAATTCATGTTTTTCTAGTGGTCAGTTTGCAGATGAGGCAGGACATGTCACCTACCTGCAGAAAATGCAGAAAGTGAGGCCAGGTTTTGGGGGTTCTCATTTCAGATTGAGTTGCCTTTGAGATCTCAGGCAACTGGGTCGCAAAAACAAATGGATGCTAATAGGCCCTTCACCTGCCAGGCCCACATGCAGTGGTTCTCAGCCAAGGGAGATTTTTGTCCCTGAGGGGTCATCTGGCAATGTCTGGAAGTTGGTTGTGATGGTTACTGTTCAAGGGAGAAAATTCTACTGATACATAGAGGGTGCAGGCCAGGGATGCTGGGAAATTTCCCTCAATGCACAGGACAGTTCCCTCCCCACAAAATATAAATAGCCAAAATATCAATGCCTGGTGTTGGGAACCCTTGTTTGAGAGCAACTGAGATAGTGGTGGTGTGGAGAATGAATGCGTGTGTGTGTGTGTGTGTGTGTGTGTGTGTGTTTTGAAGAGAGAAATACTGGGCCTCCCCTGGTGGCGCAGGGGTTGAACACTGGGCTGAGAAGCTGCCCGCAGCCTCTGCAGGGCCGGTTTGATCCCCAGCCACCGGCGAGGGTCCCACATGGCGCGACAGACCTCTCCTGCCGCCCACTGCTCTCCTCAGCAGTGTACTTCGTCAGTCTGCCTGTTCAGTTCCCCACTCTGGCTCTGGTGAATTCTCTCACCCTCCCGCACTTCTGACTGTACCGGTGCTTGTATAAATAAATAAATAAATCTTTTACAAATAAATAAATAAATAAATAAATAAATAAATAAATAAATAGAGAAATACTAGCTCAGAGGCCTGAAGAACATATCAGAAATACTTGTCATGTAACAAAGTCCTTTCCCATTTTGCTCCCTGCCTGTCCCCTCCCCACAGGCCTACATCCTACTGGGACAGTTCCTTCTGATGCATAAGAATGAAGCTGAGTTCCAGAAGTGGCTCATTTGCTGTTGTGGTGCTACTGAGTGTGAGGCAAAGGAGAGCTCTAACTGTCTGAAGGAATGGTGTGCCTGCTTCCTGTAAACACCCCTCCTCGCTCTGCTGCCTGTATAAATGGACTTGTGCTGTACCAAGATGTAGGCTTGGAGTCATTTTTTTTTTATAACTTTAATGATACTTGCTTATTATAATAAGTAGTTTAAGAATATAAAGAAGGACAAACATAAGAAAATCCACCTTGTATGAATAGCATACAAATATCTCAGCAGACATTTACATAAAAGGGACATAATGATATAAAAATGGGAATTAAAATATTAACTCAGTGTATTAATCACCTGTTGATGCATAATAAATAAATCCAAAATCTAGTCATATAAAACAAACAATAATTTTATCACTGATGGTTTCTGAGAGTTAAGAAATGAGAGTTGTTTAACTGAGATTTTGCCTCAGGGCTATGGTGAGGTTGTGAACTGTCAGTTGGGCTGTAGTCACCTGAAGGCTAGACTTGGGCTGGAGGGTCCATTTCGGAGATGACTCATTCATAGCGCTGTTGGGTAAAGGCCTCAGCTATTCCAGCATAGGTCTTTACATAGAGCTGCTCATGGTGTGGGAATCTAGCTTTCCACGAAGAGGCTGATTCAAGAGGGGCTAACAGCAAGCAGGAAGCCACAGTCTTTTATGACCTAGTCACTAACTCACAGAACATCAAGCTTCCTTATTCTATTTTTAGAAGCACGTCACTAAGTCTCCCAGTGAGGAAGGAGAGAAATTAAACTTTCTTGAGATAGCACATAATATGCGGACCTATTTTAAAAACCATCACAGTCAGGCTTTTCAAGCATCGTTTGCACACAACTCACCATTTTAGCTGTGTAGGTCTATGAATTTTGACAAAGGCATGGTCCTATAACTACCACCAAGACCAAGATGAAGAACATTCTCATTACCCTGAAGAACTCCCAAATGCCTGATTCAGGCACCCCTCCCCCTCCCCCTGACCCTGACAACCAAAGATCTGTTTTCTGTCCTTAAAGTTTTGAATTTTCTAGAAAGTCATAAAAATGGAATTGTATAGTATGCAGCTTTTTGAGATTTTTTTTTCATTTAACATATTTTTTTTCATTCAGCATAATTCAGGCATTCACTGTTCTTGTAGACGCCAGTAACTTCTCTCATCAAGAAGCTGAATCCCCTCAGCCTGAGGGGGGGTCTCTGGCTACAGAAGTGGGATTAGCATAGCCACAACACAGGGATGAAATATTAGGGAGCTAATGCCCCCAGGAAAAACCTCAGTTATGAGTGGGAGTTGATGGCCAAAAGCCCAGCTTCCTCACTCCTCAGGTGAGGCTACTCTGAGGCAGTCACCCCAAGCTTCCAGTGGGGTTAGGCCAGTTGCCCACATGGTCACCTGTTCTTTACCACCCAGGTATTTGCTTCTCTCCCTTTCCTGTCTTGTATTCCTACTTCCCTATCGGGGTTCCTTGGGATTATTCCCCACCAACGAAATACTCAAATTTAGTCTCAGCTGACTTCTGAAAGAACCCAACCGAAGACAAAAGTGCTGGAATTTAATTTTCTTTTAACAAGGAAAAAATTCAGTGCTGAATATCGCTGAAATTTTTCTCCATTAATACATGTAGTAATTTCTAAATTTCTCCTTAGTTTGAAGAATAAAATGGGAAAAACAAGCAGGGTTAGTACATTAGGCTTGCTTTAAACTCAATTTTTCAGTGTTAGATAGTATGAACTCCTGATACAAAAGTAAAAAATTAACACTCTTCCATCTTCCTTCTCCCTTTCCTTTTAAAATTGGTTTTATTACTTATAATTTGCCAAAGTTAATAGCTTTTACATTCTTCCCAGAAGCATAACCCTTGCAATTGTTTAGTCTTAGTTGTATATTTAAGAGTGCTCATCAATTCTTGTTAGTATTGTTATTTTGAAAATCATATTTTGGTCATCCTTGAATTCTTTATTTTCATACATCTCTTTGTTGGTCAAGTTGCATCATCAGATCAAACAGAATAGGTCAAATTATTCTGCTACAACAAATAACCTCCCCCCCCCACACACACACACATTTCAATGATTTAGCAACAAAGGTTGATCTCTCTCTCACTCAAGCTCCATGTCAGGAAAATTGTTTGGTGTAGTCACTCTGAGATAGGTTGATGGGGATTCCCTCTTAATACATACATGCTTCCATGACTATCACAGCATGGATAGTGCCATGGTGAATTTCACACTGCCTTTCAAAGCCTCTGTCCAGAATGACACATTTCGCTTACATTCAAGTTTCATTGGCCAGGGAAGTTACATAGTCGTATCTAACTCCAAGGGGCAAGGACTCTTCTGAACTCAGAAGAAGTGCAAATATTTGTTGCAGCTCTAACCAAGACCACAGTCATCAGTTAAATCCATTATTTTCCCTGAATGACTCACAGGTGGCATATTTCCTAAACTCATAATATGATGGGGTTATTTCTATTAAAGTCTGTTTAACACTCTCTGGTTCTACTACTCTAGCTCCTGCCAAAGAAAAGAATTCCAAGTGAGTCAACTGGTTGGCCCAAAGATTTAAATTGTTCTATCTCCTGACCATTAAGAGCCTTTCCCTTGGAAATGCAAATCAAAACTACCATGAGATACCATCTTACACCAGTGAGAAAGGCACATATTAAAAAAAACTAGCAACAACAAATGTTGGCGAGGATGTGGAGAAAAAGGAACTCTCCTGCACTGTTGGTGGGAGTGCAAACTGGTCCAACCATTATGGAGAGCTGTGTGGAGATTTCTGGACCTACTAAACATAGAGCTTCCATATGACCTAGCAATTCCACTCCTAGGTATTTACCCAGAGGACACAGAAACATCAATTCCATAGAGCACCTGCACCCCTATGTTTATAGCAGCACTGTTTACAATAGCTAAGCTTTGGAAACAGCCCAAATGCCCCAAAATAGATGACTGGATCAAGAAGATGTGGTACATATACACCATGGAATATTACTCAGCATTCAAAAAAGATAAACACATGCAATTTGCAGCAACATGGATGGCGCTGGAAGGGATCATGCTCAGCGAAATAAGCCAGAAAGAAAAAGAAAAATACCAGATGGTCTCACTCATAGCAGGAATCTAGAAAACTTAAATAAGGGACCAGGAAAATGAATAACTATAAGAAAGTGAAAATCAAAATCAACAAAAAACTATGAACCAGAGACACTCTATGGGGGATGGGGGGAAGGGAGGGGAGGGATTGGGGTCAAAATAAGGGGGTTGCAATTGTATGGGGAATATAAAAATAAAATTTATTTAAAAAAATAAAGTAATCATAAAGTGAAAGAAGAAAAAAAAAAAAGCCTCTCCCTTGCTCCCACCTACATAGTCCATGGACTCCTTCTCCACTTAAATAGTCATGATATTTAGAAGTCACTCATTTTCTTTTTTTTTTAAAGATTTATTTATTTATGCATACAAGAGCTGGGGTACAGGACAGAGATGCAGGCATGGGAGGATTCACCAGAGACAGAGTGGGGAACAGAACAGGCAGATTGACTGAAATACAATGCTGAGGGGAGCAGCAGATAAGACACGAGAGGTCTGCTGCGCCATGTGGGTTGCTCAAACTCATGCTGCAGAGGCTGCAGATTTCTTCATAGTGCTGTGCTTAACCCCTTGCGCTGCCAGGGAGGCCAGAAATCACTCATTTTCTAAGACAAGAACTGATCAGTTCTAGGTAAAAGAATAGGGAGGTAGCCCTGTCCCTCACTCCATTCACATACTCCTCCCATATTGCTTTAATTCATCTCTTCAGCCAAATTGATGTCTAAGATCACGTAGAAGAAGGGTTAGAGAGTTTAAAAAAAAAAAAACACTGGGGAGATGGGACCCCAAGACTAAAAAGCTTTTACAGAGAGACCCTAGCGCAGATATAGAAGACAGGTGTAGCTATTCCCTGTGTAGTGTAACTGGAGAGATACCAGAATGACCCGCATACCCAAATATCTTCCCCACAGACTTTAGGAATGTTCCCTATCAGTTGCTCATTCCCTTGTGTTGATATTTGTCTTCCTCATAGATGAAATTATTAGCTATGCTTTTCCCCTACACCCTGTATCCTAACCTTTGTTATAGGACAAAGTCCTCTTCTCTCCACCAGAGCAGAGTCACTCTCAGCTCTTGACTTCGACTTAGCCACATAACTTGCCTGGGCCAATGGGATGAGACTGAAATGACAGGGTGCTAGTTCTGAGCCTCACTGTGCATTTCCAGTTGCTCTTTCATGCCTCTGCTAACATCGAGAGAACAGCTATCCCTTCAGCCTGACCCCAGAAATGATCCTGGGCGGAGCTGATCTGAACGCAGCCTGCAGCAAAGACCCAAGGCCAGTCAAACAGGCAGTTTGATACAGTGATGCCCAGCTGAGCCCAGTCTGGATCAGCTAACCCTGTGAGTCAGATGAGTCAACTCATAGAGGTGCCAGAAAGAATGAATTGTTGCTGTCTAAAAGCCACTGCTGGGCCTCCCCTGGTGGCGCAGGCGTTTGAGCGCCGTGCTGTGAAGCTGTCTGCAGCCTCTGCAGCACCGGTTCGATCCCAGCCAGCCAGGAGGGTCCCACATGGAGCGGCAGACCTCTCCTGTCTCACCTGCTGCTCAGACACGTCCTGTCTCACCTCTCCTGTCTCACCTGCTGCTCCTGTCTCACCTGCTGTCTCACCTCTCCTCAGCAGTGTATTTCGTCAGTCTGCCTGTTCTGTTCCCCACTCTGTCTCTGGTGAATCCTCTCACCCTCCCGTGGATCTGGCCTGTACCCCCATTCTTATATAAATAAATAAATAGATCTTTAAAAAAATAAAAGCCACTGCTGTTTGGAATCATTTGCTATGCTATAATGGCTAATTGACACATTCCTCTAGTTTAAATGCCCTGGCCTCGCCAAGAGGTGCTGCATTAAAAATCAACCAAATCTTTAGATGGAGCAACAGCTCAGGGTGGGGGAAAGAAAGTTGCTTTTGGAGACATGGTTATGAATTCCTGCTTTGCCAGCCACTGTCTCACCTGAGATTGCTACATAACCTCCCTAAACCTCAGTTTCCATATCTGTAAAATGGCAGGCAGGTATTTACCCTGGCCTGCAGTGTAGATTAGTGGAAATCGTATAGGTTAGCTATGTAGTGCCTAGCAGAAGCACTGTGTTTGTTCTTAGCTCTCCTCCACCCGTCTTAGCTCATTGCTGAGCACTTGCCATCTCACAACACTCAGGGGAGAATTCGCAGCTGCGAGCTGGAAGGGGCCCAGCTATCAGATTATCGGCCTAGTTCAGTTCTGTCCCAACATATGAGAACTGGATGCTGTACAGCTCTCGGGGACTATACAGTCTTTGATGAGTGTGTAAGAAAGGACAACTGGTGAAAATCAGCTTATTTCTGATTTTGATTGGGCCTTTAGCCCACTGAAGTATTCTCAAGGACACCCCAGGGGAACAGCAGGCTGGTGCTGTGTCCTCAGCCCAGGCAGAGGCTCATCCTCCACTTTAGCAGGACGGTTGCTGCAATGATTTGGGGAAGGGTTAGTGCCTGAGAACACTTAGCAGTTGTCATGGATTCCACCCACAGCTTAACTCAAAGCTGACCTGTCTGTAAGGAAAAGGGGTCGGACATTGATAGTTGGCTTAATATCTGTAGTCCGAGATGCCCCTGAGCCAGTTAATGATTTTGGTTAGTATTTATGGATTACCTACAGTTCTCAGCATGGTTAGGTGCAACGGGGAAGTCAGGAAAATAAATCTGAGTTTCTCTGGCTTCAAGAAGCTGAGGTGATTGGGAGGAGGAAGGGCAAAACAGCCAAGGTGTTGTGAGATGTATCTTAGCTTGAGCCATGCCAGAAGAAAACCCTGAGATAGGGTCTGGATTCAGGAAGCGCCCCCAGGAAATGCTGCAGGGCTGTGGGGAGTGTGGCCAGAAGGGGAAGCCACCATAATGGTGAGCCATCACTGTTGATCACTGTTGCAACTGGAGCTCCATCCTACTGGGTCTAGGAGCCATTAGGTTCTCATTTGGTTCCCCTGGGGTATCTAAACACTGATCTTATTGTAACAGGGTGGTCCCCAGGAAAGGGGGAGGTTCCCTGCCCCACCCAAGGGAGGGTGGAGCTGAGCAGGAAGAGGAGAAGCTGCAGAAGAGACTAAGGAAGGAGGCAGGATGGAGCCAGGAGACCTGGAGGAGGCGCATGGAGCCTAGAGACACGTGAAGAAACCAAGCTTGTCTTTTGGTTGTGGACTGGGTGACACAGATGTGGATGAGACCCGTGGAGAGGTGACCATGGCAGCTTTTATCTTGATGTTGATTTTGCTCTTTTCCTTCCGGGCTTGTCTGGTTGTTTCTGACCCTTTGCTGTGGGTCCCCACTGGAAGATGCTTTAGACTTGTGGCAGGCTTTGGGGCCTTGCTCTGGGCCAATCCCATATGGATGGACTTTTACCCGCGAGGGGACGGGTAACTTTGGGTGCTTCATTTAGAAACTAGATTCTTTGCCTTACCTGTATTGTTTCCTAGTTTTATTAAAGTTCCTTCCCATTAAAGTCTCCTATGTTTTGTGTTGATGCGGCGGATGGCAGAACCCATTTAGAATAGGCAGGTTTGCGGGGTTTGGGCTGCCCCTCTCCCTGTCCTATAACAGATTTGGCGCCCAACGTGGGGCAGGGAACCTCCCCTTTCCTGGGGACCACCCTGTTACATTATCAGTAACATGCTGATGGCTGCTCCCACAGGAAGTTAATCCCTCTGCTCTTGTGCAAGCCACATATGGAAAATAAACCTCACCAAAAAAGCCATCAGGCAGAGAAATGCAGGGACAGGCAGTGCAGGTGCTGAGTGGTAAGGACACGCACGTGAGTGGGGATCAGCAGCTTCTGTTGCTGGTAGGCTTGGGAGTAGGACACGCATGACTTTGAAAGCAGAATCTACTCTTTACCACCAACTGTAAAGCTGTGACCTTTGGAAAGACAGCCTCTTGCCTACCTGCCCATCTGTAAATGGTGATAATAGTATCTACTCAAGCATCAGGAAGATAAAATCCTTGCCCCCTTGTAAAAATCTGAGTATTAACCTGTGCAGCTCTGATTGCATACTGTTATTTTTAAAAGGAGAGGTAGGAATGGGTATGAGTAGTCAGGGAAGACTCCTAGGAGGATGTGACATTTGAATTTGGTGTTTAAAGGGAGAAGTCAGGGTTGAATAAGCTGAGGATGGGAAGAGGAAGGAAAGAAGGGGGTCATGGATTGGGGATGGGGTGGAGAGAAGGAAATAACAGGGGAAAGGCAAACCTGATTGCCCCCAAAAAAGTGAGATACAGGGTGGGGCTGGATGCTGCAGGGCCAAGAGTCTGCCTCCCAGATCCCCCAAACAGAAGCTAAATGTCAGCGGGTAGCTGACCCAGTTTGAAGCTGGTCATTACAGAGTCTCTGGCCTGAGAGAGGGTTGTACTTTTCAACAATCAGTGGTGCCTGGGACCCCATCAGATCCCAGAATATGGTAACCCTCCCAACCCCCAAGACCCCATTAAAAAACAAACAAGCAAACAAACAAATCCCACCATTCTTCAGTCTTCCTTGAAGCCACACCCTTTACATGACTTTCCAGTCGCTCCTGCCAAAATACAGTCTATTTCCCTTCCTATTGAATCTGGAATAATGTTGTCACTTGTTTGGCCACAGCAATATGGCAGATATGACAGTGAGAGTTGTAAGTCTGGGCTTCCCCTGCTCTCTTGCTCCCCTATGTTCACACGTGAACAAGCCTGGGCCAACATGCTGGAGTATAAGAGATGCATGACCTAGTGGTCTCCACTGCCTCAGTCAACAGCCAGCCAACCCCAGACACAAGACAGAAGCCATCCTGGACCAGCCAACACATCAGCTGACCTCAGATCTGTGAGTGAGTCTAACCAAGATCAGCCATGCCTGACTCGGACCAGGAAAACCACCCAATTCACCCACAGACTCCTATAGAAGCCACCTATACAAGCCACTATGTTTTGGTGCTATTTGTTATTCAGCTATAGCTAACTGATAGAATTCCCATATGAGGCTTCAGGGATTGGAGCATCTCCAAGTGTAAAATGAGAGTCTCCTACTTAACTTAGTTTGTTTTTTTCTTTTAAAATTTTTTTAATTTTATATATTTTTACATCATTTTTCATTTTTGTACAAGGTATGCATTTTCATCTTGGTTCTAGTCCCCGTAAAATTCCCACCACCCTTGTTTTGATCCTACTCCCTTCTCCCCCCGCCCCACCGTAGTGTGTCTCTGGTTTATAGTTGCCTGTTGATTTTGATGTTTACTTTATTATAATTAGACTTTTTCCTGATCCCTTATTTGGGTTTTCTAAATTCCTGCTATGAGTTTTACTTAGTTTTTTAAAAGCATCCTGAGAGATATTCTGGTGTACAGTGATGAGATGGACTCAAACACGAAAAGCAGAGAACTGTGGTGGGAGTAGTGGGCAGAACAACAGAAGTAGAGCTAGTTGTCTAGGACAGTAAAAGGGTAGATGGATTTTACAGAAAGAAAGATTCATTTGTATAAGCCATATAGGCAGATGATAGATGGATAAATAGGTTGGTAGATAGATGATGTAGATAACTAGCTAAGGACAGCTGTCTTAGAATAGACAAGAGATATAGGCAGTGGAAAAAAGTCTACAAAGAGAGACACTGAGCTGTCAACAGTGGTTATCCTTGGAGAGTGGGATTCTTTTCACTTTCCCCTTGATACAGTAGTCCATCATTTGAAAGTTTTGTTTCAGTAAGCATTATTTTTGTAAATCAGAAAAAAATATATAGAAGGCATTTCCATTTTGAAACACAAGAAATTAGAGCTCTAGAGATGAAGTGGAATGAGGCCCTTACGGCATTTATTCTGTGAGGCTAACACCCTGTCCTTCTCCTGGATTCTTCCCACGTGGCTGGTTTCACGTCACAGGCTCTGCTTTTCTAGGAACGGGGCAAGCTCCACTTAGAATTCTTCATCTGGGAGAATTTTTTACCTCCTTCCTCACGGCCACCACACTCTAGCTCTCTCCTTTGCTTTACTAAACTCAAGGTCACCATGGAGAAGTGGAGGAGGGTAGTTGTCTTATAGACCCATTCTTGTCCATTTCTACCAGATTCTTCTTACCTGTGCATTGATTTCCCCTTTCTAGTGAAGCCTCTGCTTTACTTTAAGGAAAAATATATCCACAAATAAGGTGGCTTATAGCTTGGTTGGATTTTGGGGGGACCAGACTGAAGGGTCAGCAGGATCGTGGCTCTGGGCAGAGATTTAGAAGAGTGAACACTGCACTAAGTGGGTGTGGGAAACATGAATGAATCACTTGACTTCTCTGTGAAACGAGGAAACTATCTGAGTTGCCTGTCTTCCAGTTTTGCTTTGAAGAAGCTCAAAATAGACAAAAAGGCATCATAAATAGACAAAGAGTGGGGGTGCCCTCCAGCAATGTACTTAATACATTGGTTTTTTTGGACAGCAGTTAGGATGACTGATGTTGATAACAGTTCCTCAAATCCCATTGTTTGTTAGTACCAGCTAGGTCATGCTGTGACAACAACAAAATCCAAGAACCCGGTGGTTTAAAACAACAAACCTTTATATCTCACTCATATCATGCTCAGCACTGGCCTTCTGGGCGTGGTTCAATGTTTGCCTCACTCTAAGATCCAGGCTGGCAGAGCAGCCCCCGTCTGGAACATTGGAATGTTGCTTCATCAGAAAGACAGTCTCTGGGGTGTCACGTTGACTTCGAAGTGACTAGCAACTTCACTAATAAATCATTGCCCAGAACTGATCATATAGTCCTACCCAACCCCAAGCGGGACCAGGCAGAACATCAATGAAAGAGGAGAGAATGGAACATTACGGCAAACATCCCAAATCTCTGTGATAAGAATCTTTCTTGGGATAGGGTTGAAATTCACAATAGGTCCTTGAAAAGGTTTTGTTCCATGCCATATGTATCCTTTCTTCTGTCTTATGACAAATTTACCACCACCACTGAAATATGGGAGCACATATAAAGGAAATGAATAACTTACCTCCTAAAACTACCATTCAATCCATTCAATACTTTATTGTATTTCCTTCTAGACTTCCTTTAATTGCTTAGGCTTTTGCTAATAACAGTTGCTGATAACAGATTTATTGAGATATAGTTCACGTATCATAAAATTCACTCTTTGAAAAGGGGTAATTCAATGGTCTTTACAATATTCTAATAATTGTGTAGCTATTGCCACTTTAATTTCAGAATATTTTCATCACCCCCTAAAGAAACCCCATTAGCAGTTCCATTAGCAGTCACTCCCCTCCATCCCCCACCGGCTCCTGGCAACCACTAACTACTTTCTTTCTCGACGCAGTTGCCTTTTCTGGACATTTTATATAAATAGAATCATATAATATGTGGTCTTCTGTGACCAGCTTCTTTCATAATGTGGTCAAGGTCATCTGTGTTATAGCATGTATGTGTGTATATTTTAAAAAAACAAATTGAGATCCAGTCATTGTGCTTTTTCATTTATATTTTAAACATTTGCCCTCATGATTTAATCTTTGAAAAGCAGTTTTTAATGGTAAAATAACAATTTGTCAAATTTATATGCAATAATATGTTGAATTATGCCCCCAGTTTTGGACTTTTAGGTGGATGCCGTTGTTCTTTTTTTTCACCTTTATAACAAAGTTTCTATAAGCAACTCTACATATTTTATGGAATGAATAAAGAATGAAGCCTCAAATATAAATCTTTGCAATATTTGCCATTCTTCCTTTAAGGAAGATGCTAGAAATGGATTTAACTGGGGGAAAAATCAGAAACCTTTTCAAGACTTTTGATTCTCACAGCAAGTGCTTATCTAAGAAGGTTGGCAAAATCTGCTGAATGTGGTCTTGAGTTAGTTCAATTTCATCTCACTCCATCTCACTCCAAGTGAAACCAAATTCCTCACAGACCCAGGAGGCCCTGCACACCTGGGCCTGTCCTCTCTTATCACACCTTCTCTCCCTGGTCGGCTCACTTCACTCCAACCTCCTTGTTACTCCTTAGATGCACCAGGCCTACTCCCTACAGGAGAGGTGTGTGACCTCCACATGCTGTTTCCTGTACCTGGAACACCCTTCCTGAAGGATGTTGGTGGTCCCTCACCTCTTTCAAGGCTTTGCTTATGCAGTTACATTCTCAGCCAGGCCCTCCTTTAAACTTGCCACCCCTAGATTCTATCTCCTCTCCCAGCTTTATTTTAATTTTCCTTCATAGAACCATCACATTTTAGAATGCTTTATAGGTTACTTATTTTGCTTCTTATTTCAGCCCACTAAAATAAATTACCCACTTGAGCCTGGCCTGATGCCTGGCCCGGTAAGTACTTAATAAACACCTACCAGGTGTTAGACCAAGTTGACAGAATCACCAAGAATGCTCTTTATCCAACCAGGGCCTACTCTGATTTTTCCCCCTGGACAACAGGGCCAGGTTCTGGTCTCCAACAAGTTATTTTTCTCTTGACTCTGCTGGGGCACTAATTAGAAAGGCAACTGCCTTGAGAACTATTCATTTCTGTCCTACAGTGAAACCTAGAAGAGGTTGCTCTGACAGAGAAGCCTGCTTGTGAATGGGAGTGCAAAGGTTTAGTTCTTGAAGGAATGCAAACCTTCCCAGGGCATAGGCAGAGCAGAACCAGCAGTCGTTCAACCTCCGGTCCCTGTACTGCCCACCAGACAGACATGCTGCTGTGACCTCGCCAGGAACTCCCAGGGAGCCACTCCCCCTTCCCAAACATGGAGGCAGCATCTCCAGAGCTAGCCATTTCCTGCACAGTCCTCACTGCAAAGGGGCGGGAGAGGAAGAATCCTTGAGAAGCCTGGAAATCCCTTCTCTGGCTGAGTCTAGCAAAGCAGCAGGGAGTCCCTCAGGAGCCTCCTCATTGTGGGCTATTTCCGACCAGGCTCCAAGGGTTTCCAGTACAGGCCGTGGATCAAGATTCCCAAACCCAAACAACAATGTTTTTAAAGGGCCCGTAAATCAATGGCTAAACAATGCTCCAGAATTAATGATCTGAGGGCTGGCCCCACAGCAAATACATAGAAGATCTGAAAACCAGAATCATACTTAAGTCTCCTCCACCAGCAAGCAGGCCCACCGTGAGGGTTACAGGCCCTCCTGATTTGCCCCATAATTTAATTGCCCACTTAGGCCTGTGGGGACCCAGACTCTGTGAGGGGCCACCCATACCTGGCTCAGGACATTTCTGAATTCCTCCTTCAGCAAGACCACTAGCACCCAAAATATTCTCTTTGAAATGTGGTATAGTGCAGATCTATGCACCGGTAATTCCACCTCTCCACCTTCTTTCTTTCTTTTCTTTTTTTTTTAAAGGTTTATTTATTTTTATACAAGAGCTGGGGTACAGGCCAGAGATGCGGGAGGGTAAGAGGATTCACCAGAGACAGAGCAGGGAACAGAACAGGCAGAC
Source organism: Talpa occidentalis (assembly GCF_014898055.3). NCBI lineage: Eukaryota > Metazoa > Chordata > Mammalia > Eulipotyphla > Talpidae > Talpa > Talpa occidentalis. The sequence goes on along the minus strand of NW_023600993.1, from coordinate 72,070,674 downwards.
TGATGAAACACACTGCTGAGGGAAGCAGTGGGCGAGACAGGAGAGGTCTGCCACGCCATGTGGGTATATCTCTGGCCTACTGGGAATCGAACCCATGCTGCAGAAGCTGCGGACAGCTTCACAGCGCGGCGCTCAACCTGCTGCACTACCGGGGAGGCCCTCTACCTTATTTCTTAGTGCACTTCCAAGTAATCTATCAACAGTACCCGTCTCACTTAATGCTTGATTTGTAATATTCTGTGTAATATAAACTAGAAATTACTGTAAGTTTTTTAGTAAATTATAATAAAAGGCTTTCAGGTTTTTTTTTTTTTTTTCCTTTTGAAGTGAAATTTACAAATGAGGGCCTCCCCTGGTGGCACAGCGGTTGAGCACTGGGCTGCAAAGCTGCCCCCAGCCTCTGCAGTGCCTGTTCCATCCCACCCACCACCCCACCCCCCCCACCACCCCACTGCCCCCACCACCGGCGAGGGTCCCACATGGCGCGCAGACCTCTCCTACCGCCTGCTGCTCCCCTCAGCAGTATATTTTGTCACTCTGCCTGCTCTGCTCTCCCCTCTGGCTCTGGTGAATTCTCTCACCCTCCCACACTTCTGACTGTACCCAGTGCTTGTATAAATAAATAAATAAATCTTTAAAAAAAAAAAAAGAAATTTACAAATGAAATGCAGAAAACTTTTTTTCAATATCCCTTTAACCCTTTTTCCTCTCCTCCCTCTTATCCTCAGAAACTTCAGTTTGGTTATAAATGTTCACTACATATTTGTTTTCTTTGTCCGTGTGTCCACTTTGTTTCCTTATACAATGCATCTATGAAAAATCATCCAGTGTTTGTCTTTTTTTTTTTTCTGGCTTACTTTTCTTTGCACAACCCACTGGAGTTCCTTCCATTTTGCTGTAAATGGTGACATTCCATCTTTCCTTAAAGCTATTACATCTTTTTTTATCAAATCTTTAATCAAGATGGCACTTAGTGGTTACCATATCTTAGCTATTGTAAATAAAGCTGGGGTAAACACTGTGGAGCATCTAACTTTTCAAGTTCATGACTTCATGTTCTTTGGTTAGATACCCAACAGTGGAATGGCTGGATTGTATGTTATTTTCATTTTCAGTTTTTAAAAATAGGTCAAGACCAGTTTCCAAAATGACCACTCCAATTTACATTGCTACCAAACAATGGAAAAGACTTCCTGTTTCTCCACAATCTCTCCAGCACTTGCTGGAGGTCTTTCTGATATATGCCATTGTCTCAGGTGTCATAATATCTCAGTGTCTTTTTTGACTTGCATTGCCCTTATTTAAAGTGACTGTTGTCTTTATTTATGTATAATTTGCTTGTAAATATGGGAAGGAGGAGAGCCCAGTGTTCTCACTCTCCCACCATTTTGCTGGATTCCTAAAAAAAATGTTTGTTGACATGTAACGGACACACAAGAGTGCACAAATCATAAAAGAACAATTTGATGAGTTTTCAGAAATAGGCATCTACCCCCCAGATGAAGAGCTGAAAGTTACCAGCCGTCTAGAGACCATGTGTTCCAAGCTCAGGTCCAACGCCCCAAGGGCATCTTTTATCCTGACATCTAGCAGCAGGGATTGCTTATTCTGTTCTTGAATTTGATACAATGGGAGTCTGCCATATGCACATATCTGTGTCTGGCTCTGCCCATGTATGTTTGTGACATTTGTGTATGATATTGCAGGCAGCAATAATTCTTTTTCTAGTCTATACAGTATCCCATTATATGGAAAAGCTATTTCTTGACTATTACAACAATGCTGCTGAGAATGCTTTTGTGCATGTCTTTTGATGGACATATGCACTAATTTTTCTTATATATACCTCAGAGTAGAATTGCTAGATACTAGGGTATATGTATGTTTCACCTTCCTAGATACTACCAAATAGATTTCAAATGTGGTGGTAACAATTTGCATCTGTGCCAGACATGTATAGGAATTCTCATTGTTCCACATCTTCACCAATACTTGGTGGGTCAGCCTTTTTAGTTTTATTCACTCTTGGGGAGGTAGGGTGGCAACACATGGTTCAATTTTAAATTGCATGGACAAACATGGTCTTCATTTTTCAAGTTTTGATGTGTGGCTATAAAGGAGTGAAATGGAGGCCAATGTTGGGCTTGTAAGAAGACTCTGAAGAGAAGGCTTGGAAAGGAGTTCCCCACGACCTGGAATCAGGGCCACACAGTATCAACAAGTATCCCAGGGATCTACCCACCTAGGAGCAAAAGAATATCTGGGTACTTTTACAGAGGTAGAGATAAGGACGTTCTAAGTTCTGTAGACACAGCAGGGTTTCCAAGACCCTACAGACATTTGGGCTATAGTAATGCAAGTATTTCTCAAAGGATTAGGAGCTGGGGAATGGCATGGAGTAACTCTCATGCTCCCATTTCAAAATCCCTAAGATAATTCCTCAAATTGTTAGCAAGCAGGCTGAGGGCCACCCCAGAACCCCCAAACCTGCCTGCTCTAAATGGGTTCTGCTATATGCTGCATCAAGACAAAAGATACTCTAGTGTGTAAGACCTTCAAAATAATGTTATGGAGAGCTCAGGGTGAAGCCAGAGGCTTGAGAGTATTCACCAGAGACAAAGTGGAGAAACAGAAAAGGCAGATTTGTTGAAATCACTGCTAAGAGAAGCAGTAGCAGGACAGGAGAAGTCTGGGTGTTAACGAGGATTTAAGGCTCTCTTTTTCACTCTGTTTTTGCACTCCTTAACTTGGGGCACCAGTTTGCATCGGTTATCTGCTGGGATGTCTGTTATCAGGCACTGGCCTTTGACACAGAAACATCTCTTGGCCTCTGCTTCTACATTCCTGGAGGTAGGCTGGTTTTTCTGGTCATGGTGGTCAGTTTCATGGCCTTGTCCCCAGGGCAGTCTTATCCATTCCCTTATCTATTCCAGCCTCCCAAACCTGCCTGCCAGGCCAGGAGGCTTAGGTTTTTTTTGTTTGTTTTGTTATTATTATTTTTTTATTTTATATATTTTTTTACATCATTTTTCATTTTTGTACAATGTATGCATTTTCATCTTGGTTATAAAAATCCCACCACCCTTGTTTTGGGGCTTAGTTTTTAACTTTACCACGTTGCACCCTGATAATTAATACAATTAGTGTGCAATAGAGGAAGAAAAGAGAAAGAATATAGTGTCAAATAGTTTTCAAATGGAGCACCCAAAGTTACCCATCCCCTCATGGGTGAGTAGATGTCCAGCCAAACAGGATTGGCCCAAAACAGGGCTACTGAGGCCTGAAAACTTGTCACAAGTCTAAGGCACCTTCTGGTGGGGATCCATAGGGACAGAAAGGCCCAGGCAAGTCTGGAAGGAAAAGAGCAAAATCAAAATACAAGTCAAGATAAAGGCTGCCATTGTCAGCCTCCCCACGGGTCTCTTACCCACATCTCTGTCTCTTTCAAGTGTCTCCTTCCATGTCCCCCAGGTTCCTGGTGCAAGTCCAAGGCTGAGAAGCAAGAGCGGCTTCGTCACTTGTCTCTCTGCCCCATGTGCCTGCTCCAGCTCTTTTACTGTTTCTTGCTCCTTTCCTTCTCCCTGTCTTCTCCAGCTTCTCCCTCCTGCCCATCTCCACCCTTTCTTGGGTGGGACAGGAAACCTAGAACCTCCTCTTTCTATGGATATCACACTGTTACAAAATTGCCCATCTCTCTCTCAATCCCAAAATTCTATTTTTTTTTTAATTTTTAACTGAGCTAATATTGGGGTATCCCCCATCAAGTATTCGCCACCATAGCGTTGCCCACCACCAACTCACCCGCAGTCCACCACCGCAGACCGTTACGGCTCCCTCCCTCCCTGCCTCCCTGTTCTTTTCCCTCCCCCACCCTGCCCCCTTGGTGTGTCAGTTTTGTAGTCAGTTATCAAGGGTTTGTTTTTCAACTTGTCTTTATCTGACTATTAATTGGGTTACTTTATATTCCACATATTAGTGACACCATCAGTATTTATCTTTATCTTATTTTGCTTAGCATTATCCTTTCAAGCTCACTCCTCAATCCCAAAATTGAGTGCACATAAAGGAAGCCTGGCCTCCAGTGTAAGGATCTGTCTGATGAGGAGGGTGCTGCTTCACTGAGGAATGTTGAGAATCACTGTCCTTACATCCCAGTAGGTCCTGAAGGGTGACCGCCTTTGGGAGGAGTTGTCTGCCAGTGGCTCAGCTCACAAATGATTAGATCTGTTGGGCCCCAAAGGTATGGCGACCCCTTTCCCTCACATCTGGGTCATCATTCATCCTGTCAGCTTCAACTCCAAAATGCATGTACAGTTTTTCCGCTTCCTCAACTCCATGCCACACTGGATGGCTCATGTTTAAAAGATAATGACTGCTTCCTGCTGATCTACCCACTTCCATGCCTCCCCTATGGCCTGGCCTCTGACACAAATTAGATTACGACAATACATTCTTAAAACTGCAGTGTTTTTTTCATTATTTTCATTGCACTCAGAATAAAGTCCAAACTCTCTGGACCTGCCCCATCCCATGTCACCTGCTCTTGCTTCCCTCTTGAACCTTGTCTTGTGTTTCTCTCCCTGAGTCCTCATCAAAACTCCTTTCTACGTTTTGAGTTAGATTAGTTAGTTCCTGCCTCAGGGCCTTTGCACATTCTGTCCCTACCACCCGCAATGCCTTTCCTACTAATATTTTCATCTGGCTCAAACATCTTCAAAAAGGTCTTTTATGAGCATTCAACCTGAAGGTCTTTTATGAGCATTCACCTCTTCCCCTGGTTATGCTCTGTCATGTCACTCTATTTTTTTTTTCTTTATAGTGCTTATTTCATTTTTGAAAGATCTTTACTTACTTCTGAAATGCCTGTCTCCCCAGCACTAGCATATAAGGTGATAGATTCCCAGCACTGTTCAAGGTGGCAGAGGACTTGCAGAAGTATTTGCTGAGCTAATGCTAACATGCTTCCAGGAGCAGGATCCAATCATTTGCACCTCTTCCCTTTTGCTGCTGGCACAACCCCTCTAGCACTCCTGGGCTGCCTTGCTCAGGGGTAGCGCTTGGGGATGCCCATAACATAACACATATGCGTGCAGAGTGCACGGACTTGTCCCACTGTTACAGAGCAACCCCAGTGTAAGGAAAGTTACTTTGGGCTGGTCAACCACAGGTGTAACATGGTCAACCATGTTGGGTGCCAAACTGTTACAGTATGTAATGGGTTGGACTGACTGTGGGGCCTTGGACCTGCGTGCTTAAAAGGAACTTTTTTTAAAAAAAGATTTATTTATTTATTTATACAAGCACTGGGTACAGTCAGAAGCGCAGGAGGGTGAGAAAATTCACCAGAGTCAGAGTGGGGAACAGAACAGGCAGAGTGACGTAAAACACTGCTGAGAGGAGCAGCAGGCATGACAGGAGAGGTCTGCCTTGCCATGTGGGACCCTCACAGGTGGCCGGGGATTTAACCGGCGCTGCAGAGGCTGCGGGCATCTTCGCAGCCCAGCGCTCAATTGTTGTACCACCAGGGGAGGCCCTTAAAAGGAACTTATAATGAGACTCCACTGCAGGCACACACAAAAAGGGTAATAAAGGGTTTATTTACAAAAAGGGGAAATGAAGAAAGGAATAACTCCAGGAGAAAGAGAGATAAATTGGTGAATACATCCATTAAGCTGAAACCCCAATAGCATGTTGAAAGCTGGTGAAAAACCAAGGGATCCTCAAGGCCCACATGTCTGGTTATATACCAAGCCTGGCTTCCTAACTCCACTCTCAGTTCCCAGCAACCCTCCCTTTGGTGGTAAGGACATTATGGGATTTGTAGTGCTTGGTGTTGGATCTCCTTGGTCTGGGATGGGGATGGGGTCCATATAACCTGTGTTTGTGGAGTTGTTTTGGGAAGTACTCCCCTCAACACCACCTTGGCAGTAGCAGCAACAGGGAGGTGAAAACAGAGGGTGTCTGTGTCTGTCACAGAGTTGGGACTGCCCTTATTTACAATGGGGAAACTGAGGCACAGAGACATTTAATGCAACATCCTCGAGTACCTCTGTGCCAGGCACAGTGCCAGTACCAGGACTGAGGACACAAAAGCCACAGTCCCTAGCTTCATGGAGCCTATGGTTTTGTTGGGGAAGAAAAGTAGCTAGACAAGTACAATGCTACTGTGTTCAGAGGTAGTGAAGGGGAGTGTCTACAAGGGTCAGGAGATGCTGTGAGATGCTCCATCTCCCCTCAGCTCCCCTCTGATTCACCTGCTGCCACACAGGCACCTTCAGTGATGCTGCAGCTCTCTGCTCCCCGGGGACCGGCTTGGCTCCTGTCCTTGGCAAGCTGAGCGTGGGGATGTAGGACCCAGGGGTGGCCCACACTAGTGAGAAATGAGAGCTGGTGGATGGATACCTCTGCTTCCCCACCCCTACTGAGACCATTCTGAGACATGTTCTACAGTGTCTCCCAGGGTGCCCAGCAGGATGGAGCCCCATTTATTCCCACATAACCATGGACATCATACACTTTGTGGGCTTTCTTTCTTCCCCGCTTCATTCTCCAACTCCTTTCTTACGCTGCTTGGATTCACCTCCCAGCAAACTTCTTGCACCTAATTTCTCATCTCAAGGCCCGATTCCGGTAGAACTAAGACAATGAGCGAAGCAGGTATTATGCTATAGAGAATGGGGGGGACTGGTGAACAGGAGTGCTGGTACCCCTGAAAGGGGAGCACCTGACACTCAGCTCCCAGCTGACAGTGGCCATGTTGTCATCTTCTAAGTTTTTCAAAATTTGCCAGACTTCCAGATACTTAAGCCATGTCACCCAACTTTTTAATGTAACAAATGCAAACAGTATGAAGAATATTGCACGGGACAAAGCAGGTTGGTAACTGTAACCTGCTTTAGAGCCAGGAATTCTCTACCTCTGGTGAGCGAAATAAAGATATATATAGGGACTCCGGGGGCCCCAGCTAAAGCCTGGCCAGAAGGAGGACATTTTCTGAAAAGTATGATCTCAGCGAGGTCTTGAGACAGCTTGGGGAAGAAAGTGGGGAAAGAAAGGAAGGGGATGTAGGCCAGAGGAAGAAGTAATAGGTTGAGATACACATGGAAGAAAAATAAAGTTATCTTGGAGCTTTGCGGGATGCTGTGTCCGCAGTATAGGATACACGTGGAATTGGGGAGAGACCTTGGATTGTCTGTAAAGACAAGAGTGATAAGTGACAGCCCACAATACACCAGGCACAGTATCAGGCACTTGAATACATTTTTCATTGTGTCTTCATGACAGGAGTTGGAATTATTGTTTGCTTTGTGTATGGAGAAAATGGGAAACTCTTCCTTTATCATTCTTTTACTGCCAAGTCAGAGCTCCCTGCTATTTCTGCATGCTTTTGTTCACTCTACAGTGCATTTGAGACAATTGTAAAATCACATTTATTTGTAAGAGATAATACAAAGCTATCTCTTGTACTCTTTGCTCAGTTCCTCGCAGTGTTAATGTCTTGAAAAACTATAATACAATATCACATCCAGAATATTGGCACTGACACAGTCCAGATACAGGACCTCACCAGCACCAGGATTCCTCACAGCTGCCCTTGTATGACCCTTCCTAACTCCTGGTACCCAAAGATGTGTTATCCATTTCCAAAATTTTGTCATTTCAAAAATATTAATGAGTAGAATCAAATAATACATAACCTTCTGAAGATTTTTGTTCATTTTGATTTTCTTTGTTTACCATAGTTTCCTGGAGAAATTTATCTAAGTTGCATGTCTCAATTATTTGATTATTTATTATTTCATGCCATGAATGTACCACTGACTTTTTGTAATTCTCCGGTTGAAGGACATCTGGACTGATTCCGGCTTTGGGCCATCACAAATAAAGTTGCTATGAACATTTGCATTCAGGTTTTTGTGTGAACATACGTTTTCATTTCTGGGATAAATGCCTAAGAATATAGTTGCTACATTGTGTGGTAGTTGCATGTTTAGAATGTTTGAAGAAACCGCCAAACTCTTTTTCAGAGTGGCTATATTATTTTATATCTCACTAGCCACGGAGTGGCCCAGATTCTCTGTGTCCCCACCAGCATTTGGGGATGTCAGAGATTTAGCCATTCTGCTAGGTATATAATGATAGATCCTTGTGGCTTTAATTTGCATTTCCCTAATGGCTAAAGATATTGAGCATCTTTTCATGTGCTGATTTGCCATCTGTAGATCCTCTTTGATGAAATATCTGTGCATTTCTGCATTTTGTCTTTTGGAAAGCAAAGCAATTGTAATTCTAATATCTGTGTTCACTGCACCTACATTTGTGGGTGCCCCATCTTCCATGTGCTAAGTTGTCCATGGTCAGGGCATTCTTGCTCTAGGATTCAGGAGGTGATGGTGGGTCTAAATCACCCACCAGATCAGTGAGGAGGTTGGAGATAGAGGAAGGAACAAGGAAATGTCTGGTATACTTAACAGAGTTGTGGTTGGGATTCCTTCTCTCTAGCTCCACTCATCCCCCTTTTTTGATCTGAGCAGAGGCTCCTGACTCAGTTGTTAAAGTCCCCTCTCTCCTTGTCTCTTCCTTGGCATCTTCTCCCCAAGTCTCTCTCAAAGCCACACTCATAAATGCTCCATAACTAGTTGGATCAGGCATCACTGGAAACATTGGTGTGCACACAACAGAAACACACTTAGAACTTAGCAGGTGGAGAACAGGAGTTTCTTAGAAGAAGTTATTTCTGAGATATCACAAGTTAGCTCAGGAAGGACAGGGGCAAGTCTCAGGTAGCTGGAATCCATAATCCAATACCCTCCCATCTCTCTCTCTCTCTCTCTCTCTCTCTCTCTCTCTCTCTCTCTCTCACCTCTCTCTCTTTGCTCAATAGCTTTCTTCTCTCTGACCAGACAACAACTTCCACAGTGCAGGGAACACAATTGCCCCCAGCCCCCAGAATCTCACACCTATAGCACCAGAGGTTCCAACATATATCTGCAAGTTCTAAGGTCCTGGGGCAGACAGTGATTAACTCAAGGAGTGGGCCATCACGATCGGCAGCAGGGAAGGGTGCTTCCTCACATTGGGGAACCTTGCAGACCCAATCATAGATGTCCCCTCCAATTTTACTGCCAGCATTTCTTCTGAAATACAAATCTATTCTGGTCCTAAATGAAAAGGAATGGGGATGACAGTAACAAACAAGATTTTCCAACAAAGATCATGATATGACAGCAGTCATCATATATTTGAAACTAGGAATGAAACAACCATGCTCCAAAACAGCTAACTATGTCCAAAGGCTGAAAGTGTTTTTTGAACTATTCTCTTTTTTAAAGATTTATTTATTTATACAAGAACTGGGGTACAGGCCAGAGGTGCAGGAGGGTGAGAGGATTTTTTAGGGGGAAAAGAATGTCCTAAAGCTAATTCCATACAGGCTTTGTGGACTCCACCCCCACCCCAGGCCAAAGCCATCAAGACATTGGGAGAGACAAATCCCGTCACCACCAAAGGGAAGGTTGCTGGACCTGAGGGTGGGGTTAAGCAGCCAGGTTTGGTATAAAACCAGACACATGGGCTTTGGGGGAGGGGGAGAGTCCCTTTTTTGGCTCTCCACCAGCTCGCAGCGCTTGGCCAGCTCTGAGAGTGCCTTTGGGTTTCCAGGTTGGCGGATCGGGTAGGACGCATTAAAGACTTTATTTCCCTATTTTCTCCCTGAGTTGTACATTTCCTCATTTCCTTTTCCCTTGTAAATAAACTTTTATTAACCTTTTGTGTGTGCCTGTAGTGGAGTATTAATAAATCCCTTTTAAGCGCGTGGGTGAGGACCCACAGCCAGGCAACCCGTTTTATATCGAGCCTGCCCTGTAACAGATTCACCAGAGACAGAGTGGGGAGCAGAACAGGCAGATGGACTGAAAACACAGCTGAGGGGAGCAGTGGGTGAGGCAGGAGAGGTCTGCTGCGCCATGTGAGTTGCTCCCTGGCTGGCCGGGAATCGAACTGGCACTGCCCAGGCTGCGGATAGCTTCACAGCGCTGCACTCAACCCGCTGCACCACCGGGGAGGCCGTGAACTGCCATTTTCACTCCAAAATCTCCTCACCTCCACAAGCATCCCAACGATAAAGCTCATGGCCCACGCAGCTGTATAATGAGGTGGCAAACTCACTGCACACTGATATCACCAGACAATTGCCTATAAAACCAGACTCTGCTACAGGATTCCAGCTGCTTTTTCTCGCAGTCATCCTCCTCAACCGGGAGAGCATCACGCTGCTCCTTTTCATGGCTGCTCTACGATTCAGGGATTCAGGTAACACTGGAGCTGTTAACAAATAAGTCCCTGGGGCCTCCCCAGTGGCGCAGTGGGTTGAGCACAGCGCTGTGAAGCTGTCCGCAGCCTCTGCAGTGCGGGTTCAATTCCTGGCCAGCCAAAGAGATTCCCACATGGCGCAGCAGACCTCGCCTGTCGTGCCCGCTGCTCCCCTCAGCAGTGTATTTTGGTCCCTTCTGCCTGTTGTGCTCCCCGCTCTGTCTCTGGTGAATCCTCTCATCCCCCCACCCAACCCTGCTCCTCTGCTCTGAACCCCAGTGCTTGTATAAATAAATAAATCTTTAAAAAAAATTAAACTTTAAAAAAAATAACAAATAAGTTCCTGCATTGCAGTGGGTCATATGAGATTTTTTTTCTGGCTCAATTAGAAGTCCACTGTGCATCTTTGAAGTTGCCTCCACATGTTAACTCATGGATCTCAGTTCTCTTTTGGTCATGTGGCTCTACCAGTCCCTGCCTCAGAGTCTTCTGCATTCAGCCAGGAAGATGGGAAAAGTTAGAATGGGGAAGACATGCCCATTTTTCAACCATGTCGCTGCTATTCACATTCCCATTGATAGGAGGTGGCCACATGGAATTACCAGGATGCAAAGAGCGATGGGGCATATAGTTCTGCTAGACAAGTGCCCCCAGCCATACCTTACACTGTGTAAGGAAGAATATACTTGCTGGTGCACTGTTGATCATCTTGCCACCTGCTTCCTGTCCATGCAGTTGACCACCCAAGGATGAGGGCCTCGTTGCTCTGTTTCCTGTCAGCTAATCTCAGTGTCCACCACACCTGGAATCCTCGCCTTTCATACTTTCAGTGACCCGGCGAGATAATGGATTCATGAAAGAAGACGGTCAGCCTCACCCAATAATTTTTAAAAGCCAAATTGGCAAGCTACCTCTGCAGGCCAGCTGTCTGTTTTTGTAAATCAGGTTTTAATGGAACCAGGGCAGAGACGAGGGTGAGGTGAGAGAAGCAGGGTCAGGCAAGTACAAGACGGGATCCTGTTTTTCATCTAAAATTTGGATGTTTTTCATTGTGACTGTTTTGCATTAGTTTTGATTTTTTAAAAGATTTATTTTTTATTTATACAATAGCTGGGGTACAGACCAGAGGCACGGGAGGGTGAGAGGATTCACCAGAGACAGAATGGGGAGCAGAACAGGCAGACAGACTGAAAGCACTGCTGAGGGGAGCAGCGGGTGAGACAGGAGAGGTCTGCCCCTCCATGTGGTACTATCCCTGGCCGCCCGGGAATCGAACCCGTGCTGCAGAGGCTGCAGACAGCTTCACAGCATGGCGCTCAACCTGCTGCGCCACCAGGGAGGCCCCTATTTTTGATTTTTTTTAATGTCATGTTGGAATGCTATATAGCCTGAGAACTGAGTTTCTTAGGGCCCCCTTATATGTTGCCACTCCTGGCTGACAGCATTCTTGCTTCATCCTTGTCCCAGACATTGTCTCTGGCTCCTGTCATGGTCTCCCACTCACAAGAGCCTGGTATATGGGAACAGCTCAGTCCTGAATGAGACTGTCATGGAGGGAAGAGGAGGAGGTGGGTGGGGGAGCCCCATTGCTCTATCCTGGAAAAGAATATACAATCTCTTTCCTTGGGCCCCACCAGCCCTACAGGATGTGACAACTTCCAGTCTGAGGAGCATGGCCAGGGGAGGGCAGGTGATGGGAACAGGTTGTGGAAAAGTCTGGTTTCCTCCCCTGAAGGCCCCCCCTTCTCCACCAACTCTCCTGCTGCCTCTGAAGGTGGCCCAGGGACCTTGCTTATCTCAGTCTCCTGGAGCCATTTTGAGTTGAATCCTCTGAGTCTTTCATATTGAAGCTCACATCTCACAACTTGATAAGAAAACACAATGTCACTATTTGTAGCTGTGGATATTTTGCCAGAACTATTTGGTTTCACCTCATAACCCCTCGGTTTCATTCCTTTTTGTTTTGCATCTGATATGGTCTCTGTCTTCAATCTCCTTTCCCAAATAACAAGGAGTTGCCCGCTCCCCCACCCCACTGACCACCCTCCCCCATCTCCATGGTCACCCTCCATCCTTGAGCCAGCGAGGTCTGGATTGGGTTGTGATGAAAGAAGATGAAATGTGGCCCTGGAGGATCAGGCTCTGGCAGGTTTCTTAGTGGTTATAGTGTGAACAGAGATGGAAGTTTTCTTCTAATAAAAATGAAAATGTTTCACCACCAAGTCAAGCACCTTGTACCCCACAGGAGAAGGACCAAAAGCCTTAGAAAACCATATGCTGCCCCTCCCCCCAAGAAAACAAACCACATTCTATGAATTAATGGAAGTTGACCTACCTCGCACACTCACCCTGCGGCTTATAGTTCCCTCCAAGATGCAGACCCAAGAGAAAAGCAAAAGATTCTTTCAAGAAAATTCATAGCAGCCTGGATCACAAATGCCCCCAAATGGAAACTACCCAAGTGTCTATCAACAGTAAATTGGATAAATTTAATGCATCATCACAATAAATAAATAAATAAATAAATAAATGCCACCCAGTGGGATGTTCCATAGCATTGAGAATAAACAATCTGCAACTATGAACATAGACATCATGTTGAGCAAAAGTAGCCTGTCACAAGGCGCATACTGGGTGATTCCATATATATAGCACAAAAAAGCAAATAACTCTCTGCTGTCCCATGATGGTGGCTCGAGAGGTACAGGCTGGAAGGCACAAAGCACGCTGGACTGCTGATGTGGTTCTTGATCTGGGTGTGTTCAGTTTGTGAAAATATGGCAAGCTGCACACTTATGCCACATACACATTTCTATTATCTATTATATTCAAATTAGTCAAAACCAAAAGACAGCCACCTCACCTCCTGAATGACCTCTTGCACTTGGAGTGGTGAGGAGGCATGGGGCGGGGAGTGGACAGGTACCCCTCGAGCCTCTTTAATGTCCCTGTGAGGGCATAGACCTCAGTATGCCCACCTCCTCCACTTGTCCCAACCCAGAGTGGCTAAATGAGGCCTGTCACATGGACAGGACACTATTGCTGCCTCCAGGACTTGAATAATCCCCCAGTTGCCATTATAGCCAAGTCCCATGCTCAATCAGACCGCAGTGTAGGCCAGTGGGTGCTGGGTAGGCAAGCCCTGCCTCTCCAGGGAAGAGCCATGAGCCCTCTCAAGGAAAGCTGAGACAGGGCTGGCTGTTACCTGCCTGCCAGGGCTGTCATGTTCCAGGACAATGGTCCCCTCAGATTGGTTCAGCTCAGTCCCTGTGATTGCACTGTGTTCCTCACTCCTCCTGGGAGGCCAGTAAGTCCATAGGGCAGCTTTCAATGACATGGTTGGCAAACGTTTATTGAGCACTTGCTATGTGCAGGCATATAATAGATTCTGGCAATCCATGCATGTCCTCATAGCTGTGGCAGATAAAAAGCAAAGACAAAAATAAACAAGTGATTATCAGTTGCAACAATAAGGATAGCGAGAACAGAACCACCCCTAATATGCATGGGCCCCAGGCAAGAGTTCAAATGGTAGCCACTGACCTAAAATGCACCCCCTTTTATGTCTATTTTGTGTTCTGTCCTGCTTCTGAAGGGGACTTAATATTTGTGAACAATCCAGGCATATACCCACTTTCCACACCCTTCTCTCTACAGGGACACCCACTGTGTTGAGACTCATTGAGGAGAACAGGCCCAGAGAAGAGGATTTATGCAGTCCTAGAAATAGCACTGGGCCATCAGAGTAGAGTTGTAAATACCCATGGGCTCTGGGTGACTGGACCCCACTTCCAACAGCCCTGTCTACTCCTTAGAAGGGCAAGGGGCATGATGCAGGAGGCAAGGATGGAACTGAGGGCAGAGCCCCTGTCCACCTGGTTCCAAAGACAGAACCAGTACTATTAAGTGTGGCAGAAGCCACCTGGGGGAGAAGCAGTGCCAAGTGAGTGTAAGCTCTGCAAAGACTTGGGAGGAGCCTCAGAGGGCGAGGGTATAGCCGGTGCCAGAATCCTGAGGCAGGATGGAGTTACAGAAAGACTAATGTGGTTGAAATAGAGGGAGTTGAGAAGGGCAGACCATGCAGCTCTTAGAGAAATGTAGATTTATTCTCAGGGTCTTGGCGATCCATTGGAGGGACTTTTATTACTTTTGCATCAAAGTGTAATTGATACACAGCAAAAATGCACCAATCTTAAGTGTACAGGTCCATAAATTTTACATAGGCACACACCCTTGAAATATGAGCAAGACAATAATCACTTCCAGGGCCCTAGAAATTTTCCTTGTGCTTCCTCCTAGTTCCCTCAAAGGTAACCATTATTCTGACATATCACCAAAGATATGCTTTCCCTGTTTTTGACCTTCATATAAATTGAACTGCTGACAGTGTCCATGCAAAGTTCTATCCATAAGATACACCCATTTCAACACATAAAGTAGCAGATCATACTTTTCATTGTTGTATAGCATTTTGCCTTGTACATTTACCATCTGTTGATCTGTTTTCTGGTTGATGGACAGTGGGGAGCTATTATGAGTGAAGAAATTAGGAATATTCCTGGATAAGTCTTTTGCTGGTTATGGGTCATGGGTATTCAACTCTGTTGTATATATGCCCAGGAGTAGACTGCTAGGTCCCAGAGTAGGTCTACCTTAGTAGATCCTGAGAAAGAGTCTTCCAAAATGGGTTGAGAGTTTGATGGAGGGTTTCAAATGGGAGCCTGGCATATCCTGATTTATGTAGGAAAGACTAGGGCAGCTGCCTTGTGGAAAAACTGCAAGGTGTCAGAGATGGAAAGACCAGTTAGGAGGCAAAGGAATACTCCAGGTAAGCCAAGAAAGAGGCCCACATATGGCTAATGAGCATGTGAATGGAGAAAAATGTCATCCCACTTCAATGATAAAGACATAGTAAGCAGATTTGCCCAAAGTCATGCAGGGAAGCACATGACTCAGGGATTCCAACTTAGCTCAGCATCCTTCCCTGCAAGCCTCTTCTGAGTTCAGGGACCTGTTCCCTCTTCAAAACTCTTTGAATTGTAGAGGGCTAACAAAACTGGTGTGGTCAGAGAGAAAACAGACTTGCTGGAACAACTAGTGCTTTCTTTCCTCTCTGTATGGGAGTCACTTGAAATCTATTTGTTTTTGCACATTTATTTATGGCCTCTGCTCAGCTCCCCAAACACCCCCATCTCATTCAGTGCTCTCTGGACTGTGTCTGGGTTGGGAGCCTGTAGCAAATACCCATAGTTTTCTCAAGACTTGTTCATACTCTACCACAGGGACACGTGCTGCAAACTGGAAAGGGAGGGCACCCCTCCTCTCCCTCCCACTTCACTCACCCTCCCACCCACCCACCTGGCACCTGTGTGCAGCTAGTGGTTGCTGTTAGCTGCATCCATGCCTCCCAGCAGAAGTATGGCAGACTTCCTCCACCCCTAAAATCCAGAGCCTGGGAATTTAACAACTAAAGATGTTTTATAAGGTCCAGTCAAAATAGGTCTGCCTCTGGACAGGAGGCTAACTGGAAATGAATCACCTTATTACTCACTAAGTGGTGGTGACAGCTGTCTAGATGGCTGTCTATTTGGTTTTGGGTCCTTTGGGGATGTCAATGCAGGGTATCAGGTATTAGAATTCCATGAGATAGAGCCAGAAACCCAGTTATAATGGGTTTGAATAACTGTATAGTGAATTCATTAGCTTATTTACTAGAAAAATCTAAGAATATTGGCTGCAGGAATAGCAGGCTCCAGAGGTTCAAAAATATCACTGTATATCTTATTTACTATGTTGATTTTTCACCTCTGCTCTTTTCTCTATTGACTACACTTTCAAGCTTGCAATCCCCACGTGACAGGAAAACATGGTAACCAACCAAGAGAACATGCATCTGTCCTCCATGTTTATTAATCTCAGAGGAAAGAGAGGGCTTTTGCCAATACAGTTCCTGGGGTTGACTTTCCTCAGACTAAGCTGGGTCAGGTGTTCCATCTGAAGGAGCAGTCAAGGGCATTGATATGCAGATTGGCCATGCTGGAGTCAGAGAATGTGCTGGGAGGAGACAGGTCCTCCAAGAGAAATTGTGCCATTTCCAGACAAAGGGGAAATAGATGCTAGAGAGTCTAAACAGCAACCTTTTAGATTGTATCAAACTCCTACAATTTCCTCTCAAGAAAGTTGCTGATAAAGTTATTCCGAGTAGCCTGAGAAGAATGGATGGATGGGAGGATGGATGCATGGATGGATGGTTGGATGGATGGATGGATGGATGGATGGATGGATGGATGGATGGATGGATATTTGAATGAGGAAACAAACATTTATTGGTCTCAAGATTTTAAGCCACTTGAGGGGCATCCCTGGTGGTGCAAGACGTAAAGACACAGCACTATGAAGCTGCCCAGAGCCACTGCAGCATGAGTTCGATACCCGGACAGGGAAGTGACCCACGTGGTGCAGCAGACTTCTCCTCTCTTACCCGCTGCTCCCCTCAGCAGTGTATTTCAGTAAATCAGCCTGTTCTGTTCCCCATTCTGTCTCTGGTGAATCCTCTCACTGCCTCCCCACCCCCATGCCTCTGACCTGTACTCCAGTTCTTGTGTGCATAAATAAATAAATCTTTTAAAAATATATATTTTCAGCTACTTGAGCAACATTTTCTGGGGCCTAGCCAAGGATCTGGCACACAGTTGTAGGTCAAGTATTGAAAACTCCTAGTACACCCATAGTGGACATGCCCAAGAGATGACAGCTCTCTTTCCTATTGACCCTCATTGGGTCAGAACCCTTATCAACACAGCATACCCCATGAAACTCATCATCCTCCTTTTCCAATATATCACTTTTCCTTAGAACCCACCCCAGTACCCCAGCACTGCCCAATATAAGTGTGTCAACACAAACTACCATGAGCTACCCTCTGTGTTGGGCACATGGAAATACATCAGCTTGCTAAATGAAGACAGTCTGCAGTTGCATCCCCTTCTCTGTCAATCTCCCCTCTGCAAAAGCACTGGCAAGTATCGACAGCAATCTGTTTCCAGAGTGTCCACAGACCTTTAAGATGGTAACTTCTTTTTTTTTTTTAAAGAGGCATGTATTTTCATTCATTTATTTATTTGTTTATTTGTTTGTTTGTTTGTTTATACATGCACTGGGTACAGTCAGAAGCACAGGAGGGTGAGAGAATTCACCAGAGCCAGAGCGGGGAGCAGAGCAGGCAGAAGGACCGAAGTACACTGCTGAGGGGAGCAGCGGGTGGCAGGAGAGGTCTGCGCGCCATGTGGGACCCTCCTCTGGTGACGGGGGAGCAGCTGGGGATCGAAACTGCGCTGCAGAGGCTGCGGGCAGCTTCGCAACCCAGCGCTCAACCGCTGCGCCACCGGGGAGGCCCTAAGATGGTAACTTCTTAAGTGTGGCTATTCCAAGACAGAGGCCTTATAGCAGTGGTGTGCTGTTACATGTCTAGCAACCAGCTCTGTACAAAAAGTCACAATTTGTAGCATCTGCCAATTCCCATGGTATAAATACTCCAATTATGGCCAATTTCAAGATTCAACCCTGATGTCACTGAAAATAGGAAAGATGTGCACAACCAGTTCTCCAGAGCAGAGTGGAGCCTGCTCTGGCATCCACAGCCTTGGCATTCTTTGTGTTTCCATGTGACTCGACAAGCACACCAGATTTTTCTTTGAGACTAAGTTTTACTAACAGTCACTTCAAACACTTCTTTATAATCCAATAGAGAAACTTACATTCTCTTCTAGAACTTAGAATTACTTCTATTAACTTTACAAAGTCAAAGTTAATGTCACTTGAGACTCTGGAGTGAAATGTATGAAGAGACAAAAGTTGGTTTCATCTACAAAATCTCCTCTGAGGTGTTGCACACCTTAATTCTGCTCTTATTCTATGACAGTCATACTTAATTCACTCACTGACAAAGGTGACAACTTTTAAATTTTCCCATCAAATTTTATTATAGAAAATGTTAAACATGTGCAAGAGTACTTGACCATCATGATCCAACTTCACTGATCAACTCATGATCAATCTTAATGCTTCTGCACCTGACCCATTCTCTATTTTTTGATTACTTGGAAAATATATCATTTCAACTGTTAAGATTTCAGGAAAGAGCAATACCTTTTAAAAAGTCATTTAAACTGAAGAGGTTTAAATTGTTAGCCTTTTGTGACTCTGGAATTTTCAACTAGGCCATGAGTAAAGAATGGTGCAGAGGGCCTCCCTGGTGGCACAGGGGTTAAAGTCTCAACACTATCAAGCTATCACTAGCCACTGCTGCATGAGTTTGATCCCCCAGCCAGGGAGCTGACCCACATGGCACAGCAGACATCTCCTGTCTCACCCACCACTCCCCTCAACAGTGTATTTTAGTAGATCCACCTGTTTTGCTCCCCGTTCTGTCTCTGGTGAATCCTCTCAACCTCCGCACCTCTGGCCTATACCCCAGTTCTTATATGCATAAATAAATAAAAATAAATCTTTTTTTTTTTAAAGAAAAAGAATGGTGCAGAGATGGTAGCATCTTAGGAAGTATTACCCCAGATGGAAAATGGAGAGGTGAGACTTTGTGAGACCCAGAGCTGTTGATGGATGGGACTTAAATCCCCGTTCAAGCCTCTGCTGTTTGAAAGGTCATTCTTGTTATTACTCTCAATCAGAGACTTGTATAGAAGGATATTTGTGTTCAGTTCAAAGAATGCTCTAATTTTGTTCCAGTCTCATACATTTCAAGCAAATCAGGTCCTCAAATAATGTTATCATTCAACATTGTTTCATTATAATGGGTTGATCAGAAAAAAGACATGCCCGTTGACATTGAACAGAACGATATTATTTGAAGACCTGCTTTTGTTATAGTTGTTTTATTGAAAGATGTAGTTTCCAATCTTCAAAAGCCAGTGGGCATCAATCAACATATTGAGAGTGCTGATGTTTAAAGGGAGAGAAGGAAAGGGTCAAGGGGATATAACAGTGGTGGGGAAAATAATAAATATAAAGAAAATATTTTAAAAAGAAAAAATTTATGAGCTATCATTCAGAAATAAAATAATCTAAAGAAAATCAATTCTGGTGCTTTTAAATTCTTCTCAGTAAATTCAGTAAATTCTTCTCATAATTTAAAAGTGGTCCCCAAAAGAATCAAAATGCTCAAGTTGATGATGAAAGAAAGTAGAGATATAAGTCTAATGCATAATTTTATGTGCATTTGTGAATTTGGAAAAACTACCAGTATTAGGACGTGTTCCTTATAAAGACCAAAGATCTGCCCTGTAGAAGATACTATACTGAAAAAGAGAGAGAAAGTTACAGTTTCAAAAAAACCTATCAATGATGGTAAGTAGTGTATATAGATCTGTTCCAACTCATCAAGATTTTTTTAAGTGGGGGTAGAAAGGCTCAAAAGACAACTATGAAGCATCTTAGGAGCCAGGGGAAAACCACTGGCTGCTCAAAGCTCTCTGGTTCCTTAGAACCGGGTATGTCATGAGTTCTCCCAGCCTGAGCACCTAAGAGGTAGCCCCTTGGAGGAAAGAAGAGGGTCTCAACTTCCCAGACAGCAGTTGCAGCCACTGGAGGTCCATAACTGCATCTTGGAGTTCAACTTATTTTGTTTGGCTCTCATAGCATTTAGAAAACATGGGGCTCATGTGCCAACACTTTTCAATTGAGAAGTCTTCCATAAAAATCCCTTGAAGGTCAACTATGGAAAGCTTTGTGGCGGTTCCTCAAAACACTAAAAATGATCTACCTTATGACTCAGTGATTCTATTCCTAAAAGTCTATCCAAAGGACATAAAAACACTAATTTGAAAGGAAACCTGCACTCCTATGTTGATTGTAGCACTATTTACAATAGTCAAGATATGGAAACAACTTAAGTGCACCAAACAGATGAGTGGATCAAGAAGACGTGGTACATATACACAATGGAATACTACTCAGCCATGAAAAAAGATAACCTCATGCCATTTGCAGTAACGTAGATGGAGCTAGCAGGGATTATGCTCAATGAAATAAGTCAGAAGGGAAAAGAAAAATATTGGATGGTTTTACCTACGTGTGGAATATAGAGAAACTATATATTTTTGGTTTTCCTGTACAAAAGAGCAAGGAAAAAGACAAAACTTGGAAGCAGACCATAGATCTGAGGCATCCAGCAGGGTAGGGGTATAGAGAGAGGGTATAAACAGGGAAGATGAGATGGATAGTGGGTGAGATGGTGGTAGAACTATAAACACTACACCTGAGGGGAGAAATCAAGTACTGTACAAAAATTAACAGCGATGCAAGAAAATAAGTGAATTAATTTTTTTTAAATTTAAATTTCTCTAAAATTCTATAGAGAAAATAAATCCCTTAAAGGCCAACCTAAAGGCTTCTCTCCACAGTCTCATGCAGAGCAGCCTGGGTACTTAACCTGGGACTCGCCCCCAAGGATCCTTCCACCTGTAAGGGGTGCATTTTGGGGGATAAATCCCCCAGCCTCCTGGCCCCTCGGGTAGTCAAGTCTGCAAGTCTGGAGGGACCCCAGAACTCCAGACAGCCTGAATCAGAGTCATACTATCCTTTGTCACTCTGACCCAGCCTTCTTCACATCTGCTCTCTTCCTCCCTCCCCTCCCTGTTCCAGGAATCACCTACTTGCACTAGATCCTTGTTTGCTTCCAGGAGAATTCCTCCCTGGACAGGACAGGCCACCAGCTCTCAGCCCTGTCCTCCCATTTTCCGCCCCCACCACAGCAGACACGTTTCGCCAGCGCAGGCGGTGACCCAGTCATTGTGCGAGGGCAGCTTGCCTTGGAGATCAAAGAGGCCCCTGAGTTGGGGAAAATATTGGGTCAAATAGCATGTCATTTTAGAAAAGCGCTCAAATACAGCATTTCCTGAGCTCTGCAATTACAGCCTCTTTCTGTGCTAAACTGTAAAGGCCTGTGCAGACAGCTATTTACTCTCTGGCCCGAGGCACCACTCGTGGGCTCATTCTAAATATACCACCTCGGGCTGCCCAAATGTGTGTTTGTGGGAGGCGCCCTGAGTGCGGTCGAGGGCCTCCACGCAAAGCCAGCTGCAGTGCGCAGCGCGAGGCTGCGGAGCGGGCTCTGCTGCTGCCTCCTTCCACCCTCCCAGAGAAGCCAGAGGGGTCTCTCCAGGGAAGAGTACAGGCGTGGTGCCAGCGCTTGCTATAGGCGCAAACTGGAACCAACCTTCCGGTCCGCGGGTGTGGGAGGGTTAATTCCATTATGCTCTCTCCACCTAATGGAATACTTGGTGGCCTTTTCAGAGGGAGAGCTTTTATGCGCTGAGCTGGAACTACCTCCAAGACATATTGTTCAGTGAAAGAAGAACTTGTGAAAGAGCTTGCTCCCTGTGTCAGCCCTTGTGAAAACAGAAAAAAATGCTTATAAATGCATGAAATTTGTCTTGAAGAATAGACAAGAAACTGTCATCAGTAGTTACCTCTCAAAAGTGGAACATATAGGAGGTTAAGGTGAGAACCTTCACCTTGTATAATACACACATATTTGTTATATACATATATACACTCACACCAATATATAAAATACTATATATATCTTTAATCAAATATATGTTTCATTACATATGTGTGTGTATACTATAAATATTTAATGAAACATGAATAAAAATAAAAGGAATCCTATTTTCTAGCCTGAATCCACTAACTGTGGTGTGCGGTCTCATGTTGGGTTCGAGAATCCTGCATCAGCTCCCTGCCCTGTGCTTGGCTCAGAACCAGTAGCGATAAACTCCCTGGAATAAGGCCAGTATGGTCCTACATGTGGTCTCTACCTCCTAAATCAGATTGCCTACTTGCCTCCTCTAGGCAGACACATCAGAAGCAAGAGTGCTAACAAGAAGGAGCAGACGCCCTCTTTCACTCAGGACCTAGTTGTGAGCACCTACTGTGTGCCACCTAGGTAAAGAGGACACAGAAGAACAAGACAGATAAAAGTTGCTGCCCTCATAGGGGTTTCCTTCTGACTGGAGAGAGGGGAGTGTAGAGGCTTGATAGGTTCCGTCAGTAACAGGCAGGGGGCTGGGGGCTTGAGGGGGAGCAGGGGGGGAATCGAGTGGGGAGGGGTACAATTGTAGAGTGTGTGGGAATATCTTCACCAAGAAGACCAGGCCTAGGGAGGGGAGGAGGTGGACTCTGGAGTTTTCTGGTAGAAAACTGCAGAACCAGCAGGTGCCATGGCCCCCAGGGCTCCAGAAGGGGCCCCTAAAATTGTGTGTGGCCCTTGCTACAACTGACAGCAGCTCTGAGGTCTACTCCCATCCTCCCCTTGCTTATCTAAAATTGGACAAGTCAACCCATGCTCAGAGTTGGGGGGCACCAAAAGCAAGAAGGGATGGGAATCAGAGAGAGAGAGAGAGATGCCCCCTGGGCCATCCTCTGCCTTGCGTTCATATTTGGAAAAAACAGACTCCAGGGAATGAAGCAAAAATAAATATTCCAATAATACTTCATCCTAAACATCCGTCTGAATGAATTTTCTCAGCGTGGAGTCTTCAGACCACTCATCCTACAAAATGACCCACCAACGAAAGGGATGAGGATTCTCTGAGGCTCTGGAAGGTGCTGACATAAGGAAACCTGCCTCACTGTGTGAAACTGAGGGTATGTCTGTCTCACTGGACAGGTAAGTGCCCTGGTACCAAAGTAACTGCCAGACTGCAGGAACACATGTCAGGCAAGGAAGTTCCATCTTCCACTGCCCCAAACACCTTTCCTTTTACCTAAGAATGGAGGGAAGATGGAAGAGGACTCCCTAAAAATGAAGACTGGAAACGCTTCTCCTGGGGGGATACCCAGCAGAAATGAGCTCATGATGCTTCCACAGAAGCACCTTCAGACAAGTGCAGGAAAATTCATAGCAGCTCTGCTCATAATAGCCTGGCCTGGACCCAATCCAAATGCCCATCAGCAAGAGGATATATAAATAACGTGAGTATGTTCAGACAATGGAACACAACACAATTCAAAAGGAATAAACTACCAGGCCACACAGCAGTGTGGATGAACCTCAGAGACGTGATGTTGAGCCAGAAAGCACATACTGTATGATTCAAATCACATGAAGGTCAAAAACAGGCAACTCCTACAGTGATAGAGGTCCTGATGATGGCTACTCTGGGGCGATGATTGACCTGAAAGGAGAGAAAGGATCCTTCTGAAAATGCTCCACATCTGGATCCGGACCTCACTGCTATGCACACATGCAAACATCTGGCAGATTTCCCACTTACAATTCCTGCACTTTACCATCTATAAGGTACATGCCAATAAAGAAGTTAGCAACAAAATGAAAAGTTGCACCATAAAAATCAAGGCTGGGAGAGGGTAAGAGGTAGAGCTGCTGCTTTCATGAAGAATTCCTTGAAATTCTTGAAGAGGCAGGCTCCTTCTCTCCCCACCCCTACCCCATCCCAGTCCAAGTCACTGTCTCTTCCAACCCCTTCTGGAGCCTGCCACTGTCCTTGCACCCACCACACCCAACTCACCACTTACCAGCTTCAGAAATCATCCCAAAACATTAATGAGCCCCTCCTGTGGTTCAGTGACTCTCTTCAATATCTGCAGGGTCCTTCAGCCTCACCTCTCCACACCCTGCTCCTCCTTCCCCATCTTTTCCCTTCCCAGTAAAACCCACTTCACCTCCCTAAGTAGGTCAGCTGTGAACTCTTGCCTCAAAGAACAGTGGTCTTCCTGGTACACCCACCAACCTCTATCACTCCTCTCAGACCCTCCTCCGCCCTCCACCATCAAATCTTCTCCTCTGAAGAGACTTACTGGCCACTTCTGGGGCCATGGCATTCATTTCTCATAGTCTGTCTAGGTCGTTTTATCTCTCAGCCACTAAGGGCCCCCAAGGGTGAGGGCTGTGTCTGCCTTGCTCACCATGGTAGCTCCAGCCACCAGCACTTGGTCTGGCACAAGGTGATGGAGGGGTAGACCTGCCTGGATGGGAACTGGAGCAGGTGTGGACGCCTGCCTGGAGACTTTGGACTTTACCAATTCCATCTGCCAGTGGCTCTCTCCACACCAAAGCTTTTCCTGAACACTTGGAAGGCTATTCTGCCTATGAGCCAGCCTGGCTGGAAGAACAGGGGAATTTACCCTACCCCAGCAACTTTCAGCTGATGATTAATGGAAACTGGGGTGCATCTCCCCCTCGAGGGCAATTAGTCTGAGCAGTGAGCATGATATTAGCCCCCAGAGTTTCCCTACACCATTGCTATCATGCTCAGTTGTCCACATTGGTAACCTGCTCCCTAACATACCACTGCTGGTTCCGCCCCTTCCCTGTCCCACTCCCCACATCCTTACCCAGGACTCCTGGGGGCACCTCCCAAATTGCTTACCCCTGTCTCAAGCTCTACTTTAGGGCCGATCTCCCACAGCAGGACTTTCCTTAGACATGTGGCCCCCAGTGCCACACCAAATTGAATTTGGGCCGCCAGGGTCAGGGCCTGGACTCTGATCTGGGCATCCACAGAGCATACATGGGGGTTTCAGACAGGACAGAGAGGCAAGGATTCAGAAAGGGAAAGACTGTGTTTGCCAACTGAAAGAAGCAGCCAGGATTCCAGGGATAAAAGAAAATATGAGGCCATGGGGACACCATAAAGAGTATGCAAGCAGAAATTAAGATTGCAAATGAAAAGCTTTTTCTGGAACTCTACTGGATGGTTGGAAGGAGACTGGTTTTCCTGTTTCTGGCTCATCAGAAGGCCAGAGAGGTAAGGGGAGGGAAGTTTGAGGCTGAAACTTATGAAATCGGGCAGATGCCCATTTGCATATCCTGCTCCAGCCTTGGAAGGCCTGGGAGCTCTGCACTGTGCGGGTCAAGCATGGAGCAACACACTGGAGCTTGGACCACCTGAGAATCTGCCAATCCTTCAGCTGGACTTTCAAGTATATTTTTAAACACTATCTATCTATAGATCACATGTGATTGACAGGATATTTACACTACCCTGGATGCAAAAGAACTGCCCAGAATGTTTGGGTATAGGATGGGGTAGGCAGAGAAACAGCTGCTGAGATCAGTACAGGAGCACTCTCGGCTAAGACATGAAACCTCTATTAGAGTTAGCTCCTGGGGCTGCTGTTGACTACATTTAGTCTTGTACTTACTTGTACAGCTGTGTTAACTCCACCCACACCAGCAGCGCCCAATACAGTAGCCTCTAGTCATGTGTAGCAATCAAACATTGGGAATGCAGCTAGTCTAACTGACCTGTGCTGTCAGCCGAGAGCACACACTGATTTCAAGACTTAGAATGAAAGAAAAATAAAATGTCTCATTAATAATGCTTAATATCAATTAAATATTGTAATGATAATACTTTTTAATATTTGGGATTAAATGAAATACATTATTAAAATTAATCTCATTTTGTTATTGGCTGAATTGTGTTCCTCAAAAAGATATGTTGGAGGGCCTCCCTGGTGGTGCAAGGGGTTAAGCACAGTACTATGAAGCAATCCACAGCCTCTGCAATACGAGCTCAATCCCTGACTGGCCAGGGAGCAACCCACATGGCACAGCAGACCTCTCCTGTCTCGCCCGCTGCTCCCCTCAGCAGTGTGTTTCAGTCAGTCTGTCTGTTCTGTTCCCCACTCTGTCTCTGGTGAGTCCTTTCACCCCCCACACCTCTGGCCTCCCCCTCCACCCCCATTCTTGTATGCATAAATAAATAAATCTTAAAAAAAAAAAAAGATATGTTGGAGTCTTAGGTCACAGCACCTAAGTGTGTGACCACATCTGGCAGTAGGGTGGTTGCCAATATAACTAGTTAAGGTGGGGTCATCCTGGAATAGGGTGAGTCCTTAAATCCAATGATTTGCACTCTCACAAGATGAGAAGACAGAGACACACAATGAATACAGCCTTGTGACCAAAGAGGCAGAGATTAGAGATGTACCTACAAGTCAAGGAATGCCAACAATTGCTGGCAACATCAAAAGCTAGAAGAGATAAGAAAGGGTCCTCCCGTATGTTATCAGAAAGACAATGGTTCTGCTGACAATTGGATTATGGACTTCTGGTCCTCAGAAGGAGGAGACAATACATTTCTATTGTCTCAAGCCATTCTGGGGTATTTTGGTACAGCAGCCCTAAGGAACTGATACATCTATTTCTTTTTACTTGCTGTATTGTGTTTACTACAACCTTGTTGTGGACATACTATTATCTCCATTTTTCAGATGAAGAAACCTAGGCTCAAGAAGTCAAATGGTGCACATGAAGCTGGCACAGCTAAGAAGAAACAAACCCAGAATTTGGACACCGTCTTTTACACCTCAATGCTCTTTCCACTACGGATCAGAGATGATCATTTGCCCAGCCAACACTTTTCAGTGCCCACAATTTGGCACACTGTTCTAGATACTTGTGATAGAGCAAGAAAAAAACAGATCTTAGCTACATTGTAGCAGAAATAGACATTAAATAATTGTCATAATGAATGAATCAATTATTTAGAAAGAATCAAATGCCATCAGGACATACGTAGGACAGGCTCAGGGAGTTGGGAGTGCAGGGTTGAGGGTGTCAGTATGAAATAGAGGGTCAGGGTTAGCTTCATGAGATGATGAGTAAAGATGTGAAAGATGTGAGACAGTTGAGGGAGTGAACTGTGCTGATATTTAGGGGAAAGATGTTCCAGGCATAGGGGATAGTCAGTGCAAAATGATCCAAGAAGACCTAAGATATAATCAAGGGAAAACAAAGGAGCCTCTCAAGTGGGTTCTTGAAACTGTTGGAATTGCTGGTTCTTATTTTTTTGAATGTTTCCTGTGATCGCCTCATGAGTTTTCACCACAAGGCCCTTCCCGGACAGGAGCCATCTCTGGTTGTTTTGCAGAGGCGGACATCTCAGTAACAACAAAACCTCTTTCCTCTGTAGAGGATCTGGGGCCACGTCAAACTAGGCCACCCAGGTGAGAAACAAGCCTGGCACACAAGGAGCTCAGATGTCCACCCACTGAGGACAGTGGAGGGCAGCATTGGGCCCCCCATTCCAAGAGTCCACATAGTCAAGTGGAAGGACACCCCTCCCCCAATAGAGTTCAGCAGGTTTCCCCTCCTGAGTCTGGCAGAGAACCTGAGCAGGAGGTGGGAGGCGGTGGGGAGAGGTAGGGGGTTGGACCCCATTTTACTTACCTGAGTGACCTGGAGGTACAGAGGATTGTGTCACTATCATGAGTGGGATGAAAATAGGTGAAGATGAAGATAATTGTTTAAAGTCATTCTAGCCCCAAGTATTTCCAACATGGTGTGGGGAGTATTTTTGGAAAACATCCCAAGAAGAAAGATCTGAGATCAAGTTAAATGTCCCTTCTCTCAGAACAGACTGTGACTCAAATAGTCCCTGGGCTTTCAAGAGAATGATACTCCTGGATGTTAAATTGCAGTGTCACTATTAATTATTTATTCCAGTAAGAACACCAGCACTCTTCTAAATGCTGGTGCCGTGCATTAACCGCACTTCCCTGGCCAAGGCAAAGAACAGAACCATCAGCAGAGGCTCAGCCAGGTGTGGGTGTGGGAACAGTGCCACGTTATCCTGGGGTTCCCGCAGGAATCATCAGTTGTGTGGTGTTGGCCACCTAGAAGATGGTGATTCTGGGGGCTCCAGTGGCTCTGGACAGAAGAGAGCAGAGCCAAGAAGGGGATCCATTGCCAGGCAGTCAGAGAAGGCAAAAGCAGGCTCTCCTCCGCCCATGCTCTCAGCCTCCAAGCTGCCCCCCACCCCCACCCCCACCCCACCCCCACCCCCCAACCCCACCCCCCTTCCCGTGGTCCATCACTCATGTCTGTCCTCCAGTCCGCCCACATCGCTCAACAGGGTGGTGGCTCCAGAGGGGAGACTTTCTATTGGCTGGGGTCAGGGGAAAGGAAATGGAGCCAGGTGGGGGAGCTAGCAGCCTCTGTCCCCCTCCACAGCCCCTCCTCGAGTTGTCCATGTGCGCCTGTTTTAATTCAATCCCCATTTTGCAGAAGGGCAAGTAGAGACCCAGAAGAGGCCAGAAGCTGTGCCTGGGTCAAGACCGAACTGCAAGCCCAATTTCTCCTCCTCCCCACCTCCCTCTCGCACTTTGTCCTATCTCCTTGGGATGATGAAAAACAACATCCAGGAAAATACAACCCAAGGAGATTTCAAAACTTGAGAGTGGGCTGGGAGGAGCAGACAGTTTTATTCATAAATGACTAGACCTGGGCCTCCCTGGTGGCGCAGCGGGTTGAGAGCAGCGCTATGAAGCTATCTGCAGCGTCCACAGCACCGGTTCGATTCCCAGCTAGCCGGGGAGATACCCACATGACATGGCAGGCCTCTCCTTTCTCGCCCACTGCTCCCCTCAGCAGTCTTCGGTCCGTCTGCCTGTTCTGCTTCCCGCTCTGTCTCTGGTGAATCCTCTCACATACACCCCCCACCTCTGGCCTGTACCCCAGTTCTTGTATAAATAAATAAATCTTTTTTAAAAAATGACTAGACCAGGGGTCTTTAAACTGTGCTCCTTCTTGGGGCATCTGACAGTGATGTGGCTGTGGTTCCCCACCTGCCCCCACCACCCCTGACCACACAGGAAGATCTTGGTTCCCATCTCTTTCATATTTTGAGTTCTCGCATTGGATTTCATATAAAGAATTCCTTATCTGAAAAACAAGCTAGAGCTAGATAAACAGACTTTAGCAGGCAGTCAGTGGGCCGCTACTCAGCATTACAAAGGAATGAATGGGGGATACTGCACCCGCACAGACAGGTCTCAAATGCATTACACGGAATGAAAGAAGTCAGATGCAAAGATTACATGCAGCGTGATTCCATTTATAAGAATTTCTAGAAAAGATAAAATGATGGAGACAGAAAACAGATCAGAGGTTGGCAGAAGCTGAGGGAGGAAGGGTTGATGACAAAGGTTACAGGGGTGTGGACTCCCAGGCTGTTGCACATTCAGATGGCAGCGTGGCTACAGGACCATGCATTGTCAGGACTGATGGCCTACACGCTACAAACAGTGAATTTTACTGTACGTGAACTAGCGCTCAATAAACTTGGCTGCCTGAGAAACCTTTTATTCTAAGGTCTTCATGAACAATTACAACAAAAGATAACCACCTGGGAGTTTGCAGGGCAAAAAAAGGGATTGACCCCCCACTGATGCTTTCTGCACCTTGCAGACTGCTTTAGCTCATTTTTAAACATTCAAATTTTCACATGTATAATCCTCACAATACTTCAGAGAAGTTGAAACTCCAGAGGCTAATTGTGGCAGATTGCATTTTCCAAAACAGCAAGACATCATGTAAAAAATAAGTAAAATAATAAAAGTCTGTGTTTTAAGGTACTAGATTTCGCAGTGATTTTCTGCACAGCAATAGATAACAGGAACACCAGGTAACCAGCCCAAGGCAGCTCCACAGTTGACATGTGTTCCCTGCAGCCCAGACCTGCCAGCTCTCTGTTCTTAAAAACAAGGCATGGAGCCAGGCCTCCGGATACAGCCACGAGAAGAAACTCTAAGCACATTATTTTTGAGATCAGCGGGACCCAGGGCTTCAGTGGAAGTCAAGTGCCAAAGTGGTACCTGGCACATAGTAGATGGTCAGCAAGTATCTGGTCAAAAAAGAGTAGGTCCCAGGCCCATTCTTAGAGCTGACATTACAGTTAGCAAATCACTCATAAAGATTGAGCCTTACAGGGGAGACAGCAATAGTAAGAAGGTGATTTTACATGCAAGGTACCATGAAGAAAATGAACATGTGATGGAGAGGGACTGGATGTGACCTGGAGGTCAACGGTGTCCTCTCTGAACAGATGACATTTGAACAGAGACCTACAGGATACAAAGAGGCCAAGTTTGAACAGGTAGGAAAGTGTATCCCTGACAGAGGGAATGAGCAAAAGAAGAAAAAAAAAAAAGATAGCACAGATATACAATTTTAAAAATAGAAATGGAGGACTCAGGTCCGACTTATTCTAGAGTAGAATGAATGAAACAAATAATAAATGATTATGAAATAAAGTGTCGGGCATTTGGTAAGGAGTCCAATTTTGTCACTAATTCTCCATGGAACCTCAAGGAGATTATCTTTTCTCTGGGCCTCTGTCCTTCTCACTGTAAAATGAGGAGACTGGAAATCTGCAGCTGGCTCAGACCAGCAGGCGAGAGTAGATGGAGTGTATCTTTTCCCAATACCGGGCCACAGAGGGGGGTTTACACCAGGGAAATTGGCAGGTGCTGTAAATCAGGACTATTTTTTTGCTTTTTTGGAGAACTAGTTGGTAAATATTTGCCAACACACCACTGGGCCAGATAGGTGCTTCTCAAAATCTTTTGCTCAAGTCTTCTCATGGCAGAGGAGAGCTTGTCTATACCCCCAGAGCCCGGGTGCTCAGCATCTTGGGAGAATTTTCCTTAAAACCTCCTGTTGTCTTTTTAAAATTCACAGCCAGTCTTCCATTCTATGCCTTCATGTGGCTAAGCTTATTTCCTCACACTTTCAAAAAGATAACTAAAAAATTTTTTTTTGTTTTACCCTTGTCTAATGTGGTGTTTAGCAGACACTCTGAGATTAAGTTTTATTTTCCTAATTTCAGGAAGATGCATATTAAGTCTCAGGCTTGTTGTTTTGTTGTTGTTTTTTTTTTAAGGATTTATTTATTTATACAAGAGCTGGGGTACAGGCCAGAAGCGCGGGAGGGTGAGAGGATTTACCAGATACAGAGTGGGGAACAGAACAGGCAGACTGACTGAAATACACTGCTGAGGGGAGCAGCAGGAGTGACAGGAGAGGTCTGCTGCACCATGTGGGTAGCTCTCTGGCTGCCAGGAATCAAACCCATGCTGTAGAGGCTGAGGACAGCTTTACAGTGCTAGGCTCAAACCGCTGAGCCACCGGAGAGGCCTGGATATTTTGTTTTTCAAATCACACACAGCACCTCCCTCCTTGTCCAGGTGCTCCCCTATGGTCAAGACTGGTGTTTTCCAGTCCCTCCAGATAGAAGGCCTCCCCTTCATCTCTCTCTCACTCCCTCTACTCTTTGCCTTCCAAGCCCAAGGTCTTTCCTGACTTGGCCTTGGGCACTGAGTGAGGACCCTCTTAGCACACTCCTGAGCACACGCATGCTTAGGGACAAGGGTCTGCTCTTGACAGAGGCACCTAGGCCAGGCCAGCAGATGTTTTTTACCCTTTGGTGACAGAGCAACCACCTGGCTCCTTGTCGGTGGCTGGTGTCCCTGACTTATTTCCCTGCAGAAAGAACCGTTTCTTCCTCATCTCCTCTGGAAATGAGTGCCTTAGCTCATCACACAAGCGCTAGGTCCAGGAAGTCTGTTTTCTGGCAGTCTGAGTCTCAGACTTGAGGCTGCCACAGGCTTTCTGGCCGACCATGGACAAATGGTTATGTTTTGTCTGTGCCTCTTTTTCCAACCTCAACTGCTTACCTCACTGCTGGAGAGGTCTGCGGGGGTGTCTGAGGCAGCCTCAGAAAGCAGACAAGAATCCAGGCAGAGCTGTCTACACGGGCTGTGGCTCATACCACTGAGAAAGGGCCAAAAGCCTGGCCTCCACAGACGTCAGACTAGAAGTGCTAGAACATTCATCATGGAAAGTGCTAGAAAAAAATTTACAGAACAGCCCCATTCACCCAAGAGAGACTAGAGATCTTTGCGGAGGGAGGAGGTAGCACATGTCTTAACTTAGTTTCACCCAAAGCAGAACCCAAGATTTGGGATGCAGGAAAGTGATACAAGGATAAAAGTGTGTTATTGGGCTACTGCTGTGGGTACCTGGGGTTCGCTCTCCCTTGAACCCCTCTGAGGAACTGTGTAGCATGCACTTGGAATTGCTTCTGAAAAGGACAGTAGGCAGGAGCATTTAGCTGAACTCTGGCTTTCATATGTGGAGGGTCAATTCCTAGGGATGTTAATTCCCTAAGGCAGGAAAACAGAACCACAGTAGGTGCTGAAGTTGGGGAGCCAGCTGCATGCACATAACTGTCCCCATAAAGCTGTGGACAGTGGTACACCTGGAAATGACTCAAGGGACACTAGTATGTCCCCTAGAGGTGGCCTCCATGTCAGCTCACTCCTGTGGTCCCTCCCCTGCCCTGTCACCACGCACCCCACCCCTCGTAGCTCCTTAACCTGTGCTCCTCACTGACATCTGTCTTCCTGCCTGGTCCCTTCCCCATTCAGTGCCCTGGGCTTTTCTCCATCACTGCACTAGCCAATTGCATTAACACTTTTCTGTCTGTTTCTTCCTCCCCAACAAACTTCTCAAACGCAGAGACGAGACAGGCCTTGGTCCATTGGCCTGTTGTCCAACACTGTGCCAGGCACAGAGCTCATTCAGGTGCCCAAAACTACCTCAAGGGTCCAAAGGGCTAACTGAAGTGGCCGGAAGATGGAGGAGTTCAGTAGAGAAAGTGATCAGTGGAGCAGGAGGCCTCGCCTGCAGGGAACTGCATGGAGATGCTACTGTCTCAGGCCTGGAGCAGAAGGCTTCAAGGAGAGCCTGTTGTTTGGGGGTCTAGGAAGCTGAAGGCTGGAGGGTCTCAGGTCACAGACCTGAGAAGTCAGGGTAAGTGGGGTGGCTGGCCTGGCCCCCCCATCAATGGTGTTGGCAGAGCAAGGATGCCTGTGGGATTGTCAGGTACCACATGATGGTGAGAGACAGCAGGACTGGAACCCTTTCAAGACTTTTCCTGGTTCTTGACTCTCCCTCTTTGATTTTCCACCTGGAAGAGTCGGCAGCAGGGATAGGAACCCAAGTCAGGGAAACAGCAATTGAGCTGACTCCACCCTCTTGCCCACTGCCAGCAGAGCCCACCCCAGCTGGACAGGACTCTTACATCAGGAGTTTAGGTAATAACACTGGACTAGGCATATCAGGTAATAAAATGACTCAGTCCTTTGTCTGAAAAGAGACTAGTTTATCACCCAAGGGTGAGTGGATGAGAAGAGGCCGTATATATAGGTGGCTTATAGGGCCATGTGGGCATGAGCCCAAGGGGCCAAGAACAAAGTACTGGGATTACAGTGGTTCAAGTTACAAGGATAAGAATATTGACAGCTACAGTGAAGTCCACTGCAGCCTGCTGGGCGGGCACAATGCCAGGGTGCTGGCATTTACCTGTGTGCTCTCTAGAAGGTTTTGTATTTTAACTGAGGTGAAATTCACATAACATAAAATGAACCACCTTAAAGTGAACATCATAGGCATTTAGTACATTCACAATGTTGTGCAGTTACCACCTTTATCTGATTCCAAAACATTAGCATCCCCAAAAGGAAACTCTATACCCAGAAAGTGGTGGTTCCCTAGTCCTTCTTCCCACCGTCCCTGGCCATCACCACTCTGCCTTCAGTCTGCGTGGCTTTACCTATGCTGGTATTTCATATAGGTGGAATCATACAAGGTTGGCTTTTTTTTTTTTAAAGATTTATTTATTTATGCATTCAAGAGCTGGGGTACAGGCCCGAGGTGTGTGTGTGTGGGGGGGGGGTGGTAAGAGGATTCACCAGAGACAGAGCAGGGAACAGAACAGGCAGATCGACTGAAGTACACTGCTGAGGGGAGCCGTGGGCGGGCAAGTCAGTAGAGGTCTGCTGCGCCTTGTGGGTAGCTCCCTGGTGGGCCGGGGATCAAATTCATGCTGCAAAGGCTGCGGACAGCTTCACAGGCTGTGTCTTAGCCCCTTGTGCCAGCAGGGAGGCCACCTTACTTAATGTAATGTTTTTGAGGTTCATCATGCTATAGCTCGTATCAGCACTCATCTCTTTTTAAGACTGAATAATATTCCATTATATGGATAGATCACAGTTTGTTTATCCATTGTTGGACCTTTACGCTGTTTCTGTTCTTCAGTTGTTGTGCATAGTGCCACTATGAACTTGTGTGTCCACGTGGCTTTTTGACTACATTTGGCAAGTCTACATTTGACTTTTTGAGGAGCTGTTTTCAGTTGAAGCTGAACCATTTTACATTTCCATCATCAATGTACAAGGGGCCCAACTGCTCCAGATTCTCCCCCACACTTGTTATTTTGTTTTGCTTTTTATTATATACAACTGGGAGTGAACTAGTATCTCTTCATGGTTTTTGATTTGCATTTCCCTAATGGCTGATGATACTGAACATCCTTGTTTGCCTTTGGGCATTTGTATGTCTTCTTTCGAGAAATGTTATTCAAGCTCATTTTCCAAATATATATATACACAACTATATTCATATCCAGAACACATTAATTGATCTAGCTATAATCTTTTTTTTTTTTTTTAATACAAGCACTGGGTACAGTTAGAAGCGCGGGAGGGTGAGAGAATTCACCAGAGCCAGAGTGGGGAGCAGAGCAGGCAGACTGACAAAGTACACTGCTGAGGGGAGGGAGCAGCGGGCAACGCAGGAGAGGTCTGTAGCACCATGTGGGACCCTTGCCCAGTGGCTGGGGATCGAATAGGCACTGAAGAGGCTGCGGGCAGCTTCATAACCCAGAACTCAATGGCTGCGCCATCAGGAGGCCCCCTAGCTATAATCTTTATATAAACATTCTATCAGAGAGCTAGCATTAAAACGTGTCTGCTTCTTTTTTCCTCTACACATGTTGGATTGTTACTAAGTTATAATCGATATTTTACTTATATATTGTCCCTTTTAACAATTTGATACGTATATTGCCACCTATCTTTGGATTTTCTAGGAAATCTTATTTTTAAATTGCTGCAAAATGTTTCTCCTTCATTTGTAATTTGTCAATTTTAAAATTGAAAGTA
The DNA here is from genome assembly GCF_014898055.3 of Talpa occidentalis. Lineage (NCBI taxonomy): Eukaryota > Metazoa > Chordata > Mammalia > Eulipotyphla > Talpidae > Talpa > Talpa occidentalis. The sequence continues at coordinate 72,035,529 of NW_023600993.1, read as the reverse complement.
CCTTGCACAGGGCCTCCCCGGTGGGGCAGCGGTTGAGCACTGGGTTGCAAGTTCGATCCCCCGCTGCTCCCCAGCCACCACAGGAGGGTCCCACATGGTGCGCACACCTGTCCTGCCGCCCGCTGCTCCCCTCAGCAGTGTACTTCGGTCCTTCTGCCTGCTCTGCTCCCCCCTCTGGCTCTGGTGAATTCTCTCACCCTCCCGCGCTTCTGACTGTACCCAGTGCCTGTCTAAACAAAACAAACAAACAAACAAATAAATAAAATCACTTTAAAAAAAAAAAAAAAAAGAAAGTACCTTGCAACATATTTGAAATGTCAATGAATTCATTCAAAACTAACATGAGGGCCTCTCCGGTGGCGCAGCGGTTGAGCGCTGGGTTGCGAAGCTGCTTGCAGCCTCTTCAGTGCCGGTTCGATCCCCGGCTGCTCCCCGGCCACCGGAGGAGGGTCCCACATGGCGCGCACACCTCTCCTGCCGCCCGCTGCTCCCCTCAGCAGTGTACTTCGGTCCTTCTGCCTGCTCGGCTCCCCGCTCTGGCTCTGGTGAATTCTCTCACCCTCCTGTGCTTCTGACTATACCCAGTGCTTGTATAAATAAATAAAAATAAATCTTTTAAAAAAAAACTAACATGAAATTAATTCAAAAGCACATGAAAATTATATAATGTATATAAAAATTGTCCAGAGCCTTTCTTTGATAAACTAGTTTTTATTTACTTCATTGTACAATATTTTGTACTGAAGGAGTGTGAATATGGTAGAAATACTAATAGAATAAAAATCTTGTCTACTTTTATTTATGTATTTTATCCACTATTAATCACCCTTATACATCTTTGACCCCTCTCCCTCCCCACTCCTTCTTAACCTCAGAAAACTCACTTCATTTATTAGTGTACACTAGTTTTTATTATAGGTATTTTACTTTGTTGAATTGTCCACTATGTAAATGTCTAATATTTGTCTTTGTCATTCTGACTTGCTTAACTACACATAATTCCCCAAACTCCTCCACTTTGCTGTAAATGAACATTTCATCTTTCCTGATAGATGAATCATATTTCATGGTGTGGAAATACATCTTCTTAACCCAATCCTCTATCAGTGAGCACTTAGCTGGCTTCCCTGTCCTAGCTAATAGAACTAATGCTGCAATAAACATTGTAGAGCAGGTAAATTTTTGTTTATGGTTTCATGTCCTTTGAATAGATGCCCAAAAGTGGAATTGCTAGGTCACATGGTATTTGCATTTTTCATTTTTTTAGGTAAATCCAGATCATTTTCCTATATCACTTTACATTTCCACCAACAATGTATCACAGTTCCTCTTTCTCTGCATTCACTCCAGCATTTACTGCTGGTGATGCCTTTTAATATATGCCATGCTCACAGGTGTGAAATGATGCCTCGTTGAGGGTGTTTTTTGGGGGTTTTTTTTGGTGGTTTTTTTTGGGGGGGATTTTGTGTGGGACCCTTGCCGGTGGCCAGGGATCGAACTGGCGCTACAGAGGCTGCGGGCAGCCTCGCAACCCAGCGCTCAACCGCTGCACCACCAGGGGAGGCCCTCGTTGTGGTTTTGACCTGCACCTCCCTTTTTAAAAATGATGTTGACCATTTTTCAATATACTGATTAGCTTTCTGAATATTTCCTGGTGAATTGTCTGTTGAGATCTGTTGCTTATTTGTTAATTGGGTTGTTGGTTTTTCTATTGTTGAGTTGTATAAGCATTTTATTTATCTTGGATATTAATCCTTGGTTGTGTGCAACATTGTAAATATTTTCTCTCATTCAGTAGGATGTCTCTTTTACATACTTACAGTTTCTTTTTCTGTGGAAAAGCTTTTTAATTTCAAGTAATCCCAGTAGTTAATTTCTGCTTCTATTATTACCCTTGCTGTAGATAGAGGTCAAATCTCCAAAGGCATCTTTATCACTGATGTCATGAAACATATTGCGAATGTTTACTTATATGGATTTTATTGTTGCAGGTCTTATATCTGAATCTTTAATCTACTTTGAATTTGTTTTTGTGCATGGAGCTAGAGAGTAATCCAACTTCATTCTTTTACATGTGGCCATCCAGTTTTCCCAGCACCATTTTTCAAGAGGCTCTCTTTTGTCCATTGTGTAGTTAGGGTCCTGTATCATAAATTAAGTACTGATATATATATGACTTTGTTTCTGGGGTTTTGATTCTGTTCCATTGATCATGTGTCTATTTGTATTCCAGTACCATATTGTTTTCATTACTGCCAAAATCTTTCTTTAATTAGACTGCTGCCTTTTTATTATAGAGTTGTAAGCGTTCTTTACATATTCTGAATGTAAGATCCTTACCAGATATATAACTTGCAAAATCTTTCTCCTGTTCTGTAGCCTATTTTTTCATTTTGATGCACATAAGTTTTTAACATGGATGAAATCCAAATTATCTAGTTTTTCTTTTATTGAATGTGGTTTTAGTGTCATATTGAAGAATCTGTTGCCAAGTTGAAGGTCAGAAAGATTTTTGTCCCCTAAGTTTGTGTTTGATTCATTTTGAGTAAATTTTTGTAGTGGGTATAAAGGAGGTGTCCAGCTTCATCCTTTTGGCTATGAATGTCTAGTTGTCTGGGGAATGTTTGAAACCGCACACAAACCCAGAGAGAGAAGCAGTTGCCAACTCCGTTTTACAGATAGGGAAATGGAGGTTCTAGAGATAAACAGGCCACCCAAAATCACACATATACCAAACGGCATTTCTGGGATTTGACCTCAGTTATATGTGAATCAGAACCAGCACTTCTATCACACCTGTGAGTAGCTAGATCCCTAAATGGTTAAATGACTTGCCTGAGACCACACAGAGAGGGTCAGGGAGTGCTTGTCAACTGCTTTCTTCAAGTTTCTCTGTGGCAAAGCGGAGAGTTACATGTATCCCATTGCCTCATCTAAATCAAAGAATTCTCTGCCCCTTTGTGTCAAGAATCCTGGTCTGACCCGTTGAGAGCAAAGTGACAAGAGCCCAGGACCCCGGCTAGTTCTTGATTTGTGAGAAGTGATGTTTTGGGGCTTTCACATCCATTAAAAACATAATTTGTAATGCTTGAAAATTTGGAGCTGAATCCTGGAGAGTGCTGCCTGCCAGATTCTTGTTCATGGTAGGGCGTGAAGTGGTCCCGTGATAAGCAATGGTTTCCCTGTTCAGCAGGAAGATTTACAAGCACTGTGAACCTAAAGCCAGTCTCCAGCCCTCTCCAACACTCTGGAGTACCCAGCTCCAGTATTTCTCACCATGTGTCATGTGTCTACTTCCTAAGATTCTAAATGGTTAGGACAATCAGATTATTATGCTGTTGTCATCATCATCAGGGTATTATTGACAATCAGATTATTATGCTGTTGTCATCATCATCAGAGTATTATTGACAACTAACAAGCAATTGTAACAAATTCTCAAAACAAGAGGCAGGTTGAACATTTGAAAGACACTTTTAACCCCTGAACTGTGTAAACACAGTAATTTTATTTTAAAAAGCAGACTATCCACTATTAGAGGCTATCTGGTATCAGAGCTGTGAAATTGTTTGGGCCTCAACATGCTTGACTGGCAAATGGCTTAATGCTAACTTTACAGAGTTGTTGCAATGATGAAAGAAGTAATAGATTTCAGGGGAAGCCCATGGGCCCTGGGGTCCATCCTGGAAGTCACGCCCAACTTTGAGAGCAGTTCAGTGTCACACCAAGGGCTTCCTCCCTTGACCACTGGTAGACGTTGTCTGAAGGTATCCTCTACCCCACCCCAGCATGTGCAGGCAGAAAAGGTGGAGACCAGCCCCAGGCAATGAGAGTAATGGAAATTAGTGGGAAGGATGCCGGCATTCTCGCCATTCCATAGACAATTCAAGTTTGGTAAGCTAAAACTATACAATCTCTCAAAAGCCCCCCTATTTCCTTCTCTCCTTAATACATCCTTTATCATTTTCTTCTTTTCCCTGTCTACTCATTTACTCCTTCCCAGTACATCCTGGGATCTTCTCTCAAACTGTCCATACTTTAGTCCCTATCAGGGGCAGCCCAAATTGAGACACAATAATCCAGGACATCCTCACTTACTGTTGTTAATATGTTCTTGGAAACTGTGACTTTAAGGGAAACAACATATAACGAAAGCAGGTCCTTGAAAAACTTGGCTTGATACAATGCTTTTCCCTTTCACCAACGTTATCACAAAATAGCTTGAATGAAACATTATCTGAGGACCTGCTTGGTGCACACTGGCATGAGAATACACGTGTCCTCTCCCCCAACACAGAGACGGGGAATAGAGGGTTAAATCGTGTGGGGACAGGCACACGGGCATCTGATAGTGCAACACAGGAGTTATGACCATCAATGAGCCTCAGTGACCGTCAGTCAAAAGTGAAGTGGTCAGTCGCAGCCACAGCATTTGTCCAGCATACTTTCCAGGCCCCCTTCACTGGGTTGCTCTTGGAAACATGCGCTTGTGACATAGTTCTAATGGGGTTGAAAATCATGCCACTCTCCCCCTCAGCCATCCTTCTCACCACACTACAAAGGACATGTGACCCAGGAAAGCCAACCAAAATAGTTCATCTTCCTGGAAACACTGTGATTGGTTCTGGAAAGCCCAATCAGAGTCCTCCCTGAGGTTGATATAGGATCCTGGAAGAGACTGTGAAGGCGGCTTGATAACCAGGATTATAATTGGGGGGATGCCTGGGATTTTGTCTGCCATGTGCCTAGAGCTTGTATGCAGAACAAAGGTAAACAGAGGCAAACTGAAGGGAGAGAAAGAGAGAGAAAACACTACCCTCCTCTTTTGTGCTGCTTCAGCAGTGGTGTAATGGGACCTCCAGTGTCTCACAGGTCATTAAACAAAGTGTCTTATAAGGTCCCTTCAATGCCCAAGAGGCTCAGATTCCAATTATGTCATCTACATTCAGTTTCCACGTCTGTCTTCTGTTGAATGGTTTTATGCATTTCTCAGGGGTTTTGATTCTGTGGTTCCCATTAGATATTGATCTCCCTGGGAACTCAGCTCGCAGCTAACTTCTCATCCTGTTGCCTCCCAGTGTCTTGAAGCAGCCTTCATCAATGTTATCACTAGACTGGCTGGCTTCTCTGTGTGGGAGAGTTTATTGAAAACCCCACTCTGCTCTTGAAATGTGCCCAGCATCTTAGAGGAACGATCTCTTCCAGAAAATGGACAGGCACCAAAATAAATTATCCAGAAAAATAAAACCTTTTCCTCAGACACAAAAGAAATTTAAGATCTCATTAGCCTTGGGAATAAATAGTATTTTTTAATGTGTGAGGCCAGTGGGAAGAACCAAGAATATTCGACAGCATGCTGCCTGCCCCTTCATTCTGAAATAAAAGTATCGAAAACCATCTTTTAGGTATACTGGTATACTTCCCACTTGAAAGAAATACTGTCTATTATTGGTAAGTTAATGGAGCCCAAATTCTCTAAACATGGGATTTTTGACTTAACACCATATTCTAGCACAAGTTAATGCCTGGAGGTGATTAAAAAAAAATAAAATAAAATAGCCAAACTGTTGATGAAATCAAAAGTCTGAAATCATGAAACTTCCAGGTAGTTTTATAAACTCTACAGGTCCCACCCACACTTAATAACTCTTTCCACCTTGGCCGGCATGCTGTCCCTCCACTCCCCCTCCATACGCACTACTTGCAGAAAGTCCCATGGGGATCAAGCCAACCTGGATAGCGGTGGGAGCAGAGGCTCCTAAATGTCTGATGAATCTCCCAGGCCTCATGAACCAAGTTTTGGGTTCTTTCCCTCTCTGAGTTTTTTGTATTTTTTTTTCAGACTTGGATTAAATCAATGGTTTTCAAGCTTGACTGCATATTAGAATCACCTGGGGATCTATTTTCTGTGTAATGGAAAAAGTTTCTTTAAAATAAGGCCTGATTGCAGCAAGCATGTGTACCCCACAAGAGGGAATGGTGGGTGGTCACAGAGCAAATGTGCAATGGATATTTTTTTAGATGGACAAAGACTTTTGTAGACATTGATCAGAATCATTTCTGGTGACCTCACTTCTGTTCCCTGGCATCTTCTTAAGGGTTTATGAAATACATCACAAGAGTAACTTTGTTGGCCCAGAGAGAGTGGGAGATTCAGCCAGGCTTTCCAGAAACCAGTCCCAGTCCTCAGTCCCTAGGGGCCTAATCTCCTGTGTCCTCTGGTGACCTTGCATTTACCTCTGCACTCAATGTGATACTACTAGAGATTTTTAAGACGCTTGTGTGAGATGTTAAAGAAGCTCCTGTGATTTCCATGACAAGAGCCTATACCAGATAGTTATGTTCTTTAACTTGGGCTCTGGAATGAAGTCAAGTGGAGCCACCTGATACCAGCCAGAAACCTGGCCCAAGTGAGCCCAGCAAGTCCACTCAAGATCAGCCAACTGCAGCCTACCTTCAGTCTCAGGAGTGAAATAAAATATCCGTTGATCTAAACCACTGAGCCTGTGAGATTGTTTCTTATGTAGCATCATCACAAAAGTCACTGACTAATACATCCTAAATTAAAATAGCCATGCTAGAAATTCGAGCACCATCCTCCACTCTTCCTTTGGCCTCAGGCCTCACATCCAATCCCCAAGACCTAAACATTCCTCAAAGCCCACCCTCTCCACCCCTTCTGCCTCTTCCCTTGTCTCTCTGGGTTAACGTAACTTTCCAGCACTGACCTTCCTGCCTCTAGGCTGCCCCCTCAGATCTACCCTCTCTTTAGATGAGTTTAAGATTTCTGAAGTGTTCATTGGAACATGATCGCATTCACCTAAGACCCTTTCCTGGGTTTAGCTAGGAATATGGGGGAGCTTTTTGGGGGGAGCTTCCATTCATTCCATGATCCATGCTTTTCCTTTTCCTTTTCCTCTCTTCACCCTGAACCTAATTCAACTTTTGTTCTCTCTGGAGCAGGTGACATCCCCTCAGACTGCCCTGACTCCCCCAAAACCAGACTGAGGGTTTTACTGAGTGCTGCCTTCCCAGCATCCTATCCTGAACCCCCAGCACACACTTAGGCTATTAATGAAATGGACTGTGGCTTGTCCAGCTCTCCCATAAACTGTGAGCTCTCTGAGGGTAGGGCCTGGAATAACCTCTGAGCCCTTGTCCAACATAAAGTCCTGAGCGAGCCTTTAGCAAAGGAATGAATCTAAGTCAGCTCATTCTCCCTTAGGCAATGGTAAAGAGCCTGACTGGAGGTGAAAGAATACAGGGAAGAAAAATAGTAGAGATGTTATAGGACAGGGAGAGGGGCAGCCCAAACCCCGCAAACCTGCCTATTCTAAATGGGTTCGGCCATCCGCCGCATCAACACAAAACACATGAGACTAATGGGAAGGATCTTTAATAAAACTAGGAAACAATACAGGTAAGGCAAAGAGTCTAGTTTCTAAATGAAGCACCCAAAGTTACCCGTCCCCTCGTGGGTAAAAGTCCATCCGTATGGGAATGGCCCAGAGCAAGGCCCCAAAGCCTGCCACAAGTCTAAAGCATCTTCCAGTGGGGACCCACAGCAAAGGGTCACAAACAACCGGACAAGCCCGGAAGGAAAAGAGCAAAATCAACATCAAGATAAAAGCTGCCATGGTCACCTCCCCACGGGTCTCACCCACATCTGTGTCACCCAGTCCACGACCAAAAGACAAGCACAGTTTCTTCACGTGTCTCTAGGCTCCATGTGCCTCCTCCAGGTCTCCTGGCTCCATCCTGCTTCCTTCCTTCCTCAGTCTCTTCTCCAGCTTCTCCTCTTCCTGCTCAGCTCCACCCTCCCTTGGGTGGGGCAGGGAACCTCCCCCTTTCCTGGGACCACCCTGTTACAGAGATAGGAGGGAAGAGAGAGTGAGAGGGCAGAGCTGAAAGGCGAGAGCAACAAGTTATAAGAAGTAACAAGATGGGGTTCCCAAGGGTTCAGAGAGGGAGGAGAGGCCAGGCAGAGGCCTGCTTCATGGTCAGCCTGCCTTCCAATTCACTCCTCTCCACTCCCCCGTGGAGCTGGCTCCAGCCATGTGTGCTGTTGGCTCATGATTCTAGATCTGGTGCCAGAAACAAACTGAGGGTGGGAGAGGTATGGGGCCTGGATGGATGAGCAGGGCGTCTGGGAGCACAGGACACAGGGCCATGGTGCTCTTCTCCAGCTATCCTGGAGAATTCATGAAACTCAAAGACCAGGAGAGACACAGGAGACCTGGGCTGGGTGATGTCAAGAAAGCCCATCAGGCATGAGAAGCAGAAGGCTGAGCTACAAGAGAGGCTGCAGGCTAGAGGCTGGCCATGGTTGGTGCCTTGAGCTATGTTCTTCAGAAGGGCGGGACCCCCCCTCCGACCCCCCCCTCCCCCGGAATGTGGCTGCAGAGCCCATGTCTCCAGCAGCTTCAGGATACAAGAGATTTTGTCCCATAAGTGGCTCTGAGCAGAGCAGCAGCTCATAGATGCCCACTCCAGGGGCACCAGAAGCACAGATCATCAGAATCACCTAGGAACAGCAGAGGGACCTGGGGGCTCCAACAAACTGGGGTCCCCTCCAGAAGACTAATTCCCTAAGGCTAGAGAAGGACCCGGCAAGCCATTAAATTTTTCAAGCTGTCCAGTGATTCTGAGAGGCAGCAAATAGGAACCATTGCTGGGTTCCATTGCTAGCGCAGGGGGATCCAGCTTTTTCTGGATTTGTTGTAGAGCAACCCCGATACAAAACGGGGTGCCTGACTGTGGGTCCTCACCTGGCGCTTAAAAGGACTTATCAATGCTCTACTGCAGGCACACGGGAAAGGTTGATAAAAGGTTTATTTACAAGGGAAGGGGAAATGAGGAAATGTACAGCTCAGGGAGAAAAGTGGGAGACAAGGTTTTAAATGAGTCCTACCCGATCCGCTGATCAGGAATCCCAAAATGGTGCTCTGAGAGCTGGCTGCAAGCCAGGAGCTGTGTAGCCAGGAGGCGAGCGACAGCGAGCCACCCCAAGGCCCACGTGTTTGGTTTTTATATCCAACCTGGCTGCCCAACTCCACCCTCAGGTCCCAGCCACCCTCGCTTTGGTGGTGACGGGATTTGTCTTTCCCAATGTCTTGATGGCTTTGGTCTGGAGTGGGGGTGGGGTCCACAAAGCCTGTATGGGATTAGCTCAGGACATCATTTCCCCCTAACAGATTCTGACTTTTTTTAAAAGTCAGACTGGAAATATTCCAGGCTTCGCTGGCCAACCATACTCCTGCAGGATCCTACAGCAAAAGCAGTGGTCAGTGATCAAGGATGTGTCGATGAATGAGCGCCGCTGTGTTTCAATAAGACTTTATTTATGGACGCTGAATTTTGAATTTCATAGAACTTTTGCCTGTGATGAAATAGCCTTCTTTTGATGCCAGCAACTCCCGGCCAGCCCTCTCCCCCCAGGCCTTTTCAAGCGGAAATACCATCCTTAGCCCAAAGGAAGTAATGGGTGGGACTTGGACTTTGCCCCAGGGCTGCAGTTTGCAGACACTTCTCCACCAGGGCTACTAGGAAGAAATACTGTGGACACTGAGGGTGAGTGTTTAGAAAGTTTCAGGACACTATGCCATTGCTCTGGCATCCAAAGCTCTGTGCATGGCCTCTGAGTGGTGAGGCAGGAGGATGGCGAAATGGGGACCGCTGTGAGTGGCGGGTAACATGTGCTTTGTCCCAGTCACTCAGGTCCATGTGTGCTCAGTGATGAGATGGAAAGTTTAAACACTAGTCCTTCCCTCCAAGGGGCTTGAAAAACAGTGACGTAAATGATTCCCTGAACCCCACAGAGGCACCAAATTCTCCCACAATAATCCCTAATTCCCCTACAATCTTCAGTCATAACTACAACAAAGCAAGTCTTGCATGAGGAAGGACCTGAAAGGGAATGCAACAATTGCTTAGTGAAGATTCCTTGAGTAGAGTGACAATGCGCTTTTTTCTTTTATTTGTCTGTTTTCCAAGTGGTCCACGTGTGAATTTTATAGCTGAGAGTTTTTGAGATTTGGGTTTTCTTCTTTTAATAAGAAGTGACTTTTAAGAAACTTCTCTGGGGAACAATTTCTCCATTGAACAACCCTCCCCAGTATCTCCCACCCTTCAGCCAGGAAGTTTTTTTATATTTAATCCAATTCTAGAGATTCAGGGAAGAGAGAGGAGAAAATGGAAAACATATGCTGTCCTTTTGTAGAGCCACAGTTCTTGTCATTCTTTGTCATTTTTAACAAGAGGCTGGTGGTAGGGGAGGCAGGGTGTGTGTTTGTGTGCGTGTGTGTGTGTGTGTGCACGCACACACGTACACACACTGGAAAAGCTGCCGTGGGTCACAAGTCCACCAGCACAAGACCCGAGGAGGCAGAGAACACCCTACACTGATAGTTTCAACTCGGGGACATCTGTTGGACTATTCCCAGTGCATGGCCTGGTCATTCAGAAACTCTGAGAAGTAGTGTAGGGAAAGTTCAGGAGAACACTCCTTCTAGGAAAAAAACAACTCCAAGTGTCCAGGACCCAGGTTCAAATCCTGACTTCAATGTAGCACTCAGGTAGAACAATCCACACTACTGGCCCTCAGTTTCTATCCCCCCAAGGTAATGGGGGTAAATAGCAGGACTCCCTGCAAGATGTCATGGAAAGCAAGGGGGTGGGGGGCAGTCTCACACATACATGCTGCAGACAAGCAAAATCTGAGATGCTAGTTCCTCCTGCCTGCTCTGATGAAATCAAGATCATTATCACAGGCAAATGGCAGGGCATGAACGGGACATACTGACAGATTCCTAGAGAAAATGTGTTGAGAAGAAGCATTCATGCTTTCTTTCTGGGCGCCAACACTCTGAGTGAGTATATACGTTTGTATCTATCAGGACCCCAGATACAACCCCATCCCAGATGTGACAGGAAGACTGCCTAAATTCAATTTCCTTTGCTCAGGATCTGCACAGTTCAATGTAATAGCCACATGTGACTATATGTTGCTATTTAAATTTGAATTTGAATTAGATTTAAATGAAATTTAAAAATCAGTTCTTCTGTCACACTAACCACATGTCAAGTGTTCAGTAGCCACCTGTGACTGCCATTGTGGACACAGCAAGCACAGAACCTTGCAACCATCCCAGATGTTTCTATTGGACAGCACTGTTCTGGTGGTGCAGAGGAACACCAGAGGTTAGCCTCAGACAGTGAAGAATTCCAGTGGCTATTGGTATATGCATCCTCTCATTTCTGCAATAACGCCTTTCCTATTTTAAAATAAAAACCTACAAAATGCCATTTAGGGGCCCTCCCTGGTGGCCTAGGGGTTAAGTCTCAGTGCCACCACTGCAAAGGCCCACCGCCATGCCTGAGTTCTATCCCCAACCAGGGAGCTAATCACATGGTGCAGCAGACCTCTTCTGTTTCACTTACTGCTCCCCTCAGCAGTGTATTTCAGTAGATCCACCTGTTCTGCTCCCCACTCTGTCTCTAGTGAATCCTCTCACCTCTACCCCTGCATCTCTGGCCTCCACCCCAGTTCTACACAAAAATAAATAAAATCTTTTTATAAAAGCCACCTAGTTCCTGGGTATTTGGGGAATATACTTATAAAAAGCAGATCCCTGGGTGCATGAGGTCCCAGGACCCCCTATAAGCAGCAGGGCCTTAAGCTGAATGAGGCCTCTGCTCACTAGTTGACTGCTCTTAAAAATAGCCAATAAAGAATAACTATAATAAAGAAATTAAAAAAAAAATCAAAATCAACAAGCAACTATAAACCAGAAACACACTATGGGGGGGGCACAAAGAGGAGGGATTGGGGTCAAAATAAGGGGGGTACAATGTATGGGGACTATAACCAAAATGAAAGTTCACACATTGTGCAAAATGAAAAATGATGTAAGAAATATATAAAATAAAATTAAAAATTAAAAGTTCAAAAAAAAATGAAGATGGGGGATTATCCTGGATTATCTGATCCTTTAAGGATCATTAAAGGTGGAAGAGGAGGTAGAGAGTTAGTGTCAGAGTGTGTGATTGTGAGAAAATCCACAAACCATTGCTGACTTTGACAGAGAAGGGGACCTTGAGCCATGGAATGCAAGCTGCTTCAAGAGATTGAAAAGTCAAGGAAATAGATTCTCCAGGGTCCTCCTGGGGCCTCCAGTAAGAATGCAGCCCTGCAACATCAAAGTTTTAATCCAGTGAGATCCATATCAGATTTTTCACCCCCAAAGCTATAAGATAATAAATGTATATAGTTTGAGGGGAAAAAAAGAGGTGGTATTCCTTGTTTTTTGAAACAAAACTTTTTAAATAGATTTTCCCTGAAAATCTAGAACAGTGCCTCTCACACTTCTTTAGGGATCATCATGGCCTGGAGGACTCTACCCTCCAGTCCAGTGGATATGGAGTGGAAGCTGAGAATCTGCATTTCTAAGTTCCTGGGTGAGACTGATGCCCCTGGCTCATGGACCAGATTCTGAGACCAAACTCCATGGGTCCAGAGGGAAAGGGCAGAAAGTGGTGGGCATGGGGACAAGACAGGGTAGAACCTGCAGTAGGGGGTCTGGAGGAATCATCCTCTTTGACATCACTGGGTCACGCTGGTCCTGAACCATTGCTTTGGGTTCACCCCCATTCTCATGAAGTCTGCCTTTCCTTCTGAGATCCTGCTTCTCAGGTCCATAAAGAAGCCCGAATTTGAACGTCCCCTGAATTTGGAGTAACCCCTGAATGACTCCCAGGAGCCCAGAGACTTGAGGATGAGACTTCCTGTTCCAGCTCTGAAAGTGGCGCAATATGAGCGTGCTGAGAGCCAGTTAAAAATGGGTAAAATGACTGACATTTCCTGGTGGGCTCCATAGCCCCCGTCAGAAAGAATGGTGCCCCACAGAATCCCTCCACAAACTCAGTGGGGTAAAGGTCTGGCTCTGTTGCCCAACCAAATGGGAGCCACCATCTGTAAGGGACACCCCAGCTCCTCTGCATGGAGCAAGGTTTGCCCCACTGGCAGCTTTTCCCCAGCTGCCTGGCCCTATATTTTGCTGGCTTGTGTCCAAGAGAGGCTTTTCTCCAAGGCTGAGAAACAGAAGGCAGGATTCTCTCCAGCTGCCTATGATGGGGTCAACAGCTGGGTCTCCTCTCCAGTAATCTAGCCTCTGTGGCCTCCAGGCCTTCAACTGGGGTCTCTGCAGCTCAGTCAAGACAGACCTGGTCTTCTCTGTGCTCAGGCAGGATTAGGTGCCCCTCTGTGAATTAAGAGGAGCCCCTGTCCCCTCGTCAGATGGAGCACTCACAGTGACCAGAAAAGCAAGAAGAATCAGCTCAAAACCTCTCCCACGTGTCCCATTCTCCACTCTCTGAGGAGAACAGTCAGCAAACAAATGTGCAAGCAGCAAGCTCCTCCCCAAGCCTCCCTGGAGGAGCCCAAAACCCTGGTAAGTCCACGCCGCACATTCCATCTCTCCCAGATGTGGTTTACCTCATGCGCTCAGAATTTCCTATTAAGAGAGGGAAAAAAATGATCTCGAGTCCATCTCAGGAAACCTTGCCTCTGGCCAGAGGGAGGCAATGGTTGGCAAGGTCAAGCCTTCCTGCCATGCGGCTCCCCAGAAAGCTGGGGAAAGTTTGGACTCCAAATGCACACCCTTGACTCCCAAAAACACTAATTTTGAAAAAAAGTTCCCACTTTCACAGTTTTTATTTCTCTTTGATCCTTTCTTTAAATCATAACCAAATATTTCTTGAATGTTTCCTGCGGCCAGAAGACATATGCCTCCCCAACAGCTCCCAAGAGCCCCTGCCAAGATGACCATGCCCAGCCCACGCCACCCAGACCCCATGTCAGTTGGCAGCAAGGCAAACAGACCACCTAAGCACGGACTCAAAGCTGCAGCTGGCAGCGTAAGATATGATTCCTGGATTGGAGACAGCCAAGGTGAACCCATAGGCAGGCGGGCACCTCCTCTTTCCCTTCAGCTCCCCACCAGCCATTAGCCTCAGCCTCATCCTTAGCTTCTGGTTAAGGGATCAGGATGAGGCCCTGAGGCACTTGCTTTCCCTTCTAGAAGATCCCATCACCTGCCCCTCAAGCTACTGGTTTCCCTAAATCTAGTAATTTGCCCAACTGCCCAGCCACTTGCACTGAACTCAAGCCAGGAATGAGTTTGAGATGGTCCAATAATGTTAGCAACGTTCTTTAAAACTCCTCCTCTCAGTATGTCCTCCCTCCCCCTCCTCCACTAGTCTATTAGCAGCAAGCTCAGGGATGCCATGTGACAGTCCTGGCCCACGTGTCCAAGCATCTAAATGTAATAAATCAAGCAATAAGTTATTTGATAAAATATGTCCAATGCACCCACCTTGACATGTATACTTTTATAAGACCTAACAGGCCAGTTTTGAATTCAGAGTTCTAGGGCCTCATGGAGTTCCAATCTCAAGTGCGTAAAATGTGGCAGTGTAGGGAGAGCTGACCCAGGCCACAGCACTGCTCTTTGTGTCCCTTCACACTCTATTTGGCCCTGCAAACTTCCCTTGCAGACACCCAGCATGAATTTGAAGTTCTACCCACACTTCCACAAAGAGCTGCCCCTTGGCGCCCCCTGAACCTGCACACTCTGATCGCCTGTCAGCTTTGGGGTACGCACCCCTGCAGAAAACCCACACAGTCCTGGGAAAAGTCACCATACTGTTTGGGCAGAAAATCCAGGGTCCCGGGAACATGAGTCTAGAAGGGTCTTAGGCTCTGGATATGCATGACCCACAGCCCCCAGACTCCTCACCCTATTGGGAGGGGCGTGGCCAGAATAAGGCACTTTAAAGTAAAGGGCCCAGGGAAGGGACACCCCTGCTGGGGTCTGGGGCAGCACGGGTGTAACCTTGGGATATTTTCTCAATATCTTTACATCTCAGTTACCTCATCTGAAAAAAAATTATAATATTATTATTATTATTATTATTATTACTACTATATTTACCTCAAGGACAGAGTATGAAGGTTGATTGTGAAAAAGCAAATAAAATGCCCAGCACAGTGTCTGAAACATACCAAGTTAATGCTGCTACTAATGACTCTGAAGTAAGATAACTCTTTCATTATCTTTTACAATATTGGGATTAGGAATTCAGGCAGGTTTAGGCTGAGTGATTCTCCTGTTCTTCATGGATTTATGGTAGCTACTCAGAATCCAACTGGTCAGTGGGTGGTTTGAGAAAGCTTCATTCAACATGTCTGGTACTTTGGTGAGGAAGACTGGTCTCAGCGGGAACTATTGTTGAGAGTGCTCACATGTGGCCTCATGGTAGTCCAGCCTATTTTGTGCCAGGATAGGGTTCCAGAACAGGTGTCCCAAGACAGGAAAAGGAAGCTTATGACCTGGACCCAAAAGGTAGTACGTCTTACTTCCCCTATTTTCTGTTGGTCAAGTGATCACAGAGCCTCACCTAATTCAAAGAGAAGAGATATGAAATGCCTCAATGAGAAGAATAGCAAAGAATCTGTGGCCATCTTTAATCTAGCACATATAAATTATAACTGTTATAATTTTTCAAGCAAAGGAGGTAAAAATAGGGAGCCAGAAAATGGTGGAGCCATGTTGGTTTATGACATCTTGAAGTTGAAAAGGTTATTTTTGGTGTCTTAATTTTCAGGAATGCTCTTTAATCCTGTCCTGACCCCAGGACCTTATCCACCCCATGTCCCTCAGCAGACCCTCGCCTCACATGAGTGAATCCACTCAACCAAATAAAGTACATAATGAGCACATCCCATGTCATGAAGTGTCGATGGGAGATCAGTGGACTCACCTTCTCGCATGAAGTTCACAGTCCAGTGAATAGGAGAGCCAACCACTAGGGTGCTGGGAAGCCAGCTCTGAGGGGGTGAGGAGCCCTGGTTTGTAGTGTTTGCTGATTTTCCTGGCATAAATACTCCAGTTGTGGTTCATTTCAAGCTGCCAACATGATTTCACTGAACCTGCAGTTGGGAAGATACAAAAAGTTGGTTCGCGAACGCTGGAGCACACTGACTCTGGCACCACTGATGGATTCCAAAGGATGACAACAAGACAGGTGTGGTCAATGCCAAGGACAAGCTGCAGGAGAGACCATGTCTGGCTGGAGATGGGATGAAAGGGTTAGTACCTTCAAAGATGACATTTGGGGTGAACTTTGGAAGACTGGCAGAGATGAGTGAAGGAAGACATTCCAGGCAGAGGGAATGGAAAGAAAAAGGTGCTGGGGGTAGGAAAGCTCGATCTATTGCAAAAAAAACAGTGAGGGGCAAGACACATGGAAAAGAATGAGTGAAGATCAAGAATGGAGGGACTTGAAAGCTGAGGTGAGGGGTTAAAACTTAATTCATGAGGTAGCAGACAGCCATGGATGGCTTTTGAGGAAAAACTGATGTGATCCAGAAAGATTAAGCAGGCAGCAGTCTGGAGGATGGACTAGAGCAGGGTTAGCCAGTGGGACCCCCTAAGAGAGAAGAGCTGGGACCCTGGGAGGCAGAGAGAAAAAAGACGCAGCAGCACAGATACATTCTAACACGAAAGAGAGGAAAAAGCTGTGTTAAACTTGACCGTGAAGCTACAAGCTGAGGATTTTGAGTGGTTTGTTAGTTTGCTCTAAGGAGTATTCTCCCCGGGAAAGGTGAAATGTTCATAGTGAATCCTTGAAAACTCACATCTTGCAGACAAAGAATGAGGGGTTCTCTAGCAGAAACTCTTTGGGGAAAGGTCCATGTCCTGCCCCCTTTTCTCCTGTGAACAGCCTCCCTGCAGGAGGCCCATTATCCTTCACAGACCTCCCAGGCCTGCAGGTCCCACCTGGGCACCGGTCTCCATGGTGACAAAGGGACACCAGCTCAGGGAAAGACAGTTTTGAAACTGAGACACCTGAGACTCTCAGGTCAGAGGTTCATCCCTCGGCCCTGGAATGCTCAGTCAGCCCTTGCGTTTGTCAGAAACAAGTGGGGCAGAAGGGTCACCAAAGATACATATGCCCTTTACACCATGCTCCGTAGTCTTGTCAAGTGCTTTTCCAAGCATTATCCTGTTTAGTCCGCATAGACATCCTGGAAGTCGGTACTTACAGCACCATTTTACAGATGGAGAATCTGAGCCCCAAAGAAGCGATGGGTTGCAACAGCCAGTACGTTGAGCAGGTGTTTCTTTGTACCCTATGTTTTTGCTTTGGAATGTCTGATCTTATGAGGGGCAAAAAAAGAAAAAAATCATGCAGTAATCAGAAGGAAGAAGAGCTCTTTCTTTAGTCTTCTCCAACCCCACAACCCCAATGACTCTGAGGCCACAAATGGCTGACCATAGTCCCCCAGAGAGTGTCCAGTAGTCCAAAACAAAAGCTGCTTGTGCAAGGTGGTATTGTCTGTCTGATGAGCTGGTGGAACTTGAGTAAGGTCAACCAGGATTCAGCTAACCTGTGGGGGTTGTAGGGTAAGGTAAAAGTATCAGGCTTTTCTGCCCTCGCGCCATTAGGATAGATGATGGAACCCTGTGGTCCCGAATGCATGCCTGATGGCGGCCACCTGGAGTGGCTGTGGGCATATGTAGATGGGATTCCTCTGGGCTAAGACTGGGCTTTTAAGGGCAGCATCATGGGGACGCCAGCAGAAGCAGGAGAGCAGAGAAGCAGAGAGAACGCGAGAGAACGCCAGAGAGCCCAGAAAGAGTGAAGACTTGCTGCCATGCCCCTATCTGCCATGTACCTGGTAAATCCCAATAAAAGCCTAAAAACCCACCGAGGTCTCCAGGACTCTCTCCTCCTTTACCCCGTCTGTATGGGATCATAGAAAACCTGCTCCGTGGCCATTCCTGCCCCTACAAGGTTGTCAAAGGTGGTGCTGAGGCCGCACTGCAGCAGCGTCTCTCTTGAAGCCTCTTCCAAACTGAGTCAAACCTTTCCGAATCTGCTGTCCTCCCAAGTCAACTGAAGCCTTCCTAAGCAGCTTCTCTCCCAGGCAGTCTTCTTGTTATTTTTTTTTTAAGATTTATTTATTCATATCAGACCTGGGGTACAAGCCAGAGGTGTGGGGAGGGTGGGTGAGAGGATTCACCAGAGACAGAGTGGGGAACAGAACAGGCAAATTGGCTGAAATACACTGCTGAGGGGAGCAGTGGGCAAGACAGGAGAGGTCTGCTGTGCCATGTGGGTCACCTCCCTGGCCGGGGATCGAACTTGTGCTGCAGTGACTGCAGACAGCCTCATAGTGCTATGTCCCAACCCCTTGTGCCACCAGGGAGGCTCCTCCCAAGCAGTCCTCTTCCCAGGCAGCTTCACTCCAATCATCTGCAGTCTCCCCAAAACAACCCAAGCCTCTCCTCTCAAGCCAGCTCCAAGTCTTCCCAAGCAACCTTTTCCCAGGCAACTTCTAACCTCTCCCAAACCTCTGCTTATATCCCCCTTCGGGGCACCTGCCTTTCAACCCCAATTGGTCCATTTTCCAAACCAGCTGTTTCCAAGTCTTAAGTGCAAGCCTGAATCTCATTGGTGTCTGTGGGAGTCAGGACCTAGTTTATTTTCAAAACCAGCTCAGGACTCAAAATGAAAACCCTGCTACTTCATCCGATCTGCTCTGCACCTTCCCACACAGGAGCTGGCAGGTAAGCTCTGCTGGATCTGAAAGGTGCTGGCAGGATTCAAACCTGATTCTTGTCTCCAAGGGTCCTTTTTCTCTTTTTTTTGCCCTTCAAGCCCAACCCAGACTGTGCTGGGTCAGCCATCAAACCCGGCTGCCGTGGCTTAGTCTGGGCTGAAGCAGCCCAGCTGAGGGCTCTGACACCTGCAGAGGACCAGGAGCCGTGGGGCTCCTGTTAGACTTTCATATGTAACCAGGTATAACTGGGCCTCCTCAGGCCCGTCTGAATAGAGTTGAGTTCAAGTGAAACAAGGTCCTCTCCCAAAATTTTTTCCCTAAAGTCTCTTGAAGAGGCAAATGCAGAAAAGGAAGGAGGATGGGGGAGAGGATGTAGAGAGACCGTATTGCAAGCCCATAGCTTCCTTCAAACTTTCTAAAAACATCTTTTATTCACCTCTCTCTCCAAAGCCCCATACCACAGGGCAGGTGCTCACCCCGCCTTTCTTCTCTCTCTCTTAAGCCCTCTAGTCCTCGCCAGCTTACTGTCTTGCTCACCCCCCTTCCTCCCTCCCTCTCTCCTTCACACCCTCTTCAAGAGATTTTCCTACTGAGAGTGACTTAAAGTTCTTTCTTTCGAAAATCAGTGTAATCTGTCTGGTCTCTAGCATCTTCTGGTGGCCTCTCCACCCATGACCCCTGTGAACACAGCAAAGGCTGGGTTAGCAAGGCCCTGCCAAGTCGAGGGGAAAGCCTGCAAATGAAAATGATTCTGTGACCGTCACTTGTTTTCCAGGTGCGATGGAAAAGATTCCAAGCTGCAGCTGAGGCCACCTGGATTCCATCCAGCACAGCCATTCAACAAGTGTGCGGCCCAGAGCGGGTCATCTCATGCTCCCTGTAGGGGGAGGGGTGCTGAGCGCTTTGAATGTGTAGATCAAGAGCGATAAGTAAGATCACATTCCTGACAAAGGGCGTCACTGGAATCTCATCATGAGGAGCCAAATCAGACCCAAACTGAAGAACATTTCCCAAAACCTTCCGTCTGTGGTCCTCAAAAATGCCAAGGTCATAAAGGACAAAGGAAGGAGACAGGAAAGACATGACAACTGAATGTCAGTGGGATCCAGGATCCAGGACCCACTTTGGGGACATGACAACTGAATGTCAGTGGGATCCAGGATCCAGGACCCACTTTGGGGATGGAGGTTTCTGTAAAGGACATTATAGGGACAAGTGGGGAATCGAGTACATGCATTGCCTAATAGTTTAGAGTCGTTGTAGCTCTTGAAATTGATAAATTCTACTGAGCGTATGTAAGAAGATGCCTTGTGTTTAGGAGATACACACTGACATATTTAGGGCTAAAAGAACAGGTCCCCAATTTTTTCAAAAGTTTCAGAAATAATAGCATTAGTGTATATATTAGTATATAGAGAGTATATAGGGTAAAAACGATAAAAATATTAAGCTTTAATATTTTTAATATTAAATTTTTTACTTTATTTGGTAAATATAAATTTTTAAATGTCCACTGAATACTGGGAGTAAAGTTAAACCTTATAAACATCTGTGGTGTCTCAAAATCTTCGACGAAACTTCCAACTTTATCTACACAGGTCTATTAAATAGTGAGAGAGATGCAGATTTTTAAAAAAATTACTATTAAAAAAAAGCCTTGCTCTATTGGGATCCTCTCTTCTCTTGATCCCTACAAGGCTCTAGAACCAGCACAGCCCATAGATCCTTCCAGCAGCCTCCCACCTGCAGAGCAGAAATTGCCCTGCTTCAATCACCTGTTGCTGTGTTGCTAAAACAACAAATATGGATTATTTCTCACAATGCTGTGGGTTGACGAGGTGGTCCTTCTGCTTTGTGTGGTGTCACTTGGACCTTGCAATGGCTGGAAGGTATCGAAAGGCCTCACTCATGTGGCTACACCGGAGATCAGGGGCATTGAAGTCTCCATTCATCTCTGGTGTGGGCCTCTCCACTCAGCTACTTGGACTTCCTCACAGAATGGCAGTTTGTGAAAACAGCAATTTAAGAGGCACAGGCAAAGGCTACATACAGATCTCTGCAATACATCACTTGCACTGCATTCTGCTCATCAAAAGAAGTTGAAATGCAGTCCAGATTCAAAGGCAAGGAGCTAGATCCTATCTCTAAATGAGAGGAATTTGCAAAAAAAAATTACGGTTATCCCAACAGACAAGGACCAAAAAAAAGCTTCATGGCAAAGTTTGAAGACCCTCCTATGACCGAAACACTATTGCCCCAACGGTGCACCCACCATGCACTCCTTGACTCCCTGCTGGTTATTTCTCACGGGCACACAAGCTTCAGCATGTATTCCAACCCTCCAAGGGCTGCCCTCAGTCCTCTGTGTTCCAGTGTAACTGGTGAATTCAGACTGATGTCGTTACCTTGACTCTTAAATTTTTATTGGTACTTTGGTCTTCAGACTTTAAACTCCCCAATGACACATACTAAGCACACTCAAATGCATTGTTAGTGAGTCTCTTTGCCCTTCCTGGAGGATTGTAGTTAACAAATGCATTCAGTGTTTAAATTATGTCTCCATGAATATATAAATTATATATGCATACTTGCAAGGAGACCCCCTTACCCAACTGCAGGGAGGCATCATTTACACTATCTGGGATATAAATGGTGTCCTCTGGAGTTATGCAGTACACAGCTCATACAACTGAACATGGCCTCCCTGTATGGATGTTCAGTAACAGTGTATCTTCAAGCCTTTTATGCTTATAACTCCACTGGCAAAATAAATTCATGGATGAAAGGAAAAATTGCAACAGGGTAATAGTGCCTGGAGGTGGGTTTGTTTTATTTCGTTTTTAGGTTTTCCTGAGAATTTCAAATTTTTTCTAAAACAAATTCCCATTATTTTGAATTTTTACAAAAAATGAAAACTTTTAAAAGATTTTATACACATTCCTTGAGAGTACTAGTTCTAAACTCAATGACACATTGGAATCACGTAAGGAATTTAAAAAATACTGATTCCTGGGTCTTTTTTTTTTTTTAAAGATTTATTTATTTATTTATTTATACAAGCACTGGGTACAGTCAGAAGCACAGGAGGGTGAGAGAACTCACCAGAGACAGAGCGGAGAGCAGAGCAGGCAGAAGAACCGAAGTACACTGCTGAGGGGAGCAGCGGGCGGCAGGAGAGGTCTGCGCGCCATGACCGTCGCTGCAGAGGCTGCAGGCAGCTTCTCAGCCCAGCTCTCAACCACTATGCCACCAGGGGAGGCCCTGATTCCTAGGTCTTACCCCAAAGCAAGACAACCTGACATTATAAACACCTGGGCAGCCCCTGTCCAAATAATTAAATCTGAATTGCTTTGGGGCAAGATGCAGGAATCAGTATTTTTAAAACTCTTTATGTGATTCCAGTGAGCCATCAAATTTAGAACTAGTACTCTCAAGGAATGTGTATAAAATCTTTTAAAAGGTTTCATTTTTTAAAAAAGTTTAAAATAATGGGAATTTGTTTTAGAAAACATTTGAAGGTCTCAGGAAAACCTAAACACAAAACGAAACAAACACAGCTCCAGGCACTATTACCCTGTTGCAATTTTTCCTTTCATCCATGAATTTATTTTCCCAGTGGAGTTATAAGCATAAAAGGCTTATTGGCCTCCATCCTGCTTCACTCTTCAAATGAGAATGGGGGAGAGAGAGTTGGGGGTACTGTTAACAGACTTTACTTTTCCCTCCGGTCTCAGGTCAAAAGTGGGGAAATTCTTTGTCTGCAGAGATGGTGCAGGTCCTCCTTCAACCTTTCCTTACCCAGGAGACACCAGGGAACCTAAGGGTCAAAGGTAATGTCCTAAGTCTTCTGCAGCCCAAATTGGCTCCAGACACTGGAGGGACACTTTTACTAATGTTGCTGGGTCTTGGCCTTGGTCTTCACCTTCTGTGAGAAGGTGGTCTGCCTTGTCTCCAGTGGCTCCTACAGGCAAAACCCTGTTTGATTCCTGAGCCTTTAAACATCCATTTTATAAGCCTCCAGAATCATCAACTATGCCTTAGCTCCAGGACCTCAGGTCTCTCTGCCTGTTTGGTTGGGTCACTGATTCTTGATCTGATGCCCAGTCTGGTTCTCCCTGGAACTTGTTTGCTCCTCCTGGGAACTCCGAGTCTCAGGCCTGGGAGAGTCTGAGTAGGTTTCCGCTGGCCCAGTTGTCCACTGTTGGGAGATTTGGCTTCTTTATCTGGACCCTGGCTTGAACCTGTTGTGCTCGGATCAGCACCAAGAACATTCTTCAGCGCCTACTCTGGGGTCCCTCCATTCCTGCCCTCAACACGGGCCTCCTGCCATCACATGAAGGATTCGAAGACACAGTCACTCACTCCACAAATATTTACTGAAAGCCTGGTATGCGCCAGCCTCTGCTGGTGCCCAAATTAATTTCCTCCCTCTTGGAGCAAGCAGAGGGAACAGTGTCCTGAGAGGGCCTTACCTGGAGATGTAACCCCTCCCAGCATTTAGGGGTGGCTTCCTGGAGGAAGAGACCAATAGAAAAAACATTTAGGATGATGCGAGGCTAGCTGGGCAGAGAGAGAAAACAACCTGTGCAAGGGTATATGGCAGACGGGAGATAGTTCAAGGGAATCCATTGTGAGAGGGACCCTCCAGGTCAGCTGCAGGGAGAGAGGTTGGGGCAGGGCCAGAGCTCCAGATCTGTGGGCCTTCCAAGGAAATATTGTTCAAAGTTTATGTTCATATATAGGGGGAAAAAGAAAAAGTAAATATGGCAAAAGGCCAACTGTTGATGAATTTAACAGTTGTTACTCTTGTAGTTTTTCATGGTTTAAAATTTTTCAAATGAAAAATCAGGAAAATGAAGATTACATGAAAGGAAATATTTTCAAACAAAATCTTATGAAAGGAAAAAGAATAAGACTTGGCAGATTACAGAGTGAGTGCTATAGCTTTTCATATTTTAATCAAAAATCCCTAAAATCCCTCCCATTTAGTCTGGTGACTCCCCACCCATCACTGCACCTCCTGAGGACAACCAGTTAAAATGCTCCTACTTCCAATCAGTCTTTCAAAAACACTTACTTTTGACTCCACAAAATGGGCAAAACACCTCACTGTGAAGCGACTAAGGAGACTACACATTCAGAAAATTTTCAGCTCTTTTCAAGCATGTAAATATTTCCCACGGTGTGATGTCCTGACCTTTTTCACATGCCAAGCCAAAGTCATTTTTCTTTGAATAAGCTCAGATTTAGAAAAAGAAAACAATTGTCCAGGTGGCCTTTAAAGAGAATGTCGTAATGGGAATTCTCAGCACTGTGGCCTCAGGAAGCACTGGTGACTGGGGTCAGGTGGCCCCCAGAGAAGCCTGTCCCCACAGATGGAAGTGGTGGTCAGTTTCTCCAGCAAATCCAGAGCTTGGGCTGGGCCTCACTGCCTTCGTTATAAAAACTGGAGATAATGAGAAATAAACCTCATTACTACCCATGGTTCCCAGCAGTGAGTGGACCCTGACCTTGTGAGTCTGGGGGGCAGAGGGTGGGGAAGTCTTGATGGTACCGCTGAGGACCCCAGGGACTGGGGTTCTAGCTGGCTAGACAGGGTCCCACTGGGAATCTTGAGATGCAACCATGTATGGAGCATGGAAATGCTGAGAACAAGTCACTTGAACTTGACCTCCCCCTCAGGCTACCTGCACCTCCCCTGGTGCAGTCATAGGATCTATGAGGTCTGCAGGTCACAGCTTTCCAATAACAGCACCATGGAGGGCTGCGCATTCAGACTCTAGACTCAGAGCTGGGTTCAAATCCCATATTTGCTGTCCCCAAGTGGCCCAACCGCCCCTAAATGGGATAGGTGAGTATCCAGCACAAAGCGTCCTCTGAGCACCTAATGAGATGAAGCCTCTTAAACCCTCTGTATAAATGAGCAGAAAGAGGGTGTCCAACAAGCAGCCAATAGAGCTCAGGTCAGAGAGGTCAGTGGGGATGTGGACCAGAGAAGCAATAGGAAGCACGGAGAGAGGGAGGAACCAAGTTCCCCAGGGCTCCTCCCCAGAAGATACCGAGGCAGAAGGTGCAGGCACACCTGGAAGGAGTACTTTGTGATAGTTCTGGAAGGGCCGGGAAGGCAGGACAGAGAGTAGCAGGCATCCTCATGCTGCCCGCCAAGGACAGAAGCCTCTTTAACTGCAGGGCTTCTGCTTCTCTGAGTGAAATTTGCTTTTGCTTTCTGAACCACACTATTGGAGAAAAGTAGAGCTGAGACTAAGGCAGCACCAGCAGCCCTCGCCTCAGCTCCCTGCTAAATATATGCCAAAGAAAGGAGTTTCATAATTTATATCTTTGGAGAAAAGATGAATCATTTAAAACATTCCAGTTCATAGGCATGACTGGGTGGTTATCAGGGGGAAATAAAGCTGAATCCCTACCTTGCTCCTTGCACCAAAATAAATTCCAGATGGACTAGAAATTAAACATTAAAATTGAAACTAGGAAAGCATTAGAAAAAAATGGAATAATTTAAAAAAATCTGAGTGGAAAAGATCTTTCTTAGCATAATACAAAATTTGGAAGGCATTTGTTTATTAAGTAATAGATTTGATTACAGAAAAAATTATAATTCAAAGGTCAAATACAAGTCAAAAGACAATAAAGTACCAAAAGTTTAGCATACATGTGATTTGCAAAGACAAATTTCCTTAATATAGAAGGTTTTTCTAGATATCAATAAGAAAAAATACCAACAATCCAATTGGCAAGAGATAGCGCAGAGCTTGTAAAAATAGACATAAATGACTTTTAAACATATGAGAAGATAATTAACCACACTTGTATTGAGAAGAATTATGACGATTGCCTACCAATTACTTTTAGCTCTTGAACTGGCAAATATCGAAAAGTTTTATGGCATTTTGCTTTGTTGAGGGTGTAGAGAGAAAGACAATCTCAAATGTTGATGGAGTTAAAAACTCCACATTCTAGCTATAGAGAGTGTTTTGACAATATTTATAAAAATTTTAAATGCACATATCTTTTGGCCAAGCAACCCCACTTCTAGGATTTCTGCTACAGATACATAGGCACACATGCCAAGCAGTTTAGTTACAAAGATGTTCACTGATGCTTAGTGAGATAGCAAAATTGGGAGGAAACCAAAATCCCAGCTATAAAGAATTGGTTAAATAAATGTACAATCCTACAAGGAATATTCAGCAGCCTTTTTTTTTTAAGTAAAGAAACACTTTATGTGTTGATATGAAATGATCCCCAAAACATATTAACTGAAAAATGTGTATGTTGTATCAATATACTGCATCAGAGAAGGTGCAGATGCTTGCAGAACTATCCCTGTAAGAGGCATACAATAATGATTGCCTCTGAAGACTAGAAAGAAGTCCAGGGATGGCAGCTACTCATGTTTCATGTGATCATATTAGCAGATATATGTATTACCTATTTTTTTAAAAGATTTATTTATTTATTTTATACAAGAACCAGGGTATAGGCCAGATGCATGGGATGGTGAGAGGATTTACCAGAGACAGAGTGGGGAACAGAACAGGCAGACTGACAAAATACACTGCTGAGCGGAGCAGCGGGAGTGACAGGAGAGGTCTGCCGTGCCACATGGGACCCTCTCCTGCCAGCCGGGATCAAACCAACACAGCAGAGGCTGTGGACAGCTTCACAGTGAGGCACTTAACCGCCAGCACCACCAGGGGAGGCCCTGTATTACCTATTTTGACAATACATTTTTAAGTCATCATGCTTTAATTTTTTTTTAAATACCCTTCTAGAAAAATAAAGCTCAGTCAAGTCTTCCCATTGATGAGTTCAACCTCAAGTTAGAAACCAGTTGCCAAGTGGGCCCCAGGTTTCGGAGAGACCTGCTAGAGGCAAGTAGAGTGTGGCAGCTTGGTGAGGAGGGGGCCTGAAGCTCAGTGAATGTGCCTTTGACAAACTGGACAGGTAAAGAGGTTGGGTGTGATGGGAGAGGGGTGGTGGGCTACCTGAGCCAGGTGCCAGCAACTTCCAGGAGAAAGGTAAATGAGGACATCTGGTTTTCTCGTGAAAGGAGGCAGGGTTTTGATAAGATTCAAGGAGGTAGAGGGTGGAAGAGTAGGGGATAGAGAGGCCTGGCTCTGCCCAGGACAGGACAGGGATGTGGACAGTCGCTTCCTAGACAAGGACTTGACTGCAGCAGCCTCTGAGAAGCACTGAGGTCCTCAGCTGGCTGGAAGAAGGCCCCTCAGTCAGACCTCCATTCAGAAGTTGGCCTGAGTCAGCTGCCTCCATGCCAGGACCGGCTGAGTCAAGGAATTCCAAGGAACAAACACCCCCCTCCACTATGCCCACCAAGCAAATCTTCCACCAGACATGTGGTCAAGTTTGGCTTAAAAGTCTGCACTCTGTAAACGCACTCATTCTTCTGTGCCTGGGTTTTCCCCTTTATGTCTCAGTTAAGTGTTCCTTTTGGAAAATTTCAGCCCTTTTTGGCATAGTTAAGGAGAAGGGAATTTTTCCAAACTCAGTTGAAGATGTTGGTTCAGTTAGGTTGGGAGGGGAGAGTAATTTTGATGACAAGAACTAGGGGGCTGCTGTGACTGGGGTAGTTGTGAGGAACAAGGTGAGACCCCAGGAAATGGGCACAGCATAGGTGAAGACACCAGCTCCTCCCACACTTCCACTGCCCCTGAGCCTGGTTTCGCTACTGACCAGCTCCTGTCCTGCCCTCCCCTCCCCCCACACACACTCACATAGAGTCAACTTACATCATAACTGAGCAGAGAGGAGTTGAGTCATCTGCTATTGTCCCCTAGAGTCTCCCCTCCATTTGCTCCTCCCCCCAGCTTCCCTGCCCCCCCCCCCATTGTCTCAACCTCTCCAGCTAGACCAGAGAGAAAAATTACTGGGGAAAAAAAAAAAAAAAACTCTTTGGGATCCACCCCAGCTAAAGTTATCGAGAGCACCTATTAGAAGACCAAGCAAATTCCACAGAGGCCAACACCCCCTGGATTCTGGGAGCTTCTTGCCTCTTGGGGTCTTCAGAGCCTGGGTTGTCTTCCCTCAGACCCTTCATCCCAGATCTCTATACAGCATCTGCTTTCTCCATGCTGTCTTCTTCCTCCCATTGCATGTTGATTCCCTGCCAAACCATTTCCCTCTTGGCTCTAAACTTTTGTCGGGAAAGAAATGAACTCAGTACTTGGAGAGCTGAAAGGGGAAAAACAGCTGCTTTTAACAAAATGGGGTCGGGGGAGGGAGGCAGAGCAGCTGGATCTTGGTGGAAAAGCAACAGACTGGTGGGGGCATGAAGTTCATAGCAAGAGTGGCAAACTCAAATGCCCAGTGGGCCCAGCAGGACCATGAGGAAGGCCTCATAATGGTGCTTTGAGCTGTATTCTTCAGACGCTGAGACACGTCTTGTAGTCACATTAAACCACCCTTTGGCCATGTTTTTCTCTCCACAGAGATGTGAATACAAAAAAAAATTCTCTTTCCTCTTAGCTCTCCTACAAGACAAATAAATAGTGTATGTGTTTGGGACTTAATAAGGAATGGTGGAGTCTGCGGTATCAGGTAAAATTGCTCAGGTTGTACTGACTCTGATATCTATCAATTGTAGTCGTGTGGAGATATGGTCTTCTGATAACCAATCTGAGCTAGAGATCTGGATTTTTCTTTTCTTTTTTTTTTTTTAAAGATTTATTTATTTATTTGTTTGTTTATACAAGCACTGGGTACAGTCAGAAGTGTGGGAGGGTGGGAGAATTCACCAGAGCCCGAGCGAGCCAGAGCGGGGAACAGAACAGGCAGGCTGACGAAACACACTGCTGAGGGGAGCAGCAGGCACGGCAGAAGAGGTATGTCGTGCTATATGGGACCCTTGCCGGTGGCCGGGCATCAAACCGGCGCTATAGAGGCTGCGGGCAGCTTCGCAGCCCAGCGCTCAACTGCTGCGCCACCAGAGGAGGCCTGAGATCTGGATTTTTCTGTAAAAATTGTCTGATATATAAATGTTGGCAACTAATTCAGAAATCTTAAGGTATTGGTGGCTCAACACAGTATGAGCTAAACAAGATGCATCTGTAGGCAGAGCTGGGTCTGTACATTAGGGTTTAAGACCTCCAGCTTATGGATGAGAACTGACGCATGGAGCCTAATTGATTGGGCCATGGTGGCCCAAGGTGTGCAACATAAGTGGGCAATGTCACTTTCTACCCCATCCCTCTTTTTACCATTTTGTCTTGCTGACCCCCTCCCTCCCCACCCCACCCCTGCCAAACCCCAGCTTTTGAAGTGTGCACTTGGGGCCCTTTTCAGAGGACTTCCCTTAGGTTCCTGAGACCTTGTCTGGAGACAGTGAGCCAGAGGGCCTGAAATTTTGCGTTCTTTTCTTCCACACCCACCAGCCTGGGTAAAGGACTATTGGGAGTATGGAAATCCAGTCCTCTTGCCTTGGGTCAAGAGACCTCTGAGTGTCTCTCATATCCCCAAGCGCCCTGAAGCATCAGGCTGAAGCCACATTCCACGGGGCATTCCTGAGATGGCACCTGGCTTGGCATCCTCCTTAACTTGACCTGCTTCTTCCCTTCTTTCCCCACATTGTCCTGGGGACAACTTCCTTAATAAATCCTTGTCCCAAGAAGGGGAGTTCCCAGAGGAACGCCCACATTCTTAGACATAGCCCAAGCCTATGGACAACTCCTCCTACATTGGAAAAAGAGCACTTTTGCTAGGGGCTGATAAAACTGAGAGCCTCAGAGGACATGGGCTATCAGAGGACATTGCTTTGTCTAAGAATCAATTTGGGATGCCTGGACCCTCTACTGCCTCTTGCTTTCTAGCCTCTCTCCCTCTTGCTTTAGACTTGTGGTTCCTCCTCAAAAATCCTTCTACACCTCCCCCACTGGGCAATCATTAATGTCTCTGACCCTGCCCTGAGTTGGGTGAGAATTGTCTGTGTAAGCCAGTTTCTGTCAGTCTTAGCCTCCTTCACAGTGGCTGCTATCAACAACCCAGACTAAAGTCACTTAGCAAAATGAGTTCCCATAGAAAAGTACAGGGAGTGGTGCAGAGGTGATCCAATTATCCTGAAGTTGGGGATTCTGGACAGTCTAAAAAGTGGGCAGGCTTGAAATATGAGAGCAGCTAGCAGAGAATAAAGTTAATCTACAAGAGACAGCACGCGAGAGAACTGAATGAAAAGGAAGCCAGTGCTCAAACCCAGTTTCTGTTGCTTGCAACCAAAAGTATCCTGGCACTTCTCAGGAATGAAGGAAGCCAATAAAGGATGCTCTGTTTGAGCCAGTTACTGCCATGGCAACTGAGCAACCAGGATAAAGATGACCAATAGGAAAGGGTCACATGCCTCACCATTATTCCATTAGGGCAGGGACCTGTGGTACTTACCCATTAGCTGCCACCAGCCAATGAGAAGCTCCAATCTGGTTCACTGGGTCTCAAACTAGAATCATCTGTGGAGATTTTACAGATTCATGATGTCTGTCCCCACCTCCAGAGATCCTGAGTTAATGAGTCCAGGATGCAACTTGGGTACTGGCACTGGCAAAAAGCTCCCCAGGGGATTCATGAGCATCAGATACTTTGAGAAGCCCTGGTCTTGCTAATTTCTCAGGACCCTATGAGTCTACAAGTTTGGGGCCTCTCTGAACAAGTTCAGCTGAGGATGGAAACCTGGAGGAAGTGGCCAGTGCAACTGGAGATAAATCACTCATTGGCTGGGGCTGCAGCTGGTGGCAGCTTGAGAAATGAGGTTTTTGGCCTTAACTCCACTGTTTGTGCTCCCGTGACCATAACAGAGCGCAACATGCAGACTTTCTTTTTTGAAAAGGAAAAAATGTCAAGCATATTTTCTGAGGTTTAATTTCCTTTCAATGTCCTGAAGAAACCTTCCTAAAAGCTTATGCTGCCTCGACCCCAGTCGCTGGTAATAACATCAAAGACTTTGAAATTGAGACCCCGAGTGATTTTGCTAAAGTAAATAAAGCCCCAGGGAGGAGGGAAATGAAAAAGAGCATGGACTAGGAGAAGCCAAATCTTCATCAAAAAGGTGAAAGGGAGAAGCTGGTTGAAGAGGGGGAGGAGCAGAGTGTTCTGAGAGTTTAAAATTCAGGAAAGCAGGGGAATACACTAGGACTGCCAGATCTAGCAAATGGAAACACGGAATGTGTAGTTCAAGTTGAATTTCAGATGAACAATGAATAATTGTTTTACTGTGTAAGTGTATTCCATGCAATATTTTGGGACATATATGTAAAAAAAAAAAAAAAAAAAAAAAAAAAAAAAAACCATGGAAGGAACAGCAGGCCCAAAATGGAGTTGCTTATGCCAAGCCCCACTAGAACTTTATACCTAACCTAATTGCAATTTCAGCCTCTCCCTAAAGTGAAAATTTAGACTAATCAATACGGAATTTGCTGGTCAGCACATATGAGGTGATCTGCATAAGACCCCTCCCCAAAGTGGTTTTGCTTGAAGGAATCTTTCTTTTCTTTTACAAACTAGTAAGTTTGCCCTGCCCTCTGGCTACAACAATTTTCCTTTTTTTTTTTTAATTTATTTTACTTTTTTTTTTAAAGATTTATTTATGCATACACCAACTGGGGTACAGGCCAGAGGTGGGGGGTGTGTGTGAGAGAATTCACCAGAGACAGAGCAGGGAGCAGAACAGGGAGACGACTAAAAATACTGCTGGGGGGAGCAGCAGGTGAGACAGGAGAGGTCTGCCTCGCCATGTGGGTATCTTCCTGGCCGGCAGGGAATGGAACCCTTGCTGCAGCAGCCACAGACAGATTCAGAGTGCTGCGCTCAACCTGCTGCGCCACTGGGGAGGCCCCTTTCCATTTTATACAACTTCTTGCAGTGCCTTTCTACTAGCTAAATGGAATGCTTTTCAAGTCATCGACCTCTTTTAAAAAGCCAATTGGATCTTCAAGGTTGGGTTGAATTTCTGTTATTTAACATAATTATATTAACTATTTCGTGGGGCATACCTGCACTAAAAGAATTAGTCATTGTCTATCTGAAATTCAAATTTAACTGGGTATCCTGGACTTTTTGCTGGCAACTCTAAAAAATACAAACAGACTGACCTCAACTGGTGGGGACACCCATAAGTAGGCGTCAGAATTAAACTGGGTATCTACGTGCTTAACTAGACGTCTCGGGTCTGGAGTGCCTCCAGCCTTCTCCTACCAGCAAGCCGAGTGGACGTGCCCCTCAGAAGCGCGAGAAGAGAGAGGCCAGGCTGGGAGCGCAGGGGAACAGGCTCCTCCTGCCTGCTCGCCCCGACCCCTGTGCAGCACGCTGGGGCCTGAGAGGAGCTCGGGCCCCAGCAGAGGGCGAGAATTTACCTTCTCCTCCCTCTGTGAACCAAGAACTCGGGGGGAAGGTCTGCAGAAATCTGGGAGCCATCGCGCCCAGCCCCGGAGCGATGCGGCATGAAGGATCCACCCCCGGGATCCCCACCTCCCTCGGGGCCACCCCTTCCCGCACCCCTGCTCCACACTCTTCTCCCTAAACTGCCTCGTCCGCCTCTGCTCGCTCCAAATAAGGAGCCGGCGGCAGCGGGGCGGTCGGGCCGGGAGGGTGTCGGCTGCCCGGCCCCGGGCCGAGGGCGGCCACCGGGCACCCCGCGCCGGCCTAGGTCAGAGGGGGCGGCGGGCGCGCCTGGAGGGCCACGTCGAGGTGAGAGCAGGCCTGAGGGGCTGCCGAGACCCGGGTCCCCCCGGCGCTGCCGGCGGCTGGGGATGGAGGATGACGTGGCAGCCGGAGGACGCGCCACATCGCCACGTCTCCGCCCGGCGCTGCGCTCCCAGGAGCCGACCCAAGGAAAACAGCCCCGGCCCACGAAGAGATGTGTCCGGAAATACTCAGACTGGCATAGGGGAAATGGTTTCATAAACGTTGGTACATCAGGGCAGTGGAATGTCTCTTATTTCTTCTGGCGTTCATTAAGTGCCCACTTGGCCACAGGCACCTGGCCAGCTCCTGGGTACACAAAGGTGGGTGGAAGCTGAACTAACTCTCTCTCTCTCTCTCTCTCTCCCCCCCCCCTGAGGGTTCACAAGCAAAATTAAGAGCACGGACTCCAGAACCAGGTATTGGTGGATTGGAACGTGCGTCTGACTCCTCATTTGTGCGGTGGGGACACCTCACAGGAAAAGTCTGAGGATTCTGTGTGGTGATGCAGATGAGGCGCTTGGCACAGTGCCTGGCACGCAGTTAAGGTGCCCAACAATCACCAGCTATCCTTACTGCTGTTACTGTTACTGCAGTTAGGTGACAGGTGCCATAATAGAAGGATGTACAAACTAATGCAAGCCCAGGGGAGGATGTGAAACATGCCATCATAAAAAGAAGCTATCAAGAGTGTACAGAAGAGTATGTGCTGAGTGCCACGAAGAATGTACACACTTGGAGTGCACAGAGGTTGGAGTGCCTAAGGGTGCCACCAAAGACCCCAGAGGTGCTAGCTCTGCTGGGTCTTGAAGGGTGTATCAAAGTTTGCTGAATGGACAAGAAATTTAAAATCACCCCAGGGGGTCTTTGAGGGAGGGAATGAACCCAAGGGCCAAGAGAGGAGGAGAGAAAAGGCAGGGTGAGTTCTACAAAGAACTGATGTCTTGTGGGAAAGAAGCAGATAAGTATCCAGGGTTTCTGCCCTTTACTTTGTAATCTGTCCTCAGTCAGACCATCTAGGCCTTAGCCCTGCAGGCTCAAGACCCAAGCAGGCCCAGTCCTCCCTCAAGGTGACGCCCCACACTTTTAGTGACCACTTCAGCCCACTCAGGAGGCTTGGAGGCCAACATCAAAAGGGAAAGTTTTAGGTTTCGCTCCTTTTCCTTCCACAATGTTTCTCAGCGCCTGTGCAAATTTGACCACCCCTAGCCCAGCAGCCTTTGAACTCTTCCTGTCAAGAAATTCTGAGAGGAACGGGGGTGAGCCATTTTTATATGTATTGACCCAAATCCAAAGCAAAAAAGCCCAAGTTCTTGAAAAAAATACTATTACTCGTAATAGCAAGCAGGTGGGCTTCCTCTCCATTGGGTGTTTTACATACGCCATTTACAAGTCGGCTTCCCTTTTCCCCATTTACTCTCACCCACTTAGATAACGCAGCTGAGTGAAGTGACAGCTCAAGCCCACCCAGCTAGTGATGATGAGTCTGAGATTCAACTCCTGGGCTGCCTTCCTTTACCACTGGGTCAAGTTATTTAAAAAGCTAAATAGGCCATGGTAGGGATTTGACTGAGAGTCCAGAGAAGGCACAACTCCTGGCCTCTTCACTTGGGGAAAGGATTAGCATGAAGCTGTCACACACCCAGGAGGGGCCACAGCAGCAGACCTGAGGACCAAGCACTGAGCATCTCCTTGCACCAGAAACTGCACTTCATGTCATGGCTGTAGCAGTTAGGATCCCAGCACAAAGTCAAAACCACACAAGGTCTTTTAACCAAGGGAATTTAATGAGAGATTGGTTTTGCAGCTCTGACTTGCTGAGCTGCTAAACAGGGTGTTGGAGTGACCCAGAATTTATTGTAGTAACAATAGAAAGTCATTGCTGCCAGCACTAGGGCCAGGACAGGAAGGAACAGGGAGAAGGTCGGGTTACCAAGCCCATGGCTCAGGGCTACCCGGCAGGCATTGAAGCCACAGCAGAGATGCTGCCACTGCCAAGGAAACCACCAGAAGCAGAGAGAAGAAGGGAGATGCCCGCCTTTTCCCAGCATCTCACCCTCCAGCCCTTGGCTCATTTTGTTAAGCTTATCTGGAAACCAGAGGGCAAAGGACCTTGGAAGTGTCCCTCTCCGCAGAACAGGACAGAACATGGACAGTGGAGAAAAGGCTCTGAGAGCAAACAGGAGGACAGGCAGGATTTCTAACCCCGCCACTCCCTTCAAGGCAGTGCTGTTTTACCTCGTTTTTAGAGATGAGGAAACTGAGGCTTAGAGAGTTTAAGTGATTGATCCAACCAAAGCGAAGCAATTTTTCGTTGGTGAAGGACTGGTCGAAATCTATGCTGGCCAAACTAGGACTTTGTGAAACATGAGGAATTCAACAAAAGGAGACAACTTAAGAGATTTAAGTTTCTGGAGACTCGACCCAAGTGGGTTCAGGGATCACGGGCACAGGGATGACAATGGCACTCGTGTTTCCTTCCCCTTCTGTCCTCAAGTCCCAGTTGTAGCCCGGAGAGAAAAGCTATATGAAGTCCTGCCAGAACTCTGGGTGGTGAGACTAAGAACAATTTTCATTTTCTTCTTTGTGCCCTTCTACATGTTCCAAATTTTCCTCAAGGAACATGCACAATTTTGTTCATGGGATGAACAGATAATCTGGCAACACTAAACTGGTGGCAGGCTCCAACAATGCCTTTAGCAAGAAAAAGGTTAGGGCAAAAGATGGTGGCAGGAGGGGGGACTGGCTGGTACAGAGGCTTGTCACTGCCTGCTGCCTCCCCAAAGCCAGAAGGGGGCAAAACTGGGAGGTAATAACAAGCCATAGTCTGGACTGCTCTTCACAAACACACACTCACACATACACACAAGAATCTTGCATGCCCATGTCTACATAGAATGTACATAGGTGTGTACTCACAAACACACCCGTGTGCTCTTATAAGCATGCTTACCCACAACACAAATGCACATGTACACCCATTTGCTCACACACATACATGAAACACACATGTCCTCATGCACACACTCACATGCATACTCACAGAGACACACATGCCCACATGTGTGCCGTGCACAGAGTGTACAGGAAGCCGAGGAGGCCAGACATGCCTGGACCCACAGAAAGCCCTTGGAGTCAGAATACTCTAGTCAAGGTCTGCTCTTCTGAAGAACTCAGCTTCCTCATCTGCAGTGAAGGAGTCTCTCAGCTCAAATACAGCTCTAGCACAGGGCTTGCAGCTGGCGCTGCCCTCTGAGCCTCCTGACCCTACAGGCAGCTGGAGAGGATGAAAATATTATTTATTCCCAGTGCCTGTGGCGTTACCACTACCTATAAATATATATGTAGCTCACTCTCTGGCCCAGAGAAACCAGATGGCCTGGAGGGAGCTTAGAGGGAGGGGAAGCCCCCTCCAAAGCAGTACATTCACCACCACCCCACACCCCACACAGGTTAACCACAGTCCAGTGTTTGCCAAAAAACATCTGCCACATTTCCCAGATGACATATTGAATAGCAGAGGGCCCAGCATGGGAGAAGACAGCTGGGACGGAGGGCCTCCACGGTGGTCTAGAACAGGAAGCGGGCGGGAGGCTCTGTACTGCAGGTGTGAGGACAGTATCCCCCTGGCAAGTCATCAACCTGTGGCTTTTGAGCACCTAGGTAGGGGGACTGCTCTGGGCAGGCTAAGATTCCCCACCGTAGCAAGGGAACCTCCCAAAGGGGATGCCCTATCAGAGACTGAATTTGTGTTTTGTCTTAGAGGTTTTGTCCATTATATTGAAGGATGACGAAGACCAAAATCTACCCGAAATGATCTTAACTTGGCATCCCTAGGAAGAGAGAAATGAGCCCCTGATGGTCCAAGGAGTAAGGAGTGGACCCCCCAGGAGGGGGGTAACTCCCAGGATACCCAGCAGTAGTGCTGCCCTTTGACCCTGGTGAGAAAAGTCACTACCTGGACATTAGGCCCTTCAGAGCCCCACTCTGGCTCTTCTAGGTCATGTTCCTCAGAGGGTATGAAATTGGCAAGGCTAAGAGAGCTTGCCAGGTAAGTAACTGCACATTCTCCCTTCTTCTAGGGTGGCATTACCAGGTGATCGAGGGGCTGTCTGTAAGATGTCTACTGTGGTAGCTGCAGAATCCCACTGAAAAAACAGCACAGGTCAAGTGGCTCCATAGCAAGAAAGGAGTTACAAAGGTAACATAAGAGCTGAAGACCTAAACTGGGGAGGGTGAAGCAAATCAGTGACTAAGAATAGCAAGAAACTGCTACTTCCTGAAGATTGAAGGAACAAAGGAACTCTGAGGGTATCATCAAGAATTAGAACCATGGGCCTCCCTGGTGGCACAGCGGGTTGAGCGCAGCGCTGTGAAGCTGTCTGCAGCCTCCTTGGCGCCAGTTCGATTCCCGGCCAGCCAGGGAGAGTCTCACATGGTACAGCAGACCTCTCCTGTCTCACCCATTGCTCCCCTCAGCAGTGTATTTCAGTCCTTCTGCCTGTTCTGCTCCCTGCTCTGTCTCTGGTGGATTCTCTCACCCTCCCGCACCTCTGGCCTGTACCCCAGTGCTTGTATAAATAAATAAATAAATAAATCTTAAAAAAAAAAGAATTAGAACCATGAACCCCAGAAACTGGCACTTTGGGAAACCATGCCCATGGCTAGAGACACCAATAGAAGCAGAGAAGGCTAGAGGGAGCTTCACCCTAGTTTCTCCCTTCCGAACCAAGACCAATCTCCCACCAGTGCCTCCTACTGCTGAACCTACAGGAAGTCAGAGTGCCAGGGAGCCTGGAAATGTAGTCCACAGGGGTCAGGGCCCTGCAATGCAGGACTCAGCGAGAAAGGGTAAGGGATGGATATGATGGCAGATCAGAAAAGGAATTAAGTTTCCACTGCTTTAATTATAGGATGAGGATGAAGATATGTCCTACACTTACCTGAAGGCTGGAGGTTCCCTCTGCTAACATCTTTGAGTGCTTTCTGATCTATACACTAATGGAGGGGGTGAGCATTGGTAGAGAAACCTGTCACGCTGTCCCCATCAGAAGAGAGAGTGGAAAAATGACTTTAGGTGGGCACCACAAGGAGCCAGCATGGCTGCATTCCCCATACTTGACCAAGGGCCCCACTCAGTGGTTCTCAAGTAGTCACGGCTGTCAGCAGGAGTGAATGGCCAGCCTGTGGGGAAATAACAACAATAGCAGCAGCTACTGTTGCTAAAGCATCTATTGTTCTAGGCACTGAATTTCATGCCTTAGGTGGATTATTTCATTTAATCCTTTCAAGAGCTTGCTAAAATAAGCACTTGGGGTGCACCCATAAAACCCAGGGAAAAAATCATAACAGAAAAAAAAAAGCATGTCCCAATTGTCCACAATAACTGAATATTGTCAAAGTCCTGAAACTGAAAAAATGAGAACATCCCAGAAGGTCTGAATAGGTTGTGTAATTGCTTCAGGCCAGTTAAACCTATAGATCAATATAATTTTCCATTAGTAGATTGGAAAAAAATTAACTTCTATATATGTTCTATGTGATAAAGGATGTATCATCACTACATGTTTTCATTATTTATTGATTCAATATTATAAAACTTTCACATGGCATCATATTTTTTTAAAGGTTCACCCATTTATGCATACAAGAACTAGGGTGCAGGCCAGAGGTGCGGGGGTGGTAAGAGGATTCACCAAAGAGAGTGGGTAGCAGAACAGGCAGATCTACTGAATACACTGCTGAGGGAGCAGCGGGAGAGACAGGAGAGGTCTACTGTGCCATGTAGGTTGTTTCCTGGCCAGCCGGGGATCGAACTTGTGCTGCAGAGGCTATGGCAGCTTCATAGTGCAGTGCTTAACCCCTTGCGCCACCGCGGAGGCCTGGCATCATATTTTCAAGGAAGAAATGGGAGATGAGAGAGGGCCAGTAATCTGGCCTGGGCGATGCAGCTTGTCAGTGACAGACACCCAGAGGTGGGGTTACTGCTAATTAGCCGCATACACACCACTGACATTTCTCCACCTATCCAGTCAGGTTCAAGGCTGAGGCGGTGGGGTTGGGAGATGAGGTTGGATTTGTTTGTTCTGACAGCATCCCAAGGTCAAATACAAACGGATAGAGGCACCGCTGCATCCATGTCAACACCATTGGAACACTGAGTGCAATGTGTTCATGCACAGTGGAATGGCCAGTCAGCTGTCAGAAGACTCTGCAGCTCTCCCTGGCTTATCCCTTCAAACCAATAAAAAGGCCAAATGTGGAGGGACTGTGGAGTTTCCAGTCAGTCTTGCCACATGTAGGCCCCAACGGTTGAGCGACTTGACCAAGGTCACACAGCTGGTTAGAGGACAACCACATACCACCACATGCAGCTGCAAATCTGTTTCATGGCCTGCTTCCTCTCTCGTTCCCTGAGTGACTCTTTGCTACTACAGAGTTTCGATAGTTCAAACCTAGAGAGCAGAGAGGGTTGGATTGTTTTTCACATGCTCTTTCACAGGTGACAATCAAGCTTGGGTCTATGGTAGACTCCAAAGCTTTTGCCCAGCTCTTCCAATCAAGGACTCAGTGTGTCCACATCTCTGGGTTCCTATAGGCTATTTAGGGAGGAGAAATATTCCAGCATCACCCATGTGCTGTGGGGTCAGCAGGGCTGATACTAGGAATTCTTGCAGCAGGGAATAGGTTACTTCTGCCTCACTCAGGTAGAGAGGGTCAATCTAGTTTAAATCTAAGGCACTTCCAAATACAAGGATGGTATACCCAGCTTTTGCTGGGTAACAAACCACCCCCAAACTTAGTGGTTGAAAAGAACAGCTATTTATTTAGCTCGTGATTCTGCAGGTTAGTGATTTGGTCAGGGCTCACCTGGGTGGTTCTTCAGATCCCGGATGGGCACACTCACACATCTTTGACCAGCTGCTGGGTCTGCTAGACCTGGCTGACCTGGGCGATAGCTCAGCTATCGCCTATAGGAACCCAGAGATGCTGTGTGAGTGTGTGTGAGTGTGTGTGTGTGTGTGTGTGTGTGTGTGTGTGTGTGTATGTGTTTGAGAGAGAGAGAGAGAGAGAGAGAGAAACAGAGAAATGGACAGGCTGGTTCTTTCCTTCTCTTCAGACTCTGGCCAACTTGCCTTCTCACTCCCTCTGCTCTGAGGAACCAGAGGTGTGGGGGTGGCCTCTCTCCTTCCCACGCTTGGGTGGGTGCTATGGTTGTGATATGGAGAAGGCCCTGGTGGCCTGATCCTTTTGGAGTTTGGCAATACTTGGCTGAAACTTGACCACTTCAGACCAGCTACCCTGAGGTAGTAGCCACTTCAATAAAGGGTCTGTGGGACTGTGGGGACGGGGGGGGGGGGGGCGGGCGACATACTGTAGCCTGAAGCTTCTGGCCTATCCAAGTGACCCACAGCTCCAGGAAGGGACTGTACCAGTCACACCTGCATGGAAATTCCTCTTTGGGAAAGAGCGCCCATCCCTCTGGGATCAAGGATAGGGCTGTCTAGATGTATGACAGGGCCCAGGTACAAGCAAGGATGGGGTAAGGTCTGGAAGTCTGCTAGGTCAGTGATCCCAGCAAATATTTGGTAGATCAATGCCCAAGGCTGACCTTGACAGTTCATTACCCAGGTCACCAGGAAGTGGCTTCCAGCTGCTCTCCCCCAAACCTCCCTCACTGCGGCCTTCAACAATGCTTTTCTGCTTGGAGTCAGGGGCCTGCCCTTCCTCCCAGCCTGGCCTACCGTCCCCTGCCTGGCCCACCTAACCCAGGTAGTCCCAAGGTAG
The DNA here is from genome assembly GCF_014898055.3 of Talpa occidentalis. Classification (NCBI taxonomy): domain Eukaryota; kingdom Metazoa; phylum Chordata; class Mammalia; order Eulipotyphla; family Talpidae; genus Talpa; species Talpa occidentalis. The sequence goes on along the minus strand of NW_023600993.1, from coordinate 71,995,415 downwards.
ACCATCCCCCTGCTCCCCAGAGTGAGTGCCAGAGTCAGCAAGCACCAGCATTTTGCCAGGTCTCTCTGAGGGAAAGGTTTGCTCTGCCCCCAAACACATCCCAAGCCCAGCCTCCAGCTGCTGCAAATGCCCCCTCCCAGTGCGGAAGAGCCTCGAAGGGAGGTCAGGGAGCTGGACCCACATCCCCTTGTGGCTGGGGAGGCAGCCCTGCACTTTCTCAGAAAGCTGCTGAGCATTGCCTGGAGTCAAGAGCCAAGAGCACAGCACTGCCTCTCAGAGAGCTTTGTTCCACTTACTGGAGGGCTAAAAATACCCTGGCTCCGCCAAAGGCAGTCCTCCAGAACCCAGGGGAGCTGGAGTGGGAAACAGTTATTCTAGCACCTGGCACAATTAAAAGGAAAAACGCAGTCCCTGATTCAACACAGAATTAGCCAGGCTCTTGGGCACCCCCACTCCCTGGTCCCCACCACTCTTCTGTGGGTTCCTCTTGCCATGCACGCTTCCCCTTTGCCGCTCTCCTGCCCCAGCCCTGCTTCCCTTCTCTCCCTCAGCCTGGACCATCCTCACCCCAGGGTGGAGCCTGGGGTTGCCTACATGACTGTGCTTTTACACATGTCAAAACAGCAGCTCTCCTGCAAATGCCCAGCAAGCTTCCAATTCCTCTAGCAAAGCCACAATTAGCAGCAAGGCTTAAAGTGAAAATCCCCTTAACGGGCTATAACCCAGTGGCTTATATTCAAGAAACGTGCGTTGACACCCTGCTCGATCAGTCTGAATCTTTTCAGGACTTCAGGCCTCTTTGAGAAGCTAGTGAAAGCTGTGGACCCAGATCAATGGCTCATAAATAGCATCCCTCCATCAATTATAGGGTATTTATGGACAGTGTGAACCCCATTTAGGGCCTGCCCCACAAGTGAGAAATCCTTGATGTGCTGAAATCAGGCACTGATCTAGACCCTGGGATGGAAAGATGAATAAGAGAGGAGACTGGCATGCAAACATTCAATACCATGAGTGTTGCGAGAGCTGAGAAGCGAGGACTCTGGGATTGGGGAGTGGGATTCAGCTCGGGTATGCAGAAGAAGAGGATCCATTTGAACAGGATTTTAAAGAATGAAAAAGATTTTTACCAGAGAGAAAATGCAGGGTCTTTGTGTACATAGCATGTGTGTTCATGGCAGGACATGAGAAAGAAAGCTTACCTGGAAGCAAGGAAGGCCTGAGGACTTGTAAGGACCCCAAGGGTGAGTGTACTTGGTTTTCTATTACAAAACAAACTACCACAAATTCAGAGGCTTAAACAGTGCACACTAATTATCTGACAGTTTCCGTGGGTCTGGAAGTGAGCATGACCCCGAGGGCTTCTCTGCTCGGGGACTCACGAGCTCCAAAAGTGTGGGCTGGGGCCATGATGCCATCTGAGGCTTTAGGAGGGAGAAGCTGCTTTCTAATTCATTCAGATTTCATTTCCTCAGTAAGAATCAAGAACCTCAGATTCTTTTTTTTTTTCCCTAAAGATTTATTTATTTATACAAGAACCGGGGTACAGGCCACATGTGCTGGAGGGTGAGAGGATTCACCAGAGACAGAGCGGGGAACAGAACAGACAGACCAATGAAATACACTGCTGAGGGGAGCAGCGGGCAAGACAGGAGAGGTCTGCCCCACCATGTGGGATCCTCGCCAGCCAGCCGGGATCGAACCCATGCCACAGAAGCTGCAGACAGCTTCACAGTGCGGCGCTCAACTGCCTGCGCCACTCCAGATTCTTACTGAGAGTTGGCTGGGAGCTGCCTGGGCTCCTAGGAGCCACCCACAGTTCCTAGGGACAGCTGCCGTGATCCTCTCCATGGGAAGCTCACAGCACAGCTATTAGCTGTTTCAGGGCTAACAGGAGACTCTCTCATCTGCATAAGATCTGACACATCTCATGTAACCTAAGGTAATGAACTTATCCAAAGGAGTTTACCGCACCACCTTTGCCATATTCTCGCTGCTGACAGCAAGTCACAGGTTCTACCCACACTTTACGTGAGAGGATCATTCAGCATAGCCACAAAGGGTGGAGATCATCGGGTCATCTCAGAATTCTGCATGCCACAGTAAGTCTTAGCTGGGAAGACCCCCGTAGGCCATAGTTAGGAGTCTGAACTTCATTCTGTGGGAGACAGGAAACCATTGAATGGGCATGGAAAGGCAGAAGGGAAAGCAAAGGGAAAGCGGCCATGGCCTTTGGAAGCTGATTGTCATGGTTCAGGGGAGAGGATGGGGCCAGTGGCCATGGATGGAGAAGAGACACAAAATCCACCTGGCTGGCCCTCATTTCCTTTTGGTGTCTCCTGAAATGTCACCTGATCGGCAAGGCTCTCCCTGTCTACCTAACAGAAAATAACTACCCTGCCTCCTCTCCCAGTCCCTCACCCAGCCTCATGGACTCCCAGAAGCACTTTCACCATCTGTCATGCTATGTTCTTGCCTATTTATCTGCTTGTTAATTTCTCCTTCCTCGTAGAATGTAAGAACCTCTTTTGGGGCCTCCCTGGTGGCCTAAGGGTTAAGTCTAGGTGATATCATGACTACAGCCTGAGTTCATTCCTGGCCAGGGAGCTACCCACATGGCGCAGCAGACCTCTCCTGTCTCGCCCACTGCTCCCCTCAGCGTGTGTTTCAGCAGATCCGCCTGTTTTGTTTCCCACTCTCTCTGGTGAATCCTCTCACCTCCCCACTCCCATCCCCCACACTTCTGGCGTACACCCAAATTCTTCTACAAATAGATAAATAAATCTTTTTTAAAAAGAAGAAGAAGAACCTCATTTGATTTACTCCTTTATTTCTAGTCACTAGACCAGTGCCTGGGGTGTAATAGGTGCTCAGTAAATACTTGCTAACTAAAAGAATGAATGAAAGAGCTTAAGAGAAGTTATGACAATAGACTTGCTAAGCTTCATATGATTAAAATGTGGCAGCAGGAAAAGGATGGATTAGTGATGTTCTGAGGCTTCTGTCTTGGATTGCAGGGTGGTGCTCAGAGACAAGGGGAGGAATAAATCAAAATAGGAAGTAGACACAGAGTGAAAGTTTGGTCTAGTGGATCTGAGATGGCTGGGTTCAGTTCGCTCAGGATATCTAGTGGGAAGATGCAAATGTGAGATTCAGGGATTATGAGATAAATGAGAAATAAGGGACTAGATTATGAAGTCAAGGCTAACCAGACATAGGTGAAGTCATGGTGTTAAATGAGAGAAGAGAACCAAGGACTCCCCCTTGGGAAAGAGGAGCCAGTCTGATAGGGGAAGACATGGAGGTGCTAAGGAGAGAGTTCTAAGAAGGAATGTAAGTCACAATCAGTGCTAGAGAGAGTTCACGAAAACAAGGAGAACTGAAAGGGTTTGGTGATTCATGGTCTCTGGGGACCATGTGAGAGCAAGTTCATGCGATATTGAAGGAGGGTGTCAGTCACTCCATCAAGGGGGAAAGTGAGAACAGATTTGATAGCAAGGAAGGGAGAAGGGGAAAGGGAGCAGATCAAAGACCAGGCAAAGGAGATTCGGGGATGGACAGGAGTTGATGCCATAAACATGCAGAATTAGCAAACTCACCTGAACATTCCCTCCCCTCCACTGCCCCAGCTCTCCCATCGGTGGGACACAGAGCAGGCACTAAAGGAGCTAAGGAGAGGAGCAACTGGGGTGGAGAATACATCTGTGTCCCTTGAACTTGCCCCTGGCCTTGGGCTTATGTGGGCTGTTGGGAACAACTTAAAAGGGCATAGTCAGTGGGAACCCAGGCGTACCCAGGACTTCTAGACTGCCTGTCACCTCTGCTCTTCAGGTTTGTGACCAATCACAGCCCTATGGCAGGCGGCATTTTCTAAAAATGGCCGTAACTATCTCCCGTCCTATAATGTGACTGACACTTTCCCATCCAACGATAAGTTCTGTGTCCTTTGCCTTGAACTAAGTGGACCTTTGTGACCATCTCAACTCATTAAATTGGGAATATCTTGGGTGACCTCATTCTTGTGATTGGGTCTCATGGATGGACAGGGCCATGTGGCTTCCACAGGTTTCTCCCCCTTGGGACATGTGTCTTTGAAGTCCTAAGCCACTATCTAATAAGTCTGATTATCCTAAAACCGCCAAAGAGAGAACTTCCTTCCAGGCTCAGCTGAGCTCCCAGCCAAGACATCCAGGCCACACCTGCCACCATAACTCTTAAACATAATCTATATTGCTGCCCACCCCTCCTTCCCCCACTGTGCCTTCCCTAAAAAAGCCAGCTCCATTACCTCATATACACCCCTCTAGAGTCCCGGGGTAAGTGATAAGCAAGCTGGCCCTGGACAGAGTGTCCACCCTGAACCTGTCCTGCTGGTGGCAGGCACAGGTCACCTGCCCAGTTCCCAGATTCCCACCTACTCCACTCCAGGAACCATGGAAAATCCAGAGACCATCCCAGCTGCACTCCAGGAAGAAACTAGGCAGACTGCCCAGAATTATACAAAATGAACTTTGGGCTGATTGCCCAAGCTGGACTAATGCCCCCACCTTCTTCAAAAGGACACTCTTTCCGGAACAAAGGCCACAACTTGTCACAACAGCCAGATGTTAGCAAAGCAGGCCAGATGAGGTGGGAGGATCTCCTTGGGGTAGATAAGGCACATCCCCGATGCCTGTCCCAAACCATCAGTCAGGGAGGGAAGGCAACATCCCAGGCAGGGAGTGCTGTCATCTTCCTTATTTCAGGCAGCCCAGTTGCTCTGGAGAATGGGACTCATCCCCTTCATCCCTCAGTCTTCAGAGTGAGATAAATCAAGTCTGGGGAGTGTAATACGATGGTACTCCGTAAAGCAAAACTACTAAGTCAGAACCAGGAAAAATTTATTTCATATCCTGTATTTGGGTTAGGATATATGTAGCGTGCACCCTTGCATCATTTAAGAGAGAAATTGCTTTTATTATTATTATTATTATTATTATTATTATTATTATTATTATTTAAACTGCTTAGTTGTCAGTTTTTTATTCATTTAATAAATATTCCTTGAGAATCTATGATATGCCAAGCATCACAAGGAAAAGGCATATTTTGGGCCTCCCTGGTGGTTCAGGGGTTAATATCTCAGCACTATCAAGTTATTACCAGTCACTGCAGCATGAGTTCAATCCCTGATCAGGAAGCTGACCCACATGGCACAGCAGACCTCTCCTGTCTCACCCGTTGCTCCCCTCAGCAGTATCTCAGTAGATCTGCCTGCTCTGCTCCCCACTCTGACTCTGGTGAATCTTCTCAACCCCTGTACCTCTGGCCTACATCCCAGTTCTTGTATGTATAAATAAATTAAAATAAATATTTCAAAAAAGAACAAGACATATTTCACAAATACATATCTGTGAAGACATGCAAAGAATAACTCTAAAACAGTGGTTTCCCACCAGGGTTCCCCAGGGGACATTTGTCAATGTCCAGAGACTTTTTGGACATCAAGTGGGTAGAGGTCAGGTATGCTGTAAAATATCCTACAGGACAGACTGTAAAATGCACAGGACAGACCCCACGGCAATGAAAACATTTGGACCAAACATTAGTGCCGAGACTGAGAACCCCTGGTCTAGAAGGTTACACAAGAAACAGGTGGACAGTGGCTGCCTGTGCAGCAGCAAACTGGGAGGCCAGGATAATGGCTATATAAGATGACTGCTTCTCATTGTGTGCCATTGTGAACCATTTTGTTGAGAGTTTCTTCCTGAACGCACGTATTATATGTTTTTAAAAAAATAACTGTGACTGAATTCAGCCATAATTCCTTGCTAGTTTTCTACTGATTGTTGGAGGAATCAAATTTAAAGAGGAGGGAAAATGAGGGAATGCCACAGTACTGGTCTGGCAGCCAGTAAATCCCTAGGGTCTCCCCTAGTCCAGGGTTTCTCAACCTCATTTCCACTGACAATATGGCCCAGGTCTTCCTTTGTCACGGGGGCTGTCCTGTACATTATGAGTTGCTGGTGACTTTTGCCCACCTGATGCCAGTAGCACCCCTCCACCCATGTGATAGATAAAACTTCTAAATATTTCCAAATGTCCTAGGAAGGAGGGGGGTGGTGGAAGCCCTATGTTGGAAACCATTTCACTTGAACTATTCAGTGAAAAACCAAAGACTGACCACATGAACTTCAAGTCCAGCTCGATTCTCCTACAGGTTTTCTTTAACTGGGTAAATTTCAATCTCTAGTAAGTCATATAAACACAAATGGGTAGTCTTGGCAGTTGCTTTTTCATTAAGGCTGGAAAACCACAGGGGTTTCCCTCTGCTGATGGCTGTGGCCTCTGGCTCTGACTTCATAAAGAGCCACTATGATGTCACCGGCAGAGCCTATATAAGCCCTGCCCCGACTACAGCTGTGTCCTTAGGAGCCAGGAAGCTTTGGGATAGTGACCTGTGGACTCGGACAGAGAGAGAGAGAGCGAGAGAGAGTGTGTTTTTGGTTTATTTGGTTTTCTTTTATTTATTTATTTGTTCATTTACTTATTCAGTTATTTATTTTAGTTATTTATTTTAGTTATTTTATTTTTATTTCTTTGGTTTTTTTCTTATTTTCCTTTATTGTTTTATTATTTGCTTATTTTTTTCTATTTTTAATTTTTTTCTTTATTATTTTAATTTTTGGTTTTTTATTTCAGTTTTTATTTTTTATTTTTTCTGTTTTTTTCAGTTCCCCCATTTTCCCTTCTGTTGTTATTTTGTTGTTCGTTGGTTTTTTTCCCTTTGTTGTTTGTCTATTTTTTTTTTTAGTTATTAGTTTCTAATTGTTGTTTGTTCTCTTGTGGTTTGTCCTTTTTGTCTTTGTTGTTGTATATTTTATTCTTAAATTTAGTAGTTGGTTTATAATTGGTTTGTTTTATCATATTTTTAAATTTTAATTTTTTTGGTTACATTTTCATTTATTTTTTAGTTAGTATTAGTTTAGTTAGTATTAGTATTATTAGTAAGTTTAGCATAGTTAGTATTATTGGTAGAGTAGTTAAGTTAGCACCGTTAATATTTAGTTAGCTTAGTTCTTTTTTGAGTACTATTAACATTAGCTTAATAGTACATTTGTTAATTAATAGCAGAGCTAGTGCAGAGTTAGCTCAGCACTATCAGCATAGTAAGATCTGCTAAGTGTAGTGAGCGGGATCCACAACTCACTATGCTTAGGCGCCGCCCTCCCAAGGACGTGAAGATCAAAAATTACGCGGTGCTCGGGGCGCTGGGGGAGGGCTTCCACGCCAAGGTGAAGCTTGCGCTGCACACACCCACGGGCACGGAGGTGGCCATCAAGATCATCCGGAAGGACAAGGTGGCCCACCGCAAGTGGCTAGCCAGCGAGGTGGGGTGCATGAAGGCGCTTTGCCACCCAAACATCATTCAGCTATTCCAAGTGGTGGACACCAGAGACGAGCTGCTGCTGGTGATGGAGTACGCGGAGGGGGGCAACCTGGAGGACTACCTGCACCAGCACGGGCGCCTGAAGGAGAGCGAGGCCCGCCAGATATTTTGGCAGCTTCTCTCGGCCCTCTCCTATTGCCATGCCAAAGGCATCGCGCACAGAGACCTGAAGCCTGAGAACCTGCTCTTAGACCAGCACAAAAATATCAAGGTGGCGGACTTTGGACTCGGTGTCCAGTGCGCCAACCAGGCGCTGAGTACATACTGCGGAAGCCCAGAATTCACGGCCCCGGAGATCTACCTTCACCAGATGTACAAGGGCCCCACGGCGGACGTCTGGAGCCTAGGAGTGATCCTCTACAACATGGTCACCGGGGAGATGCCCTTCGTGGGGACCAACGCCCGGGAGCTCCGGGATAGTGTCCTGAGTGGGCACTACTATGAGCCTGACTACCTCTCGGAGCAGTGCCGGGACCTGCTACGGGAGTTGATGGTGCGGGACCCCCAGAGCAGAAGCGCCTTAGAAAGCATCATCCAGCACCCCTGGGTGAGAATGAAAAACGGACTCCTGCCCTGGCGCGAGCCAGCCCACGGCCACCACGACAATGCCATAATAGAAGCCATGGTCAGCATGGGTTATGAGAGACACGAAATTGTCAGGGCGCTTGAGGAGGGGAAATATAACGATGTCATGGGGACATACCTGATACTCCACTACAGGAAGCGGGAGGAGGAAGGTTGGGGCCACGCCTTCTTCCGCGAGCCTTCCCCTCCTCCTGTGGCCCCCTGGGACCTGGCTTCGGAGGCGTGCCCCCCGCAGCCTGAGGTTAGCGGGGAGGATAAACTACGGATCGTGTCATGTTACCTGCAGACACAGGAGTTCACCCCGGGGAGCAAGCACATCTCTGAGAGTTCATTCCAGCTGGAGGATGCCACCACCATGCCAGGCCTCCAGCTGGAAGACGCCTGGGGTCCCAGCACCACCTACGTGCCAACCGCACTGCTGATGGATGCCTGGGAGCCAAGCACCGCCACCTTGCCAGGGCCCCCGCTGGAAACGGTCAGGGAGCAGAGCAGCACATCCTTGCCAACCCCCCAGCTGGAGGGCCCTGGGGAGCACAGGACCACCTCGGTTCCAGGCCCCCCCCTGGAGGGGGATCAGGTACGCAGGAGCAAAACCTCCAGCCCAGCCCCCCAGCCCTCCATCACCACCCAAAGACCTCCCCCAAGAAGCCGCTGGAGCTTCCTGTTTCACAGCAATGCAGTGGCCCCTGCAGAAGGAGTGGGCCATGAAAATGATGGTTACAAGTCCAAGTCCACTGTTAATTCCAACCAAGGTAGAAGGGCCAAAGCTCGAAGAATAATCAATACTCTATTAAAATGTTGCTGCTTTTGCGCACCATGCCACTGAAAATACCTCCACAGCAGAGTTTCACACAGCCAGAGACTAAGAGTATTACCACCACACTCTGTAGAATTCCCCACCTCCAAAGGGCAGCCACCCAGTGACCATGGTGAACAGGAGCACACCAGGGGAGAGCGAGGCTCTGGAGAGGGATCAGGGGCTGAGCCCAGTCAGAGGGCCAGAAGCAGCATGAGACGTGTCTTGGAGCACAGATGTCCGGGCAGCACAGAAGTCCAAGGAGCAGAGCAGGTGAAGGGCCAGGTGAGAATGGAACTGGTGAAGAACCTAGAGGGGAGCAGAGCGGGTGAAGGGAGGGAGAGGAGGAGGGGTTGGGGGCAGCTGAGCAGGTGACCAGCCTGGGATGGGAGTGGACCTGTACATGGGTGGAGCCTCCAGAGGCCTCAGGGCCGGAGGTGGGGGAACCCAGAGCCTTGCCTCTGTCCCATGACAGGCTCTGTCCCATGAGGACCACCCTGCCCCTTGCTGGGAGAGCCCTGCTGTCAACCCACTGGACATACAGATGGCACAGAGAACGCAGGAGCTCTTCAGTCTGAGTGGCATTGTCATTGACTGACATCAATAGTACCAAGTCCCCCTGGATTTGGCCCATTTTAAAAACTGAAATTCCATATTGGAGAATCGCTCACCCACCAGTTAGTGGCAGCTGGGTAGGGCCTCCTGGTTTTCATCTGAACTTTGTCAAATCTACCTCTAAGCAACACTCCCCGGGGGATGTCACTAACAAAAGAGCATCCTAAACAGTTAACTCTGTGCTTGGGCTTTATTGTCTCTTCTCTTCCAATGCATGTCGGGATGGCACGAGGAGGCAGCCACGATGGACACACTGGCTTCCCACTACAGGAGGACCTCCAGGTGACCTGCTCTGCCTGTGGAGCACTGGGGCGTGGAGGCATCTGAACGTTCTTTTTCTGCCTGAAGGAGACGGTCTGAAATGGATTGTTTAGTTAAAATGTCCATCCTATGACACATTAAATCCATGTTTGAAACCAGCTGCATTTGCTTCACATTTATGAATGCACCCATACTTCAAACACATGGGTCATCAGATACCTAAATTTCCTTTAAAATTCCTATAATCAACAGTGAAAATTTTAGAAAATTTAGAAAATTTTAAAGCATTTAGAAAATTTTAGAAAAATCAGATTGGTCAGATGGTAATAATACAGTGAAATAGGATAGTGAAACAGACTTACCAATGAGTATGTAATTAGGTATTTGCACTATTTTCTTTAGGTATATGTGCATGTCTTGCACAGTGTCTGTGCAAGTGTGTGCATGTGAGTCTGTGCATGTGTGTGTGCATGTGTGCTTTCATAGGTATGAAGTGTTCATGTACCTTCTACTATCAGAAAGACACTCAGAGCTGTAGAGAATTGGTATAATGTCTTCAAAAGTGGGCCTCCCCGGTGGCATGAGGGCTTAAGCACAGCAGTGTGAAGCTATGGGCAGCCTCTGCAGCAGGAGTTCCATCCCCAGCCAACCAGGAAGGTGACCCACATGGGGCAGCAGACCTTTCCTCACTCACCCACTGCTCCCCTCAGCAGTGGATTTCAGTTGGTCTGCCTTTTCTGCTCCCCACTCTCTCTGGTGAATTCTTTCAACTCCCCCCCAACCTCCGCACCTCTGGCCTGTACCTCAGTTCTTGTGCACATAAATAAATCTTTAAAAAATTTTTTTTAAAGTTTGGTAGAATTCACCCATCAAACCCTAGTTTATTCTAGCTTAGAATTGTATTATTAAGGGCCTGCCTGGTGGTGCAGGAGTTAAGTCTCAGTGCTATGAAGCTATCACTACCACTGTGGTAAATGTTTGAGAGTTTGATCCACAGCCCAGGAGCTGAACCACAGGGCGCAGCAGACCTCTCCTATCTTACCACTGCTCCCCTCAGCAGTGGATTTCAGTGGATCCACCTGTTCTGTTCCCCACTCTGTCTCTCTTGAGTCCTCTCACCCCCTGCACCTCTGGCCTGCACTCCAGGTCTTGTATGCATAAATCTTTCTAAAAATGGGTATTATTCAATTTGGCGGCAATTTTAATGCTCAATATTCAAAACACGATATCCTTACTTTGAAATGGAACATCTGTTTTTGTTTACTGTATTTGAAGATTTCATAGAAGCAACATGACATTGGACTTTTTTATTAGTTCCAACAAATGCTTATGTTGATGTGCATTTTTCAGGTAATTAGAAAAAAATTAGAGTAAAAAACATATTTTGATACTAAATCATAAAGTGCTTATTTGAAAATCTTAACTATAAGACTGAAATTGTTACATATTTTTCCTATTTTTCCTAATTCATTTAAGATTTATCTGTTGGTAAGTTAGCATATTTTAGAATGTACTAGTTAAATACAGTATGAATTATATACTGTATTTTTTGAAGACTTCTTAGGTGATTTACAACTTAGAAAATATCACTAGATTTTATATATGTGTTACTAATAAATAATATCACTAATTTTAACAGTTTGTAATATTGTTTATCTCCCACATTTTTCCATATAATATCATATAACATGGTATATATCATATAATGTGTTCTTATACCATATACATAGCCCAACAAACAGATACAAGGATGTGAAGAGAGAAGATAGTGTGTGGGGGAAAGGGTGGCCGTCCAAGTCTCCTGCTGGAAGTGTTGATCACAGACCCCTGAGCATGGATGGGGGGCCCCAGCATTTCTCTGAGCTTATCACAGAGGAGGAAATAGGGGTGGTGGTGATGTGGCCAAAGTTACACAGTGTACAATGTTGGGTGAAGCTAGCATGATTCTATCCCATGTAGCATCTCCAGATGTTCCTGGAGATCATCCAGGTTCTATATCCACTGTCGAGCACTGTGGGCACCCTGGAGTCTCAAGGCAGCCTCTGGAAAAGGGATCGCCTAAGATGGTGCATGGTAAGCAGCGGATGTTTCCCGCAACCACCCTCTATTTCTATACAAGCAATCACTCAAGTGATCCCTGGTCCAGCAGGAGATTCCAGTGGAAACCACTTGTTTGCAGACACACAGAGGTGCCCCCGAGGGGCTGGATGATCTCACCAGCAGCTGAGCGTGGCAGACCTACGAAACGTCCACAATCACTGCGGCTATGGCCCCGAATATCACTATCTTGTTTCAGCTCCTTGTGGAAATTCAGATCAGGTGAGCAGTGAAGTCAGCCAAGGCAGCAGATGCTTTTTTTCTTTCTTGTACAATAAGTCAGGTTGCTCTTCTCACCATGAAAAACCCAAACTTTGAAACCAGACGTTCAGGGTCTACAATCCCATTCTGCTACTTCTGGGAAGTAGTTGTGAACTCAGACAACTTACTTAGCCTCTCTGAGCCTAGGTAGCTGCATCAATTAAAGGGCAATGATAACAGTAATCTCTTCATTGTGTCCTTGGAGTCATCTGAGGTAAAATATGTGACTTTCTTAGCCCAGTGACCCACACGCTATAACTACAAGTCACACGATTCCTGCTGCTATTATCGTCTTATTAATCACAAGTAAAATAATAAATACCTCACCATGGCTCATAAGTGGGTAAGTGGAGCCCAATACAGGTTTTCACAAATGAATTACAGTTTGGGGACCAAAGGACTGGAAAACTAATGAGAAATTTCTGGCCATTTACCTCACATTTCCCCTTCCCCCCATCCCGTGTTGGAAAATAAAAGGATCTTTTAAAAACACATTGTAATGGTGGTTTAGCTCATCTGAACAGCTAAGTCAGGATTGCCCTGTTCTTGGTTTCGGCTGTCTTCCAGCTGCGGTGTTTTTCTCATTGATCAGAGAGAAATCCCCAAGGTCTGGCAAAGGAAGCTTTTAATTGCTCTGGATGGACCGATTTTTGGCTTAACTGCTCAAGCATATAATTGAGTGAGAGAGAAGAGAGAGAGAATGAATCACTTTGAGATTGCTTTGAGATAAACACATAGTCAGACAACCCCCGTCCTGACCAGCCCTAAAAGATGCCCTGGCCAGTTCCTACAAGCTCGGGGCAGTGGGGGAGGGGAGTGGTTGGAGGTGGCACGGGTATCACACATTTTCCTGATCTTTATCAAATAATAATGAGTGACAGTAACAATCCCTACCTTTTTCACATGTGCTTGCTATAGGTTACATTTCCCCAGAAGCTGACGGGTGAGACAAGCATTCTGCTCAATCTACTTTATTTGGAGATAACCTTGGAAGCACCAGGAAGGGAGTGAGAAAATGAGACAGAATGAGGGGCAGTCAGTAAAGGAAGTGCTATTAAAGGGGTTATCAAGGGGGTACCCGGAGCTTAGTCCCCGGAGAACTGTGCAGGGGCCTCCATAGAACACACACTTCAGCATCTCTCATTCAAGGCACAAGGGAGCTGGCGAATTTATACCCCAAGTTCATCAGTCACTGGGTAAGGGTTGCTACTTGGAGGGACAGGGAGTTTCATTCCGGTTACCCCCAATACATACAACTATGGGACACCCTGGGACACAAGAAACAGCAGTGGGAAACCCAACCTTCTGGGACAGGATGAGGGGGCACCAACATCACCCAAATAAAAGATAACCTAAAAATAATCCCCCATTTCCTCACTTGAAAGGCCCCAAAAATGTGTGACCTGGTTGCAAATGTATTTTAAAGGTAGAGAAAATAGTTAAACATCTATAACAATTAATGTATTACTTATCATGCATGCCTACTATCTCATATCCTATGTAACGACATAGTAACTCCGAGAGTTGCTATCTTCACCCTCATTCCGTGACTCAATTTCGTGCCAGCTCTTCCATCTCCTCTGTGCTCCGGGCCTTTGCCATCATCAAAGCCACCTTTTGAGTCATCTGAGCTTTCTGAGCACATCTTCCCTCTCACTTCTTGGCGATACAGCATTTTTGGAATCTGGAGGATGCTTTCGATGGAATTTTTATCCCAAGCCTGGAGCACCTATTTGCATAACATTAGGGCAGCTGGTTGTTCATTCATCTCAGAGGTGTGGCGCGTGCGCTCCATAATGTAACCACGGATGGTGTGGCTTTCTTAAGTGTCCTTAAAAAACCTGTCCACATCTAATTGCAAAGCTATGGTGCCGTACCCTGGGGACCTGGTTCCAAATTTAGTAAAACTTCTTAGCCTCAGATGACTTTAGTGAATGACCAAAACGACCACCAATGGAGCTTATGCCAGGTAATGAATCTCATCCAAACAGCATTTGATTGTTCACAATAAAATAATTAAGAATATCCGATGACATGAGAGATGGTGTGAGGTCTTGAAAATAAAGTCTCTTGTCCCAGGCTGCTGGGCAGTGTGGAGGGACATCACAATGTATCCAAATACAGAGGTCCGGGCAATTACATTACATGAACTCATGTTCTCCTCAGAATCACCCATCCATTTTACAGATGAGCAACTGAGGCTCTGAGCAGTGGAAGACCCCAGGGTGTGCACCCGCCCCTGGTTACTACACTGTCACCCTTGACAGGTGTGGGCTATACCCCGGGGCATAGCTGGTAAACTCCCTCACCAATCAGGAAACCCTAGGGGAGAGAAGCCCCAGCAGACCTAACTACATGGCAGGGTCCTCTCTCTGCTCCCCAAGCTTGGGAAGCAAGGGATAAACTCTACCACCCCAAATGAAAACTTCCATAAAGAAACACAGTGAAAGATTTTTTTGCACGTAGTGACCTAAGACCACTCCAGATGGACAAACAAATGCCTGCAAGCAATTTAAAAATGAGACATAGGGGCCTTCCTGGTGGCACAAGGGGTTAAGCACTGCACTATGAAGCAATCCACAGCATCTGCTGCATGAGTTCAATCCCCGGCCAGCCAGGGAGCTACCCACATGGTGCAGCAGACCTCTCCTGGCTCGCCCGCTGCTCCCCTCAGCAGTGTATTTCAGTTAGTCTGCCTGTTCTGTTCCCCACTCTGTCTCTGGTGAATCCTCTCACCACCACCCCTGCATCTCTGGCCTGTACCCCAGCTCTTATATGCATAAATAAATAAATCTTTTTGAAAAATGAGACATAAAGAAAAACTTTGACTCAGTACTTTTTTCTTCTCCCCTGAGATCAGTCCATCACACTGGGGGTGTTTACTGATTGCCACAGCAGAACTGGAGAAGATCATGAGGGAAATGCGGGATTTGGCGCAGTATCATAGGGAAATGAGGGCTCTGGAGCCTGCTGGACTGGGGTCACCACTTTCCACTGCTCTCGGCCTCACTTTCACCACCTGTAAGATGGGTACTGACCCCTACCTCTCAAAGGCCGATGATCACATAGGACGCAGCAGACACTACTCAGAGTTCAACAGCGTGTGAATTCCCTTCACCACTGTCTCAACCAACAGCTATTTAAACACCTGCTAGCTGCCACACACCATGGGAAATTAAGGGGGGAGGGAAAGAAATTAACTGCCTGATCCAATGGGAGAGAAAGAAAATACACAAGACAATAGTATAGCCCCCGCGCACTTCACATACATACAGCTTGTGTGGGGTGGGCCTTATTGTCATCTCTACTTTACAGTAGAGGACGCTGAGTCTCCAGAAATGAAGAAATTGCCCAAGGTCACATAGTAGAGGCAGAGTGATTTGAACCCAGGACTTACTGGAAACAAAGAGAGAAGGGATGGTGAGGGCTGCCGAGGCACTGCAGGGGCCCAGGATGGGTCCTTGGTGTTGGGAAGAGGAGAGAAGAGAAGCAGACGCCTGGCATCCTGCCCATACCCAACAGGAGCACCTCTGCCAAGCCCCAAAGGTCTCCCTTTGAGAGTGGGAGGTGGGGGGACTGCCAATGTTCCTGTCTGTCAGAACCCCTCCTCACCCCGACTCCAGATCAACCCTCCCTGGCCTGGTGCTGACCGGCATGTGTGGGAGCTCCTAATGTCCCCAGACTGGGGGGAAGGGATGGAGGAAGCCCAGTGCTGCACATCTACTCCTGGGCCCCAGGCGGAGTCTCCCTGTCTTCTGGAAATCAAGATGTGAGACAAGAGAAGAGAAAAAAGAGGAACGGGGGGAGGAAGCCCCAGGAAAGAGCAGACTCTGGCCTATTGCCCCTGAGGGACACGTTGGAGGTTGGAATCACAGGCTGCTGGAGCCAGGAGCCAACCCGGTGCCCGCTGGGTCTCTGGATGGCTGCCCTTGGCCTTGTGCTCACCTTTCGTCACAGCTGCGATGTGCAGAGTTCTCAAGGGCACTGTTTCAATTTTGCAAACGGATTCTCAGAAAATTGTGCTTCATGGCTTCCCAAAGCCAGCCACGTCAGCGAAACATACCTCAGAAGAGAAGTCTGCTGCCAAGGAAGCTGGGAAATGTGCCGGATCCCAACTCAGCTAGAAATGCTGCTTGTTATTAGTCTGCGGCCGTTCCCTCCCACTAGTCACAATAACCAGTTTTGGGGATAAGCAGGTACACCCCTCTCATAAACATCTGACATAACCCACGAGACTGGAACCATCTCACGTATCACACAGAACCTCTGCTAAATGAGCTCAGTGTCCTGAGAGGAAAATTAGAGATTTGTGTGAAGTGGCCTCGGTGACCCATCCTACTCCAATATTCTCTAATTCCATGTTTTCCCTCCATCTCCTTTATGTCTGCACAAGCTCTGGCAGAGGGGCTGCTGAGTGATCGCCTCACTCCTCACTATCTAAAAGAAGAATATGTGTACTTCGTGGTGCCACACTTGCAGAAGTCACAATTTCATTTCAAGAAAGGCCTGGTAGACAATCGTCACTTTTTGGGGTGCAAGAGCACTGTTCCTATTGTGTGGATCTTGGTGGGTGGTAGGTCCTTGCCTCCTAATCCAGAGGTAAAGATCAGGTTAAGTCCTAGGCATTTGCCAGACAATTGCATAACCCAGCCCAGGGCTTCAAGCAAGAGTTGAAAGCACTCAGGAATAATTTAGCATTTGTTTCCTAGTGGCTGAGATGGTGGCCAGTGCCCAGAGATGGCCTCCATGTCAGCCAGTCCATCCTTTGCCTGTTAGTCCTGCCACCCAACCACCCATGGCTCCAGTCCATTTTTCAAGCCCACAACTTCAGTCTCTCGGTAGATTCTGTGAGCCAGATAAACTTCCAGTTGGTTGGGGTGGTGGGGGTGGCGGCATAAAGTTAATTACAGTTCACTTTTGTTGTTTGCGCCACCAAACACTAGTATAACCACTCTTTCTTAATTCAAGAGTTAAATAAAGTCAAAGAATAATTGGGCCACCCCAGTGGCACAGCGGTTGAGCGCTGAGTTGCAGAGCTGCCCGCAGCCTCTGCAGCGCCAGTTCAATCCCTGGCTGCTCCCACATGGCGCACAGACCTCTCCTGCCACCCGCTGCTCCCCTCAGCAGTGTACTTGGGTCCTCCTGCCTGCTCTGCTCACCGCTCTGGCTCTGGTGAATTCTCTCACCTTCCCGCGCTTCTGACTATACCCAGTGCTTGTATAAATAAATAAAAATAAATCCTTAAAAAAAAAAGTCAAAGAATAATTTTTTTGGGGAAAGGGTAAAATTATGACTTTCATAAATATACATTTTATTGAACTCACTCATTAAGAAGGGAGCCAGTTGAAGCCTCCTAGCCAGTCCAAAAGAGAATTCCAAGAACCGCACACACACAGGTCATCAGGATGCTGAAATGATTTTACAAATAGATTAGAATCTGTCCACAGGGCAGTAAATCAATTAAATCCCACTGGACACAATTAATTTGCATTTTTATGAATACAAATTGTTTGCATTATTAGTTTTCTGTGACTTACAGAATTGTAAAATACCTCGAAGACCATGGAAGACAGCAATAAGGTCGAAGGTTGTCCTAGACAGTCATCATTTTATTTTTCTTGTGCATTTGAAAGTATTTCACAAATTTTTCCTAACAATAATAGAGGAGATGGCCAAATGGATGGAAGAGATATAAGGCTATAGCCTGAGAACCCTGATCACTTTAGGCTGGAGTCAAGTGGAAAATACTTGAGGGAGGCAGAAATTGAACTGAATTTTCAGGACTAAGAGCTGGAGGGGAGGGGGTTCTGGGGCTAGTAAGGAGCTTGACATGTTCTGTTGGCAGGATGAACCCATCTGCTGGTTTGTGTGGGAAACTGGCAGGTGACAAAATTGGGACATCCTTCTAGTTTATTTTTGTGACTCTTAGAGCTTATTAGTAGTCTTGGGGAGAGAGAGATAAGAGGATAAAATTAAAATAGTGTAGAAATATTCATCTGAAAGTGATGCTTGGGGGGACCCTGTCCTGTAGTCTGCTCATGTGGGCCTTCCTCATGACTCAAGTGCCCCCCATCCTTGCTGAGGATGAAGGAGCAGACAACCAGGTTTGGAACAGATGACCTCACCCCTCGGGGAGTGAGGAAAGGGGTAGAATTTGAACTCAGAAAGATCCAAACACCATCAGGGATGCCGAACCAGGAGTGGTAGGAACGTGTAAAATTGACATTCTCATTATTACCATGGCACCCCAGAGTCTGTTGCACGATGAGTTTGAGGAAGCAGGAGCACAATGCTTTGAGGACAGTCTGCAGGGAGGTGACCGCAGCCCCAGGTTACCCGGCAACCCCTGCTCCATGCGGCTACAGTCCAGGCTCCTCCAGGGAATACTTTCTACCTTTTCACTAGAATGGTTCTCTGCTCCTTGTGCCCAAATGGACTTCAAGGAGTATGGTGAACCAGGACCCATTTTTACCCTGGTGCTCACTGTGTTTTAGGTAAAGTATTCAGGAGAATGCTTAGAGGATTTGAACGAATGATTGGTGACCTATTTAACATTCCATCATTTCACTTCTTTCAGGAAGACTCAGGGTGTCCCACTTCACCTTCCACGTGTTTATTAATTAAATGTCAAAGATTATACCTTTTATTGAGCACATGCTATGTGCCCGACACTGTGCTGAGATCCAAGCCTTTTGAGATAGCAAATGGTGACTGGTTCAGAGCTGACGCTGAGTCAGCTGCCTGAATTTGAAACCTGGCTCTGCCTCTTACCAGCTGTGTGATCTTAGATAGTTACTCAGCCTCTCCAGGTGGCGCTTTCTTCTCATTGAATGGAGGCAATAACGTACCTGCCTCAGGAGGCTATTGTGGAGATTCCATAAGTGAAAACAGGTAAAATGCTTAAAACAATGCCAGATACAAAGTAAATGCTCAATAAATATCAGATAGTCTTCAAATTCCCCCTTTCATAAAGTGCATGCTCTTATCAATCCCCATTTCAGAGATGGAAAAACTGAAGCTTGAAGATATTAGGTCCTCTTCTGAGCTAGTAACGACTAGTGGGGCTGAGGGTCAAACCCATGGTTGTTTCCAGAACCTGTTTGATATAGAGAGAACCATTATGTTAAATATTTATAGGGTGTCTACTAAGGTACACCATGCAAAGTGCTGGGGATACAGTTGTCACCAAGATACCCCAGGTCTCAACGCTTGGGAAGTTACCACCTCAGCTCGAGGAGCCCTGGAGGGACGCTGAAACCAGCTAGCCCCCAGAAGGCCCCCACTCCTGGAGAGATGTCATAGCATGTGAATCAGGCACCCTCCCCCTTGGAAACCCCATGCCTGTGGGCTGGATAGTCCTCACGTCAGCAAAGGAAGGGAGAAACCCACCCATCGCAGGAGGGACACCCTCTTGTGGGTGATCCAGATGTCCACCACACCATTCACCAAAGCGGGCAATGTTTAAATTCATCTTTCAATAAAACAAAATCTGAGCTGGTATAAAACCAGAGGGAGACCTTCCATCCAGCTGTGAGTCCCTCCCCTGCTCTCGGCTGCTGCCAGTAACCTGGCTCGTGGAGGAGCTCGCTGAACGATGCCACGTAGCAAAGCCAGCCTTCCGGTCTCTATTCCATCTCACTCCTCAATCTGTTTCTCATTAGCTTCAAAAGTGAAGGCTGGCTCCATGCCTGGACTGAAAGGAAGGCTTGGCACCGCCGTGCTCGCTGAGCCCCACCTCCTCGGTCTACAAGCCCCCACCCTGTCCGCCCGCACAGCTGACCACTGTGCAGCTGCTCTACCGGCCTTCTCTACTTCCCAGGTCCTGCCTCTCCTGCTGTTTGTCCCTCTACAGCAACCTCGTCCCTGCACATACACACTCACACACACACGCATCTCACTCCACTCAGCACTCAGTCCTGCCAAGTTTTCTTTCTTATCCCTTTACAACCCTCATAACATTTAGGTAGTGTAGCCCAGAGCATCAGGGTCACATGCTCCAGCATCAGAGAGCCCTGAGTTCAAATCCCTTCTGCACAGCTCCCTAGCTGTGTGACTTTGGGCAAATTACTTAATCTCTCTGTGCCCCAGTTTGTCCATCTGTAAAACGTGGATGATAACAGTACACACCTCGTAGGGTTATTGTGAGTATTAAATAAAATAACACAAATAAAAGGCCTGGAATAAAATCAGTGCTGGTCACCCATAAGCAAAAAAAAGACTAATCTGAAGAATTAGGACACTCCTTCCTTAAGAAGGAACTACAGTTTTGTTTTAGAATAGGCATGAGGGAGTTAGAGGCTGTATCTATATTCTGTATGCCTGAAAGACAGTCAGTGCATGCACTGAGCATTTATTGAGCACCATCTGTGTGCCAGGCATAGTGCAGGAAATCATAGCCACCTGCAAATCAAAGAGCCCTCAGAATTCAGTGGCAGCAAGAAATGTGAAAATAAATGATCCCCAAGCAACATATTGCTGAAGGCACATTGGGAAGAGTAAGGAAAGAGCTGTAGAAAAAGGGGACAAAGCAGCACCATGTCCCGGGAAGGCAGTAGGGAACCTTCTTGGAGTGACAGGAACTGGGTCTCATAGGAAGATGATGCACATGGACAAAGGCCTCCTCTCTCAGTTCCCAGATGTGTGGCAGGTCCCATTTGCTCTGCAAGGGAAAAGCAGAATTTAGCCCCACTTCACTGTTGAAAAAGTGAGGCACAGGGCCCCTCTGGTGATGCAGGGGTTAAAGACAGCACTCTTTTCAGCCACTGAAGCACAAGTTCGATCCCCACCAGCCAGGGAGCAGCCCACATAGCACAGCAGACCTCTCCTGTCTCGCCCGCTGCTCCCCTCAGCAATGTATTTCAGTAAATCTGCCTGTTCTGCTCCCTACTCTGTCTCTGGCGAATCCTCTCACCCCTCCACCCCTGCACCTCTGCCCTATACCCCAGTTCCTGTATGCATAAATAAATAAACCTTTTTTAAAAAATGGAGGTACAGAGGAAGAGACATCTTCCCCAAGAGCAGATTTTTAGTACAGAGATGGTCTCCCAGATCCCAAATGGCCAACTGTTTATGCTTCCACTCTTGGCAGAAGTTCATTTACCAGGAAGACAAGAAGATAAGGAAGGAGGGGGTGGCGAGGCTAGAGAGATAAGCAAGGGTTGGTTGACCAAAGGCCTGACATGGGCTCTGAACTTTGTCCTGTGTGGGCGAGGGGAGAACACACACAAGTGTCCACACCCCACATTGATCCACCAGCAGCAAGACCACATTTTGTCCTTGTCCTTGTAATTCCCAGAACTGCCTTGAAACAGGACTCATTGCCCCTACACATGATTTAAAGTGCAGCTTAGAAGAGAAGGCTGCTCAGGGAGAGGAGGGCCGTCCTGCAGCGGACCATTTCCTCACCAACTTGGCTCCTCGAGTGTCAGCAGAGGGAGCAGGCACCGAGAGGGCAGAGGGGCACTAGCTTTTATTGGCCACTGAGTGAGCCAGGTCCTCTGCAGGTCCTCTGCTGGGGCCCTCACAACATTAGAATTCTGGAGCAAATAAGACTTATGACTGACCCCAAGCAAATGGAAACATCTGTGCATGAACAGCCTGGAATGAAAGCAAAGAGAAGTCCACTCGGGCTCGGGACACTTTTGGCCTCCCCCTCGATCACAGCATGAGAGGGAGGTGGGGAAGGCAGCCTGGGGAGGCAAGGGCCTCTCCTGGTTTACCCTGGTCTACAAGGGCCACGTAGCAGAGAGAGGGACGTTGCTGGCAGGAATGAAGTCAGATGGAGTGGGAAGCACTGACCAGCTGCAAAACCTCAAAGGAGAGGCAGCCAGACTCACCAAATAAAAAGCCAAGATTCCTAATTACAATTGAATTGCAGATAAACCATAAAGAGGTGGTGTATAGTACAGGCAGGTATCACTTAAAGACAGGAATACGCTCTGAGAAATGTGAGACAAAGTGAGTTTGTCACTGTGTGACTTACACAAAACTAGATGGTACCGCCTGCAGCACCCCTAGCTTAGATCCAGGGACTGTCATGGACATGGTCTGCTGTTGACTGAAGTGGCATTACATTATTTGGCACATGGCTGCATGCAGGTGTCCCGCAGACTGGGGCCATGATGATGGGGATGAAGAGAAGTAGACAGGGTCTCCCCTGGTGGCGCAGCGGTTGAGTGCTGGGCTGCGAGGCTGCCCGCCGCCTCTGCAGCGCCAGTTCGATCCCTGGCGGCCAGAGAGGGTCCCACAAAAAAATAAATAAATAAATATAAATAAATAAATAAATAAATAAATAAATAAATGTAGCTGTTTCTTTTTTTTAAAAAAAAAAAAAAGAGAGAGAGAGAAATAAGTAGACAGAAGGTTTCATTTAAAGACAAACACCATAGGGCCTCCCCGGTGGCGCAGCGGTTGAGCGCTGGGTTGCATGGCTGCCCGCGGCCTCTGCGGCGCCGGTTCGATCCCCGGCTGCTCCCCGGCCACCGGAGGAGGGTCCCACATGGCGCGCAGACCTCTCCTGCCGCCCGCTGCTCCCCTCAGCAGTGTACTTCGGTTCTTCTGCCTGCTCTGCTCCCTGCTCTGGCTCTGGTGAATTCTCTCACCCTCCCGCGCTTCTGACTGTACACAGTGCATGTATAAACAAAACAAACAAACAAACAAACAAATAAATAAAACATGCCTCTATAAAAAAAAAAATTTTTTTTAAAAATAATAAAATAAAGACAAACACCATACAGATTGTAGATGATTGGCTGTAGGTGAGGATGCGGGACACATCAAGGATGACCCCCCCCACCCAGACTGGAGTGACTGTGTGTTTAATTGGGACACTTAATGTGACAGGGAGATGGAGCAGGATCACATTAGCCAGAGGAACCTCAGGTTCTGTTTTTGGTGATGTTAAATTTGGGGTGCCCTACATGGAGGTTGTGCAAATCTGAGACTTAAGGGCAGACATGGCCGGGAAGCTACCCACATGATGGTGGTGTTTAAAGCCATGAGTCTAGATGTAACCACTTGGGGAGTGAGAGTTACGACAGCAGAGACAAGGGTCCAGAACTAAACTTTGAAGACCCTCAATATGTTCAGGTCACTCAGAAGAGGGCAGCCAAGGAAACTGAGTGAGAGCAGCCAAGAAGGCAGGAAGAAAATCCACAGGTGGTTGGCAAGAGGGTAGCAGAGGATAGGCTTTCAGCGAGGCAGGATACTGCAGGGACATCTGATAAGGTAGAAAGAGAAACAAAAGCCATCCAGCTGTGGCCCCAAGAGAGGATGAGGTGGGGGATGCAGAAGCTGCGAACGTCCCCACATCCATCAATAAATCCTGCGGGGGGGGGGGGGCGGCTCTCAGGCATGGAGCAGAGGCAGCCAGAGAGTGGTGGGGTGTGTGGTTTCCATTATAACCTTTGGGGCACTTTCCTGACTGGAGGTCTGGAGACAAATCTTGACCTCCTCCTCTAAGGCAGTGGTGCCTTAGACAAATCAAATGGAAATGGTAAGCGAAGGTCTTTCAAAGACTGAATAAAGAGGAGTGTGTCAGCAATGAACACACACACACACACACACACACACTGGAACTAATGTATACAACAGTGTGGATGGATGTCAAAAGTAGTGTAGGGACTGTAGGAAATCAGACTCAAAAGAGTTCAGACTCTTTTGAGAAGATAAGAAGATCTAGAACAGGGGCCTCCCTGGTGGCACAAGGGTTAAAGTCTCAGCACTATGAAGCGATCACCAGCCACTGCAGCATGAGTTCGATCCCCGGCTAGGGAGTTAACCCACATGGCAGAGCAAACCTCTCCTATCTCACCCTCTGCTCCCTTCAGCAGTGTATTTCAATAGATCTCCCTATTCTGCTCCCCACTCTGTCTCTGGTGAATCCCCTTACCCCCACCCCCATACTTCTAGCCTACACCCCAGTTCTTATATGCAGAAATAAATAAAAATAAATCTTTTTTTAAAAAAAGAAGTTCAAGATCAGGCAGAACTAATCTATAATGGTTTATAAATACAGTAGAATTCTATGCAGCTATTAAAAATGAGCAAGGTACATCTTGGGCTTTGAATAAAATTTAGTATATTTTTATATAAATATACACGTACATATGTTACAGATAATATAGAGATATAAATTATGTTCCTGTGCATATAAAATTACATGTGGGTAAATGTGTATGGAGATATACATATAGATATGTATAAATTGATGTGAATAAAAGTTATATGTATATATTTTGGACTACAGGTTTGCAACCCTCCAAAAACTCATGTATTAAAACTCTAACTGCTCAATGTGATATTTTTAGAAGTTGGGGGCTTTGGGAGGTGATAAACTTTAAAGATGATCATAAGAGTGGCTCCACCATGACAGTGTTCATGTCCTCATAAGAAGAGAAAGAGACTAGAATTTGTTTTTTCACCAAGTGAGGCCACAGCAAGGAGGCAGTCATCTATAAGCCAGAAAGTGGGCTCTAACCAGACTCCAAATCTGCTGGCCCGTGATCCAGGACCTCCAGCCTCCAGAACTGTAAGAAATGTTTGCTTTTTAAGCCACCTAGTCTATGGTATTTTTGTTTTAGCAGCCTGAGCTGACTAAGGCTGTATATAAATACACACACACACACACACACACACACACAGAGCACAAAAAAAAAAAAAATTCCCCCAAGTGCTAATAATGATTATTTCTCTGAGATGAAATTTAAGCTATTTTTCTTTACTTTTTTCTTGGTATTTTTTAATATTATTTAAAATTTTCACAATAAGCATATATCATTATAATGAAGCCATTATTTTTTTTTAAAGATTTATTTATTTATTTGTTTGTTTTTACAAGCACTGGGTACAGTCAGAAGCGCGGGAGGGTGAAAGAATTCACCAGAGCCAGAGCGGGGAGCAGAGCAGGCAGAAGGACCGAAGTGCACTGCTGAGGGGAGCAGCGGGTGGCAGGAGAGGTCTGCGCGCCATGTGGGACCCTCCTCCGGTGGCCGGGGAGCAGCCGGGGATCGAACCGGCGCTGCAGAGGCTGTGGGCAGCTTTGCAACCCAGCGCTCAACCGCTGCGCCACCGGGGAGGCCCGAAGCCATTATTTTTAAAAATACTTTTGTAGGAGGTCTTTAGAGTAAACTGATGTTTTGTACTTAAGAGACTGTCACTAAACCCCAAATGTCTACCAAGGCCTCCTCAAGTCCTGCTCTCATTTGGAGACAGGGGAGGGGCTTCAGAGATGGCAGGTGAGCTGAGGACCCTTCTGGGTTGTGACTTGGGGCTCTCCTATCCCCTCCCTGAGCCCTGAGACACAAAAAGCTACAGAATTTGTGGGATCCAGTGCAAAATGAAAATGTAGAACACCTTGTTAAAAAATCATTAAGAATTTCAAGACACAAGTCCGATCCCCAGCCAGGGAGCTACCCACATGGCACAGCAGACCTCTCCTGTCTCACCTGCTGCTCCCCTCAGCAGTGTATTTCAGTAGATCTCCCTGTTCTGCTCCCCACTCTGTCTCTGGTGAATCCTCTCATCCCCCAGCACCTCTGGCCTACACCCCAGAACTTATATGCAAAAATAAATAAATCTTTAGAAAAAAGAAAAAAGAATTTCAAGATGGTGACAGCAGAGCATTCAGTCAAACAAAAGGCCTCCATGCTTAGGACCCTGGGACAGCAAAGCTGCACACCTGTGAGGATAGTCCCACTTGGTGACACCATCTGAGCAAATTATAGAATATTTGCTACTGTAGCCAGAGACAATAGCCAGAAAAGAAACCAGGTAAATGTGGAGCCAATATAGGCCTCGGGAAGCTAGGGCATCAGTGAATAAGAGACTCACACAGACATAACAACTCACCAGGAATTTCATCAGATAAAACATGATACACATTCACCATTATGTATTTGAAAATGGCCATCTGAGATGTGTAAGGCCCATCAGCAGACTCCATGGGCCCTGGGTGCTGAGCAAGTTTAATTAGCAAAGGGGCAAGTCAGGAGGGCCTTCTGCTGGGATGAGGCTAGTGGACCAGTTGGGCATGGCAGCTGCCCACTGTGTGGTGTCCACTGGCTGGCCTGAGGGCATATTCACCTGGGATTCCCTCACGCTATAAGCCAACAGGGCACCTGGACCCAGCCTGCCATCTTTCCATCCTGTATCTGTGGGGCCCACACCCCAACATACCACAATGGAGCTGCTCCACAGAAAACCTGTTCCTGGAACTCTCACCCGAGTTCCAGGCCCCACAAAGAGAGCCTGTGTTGGGCAGGCAGCGCTGAGTGAGCAGACAGCCCACACCTCCCCTGCACCACACAGCACAAAGACTGGTCTGTGTGCCCTGCCTGGAGGACCCACCACCTCCCTTCCTCCACCAGGCACTGGGATCCAGTCATTGGAGTCTCCCATGAGGCTGCCAGCTCTGTCTGTGCCCGGCCGGACAGCCCAGGAAAGACACACTCAGCTGAAGCACCTCAGACAACCCAGGCAGGACTTCCATGCCTTCAGTAAGCTGCGGTGGCTGGTTCCAGGCTCGCAAGCAGAGCATGGGCAGTCTCCAGCCTCTCCAAAGCTCCTCACCGTCTCTAGGTTGGGGGCACCAGTCAGGTTCCAGCAAACTCTCCCCTAGTTGGAGTCACTTCCATCAACCTTCCCACACAACCCAACCCACCCTGAGCAGACACCAGGGATGGGTACAAAGACCTGCAGGGTTCCCGTCGTCTGCAGAAAAAGCCAACATGTCCACCAGGTAACCAAAGCCTCCTCAGCAGACCCTCGCTGACGTGCGCCCATCCTGGGTCCTGGGCCCTGGGCCTTCAGTCCCATTTGCCTTCAATCTCCTGAGAGACTTCAGCTGAACCAGAAACACCCTTTTTGGGTCCTCTCCAACTGCACGTTTGTTATTCAACCGATGATGTCCTTCTCAACCACCCAAATCCTAGCTCCTCCACAGTGTCTGGATTTCATCCGCTGCAAGTCTGGCCCTTCAGCAAACCTCTACTGAGTGCTGCTGTGAGCCAGGCCCTGTCTCCTTTTGTGGTCCCACATCACTTAGCACCTCCAGAACCAGGGAGTGGAGGGCTCTGTGGGGGCCTTGTCCCTTGTGCCCCTGTGCACACAACAGGTACTCGGTAGGTGGGCCTCAGTTGGAGTTGGAGACACTACTTCACCTTTATGGACCTGGCAACAGGTGCCAATACCCCGCCACCCCTTGACTCTCCTGGGAACCCACCTTTGCTTAGGTGGGCAGCATTCCAGAGGGACCCCAGCCACCACCTCAAGTACTCGAGTGATGGTCTCCAGTTTCTCCAGCTGAAGGCTTCTCTGCAGCTCACCCTGCACTCAGAATGCCAGCGATGGTAGGGATCTGATGCTCCAGCCATCGTCCACCTGCAGGGGTCAGGAGGTGGTGGATAAATTCCTCAGCTTCCCCTTCCTAGTGGGACAATTCTGAGATGCATCCTGTCAATTCCTCCGAATATCCCAGGAGAGTGGAGTCCCAGGTGCCCACTAATCACCCACCATCTGCCTGGCTCTGTCTCCTCCCTCTCCCCCCCTCTCCTACTCCCTGTGCTTCCAGGAACCAGCTGGCAAGCTGCCTGTACCTAGTCCTCGCTTGAGTGCGCTTGCTTTGGTAGAGAACACTGCTCCAGGCCTTCAGTCTCTTCTCCAACCCGGGACACATGCAACAAGCCTTTATCCATGCCTGCGCTGCATCAGGTGGCAGTGACTGGGGAGGAGAAACATTCTGGAAACTCCTTGTCCTCCCTTGCCCCCATTGTTCCCACTGTGTGGGGAAGGAGAAGGAGACAGAAAGTACAAGCACAACCTTAGGAGCGGAAGAAGTAGGGAGAGGGGAAGGGAGGGGAGATGAGCCATGGAGAAGGCAACCTGGAGCGTGACTCCCTTGGGTCGGCCCTGGGGTCCAGGCAGCCTTGCTGGCTTCTCTAGAGAACTTTTCTGCCCAGGCCTGCACTCTCCGTCAACTCCACGCTACCCGCCCCACCTTTTTTCTGCAAGCAGAGGCAACTTTGCTGCACTCCAGCCCAAAACAGCCCTGCCCTGCCCTGCACCCTGCCGGGCTGAGCCCTTGGGTTTGCATGGCCAGGGCTTTGGGTTCAGCCCATGGAGACACCAGCAAGAGGCTGGGGGACAGTGGGAAAGAGCAAAGAGTATTTATTCGGCCCCCTTCACTCCTCCCTGCCTCCCTCACAGTAGTTCTGGTTGGGGAGCTCCCTGTGGGTGGCCCTCAAATACATTGCCCCTCTCACCAATGACTGGAAACATTCTTTCTCTCCCTAGACCTCAGGCTGCTAGTGAGGGCCTCAAGGCCCCTTGTTGGTCCCCTCTGCTCCACCCTCCCAGCCACAAACAGCCCCTTCATTAAAAAATCTTAGTAATTCCAATTGGGCTGCTGCTGGCCTCCTGTTGTTGCCCTGAGCAGAGTTGGGGCCTGGATGGTGTCTGGCTCCAGCAAAGTAGCAAGAGTTGGTGTTTAACTCAGATGACTTCAGCTAGAATCTCAGCGCCACTAGTAAGTTCCAAGTTGCTGGGCCTCTCACAGCCTTTGTTTCCACGTGAAACACAGGTAAGACAAGAGCACTGCCAACATCACCATTCTCACCAGGGCAACAGCAGACCCCTCTGCAGACCCATGCGGGAGGAAGACGAGGCCCGTGTAAGGGCACCAGGGCTCCCGACAACAGTGAGGAACCGGACTCGGTTCTCAGTCACTGATTTCTCTGTTTCTCTCTTCTTCTTCCTCCCTCTCTGCTACATCTTGCATGTGGTCAAACATGGCTCCACACCGTCTCATACGTTTATATACTCTAAGAAAGTCAAGACTACACTCTACACAAATGGGCTCACACTTCCATACTGTGCAACCTGCTTTGACTCATTGATCATCAGGCATGTCTCCATGTTCAGGATACTCTTCCACACTGCAGAATCACCGCACCACACTCCGCAACCTCCTCCTTCTCCCCATCTTTATTTTCCTGGCTTAGCCTATGCTATTTTTGTAGTAACTTTACTTTTTAAGACACATTGGGCCTCCCTGGTGGTGCGGGGGTTAGAGATACAACACTATCAAACTATGGCCAGCCACTGCCACATGAGTTCAATTCCAGGCTAGGGAGCTACCCACATGGCACAGCAGACCTCCCCTGACTCACCTGCTGCTCCCCTCAGCCGTGTATTTCTGTCAGTCTGCCTGTTCTGCTCCCCGCTCTGTCTCTGGGGTATCCTCCCAACCCACCCCCCACACACACACCTGTGGCCTACACCCCCATTCTTGCATGCATAAAATAAATAAATCTTTAAAAAATAATAAAACACATGTTCCTCCCCCAGAGCCATCTCCCAGGATTCCTTTGAAAACAGAGGGCTGATTTACTCAATTCTCATTTCTTTCTTCCACCCCAATCTTGACTTTCATTTGAAGTTCAAGACAGTAAGTGTGGAGGCAGGCAGGGCACCCTGTCGCTCCATCCCTTCTGTGCGGGGGCCCCTCCATGCTGTCCTTCCCTCTCTCATCCTTACTCTGCTGCTTCGACTTACTCGGAGCTCTCCGAAGCTAGCTCTCTTAGGGATGTAACCATCTTCAGTTTGGCCTGTGTTCCCCACAGCTGTCACTTTCAAAACACAGTTGACCCCTGCACTGCAGAAGGACTCTCCTCCAAAGACCAGCTCTGCTTTTTGAAGCTCAAACAATAGCAATTCGAAGGAACTAATGCACCTCCCATCTCTTTCCCGGGGCCTTCAGAGGAAGAAGAGGACAGCACAGAGCTTTTCAAAATATTGAGCAAAATAAAGTTTTCATTATGGTGATAACCAGGGCCCTTAGGACACAGATCGAACACTCAACTGGACAATTTGAGGGGAGTTTGATAAAGAGTATTTACAAAGATGCAGGTAGGATTTAAGAAATTAGTGCAGGATGATGCAGAATCCTGGGGCCAGCAACATCGGGGGGCTATTCCCAGAGGTAAGGAAGTGATGCCCGAACCCAGAGAGAAGGGCAGCATGGAGAAGGCCCTGCACAGAAGCTGGGGCTTTGGGAACCCGTGCACCTGACTGGTTAGAACCCAGAAAACAAAGAGCTGGGGAAAAAAACACCCAGACCTCACTTTCCTCCTGTTCTCCAGGTGTACTCCTACTGGATGGACCCAACAGGAAACTAGATGTCATGGCTGTCCACGGACACAAGTTTAAGTGTCCTGCATTCCAGGACAGTGTTCAAAGTAGATGGAAATCAAGGAAGGTTGGGAGGGAAGCAAGGAGGAGGAGCAAGGGAAGAGGTGGTTTTCTCAAGTGCTTTGAAAGTATGCAAGCCAGTTAGAATTATGAATTTAGTGCACAGAAATTGGGGAGAAATTATTTGCACATCTAAATGGTTTTTTAGTTGTATAAGCATTTCCAGCTATCAATAGTTACCTTTAAATAATAAACTTCCCACTGCAATTAAAATATGCCTTCATTCATAGAAAATTTAGCTTACTCAGAGGTCTTTTCAAGGTCACAGTGTTCAGTTAAATAAAGTACGGAGCAAACTTGGGCTGACTTTGAGTTATGTACATTAGCAGCAAATGTCCCCTCCAGAGACTTCCTTGATTACATCCAAGTGGGAGGAGGGCAGATAGTTTCCCTGAAAGAAATCAGAAGGTTGCAAAAAGCAGGCACAGACATTGGCAGGCCACAGTATGCCAGCCAGCCATCCCACAAAGGTGCAAATTAACTTGCAAAGGTCACACCATTTATTAGTGACTGAACCGCAGTCAAAATGCCAGCCTGTCTTCCCCAACAGCTCTGGCAAATATTCCAGGCAGTTTTCCCCACTGAACTATGTCCTTAAGTGCCCGATCAGGGGGGTCATTCCCCAAGATTTCTTCCTTGGTGTTCCCATCAGGAATACCCTGGTCTGGCACATACGCCACTCCCCACACCTACACACAAGCTCACACACACACAGTGTCCACCTTGGGTGACCTAGCAGTCAACAAGTATTTTCCAAGGAAAGCAGAGCAAATATAGGGATTTGTCTGTCTCAGTGTCCCAGGTCGAAGGCATCATTGCAAAGTTGTTTTTCACTGATAAAATATGACACCAATAAGGATAGACACTAAGTCCACCTGGGAGTTCTGCTCAACTCCAAGGCCCAAGCTCACCCACAGACCCCGGCCCAGCAGATACGTAGCTGAGTCCACCACCTCCACCCAGCAGCTGGCTCTGTCGATGTTCTACCAGACACACAATGGCACAGACAGACGTCATGGAAACAAGCGAACCTCGACCTTCTTGTGCAGCTGCTTTAAACAAGTCATGGTCAAACCCTCCTCTACCTCCTAATCTCAGTTCATCTGATGCTAAAGGGTAAGAGTGGCTTTAGAAAATTGGAAAATGGATCTGAAAAGTGTCATCCTGAACCGAGCAAGGACAAATTGCACGAAAGGTCAGAAGACACTGCATTAAAAGCTATAGTGAACAACTGACCTTTTCAGACAAAAACCAGCGAAATGTCTCCCTTGGCACAGTCTCTGAGACCATAGAGAGGGGGTGTGCATGCATGGTGGCATGTTGCAGACCCACTCGGCAACACCTCCTGTGCTTTCTTGAAAGCCTATTGTTTCCTGACATGATGGCCATGGACTGGCTGGTTCATTATGTCATATTTTATCAATGGAGGCCATTGTCTGTGGCCAGTGGCTCCACTGCTCTTCACAATGCCTCACCCTCACCCCAGAGCCTAGCTCTGTGGACAGTGTAACTCAATCCTGGCAGGGCTCAAAGGAGGCCTTTACTCCCTCCCAGCATGTGCAGAAGTCCCCCTGGCAGGGCCGAGGAGCACTGATCTCTGTTCCAGAATGGGAACGGGAACTTGGTCAACCTGAATTGGGGCAGATTTCATCAAGTGCTCACACTCCACTCCAGCCCCTCCTGATTACTTCATGCTGCACCACACACCCTCCCACTCTTCCTGTGGTAGCCAAGTTTCAAGAGGGACCCACTTTTGAAAATGGGAGAATGTGACTAGGTCATAACAGACATTGAGGCCCCTGGATTGCTCTCAGAGTTCACTCCTTCTGGGAGAGCAAGCTCATGTCATGAGGACACTCAAGCAGCCCTGTGGAAAGTCCACGGGCAAAGAATTGGGGCCAATGGCCAGCATCAACCTGCCTTCCACGTGAGTGAGCCATCTTGGAAACCAATCCTTCAGGCCCAGTCAAGCAATTGGATGAGTGCAGACCTTGCTGCATCTTTTCAGCAACCTTGTGAGAGACCAGGAGCCAGGACCACCCTGCTAAATCACTCCTGGATTCTAGACCCCCAGAAAGGAAGACATAAACTGTTGTTGCTTTAGGTTGCTATGTTTCGTGACACTGGGTGATTTGTTCCATAGCTTATATTCTAAGTGATAAAATCCGAGAGGTCAGCCATCACGGGCACAGAATAAAGTGAAGGGCTTCTTTTCATACAAACTCCTGCCCAATGAGACCCCCTCAATAGGTCCTGTGGTTGGATGACAGATTTATCTTTAAAATCAACCACTTTCTCTCTTACCAGTTTCATCCTAGCTTTATTCTAAAGTTCCATGGTATCAAAACCACTTTCATCTCAATTCAGCTACCACTTTGCTCTTCCCTCCAGCACTCTGTCACCTGAAAATTTGACCCCATAGTTTCTCATCATCTGCATCCAGAAAGGTGACTGGGCAGAACTAGCTCAGAGCGCTGTGGCAAACCCCTGTGGATTCTACCACTGCCCAGGGAACAGACACCCTTGATGACAAACACTGTGCACAGAACGTGCCACCTGCCATCAACCTGCGGAAATGTTCTCATCAGTGAGCTTGCCAAGGCTTTATTAAAAATCCTGTCTAGACTCAAGTTATTCACTCCATTCACCAGCGCTGTCGACAGAGAAAGTGATCTTAGCATGTGTTTTAGTTTCCTGCAGCTGCTAGATCAAATTATCACAAAACTAATGGTTTAAAATAACAGAAATTTATTCTCTCCCAGTTCTGGAAGCCAGAAGTCTGAAATCAGTATCACCTGAAATCAGGGTGTTGGCAAGGCTGTGCTCTGTGTGAAAGCTCGAAAGGAGAATTCACTCCTTACTTCTTCCAGCCTCTGGTGGCTGCTGGCATTCCTTGGCTCTTGGCCACATCACCCCAATTTTCAAATCCAGCATCTTCCAATCTCTCTATGCTCTGTTTTCACATCACTTTCTCCTATGTGTGTCAGGTCTCCTTTTGCCTATCTCTTGTAAAGATACTGTGATGGCATTTAAGGAACACCCATAATATCCAGGATGATCTAACTCAAGGTCTTAATCACATCTGCAAAGACCCTTTTCCTTATAACATTTACAGGTTCCAGGAAGTAGGACCTGATATCTTTGCAGTGGGGGGTGTGGGGATATGGCTTTTTCAACCTATCATAGCATGCCACAGCTCACCCTTATCAAATCCTCCCACTTCGTGATCACTGCATTCTTTCCTAACATATACAAATAAATCATGTCATTCTCTGCTCTATGATTTTCCAAGTCAACATCAAAGTCACCATCTCTACTTTTTGGAATCCACTAAAGACCTATACTTCCCATATCAATCTGGAGATTAAAAGTAGAGGTGGAGGGCCTCCCCAGTGGCGCAGTGGTTGAGCACTGAGTTGCGAAGGTGCCTGCAGCCTCTGCAGCACCGGTTCAATCCCTGGCCGCCAGGCGAGGGTCCCACATGGCGCACAGACCTCTCCTGCCGCCCGCTGCTCCCCTCAGCAGTGTACTTCGTCAGTCTGCCTGCTCTGCTCCCCGCTCTGGCTCTGGTGAATTCTCTTACTCTCCCGCGCTTCTGACTGTACCCATTGCTTCCATAAATAAATAAATAAATCTTTAAAAAAAAAAAAAAAGTAGAGGTGGAGCCTTCCCATCCAGCGGCAGCCACCAGATAAGCTGAAATGAGTGCATACAAGTACATCCAGGAGCTATGGAAGAAGAAGCATTCGGTGTGATGTTCTTTCTTCTCAGGGTATGCTGCTGGCAGTACCCCTAGTCATTCAGTCTCCACAGGGCCCCCCCCCCACCGCCACCAAACCTGGCCAAATAAAACACGCAAGCAGGGATACAAGGCCAAGCAAGGTTACGTCATATATCAGATTTATGTGCGCCATGGAGGCCACAAACATCCAGTTCCAAAGGATGCAACCTATGGCAAGCCTATCCATTAAGGTGTTAATCAGTTCAAGTTTAAGAGAAGCCTTCAATCTGTTCCTGAGGCATGAGCGGGATGCCACTGTGGGGTCTGAGGGCCCTGAATTCTTACTGGGCTCATGACAACTCCACATACAAAGTGTTTGTGGTTATCCTCATGGAGCCACAGAAGAAATTCTGACACCAAGTGGATCACTAAACCAGCCACAAGCACAGGGAGATGAGGGGGCTGACACCTGCAGGCCGCAAGAGCCGTGGCCTTGGCGAGAACTACAAGTTCCACACACTATTGGTGGTTCTCATGGTGCAGCTTGGAGAAGACACGATACTCTCCAGCTCCGTTACTACTAATAGGTAATGTTTGGAAATGTTAGGAAAGAATGCAGAAAGCAATTTGTAAAATCCTCACCTACCTAATAAACAATTGAGGACAGTCATGTCTGCTTAAAAGTGTTCTTTAATTTGTCTGCTTAAACTAGAGCCTGCAGATTGTTTCACAAATGTGTTGTCAAATTATAAAAGTGAAAGTGCAATGATGTTTGAAGACTATGATAGTGTACCTTGTTTCTACTAAGATAATGCTTTGTCTTTGCTCATCTTATTAGGGAGTTATATGTCAGCCTTGAAGATGCTGTTTGCTATAATAGGTGTAAAATAATTTTGTAAATAAGGGGAAAAATGAAAATGGAGTTGGGAAAGACAAAAACAACATTTCTCAAGTTTGCCATTATTATAGACTCTCCAGCCCCCTAGAAATGTCAGCAATCCTTAGAATGTATCTCTTCAGTGGAGGTAGCCGAGAGGTTGATATGATTTCTCAATTCAGACCGCTGGGCCTTAAACCTGACCCTGTCCTGAGGACAGCTGTCTTTTCCAAAAAGGACCAGAAAGTTATCTCCCATCCCACACACTCTTGTGCATTGTGGACTTGTCATCCACCTCCTTCAAGAGGTCAAGTCCCTTTCTTCACCTCTTGGTGAAGCTGTAGATGCTTTCTCCAGTGGAATGCGGTAGAAATGTCACTGTGCCATGGCCAGGCAAGGCCCTTTGCTGAGCTAGTAGTTTTTTACTTTTGCCTCTTGGAGTGTTCACCCTCAGGATGCTCTTCTCTCAAGCCAGTCCCCTTGCTGCCAGGAGGTCGCATGCACATGGCAAGCCCCCTCCTGGTGCTGTCAGCTGCCAGTTCCTGAGGGAACACTGTGGATGTCCAGCCTCATCCAGTCTTTTGATGCCTCTAGCCCCAGCCAACATCTCAATTTAACAATGGTAAACACAAATGAAAACCAACCAGCAGAGCCAAGTCCATCCATGAGTGATAATAAACTACTTCTTAAGACATAGAGTTTTGGGGTGGTTTATTATACTGCAATAGGGCCTCTTTGGTGGCGCAAGGGGTTAAGCACCATACTATGAAGCTATCCGCAGCCTCTGCAGCATGAGTTCGATCCCCTGCTGGCCAGGGAAAAACCCACAAGGCGCAGCAGACCTCTCCTGACTCGCCCGCTGCTCCCCTCAGCAGTGTATTTCAGTCAGTCTGCCTGTTCTGTTCCCCACTCTGTCTCTGGTGAATCCTCTCACCCCATGCATCTCTGGCTTATACCACAGCTCTTGTATACATAAATAAATAAATCTTTATTATACTGCAATAGATCTTCAGACAAACCACATATTAACTGTGCAACCTGAAGCCTCAGTGCTTCGTTTATGTGGGCGGTGATTCCAGGAGATAAGGTAGGAAAGTGGGGAAATGAGAAATGGAAGAGAAAACAGCCAGTAGAAGAAAGGCTTTATGAGCAGGTTACCTCTAGGGTCAGTCCCCTGGGGGCTCTCTGAGAAAGTGTGCAAAACTTCTCACAATTGACTCATCAATAAAATTGTGCACCATCAAGAAGTATGAAGATTCCCCAGACGTTTGAAAATAAATGACCATATGATCTAACAATTCCACTTCTATGCGTATCCAAAAGAAGTAAAAACAAGATTTCAACAAGACACTCATTTTCATTGCAACATTATTCATAATAGCCAAGAGGTAGAGCAGCCTCAGTACCCACCCTTGGATGAGTGGATAAACAGAGGTGGCAGACACCTACAAAGGAATATTTTCAGCCTAAAAAAAGAAGGCAGTCTTGTCACATGCTGCACCTTGAGGACATTATGCTAAGTGAAATAAGCCAGCTACAGAAGGACAAATGCTATATGAGGTATGCAAAGTAGTCAGATTCATAGAAACAGAAAGTAGGATGGTGGTTACAAGGGGCTCTGGGGATGGGAGGAAAGAGTTACTCAATGAGTATGGGGTTTCAGTTTTGCAAGATGAAAAAATTCTAGGTATCTGTTGTACAAGGTACATATAGTTAATGCTATTTACTGTATACTTAAAAATGGTTAAGGGCCAGACCTCCCCGGTGGCGCAGCGGTTGAGCACTGGGTTGCGAAGCTGACCACAGATTCTGCAACGCCAGTTCAATCCCCGGCCACCGGGTGAGGGTCCCACTTGGCATGCAGACCTCTCCTGCCGCCCGCTGCTCCCCTCAGCAGTGTACTTCGTCAGTCTGCCTGCTCTGCTCTCCACTCTGTCACTGGTGAATTCTCTCACCCTCCCGCGCTTCTGACTGTGCCCAGTGCTTGTATAAATAAATAAAATAAAATCTTTAAAAAAAAAAATGGTTAAGGGCCTCCCTGGTGGTGCAAGGGGTTGAGACGCAGCCTATGAAGCTTGTCCGCAGCCATTGCAGCACAAGTTCGATCCCTGGCCAGGGAGCAACCACATGGCACAGCTGAACCCTCCTGTCTCACCCGCTGCTCCCCTCAGCAGTGTATTTCATTCAATCTGCCTATTCTGTTCCCCACTCTGTCTCTGGTGGACCCTGTCACCTCCCACACCTCTGGCCTGTACCCTGGCTCTTCTATACATAAATAAATAAATCTTTTAAAAAACAGTGAAGATATAAATCTTTTGTATTTTCTAGCAAAGTAAAAAAAGAAATTGCTTCATTAAGGAACAAACAAGTTGGGGTATTCGCTATCAACTTTCACCCTCACTGGTGGGGAGTCAGTCTTGGGTGTTTACTCTCCATACTCCAAAGGCCAGAAAACATCACTGCAGAGAAATGCGGGAAGCCACAGGACATATGCGGATTCTCTGGGTGACCTCCGGGTGACTGGGGATGTCAGGCGGGGCACTAATGGGATCTGTTACATCACTTGCCTTTGAGTGTCAGTTTCCTTATCTGGAAAACAGAGACAAGAAGTACTCACCTGCACAGACCGCTGTGAAGACTATTTTGGGCAACACATGCAGTTCTCTTAGCACAGTTCCTGGCACACAGTTAAGTGTGCTGTAAATATTACAGAGTGAGCCTGTCCTACAGCAGGAAAAATACCCTCGGCTACCAGGTAAGGACTGCCATCCCTCCCTTCACTGCCAGCTCCCTTCATTGATGGCTACTCTCAGCCTCACTGCCCACCACTACCTTTAGTGCCACAAGACTCACAGTAAACTTGACCCCTCACACCAGACAGACCTGCACTGTCTGGGGGAACAGAACAAGCAGACTGATTGAAGTACACTGCTGAGGGGAGCAGTGGGCAAGACAGGAGAGATCTGCTGAGCCATGTGGGTCACTTCCCTGGCTGAGGATCAAACTCTTGCAGATAGCTTGATAGACCTGAGACTTAACCCCTTGCGCCACCGGTGAGGCCCTCTTTTAGTTCTCTTTTTTTTTTTTTTTTTTGAAGATTTATTTATTTATTCAAGCACTGGGTACAATCAGATGTGCAGGAGGGCGAGAGAACTCAACAGAGCCAGAGCGGGGAACAGAACAGGCAGACTGATAAAATACACTGCTGAGGGGAGCAGCGGGCTCAGCAGGAGAGGTCCGCGCACCATGTGGGACCCTCGCCCGGTGGCTAGGGATCGAACCAGTGCTGCAGAGGCTGCAGGCAGCCTCGCAACCCAGCACTCAACCGCTGTGCCACCGGGGAGGACCTCCTTTAGCTCTCTTTGGGGTAGATTCTGTCTGGAAATTTTCTTGTCCTCCCCACCTGCAGACCTTTCCAGTTTGAATCAGGAGTGTACAAGGCTTGATCTCAGGACAGTCCTCTTCACCACACTCAGTGCCCCTTTTATGTGTGCAAATCAATAAAATATATGTCTAGCTCCAAACCTTGGGGATCCAGCCCCAAAGATTTACAAAGATTGGGACAATGGCTCTGGCCTCTTAACTGTACCCCATCTCTGCTCCCTATTGTGTGACATGGACTTTTCATCTGCCTCCACCATCTCCCCCAGCAGCGGAGAAGACTTAGTTCTTTCTTATTTTGTTTCACACTCCAGGAACAGCTTTGAAAACCCTTCCTGGAGGTTAGGAAATCCGCCCAAATATTAGCAGTGGTTACAGCTGGTTGTGGGACTTGGGGAGCAGTTATTTTCTTCTATATGTGTTTTATATCTTCCACCATAGGCGCATTCTATTTTTTATTGACAGAAAAACAAATCAGCGTTTTTAAAGTAGCAATTTAAAAGCCTGTTTGGTTGCCTTCAGCATTTTTCATAGCTGACATCATTTGGGGGGCCAGCTTTTCAGCCATTATTCTTTCTGCTTTCTTCCTCCCTATCTTGAGTCCACTGCCTTGAAACCTTTGCTGCTGCCCTTTGAAAAGTTGAACTAATAGTTGTTCATGCAAACCACATCAATCTCACTATATGCTGCTTGATTTTCCTTCTCAGGGGAGAATATTTATAATCCGAATTTGTTTTAAAATCTCCCAAACCAGGGCCTCCCCTTCTGGGGCAGCGGTTGAGCCCTGGGCTGCAAAGCTGCCCACAGCCTCTGCAGCGCTGGTTCGATCCCCAGCTGCGGGCGAGGGTCCCACATGGAACGCAGACCTCTCCTGCCATGCCTGCTGCTCCCCTCAGCAGTGTATTTCGTCAGTCTGCCTGTTCTGTTCCCTGCTCTGGCTCTGGTGAATTCTCTCACCCTCCCGCGCTTCTGACCATACCTAGTGCTTGTATAAATAAATAAATAAATAAACAGATAGATAGATAAATAAATAAATAAATCTTTTTTAAAATAAATAAATAAAAAATAAAATAAAATCTCCCAAACCAATAAACTGACCTCTTGTTCTTCTAATATGATGCACTGAGAAGAACACAACATCCCTTTCCTAGATTCTTGCCAAAAATGCACAGCCAGAGGAAACATCAGACAGATTCAAATTGTGGGACGCTCTACAAAACAACTGGCCCGTACTCTTCAAATATGCCAGTATCACAAAAGACAAAGGAAGCCTGAGGAATGATTCCAGGCTGGAGGAGAGTAGGGACAGGACAGTTAAATGCAACATGTGATCCAGGACATTGTTTTGCTATATAAAGGACATTATTGGGACAGTTGGTGAAATCTGAATCTGAATAAGGCCTGGGGATTAGATAATTGTATTGAATTGATATAAGCTTCCGGAGTTGGGTAATTGCACTGTGATTATATAACAGAATGTCTTTTATAGTTCTAGGAATTATACAATTGAAGCTCTGGGAGGTAAAGGGCATCATACCTGCAATTTATTCTGATATGATTCAGAATAGAGAGAGAGAGAAAATCAGAGGAAGAGTTAAAATTTCCCTGTACTATTGTAATTTTTCTATAAACTTTAATTTATGTTAAGATAAAAATTTAGGGAGTTCAGCATGATGGGAGAAGAGTAAAGACACTGAGCTTGTTCCGTCCATATACTCACAACTAGATTGCAACAGAACAAATCCAAAACCCCTTAAAGGAAAAACAGAAGACCACAGCACCTACTAAGAGCAACAGTCTGACAGAAAGAGGTAAAAAAAACTTTAAGTGAACTATGTTTACATGAAACCAGGGCAGCAGGAGTGATGAAAGGGAAGGATAGTTCCTTTGCAAAACCCCCTATGGTTGCCAACTCAGGGGCACACATCAACATCAAGGACTCTTGAGACCTGACATTACATTGGATAAGGGACTTGCAGAGTTGGAACCCAGGGCAGGAAGTGCACTGTGGGAGAACTACAGGAGCAGAGGTGCAGAGTGAGGATTACTGAGGCTCTGAGTACAGAATAGCTGGAGCCTAAACTGGTGGGGGAGAAACAGGTCAGGTCAGCTGTGTCTTCTCACAAAACAGATTGCTACTTAAAGCCAAAACTGAGATATTCAAAACAACTGCCCTTCACGTGTGCACCCCCCACCCCGCCCCCGACCTCACTGCCCAGGCTAAACCAGGAAAAGAACAAATGCACACATGCATAAACCAGAGCTTAGAGACACGTTAATAACAGGACTAAACACCTCAGGATAAGGCTCTAGGCTAGAAAGAGAAAAGAATAATTCCTGGCCTGTGACCCTATACCAACTACAATTCATGCTCAACACTGTATCTAATGCTCAAAAATAGCTTAGAGGTGGAAACTGACATAAGACTATAAGAGACACTGAGATTAAAGACCTGATCTATTGGGGGTTGAGGGAGGAGGATGGGGGAAGAAATCACTGTGGATCCCCACCAAGCAACTCTGGTACTCATACAATGCAGCAGGAAACTTGAATCTCTGATGCTAACTGAAGGTGACCTTTTGGCAACCCTGCTGCCCTGGCCCACTTTTACCTACTACCCATCTCTGGCGCTCTCCAAATAGTTCAATGTAAAGGGGACAATCTGGGCCTCCCTGGTGGTACAAGGGACTGGGTCTCAGCACTGTGAAGCTGCCTGCAGCCACTGCAGCACAAGTTCGATCCCTGGCCTGGGAGGTGACCCACATGGTGCAGCAGACCTCTCTTATCTCGCCCACTGCTCCCCTCAGCAGTGTGTTTCAGTAGATCTGCCTGTTCTGCTCCCTGCTCTGTCACTGGAGAGCCCTCTTGACCCTGCGAGTCTGGCTTACACCCTAGTTTTTGTATGCATAAAATAAAATAAATCTTAAAAACAAAAAAAAAAAAAGAAAGAAAGAAAGGAGAATATTCTGAAAGTCTATTCCTACTATTGCCAGTAAAATTTAAAATGAAGAGACAGAAAAATATAGCAGAGATGCTGGAGCAAACACATACCACACACCAAAAAAAAAACCCTAAAGCGGAGTCTCAATTCAGCAAAAGATGACTGAAGAGAGTTCAAAGTAACAGTTATAACAATTCTTACAGAACTCAAAAAAACAATGGACGATTAAAACAACAGAAAAAGATAAATAAAATATGAGGCAGTTACAATTAGACATAAAGGAGCTAGTGAAATACTCTAACTAAATTAAAAAATACAATTGAGGGACTCAGCAGTAGACAAACAGAAGCAATGGAGAAAATTAATGAATTTGAAAGTACAATGCTGGAGAATATACAAATAGAACATTATGGAGAAAAAGAATTAAGAGAAACTAAAACAGTGTAAGAGGCCTTTGGGATAACCTGAAAAGAAGTACTATGTGTGTCATGGTGATCCCAGAAAGAGAAAGGCATAGAAAATTTATTTTGAAAACTGATTGGTAAACGCCATCTCTGGGAAACAAACCAGATGTTGTGATCCTAGAGACCCAAAGAGTGCCAAACAAAATAATATCAGAGAGATACACACCAAGACACATATAATAAAGCTGTTAAAAGTCAATGAAAAAGTGGGCCTCCCTGCTGGCACAGCGGTTGAGCACTGGGCTGCGAAGCTACCAGCAGCCTCTGCAGCGCCAGTTAGATTCCCAGCCACCGGGTGAGGGTCCCACATGGCGCGCAGACCTCTCCTGCTGCCCGCTGCTCCCCTCAGCAGTGTACTTCATCAGTCTGCCTGCTCTGCTCTCCCCTCTGGTTCTGGTGAATTCTCTCACCCTCCAGAGCTTCTGACTGCACCCAGTGCTTGTATAAATAAATAAATAAATCTTTAAAAAAAAAAGATTTAAAAAAAAAAGTCAATGAAAAGGGCAGAATACTAAAAACATCAGGGGAAAAGGGTAACCTAGAAGGAAACTCCCATGAGATCATCAGTGGACTTCTCAGTAGAAACACTATGAGCATGAAGGTGTTGACAGAAGATATTTAAAAAAAAATATTTCCGGGGTCCTCCCTGGTGGTGCAAGGGGTTAAGATGCAGCACTGTGAAACTATCTGCAGCCTCTGCAGCACAAGCTCAATCCCCAGCTGGGAGATATCCACATGGCGCAGCAGACTTCTTCTGTCTAGCCCACTGCTCCCCTCAGCAGTGTATTTCAGTAGATCTGCTTGTTCTGCTCCCCACTTTCTTTGGTGAATCCTCTCACAGCGTTCCCCCCACCCTGCCCCCGCACCTCTGGCTCACACCCCAGTTCTTGTATGCATAAATAAATAAATCTTTTTTAAAAAATCAAATAAATAAAAACCTTGAAAGCTTCAGGCACCACAGGCCCTTCTGCCCTGGGACTGTTCTTTCCTCACATGTGTGTTTAAGTTCATGGAAGAACCCCTTGGAAATGGCTTTCTCGCCCACTATTCTAATTCTTCATTGGTCCTCCAGAATTTCCATTTAGTACTATCTAAGAATCCATTTCTCTAAAGACTTTCCAAGTCCAGCTGTACCGGAATTCCCCCCTCCATGCCAAACCTGATCAGTTAAAACACAAGTTTTCAATCTAGGGAGCCTTTTAAAATGCCAAAGCTTTTAAAACATCCTAGATCAGAATCTCCAGGGTGGGACCCCAGTACTAAGATTTTTCAAAGCTCTATACATGATTCAATTGAGTAGCTAAGACTTAAACAAACTGATCCTACAACCTACACAAGGTCTACTCAAAATTTTCCATGCTCAGATTACATTTCAGGATCAATCAAAGCAGAGCTTTTAGGGTTAGGACCCAAGTAACTTTTTTTTGTACTTCCCAGGAATTATACCTCCATAATGACGATTTCTTAAAACGCATTTAAGGGGGCCTCCCTGGTGGCGCAAGGAGTTAATTCACAGCACTATGAAGCTATCCGCAGCTACTCCAGCACAGCTCACTCAACCCTCATGGCAGAGCAGGACTCTCTTGTCTCACCTGCTGCTCCCCTTAGCACTGTGTTTCAGTTAACCTGCCTGTTGTGTTCCCCACTCTGTCTCTCATGAATTCTCTCATCCCCTGCACCTCTCTCCTGTACCCCAGTACTTTAAATAAGTCTTTAAAAACACACACACACACATTTAAAAATAAAGAAAAGCAGGGCCTCCCTGGTGGCACAAGGGGTTAAGTCTCAGCACTGTGAAGCTATGAGCAGCCACTGCAGCATGAGTTAGATCCCAGGCCAAGGAGCTAACCCACATGGCACAGCAGACACCCACTGCTCCCCTCAGCAGTGTATTTCAGTCAATCTTCCTGTTCTGCACCCCACTCTGTTTCTGGTGAATCCTTTCACCCCCCTCCCCCACACCTCTGGCCTACACCCCAGCTCTTGTATACATAAATAAATAAAATAAATCTTAAAAAGAAAGAAAGAAAGAAAAGCAATCACGAGAAACAGATGACTCAAAAGAGCAGCCAGTTTGAGGACCAGTCATTTAGAACAGCAATTCTCAAACATTAGCTTGTACAGAGTTGCCTGATAAGAAACAGATTACTAGGTCCCAACCTCAGAGTTTCTGGGTAGGTCTGGGATGGAGCCCAAGAATTTGCTTTTCTAACAAGTCCCTTGTTAGGGGATATTATACTGCTGACCCAGGGAACACATTTTCAGAATCACTGATTAGAAGAGTCTTTATAGTTAAAGTGTGCAACTGGGATCAGCAACTTGGCACCCCTG
Organism: Talpa occidentalis; assembly: GCF_014898055.3. Lineage (NCBI taxonomy): Eukaryota > Metazoa > Chordata > Mammalia > Eulipotyphla > Talpidae > Talpa > Talpa occidentalis. The sequence continues at coordinate 71,951,410 of NW_023600993.1, read as the reverse complement.
GTAGAGTCTTAGAAATGCAGATTTCTTAGCCCCCACCCCACCCAAAGTGAGAATGTGCATGTTAATAAGATTTCTGGGTAATCTGTGCCCATAGGTAAGTTTAGGAAAGTTTGAGAAGAATTCATTTCATTTTGTCACTGGGCAAGGAAAAGACCCATTTACCACAGTAAGCAGGCTCCTCTGAACTATTCTTGCTCCTAGGGACCAAGGTACAATGTTTGTAATCTCAGGACCTGAACGAACTAATCATCCCCAAGATGGTGAAGGGGTGGGTGGCCTGTGCAAACAAGAGCTGTGTACAAAAGTGCCTAGTAGAAAAAAAAAAATTCATCTTTGCATGAACCCTGCCCTAGGCCTGTGATGGGCAACTCTTCCCTCATAAAGGGTCCTACATCCCTTGCCTGGTGAGAAGGTGTTTTTTGAGCAAGAGCTCGCCCTTCCCCATTCCTTTCTCAATGAATAAAATCTCTGCTTTGCTCGCGGAACTCAATTGCATTGTATTGGCACAAATGATTCTCAGTAGAAAAAGAACCAGCCAGGGGCTTAGCCCTAAAGTTTGATAACAAATTCACACATACACATGTATTTGGGCCCCGAGCACTCAGGACTCCAGATGAGATGGGCGTAGTATGACCAAGAACCCTCTAGCAAAAAGATAGTTAACATAATGTGAAAAGGTGGGACCAGCCAGTCCACTGGACCCAGAATGAAAGTTCCAACGGATGCTCTTATTCCCAGGCCCCAGTATGGTCATGTAACGGGGTGGTCCCCAGGAAAAGGGGAGGTTCCAGGTTCCCTGCCCCACCCAAAGGAGGGTAGAGCTGAGCAAGGAAGAGAAGAAGCTGGAGAGGAGACTAAGGAAGGGAGGAAGCAGGATGGAGAGCCAGAAGGAGACCTGGAGGAGGCTCATGGAGCAGAAAGACATGTGAAGAAGCTGCACTTGCTTTTTGGTCCTGGGCTGGTTGAAATAGATGTGGGTGAGAGAGCCGTGGGGAGGATAACATGGCAGCTTTTATCTTGGCTTAGATTTTGCTTTTCCTCCCAGATTTGCCTGGCTTTTCTATGGGTCTCTACCAGAAGGTTCTTTCGACTTGTAGCAGGCTTTCAGGCCTTCCTTTGGGCCAACTCTGTTTGGGTGGACTTTCACCCATGAGGGAATGGGTAACTTTGGGTGCTTGATTTGGAAACTATATTCTTTGTCTTTTCTGTATTACACACTAATTGTATTAATTTGCGGTGGATGGCAGAACCTATTTAGAGCAGGCAGGGTTGGGGGTTCTGGGTGCTCCTCTCCCTGCCCTGTAACAGTCAGAGAAGGAAGGAAAAGACAGTGGCTATGTAAGGGTTAACATTCCAGTGGCAGAAGGAGGAGTTGAAGACCCCGCCCTCTGGGAGGACAGTTCAGCCCCCTGGCAGGCCCTTTGATTTTGACCTCAGGGTGAATGAAGTTGACACAGCAGTCTGATTCCTTGTCAACTCCTGACTAATAATCCATTTACTTTATGTTCTTGACCTTGGACTGTGCCCTCACAATGGCTTCAGCCCCTGCAGAGACACCCAGCAAGAGGGTCTGTGACAGCCTCGGCAACATTAGTAGAGTCAGCAGGGTCCCTTGTTGAGCATTTACTGTGTGCCCTGAGGGCTGCATTTCTCTCACTCCTCACCACAGTCTTGAGGTTGATGTCACTGTGCCCAATTTACAGACAAAGAAACTGAGCTCAGTCAAGAGAGATGACTCACTTGCCCAACATCACAGCAACTATTAAGTGGATAGGGCAGAATTTTCTCCTAAGTCCGTCTGGTTCCACAGTCTTAACTATAAACCAACCTGAACTGGAATCACCTTCAGAGACATCGTGGAGGAAGGGACTGCTGTTCTGGTCTTTACATTTCCTCTCTTGCTTTCCCTTTGCTGCAATGATAGAGACAAAAATGATTCTAAAACTGTGCAGTCTGATGTGACACTGGGTAATGTGGCTATTTTAATTTAAATTAATTAACATTAAATAAAATTTAAAAGTCAGTTTCTCAGTCACAGTAACCACATTTCAAGTGCTCACAGCTCACACACGTGGCCAGTGGCTGCTGATATTGCACAGCACAGACTACAGAAAAAATTGCCAAAAATTCTCTTGAACAGAAATATCTCAAAAACGTTTATGTACCCTTAACTACTCAAGGCCAGTCTACATTCAAATTTAACTTTAAAAATAAAAAACTTCAAACCCACAAAATTTACTTTTATATTGTTCACATTTGTCGTACAGAAACCAAAATTTGCAGCCTCGGGAGCATCAGGTGTTAGAAGGGAGGCACCTACCGGCAGTATGTTGCATTGCAACCTAGCACAATCAGACTCTGGAAACTAGCTAGAGGACAGGTTCTAACAATCATCATTAGGGTGTCAGAGTCTTCACAGTGCTAGAGAAATCCCATGCCAGAAATGAGGAAAAACCAGGAGGAGAAACCAAGTCAAAAAATCCATCAGCACCAGATTGCAATCTCCAATATCATATCCTTCATACCTAGTACATTGCCTGGCACCAAGGTGATATATAACAAATGTTGTCTACCTGAATAAGTAAATCATTAATAGATTAATTAATTCTGAAAATTCCAGAACTGTACCATTGAACAGTTTATCCTCTTCTTTAACTTTTTTTTTCCAGTTGAACACATCTCTTACATTGTGAAGTCAATGTAGAAATGGACTATATCCTTTCAGACAACTTAGCAGACACAAAGTGTTCAATAATCAAGAGAGGTTAGGATTTTATGAAATCATCAAGAAAAAGAGGACATCAAAATGTTTGAGCCTCTGGTAAAACATGAAAAGATATTCCTATTTTTTTTCCTTTGGCCCAAGGTGGTAAGAATGAAAAACGGCTTGCCTGATTAGGAAATTGGTCAGACTCTTTATCCTTCATTTATCCATTCAGCTCATAGTACTGATTGGGCCGCTTAGAAGCCAGGTGGCAAAGAAGATGAGCTGGAAGCTGCTTATCGAGTCTTGCACACAAAAGAACATTGTGCACCCAAAGTCAATCCCCAATCTGGAAATCATCCTGGGAAGAGAAAATGCTCAACAAAAAACTGGGCTTTGGAGGGCAGACTGTGGTTTGGGGACATTTTCTGGGGATCTAGGGATCCAGGTGCTGAGAGATTTGCACTATTAGATGCAAATCTTGACTTGGAAGACATTGAAGTATAGACAGTGATGCGATCCCTGAGGATGTGAAGGGTCCTAATTATTAGGGAGTTTTTCATGGGATCCAAGTGGCCTGATCAACAGGTCTGAGTCATGGCTGTATTATCAATGTGGTGACCCCAGGTTACTTACAGGTCGCTGCCCTGAAGGGAAGGGAGGGAAGGGACTCAGGGTGTGGCCTAATATCAGAGAGAGGAGGAGGATAGAGTAAACAATAAAATTTATTGCAAGAGCCACAACAGCTTTCCCTCACTTCAAAAAAAAAATTCAAAGGAAAGCCCCCATATTTGATGAACTTTCACCATATTCCCATCTTTGCCTACATTCTAGGAAGACAGAGTTGGTTAAGCTGGGCATAGACTCACCAAGAAGGAGGGTTTTGTGCAAGATTGAAGGGAAGAGCTGGACAAATTCATCTGGAGAGCAGAAAAGCAATGGATTGAAAATGGAAGAGTGAGAGGAGCCAGGGAGGCCTGCATGGCACGGGTGGAATCAGATAGTCTTCAGGATTCCAGCTCCCTGCTGTGGAAAGGTAAACCCCACAGCCAGGGAGAAAATATTCACACCACATATGTAGGGGAGGGGAAGACTTGCATTCAAAATATATAAAGAACATTTACAACTCACTAATAGGAAGGCAAACAACTCAATGAAAAAAATAGGCACCAGACACAGATATTTCACAAAGGATTACAAGTGTCTGACAAATACCTGAAGAGATGCCCAGAATCATCAGTCATCAGGGAAATGCCAAATAAGATCACAGCAGGAGACCACGTAATAGCTGCCAGAATGGTGAAGACTAAAAAGACTAGAACAACTAGAGTTGTCCTATCTTTCCGGCAAGAATTAAAAATAGAATAACACTTGGGAGAATTCCTGGGGCTTATTTTAAAGGTAAATATGTTGTGGGGAGAAGGATGTCCTGAAGGAACTCCACATATAGGTTTTACGGCCCCTCCATCCCCCCCAGACAAGCGATCCAAGACACCAAGGACTACAAATCCCATAATGCCATCACCACCGAAGGGAGGATTGCTGGGAACTGAGGGTGGAGGTAAGCAGCCAGGCTTGGTATATAACCAGACATGTGGGCCGTGGGGGAGCTGTCGGTTTTTTGCCAGGCTTCAGCATGCTATTTGTGTTCCAGCTCAGTGGAACTGGCAGGACTCATTCACCAATTTCTCTCTCTCTTTCTCCCTGAGTTATTCCTTTCTTCATTTCCCCTTTTTGTAAATAAGCCCTTTATTGATCCTTTGTGTGAGCCTGCAGTTGAGTCTCATTTTAAGCACACAGGAGAGAACCCACACTCAGGCCAACCCATTTCACATTGGGGTTGCCCGATAACACTACCATATGACCCAGTAATTCCAGTTTTAAATCTTTACCAAATATTGATAAAAACAAATGTCCACAAAAAAAAGGTGCACAAATATAAATAACCACATGTAGCTAGTGGTCGCCATGTTGGACATGTCACTAGATATGATCTGATGCTCAAATGCTTGTGAAAATCTACATTAAAATATGTATGTTGTCTTAAGAGGGGAAAAGACTATATACAAACATGCATAGCAGTTTTGTTCATAATTGTTAACTACTAGAAACAGTACAAATGTCCATCAGCTAGGGAATGGGTAAGCAACTTGGCATAGCTGTAGGAAGGGACTGGGATCATTTTTAAAAAGGATGAAATTACCAAAAGATACAACAAGAATAAATGTCAAAATCACTGTGAGAAATAAAAGAAGCTAGATGCAAAAAAAAAGCATCTTCTACATGATTCCATTTATATAAAATTCTTAAACATGCAAAATTAATCTAGAGTGACAGAAAGCATGTGGGTGGTTTTTTGGAACTGAGGGAAATGCAAAGACCTTTCTGGGGTGGTGAACAGATCCTATATCTTGTTTAAGTATATGCTTGGTCAAAAGTGATCAAACTAATGTTTAAAATTGATAAATGAATCATATTGTATATAAATTATATCTCAGTAAAGTTTATTTTTAAAATAGCAGAAAATGGGGCCTCCCTGGTGGCGGCAGCAGTTGAGCGATGGGTTGCGAGGCTGCCCGCAGCCTCTGCAGCGCTGGTTCGATCCCCGGCTGCTGGGCGAGGGTCCCATATGGCACACAGACCTCTCCTGCCACCTGCTGCTCCCCTCAGCAGTGTATTTCTTCGTCAGTCTGCCTGCTCTGCTCCCCGCTCTTGCTCTGGTGAATTCTCTCACCCTCCCACGCTTCTGACTGTACCCAGTGCTTGTACAAATAAATAAATAAATCTTTAAAAAATAAAATAAAATAGCAAAAAATGGAAAATTATGAAAAAATATGAATTTTTTAAAGAATCAGAAAAAAGGAAAAAATTAAAAGTCTTAATTATAAAATAAATAGTAAAATAGGGAGAGCATAGGAAATTGGGAGCAAAAGGACCAAGTGGGAACATGAAGACTGAAGCCTAAAGCACGACCCCTTCCATTCCCCACTCACTACCACACCCCCTCCACCACCACCACCCCACAATCCCCACCCCTGCTCCAGTGGTGGTCAGAATGAGCTCTCTTGAAGTGGCAGAGGAGGGAAGAAAGGGAGGAAGGTCAAAGAATTAGATGCTGGAGGGAGAACAAAGATATCAGGGTCTAAAGAGATCATAGGGACTGGAAGATTTGAGGCTGGAGCTACTGAGAAATTCTTTTTTTTTTTTTTTTTTCAGTTTTATTGAGATATATAAGTTAAGGTATACAGCATAACTTGACAAACCTATACTAAGAAAGGATCGCCTCAGTAAGTTCAGTTAGTGTCCATGACCTCATACAATTACACAAAATTTTTTTCCCTTGTGATGAGAAATTTTAGGATCTACTAGCAACTTTCAAATATACGATAAAGCAGGGGTTTTTTTGTTTTTGTTTTTTTTTTTTAAGAACAACAAAGACCTTTGTTACAGGAGCTAAGAGAGGAGGGAGGAGGACTTATTTGCCTTTCCTGGCTTTGATTTTCCTCAGATAGAACTCTAGCTCCTTGCCCTGCAGCACATAGCCATCTGCTCAGCCACACTGGCCTGGTCTTGAAGCGATGCATGCAAGAAGCTTGCCCTGCTGGAACTGCTCCTCCAAAAGACTGCTGATTTTGTGTTCAACATCACTTGTAATCAGGGAAATGTAAATCAAAACTACCATGAGATACCATCTTACACCAGTGAGAATGGCACATATTAAAAAAACTAGCAACAACAAATGTTGGCGAGGGTGTGGAGAAAAAGGAACTCTCCTGCACTGTTGGTGGGAGTGCAAACTGGTCCAACCACTATGGAGAGCTGTGTGGAGATTTCTGGAACTACTAAACATAGAGCTTCCATATGATCCAGCAATTCCACTCCTAGGTATTTACCCAAAGGACATAGAAACATCAATTCCAAAGAACACCTGCACCCCTATGTTTATAGCAGCACTGTTTACAATAGCTAAGCTTTGGAAACAGCCCAAATGCCCAAAAATAGATGACTGGATCAAGAAGGTGTGGTACATATACACCATGGAATATTACTCAGCATTCAAAAAAGATAAACACATGCATTTTGCAGCAACATGGATGGCGCTGGAAGGGATCATGCTCAGCGAAATAAGCCAGAAAGAAAAAGAAAAATACCGGATGGTCTCACTCATAGCAGGAATCTAGAAAACTTAAATAAGGGACCAGGAAAATGAATAACTATAAGAAAGTGAAAATCAAAATCAACAAAATCTATGAACCAGAGACAGTTTTTGGGGAGTGGGGGGCGGGAGGGGAGGGATTGGGGTCAGAATGGGGCGGTTGCAAATGTATGGGAAATATAAAAATAAAATTTATTATTTAAAAAATAAATAAAAATCATTATAAAAAAAAAGACTGCTAGTTTTGGCATTCTTTTTCCTTTCATCGTATTTTTTCTGAATTTTCTTGGATCGCTTTTTGTTCAGGAGCTCTTCCGCTTCAGGGCCAGCTTGGCTCCCTTCTTGCAGCCCAGGAGCAGTGCATAGTGGGACTCACACCGCTGCCGGTATGGTGGGCTGTCAATAAGCACCATGCAGTTCTTCACCAGGGTCTTGGTGCCGACCAGCTCGTTGTTGGACGCATTGTAGACAATATCAATAATCCTTGTTTTGCGAGTACAACACTCAGAGCCCCAAGAGAAGTTCCCCACATCCAGCCCCAAGGCTTGGTACTTCTTGTTGCCTCCCCGAACTCGAACTGCGTGTATGCGCCGAACGCCAATCTTAGTGTTGGCAGCTGGGTGTCCCAACTCATACTTTCGCTTCTTGAGGTAGGGCTTTCTCTTGCCCCCGGTCTTGCGGCGTTTGTGCCAGTTGTCCCGAGAGATGCCCATCGCTCGGCGCTGGCCGGAAAGAGACGATAAAGCAGTTTTGACATAATCATATTATATATTTCATCCCACCTTCTAACTGGAAGTTTGTACCTTTTGACCACCTCACCCACTGTCCCCTTCCCCCTACCAGCTCTTGGGAATATATCCATGGAAGACAATTTGGCTAAATCCATCAAAATACACATACCCTACACTTCCACCCCCATGTACTTATTTTACAGATAAACTTGCATAGATGTGATCCCACATATGTACCTGATTATTCATTGTCTTGCTGTTCTTAACATAGATTTGATCAGAAACAACACAGATGTCCCTCAACAGGGTCATTTAATAAATGGTAATATTTGTGAAGTTATTTATATTGAATAGTTCTTGTACTTTATTATTTAACTTTTTTTTTAAGTATGGCACATGCAACAGTGAATACTATTTAGCTACTAAAACTAATGAGCTGCTTTCTGTGTACAGATATTGAAAGCCTTCCAAGATATATTTTCAGGTGGAAAAAGCAAGATGCTCAGCAGATGTACAGTATGAAGCCATTTGAGTTAGTGTCCATTACCTCGTGTGATTACACACAAAAATATTTTTCCTTGTGATTAGAAATTTTCAGATTTACTCCTAAAAGTAATTAGGACTGCAAAGGGGTGTGTTTACGTAGGGTACAAAAGAATATAGTGGTTCATATGTACCCCCCAAAAGTCTTTGCAAATGTTCTCTACCCTCTTAGAATTATGAATGGGGGCCTACAAATGAAACTGACAAAAGACAGATTAACAAGAGGAAAGACAGTTTATAAGCACACACCACAGAGAGCCACGGAGAAGCCTGCAGGAGTGCTCAGTGAGTAGTTTAGGGTCATTAGAATTTGGACCTGATATCCATCCATACCTAATTCAGTAGGGGAAAGGAGAAAAAAAGACTTTTACAGAAAGAATAAATAGTTTTCTTTAGAAAAAGCAAATGGAAAAAGCAAATGGAGAACAATCGGAGATAAGAAAGATGGTCATAATGTTTATGTATGCGGGGACTAGTGCGCACTCCACCTTCTTTAAGGCCCCAAAACTCCCCCAGAGAGGGGATTTATGGTAGCGTTTCTCTTGGTTACTCTCAAAAGTAGAAGCTGCCTCAAAAAGGAAATTTATGGCGTCCTTATAACGTCTCAGAAGATTATGCTTTTAGTCATGTTACAGAATGCAGCTCTGTTGGTGTCACTCTCCCAACCCTTACTTACATGCAACCACCTTGACTACAACCCCCAGCATGCCATGCTGAATGGGGGCAGCTGGGAAGGAGTGGAGTGGGTATATAATTTGAGGTGGAATACAGGTGGAAGTGGAAGATAGTTGGAAGAAAGACATGTGGGTGAGAGACAAGAGAGGCTGCTCCTAGGTATTTAGTATTTTGGCAGTGACAGTGGCAGCCATTGTCTTGCCCTTGTGGTGGGTTATGTCATACATTTTGAATTTTGATCTCCTATTTTTGATCTCTAGGACCTGCCTAACCCTTTCTCGTGGCTCCCTGGCAGAATACGCCTTAAACGTATAGCAAACATTCAGGTCTCTATCACCTGCTTTGGGCCTGGCCTCTGACTAAGCATTTGCCCATGAGGGGGTCAGTAGTTTTCAGAATTTGATTTAGAGTCTGTTATTTGAAATCCTTCCTTCTCTTCTCTCTTTATGCACACCAATTAAATATCTTTCACACAAAGAGTACACTTTATTTGTCCTTGTGTACCTGGATGGCTGGGCCCATTTAGAATGTGCCCCTTAACAATTGTGGTCCCTCTGTGCCCCTGGGCCGTGTGGTTACAATTGGATAAGAGAAACTCCAAGGTGACTGCTTTCCATAACTCTTGAAGCTCAAACAGCTTCAGCTTAGAATAATCCCTTTACCAACTCTGAGGTTCTGAGTGGGAGCTCCACACAGATACACAAGAAACTGATAATCGTTGTTATGCATTTTTATTGCAGGGGATGAACCTCAATGAGAATGTGAGGTTGGGGAAGAATTTTTTGGATCCACCTTTTTTTTTTGGTTAATACTTTTAATTACATGATAAACATACAATTTTCACTCGTCAGTATTTTATTTAAAACCAGTTACAATACATAGATTTTCAAATGTAACAGTATGTATCAAACTACATTGATATGCCAAGTTTACAGGCCATTATTGAAGCTTTATCTTAAAAATACCTTCAGGAAAATAAACATTCATTCAACCAGTTCTCTCGGATTTATAAAATATGATTAGAAATATACATTTTAATTAAAAAAATCAAGACAACAATAGATCAAATACTGGTTAATCAGTTACATTTTAAAACATAATAATCTGTACATGAGTGCAGGTTAAATCTGCAAATTACTAATATAAAACTGCAGTACTATAATCAGATGAACAAGTCTGCTGACAGTTAATTCTACTGGGTAATGGATCCACTTTTTTATCTTTATTTTTTTAATTTTAGAAAGATCTAAGTATTTAAGGAATAATCCCCTTCCTCTTCTTAAGAAAAGATGAATTATTGGCCTCCCTGGTGGCGCAAGGGGTTAAGCACCGCACTATGAAGCAATCCACAGCCTCTGCAGCATGAGTTCCATCCCCAGCAAGGGAGCTTACCCACATGGCACAGCAGACCTCTCCTGACTCACCTGCTGCTCCCCTCAGCAGTGTATTTCAGTCAGTCTGCTGTTCTGTTGCCCACTCTGGTGAATCTTCTCACCTTCCCGCACATCTGGCCTGTACCCCAGTTCTTGTATAAATAAATAAATCTTTAAAAAAATATACAGTGTCCACCTGAGCAGTTTCTAACACTGTTGTGTTACATGATTCACTTCATCCACCTGTTTTCATTGATTCTCTTCAAAAGCCCTTACCACCATCAAATTCTTTATTTGCTTGTCATCGTCTCACCCAACTAGAATGTCCTCTAATGATAAAGCCATAACTAGTTTCTTCTCCCATGTCTCTGTGTTTAGAATAGTTGCCTGGTACATAGTGAGCACTCACTATTTGGTCACTTAATGAACAAATAAGTAAAAGTTAAACTTGCATTTCTGAAAAATATCCAAGGAGAGATGACAAATAAAAGATTGTCAAATAGTCAAAAGTGGCAAAGATGCAGGCTGGAGGTATATGCTTGGGGATTGTAAAAGCAAATTCAGTTTTTTTGTTATTGTTGTTAAAGATTTATTTATTTATGCATATAAGAACTGGGGTGCAGGCCAGAGGTGGGGGGTGAGAGGATTCACTAGAGACAGAGTAGGGAACAGAAGAGGCAGATTGACGAAATACACTGCTGAGGGGAGCAGCAGGCAAGCCAGGAGAGGTCTGCTGTGCCATGTGGGTCAGCTCCCTGGCTGGGGATCAAACTTGTGCTGCAGTGGCTATGGATATCTTCATAGGTTGCATCTTAACCCCTTGTGCCACCAGGGAGGCCCCCCAAATTCAGTTTTTAAATCCACGGAATTGGTGAATTCACCTAAGGAGGTATTTAAAGAAGAAAGAGTGATCCTTCCAGGAATCTAAAATTTAGATGTTGAGTAGAGAAAAGGAATAAGCAAAGAAGAGCAAGAAGAAAAAACCAGCAGGGTAGAAGGAAAACCAGGAGAAGGTGTCCTGGAGGCTAAGAGACGAGTGTTTAAGAACAAGGGAACAACCACCTGTGTGGTTGCCAACGTGGAACTGCGGAGAACTGGCAAAAACAGATGCAGTGCAGTGGCGGGCAGGAGCCTGCCAGGAATGAGTGCTAGGATGAAGGGAAAGGGAGTGAGTACAAGCACTGTCAATGGCTCTACCCAAAAGTTTGGTTGAGACCAGCAGATAGCCTGGTATAGGCAGATATGCAGCAGGGGAAGCTTCTTCTTTTTCTACTTAACTTTTACTTTGTAAAAACTCAAACCTGCAAGAAAGTTGAAAGAAGATTACAATGCACACATCTTCACCCTTTGCATTAATTGATCATTTATTAATATTTTGCCACATGTGCTTCACACACACATACGCACACATATATATTCATTTTGGGATAAATCATTGGAAATAAAGTTACAAATACTACTAACTACTTCAGCATATGACCTAAAAACAAGGCCATTCGCCTACATGACCTCAATGCCATATCCCACCCGAAGAAATTTAACACTAAATCAATAACATCATCTAATAAACAGACCATATTCATACTCTCCCAACAGCCCAGAAATGTCCTTTAAAGTCATTTTCTTTTTTCCTCATCCAGGATCCTGTTGAGGTTTACGCATTCCATTTGGTTGACACGTCTTTGCAGTCTCTTTTAATCTGAAACAGTCCCTAGTCTTCCTTCTCTTTGTTTTTTTTCTTTCATGGCACTGCCATGCTCGAAGTTTGGGTTAATTGTCACGAAGCATGTCCCACATCCTGGATTTTTCTGATTGTTTCCTCATGATTGGATTCAGGTTAAACATTTTTGGCAAGAATATCACAAAAATGATGTGAACTTCTCAAGGGTGAGGTTTTTTTTTTTAAAGATGTAAAATATTCAGTCCACTTAAAGACAAATGTAAATGATGCAGTAGACTGGGGATGCATTATAGCAAAGGAAATTGGAAAAAATGAATGAAGAATGGAGTCTTTGAACTGGCAGGGGGAGGGAAAGTGGAATAGGATGAAAGAATTTACCCTAACAGGCAGGAGACTTGTCTCCTTGGTTGTAGCAAACATGAAGGGGAATGTATAGCTGGTGTAAATGAAGAAACACAGTCTGACACAAGAGGATGAATGTGTTTGGATCTGGTAGCTTCTACTTTGTCAGTGACACAGGCAAATTCACCAGATGAAACCAGAAGTAAGCGTAGGAGAAGGGAGGAAGGAATTTTGTGGGTAGCTTGGTGTGCTGCTTCTTTTCCTTGACAATATATCTTGAACAAGTTTCTGCTTCATTTAAAATGTCAAAGATTTCATTCTTAATGATTGTATAATACTCCACTGAATACCTATACCATAATTTCCTTAACTACACTCCCCATTATCAGACACATAAAAATTTATATTTTTTCATTATTTTAAAAAACTGCAAAAAAAAATCCCTGTATATAAACATTAATCCTTCAAGAGAGTCCTTATATAAGATACAGTCAAAATAGAAATATCTTTTTCTTTTAAATATATATTTTATCAAAGTACAATATGCACCCAGATTTTTAAAATCAAATGAAGAATAACAAAAGAACAATAAATATTCAAACAAAGTCTCTAGAATAAAAGACAGAAACTATGCCAGACTGACTGCAAACATAGCCACAGTTCCTCCTATCAAGAGGCAGACTTAATTTTACCACCACTAGAACTTGAGATGGTTTTGTTTCACGCCTTGACCAACAAAATGAAGCAGAAGTGACAATGTGTGATTCTCATCCTAAGTCGAAGGGCTAGTGTTTCTGCCATTTCTCAGAACCCTGCCCAGATATGCTGTGAAAGCCCAGGCTGTCTTGCTACAGGATGAGAGACCACATGGAGGAGAGCCAAGTCATACCAGCTGGGGTCATAAAAGATCAACCTGCCACAAGTATCCAGCACCTGCCTGTAAATATGTAAATGACCCCAATAAAAGTCAGCAGAACCCAATTCAAATCAGCAGAACCAACCAGTCCACTGGTGGACTTGTGACAAAAAATAAACATTCTCTTTATATGTCATAGAGATTTGAAGTTGTTTACAAGGCACCATCATTGTGCTAATAGATAGCTGATATATAAACCAAAACTTAAAAAAACAGGGAAAGAAACTTCTGGCTCCTGGTTTAGCACATAAGGAGCTTGGAAGTATCACTCCATCCTAACAACAATTAAAAAGCTGAAAAAAACCCAAGACATTCTGTAGGGGGTAAGGAGGGAGTTGGATCAAAACAGAGGTGGGGGTCCTCCCTAGTGGTGCAAAGGGTTAAGACGCAACCTGTGAAGCTATCCACAGCCACTGCAACACGAGTTCGATCCCAGGCCAGGGAGCTACCCACATAGCGCAGCAGACCTCTCCTGTCTCACCACTGCTCCCCTCAGCAGTGTATTTCAGTCCTTCTGCCTGTTCTGCTCCCCACTCTGTCTCTGGTGAATCCTCTCACCCCCACCCCCTAGGTCTTGTAGGCATAAATAAATAAATCTTTAAAAAAAAATGGGGGTGGGAAGAGCACAAGGGACTGTGGTGATGGTACACAGGTGATTTGGTGGTGGGAATTCCATGGGGACTATACCTGAGATGATAAAGCGTACATTATATGAAAATGAAGAATGATGTAAAAAATACAGAAAATAATAAATTAAAAAATTAAAAAGCTGAACAAACAGGAAGTCTACGACTCTTCTTGGGTACGTCAGAGAAGTGAGGTCATCAGGCAACCACTGCCTCCTTCCCCTCCTCACAACTGGAGAAACGAGCAGAAACCTCCGTGGGAACCAGCACTGGGAAGGAAAACTTGAACTTTAACTGAAAAATTTTTGGAGACTCGGTGTGGACAAGTCTGAACATTGAAAATAGGGATTAGGGGAGGGACAGTCTTGGGGGTAGTGACATATTCACCTTTTTCTGAGTTTTACTCCAGGAACTCTACCAGGTTTCAACAATAGAGATCAGAGAAAAATTATATCATACTGCCAGTAGAAAGACAAGAAAAATAACCATTTTGAAGTACACCAGAGTGCTCTGTTCTGCTTCACAAGGCCTGCCATCAATAGAAACTGTGTTAACCAGAGCCTAAACTATTGGAGTTTTATTATAGCCCAACAGACAGGGGAGGGGAAATATCCAGCTCCAGTCCCCTCTAACCATATTGTCTCACTTAAGTGCAGGAGAGATAGAAAAACGACCACTAACATCACACAGTGATGAAGACCTTAAAGCTTTCCTCTAAGATCAAGTACAACGCCGGGATGGCACCTCTTTACTCCTTCCCTACATCACAATGGAGGTTCTAGCAAATGCAATAAGAAAAGGAAATAGGGCCTCCTTGGTGGCCTAAGGGTTAAGTCTCAGTGCTATCACTGCTAGTTCACTTGATCTTAGCCAAAAGGCCGAGAAGCGATCACTGCCAGTTCAGATCCGCTGCCACGTGGTGCAGCAGACATCTCCGGTCTGGCCAGCTCCTCCCCTCAGCAGTCAATCTGCCTGTTCTGCTCTCCACTCGGTCTCTGGAGAACCCTCTCACCACCACCCCACTTCTGGCCTGTACCCCAATTATTTTATGCAAAAACAAATAAAAACTAAAAGGAAATAAAAGGTATGCATAATTGGAAGGAAGAAATTAACTGTCTTCATTGCAGATGATATGTCAATGTAAAAAACTAAAAAGTCAACAAAAAAGAATGCTGAAATGAATAGGTGTTTATGGAAGGTTACAGGACCCAAAGTTAATACATTAAAGTAAATCACTTTTTTATAAACTTACTTCCAAAACCCATGAACAAGTAGAATTTGAAATTATTGAACTGCTGGGGCAGACCCTCCTTCAACGTGAGCCCACTCTGCAGGTCTGTGTTTCCAAATTCCCCATCTCCAGCTGAACCACATGCAAATTACTTACCCAACAAAGGACTAATATTTAGAATATATAATGATTGAACAGTAAGAAAGCAGACAAATTAGAAAATGGGCAAAAGACATGAAGAGACTGTTCTGAAGAAAACTACAGATAGCAAATAAACACACGAAAGATACTCGACATTATTCATTATTAGGGGAATGCAAATTGAAACCACTTTGAGATATCACTACCCATCTTTCCAAATGGTTAAAATACAAAATTTTAACACCATCAAATACTGGCAAGGATGTGGAGACAGTGAATCGCTCATATATTGCTCGTGGAAATGTAAAATGGAACAGCCATCCTGGAAAGCAGTTTGACAGGATCTTAAAAAAATCTAAACATGCAACTCTCTGTGACATAGCAATTAAACTCCTAGGCATTTACCCTCAATGTTTGTATACCGGCTACAACGTATAACAGCTTTGCAAGAGGTTACCACTGCAGGGAGAGGTAACAGGCAAATGGGGTACCTCTGTATTATTTCTTACAACTACACATGCATCTACAATTATCTCAAAATAAACAGGCTAATTGAAAAATAGAAACATTAGGAAAAAAAGTCAATGACATTTTCTAAAAGTAGAACAGCAACAAAAAATGACAACATGGGAACTAGGAGAGAAAACATAAGAAAAATACAAGGATTAATCTAGGTGGTCTGACATCCAGCTAGGAAGATTTCTAGAAAAAGAACAGGAAAAAACAGAAGGTAATCAAGAAAATTACTCAATTAAACTACCAGAATGAAAGTGATTTTCCATATTAAAAGATTCGTATAAAGTTAAATCATCATGAAATGTCAGAAATCTAAAGTCAAAGAACACAAAGAAATGAATAGAGCCTTTTGAGGCTTCGTGGTGTAAGTCATGAAAACTTTCTGTCTGGTAAGGCCATTAACAGCTCCTGCCTCAGCCTTCCAGACCCATTCTCTTCATCTTTGTAGGGTTTTCTCTTCCTTTGCTAACATTTGGGGCAGGATTCAGGAGGAAGCAGAGGCTAATAACTGTGCTAAATCCACCCTCAACTCGGGTATTAGAGTATAACTCAACGTTGGAAGCAAAGATCCAGTCTTTCTTCTGCTTCCGGCCACCTCACAAGAGACATGCAACCAGCCACGCAGCCAGCCCCTCACCCAGTCTCTCAGGCTGCAGCTGGGCCAGGAAAACTTCTTTTGCCCGTGAGTTGGTCCTTATGGTCACCATCCATTTAATGCATATTTTATATGCATATGCAGAGTGGGGTGTGTTCCATTGTTGAGACATAGGGAAGAATCCAGAAAATTCAATATCCATTGTAACTTGACAAGTAGGAGCAGCTTTTTCCTGCCTTAAATCAACCTTGCTTATAAGTTGAATTTTTTTTTAAGACTTATTTTATTTATTTATGCATACAAGAGCTGGAGTATAGGCCAGAGGTATGGGAGGGTGAGGGGATGCACCAAAGATAGAGTGGGGAGCAGAACAGGCAGACTGACTGAAATACACTGCTGAGAGGAGCAGTGGGCCATGTGGGTCAGCTCCCTGGCTGGGGATCGAACTCATGCTGCAGTGGCTGCTGATGGTTTCATAATGCTAAGACTTAACCCTTTGCACCACCATGGAGGAACTAGGTTGGATTTTTTAAATTACACAATACTCATAATGCATTCTTTTCAAAAAGAATAAAACCATCGGGCCTCCCCGGTGGCGCAGCGGTTGAGCGCTGGGTTGCGAAGCTCCCCGCAGCCTCTGTAGCGCCGGTTCGATCCCCGGCTGCTCCCCGGCCACCAGAGGAGGGTCCCACATGGCGCGCAGACCTCTCCTGCCGCCCGCTGCTCCCCTCAGCAGTGTCCTTCGGTCCTTCTGCCTGCTCTGCTCCCCGCTCTGGCTCTGGTGAATTCTCTCACCCTCCCGCGCTTCTGACTGTACCCAGTGCATGTAATAAACAAACAATAAAAAAAACAAAAAAAAAAAAAATAAATAAATAAAAATACATGCCTCTTTAAAAAAAAAAAGGAATAAAACCATCACTAGTGATACACTTTTTTTAAAAAAAAAAGATTTATTTATTTATACAAGCACTAGGTTATAGTAAGAAGTGGGGAGGGTGAGAGAATTCACCAGAGCCAGAAATAGAACAGGCAGAGTGACAAAATACACTGCTAAGGGGAGCAGCGGGCGGCAGGAGAGGTCTGTGTGCCATGTGGGACCCTCTCTGGAGGCCAGGGATCGAACCAGCGCTGCAGAGGCTATGGGCAGCTTCTCAGCCCAGCGCTCAACCACTGCACCACCAGGGAGGTCCACTAGTGATACCCTTTTTACCCAACATTCCAAATATCAGCAGTCTCCATTTCCAGTCCCTTTTCTATAAGTTTTCATAGATACTAATGTATCCACAGTGTTTCATTGTCGGGAGAGGGGAAGGAGGGGGTTATATGCTTAACACAGGAGAGAACTGCATATCATTTTGCAACTTTTTTTTCCCATTTCAATAATGTGATTTAAAGATCTCTTCCTTTATTTTTTACCACTACACAGATTTTATAGTGAGGACCTAATATGTTCATGTAATCATTCTTCTATTAATAAATGTTTAGTTTCTTTCCAGTTTTGTTTCATGTTTTGCAAGAAATACAGCAGAGCAGTGCTGCTCAGAGTCAGGTACAAGGCCCGCTCTTGCCCGCAAGCCATTCACCAGCAGTCCTCGATGACAGTACAGCCTGGAGGTTGACTGAGAATGTTTTGTAGCAATTTGGCAGAATAATTTATGTTAGATCTCACAACAAAAATCAGGGGCAGCCTCCCTGGTGGTGCAAAGGGTTAAGCACAGCACTGTGAAGCTATCCACAGCCTCTGCAGTGGGTAGCCAGCCAGGGAGCTACCCACATGGCACAGCAGACCTCTCCTGTCTCACCTGCTGCTCCCCTCAGCAGTGTATTTCAGTCAATCTGCCTGTTCTGCTCCCCACTCTGTCTCTGGTGAATCCTCTCATCCCCCGCACCTCTGGCCTGCACCCCAATTCTTATATGCATAAATAAATAAATCTTTAAAAATCAGGGGCTTACAATTTGTTTTTTTGCGAATTGATTTTCACTGTTAAAGTAAAAAAAGTACAAGTTTCTGATGGATTAGAAATATGCACTGGCCTTGCCCACAGGTGGCTGAGAAGCCCTTCCCTTGTGAACAGCCTCGTGTCTACCTCTTGCTTTATGCTGTGGGAGAGGGTCTCTCTGCCAGGGATCTAGAGTCGGAATTCTCTAGGCTGAAGGACATGGACATTCTTAATTGTAATAGTGTCATTGTATTCCCCCACTCCCCCCAATTTTTACTTTGTTTAAATTCACATGTTCCTGTGCAGCTTTGTGTTCATATGTTTATTTTCTGTTTATATGTCTTCTGGAGCTCAGGAAGCCATTCAGGCCCTGAGTTGTGACAATCTTTTCTTAATCTCAACTGCTTTGAAATTTTGGGCCATCTGAAGAGTTGGACTGGGCAAAAGGATTTCTAAACACTTCAAATCTTCCTGTTGGAAACTGAGCCTGGGCTGTATCCAGGCCCTGCGTACACGTGTCTGTTGGCAAAGCCCAGGTCTCCACTTCCAGAATTCCTTCTCCAGATTCATGAGGATGACCCCAGAGGGAAAAGCTCACCAAAAGAACAGGCTGATAATATATGCGGAGCAAGGGTGGAAGGGTAGTCTAATAAGAGCCAAGAAGTAGATCTGGGAAGTCAGGATGGGCCAGGGGATCGTGAGAACCTGGGCCACACCGCAGTGCATTTCAGTCCAGGCAAGTTCTATTTTCTGGAGATGTCAGAGGAACCTGGGGCCTGAGAGATCAGTAGCACTTTGTCAACCCAATGGTCTAAGCAAACAAGAAGCCAGGAGGTCTTACATCTATTTGCTTAATCTTTTAACACTGCTTATTGGTGGGGTTGACAAAACTCAGACCTCCTGAAATAATACAAGGCTTTGTTCCCATCCAACTCAAACAACGAACTGCAACTACCAAGATATTAAGCCAAACCATCACTCATTTCTCCGGGGCATGCTTTTGTGCAAATACTTGCCCTGTCAGCCCTGGGAGGCCATTTCCAGACCAGTCCACCTAGTGGCAAGCAAGCAGGCTGTGTGGAGGAACTTGACATGAGACAGAAGCAAAGGGAAGCAAGCAGAAGCAAAGGGAGATTGCAGAGTTGAGGGCAGACCTCGAACAATCTAACACAATCCTTACCCAAATATGTAGCTTCAAGTACCAACTCACAGTACCATTCCTAGACCCCAGATAAGTGACTTAGCTTCTCTGCACCCCCAGCAAAAGAATGTAGTGGGAAATTGGTGAAGTTCTCACGGGGTCTTTAGCTTGATTAAGTGTGTTACAGCAGGGCTGATTTCCTGGTTTTGATCACTGAGCTACAGTTTTTTAATTTAGGGAGGCAGCTGGGGAAACTCTGCTATTTTACAACTTCTCTACCAAGTTTACTACTTATTTTTCCTACTACTTTTCTAAATGTAATTGTAGATCTAAATGTCATTTTTTATTTATTTATGCATACAAGAGGTGGGGTGCAAGCCAGAGATGAGGCGGGGTGAGAGGATTCATCAGAGACAGAGTGGGGAACAGAACAGGCAGACTGACTGAAATACACTGCTGAGGGGAGCAGAGGCAAGACAGGAGAGGTCTGCTGTGCCATGTGGGTCACCTCCCTGGTCTGGCATCAAACTCATGCCACAGTAGCTGGTGATAGCTTGATAGTACTGAGACTTTAACCCCTGTGCCCTGTGTCACCAGAGAGACCCTAAATTTCATATTTTTAAAGCAGTAAACTTACAGTTTTCCCACAGTCTCTTTATTAGAAAAGGGACAGTCACCACATTTGTGTTGATTTGAGCAAGCCTCAAGAACTGAGACAATGGATCTCAAAATCTTTATGTGGAAATGGGGAGGTGAGAGCTGAGACATTCTCTCTCTGAAACATGCTCCTGAGGTTGCAGGAAGGAAAAACAACAAGGTCCCATTTGAATAGATTTGGCAGAAAAATGCCAGTGGCCTTCCCAGGGCCGCATACATTGATCAGCAGCACTGGCAGCTCTATGTTCCCAGCTGAGGTGTCCCAAGTGTGCACCCAGTGCCTGATTTCATAGAAAATGATGGACACGCCTGTGTCAAACAAGACCACCTTTCACTACAACCTCACTGTTGCTGAACTGGAATCAGGAGCCAGTGCTGCAGCCAGAAGTATTTCTGGAACATTTGAAATGTTCTCAGTACCTCAGTTGCAGGCAGAGAACGGGGAGCCCCCACAGAAATACCAGGAAGCACAGAACAAGGCAAAGAGGCTGGGTTGCCACGTCTGCTCCTGCCCTTTAAGCAAATACCAGGCTGTTTGAGGCCAGGGGAGAAATAAATATTGACAAAGGTGAGGACCAGCAGCAATGCCAGGTGGCCAAGCCTGCAAAGGGAGCTGGGCACAGAAATGGTCCCCCAGAGAAAGCCCCAAAGAAACCCCAGCTCCCTGAGCTCCCCTCCCCAGGGCCCACGGAGAGGCCTCCTTACAGATGTCCTCCATGGTTCTGGACCCGGGGACCTCAAGTCAGCTGCCAGGATGGCGAGCCAAGTCAGGGGCTCAGCTGTTCATGTTTAGCAAAGGTGTGGCCCCCCATAATCTACAACAAGTGCTGAGGCTGGAAGAACCTAGGTAAATAAATATTCGTCCTGCCTCAGAAGAGTATGATGAAACCCCCCCAGTCCAAAGGGCCTGTTGGCATTCTCAAGGTGGAACTCCTCAAGATGTGGGTGCAGGACTCTCATCAGAGTCCTCTGGGTAAAATGCACATTCCCAGGCTCCACCTCCCTACACAAACCCCTTGAAATCCTCAGGGTGAACCCATTTGCATTTTTATCACCTTCCCTACTGATTTCGATATCTGTTTGGGTATGAGTTTCATCAAACCACTTAATAGAAAGGAAACTGAGGCTCAGAGAAGGGGTACAACTTGCTCTGGCCACAAAGGGAGGGAGGGGAGCCCCAGTGTCCTGGCTTCCACTTCACCTGTCCAAAGCCTCACAGAGTGGAGCAGTCACACCTGCTTCTGGAACCACCCCATCCGAACCACCCCATGCAACCATCCCATCCGAATTGTCAGGATAATCTCTCTGGACCATGTGAGTCTCAACCCTTCCCTTCAGGAAGCGCCCCCCTCCCGAGTCTAGGAATGAAGCCTCTGTCTGTTCCCCAGGGTGCCCCTCTTTCCAGTATCAGCCACATTGGAGCATGACTAACCACTAGCTCATGGGTGCCCCTTGTAGGGAGCTGCCCAGCGTGTGGACACAGGCGCTAGGGTGACACCATCAGGAAGCTCCCAGCAGTGTCACACTTACCCATTTCCACCAGGCAGTTCTAACAGATGAGGAGAAGGTCCCCAAACCAACTCAGCACCCTACTCAGCGCCAGGGTGCCTGTCATCCAGCCATGGGTCATCTGCCGTCTGTGGGTCAACCGCTGCAGTGGAGGGAAGAAGGTTCTCCTGGGCCAAAGCTCAGTGCTCTGAACACTCCTGTAAGCACAGACAGGGTCAGCTCCACCAGAAGGCAGGGCTGGAAGTGGAGCAGAGGAGGAAGTGGGGGGAGTGGGGGAGTCCTCCAGGGGGAAGTGGGGGGAGTCCCAGCCTCACAAGGAAGCTCATCCCCCATGAGGGCTACTCTGGTGACCTTTAAGTTTTTCCAAACCAAGTCCAGTCCTGTCTCCCTGTCTCTCCTACCGTCACACCTGGTTCTGCCTTGCAGTGCAACCCAGCACAACCTCTCCCTTGATTTACCTGGTAACCCTAAAGTGTTTGCTGACAGCTCACATGCTCCCAAGCAACCACCCCAAAAATCTGCTCCCATGACATCAGCCCAGCATTCTCAATTTCTTTCCCCGTTTCTGATGTTTTGGAGTCCTGACCTCGCCCAGGCCTGCTGCCCACCCAGCCATGGACATTCACCTTCCATCACACACAGGTCACTCTCTTGCTCACACCTCCATAGGTCCCTATTATATAATATCTGGATCTCCATTTTGGTGTTTAAGATCCAGCTATATCTAGCTCCCAAAATCATCAGTCATTATTTCACATAAACCTGTCCTGATTATTTGAATTAAAAAAAATTGGGGGCCTCCCTGGTGGCACAAGTGGTTAAATCTCAGCACTATGAAGCTATTGGCAGCCACTGCAGCATGAGTTCAATCCCTGGCCAGGGAGCTAAACCACACAGCACAGCAGACCTCTCCTGTCTCGCCCGCTGCTCCCCTCAGCAGTGTATTTCGTCAGTCTGCCTGTTCTGTTCCCCGCTCTGTCTCTGGTGAATCCTCTCCCCCCATCCCTTGTGCCTCTGACCTACAGCCCAGGTCTTGCATGCATTAATAAATAAAATAAATCTTTTTTAAAATTGTATTAAAGAAATTCTCTGACCCGCTTGAAGACTGCCCCTACCTCATTCTTCTATATCATCCCTGAAACAGGGGAGAAAGAAGACACCAACAATCTTTGTACTTTCCCTTCACTTTTGATGTGAGCCCAAAGCTGCTCTAAAGAAACAATCTTTTCTTTAAAAATGAAGACACACACTGGGGTATGGGAGGAGAAGGAGCTGAGGGGACATGGTTCACACTTGTACGAAAAAACGATGGAAGGATATTTTGGCACATCACCTCCACGGCCTGTCATCATAGTGACTTTATTTGCTTTTCTTGTATTTTCTACCATAACAGCCATCAAGTTTAACAGACATGACTAAGTCTCTGCAGTTGTGGTCTTGGGCAAGTGACTTGGGCAAGTGACTTTATCACTCTGAGCCCTGGCTCCTCATCGGCTGCATAGAGACTGCAGTAAATTACGAAAGAGGCTATGATCCTTGCAGCTCCTTCCAGCTAAAGATAGAGTCAATTTGCCCTCCTCTTGCATCTAAACTGGCCTGGTGAGTTGTTCTGGCGAAGAAAATGTGGCAGCACAGATGGTAGCCAAGTCAGCTCCCACGGGATCTCTTGAAAGCTGGTCCAGCATCCATGAGCACAGGCTGGAATGGCCTCAGGGATGAGAGGCCATACAGAGCAGAGAGGAGCTGTTGGGGGAAAGGATGTCCTGAACAAACTCCACAAACAGGGGTTTTATGGACCCCACCCCCACCCCAAAGAGATCCAAGACACCATGGAGTACAAATCCCATAATGTCCTCACTACCAAAAGTATTGCTGGGAACTGAGGGTGGACTTAGGCAGCCAGGCTTGGTATATAGCCAGACACGTGGACCTTGGGAGTCCTTTGGTTTTCACCAGCTTTCAGCATGTTATTGGGTTCCCAGATCAGCAGAACTGGTAGGATACATTCACCAATTTATCATTCTCCCTGAGTTATTCTTTTCTTCATTCCCCCTTTTTGTAAATAAACCCTTTATTAACCTTTTTGTGTGTGCCTGTAGTTGAGTCTCATTATACGTCCCAAGCACACGGGTAAAGACCCACAGTCAGGCAACCCATTTCACATTGGGGTTGCCCTGTAAGAGTGCCAGCCCAGTTAAGGCCATTCAGGGCATCAGTCCTCTCCCTCACCCAGTCAGCTGAGCTCAGACAACTGAGTGAATCCAACTACCAGAATTGCCCAGCTGAGCCCAGCCCTTAAAAGTAAATAGTCGCTAATTAATAAACGGACAGAAGATCTGAATAGGTCACCAAAAAGGAAATCCAGAAGGCCAACAGATACATGGAGGAAAGTTCATCATCACTTTTAATAAGAGAAATGCATTTGGAAACCACAAAAAGAATAGCACATATTAAAAAGCTCCCCAACAATTAGTGCTGTAGAGGGCCTCCCTGGTGGCCTACGGTTAAGTCTCAGCCCTATCACCAATGTGGCCTGAGTTCAACCCCCGGTCAGGGAGCTAGCACACATATGGTGCAGCAGACCTCCTCTGTCTCACCCACTCTTCACCTCAGCAGTGTATTTCAGTGGATCTGCCTGTTCTGCTCCCCACTCTGTCTCTGGTGAATCCTTTCACACCCCACAACTCAGGCCTGTACCCCAGTTCTTGTATGCATACATAAATAAATCTTTTTTTTTTAAAGATTTATTTATTTTATTTATACAAGAACTGGGGTACTGGGCCTCCCCGGTGGCGCAGCGGTTGAGCGCTGGGTTGCAAAGCTGCCCACAGCCTCTGCAGCGCCGGTTCGATCCCTGGCTGCTCCCCGGCCACCGGAGGAGGGCCCCGCATGGTGCACAGACCTCTCCTGCTGCCCGCTGCTCCCCTCAGCAGGGTACTTCGGCCCTTCTGCCTGCTCTGCTCCCCGCTCTGGCTCTGGTGAATTCTCTCACCCTCCCGTGCTTCTGACTGTACCCAGTGCATGTATAAATAAATAAATAAATAAATCTTTTTAAAAAAAAACAAAAAAACAAAAAAAAAATACCTTGGGAAAAGGTGGGAGGGTGTGAGGACTCACCAGAGACAGAGAGAGGAACAGAACAGGCAGATTGATGAAATACACTGCTGAGGAGAGCAGTGGGCGCGACAGGCGAGGTCTGCCGCGCCATGTGGAACCCTCACCTGTCAGCCAGGATCGAACCGGCGCTGCAGAGGCTGTGGACAGCTTCACAGTGCGGTGCTCAACCGCCTGCACCAAGAGGGGAAGCCCCATAAATAAATCTTAAAAAAAAAAAAAAAAGTGCTCCTACTTCATGACTTTTATCCTTGCCCTTTTCTGGACCTGAAAGCCACTCCCCAAAAATACCCACGTCTTCCCTCACTGCCCCCAGGTCTCTGCTCGGTGTGGCCAACAATGCCCCATCTATATAAAATAACAGTTCCATCCACACTCCCTGGTTTATGTCTTCCCATAACAATTATCATCTCTCATTTTTATGCATCCAGTTATTATTTCTTCTCTCTTGCCCCAGCATACTCAGCAGGAAGTAAACTGCATGAGGGCAAGGACATTATTGTGTTTGCTGCTATCTGCCAGCATCTAGGGGGGCTCAACTTTTTGTAGAATAAATGAATGAGTTCATTCCTTCTCCTCAGAGGCCACCCCTTGGAGGGTTTATTCTGGGCAACCCTCCATTTACCCTTCTGGCTCTGGCCCTCATTCCCCTGGATCTCAGTAGTTCTTTCTTTCCTGGGAATAATCCCTTTAAAATGTAAAAATGTCTTCTGCCCCATTTTTTTTAAAAAAAAATTTTTCAAATATTTATTTATTTATTTATACAAGCACTGGGTACAGTCAGAAGTGCGGGAGGGTGAGAGAATTCACCAGAGCCAGAGCAGGGAACAGAACAGGCAGAAGGACGAAATACACTGCTGAGGGGAGCAGCGGGCGGCAGGAGAGGTCTGCGCGCCATGTGGGACCCTCGCTGGCGACCGGGGATCGAACCTGCAGAGGCTGCAGAGTCTGCAGGCAACTTCGCAACCCAGCGCTCAACCGCTGCACCACCAGGGGAGGCCCTGCCCCATTTTTTGATCCCTCCCTCCACCAGCAGAGATATTCCCACATCTATTTTTCAGATAAGGAACTGGAAACTGAGTGACTTACACAAAGAATTGGGGTTATTTTGAGGTATATCTTGCCCACACGGCCTCAGACCATTGGACAGAGACATCTCCTTCCACTGCCCAGATCCCAGAACTACCCCCAGTCAGGAGACACAAGCTGATCCCTTTCTCCCTCTCTCAGCCAGCACAAGGGCCTTATCAGTCCCTAAAGAAGGAGAGGAAAAGCAAAGCCCTTCCCCCCACCCCACCCCCAATCCTGTCAGGCATCCTGAGGCCTGACAACCCTAAACCAATCAACCTGGAGTTTCCTCATCAGCACCTGTGAGGTCATCTGCATGATAAGATCCCCCTGCCTTCCCCTGAGGGAAAGAGGCTTTATCTGAAATAATCTTTTTTGCTAAAAACTTTGTCTCAGCCTCTGTCTATAAATATCCTCCATTTTGTTTAAGTCCTTGAGGCTGCTGGATTCATGAAGCATTTAACAAAGTCAATCAGATAGATCTCTAAATGTGTGAATTTTGCTTTTCAAAATGCATAAGCATTCAGAAAGTGGGCTCCAGAAGTCCAGCAAGGGGTATGGAGATGAGCTGGGTCCTCAAGCTGGGGCTGCATGTACTTGTTATAGGACAGGGAGAGGGGCAGCCCAAGCCCCACAAACCTGCCTATTCTACATGGGTTCTGCCATCCGCCGCATCAACACAAAACATAGGAGACTTTAATGGGAAGGAACTTTAATAAAACTAGGAAACAATACAGGTAAGGCAAAGAGTCTAGTTTCTAAATGAAGCACCCAAAGTTACCCGTCCCCTCGTGGGTAAAAGTCCATCCGTATGGGAATGGCCCAGAGCAAGGCCCCAAAGCCTGCCACAAGTCTAAAGCATCTTCCAGTGGGGACCCACAGCAAAGGGTCACAAACAACTGGACAAGCCCGGAAGGAAAAGAGCAAAATCAACATTAAGATAAAAGCTGCCATGGTTACCTCCCCATGGGTCTCACCCACATCTGTGTCACCCAGTCCACGACCAAAAGACAAGCACAGTTTCTTCACGTGTCTCTAGGCTCCATGTGCCTCCTCCAGGTCTCCTGGCTCCATCCTGCTTTCTTCCTTCCTCAGTCTCTTCTGCAGCTTCTCCTCTTGCTGCTCAGCTCCACCCTCCCCTGGGTGGGGCAGGGAACCTGGAACTTCCCCCTTTCCTGGGGACCACCCTGTTACAGACTCACCAGCTCCTACCCTTCACTGGCGCTGCCCAGGCTGGTGGACTGGACTCCTGTGGTGGACATGCCCTGAGGGGAAACTGAAAACAGCTTTAACACAGTGCCCCAGGGAGCAAGAGCAAAGAAAGACTCCCTAGGGGGTATCTCAGCAGAGCAGACAAGAAGGGGGAAGACTCTGTCAATGTTTCACCTTCAGACTAAGTAGTGAATTCTCTCCCAGCATGCTTCCAGGGAGCAACACCTAGGGTCCTGCAGGAGCTACCTTGTAGAATTAGAAAGTTATATAAGGCGGGACTCCCTGGTGGCACAAGGAGTTAAGACGTGGCCTATGAGGCTGTCTGCCGCCTCTGAGACACAAGTTCAATCCCCGGCCAGGGAGTTACTCACATGGCACAGCAGACCTCTCC
Source organism: Talpa occidentalis (assembly GCF_014898055.3). Classification (NCBI taxonomy): domain Eukaryota; kingdom Metazoa; phylum Chordata; class Mammalia; order Eulipotyphla; family Talpidae; genus Talpa; species Talpa occidentalis. The sequence goes on along the minus strand of NW_023600993.1, from coordinate 71,924,148 downwards.
TGTCTCATCCACTGCTCCCCTCAGCAGTGTATATCGTTCAGTCTGCCTGTTCTGCTCCCTATTCTGTCTTTGGTGAGTCCCCTTGTAGTATAGGACAGGGAGAGGGGCAGCCCCGCTCCTCACCACACCTCTGGCCTGTACCCCAGTTCTTATATGCATAAATAGATAAATCTTTTTAAAAAGAAAAAAAGAAAGTTACATGAAGGGAGATACAGGCTCAAGGAGCAGTTGAGCTGAATGCCCAACTGCCAAGAGCAGTTACTTAGGCAGGCAAGAGGGGTGGGGCTAGATACCTGTTATGCAAATGAGGTTTTTAGCCAATGCACTTCTGATTGGTGGAAAGTTTGTCAAGTGGTGATGGCTAGAATTTCTGCCCTGGGTTGTGTTGCCAGTGAGCTTTCATTTCTTCTCAACTGTGGATGTGTCTGCACAACCCCAACACCTACATCTGGTGGGGACCTGACCTCAACAGGTTCCTGGCTCTGTCTGATTGTTATTCAGATTCAGGATGGCTCCATGTTTGTTTTTATTTCATTTGTCAGTAGAGATGGAATGCCTCGAGTTAGCCCCCAGGTAAATGGCTCCAAAGGCAATGATACAAACAGCACTGATTGAGAGCCTAGAGAGAGCACAACTGCAGCCAACAGCCAGGCAGACACATTTATTAAGCATTTACTATGTGCTGAGCACTCTGCCTCTAAAGGCTTTTGATGGATTACCTCCCTCTGGAACTCCTCTGAATTATTACCATCAGCTTCAACAAAACTGGTGGTCCAAATGCCTCTTAGGTACATGCAGGCAGGGCCAAAAACTTCAACAGCTGGACTCTCCTTTTTGTTCAGAATAAAAAACCCCATTTTACAAATGTGGGAAGAAGTGAGCTTCAGGAACTTGTTCCCGCTCACTGCTGTCAGGGAGTAAGGCTCAGGTCAACCATGAACCCTAGATGACCCAGAAACATCACACAGTCCTTCTCCCCGGGAGCCACAGTCCAGAGAGGAAAACAGACCCAGAGGAAATGATCAAGAGAAGTTCAACACAAGGCAGTAAAAGAGAGGCCACACGCTAAAGCCAGATGTTGGGCACCCAAAGGTCCTGCTCGTTGCGCTTTGTGGCCTGCCCCGCTCTCTTTACCAGCTCTGTGACATTCCTAAAAAGTCTGAAAAATTACTTGGAACAGCAATTGGTGGACAAGAGGCCTTGTTACCTCCTACTCTAAAACATTTGCCAACAGTTTTTCCTACCCCCTGTTGGGCTCTGCACACCGGCCACTCCCTCAGAGGCGAGTCAGCCAGCAGTAGGGAAGCAGCCCCTTTTCATTAAGCCTGGGAAGGCTGGCCTTCCAGTGCAATGGAACCCCCAGGTCTTAGGAAACTGCTGAGGAGGCAATAAAATGAGAGGGCTGGGCTGCACGCAAATTACAGAGTGGGTGTCTGTGGAGCAGAGAATCTCTCATTAGCTCGATTATCTATGGGAGGAGAGGCACTGGGGGAGGTGGTTATCTACCCAAAGGGGCCCTAGCCCCAGGTCAACCCTGTTCCCCCCCACTTGTGGGGCGGGGACTGGGTTGGAGGAAGCACATTTTATTGCTCTTTGACTCTGGGCACCTGACTTATCCTCTGAGCCTCAATTTCTTCATCTGTAAAATGGGGCTTATGAGAACCCTTGCCTCACAGGGTATGACTGGGGTTCACCTAAGGTTCTAATCCTGCCTGGGTAGCAGGTAAATTCTGTAAGTGACCAATTTTTGAGCTGGGCCCTGCACTGCTGAAATTAGAACCTTTGGCAGTGGGCCCAGGCATCAGCATTTAAAAGCAGTGACAGCCATGTTGAGAAAGTGGCTATAGCTGCTCGGTTCATGTCACCAATATCAGATGAAATAGCCTACTTGGGCCCAGGGGGTCACTGTCCAAGACCCTCCCCCTCCTAGAAAAGGCTACTTCAGAATAGACAAGGACTGCATCTCTCACAACCACCTCTGCATCCCCAGGGCCTGGGACAGTACCTGGCATAGAGTTTGTGGAATGAGTGCTCTTTTAACAGAAGAAACTGTTATAGGGCAGCCCCTATATTGAACGGGTTGCCTGGCTGTGGGTCCTCACCCGCGCGCTTAAAAGGGACTTATTAATACTCCACTACAGGCACACACAAAAGGTTAATAACATGTTTATTTACAAGGGAAAAGGAAATAAGGAAAATGTACAACTCAGGGAGAAAATAGGGAAATAAAGTCTTTAATGCGTCCTACCCGATCCGCCGACCTGGAAACCCAGTCACTCTCAGAGCTGGCCGGATGCTGCGAGCTGGCGGAGAGCCAAAATGGGGGGACCCCACCAAAGCCCACGTGTCTGGCTTTATACCACCCTGGCTGCTTAACCCCACCCTCAGGTCCCAGCCACCTTCCCTTTGGTGGTGATGGGATTTGGAGTTCCCAGTGTCTTTGGCTTTGGCCTGGGGTGGGGGTGGAGTCCACAAAGCCTGTATGGAATTAGCTTTAGGACATCCTTTCCCCCTAACAGAACCTTTAAACTTAGAGGCAATCTGTTAGCAACAGCAGCAGCCAGACTTGAGGCTGCTTAACATCCATTTCGCATCCATTCATTCATTCCACATATACCCACTGAATTGCCATGTGTGATGGCACTGTTCTAGGCATCTGGGCACATCGGAGAACAAGAGTGGTGAAGAACCCTGCCTACCCTACTTGAGCTGACAGCTCAGCAAAGAGAGATGGAAAGTAAGCGATAATATAAAGAATAAAGATTGACAGGTTTGTGGGAAAAAAAATTTTCTTAAAGATTTATTTATTTATGCATACAAGATCTGGGGTACAGGCCAGAGATGTGAGGGGTGAGAGGACTCACCAGAGACAGAGTGGGGAACAGAACAGGCAGACTGACTGAAATACACTGCTGAGGGGAGCAGAGGGCAAGACAGGAGAGGACTGCTGCGCCATGTGGGTAGCTCCCTGGCCGGCCGGGGATCGAACTCGTCCTGCAGAGGCTGTGGATTGCTTCATAATGCGGTGCTTAACCCCTTGCGCCACCAGGGAGTCCCCGAAAAAAAAATTTTTTTAATAGAGTATGGCAAGGTAGATCAGAAATCAAATAGGTGATCAGGGAAAGCCTTCTTGGTAAGGCTTGATTTGAACAAATCAAAGGTAAGGTAAGATTTGAACAAAGATTGGAAGTAGATGAGGGAATGCGTCATGGAAAACAGGGGCAGAACATTCCAGCATGGGGACAGCTGGTACATAGGGCCTGAGGCAGAGTGTGCTTGGGTTTGCAGGAGTGGAATGAAGTAGGGAGGTCCAAGCAGAGAAGAGAAGAGAGGCCGGGGAGGTCCAATTACAATTGCTGCATAACTAACACAAATTTAGTATATTAAACAACTACATCTTATTCTACTTTTAGAATTTCTCGGCCAAGAATTCAAACAATGGGGGCCTCCCTGGTGGTACAAGGGGTTAAGTCTCTGCACTATGAAGTTATCGGCAGCCACTGTAGCATGAGTTTGATCCCCAGCCCGGGAGCTGACCCACATGGCTCAGCAGACCTCTCCTGTCTCGCCCACTGCTCCCCTCAGCAGTGTATTTCATCAGTCTGCCTGTTCTGTTCCCTGCTCTGTCTCTGGTGAATCCTCTCCTCCTCCCGCTCATCTGGCCTGTACCCTGGTTCTTGTATAAATAAATAAATAAATCTTTAAAAAAAAGATTTATTTATTTATGCATATAAGAGCTGGGGTACAGGCCAGAGGTGTGGGGGGCAGGGTGAGAGGACTCACCAGAGAGAGTGGGGTACAGGACAGGCAGACTGACTGAAATACACTGCTGAGGGGAGCAGCGGGCAAGACAGGAGAGGTCTGCTGAGCCATGTGGGTAGCTACCTTGCTGGCCAGGGATCAAACTCATGCTGCAGAGGCTGTGGACAGCTTCACAGGTTGTGCGAAGCTCAACCCCTTGGCCACCAGGGAAGCCCCAGGGATAGGTTTTAAAAGTATCCCTTTGGCTGCTCTGTGTGTGTGTGTGTGAATGGAACGCAAGGAGTGGGAGCACATCTAGAATATGGCTAGCCCAGAGCGAGGCTGAAACAAAACTTTGCCAAGTACTGGTAATGCGGGAATTCCCTGATAATGCAGCCTCCTCAGCCTCCACCGCCTTGAGCTTGCGCCAAGGACTCTTGCAATAGCACTTTCCTCCGGCCTATCTCTGAAGCAAGTCACTTCGGGTCAGTCAGTTTCAGGTCCCCTGCTCCTCCTAGCAGGACATGCACTTTAACAGACTGTGCAAAGAGGGTCAAAAACGCTGCAGACATGAAGCAGACTTTAGAAAAACACTTTGTGCAAACCCTATTGGGATTCGCAGCAGGCGTTTCCAGCATTTCCCTGGCTACCGCCACAGACTCAGGATTTCCTGTCTTCTGGGCATCAGTGAACAAACCAAGATCAGCTTCACGGAAGGCATGGGACGGTCGCATCGCCTATTTGCGTGAGTTCGCTGACTCCTTCTCTCAAACCCAGGGCCCTTTTTGTACGTTTTCTTCCTCCTGCCACTTTTTCTGCCCTCAAATATATACCACAAACCTCCTGCCTCCAAACACAACCCAGTCAGAGGCTCCTGAAACAATCAACAAATCCCAGGAGCAGAGAGGCCCTAAGCCGCAGCTGGAGGCAGCTGGAATCTCTGCGAGTTGGCTCTAGCTCCAAGTTTCCATCCTCCAACGAACCTCTCAACTGCTTAGCACAAACCTCCTTTCCCTGGCAGGACAATAGGGAGTTAGGATTTACCAACTATCCCACGAATTACCATGTGTACCAGGAGTAACTGATACTAACCTAATGTTCTGGCATGCCATTTTATGTGCTGTTTCAAATCTTGCTTGTCTGAGGTTGATCATCTGGAGCATGAATTTTTCCCTCCTGGGGTTTGCAGTGTGGAGAAGACAAAGCAAATAACAAACACACCATTTCCAAAACCAGCTAGAAGACAACAAAGTTGCTGTAATGGGGAAGTCTAAAAATTAGAAGGCCAGTAATAAACCCTTCCTGAAACACAAGCAGCTGGCCAGCCTCCCACAATTATCCTTGCAGCAATCCTACACCCTGACCCCCCAAAATCCCTCCCCTTTGATTGGTGTTAAAAATTCCCCATTAGTTGAGGGTTTACCAGATGAATTAATGCACGTGGGAAAGAGGTGGAAAGCAACCATGAGAAAAACAGTGGTGGGCTAGGCTCACGGATTCTCCTCCTTTTCCTGAGGGTTTTGAATATGTCAGGTCCCACGATTTAAGTTTTAAAATTTCGTAAAGCAGGGCATTCCCGGTGGCGCAGCAGGTTGAGCGTAGCGCTGTGAAGCTGTCCGCAGCCTCTGCAGCACAAGTTCGATTCCTGGCTGGCCAGGAAGATTCCCACATTGCTTGGCAGACATCTCCTGACGTGCCCACTGCTCCCCTCAGCAGTGTATTTCGTCAGTCCACCTGTTCTGCTCCCCGCTCTGTCTCTGGTTAATCCTCTCACCCTCCCGCGCCCCTGGCCTGTACCCCAGCTCTTGTATAAAAATAAATCTAAAAAAATTTTTTTTTGTAAAGCATGTAAATAAAGCAAGGACTCACTCAGATAAATTTAAAATCCTCCTCAAACGGCAATATATTATTCCGTCTAACTAATGCAGTCTTCGTAGAAGGGTAGGGTATGCCAAAGGAAGGGCCCAAGCTGGCAGGGCCAGGAGTGAGGAGCCAAGATACCATTGGCCCCCTCCATGTTTGTGTCCTGGGGGCGAGGGAGGGGCCTGTCTTCTTTCTGGTGGGAACATGCAGTGGAAAGACAGATGATACAGAAGTGTGCTTAGGTCTTTGGACCAAAGGAAACTTAAATACCTGGGAACCTCCAAAAACCAACCCCAACTCTGGAATCCTGAGTTTTTTTCTGTAAAATATATGTACAAATATGAATGGGGGAAGAGGGGAGAATCAGAAACATCTAAGACCTTTTTTAGATTTTTATTTTTATTTATTTATGCATACAAGAACTGGGGTGTAGGTCAGAGGTGTTGAGGGGGTGGGAGTGAGAGGATTCACCAGAGACAGTGGGAAATAGAACAAGTGGATCTACTGAAATACACTGCTGAGGGGAACAGCAGGTGAGATAGGAGAGGTCTGCTGCACCATGTAGGTCACCTCCCTGGCCACGGGCTGACAGAACTCATGACAGAACTCATGCCACGGTGGCTGGCAATACTTGAGAGAGCTGACACTTTAACCCCTGCACCACCAGGGAGGCCCAACATCTAAAACTTTTACAGTAAGACAGAAAACTTTTACTTTCTACTTTGTGTTTGTATTATTTGAATTTCACACATTGCTTTTATAGTTAGAAATACACATTAAAAACAAAAAGCAGGGCCTCCCCTGGTGGTGCAGCAGTTGAGCGCTGGGCTGCGAAGCTGCCCGCAGCCTCTGCAGCATGGGTTCGATCCCCGGCTGCCGGCGAGGGTCCCACATGGTGCACAGACCTCTCCTGCCGCACCCGCTGCTCCCCTCAGCAGTGTATTTCGTCAGTCTGCCTGTTCTGTTCCCCGCTCTGGCTCTGGTGAATTCTCTCACCCTCCTGAGCTTCTGACTGTACCCAGTGCTTGTATAAATAATCCTAAAAAAAAAACAAAACAAAGAGCAAATGCCTCTGAATGGCAGCAAACCAAACATACAGTAAGGAATCACTTTGCTCTGCCCACCCAGGCTGTATGGGTATGTTGGTCGAGTCCTGGACTTTTCAGTCCCCAGCTGTGCTTTGAGTTGGTAACCAGTTGCTGCCCAGCTATGGTCCTTTCTGCTTTCCTTCCTGGCAGTCAAGCAGCCCAGCTCTGAACCCCATTTATCTCACAGCTGTTTGACACCAGTTCCAGGAGGCAAGTTCCCAGAACAGGAGCAGTCTTGCAACAGGTTTGCTTTGGGTTACCAGCAATGAGGTCCACAGGAATCCAGGAAGGGACTGTCTGGGGATTGCATCATAGCTTGAAATTTCAGATCCTATGACATTTTCTTCCATCAGCATTTCAGCCACAAGATGAACATATGAGCACCTCTGCAGGAACCCCTGGTTTCCTATTACACCCAGAAAAGGATTCAGAGGGAGGTTGCCCTGGGTCACTCCTGCCGCCTACAGGCGAAAGGCTGACAGTGCAAGGCATTTGTTTCCAAACCTGCTGGATTCCAAAAAGGAAATCCACCCTTTTTAGATATGTGCTGAACATTATCACAAATGAATCTCAACCCTAAGGGAAAGGAAAATGTTGGGGAAACATCCAAAAAACAGGGGGAGGGTAACTGGAGAGATGGGACATCAGCGGCCTACAAGGAATTAATTAATGACCTACTATCTGCATCTCCTCGTGTTCCTTTAGGAAAATGAACTATTGAGTGCTATGCAATCCTCCTCCCTTATGTGATCCTGTCCCTGGCCAATTACCCTTATTAGATGACCTATCTGTAGGGTCCAAAGGACTTGTGTACATTTTCCTTTCCACAAGTTCTCAGGTCTTTCAAAGCAATCCTCAACCTAGAAGCGCTGTCACTTAAGCTCTTAGGCACCCCAACAAAAGCCTACCCACATAGTTTGAAGTGGCCCAAATTCCTCTATTTTTTCCTAACATTTTTAAATGTTTTAAATATATTTTGAAATGTTTGGCTTGAGCCCAGCTGCACTCTTGAAATGTTCCTCAGTAGTTGTGGTTTACCCATTTCATCAGACTTTCTGCCAAGATCCACATAAGACACTTTTCATTTTTTAAGCATAGAACAGGGGCGTAGGCCAGAGGTGTGAGGGTGAGAGGATTCAGACAGTGGGAAAGCAGGACAAGCGGACTAAATTATACTGCTGAGGGTAACAGCAGGTGAGACTGAAGAGGTCTGCTGTGCCATATGTGGGTTAGCTCCCTGGCCAGGGATCAAACTCAGAGTTCAGCCCTTAGTGGTGATAGCACTGAGACTTTCATCTGCAAGCCCAGGCACTGCAGCTGTAGAGCAGCAGCAGCAGCGAGTCCCATGCTGCTTTGCCCTCATTTTTCAGGCACCTGTCTCCTGTCTGTTCACCTAGTTCCTCAAACTGTGTATTGCCCCTCAAGGCAGTGACACCTGATTAACATGGAAAAGGAGGAGACCTCATGACTGCTTTAAGAATGACCATGAGACTTAATCATGGCCTTAAACACATCTAGAATTGTGGCTAAGATTTAAATACTTGAGATCACTATCACTAAGTATTGCTGCAGCTTAGACTTGTCCAGCTCAGTGGCAAGCCCGAGCAAGAAGGGAGACCTATTTGACACCAGCAAGAGACCTAGGTTAAACAGGCCCCAGTAAAGGCTTGAAGTAAGGTGAGGCACTAGTAGCTAAAACTTACTGCACCAGCTGCAACCCAGGTATGAGTAGGCTGCCTCAACCCCCCACACTTGTGTTACTATGGAGAGCATGGGGATGACAGGTTAAAGAGAACAGATAAGGTCAGGAGCCTGAACTTTCTGCTTAGATCCACAGAAGACACCTTTCCTTTCTTATTTTTTAGCACAGAACTGGGATGTAGGCCAGATCAGTGTTCTATGCTTACTTTCTCTCACTTCTTATATTCCACTTCCCAAATGTATGTAACTTGGAGAGAGGTTATGTCTAACCTATCATAAACTTTAGCTATCTGTTTTGGCAGGAAAGACCAACAAGTTCCCTATAGTTCAAATAGACTTTGCAACCTCATACAACTCACAATTGATTAAATAGGGGCTAAAAATGATGAGTAAACAGTTTAAAATATCTTCCCAAGTTACATATTACAAAGCTCTATGACACATGATGGGGGTAAGAAGGGGGCAACACACCTGAAAGACACTACTTCCATGCTCAGTCACCACTAATGATGGGACCTACACAAGGATAGTGTACCTCATTTGTTAGTCTGACAAAAATACAAACCCAAGTACTCATGAACAGGCTAACCCAAATATACACAAAATGTTTAGAATGGGGTAAAACACTTAAGTCTTCTCTCCACTATGAAAGCTAGCTACAATTGCAGTCCTTGGGTGTAACTGGTTCTGTTAGTCATAGAAATACTCCATAAGGTAGCATGATTAATTTATTATACATTTTATTAAAAAATCCAAACGCGCGCGCACACACCCGCCATTATGGAGGGAGTTCACATCTTAAATGTTAGCTCTGTTCATCTTCTAAAGTACATCACATTTGTTTGTATACCCATGATTCTTCTCTCCCCTCAAATATTTATATCCCAACTACAAAATGAAGTTGAGAAGAGTATATAAACAAGACTTTCTTACTCTTGTTACAGTATAAACACTTGAGGTGACTAAAGATCCATGAGAGTAAGGAGGAGGAAATTTGCCTAATTAAGGAATGGAATGTTATCAAGTAGCTGAACTGCTGAAATTGGCACCTACCCTTAAAGTAACTGGCTTGTAGGGCCATGGGCACATGAAACAGTGAGATAACCTGTGCCAGGTAATTGCTTCTACTTGTTTTCAGAAGGCACATTTTTCCTGCACCTTTTCTAAATAGCCAAACACAAATTACAGAACCCAGCATTTAGATCCTGCCCACTCCGAGGTATTAAATGCACAAGGAAAAGATTAGTTATATCCAAATAACATGCAATAGAAATATTTTTAAACCAACATGGTTAAGTGTTAAGATTTTTAGAAATCAAAATATTTATTCACATAATTTTAAACCAAAGTCAAAGTAATAAATCTGTGGTAATGATTTAAGTGCAAGTAATGCTGGTTTTCTTTCACATGTGTCCTTCATTCAGAGAAAAGGCAGATCAGTTGTTCTTGAACAAGTCAATGCAGCTTTGCAAGAGGGAGACATTGTTCTAGAAAACAGAAATCAAAGCACACCAATGAACTGCTAGAATCTAAGACTTCCTACACAGTTAAGAATTAAACTCAAATCTATCAACTTAAGCTTTTCACTCAAGATCTGTAGCCAGTTAAACTGGGTCCATGCTTTTCTTCATTAAAGCAGAATTAACTGCAAGGTAAAGCCCTCTCATCCCAATTTCCTTTTGGCAAGGTCCTCTCCCTCAGAAAGTATGGCACTAGTGCCTGGGAGATGGGCCCACAGCTGAAGAGCTAGTCACCAGCCCACCAGCACCTCCAACCCAACTGTACCAATTCTGCTTACTGTGATTTAAAGGTTATATAAATGAGAAGCTGAAGGCCTTCAAAAGACTGGATTAAAAAGTTCCTAAAAATTAGGTAAGTCATCATGAGTAAAAAAAGATATTTATAGCATTTTGCACAACTTGGTTTATAAAGCTCTCACCTTAAATTTAGAAACTTTGTAATATCCATAACATTTTGGGTGTGATTATATGATACTTAAAAACTCCAATTTAAAAGGTCATACACCAAAGAACTTTGATTTAAAGTGAATAATTATCAGTGGAGTCAAAAGAATTCAAATACACATGACTGTTCAAAATCTTTTTGCTAGAACTAATGCTGAAGGTCAGTGATAATTCCTTCTCCAATGGCTCGCCCCCTTCTGTGGCCCCTGCAGCCAAAAAGCTTTCTCAAATGGGACAGCACTCTGGGGCTCCCTCCCATTTGGCTTTATCTAGGAATTACTCCAAGCTATCCTCAGAAATTCTAAGTGGATGATGGGTTTAGATACCAAAAATTCTTAAAAGTTCTTCAGTAGATACCAATATGTACCCTGAAAAATGGAGAATGTTCTCCTCCATATTTTCTTGTTGGAAGAAAACACTTACCTTGGCATGCTTTATTTCCAGTTCAGACATTTCAATTAGATTCTTTCTAAATGCTGCCACTCTTTTTCGCTTGAAGTTCATCAGTTCTGTAGGAGAGAAGTTTACCAAGAAAGCGTAATAATTTTCATTAACTTCCACATATTTCAACAACAAAATAAAATCTCTGAGGCCTCCCCCTGGTGGCATAGCGGCTGAGCGCTGGGCTGCAAAGCTGCCCGCAGGCTCTGCAGAGCAGGTTCCATCCCCGGCCACTGGCGAGGGTCCCACATGGCACAACAGACCTCTCCCGCCACGCCCGCTGCTCCCCTCAGCAGTGTATTTCGTCAGTCTGCCTGTTCTGCTCCCCGCTCTGGCTCTGGCGAATTCTCTCACCCTCCCGCGCTTCTGACTGTACCCAGTGCTTGCATAAATGAATAAATAAATCTTTAAAAAAAAAAAAATCTCTGAAACTTTGCTGCACCATCATCTTTTCTCTATTTTTATCATCTCTGGCAATTGAGGCATGGTTTGGACAGTTTAAAACTGTAGTATATGATATTCATATTCTTACCATTGTGGGTAAAAGTGAGCAGCAACAAGCATTAACCAAGCATCAAAAACTGAAGAATGGCCACTAACCACTTAGAGATCAAGATGAGCAGCTTTTCCCTTAACCTCTAGGTACCAAAGCATCTGGGGTGGTAAGTCACATACTTGCACTAATGGCATTTTGTTTTCTTTTAAAAGATTTACTTTTATTTATTTATGCATGTAAGAGCTGGGGTGTAGGTCAGATGTGTGGGGGGTGAGAGGATTTACCAGGGACAGAGTGGGGAGCAGAACAGGTGAAATACACTGCTGAGGGGAGCAGCAGGTGAGACAGGAGAGGTCTGCTGTACCATGTTGGGTTAACTCCCTGGCTGGGGATGGAACTTGTGCTGCACTGGCTGCTATTAGCTTGACAGTGCTGAGACTTTAACTCCTGCACCACCAGGGAGGCACAGTGACTTTTTTTTTCTTATTTATTTATTTTTTTTTTTTAAAGATTTATTTAATATGCATACAAGAACTGGGGTACAGGCCGGAGGTGCAGGGGGTGAGAGGATTCACCTGAGACAGAGTGGGGAATAGAACAGGCAGACTGAAATACACTGCTGAGGGGAGCAGTGGGCAAGACAGGAAAGGTCTGCTTCGCCATGTGGGTTGCTCCCTGGCTGGCCGGGGATCAAACTAGTGTTGCAGAGGCTGCAGATTGCTTCATAGTGCGATGCTTAACCCCCTGAGCCACCAGGGAGGCCCAAGGATTATTTTTTTAACTATGAAAACTGCTACTCTCATGTTCATACAACTTTTATATGGATATGTGTAGGAAATGTTGTACCATTAACCCCTGGCCTTCTCCTATTTCTGCCATAAAATTAAGGATTAATGTCTTATTAGAAATTAGGGTAAACCAAAAAACTATTTCCTCTGATTACTTTTTTTTTTTAAAGATTTATTTATTTATTTATACAGTCAGAAGCGCGGGAGGGTGGAGCGAATTTATCAGAGCCAGAGCAGGGAACAGAACAGGCAGACTGACGAAGAAATACACTGCTGAGGGGACCAGCAGGCATGGCAGGAGAGGTCCGCGTGCCATGTGGGACCCTCGCCGGCGGTTGGGGATGGAACCGGTGCTGCAAAGGCTGCGGGCAGCTTTGCAGCGCAGCGCTCAATCGCTGCGCCACCAGGGGAGGCCCTCCTCTGATTACTTTTATAAAACTTTAGAACTTAAACTCCCTGCCCTTTGGTCAAAACCTTCCCTAGGATCAAGCTGATGTTACTTGGTATACTCAGGAGCAAACTTAACCTCTTATATAACAGCTATACAGAAATACAACACAAGTAGTCATGTTAAAAAGTAAACACTCAAAAAAAAAAGGGGGGGGCAAACATCCACATTCTTACACTGATGTGTTAATACCTTGATATGCTAGGCTAAATAGCTATTCCAAGATGTGAGGCTCTCCCCCTTCTAGGCCTGCACACAAGACCAGCACTCAATACTAATGTGTCTTCTTCAATGACTACTCACATCATCCTCTGTACTATGCCCATTTTATTTTGTCAAGTTGTCCTGATTAATCAGATCAGTAACAAAGCTATCAAGAACTTTGACCAAGGAAAACAGGTTAAGACCCATTAATGTCAGTTTCTACAGAATACTGTAATTTCAAATGTAGTATACCCAGGCTTATATTTTGAAAAGAGGATAAAGCAAAACAAACCTTAGGCAACAAGACAGGACTAAATTGGCACTGTTAAAAAGCTTAACAATTTTCCCCACTAATTCCCTGTAAAAATGTCAGTCTCTGGTCTACATAAATAACCTAAGACTTCCAACTCAGTTCTGAAGTTGGTTCTTGTCCTTATAAAGTGAAATTAGCTTTCAAAACAGGTCATGCGTTTATTTTAAGAATAGAGTATTCCTTCTTTGAAGGAATACAAAAGATAGGCACATGTGTATCACATGACATCACAAAAATCTTCCAAACAAAAGCTTTGTGTTTTGCAGATAGGACATTACAATCTTAAATGGATTTGAAGCACAACAAAGGATCAGAACTCTGTGCTCATTGCTATTATCAGGACATTTCCAGCATGCCTAACCACTGAGGAAAGAAATTTTAAAGTGAAAGTAAGATTCTTCACAAAAACAAAACTGAATTTTGAGAAAGTGGAAGAATTCAAATGATCTGAGGCAAAATCAGTACAGTACCACTCTAACTATATTCACATTCTGGAAGACACATTCCTATACTTTTGGCTGAGGCATGGTCCATGACCCCTGAGAACTACAGGGCAGTGAGCTTAGACTATATACCGAATTGTGTCTAAACCTTTGTGTCTAAATTGCATCTAAACACAACCTTCCTTGGCTGTCAGCTGAAGGACCAAGAAGTAGGCACAACCCAGGAGTGATGAGTACACTCAGCACTCAAATCTTGGTTCCCATTCCCTAAGGGAAAAAAAAAAAGCTGGAATCCTAGAAGAAATAGCAATTTCCAGCGTTAGACATAGAATAGCTAGCTACTGAAAAAAATGTGGTGTGTGACAATGAACTACTAGCTCCCACTGGCAAAGTCTGGACAATTTGAGCACCAAAATAGCATAGCAATAAATCTTAGAAGCCTTTCAAAAACGGGAACCCATGACAAATAATGATTATAAAGGGAAGGCTTGTGCATACACAGGATGATGCCACGTGCTGACTCAGAGAGGGAATACTAGAGCAAGGGAAGGGGGGAAATTTGCCTTTCTGTAATGCAACCACTGGAATAAAGAACACTGACACAGGCTAAAAAGTATGATGGGTAAGATATATGGAAGGTGTCAAATTTTCTCACCACCAACTGCTAATCAGTGACTGAGGGAAAACATGTACGACAACATGCCTGCAGATGTGACAGCTAATTTTTTCCCCCAAAAGTTGAGATGAGTGCAAGTTGAAGTAGACCTCAGAGCTATGAAAGCCAAATACAGTATCAGGTTGGATCTTATAGTAGAGAATGTTCTCGGGACAAACAAAATGAGAACACAGATTGTACTCTATGTTCTCTGCAAGCTTACCTAAGTCAGTAATTATACTATAGGGATGAACGAGAAGGACCTTAGTCTTTCTTACTAATACACAACAAAGCTTTTAGGGATAAAAGGAAAAGAGTATATATACAAGTTTCAAGTAATTAAAAAAATACAAAAGGCATGTGCCCAAAAACACGTGGGAGCACATATATGTGACAAAGCAGAAAGGGTAAACTACATTATGCTAGGTGACTGAGTTAAGGGTGCACTATTTTTTTTTTTAATTTTTATTTATTTATGCATACAAGAGCTGGGTAAAGGCCAGAGAGGCAGGAGGGTGAGAGGATTCACCAAAGACAGAGTAGGGAACAGAACAGGTAGACTTGACTGAAATACATTGCTAAGAGGAGCAGTGCACGAGTCAGGAGAGGTCTGCTTCGCCATGTGGGCGAAGGCCAGCCAGGGATCAAACTCTTGCTGCAGAGGCTATGGACTGCCTCATAGTGTGGTACTTAACCCCTTGCGCTACCAGGAAGGCCCACGGTGCACTATTTAGCAAATTTTCCTTTTATAGATTGAAATTACGTCAAAATAAAAAGCATAGACAAAAGAAGAATGGCCACTCAACCTTCTTTTGCAGATTCAGAAAGTTGTTCAAATTTCTGGCAACATTCCTGTTGGTGTGCTTCTGCCAACTTAACATCTTTGCTTTTCAACCGGGCCTTATCCAGTGCTTTATTTGAGTTCTCATAGTCAATGAGGGCTTTGGTGCGCCGATATAAAAGATCCTGAAAAGAAAATTAACAAACATGACATGGTAGCTGACCTATCTTGGAAATTCACTAAAGAGCAACACAGGAGAATCCACAGTGCCAACACACTGTCCGAAACATTAAACAGCAAGAATCCATCTCTACCTTTGCTCCCACAAGTCTCAAGATTTGTCTGGCACCAAGCATTGTTGAGTTTCTTCAGAATTTTTTTTTAAATATTTATTTATTTATGCATATAAGAACTGGGGTGTAGGCCAGATGTTGGGGGTCGGGGGAGAGGGAGGGAGAGAGGATTCACCAGAGATGGAGTGGGGAGGAGAACAAGTGAATTCACTGAAATACACTGCTAAGGGGAGCAAGTGGGCGAGACAGAAGAGGTCTGCTGTGCCGCCATGTGGGTTAGCTATCTGGCTGGGGATCAAACTCAGTCTGCAGTGGTGACAGCACTGAGACTTAACCCCTAGGGCACCAAGGAGGCCCTTCTTCAGAATTCTTTACAGGATTAAGAGGGAAAAAAAAAAAAAAAAAAAAAAAAGCAACGGTGGATTAAAGGATTTCTTCTCTAACTGATCCAGTAATTGAAAAGTAATTCAGAAAATGAACCAATGTATTGAACAAAAAAGTGCAGTTACTGCAAGGTGTGTCAACTGGTGGTAATAAACATTCTTACACCACCATCCATCCTGCAAATCCCACTTCTAGAGCTCTACCCTGGGTTAATGTGAAGATTCTTCCAATCTTATAGCAAAGTAGAAGTTACCACACATCTAAATGAGCAGTTATGATAAAAGCATCACAGATTCGTACATGAAGTTCAAATACACAATTATGGGACCTCCTTGGTAGTGCAGGGGTTAGTGCTATCAAGCTATCAGCAGCCACTGTGGCCTGAGTTCGATCCCTGGCCAGTGAGCTAACGCATATATGGCACAGCAGACCTCTTCTGTCTCACCTCCTGCTCCCCTCAGCTCCCCTCACCTGTATTTCAGTCAATCTGCCTGTTCTGCTCCCCATTCTGTCTCTGGTGAATCCTCCCCCTCCTCCCCACCTCTGGCTTACACCCCAGTTATTGTATGCATAAATAAATCTTAAGAAAACAAAAATATACAATTATGCCCAATTTTATATATACTCAAAAATAAGTAACGTAATATATTTTATATAAAAGTAGTAATAAATATTTTTGTTGGAGCAGTGTAGATAGTAGGAAAAAATGCATGCTTCATTCCCAGGTTATTTCCTTTACCATTTGGCTTTGGGCAAGTAATGGTTTGACGTAGGCTACAGTAGTAAGTACAATTTAAAATAAAAACTCAGAACCCCCAAAAAACCTCTTCTGCCTCAGAAACAGCCCTTTGGACATGTTTTTGGTTAGATCATGCACCCAATAACCTACAATCCCCAATACTGTTGTTTTACTCAGCACCATCCCTAGTGCACCTAAGCTTCTCACTTACAGGCATCCCAAATTTCTTTTGTTCATTTTTAACAAAAATACACCTCCAACATGAGAGGTACTCCGAAGTCACAGCAAGGTGGTCTTGCACTACTGAGTAGTTGAGGACACCTGTCTTACCTTGGCAGCCTCTATGTTGAGCATGTAGTATCGGAGAAGCTCTGTCAGCTTTAAATCTTCATCTGAGGACACTCTGCTTTCTACTTTCTATTTAAAAAAAGTAAAGGTCACCATCTATGCAGAAATTGACACATTATAAAATATACACTATCAAAATCATAAAAATCCTTACCCTAAGTTTTTCAAATAGCTCAGCAACCTTCAACAGGTACCTAAAAAAATACACACAATTTGATTTATGGTCTTGTGTCATGTATGAAATACAATCTTACTGTTCTAAGACATAAACGAAGTCCTAGTCTTTCATGTTTTAGACTTAACTTATTCAAGTAAATGCTTTCATCATAATCAACCCATCAATAGATGTTCATGAAATCAACCAAATTTATAGCGTGCTATGCTCATGGACATTATCCCTTCTCAGTTCTCCTTCAAATACCTGTGATACGGTTTCTTACCCAATGGCAAAGTCATAAATATTAACCACAGTCGGGTCCCACAAAGCCATTAATACGTTATTTCAACATGAATCTGCCACAGGTCTAACTTTCATTTTCACATCAGAAATACCACCACCTAGATATTACACCAAACCTAGGGGTTAAGTGGAATGCTATCTCATACCAGAAATGCCTAGGATAGAGAAACTGGGGGAAAAAAATAAACACAACAGCTACCATGCTTCTTCTATACAAGTGTCTTCTATGTCCGCTTTGAACTTATATGTACAGAATTTTAAAGATTTGCTGCTGGAATCTACTACTTACCTTAAATGAGCCTACACTGCAATAAAGAACTGACACTATGTATCACCTAATACTCTTCAATTAGGGAATTAGGGGGAATGCTTTTCAAAGAAAAACTTATTTTTTTTTAAAGATTCATTCATTTATGCATACAAGAGCTGGGGCACAGGCCAGATATGCAGGAAGCGAGAGGATCCACCAGAGACAGAGTGGGGAACAGAACAGGCAGACTGACTGAAATACACTGCTGAGGGGAGCAGCGAGCGAGACAGGAGAGGTCTGCCTCACCATGTGGGTTTCTCCTGGGGATCAAACTCGTGCTGCAGAGGCTGCGGACCGCTTGATAGTGCAATGCCTAACCCCTTGCACCACCATGGAGGTCCAGAAAAACTTACTTTTTGATGACTGTGGGTTCTTCTAAAGCCAGGCTATGGAGGCAGGCTGCAGTGTGGATATAGTCATCTGCAACATCTGCAGAAATAAGAACAGCCCTTTTTTATATGAACAAGGGTTGCCCATTAGCAAAGCAAAATGACTATGAATGAATGGTATTTACTTTTATGAGATCTGGTCATTTTGTCAGCTTTTGCACAAGAATCCTTGATCCGATTATAATAGTTGATAAGAAAATTCTTCTCTTGCTCAAAGAAGTCATCTACCTCCTAAATGGGAGGAAAATGGAAGTTGAAGCAGCAAAACTTTTAAGAATACAATTATCTGCTCTGCATTAGAACACAGACACAAGCTCATTAGAAACACATAAGACAGAAGCTCCCTACAGACCAGGGAAATGCAAATTGACAAGATACCATATCATAATCAAGATAAGCAAAATTAGGTGATGGTGGGACATGTCAAATCTCTGCTATCCTCTGAGATCCAGCAACTCTCTTGATAGAGCAGTGGTATTGTGTGGTAGGATGCTGCCTGACTGTGGATACCCTTTAATCTGTGTTGGGCATGGGTGGCGATGGTTGGCTGAGAATAGGAAGCAATACTGACATTTGGTAGGCACTGGTGAGGGATGCTAAAATGCATGCATCCAGGACAGTCCCACACACCTTAAAAGTGAGTCAGAGACAGTTTCTAAATTTCGGACACATACTCAATTTCGGACTCTTTACTCAAGCCTTCAGTGGCTAAGTCAGACACACCAGATGGTAACTATTAAGGTAACTCAAAAAGGGGTAAAAGTAAAGAAAAATTATACCTACAAGGAAATGAGACTCGTGTGTTAATTTGATTTTCTACAATAGCACTATCCAGCAGAAATATGTGAGCTGCATGTGTGATGTAAAAATTTTCTAGTGGTCTCATTATAAAAACAGGTGAAATTACTGTCTCTTAATATATATCCTTATTATTGCAACACATAAAAGAGAACAAGACATCTCAAGTTCTTCATAAAATCCATGAAATCTAGCACACAAATTAAAAGGTTTTTCTCTTAATTGTGCCAGCTAATTATTTCAAGTGCTCAAATGCCACATATGACTGGAAATATAAAGGACAGTTATTGTGGAGAACAGCATAACACTCATTTTTGTGGCTTATTTTCTTTTCCTTAAATTAAGCATTTCTATTTATTTATTTATGCATGTATGCATGCATGCATGCATACATACATACATACATACATACATAAAGCAAGCAATGGGTACAGTGAGAAGCGCAGGAGAGTGAGAGAATTCAGCAGAGCCAGAGCAGGGAGCAGAACAGGCACACTGATGAACTACACTGCTGAGGGGAGCAGCGGGTGCAGCAGGAGAGATCTGCACACCATGTGGGACCCTCACCGGCGGCCAGGGATCAAACTGGCACTGTAGAGGCTGCGGGCAGCTTTGCAGCCCAGCGCTCAACTGCTGAGCCACTGGGCAGGCCCCTTATTTTCTTTTTTAAATTAAATAACCCCTTTCCTTTACAGACAAGAGAAAAATAAGGACTTAAATATGGCCAAGTAAAAATTCAATGTGTAGCTAAATATAACCAAAACCTGAAAACCAAAAAAAAAAAAATCTGAAGACCAAAATCTGAGAAATTGAACACCATGTTTCACATGTATCTCTTCCAAAGAAATAAAAGGTCATCTATTCACATGAAGTCATAAATTTTCTAAAACAGCTAAAAGCCACTCACCTTAACTCCAGAAAAAAGGACTTCATCAGCACTTTTCACCACACTTTTGAAAAAGCCACCAAACACCTCTTTGGTATTTTTCCGCCTAACACTTAGCTAAAGGAAGAGAATTCAAAACAAGAGCTTACAGTATATACTTTCCTAGGCAACCAGTACTATTTACTCTAAGCATACACATAAGATACCAAGAATTCCACCCTAACCATCAGATCTAAAACACCTAATGAATGAGATAAACCTAAACACAATTCATTTTTCTAAAAGTATGACTACTTCAGAGATATTTTAAAGATCAGTCATGCACCACATGTTTGTGGCTTTTAAATCCCTATAAAATTATCTTTTTTCCTATGTTGCTTATTAAACTTCATGGGTTAGAAGATGAGAAAGTATCTAAGCCACAACTTATCTCATACACATAAGCAATAAGAAAATAAGTGTGCTAAAAAAAATGCACAATTCTCAATTTAAATTCCTTCTAACAATTTCAAACTTAATGGTAGGAGAAAACTTCAGAGTGGGAAAAAGTCAAAATCTTTAAGCAGTTTTATAAAAATCTATGGAGAAGGGGCATCATAATATTTCCACTGTTAGATTCAGAAATTTATGTCCATTTTTTTAAGAAAATCTATCAAGCATATTTTAACTGGATCATGAAAATGAAAAGGTCTTACATCCTGATCATATTCCAGAAAAACATGAAAGTTGCGGTCTTTACTGAGAACAGGGTGAGAAGACAGGCGCTGAAGAAAGACTTCATGGGAGGATACAGTCTTCTTAAAGACAGCAAGATATTCACTGAAAGAGAAGCACATACATAGCATTCAATTGATATCATTTCACTATCTGATCAATGCTGTTCCCAGTTTAACCTCACTTTTCTATTAATACCACTAAATAAAATACCCCAAAATAGACCAAAATATTTTTGTATGACTTTTTATCTATCAGAGGCCACTGCCAATTTTGGAGTCTGTGACAACGGGGAAAAGTGATGTTGGAATTGATGGAGCATGTCGTTGAAGTTCCTACTGCAACACTGATTTAAAACCATGAAACCCTTGGAACTATCAGAAAATATAAAAAATTTTCTTTCAAGCTAGATATTACAGATCACTTTAAATTTCCCCACGGTAGGGACGTAAGTCTGTTGTATTTGTATTCAGGTGCTCAGGGCTAGTCAAGACTGGCCCTAGACAATATGGGCTTGAGAACACCAAAGAGAATTCCTGAAATAGACACCTGAATTCTAATATGCTAATGCTGGAAAAGGGCTTCATAAGAAACCTGAATGCAAACCTCAACTACAAAAAATTATTTTGTTTGAAATAATTAAATTACCACCAGATTAGAACAAGCTTTCTAAGAATCTGGAGTACTTTCACACCATAAGGGTGGTTACTATTCAGAAGGCATCTTTGTAACAGCATTCACCACTGCAATCTACTTTCAACTTATACTTCAAGCAAACTTCAGAGACAAAAGCAGCTTTATAATCAGCAGCAGCAGGAAAAAACACAAAGGTTTGCTTCTTCGCTTTACCCAAACAGCATCCCACTAACAAGTATGGTATGCATAGAGGAAAACCAGTCTGTCATGTTAATGGTCCCCAGGGAATCACTGGCTATTATACAGAGACCATGCCCCACACTCTGCAAAATAACTATACTTAAAAATTAGCTGCCAGGTTCCTCTACTGATTTCTATAAATGCACAACCACTTTCTTATTTCTCAACAGAGCAACATCAAAAAAATCCACTTACGCTTCTAGCTCTTGCTTCATCTTGGCAAATTCTTCTTTGGTCATAGACCCTTCACCTTCTCCCAGTTTCTGCATCTTCTCTCGAGGACCATCAAAGTCAGGCTTTGTAGGAGCAGGGGGAATCTGCAGCAGAGACAAGTAACTTGTGAGCATTCTTGTATTAGCAGTGATACTCTAATTAGTGACTGCACAGGAGACAGCCCAGTGAGGCTATCTTAAAAGTCACTTTTACTCTTAACTCTATTCCTTTGGGCAACCCGAAACAAGTATCCTCCCCACATTAGGCACTTATGATACCTTATGATCATGTTCAGTTTACTTACTACTAACAATTGGCAGGACACAAGGAAATTTACCCTGCTTTGCTGTTGGTTTAAAATTTATTATAATCAATGCTAAAATGAAGTCAATGGGGCCTTCCTGGTGGCACCAAAGGTTAAAGTACCAGCGCTATCAAGCTATGACACTATCACCAGCCACTGTGGCATGAGTTCGACACCCGGCCAGGGAGCTAACACACAGACCTCTCCTGTCTCGCCTGCTACTCCCCTCAGCCGTGTACTTTTTCAGTGGACCTGCCTGTTCTGCTCCCCACTCTTTCTCTGGTGAATCCACTCACTCCCTCACCTCTGGCCTATACCCCAGTTCTTGTATGCATAAATAATTAAAATAAATCTTGAAGAAAAAAAAATAAAACTAAGTCAATGAAGTATCAAGGTTATAGTCTCTAGACTTCAAAAAAAAAAGATTTTCAAATTTTTCATTTCAGGGGATAATAAAGGTTTTAATTATTGAGTGAACAGACATACCAAACATAAACTTCAGTACTAATTCTATTTTGCCAGTTCTTCAGTCAGCCTTGAAGACCAAGCCACACTTAATTCTCCTTTAAAATCAGTTAAGTCTCCGCCTCAACTTGAACAGACTGTAGAACTTTTGAGAAACCTACTGCATACCATCACCAATGCTGAGATTTTCCTACAAATCAATTCTACTTAACACCTGAAAGAAAATGTTAGAGAAATGCCAAATTCGATGCAGATAAGGTTTAATTCATTAAACTATTTATATTTTACTCTTACATTCTGTACAATATGTGCTTCATTTCATAACTGTAACACCATGTTCACAGTTTATTACCAGAAATTGCACATTCTCTAGTAGGCAGATTCATCAGACCATTTCATGATCCATTATAAGTTCTCTTTAAATGAAATGAATAGCAGGCTTCCCTAGTGGTGCAGGGGTTAAAGTTTCAGTGCTATCAGGCTATCGCCAGTGACTGTGACATGAGTTCAATCCCTGGCCAGGGAGATACCTACATGGCGCAGCAGACCTCTCCTGTCTCGCCCGCTGCACCCCTCAGCAGTGTATTTCAGTAGATCCGCCTGTTCTGCTCCCCACTCCATCTCTGGTGAACCCTCTCACCCTCCACATCTCTGGCCTACACCCCAGTTCTTCTTTGCATAGATAAATAAATCTTTAAAAAAATAAACAAGGTTAAAAAAAAAAAAAAAAAAAAACACAAAACAACTCCAGTAAATCACTTGATTTTTCCAAGATGCACTTACAATAAGCCCAGCATAGTCTGTAGTTTCAATAAGAGTGTCGTGTAGCCACACAAAGTCTTCATGCTGTCTTGTAACAGAAAACTCCGGGCTTTGAAACGTAGGCAGCGTGGTCTGTAAAGAAAGGAATGAAAAATTAACTGGTAACCCCACCACTTTTAGATAAAGAGGTTTGGGTTTCCTGGGCTGTACTGTGGAAAAATTCTGCATAATAAAACATAACATTGAAATCCAATAAAGAACAAAAAGCAACACATCATCTCTCCACCACTATGAAAGTCACTACTAATGTAATACTTGTTCATTAAAGAATTACTTTCACAAAACTACAACTTTCAGATCAGCTTAATTAAGTTGTTTTCACATGGCTTCCTAAATAACTGAGTTATGCTAAATCAAGTCACCAAGGTATTAAGAGAAAATTAGGGGAGAGGACCTTATAGATAGCTGGAAACAGCATGAAACATATCATCCAACTGCCTGATTCAAACTACACCCCAGTTATTTATTTAAAGTTTCTATCTATTGCCTCATCAGCATAAGCACCACCATTAGCTTTTGATAAAGACAAAACTAAATCAATATGAAGTTCCCTTTACCACAGGGCAGAAGACAAGCATTTAATACCTTTTAAATAGTACTTAAGTAGAAAGAGGCTAAAAACTCTACTGTACGAGTGGAAGATCTGAGTTGTTTTATTATGTGACCCCACTTGTATCACAGTACCTGGTTTGCTTCCTCATGGAATAATAGAGCATAAGCCACAATTATCAGCAATGCCCAGTCATAGTGGAAAATGCTAGAGCTAGGGCTCCTATCTAATGCTTACTATATTCGGGATGATAAAAGTTCACACTTAATGGTAAGTGCTATACTACAAATCAACAGCATCCTTCTAAGTATAGCAAGTCTCTTCTCACACCCACCATGAAGAACAAGGCTGCAACCTAGCGTTTTTATTGAAGTCTCTCTGTCACTTACCTTGGTGTGCACTGTAAATTTGACCTTATCTCTCTCACTGAGTGCATCAGGTATATCAATCTGAAGTGAGGGATCAACATTCAGGTCCACAGATACAGACCTCAGCTGAAATAAAAATGGGAACTAGTAATTAAAAAGCAGTTTATACAAGTTCATTCAGAGCAAAGTCAGTTGCGATACCTTAAATATGTATTTGAAATTGTGAGAAAACTTCCTAAATGGATGTGGTTCCAAAGTCTTCTTGTAAATAAAACTATATATCGTATACATTACACATTGTATGTCTACATGAAAATACATTTAATTAAATACTGAAGAATTCTACTAAGGCAATCAAAGAAGTTAGAGACTACAAAAATTTACAGAGAAGGCACAGAAAACAGTCATGTGGTATGGGATAAGATAAAAAAGATAACCTCAGGAGTGAACCTGTTTATATTCAGGGACTGTTACCAAAGAGATAAGGAAACTAGATGAGGTGAACTGTAAAAACTAACAACCCAAGTCTTGTTTAGCAGAACACCAGTGTGGCTGTAATGTGAGTAATGGGGCCTCCCTGGTGGCACAAGGGGTTAAGATGCAACCTATGAAGCTACCCGCAGCCTCTGCAGCACGAGTTGGATCCCCGGCCAAGGAGCTACACACAAAGTGCAGCAGACCCCTTCTGACTCACCCACTGCTCCCCTCAGCAGTGTATTTCAGTCAGTCTGCCTGTTCTGTTCCCTACTCTGTCTCTGGTGAATCCTCTCATCCCGACACCTCTGGCCTGTACCCCAGTTCTTGTATGCATAAATAAATAAATCTTAAAAAACAAAAGTGTGAGAAATGACCTAAAAACACGAGCAATGACCTAAAAATGAAAGTAATGAACCGAGTTTGTAAGTTAGAAATTCAGAGGAAAACATGCCCAACTCCACTTTTGCCTGTTTAAAAAGATCTTTTTGGAAGAACTGAGTTATTAAGAGCTACTAGAATGGTTTTCCTACAAATTTACAATGACAAACTCCCTAATTCTTAAACAAGCTGAGGGTCAATTTCAAAGGCCTGACACAAAGCATGCAGTTAACACTAGATTATTGAACAAAGGGAAAATGCCAAGTAAAGACTGCAGTTAAGAGGATGAGAAAATAGGAATACTGACGCATTTCCTTTTAAATTTCTCTCTAGATTCTTTTCAAAACTAAAGGTTCAACACCGAGGATTGACGCATTGAATTTCTAAAACTAGAAAAACTGGTTGAATTGGGTATGAAAAGATTAAACACCATTTTTTCTTTAGCATGACTATTGACTAAAATCTGTGAAAGCCAGAGTTAGCTGTGACAATGGATTTCCTCTAAGAAATTGGTTTTAAGTTGTTACCAGAACCTGATTTTAACACCAGCTATTAGTAAGATCACAATAAACTTAATAGTTTCCAACATCAACCTAAATATTTCTCCCAAATGAATTCTTGATGATCCCTATGAAATAGTTGCTTATTTGGCTGATTTTTCACATGTCCATTTATTTATGAGATCTCTGCAACCAAAGATAAAGCTTCAAGGTCAGCGATACTTCATTTTATAACAACTGTGACTAGAGCTGACATATTTCTGATAAAAGCTTCCTTCCTTCTGATAACTTTCCACTGGGCAAACACAGTATCCAAGATTTCAAAATATACACTAGAATTTTATTGCAGAGGATCCTGATTGGCCACCCTACCTATCTTGTTTGTAATGGTTACTTTTGCCAGGTCCAAGTATAAAGTGGGTCATGTATAAGAAGGGCAAGTCACTGGTAAAAAAGATGGGATAGCCTACAGGACAGACCTAAGGTGCATTTCTCAGAGCTCAGCAACAACTGTCTTCTTTCTGAAACTCCATTTCCTAAAGAAGCCAAAATCCTGGCCAGAAGTCAAAATTCTGGCCATCTCTTGATCTTTAAATATACCGACAATTCCACTTTAGCTCACTTTACAAGTCAAGTAAATTCACATGGACTATCTTCGATTTCAGGGGTGGGGAGAGAATTTAATACAGTGAATAGGGCTCATTTAAGTCTACAATCAAAGCTACAATGAACCCGACCAGTTCCTTTTTCATTCCATTGGTCTCCCCTCTTCTTCCTTACTCACAGGTTTATAGAAGTAATACTCAAGGACTACTACTATATTAATAGCTTCCTTTGTTTTCAGCTCAGAAATATTTCTTCTTGGTCAAGAATACAGAAAGAATAAGGGATAACAAAAAGTGCTAAAGGTTTTGAAAGCCTGTGAACCATAGCAGGATATCAAGCATATCCTTGCTTTCCCAGTAGTGATTCTTTTTGCCTGTCCCTAAGAGTTAAAAATACTGGCAAAATTCTGAGCATCCAGGCCATCATCAGCAACTCAACAGTTGCTGTTCACAAGTTACATGAACTTTCTTATTTTGTGGCATAGACCTCCAGAGATAATGAAAGAGATAAATCAACAAGGAGCAGGAAGTTGTGAAATGTTTCAAGTTTGTAAGTCAGCACTGTACCCTCAGCTCCAGAAGTATATTCTGGAATGTGATTAAAAGCTCAGCAGTCCTTCTGCTTACTCAACAAAACCAAGGCCCCACAGCCACACCCCACAGAACTTGGTAAATACGAAAACCACTAGGCTGGAGGGTATAAGAACTCTTCCACTCCCACCCATCTGCCACCCACCTAAATGCCCTACGCTTAAAAAGTGTTCAGTACAGCTTAGTCCTGCTAGTCAACACTAAGTCTCTGAAATGGGTCACAGATGCCAAAATGCCTGTTTAAGGCAGGGTTCAGAACCAAAATTAATTAATTAGGCATGTTAATTCATGTTTAAAACGAAACTGTTAGATTTCTACAGAAACCACTGTATCACATACTTAAAAAGTTTTATAGGTTCAGCCTCAGTGTACTCTACTACCAGATTAATCCTTACCATAATGATTACAATAATTTGTGTGAGAAGGAAAAAAGAGGTAAACAAGTATTACTTCATTTAGAAAGCAAGTTTTTAACTTAATTTAAATAAATGCAAACATTTTTCATAAAAGTCTGAAAGGAAAAAAACTGGGAGAAATCCCTACGAATTTCCTCTCCTGTTCATCAGCCTTCCCTCCCCACTGGGAACTTGACAGTGGCTGCAGCCAAGGACCACTTTTAATCCAAATTTCACTTACAACTCTCACTTTGGTACAAGATTTAACACCATCTGCAAAGTTCCTTCTTCAAAAGAGTTAATGGCTCACAGATGGCAAAGGGCACATGTGTGACTGGACAACACAGAAGGCAGGATTCTGAAAGTCAGAATGTACAGGGGAAACACCGAAAACAGAGAGAAGGTATAATATAATTGTTATGCCTGCTTCAGATTCCAGTTTCTATTAATGCCATACAACCAAAATGACAACATATTAAGCGAAGGTATCATGTACGGTGACTTCTAGAATGGGATTTAGCTGAATGCCATTCAAATCTTACCAGTTTTACACACAATGTTAGAAGTCAAATGTCATTCCCATCTTAATTTGCATGTTACAAGGAAACTAACATACACAAAGGAAAAGAGACTATTTGGATATATTTAAATAACTGCTTAGTGTCTACTCCCAAAGCAAAAGAATATACTTAAATTAGCATATACATGTCTTCTTTTGTCTCTCACCTAGATATTTTCGCTTTGCTATCCTTCACCCCATGCTTAAGAAACAAACCCCCCTACCAAGGAGGGGGCCAATATGACAAGTCACCCATGAATGGCTTGTTAGCTGGATGGAGTGAAAACAGGGAAGGGAAATGCCTCCTGAATCAGATTTTTATTTTTATCATTAAATAATACAAAAATGTTCTGCTGCAGATACACTCTAGATATGCACTCATTTCTGAAAATTAGACTCACATGAATTACTACTTATAAAGAACATATATTACTTTTCTGTTTTAACTCACAGGAAAAAAGAGTGCTTAAGAAATTCTAATAGTATATTCTTCTCCAACCCCCTCTTCTTTATGCAAGTTCAAGTATTACTGCTAAGACTATTTGTTACTATTTTCTTTCAGAAGGTAACTAAAACCCTAAAACTCATTTATCTGCATTCTATCCAAGCTTTCCATTGTGTCACTGATATGTGAAAACTAAATGGACTTACTTAAACAGCTATTTATTTCCATCTCCTGCCTCCCCACCCCGATTCATTTTCCCCCTTCTAATTATTCAGGCCTGCCAATATCACATCTTGGTCCTCCTCTCAAGGATAACAGAACCAAAGACTTCTAGGATATCTTTGTCTAATAGAAATGGTCAAGGAAGTTAATCAAACATGAACTAAAGGGCTGCAGCAAGTGATCAGATTTCCACCACTCATCTTGGTTAGACAGGACCCAGAGGGACCCATCCTGCTGCCACCAACCATTCTTACCAGCAGTCCACCAACACACAAGCTGTCTGTGGTAGAACACCGCAGACTGCAGGGCATTGGAGGCTACGAAGCCCCAAGTTCCTAGAACAGGAACCAAGGCTTGGAAGAAGGTCAGTGCTGCACACTCAGCGAATGGATAAACTAAATCATCATTTCACAAAGCTGCAAACAAGCCCCATAGAATGAGACACTAAGTTGAATTAATGACTTCATATTCATTTCAAACAACCCATATAATTACTAGATACCTGTATTGTCAAATGAAAGGGTTTAACAATGAGACCCGTAAAAACATCCTAGCACATAAATTCTATTAGGAATCAACACATTACTGCTACAGAGAAAACAACTGCAACAAATGTAAAACTAATTTCTTCCATTCAAAGTTATAGCCTACTACCTGATCCCAACAAAGCTCCCTCCCTAAAAAAATATATTCCCTGGTATATCAAGTCCACAGCCACCTGCTACAAGTATGTCCTGTTACACATTACTCACGGTGACAAACATGTTTAATAACATTCACTGCCTGACCTTTCTGGTTTACTTTATTATACACCCAAGATGAAACACAAAAAGGTTTGAAAACTTAAAAACTTACCTTTACCACCACCAAACATGATTCAGCAAAATGTAAAGAGCTGTGTGGACTTAAGCCTGTGTCGTCTAACTTGTGTCAATTAAATAGCAGCATGGAAAGGAAACTAACTGCCTGCTTTGTGGTTAGAAGCCCAGCTGTACCCGTACCCCTACCCCCGTACCCATCTTAAATAGGGTTAATAGGGACTCAGTGTTCACACCCCCCACCCATTAAAAGAATGACTGAAAAATTTTATCACAGTACAAGGCCAAAAGGAGTAAAACAGCCAGCAATGGGTAAAAGGCTGTGAGTGTTGAAGGGGTCTGTAGGAATATTACTTTGGGAGGGGTAGTTTATAGGGATTAGGGCTGAATTCCCAAACCCATTCCAATTGAGGAACTTAAAAATTCTATTGAGATTAAATTCTTGGTTTAAGTCCTGTAAGTACAGCATAGGGCAGTTCATGCTGAAGAATATTTTGATACCCTATTTTGATACCCTCTTTATAGAGTTAAAACTGGAATAGCTGTCCAGTTTAATTTTGAAGTAGGTAACCCTTTGATCCTTTGAACAGAGATTATATTGACATCTCATTATATTGACATTTATATTGACATCTCATTCTTTGTGGGACCTTGGGAAAGTTTTCCCCACTATCTCAAGTTTTTATAAAACCATTCCTAAGCCAAAATGGTGTAAATCGAAGCAATTGTTATTTATGTGGAAAAATATTTTAGTGTCCCCAGATCATTCCAAGAAACACCCCCCAGAAAATCCTGAACAAAATATACAGTAAAAGCAGAAATATAAAAACAGCCTATAGAAAGTAATTCCCCAGGACGGAGCTTGACTTTAGAATAGCAACTGTGAAAATACTCTTGGGATTTCTTTCTGTTAGCTCAAACAGGTATTAATGTCTTTTGGAAAAGAGAAGAGGGCACAGTGCCAACTTTTGAAAAGCTGGAGATACCTAAATGAATGTGGCAAGGAAAGTCTAAAATGATCTGCCTGTGCTTATTAAAAGATTCCTGCTTTGTGGTTAGAACAGAGCAATGTCTCTTTATAACCAAAAGATGAGTTCTTTGCATTTGATAGCACTGAATTCTATTCTTCATCATCTATCATGTTTCTAGCAGCAGCTCAACAGAATATTTATTACAAGATGAATTTCCTTCTGAGTCAGAAGTAGAGCATATTTCCCAGACAAGTCAATGAAAATATTCCAATACTTCATTTCATCACACAATGCTAACTACTGGCATCCACCAGTAGTACAATAGTTAAGCACTATACTGCTCCTCATAATCAAGTAAAAGCTGTGAAGTTGGTGACATCTGCATTTGTACTCCTGCTGCTTAGAATGAGTTTTAAGGGTCTGTGTCAAAAACAACTATAAACTCTTCAGGCAGAAAAGTCATACATGTTAGTATAAAAAAGATATTTTGAGACTATTATACTTTTCTCTCTAGACCATACTGTGCCTGAAAAAGTCACACAATTTATAATTGCGGTATGTGTTAGGGTAAGGACCCAATTTCTTTCTTTTTTTTTTTTTTAAAAGATTTATTCATTTATAGAAGCACTGGATACAGAGAAGCGCGGGAGGGTAAGAGAATTCACCAGAGCCAGAGGTGGGAACAGAACAGGCAGACTGATGAAATACACTGCTGAGGGGAGCAGTGGGGAGCAGTGGGCACCGCAGGAGAGGTCCACGCACCATGTGGGACCCTTGCCGGTAGCCGGGGACCCGCACTGCAGAGGCTGCAGGCAGCTTCGCAGCCCAGCGCTCAACCGATGTGCCACCAGGGGAGGCCCAGGACCCAATTTCTAAACTGCTGGAAGTTGAGTCCTTCCTCTATACTCTCAAACTGCAACTTACTCTTGTGTGATTTAGAGTATGAAACAATCAACAAATTCCATATTCCTTTTAGGAGGGATATCTCTTCAAAGTCAGTCAATGACCAGTCAGAAAATAAATAGGTGTTAGACATGAAGTAGTTTTTTGGAAAGTTAGGTCATGCAGAGAAACTTCTCAATTTATGCTTGTGAAACAAAATGTCCTGCATCCACCTTCCTTCCTTCCGTGTTTTAAAAAGAAAAAGCAGAACACTTAAAAAGTTCTAAAATACTTTCCTCAAAATAGAGCTAATTAGGTTATTTCCCTATCTAATACAACCTAACTTCTCTACATACACCCTGTCACCAGTGGCTATTTGAAGCAGTCAGACAGGCATTAAAAGACTTAAAGTATTCTTTTCC
Source organism: Talpa occidentalis (assembly GCF_014898055.3). NCBI lineage: Eukaryota > Metazoa > Chordata > Mammalia > Eulipotyphla > Talpidae > Talpa > Talpa occidentalis. Next base: position 71,893,038 of record NW_023600993.1, on the reverse strand, counting down.
CCTCAAACAAGGACCTAACAAAGAAAGCAAAATACGTTAAAAGCAATTTTAAACCAAGCTTCACCCTGCAGCAGTTTCTTAGCGTCAGGTTTCCACTGTCCAACGTGGGCATGGACTTTAACATGAAAAAACACCTGACCACAGCTGCCCAAAACCTGAAGAAAATTACTTCTACTATCTTTCATTAGGATCCCTCAATGTTGGAAAGAAGCTAAGTCAACTTATGCTTTATATAGTGTATAATTTCCTTAGAATTTATCAATTGTAAATCTACAGACTTGAAACTAGCACACTAAAGATTACTCTCTGCAACAAACTTGACACCAACAATATCACACCATTTTAGAAAGTTTAAACCAGTGATTCTCAACCAAAGGACACTGGACACTGTTATCACTGGGGAGGAAACTGTCACACAGCAGAGGTCAGGAATACTGCCAAAACATCCTAAAATACACAGGACAACCCTCCAGAACAAAAACCTCCATAAAAAATTACCAAGCCAAAATGTCAATAGTGCTCAGGTTGAGAAACTGGTTAAAACTAAAATTCTACATTAGTCTTTAGTCACTTACTAGGACTCACACCTAATTGAGTTCAAGATCTAAAAAATTCTTTAATAGCCTCCCATAACTGTATCTTCCCACAGTGAAAAACATGGAGCAATCCTACTGAATTAATATTCACAAATGGGGATCTTAAGACACTGTGTGCAGACTACTGATGCAGAACTAAATCTTGGGCAGCTTCAAAAAAAGAAACATGAAATCCGGCATCCCTGGAGGTGCTGGGGTTAAAGTCTCAACGCTATGTAGCTATTCCCAGCATCAGTTCCATCCCCAGCCAGGGAGCAACCCATATGGTGCAGCAGATCTCTATCTCTCTGGCTGCCCCCCTCAGCAATTTATTTCAGTAGATCTACCTGTTCTGCTCCCCACGCTGTCTCTGGTGAATCCTTTCACCCCCAGCACCTCTGGTCTTGTGTGCCATAAATAAAATCTTTACATGAAATCAAGCCATTAGGTAAAACGGAAAACTTCAACCCACAGAAATTACTCTGGACTTACTTCAGTAATGGCGAAGTTTACGACTGTTCCTGTACTAATTCAAATTGCATGACAGTCCTCCCAACTGGGTGAGAGTACAAGTGTCCCTACAGACAACTCAAAAAATTATCTGACTGCATCTAAACACCAGGCATACTCCCCCAAAGCCCATGTAACCAAGTAATGAAAAGTTAAATCCAAGTTGCAGTACCATTAGGTTGAGAAGTGTTACACTTAATTCAACTACACTCTATAGCAATTTAAGAATCCCCCCAAAAAAAATATGTCCTAGAGGCAACTAGCCTCTAGCAAATATGACTAATCTAATGGGAAGGGAAACTCAAAGAAACACACACTGAAATTTGTGAGTGGGGATCTAAACATGATGTCCAGCCACTTAAATGACCTTCTGGCAAATGGCAGACCAGAAAACCTTAAAAGATGCAAAATGACTGGAGGCCAGAGTGACTTAATTCTGAGAACAAGGTTCTCCATAATCTCCATTATTTCCTCATACTATAGTTCCGGACAACTGAGAACTTTCATCCAGTCAGGATGGGGGGGGCACAACACTCCTAGTTTACATAAATGGGGTGCCTGATACAATCTTTCCCATTGGTAGAGGAGTGGTTAAATTAAGCAACTGTTCCCCTACACTGCTTTTCGGTAAAGTAAGCAAAGCCAACACTTTTACACTAAAGAATGTGACTAAATGAAAGTCAGATTATCAGATACAGACTCCATCCAGCTTTGCTGCACTGGCAATAAAGAGTACTGTATGAACATTCAAAGTTCTAAAGAATCAATTATGTGCTCCATTTTTATTAGTGTCTACCCTCATGTGCAAACCCGGGAATCCCTGTCCTTGTGGAAATGCCAAAGCAAATAACACAAATGTCTAAATTTGAAACATTCTGGGTAAAAATGTAAAGTATTTCATTTGACTAACAAACGTGAGAGCACGCCCAAGATCTGGTCTCCTGTTATTCCACACTTGTTCCAAGCTTTCATAAATTCTGTTTTGCTGGAGTATCAGTGGCGAGTAATTTATTTAAAAAAAAAAACAGTCACAATAAATTGTAGATCAACTGAAACAGTTAAATCCGACCCTACATTTACAAAGTCATATTTCAATAGAGCAGTAACCTTGTTGAAACCATTCAGTCCAACTCAACCAAAGGGGTCGATTCCTAAATAGAAATTTACTAGGTACAATTTTAAGATGCCTTCTAGGTTTCTCAAATTTAAGTGCGCCCTTTCATTTTCGGTCAAACTTTCCTGTTGAAGATTCTGCACAGAACGTTGTGGTTCAGACCACAACTGTTTAAACAGGCCAGTAAAGAGCAGAAGCAATGGCAGTTCTCGAAATCTTTAACGGGCTACGGCAATCCGAATTGACTGCATTAAGCCTTTCCGACCTCAATTAACTCGAGGCATCGAGTTAATTTACAAAATCACGCCAATATTTAAGAGCAAACACCAAATTCGAGTATTTGAGCACCAACTAAAAGTTAAAAGAACTCTTGCAGCCTCCTAGAATTTATAGTTGTAAAGAACACGCTTCAAATTTTACTTGATGTAACGCCCCAGAATTTGGACCAAAAAGGCTTCCCCGAGGGAGGGTGGAAGGGACCAACCTAACCGTTCGTTACATCCCAAGTAGCTCTCTCGTTCACTGCTACTGCCCAGGGGTCACTAGGTGAAGGCTGGTCCTCAGGAGTTTTCAGGTAATGCGCACACCCTCGGGCGCAGAGACGAGCCCGACCCCGCGCGCGACAGGGAGCTGATCTGGCTCCTCTCGCTCGCGGCCGCGGGAACGCAGGGAGCGCCCCAGGGACACGGGACAGAGGGCGCACGGGGTGTGGACGGCGTTTGGCGGGAGCTTCACCGGGAAAAACCAGAGCTCGCCCCAGAGAACGCGGGAAGGCATGTGCGGGTCCGGGACATCGGCGGGGCCTCCAGTCCGGAGCCTGAGGGAGGGAAGGGCCTCACCTTGCTGCGGTCCTCCTCCTGCTGCTGCTGCAGCAACTCGGGAACCGCGGCCATGGCGACGCGGGCCTCGAGCTGGGGCTGCCTGGCTGTGCGAGGAAAGAAGAGGCTGGGCCGCCGCCGTCGGGGCGCCTCTTAGGGGCGGCCGCGGCCCCGCCTCCAGTGGCCTCCCTGCCCGATGGCGGCAGGAGGCCGCGGGACTCCGCCACCATCCCAGCAGCCCCGGGAAAGGCGAGCGGCGCGCCACGTGCTCCCCTAGAGTGGCCTCCCCCGTCCCCGCTGCCGTCCATGTTGGAGCCGGGCAAAGAAGCTACACGGGGCCTACCCTTGCTCGGCGCCACGCGGGAAACGCCGACCGCAGGACCGCGACGCTGAGAGGACTAACAGACACTCTCCCAGCGCAGCGCGCCTCAAGAAAGAGCGCGGGCTCGTGCGGGGGGATTTATTATTCAGCCCGAGTCCAAGATGGCGGAGATGGGTGACGTAAGCAAGATATCGTGAGAGCAAAAGGGGGCATTCCAGGGAGCGGGGCTTCCGCCTGAGGGAAAGAATTCTACTGATTGCGTGTCAGCGGGGTGAACCACAGGCTAGGGGCGGTGCCAAAGCCCTGCAGGGCATGCTGGGATTGCTTGCCTGGGGCGGGGTCTAACTCAAGACCAAAGCGCGGGACCCACGAAAGTACGGGTCGCGAGAGGTTTTGGCGCCCTGGAAGTTAAGCGAATCGTGCTGGTTCCGAGGTACCTAACCCTGCCGTGAGCTGGGCTTCTCTTTAAGCCGTTTGTTCCATAATCCTAAATCCCACCCGAGGGGCCACAGTCTTGCTGCCTCCACTTAAAGTGGGGAACTGGGGGCCGCCTTCTGGGGACCACCATGGTGGGCTCTGCAGACTGTCGCGTATCTGCTCGAACTAAATTTAGCACGGTTTCCCTCTCTGTAAAACGGGGTCACGGTATTACCCACTTTAGAGATTGTGGGTGTTAAATGAGAACTGCCCACACAGAATACTTAGCAAAGAACCTGGTGTTCAGGCGTCCGTGAGCAATTGTTAACTATGGCTGCCCACACCGCTATGGCGCCAGCGTTCAGTGTTTAGACTCACACAGGCCTAGTTGACTTCACAGGCGTCGCATTTCTTAAGCCTGCCCACTGTTTTGCATTTTAATAAGTGTTGGTCCTCCTGGTATGAATGAGTCTTTGTAAATAGCTTTGTTCAAACATGTCGATAAAGCCTTTTGAATACAATTTTAATGATCTATGTAATACTCATGCAGCTTTCACAAAGATGGTTCAAATTTTTAACACGTTTGGTATCTAACACCACTTTTCTCTTCAACAGGAATGCAAAAGTTAAAATAGGGTTTCGACATTGCAAGTAGAGAAGAGGGAAGTGAAAGAAAACTCTATAAAGATGAAGACCTTTCAGACCATCTGCAGGCAACTCACAAGGTCAAAGGGTTTTTTTGTAGACCCGGACTCGCGGGTGGGTTTCACCACTTCCTCTTGCTTATGTGACCGGAAAAAAAAAGTGAACCCTTATGAAGACGTGAATCAAGAAAAATATTCTAATTTAGTAAGGTCTGTCGTGTCGTTCAGAAGCCCTGCTCAAACTCCAGAATCATTGTTTGATGAAGATGCTTTACTCTATGGACCAGTGAGTAAGGGTAGGCCCCCAAAACAAGATGAGGAAGCAAGTGCTCCACGGAACTGGTTTTCTCTCTTCAATCCAGAGAGATGCATAAAACCAAATGCAACATGTGATCCTAAAATTCCTTTGAAAATTCCTTTGCAAAGAAATATGATACCAAGTGTGACCCGGATCCTTCAGCAGACTATGACATCAGAACAGATTTTCTATTTGGAGAGGTGGAAACAGCGAATGATTCTGGAACTGGGAGAGGATGGCTTTGCAGAATATACTAAAAGTAACTTTCTTAATCCTGGTTCTATATGATAACTGTTTTCTAGAATATAGAGTAGTGTCAAATGAATTTCTTTTTTAATCTTGACTAGTAAGGAACTCCTTTTAAATGATAATTAGCATTAAATAGCACATGTGTGTTAACTCAAGCTTTATTACAAATATGAAGCATGTAATCTCCATTTCACATATGAAAGTGGTGCAGAGATATAATTCTTTTGACTAAATTATGCATTAATTTTATGGATTTTTTTGAAAGATTTATTTATACATACAAGAACCGGGGTACAGGCCAGATCTATGGGAGGATGAGAGGATTCACCAGAGACAGAGCAGAGAACAGAACAGGCAGACTGACCAAATTACACTGCTGTGGGGAGCAGCAGGGTGAGACAGGAGAGGTCTGTGGTGCCATGTGGATGTCTCCCCAGCTGACCAGGATCCAACCCACACTGCAGAGGCTGCAGACACCTTCACAGCACTGTGCTCAACTGCCTGTGCCACCAGGGAGGCCCTAAGTTTATGTTTTTATAAGCTACCAACTCAAGTATTAGAATTGTCTTCTTTGATTATGGGAAAGTCAGCCACCTCATTAAAAAAATTCTCGTTTGCTGGGCATTCTATTCAGAATCTAGTCAATAAATCCCTTGCTCTACTTAATATCATATACTGGTAAACTTAAAGATTCTGGCAATAAAGCCAAAACACATAATCTGTGTTTTGTTTAAGTTGAGTTTTACATTGATCATTCCTCACTTCCCAGAGAACAACTACTTGTATCCAGTGGAACACAAGCACTCTTGTTTTTAATTTAAAGTGTAATATACTTACTAGAGACATCTCAGGAAATACAGTGTGTAGCATATTGAACATGTGGACATGTATTCTGAAGAAAAATATTAAGTATTTATATAGGTGGCACTTTGTGTGGCAAACATGATCAAGGTTCTAGCCCCTTAAAACTTTCAGAGGCAAGGAATATTTACAGGGGCTCACTGCCTTGTTAAGCCAGTTTTAGTAACAGCCACCAAACTTAGTCTTTGCTTTCCAAACAAGCAACATTTTTTTTTGTCTTTAATGGCATTTTAAGTTTTTTATTTATACCACTAGGATTTAGAATTAATGTTTCCTCATGAGCATTTGTTTTTATTTCCCTAAACAATGACTGTTAAAGAAGGTGTGAATCCTGAAATCACTGATAAGAAACTTAAAGGCAGAAAACTGTTGGGACATGTGGGAACATAGGTTTGTAGGTTTTGGGCACTAAGAAAAGAAGTGCTTAGGAGGCCCCCTTAATAAAAGAGAAATTTCTCTTTGGAATGTGATCGAGCCTCACTGTCCCAGGCAGAGAAAATTATGATGGCTTTCCAGAGTCAAGTTTGTTGATCTGTAGTACTACTACGATGTGTTTCTCAATCTCAGGCTCAATCTTAAAAAATAGGAAGAACCTTTTTTAAATGAGATTACTGTCATATTATTCCCCCCTCCACCCTTCAGCCAAAAAAAAAGGGAAGAAAGAAAAAGCATGTCATAGCTCACTAAATTGAATAATGGGTCAGGAGTTTTTAATTCCTTTCTGCCTAGTCTGGGCAAAGGCCAGAGCTTACATTCTCAGACACTTGGTCAGTTTCCCAAGCATCTGTTTACCTTTTGAGCATTGCTGAGGATAAAACTGTCTGACTTACTCTGATTTATAATGATCACAGTGGAAAGGGCAGAGGTTTATTTTTTCAGTTTTTTGATTTCTCCAGTTCTGTCAACCCCAATATTAGAGACTCAGGAATTTTTTTTAATGTGCTTTATATACGGGGAGTTGAAAACATTTCACCTTCATTCCTTTAATGCTATCTGTAATAAGTCTTGAATCTTCTAAAATTTATTTTGACAAATTGAATCTATTTTATGTTCTCAGCCTTGCTATCTAGGGACTCCCGTAATCTAGATTCCCATGTCCTTGGCCTGTTATATGTAAGAAACCTTGGGGGAGGGGGGGAGTGCAGTGGGGTATGAGTTGTCTGTTTGCTTGACAGTTGTCTATTTGCTTGACAAAGCTTTTTTTTTCCTGTTTTTAATATGTTTGTGATCTGCTTCATTACAGCAGTCGATACTTCTTTTCCCTAAGTTTTAATTCCATCAGTCTGAAATTTCTTGTAGTCTTCTCATGAGTTCAAGTAAATTTGGAGTAGTATTGTAGCCGGAAAATGCTGGAGTCTGCTGCCTGTCACTGCTGGACACCAATTGAACAGAGACAGGAATTGAATCTGTAAAGTGCACACTTTTTAATGTCAGAAAGCTACAATCTGAGAGAACCGGGGTTATTTTACCCCCAAAACCTGTTGTGGCATCTCAAGCTGGCCTTTTTCTAGTGAGCTAAACAAAGACAGCCATAAGTGACCCTCCCACACAACAGCCTATCGTGGTTGGTGTCCTGATCATCATCATGCCCCAGTTTGTTGTTGCCTTATTGGTCACCTTGACTCAGGTATATCCTATTTTCCTGGGCCTGCGAAAAACATCCTGTTTTTCTGATGGTGTCAATGTCTGATACTTCAGGCATCGTTGGAGTAGGACTCTCAGTTCAAAACAAGAGTTTTAGTGCAAAGAAAACATTAATCACATGGCATTTTCATGTAGCCAATGCTAGGCTATGAGTGTATGTGCAGATTCCTATACTAGGTATGATGCCCTTTCTTCCCTTCCTCCCTAGCCCCTATCAGTATAACTTAGTTCCTCAGTTGAATTTCATTTCATTCTCCAAGTGATTTCCAGGAAGAGAGACTTTTCAAAATCTTTGTAAAAAATACTTAGCAAATGTAATGGGGCTTGATAATACCTCATTAGATGAGATTGTTTTCTTCATTTTCTTTATCTGTCTCCAAGCATGTCTATTTCCTGCTGTATTCCTGTATGTCTAAATAATGGTCTCATTTGCCCCCATTGCTCTGCTTTGTGGTAGACAGGAATGAACATAGACTTTGGGGGCAGTCTCCTTGTTTTGCTTTGGGCAAATTAACAGCCTGTCTAGGCCTCATTCATTGAAATTGGGGTAATGATCCTTATCTTGCGGAGTTATTGTGTTTGAAAGTTAATATTTGAAAGTGCAGGCCACTGCTTAACATGACACTGCACCTTTTTTCCTCTTTCTTACCAAGAGTTAAGTGAATGTTTTTGAGTATTTCTTGGATTTGTTGAATGTTTTTTTCTTTTCTTAAAAAGTATATGAGGACAGAACAACTGTCTTATACTTTTCCTGCTCTAAAAAAAAAAGTGCAGAACTTTTTTCCTCTCATCGTTCTTTATGTTCCACAACATCCAATTCCTTGTTTTCCATTTGTTGGCACCTTGATTCTCATTTTTTTCCAGTCACTAAACCTGTTAGTAGAAAGATTCTCTCACCTATGTTCATAATTAAATTTTGCTTGTAAAAAGAACTGCAATTCCCTTTTAAACTTCCAATAATTATTTGTTAAAACCAAAGTTAATCAACTTGTTATTAACTTAAATCCTCAGCACCTTAAGTTAGATGTGGTCCTTTAGTAGTACCAGATGGTCAATTCTAGCTCTGGTCTAAGTCTAGAAATACATCATTTGTATCTATTGTATTGTCTAAATTTTTCTGATTCTTTTGGTTTTCAAAGTGCACTCTTAGGTTTCATAAGAGGCTGAAATATCATAGATACTTGGCACTTAAAGATAACTTGTGTAATTTTTACATTTATTCATAGTTTTTTAGAGTTTTTTGTATTAGCTTTAGATTTTCTTTTTTGTGTTTTTTTCTTTTTTTTTCATTTTCTCCTTATTTTCCCTTCAGACATATTTTTGCAAGGGAAACTGTTCCATGAAGCCTTGGAAAACATACTTTCACCCCAGGGAGACCTAAAAACGAGAGATGAAAATCTCCTTGAACTTGGCTACGTTAAAAGTATTCAGCATGTTCTAAATGATGTCAGTGGAGTGCAAGCTCTTGAAAGTGCTGTTCAGCACGACACCTTAAAGTATGTAGGTCTACTGGATTGTGTGGCTGAATATCAGTAAGTATTGGTTTGTTTTCACCAAAGTGTGGAGTTAAAATTAATGAAGGGTAATACAGATGGTCTTGTCAAACCCTACTTTTTCTCCTTAACACCTGCTTCAAGGTACTGCCTCTGTGAAATCAAAACTCATGTGATAGCTGAAAGGCTTGGTTTGGTACAGAAGACAAGGATGAACACATAAACCTTGTAAATCATTGTTCTTAAATGAAAGTATTTCAGTGTCACTAGGATGACCATTTTCCAGTATATTCCTCCTCCCTTCCCCCCAACCATAAGATCCAATCTGATTACTACCTTTTCTTTCCTGTTTCCTGACAAATATCAACACAATCTATTGACCCGGAAAATAAACTTTTCCTGGCTTCTTGACTATCCTGACATGGATAGGAACTGAGTTTACTGGCGTTTCCTGTGGTTTTTACTTTTTATGTTTTTTTAAAGAATTATTAGTTTATTGTAAGATTTTTATATTTACTTTGTGTAGAAGAGCTGGGGTGTAGGCCAGAGGAGCAGGGGGTGAGAGGATTCACCAGAGACAGAATGGGGAGCAGAAGAGGCAGATCTACCGAAATACCCTGCTAAGGGGAGGAGCGGGCAAAACAGGAGAGGTCTGCTGCGACATGTGGGTTAGCTCCCTGGCCAGGGATTGAACTCTGGCCATCACAGTGGGCCTTCATGGTGGTAGTGTGGAGATTTAACCCCTAGGCCACCAGGGAGGCCTTCCTGTAGTTTTTAAATTGCTGCGTTAACTATTTTTTCCCATTTACTCTAAATTCCAAAGGTAGATATAATCTGCAGATAATCCTTTTTTAAAAATCATGTAAGTAATACAATAGGATAAGGGGGAAATCTGGCACTTAGAACCTGTTAAAATTTAAATTAAAACATAAATTCACAAAATATTCATTAGTCTGGAAACTCTTTAGACTTCCTAACTGTTTTGTGATGTAAGTGCTGCCTCATATCTGACAAGAGCCCTGTTTGCACAGAAATATAATAAGCTAATTTTGGCTGCCTTTTTGATTAACTAAGGGAGCCATACAATCAGTTCTGTCTAAGGCCTACAAGAAGTTCCTGCACTTTTCAAAGGGCTTAAAAAATAGGCCAATAGTACTGCTGTTTTTTGCTCTTTGAATCAAGAGCATCAGCTTTAAAAATATGAACAATGGACACTTGAAACTAAGGTTCTAGAAATTTAAAATGAATCTTTAATCAGTAATATTGTACTTGGTTAATTCAAGCTATCATCAGTAAGGCTCTACTCTTACTCCTTTTTTTTGCTACTTATTTCCCCCACTTTTTTTTTTTTTAAAGTTCTAATATGGTTAACCCATGTGACAGAATTTACCATAAAATTCATCAAGTGTACTGTTCCATGGTAGTAAATACATTCATATTGTACACCTATCATCATCCATCTCCAGGATACTTTTCATCTTGTAAAACTGAAACCTTATAGCCATGAAATGGAACTCCCCCCACCCAACCAATTTATGTTACTACTAACAATGCATTGCTGTTCCTCTTCCTCTGAATCCTCCCCAGCATTTGTTGTTGGGTGTCTTTTTAATATGTGCCATTCTCACAGTTCTGAGATAATGTCTTAACTGTGGTTTAGGTCTGCATCTCCTTTATAAAAATATGCCAAGTGGTTGTATTTACAAAACAGCCCAAAGGTAAACCAACAGTCAGTGCATACTTCATTCACATCCTTAGTGACAGAAGGTATTCTAATACCACAGAACAGAATAAGAATACTGGCTAGCTTCAACAACAACTGTTATTTATATACTAGAGTCACATAAGTTACACCAGAATGGACAAACATTGCCCAAATAAAATTCTATTAAAACTGAAACAGGGGCCTCCCTGGTGGTGCAATGGGTTAAGCACCATACTATGAAGCTATCTGAAGCCTCTGCAACACGAGTTTGATCCCTGGTCAGCCAAGGAGCTACCCACATGGTGTGGCAGACCTCTCCTGTCTTGCCCACTGCTCCCCTCAGCAGTGTATTTCAGTCAGTCTGCCTGTTCTGTTCCCCACTCTGTTTCTGGTGAATCCTCTCAGCTCTCACATCTCTGGCCTGTGCACCAACTCTTGTATGCATAAATAAATAAATCTTTAGGGAAAAAAAGCTGAGACAGATACAAATCTTTTCGAGCCCCATCTATGTGTGTTTGAAATATGTGAACTTTTTTTCCAATTTAACTAGTCTTAAACTTCAGTTTTAAAAAAATTCTGAAGGAAAATATAGAAGAAATCAATACAATAGCAGTTAAATTAGATAAGGGAAGCAAACAAAGTTATAAGTAAAATGAATCAAAGAAAACCAAAACATGAGAACTAAAAAACTCGTTTGTTACCTGTTGGAAATAGACCTACACTAGGAATTAGGTAAAATATACCATTATTTTGTTTTTGAAAGACATTTTTACTGAAGTCATGTAAGTTTCACCTGTGCATCATAATAAATCAACATCTGTATAGCCTACATTAGATTCACCACTGAAAGTCCAATTCTACCCTTTATTACACAGTTAACCTGATACCTGATATATCCACTCCTCTACCCCTTTCCTTTATGGTAACCACTGATTTGGCTTTAGAGTCTAAAAGTTTATTTACATTAATTTTCAAGTAAATTATTTTCTGTCATTCTAACATTCTTTTCATCAGTATACTGTTGAACTGATCAAAAGCTCTGCTCAATGTATTTTCTTAAAATGGCAGCATACACTGCTGCTTCCTGCAAAACTGTCACTCAAATGACTGTGAATGAAAGGAAATAAAAAGCAGAGCATTAACATACTAAGGAGAAATAAAAGGAGTTAGAAAATTCATTCTTTAGCTCTTTTAATCTGCTAGTCAGCTTACTAACACAGATAGTTTCCTTCTAGGAAGACCCTATGGAGTACGAATGTGGTCAAGAAGGGGCTGTGTCGGCTCCAGGGCTGCGTTCAGAAGTTGCTTATTCATTTTTCCTTCAGCTGTTTTGTAATCCCCAGAATCAATATATTTTTGTCCTTCCTGCAGTCATTTCCTTGCAAAATCTGAATCTTCAGGGTTTTGTCCCATATGTGAATATTTTGCTTTTAATTCTGCTTCTTCAGTTTTCTCTGATCTAGTCGTTTTAATGTCCACAGTAGAGTTACTTCAGGCAGCCAGTTTGGGAGTGTTTTGCCTTCAGAGTGGAGATGGAGTTGCATAATCAGCTCTCTGCACTAGGCGCTGTGGGGCTCCAAATGATCTTTGTGTGTGGACTTTGTGTCCTACTGCTTTATTGAATTAGTTCTACTGATTGTTTTTTATGTTTGTGTTTTTTTTGTAGATCCTTTAGGGTTCTCAACATATAAGAGCTTATCACCTACAAACAGAGATCATTTTACTTCTTTCCACTTTGAATACTTTTTTCTTTCTTTCTTTTGCTTACTTGCTCTTTGCTAAAATATCCTGTACTCTGCTCAGTAGAAATAGTGAAAGCAGACAGTTTTGTCTTGTTTCTGACCTTAGAGAAAAATCTTCCAGTCTTTCACCATTGAGTATGATATTTGTTGTGGGTTTTTCATATGAATTTTATAATGTTATGTTGAGGTACTTTATTTCTGTTCCGAGTTCATGGAGTTTTATCATACTTTTTTCTGTACCAATTGAGATGATTATGTGTCTTCATTCTGTTAATATAGTATGTTTCTTTGATTTGACGTTTTGTATGTATTCTGAGAAAGAATGTGGTGTAGTCTGTGGGTGCAGAGGTGAAAGAATTCATGAGAGACAGAGTGGAGAACAGATAAGGCAGATTTATTGAAATACACTGCTAGGAGAAGCAGTGGGTGAGGCGGGAGAGTTCTATGCATGAAAGACGATTTGAGGGTCGCTTTTATACTTTGTTTTCATGGACTTTTTAGTTTGAGGCACCAGTTTGCACCAGTTATCTGCTGAGGTATCTGGTCTTGGGCACTGGCCTTTGACGCAGAATCACGTTCTGGCTTCTGCATTCCTGGAGCTGGGCTGGTTTTCTGTTCCCAGGCAACCTTATCAATTCCCTTATCTGCTGGGCCAGGAGTGTGGGCTTAGTTTTTATTTTTTTATTTTTATTTTTTTAAATAATAAATTTTATTTTTATATTCCTCATACAATTGCAACCCCCCCATTCTGACCCCAATCCCTCCCCTCCCGCCCCCCACCCCCCAAAAAGTGTCTCTGGTTCATAGTTTTTTGTTGATTTTGATTTTCACTTTCTTATAGTTATTCATTTTCCTGGTCCCTTATTTAAGTTTTCTAGATTCCTGCTATGAGTGAGACCATCTGGTATTTTTCTTTTTCTTTCTGGCTTATTTCGCTGAGCATGATCCGTTCCAGCGCCATCCATGTTGCTGCAAATTGCATGTGTTTATCTTTTTTGAATGCTGAGTAATATTCCATGGTATATATGTACCACATCTTCTTGATCCAGTCATCTATTTTGGGGCATTTGGGCTGTTTCCAAAGCTTAGCTATTGTAAATAGTGCTGCTATAAACATAGGGGTGCAGGTGCTCTTTGGAATTGATGTTTCTGTGTCCTTTGGGTAAATACCTAGGAGTGGAATTGCTGGATCATATAGAAGCTCTATGTTTAGTAGGTCCAGAAATCTCCACACAGCTCTCCATACATAGTGGTTGGACCAGTTTGCACTCCCACCAACAGTGCAGGAGAGTTCCTTTTTCTCCACATCCTCGCCAGTTTTTAATAATATGTGCCTTTCTCACTGGTGTAAGATGGTATCTCATGGTAGTTTTGATTTGCATTTCCCTGATGACAAGTGATGTTGAACATTTTTTCATATGCCTGTTGGCCATTTGCATTTCCTCTTCAGAGAAGTTTCTTTTTAGCTCTTCTGCCCATTTTTTGACTGGATTCTTTTCTTTGTTTGTGCTGAGTCTCATCAGCTCTTTGCAGATTTTTGTGATCAGTCCTTTATCATTAGTGTTGTGTGCAAAAATGTTCTCCCAGTTGGTGGGGTTTCTCTTTGTTTTTGTTATTGTCTCTTTTGCTGTGCAGAAGCTCTTTAATTTGATATAGTCCCAGCTGTTTATCTTTGCCTTCATTATCACTGCTTTGGGTGATGTGTCTGTAAAGATGTCTTTGATTTGAATATCACATAGTGTTTTGCCTATATTTCCTTCATGTATTTTATGGTTTCAGGTCTTATGTCTAGTTCTTTAATCCATTTTGAGTTGATTTTTGTGTATGGTGTGAGGTAGTGGTCAAGCTTCATTCTTTTGCATGTAGCGACCCAGTTTTCCCAACACCATTTATTGAACAAACTTTCTTTGCTCCAATGCATAGTCTTTGCTCCTTTGTCAAAGTTAGTTGATCATAAATCTGTGGGTTTATTTCTGGATTTTCTATTCGATTCCATTGGTCTGTATGTCTGTTCTTATTCCAATACCATGCAGTTTTGATGATTATGGCTTTGTAGTATAGTTTGAAGTCTGGGAGTGTGATGCCTCCATTCCCTTCCCTTCTTTTTTTTTCAGGAGAGCTTTGGCTATTTGGGGTTTTTTGTGATTCCATATGAATTTCATCAATAATTGTTCTATTTCTTTGAAGAATGACATTGAAATTTTGATTGGAATAGCATTGAATCTGTATATTGCTTTTGGTAGGATGGCCATTTTAATAATGTTTATTCTTCCAATCCATGAGCAGGGGATGTCTTTCCATTTATTTGTGTCTTCTTCTATTTCTTTTAACAGTGTTTTATAGTTTTCTTTGTATAGGTCCTTTACCTCTTTCGTTAGAGTTTTTAACCTTATTAAATTGTACCTGGATAGTATGTTCAGCCATCCTTGCATTACAGGAGTAAATCCCAGTTGGTCATGTATATAATCCTTTAAATATGCTGGTGAATGTGGTTTGCTGGTATTTTGTTGAAGTTTTTGTATCAATGTTCATAAAGGATATTGGTCTATAGTTTTCTTGTGGTGTCTGGGTTTGGCTTTGTTATCAAGGTAAAGCTGGATTCATTGAATTGAGTCTTGAAGACCTAACATACTTTTCAGTTTTTGTTGAAAAACATCAAGAAGACTAGTATTAGTTCTTTAAATGTTTGGTAGGACTTACCAGCAAAACCGTTACGATCAGGGATATTTATTTACCAGGAGATTTTTCATTACTGATTCAGTCTCTAATTATAGATATATTCCCTTATTCTTTTTCCTTTCGTTTCTAACAACGTGTCCTTTGTGTCTGGGTTATCTGACTTGTTTGCATAGCTTTTCTTTATACCTTTTATCCTTTTTATTTGTGTGTGATTGGTAATAATGTCCCCAAATTTCATTTCTGATTTTTGTAATTCGAGTCATTTCCTTTTTTTCTAAGTTCATCTAGCTAAATGTCAATTTTGTTGGTCTTTTCAAAGAACCGACCTTCAATTGAATTGATTATTTTTTTCCCTATCATTTTTCTATTTATCTCTGCTCTAATTTTTGTTTCCTTCCTTCTGCAAGCTTTGGGTTTATTTCTTCATTTTCTTGTTCCTTAAATAGAATGAGTACATTGTTTTTTCTTGTTATTAACATTAAGCATTTGTAGCTGTAAATTAACACTGCTTTCATAACTGTAGGTATGGTGTGTTTTCATTTTCACTTATTTCTAAGTACTTTCAACTTCCCCTTATGACTTTTTTGGTTAGTTAAGAGTATGTTGTCAAATATCCACAATTTTCATATTTTCCAGTTTTACTGCTGATACTGATTTCACTTCATCCCATTGTGATAAGATGCTTTGTAGTATCTTAGATCTATCTTTAAAAATGTATTGATACTGGGCCTCCCCAGTGGCGCAGCGGTTGAGCGCTGGGTTGCGAAGCTGCCCGCGGCCTCTGCGGCGCCGGTTTGATCCCCGGCTGCTCCCCAGCCACCGGAGGAGGGTCCCACATGGCGCGCAGACCTCTCCTGCCGCCGACTGCTCCCCTCAGCAGTGTACTTCGGTCCTTCTGCCTGCTCTGCTCCCTGCTCTGGCTCTGGTGAATTCTCTCACCCTCCTGCGCTTCTGACTGTACCCAGTGCATGTATAAACAAAAACAAAACAAACAAACAAATAAAAATAAAACATGCCTCTATAAAAAAAAAAATAATAATAAAAAAAAAAAAATGTATTGATACTGGGCCTCCCCGGTGGCGCAGCGGTTGAGCGCTGGGTTGCGAAGCTGCCCGCGGCCTCTGCAGCTCCGGTTCGATCCCCGGCTGCTCCCCAGCCACCGGAGGAAGGTCCCATATGGCGCGCAGACCTCTCCTGCTGCCCGCTGCTCCCCTCAGCAGTGTACTTCGGTCCTTCTGCCTGTTCTGCTCCCCGCTCTGGCGAGTTCTCTCACCTTCCTGCACTTCTGGCTGTACCCAGTGCTTGTATAAATAAATAAATCTTAAAAAAAAAAAAAAGTATTGATACTTATAGACACTTAAAAAATGTATTCTGTTGTTGGGTGGCATGTTCTGTATGTCTATTATATCTTGTTAGTTTTTTGTGTTTTTTTAAGTTCTCTATTTCCTTACTTCTATCTGAAGTTCTCTCCATTTTTTCCAATAGGGTATGAAGTCCGCAACTATTACTATAGAACTATATTTCTCCCTTCAGTCTTGTCAGTTTTTGTTTCAGATATTTTTCTACCTGTTACTAGGTACATAAATGTTTATAATTGTATCTTTTTGCTGCATTTAGCTGTATTAATATATAACGTCTTTATTTGTCATTGTCATCTTATATTTAAACTCTGTTTTATCTGTTACTAAAACTACCACTTCTCTCTATTATTTGTATGGAATATCTTTTTCTGTTCTTTGCCTTTAAATCTGTTTGCCTCTTTGACTATACAATTTCCTATAGACAGTATATAGTTGGATCATGTATTTCTATCCATTTTGTCATTCTCTGTCTTTTGAGTGGGAAGCTTAACAGATTTACATTTAAAGTGATTACTGATTAGGAGGTACTTCTGTGATTTTTCTTAATTCAGGAAAGAGAATTAAGATTGGTAATCCCCTGGGGCTATTAGGACTTTCTCTCCAGTTGCATAGATTCTCAAACTATGGGATATTACTAGTTATAAAGAAAATAAAATTACTGCTAGACCTGCACTGTTCAATAAAGTGACCACTAGCCATATACAGCCATTAAGCACTTGAATGTGACTGGTCAAAACTGACACATACAGTATAAATAAATATATAAACTAGATTTCAATGACTTAGTATAAATAAGAACATAAAATATCCCAGGAGCAACATTTTTATATTGATTATATACTGAAATGATAGTTTGGTTCCGCTGGGTTAAAGTATTTAAACTTCACATTTCTATATTTTGATGTGACTACTAGAAAAATTAAAATGGCATAGGTAGTTCACATTTCTTTTAGACACTGCTGCTCTAGACTGATTTTATAAATATATTGCATAAGATGGAACTCTAGAGCTACGGTGTACATACTTTGTACAAAATTTTATTCTTGTGGCTCCCCGGTGGCGCAGCGGTTGAGCTCTGGGCTGTGTAGCTGCCCACAGCCTCTGCGACATGGTGCGCAGACCTCTCCTGCCGTGCGCACTGCTCCCCTCAGCAGTGTCCTCTGTCTGTCTGCCTGTTCTGCTCCCCACTCTGGCTCTGGTGAATTCTCTCACCCTCCCGCGCTTCTGACTGTACCCAGTGCTTGTATAAATAAATAAATAAAAATCTTAAAAAAAAAAATCTTACTCTCACCCCTGATTTTGAAATTGAAGTCATGAAATACAGATTGAACAAAGGAGCCCTTTGAAAGTCCTTAGTTATCAGTCCACTCATCCTGCAATCTTTTTAATACCTGCTATTGTCAAGTATTAAATACCACCAGGAAAAAACTCTCCAGCTGAGAAAACAAAGTTTTATTGTTTCAAGCCACTTAAGTTTTGGAGTTATTATACACTAATGGGATAACTGAAACAAGTATTTTGAAAATAATTGTTGACTGAACAAATGAATGAATTATAGGGAAAAAAATTCCCACCAGGAAGGAGAGAATGGAGAGGAATGCAGTGGTAACTTGATGTAACCTTCCTTCCCTAAACAATGGCAAGATTTTTTAAATTTTCTTAAAAGCCCTAATAGTAAGGCACCCTTACCAAGTGCATAAGCCTTTAGAGCAGGAACCAGTTCTCTTTATTTGTATTTTTGCATACGGTTGATGCCTTGTAAATGCAGATGGATTTGAACCTCAGCTTTGTTTGCTGAGCAGCTTCTGTGGCATCATGATACTTAGTCCTTCATGATGGAGACATTGCTCCTGCTCTATAGTGATTCATTCTGATAGACTCTTAGAGCAAAATCAGCTAAGATAACGATAGATATAGTTTCAATTCTCCTGTCAACTGTTAAAGGAAAAATTATCCAAAGGTATCTCAAGAAAGTAGAACCTTCAAATGGAAAAGTTTCCCAACACTCCCACATAGGCCTGAACCTGTAGCTCTAGTGAGTGTATTTTCAATTGTTCCCCTGACGGGCTCATTACAGAACTAAATAAAGAGCTCACAGGAAATAGAACATCACACTTCACTAATATTAAGAAGGTAGGCTCAGGGGAGCTTGTCTTTTTGTAAAGTGGATAATAGAAGCAACTATCATTGGGTCACAGTCGTAAACAGTATGTAAAACTCTTACTAAGAGGTTTAACCTAGTAGTTTTTATTTGAACTATTACAAAAACTGCCTTTGGTTTCCCTTTAGGGGCAAGCTATGTGTGATTGATTGGAAGACATCGGAGAAACCAAAACCACACATCCGAAATACTTTTGACAATCCATTGCAAGTTGTGGCATACATTGGTGCCATAAATCATGATGCCAACTATAGCTTTCAGGTAAGGACACTGAGACTCAATTAAAACTTTTTGTGTAGGCAATTGAGGATGACTTTATTTTTTAATTATTTCTTTAGCATAGAAGAACTGGGGTGTAGGCCAGAGGTTCACGGGGTGAGAGGATTCACCAGAGACAGAGTAGGGAGTACAACAGGCAGGTTTACCGAAATACACTGCTAAGGGGAGCAATGGGCGAGACAGGAGAGGTCTGCTGCAACATATGTGGGTTAGCTCCCTGGCCGGGAATCAAACTCAGGCCGTAGCGGTGACAGCACTAACACTTAACCCCTGGGCCACAGGGAGGCCCCTACTTACTTAAAGCTTTGCTAGATGCTTATTTAGAGCTACTTAACTCCTTATGGTTTGGATTATTTGTCTCCACTGCTTACTCTGTTCCTTGGTCTTCTACCATGTTAAAAAACACTATTCCTCTCCCTTGGCCTTTTTTGGGTTGTTAATAGTTCTTTAATGATCACAATCCATTCTTCAATGCCTTATCTGTCTTCTTTGTGTTATATGTATGCTGGTACACTCTTTTATCAACCCATCTTAGAAACTCAGGAGATATTAGAGTTGATTGTTCTTGGTTTGCCCTAGGGTAAGAAGGAAATGAACCTAAACTCTGGTTCTACTGCAGAAATACTAGAGTTTGCCTGTGTTTCTTCCTAGGTTCAGTGTGGCTTAATTGTAGTGGCCTATAAAGATGGATCCCCTGCCCACCCACATTTCATGGATGCAGAGCTCTGTTCCCAGTACTGGGCAAAGTGGCTTCGTCGACTAGAGGAATATACAAAGAAGGAAAAGAACAAGAATATTCAAAACCCAGATTAGGACTCTGGTTACTGTCTGGGAACATTCAGTACTTTCTCGGTTTGAGAGAATAGTTCATTTGCTTAGTTTATTAAAACTGAAGATGTCACAAGATCTGACATTTTCTGTTAACACAAATGGGAGTATTATTTTTTTCTTAATTTACTGCAACAAAAAAGCCAGAAAAAGTTTATTTTTAAAGAGCTACCCTTCAGCACATGGAAGATAACTATACTACCTCGGATTGTCATTTACCTGAAAAGGGTACAAACAGGATTGGCATGACATTGGTGGTTCTTGGACTCCTCCATAGACCTTTCTGTGTCCTGGGCAGGTTGCCCAGCCTTTGAAATCAGATTGGAGGCAGTGAGGCTTGGTGTGCCAGGCATTCCTCCAGGGTACATCCAGAGATAAGGAGCCAAGATCAAGCCCCCACCCCAGTGAATATGTGGAGGAATTACTCAAATCAACCCACTACGCCTGTTAATGCAGTTTCTTAAAGCCGGTTTTATATGTTGGGATTCTCTCTATATATATTTTATTTGGGGTAATTAGCAGTACCCTTTGGCATAACACCAAATAGTCCCCAGAAATAGCCAAACCTTAGTGTGAGAATTGTAATTGTAACTATATTCTGATTTGAGTCAATGAATCATATACACAGAAAAAAAAAGTGTCATTTGTAGAATTTTTCAACTATGGGGAACAATAATAAAACGGAATGGCTTTTTGTGTTCAATAAATAATAAAAGTTGTCACTAGGTCTAGGAAATATAAATACCCATTATAGCCCTGGGGAAGATGTTGCTGTTTTCTAGAGTGGGTTTACATTTAAGTCATAGTTTTTCTTAAAATAGTAGGGTGTTAACAATCACTTTTTTTTTCACTAGCCATTAAATAAAATACAAGATGTGAGTAATAAGGCTTTTGTTTTTGTTGCTTTGTAATTAAATTTGTGTGTTCACAGAAACATTAATTCCAAAGGGCACCTGCACCCCTATGTTTATAGCAGCACTATTTACAATAGCTAAGCTATGGAAACAACCCAAATGCCCAAAAATAGATGACCGGAACAAGAAGATGTGGTATATATGCACAATGGAATATTACTCAGCAATCAAAAAAGATAAACACATGCAGTTTGCAGCAACATGGATGGAGCTAGAAGGGATCATGGTCAGCGAAATAAGTCAGAAAGAAAAAGAAAAATATTGCATGGTCTCACTCATAGCAGGAATTTAGAAAACCTAAATAAGGGACCAGGAAAAAGACTAATTACAAAGTAAAAATCAAAATCAACAAGGAACTAAACCGGAGACACACTATGGGGGTAGGAGGGATGGCAGGGAGAGGAAGGGTTAGGGTCAAAAAATGAGAGGGAGTGCAATTGTATGGGGAATATAACCGAAATGAAAATGCATACATTGTGCAAAAATGAAAAATATGTAAAAATTATATTAAATTATTTTAAAAAATTTGTGTTCCTAGGATAATTTCATAAACCCGGGAATTATTTAGATTTTGTTTAAATTCAGAATTGTTCTTCGGGCCCAGTAGCTTTGGTACGTGTTTCATGTAAATGCGTGCAAGAAGGAGGTGTCTTCAGTAACCACCTGGCGAAGAATATAGGGGAGGAGAGGTTTGAGTGAGACCTTTAATTGACTTGGTAAACTTCTGCATTTTTTTTCAAGAAGCACATATTCCTATAACCTGTAGTTTCCAAAGTCAAACATCAAGTGAGGGAATAAAGTTTGCCACACTGTGCTAACAAGGCTCATCCTAGAGTTTAGGAGACTAGCCTCAGCAAGACTTCATACTATACAGTTGCCTTGTGTGAGTAAAATTGCACCTTGGACTTACCTCTTTGTACCAAGAGTCTCCCAAGCTAACAGTGGTGTGAAGAGTTCATGAAAGACCCTCATATTCTGACTAAGGAAGACTTGGTTGGTATGAGAAAAGTAATGTTAAATCAACAAATAAGAGGGTATCCCACTCCTTGGTCTCAACTAAGGGGTGTAAGCCAAGAGTCAGGCCAAGCTGGCTGTATCCACAAGAAGGCTGCCTGAAAACTACTGCCTCTGACAAATCAGTAACTTCAAAAAGACAAACTTCAAGGTTTATGAAATCCCTAAAATTCCTAGAAGATAAGTCTCTAATAGGCAGGGTAAAGTTTAACAACCGTCTTTGTTTTCCTCAATCTAGATAATATCAGATACATTAACCAGACCCCTACCCACGTTTTGTTTCCCTCTACAGAAATACTTGAAGTGATTGTATATGAACCTCACTGAGAAGCTCAGAATTTGGGCAGCTTTCCCAGAGCTGTCTGGAGGCTTGTTTCTGGGCTGAGTCCTCACTTGATTCTTTAATAAATTTTCTTAATTTTGCTTGCTTCAATTTATTTAAGCCAGCAGATGGCACCCCAGATGGGACCTAGGAACTTAGCCTGAGCCCACCTGGAGCATCAAGCAGACCTGATGCCAGGGTACCAGCAAGGGCCCTTTGAGTGCATCTAGCTCCTTGGTGCTCCAGACGTGGTGACTGGTAAGTTCTCCTAGGTCTTGGACCTCCCTCTTGATTGACAAGACAAAAACTTGAGTTTTTAAAGGATTGAATTTCTTCAGAAGTGGACAGAAAATCTCGTAAGCGAGAGCAGAGTAGGGAATTCCAATCTCATGTAGAAATCTGACCTCATTGGCAAAGGCTAAAGGCAAGGAAAGATTGTTGTTTGGCGGTTGTTAACAGGATTTTCTGTCAGAATTGGCAAAGGCAAAAAGGTGTGCTCAGAATTTAAATGACCGACCTGTGAGAGCAGCTTTGTCTCCAGAGAGAAAGAACAAGTGCTCCCTCTGGCCGACATTTTGGTTATTTCTTCTTCATGACTAAAAACCTAGGAGAGGTGCCTGAGACTAATCCTGTAGCATGCATTGGTCTAAAGGGAAAGCATTTTCACATCTTTTTTTTTTTTTTTTGAAAGATTTATTTATGCATACAAGAACTGGGGTACAGGCCAGAGGTGTGGAGGGGTGAGAGGATTCACCAGAGACAGAGTGGGGAACAGAACAGGCAGATTGACTGAAATACACTGCTGAGGGGAGCAGCGGGCAAGTCAGGAGAGGTCTGCTGTGCCATATGGGTAGCTCCCTGGCCGGGGAAGGAACTCATGCTGCAGAGGCTGCGGATAGCTTCACAGTGCTGTACTTAACCCGTTGCACCACCAGAGAGGCCCCATTTTCACATCTTTGTACTCATCCAAGGTGTGACATAAGGACTGATCCTCTGCATTCTGAACCCCTACATTTGCTTAAGTAGTTGTTAGGTAAATCAGACACATAAGCCAAAATGGCCCTTGGGTTAACTACACCAAGTGAAGCTAGGCCATAATTGCAGCACTTGAATCCTAAGCAAAGGGAAAGTAAATTCAGCAAACCCAAGTTTAAGGCAAACAAGTCGTCAGAACAAGAGTACTCGGTGACACAGCCAGCACCATCCCTGCAGTGTCCATGTGCAGTGCTTATGGAAAAAGTACTTGCAAGTGATTCTCTGGGAGGAATTAACTAAGGAAGATAATTCCTTAGAATTGGTGAGTTAGGAAACATGTACATATCCAACCTTGTATATTTTTATACATGGTTAAAGAAAGCCAGCTCAAAGGTTAAACACAGAAGAGGCTATTTTCAATCAGAATTTGAAGGCCTCCAAGTGGTTAAATACATTAAAACTTGCTGCCGTATAGGAATGTGATTGGACTTTCTAAGACTGACTATAATCTTACAGACTACCTAAGCTGGCAAACTCCCTCTTTTTTAAACAATGATAAGTTGTCTCCTTTCATTTTTTATGTTCCTTGAACTAAAACTAAATTATGGACTATTAGGAAGGAATTTCTTGATGCCTTCAAAGGATCCTTAGATTTTGCCTCCCACCTCCCCCCAAAATAAAAGTTGTCCTCCAAAAATAGAAGGGCTTAGGGCCTCCCTGGTGGCGCAAGGGGTTAAGCACTGCACTATCAAGCAATCCATGGCTTCTGCAGCACGAGTTCAATCCCCGGCTGGCCAGGGAGAAACCCACATGGCGCAGCAGACTTCTCCTATCTCACCTGCTGCTCCCCTCAGCAGTGTATTTCAGTCAGTCTGCCTGTTCTGTTCCCCACTCTGTCTCTGGTGAGTCCTCTCACTCCCCCCATCTCCGGCTTGTACCCCAGTTCCTGTATGCATAAATAATCTTTAAAAAGAAAAAAAACAAAAACAGAGGGGCTTAAAAATTATTCCTCACAAGGGGGCACCTATACCATTATCCAAATAGGATGTTATATGTTAGTAATTGACAAATTTGATTATATATCTTTGTTAAATTACATGAGGACATAAATAAACACCTGAGTGGTGTCTTAACCTAGAGGAATTAAAACGTCAATGGCAAATAGATGTGCTCAGAATTTAAGTGCATCCATCATGGAACTCTAAATAAAATAAAAATTGTCACTGAATTTTAGAACTCATTGTCTTAATTCTTGCATGTGCCTATATTGTTGTGACATCTGCCTCCAGTACAACTGGATAACTGCCAAATGAGTCACCCCCACACTGGGAAAATCCCTGCTGAGCTCTTAGGGCACATTACAGAAGAGAGGGTAATATAAGATTTTAAGAACCAGTCAGGGACATGATGTTGGGGAAGGCAATCAGTGTTACTGCCAGTTTGATCTACAAGCTAAACTCATACAATCTGAAGCTTTTCGTCCCCCTCCAAAATGTATGTTCTCAGAAGTTGCTTCAAGGATACAATCTTGAACAAAATATATCAATATATGATATATTTTTTTGACTATCTGAACTGCATAAATGACTGAATATAGCAAAGCCTCTCTAGAACTTTGATGATGTGGTGAGGAATAACGTGAAGAAAAAAAAAAGTGCTCATCTTGCAGCCACCCAAAATAAAATTTCTCTGTTAGGGAAGGGAGATGAATGGCTTCCCTAATGGGCTATCCTCTACTGTGGGCAATCGCCCAATTGGAGGCTAAAGGTTGAGTTAAAAGGTTAAAAGAACTCTTTCCTAAAGAAGATATTCAGATGACCTACAGATAAATGAAAAAAAAATAGTTGCATGGAGAAGTGATTTTCAGGCTTTTCAGGCTTTTCTACCTTCCTGCCATTAGGAGTGCCCTGCCTAATGGGGACCTGCATTTTGTTACATTGTTATAGCTGTATTATTTACTTCTGTGGGCCATGACAGCAGTATTGAGATATTTGCCAAGGGAAGTAGAGGCCAGAGAGAGGCAGGAGAAAAAGAACAGGAGAGAGAAGGGGAGAAAGGATGCTAGAGAACCCAGAGTTAAGACTTATGCAGGGTCTTGAGGCCTGGCGCCTCCTGGCCCCCGACACCCCTGGGCCTGCTGTGTACCTGGTTGCCACACTATATGTAAAAGCTCAATAAAAACCTGAAAAAGCCAACGAGGGCTCCAGGACACCACTTTACCCGCCGGTCTGCTAGAGTCAGAGAACCTGCTCGGTGTCCCTGTCCTGCCACTACAATAGTCAACATCACTTATAAGAGAAAATCAAATTAAAACCACATTGAGACACCACCTTATGCCTGTGAGAGCAGCTCATATAGAAAAGAATGGAATTAACAAATGTTGGCAAGATTGTGGGGAAAGGGAACTCTCATCCACTGTCGTTGGGAATGAAAATGATATGGAGATTTCTCAATAAAATAAAAACGGAAATTCCCTATGACCCAACAAAACCTCTACTAGGTATTTGTCCAAATAATACGAAAACTTTAATATGAAAAGGTTTATCTATACCTGTGCACATAGCATTGTTCATAATCATCAGATCATGGAACCAACCTAAGTGCCCTTCAACAGATGAATGGATAAATTATGGAAAATGTATTAAATGGAGTATTACACAACTGAAAAAAATGAAATGGTGGCATTTAGGACAAAATGAATGGACTTCAAGATGATTGATTAGCAAAATCAGACAAAAAGACATATAGCATGATGTCATTCATCTGTGAAATAAATACTGAAAAAAATTATATGCGAAGAATAGAAGGAATATAACTTGAACTAGGCAAAAAGAAGATAGTGGTTATCAGAGGGAATGGGGAAAGGGTAGAGCAAATGGGAGAGGGAGGAAGATGGGTGTTTGGTGGAGGGGGAAAAAAGAAGAGGGGAAAAAAGTAAAGAAAGAAATAAAATTTTATCAAACGAAAATCAAGGGAATTTGTTGATACTAGACCTGCCTTGAAAGAAATGTCAAAACAATTCTTCAGAGAAAAACAATGTTATAGGTCAGAATGTAGATACAACCTTGAACAAAATATATCAATATATATGTTTTTCTTTTTTTTTTTTTAATAGAGGCATGCTTTTATTTATTTATTTGTTTGTTTGTTTTGTTTATACATGCACTGGGTACAGTCAGAAGCGCGGGAGGGTGAGAGAATTCACCAGAGCCAGAGCAGAGAACAGAACAGGCAGAGTGATGAAATACATTGCTGAGGGGAGCAGTGGGAGAGACAGGGGAGGTCTGTCATGCCATGCGGGACCCTCTCTGGCAGCCGGGGATGGAACCGGTGCTGCAGAGGCTGCGGGCAGCTTCACAGCCCAGGGCTCAACCACTGCACCTCCAGGGGAGGCCCTGGGTCACTTTTTCATATACCCTTTGAAAGGTCTTTACGACCTTATTGATTTTAACTCTGGTCGTATTTTCCTTGTATTGTTATGTAAATACTATAAAACCTGCCATATACATCACAATGTAACTGAAACCATGCTAAAACAGTTGACTCTTTACATAATAAATTGTAAAGTGTGATCTGGGCATGACAGGAACTAATGACAGGAATTAAAAGTCATGTCATGAAACTGGTGGATAGAAAACTCTATAGACATTTGACAAATAGGTCAATGGGAAACAAAGATCAATAGGACCTGGCAAGTCATCATCTAATGGTCATCAATGCAAAAAAGATTGTGACCAAAAGAGAGGGAGCCTGGGCCTCCCTGGTGGCACAAGGGGTTGAGACGCAAAGTATGGTGCTGGCCGCGGCCACTGCAGCACGAGTTCTATCCCTGGCCGGAGAGCGAGGGGCCCACAAGTCACAGCAGACCTCTCCTGTCTTGCCTGCTGCTCCCCTCAGCAGTGTGTTTTGGTTGATCTGCCTGTTCTGTTCCCCCCTCTGTCTCTGGTGAATCCTCTCACCACCGCGCCCCCCAACCCTTGCACCTCTGGCCTGTGCCCCAGCTCTTGTATGCATAAAAATAAAGTGAATCTTTAAAGAGAGAGAGAGAGAGAGAAAGAGAGAGAGAGAGAGAGAGAGAGAGAGGGAGCCAGGTAACATTAACTAAAATCAACAATTAAGAGGATACCCCCTTCCTGGTCTCAACTGAGACAGGGCAAGCTAGGGTTATTAGGCAGTTTTAGGGATAGTGCAGGAGGGGACCTCTGAAAAATTTAGGGAGGCTTCAGAGATAAGGACAAGCAAGGGAAAGTAACCCATTCCACTAGGAAAAACAAACATGCCAGGACCAAGGACAACATTGTTAATGCTGGTCCTGGTTTCCTTCAGGTGGTAAAGGGAGGCGGAGATTGGAGAAATGGAGAGTGGTTTAATTTATGGTCACATTAGAAGGGCAGCTGTTTAACTTCAATGCAGGGATGCCCATCCAGAAGACTGGGCCATAAATTTAAAGATGCAACAAATGGGGAAAGAAAAAGCTGTTAGATAAGGAATGTGAAGATCCCCACTCAGTAGCAAATTGAGTGAGACAGACGAGAACTAACCAATCACAGAGAGACTGGTGGAGCTTTAGAATAATGAGGGAAAAAAGGTATATATTCCCTGAGACACGACTCCACTTTGGCTTCCTTGCCCCTCCCAGGCCTGGTTCCCTGGCCTGGGAGTCCCACTTTATTTCTGCTCTTTTTCTCCTCAATAAACTTTTTCTTCTAAACAAACCTGCCTCTTCTCGCTTGCTTGCCTGAGCGTCTGCGAAGTTCCTGCTGCAGCTTCGTGAGACACCAACCCGTGGGGGTCTAGTGGCTGGGGCTCAGTGCTGCCCTGCAGCCTGGAATCCGTTCCTGGCTGAGAGACTAGGCCTGACAATTCCGGTATCACAACTAAGGGGTGCCAAGTTGTCAGGACAAGAGTCAAGATCAATATCAAGTGAGATAAAAAGTTATACCAGCAGATTTTGCCACACTGTGCTACTAAGTTTCACCCTAGAGTTAGGAGACTAGACTCAGTAAGACTTCATACTAAGTAGTTGTCTTGTGTTAGTAAAAATGCACCTTGGACTTGTCTCTTTGTACCGAGAGTCTCCCAAGCTAACAGTGGTGTGAAGAGTTCATGAAAGACCCTCAGATTCTGACTAAGGAAGACTTGGTTGGTATGAGAAAAGTAATGTTGTTTACTAAAATCAACAAAGAAGAGGGTACCCCACTCCCTGGTTTTAACTAAGGGGTACAAGTCAAGTCAAGACAAGCTGCTGCATCCACAAGAAGGCTGACTGAAAACTGCTGCCTCTGGCAAATCAGTAACTTCAAAGAAAGACAAAGACTTCAAGGTTTATGAAATCCCTGAAATTCCTAGAAGATAAGTCTCTAATAGGCAGGGTAAATTTTAACAGCTGTCTTTGTTTTCCTCAATCTAGATAATATCAGATACATTAACCAGACCCCTACCCGCATTTTGTTTGCCCCTACGGAAATACTTGAAGTGATTGTATATGAACCTCACTGAGAAGCTCAGAATTTGGGCAGCTTTCCAGAGCTGTCTGGAGGCTTGTACTCAATTCGTTAATAAATTCACTTAATTTTGCTTGCCTCAATTTATTTAAGCTGACAAAGTAAATCCTGGGCAGCTTTCCCTAAATCACAAAAGGGCAAACTGATTTCTCACTACAATCCTGATACTAGATCTCACCAATTAAAGAAGTCTCAATCCTCTGAGAGGAAATATGGCAATCCAATGAAATGAAACGGGATTTGTAATAACAATAAATTCTCTAGTTGAGGATAATTAAGGTATTTTTTAAAAGAAGTATAAATTGTTCTTCTGAGGATGCTTCTTCACCCAAATACAGACCATGGCCTTCCAGCCTTGAATTTTGAGACAAGCCATTAGATTCAAAGCTATCTGCATTCCTCTGCAATTCTACACATTCTTTTTTTTAAAAAAAAGATTTATTGATTTATGCATACAAGAATGGGGGTCCAGGCCAGAGGTGCGAGGGTGGGGAGAGAGGCTCCACCAGAGACAGAGTGGGGAACAGAGCAGGCAAATCGACTAAAATATACTGCTGAGGGGAGCAGTGGGCGTGTAGGGAGAGGTCTGCTGCACCATGTGGGTTGCTCCCTGGCCGGGAATTGAACTCGTGCTGCGGTGGCTGTGGTTAGCATCACAGGTTGCGTCTTAACCCCTTGCGCCACCAGGGAAGTCCCAGCAATTCTATACATTCTTATTCATATCTTAAGCAGCTGACAAAGGTTCTATACTAGCACTAAAAATCAATTTCCAAAAGTCGTTTTTGTTTGTTTGTTTTTATCTCCTCAGACCTGGGCTCTTCCTCAGAGCTATTAATCCCATGTTAATCTGAGAACATTAACCTCTATAAACCTGTGAGAGTTTCAGGAAAACTTGTCACCATAGGGCCTATGGTTTCATATGTGTTAATCCTGGTAAATACAGGAAGAGGGTTAGTTGTAAGTCACTGTGATTCTAGGTAACCAAACTGCCTACCTGCTAAAAGGAGTTATTTGTTTTCATTGCTGCGTCTTTCCACCTTAGCAATTAAAAATGTGATTACAACCTACCCCACCCCCAGAAAAAAAAAGTGTAGCGAGGGAATAGTTGGAAAAACACTACAATTGTTTCAAGCCAGTGTCCTAAAAACACTTAAACCAATCAATTTTAAGTAAAAGGCAACCTGACTCTCCCTGCCCTCTTGCTCACGGGGACCCCTTCTTTCCAGTCTCAGAGACCTACAGGTTAAGCAAAGAGATGTGCTACAGCTAGAAGTATCCCCTACTAAACCTCTTAAATTATTTATACTGTAAAAGGGAGCTTGAGAGAATCCCTGAGGAGATACCCCTGCTTGAGCCAAAGGCTTATATGTGGCCTTGACAATAACAGCTGTCAGGTTTGAGGAATGCATTTGTGATCTACATGTTCTCTGTTAGAGTAGGGTTTGAGTTCTTTCCTTTTTGTTCAAGAAGTAGATAGGTAGGTTGACCATTACAGATACACTTAAAAGAGATTTCTTTCCCTAATCCTATTTCCCTCTTCTCCATTGCATCATAAATTTAGCGTCTATCTTTCTAATGTATCCTTTCATAGACATACTACGCTTGCTGTCCTCCATGAATAATATACAGTTTTACTGTGTTTTTAGTTTTTACTTGCTTTGTCTCAACAATTTTTTTTTAAGGTTTACTTATTTATGCATGCAAGAACTGGGGTACAGGCCAGAGGTGCAGGGTGTGAGAGGATTCACCAAGACAGAGTGGGGAACAGAACAGGCAGATCAACTGAAACACACTGCTTAGGGAGCAGAGGGCGAGTCAGGAAAGGTCTGCTGCACCATGTGGGTATCTCCCTGCCTGGGCATTGAACTCGTGCTGCAGTGGCTGCGGCTAGTTTCATAGGTTGCGTTTTAACCCTTTGTGCCACTAGAGAGGCCCTCAACAATTTTTTTTAAAGATTTATTTATGCATACAAGAACTGGGGTGTAGGCGAGGGGTGTGGGGGCTGAGAGGATTCACCAGAGACAGAGTGGGATTGACTGAACAGGCGGACTAACTGAAATACACTGCTGAGGGGAGCAGTGGGAGAAACAGGAGAGGTCTGCTGTTATCTCCCTGGCCAGGGATGGAACTCAATGTTGCAACGGCTGGCAATTACTTGATAGTGTTGTGTCTTTAACTCCTGCACCACCAGGCAGTCCCCTCAACATTTTTTTTTTTTTTAAATCCAGGTAGGTTGACCACTTCTGCTTTTAACTGCTGTGCAATATTCCCTCATGCTTGATTGTCTTGCAAGGCTCGCCAGTGTGCTGTTTGGCTAACTGTGTTTTTGCAGCTACAGACAAGGCTGAAATGAACACCCTGTGCTGTATGCACAAGGCATATGCAACATGGTGGAAGCAGGATGTGGACAATGGCTTTGTCACTTAGTAGCTCTTTGACCTTAGGCAAGTTACCTGACCTTTTTGTGCCTGATTTCCTCATTTATAAATTGTGGAGGAAATAATAGTATCTGTTTCTTGGAATTGTGAGGTTTGAGATAAGCACTTAGAACAGTTCCTGGCAACCAGTGAGAACAAAATAAATGTTAGCCATCTTTATCATCATCAAATGATCAAAAGTAGAGGTGTCTTAGATAAACA
The DNA here is from genome assembly GCF_014898055.3 of Talpa occidentalis. Lineage (NCBI taxonomy): Eukaryota > Metazoa > Chordata > Mammalia > Eulipotyphla > Talpidae > Talpa > Talpa occidentalis. The sequence continues at coordinate 71,861,970 of NW_023600993.1, read as the reverse complement.
GCCGGAACTACATCAAATTAAAGAGCTTCTGCACAGCAAAAGAGACAATAACAAAAACAAAGAGAAACCCCACCAACTGGGAGAACATTTTTGCACCCAACACTAATGATAAAGGACTGATCACAAAAATCTGCAAAGAGCTGATGAGACTCAACAACAACAAAGAAAATAATCCAGTCAAAAAATGGGCAGAAGAGCTAAAAAGAAACTTCTCTGAAGAGGAAATGCAAATGGCCAACAGGCATATGAAAAAATATTCAACATCACTTGTAATCAGGGAAATGCAAATCAAAACTACCATGAGATACCATCTTACACCAGTGAGAATGGCACATATTAAAAAAACTAGCAACAACAAATGTTGGTGAGGATGTGGAGAAAAAGGAACTCTCCTGCACTGTTGGTGGGAGTGTAACAGGGTGGTCCCCAGGAAAGGGGGAGGTTCCCTGCCCCACCCAAGGGAGGGTGGAGCTGAGAAGAGAAGAGAAGAAGCTGCAGAAGAGACTGAGGAAGGAAGGAAGCAGGATGGAGCCAGGAGACCTGGAGGAGGCGCGTGGAGCCTAGAGACAAGTAAAGAAACTGCGCTTGTCTTTTAGTCGTGGACTGGGTGACACAGATGTGGGTGAGACCCATGGGGAGGTGACAATGGCAGTTTTTATCTTGATGTTGATTTTGCTCTTTTCCTTCCGGGCTTGTCTGGTTGTTTGTGACCCTTTTCTGTGGGTCCCCACTGGAAGATGCTTTAGACTTGTAGCAGGCTTTGGGGCCTTGTTCTGGGCCGATCCCATATGGATGGACTTTTACCCACGAGGGGACGGGTAACTTTGGGTGCTTCATTTAGAAACTAGACTCTTTGCCTTACCTGTATTGTTTCCTAGTTTTATTAAAGATCCTTCCCATTAGTCTCATGTGTTTTGTGTTGATGCGGCGGATGGCAGAACCCATTTAGTATAGGCAGGTTGGCGGGGTTTGGGCTGCCCCTCTCCCTGTCCTATAACCGTCCAATGCAAACAGGAAAGGAGTTCCCTGCAGGGAGGGTGGAGCTGGCTGCAGAAGAGACCAGGATGGAGCCCTGGAGGAGGCGCTAGCCTAGAGACAAGTAAAGAAACTGCGCTTGTCTCGTGGACTGGGTGACACAGATGTGGGTGAGACCCATGGGGAGGTGACAATGGCACCTTGATGTTGATTTTGCTCTTTTCCTTCCGGGCTTGTCTGAAACTGGAAGATGCTTTAGAGTTCTGGGCCGATCCATATGACTTTTACCCACGAGACGGGTAACTTTGGGTGCCACTCTTTGCCTTACCTGTATTGTTTCCTATATTAAAGATCCCCATTAGTCTCAATGCGGCGGATGGCAGAACATTTAGTATAGGCAGTCCTATAACAGGAGTGCAAACTGGTCCAACCTACTATGGAGAGCTGTGTGGAGATTTCTGGACCTACTAAACATAGAGCTTCCATATGATCCAGCAATTCCACTCCTAGGTATTTACCCAAAGGACACAGAAACATCAATTCCAAAGAGCACCTGCACTAGCAGCACTTTACAATAGCTAAGCTTTGGAAACAACCCAAATGCCCAAAAATAGATGACTGGATCAAGAAGATGTGGTACATATATACCATGGAATATTACTCAGCATTCAAAAAAGATAAACACATGCAATTTGCAGCAACATGGATGGCGCTGGAAGGGATCATGCTCAGCGAAATAAGCCAGAAAGAAAAAGAAAAATACCGGATGGTCTCACTCATAGCAGGAATCTAGAAAACTTAAATAAGGGACCAGGAAAAAGAATAACTATAAGAAAGAAAATATCAAAATCAACAAACAACTATGAACAAGAGACACTCTATGGGGAGTGGGGGGTGGGGGGTGTGGAGGGGAGGGATTGGGGTCAAAATGGGGGGGTTGCAATTGTATGGGGAATATAAAAATAAAATTTATTATTAAAAAAAAAAAGTAGAGGTGTTTTCTGGTCATAAGACTTACACACAGTGAATAGTGTTGCCAAATTCCTCTTCAAAACGGTGATATCAACTTACTCTCCAGCAGGGGTGTCTGAAACTTCCTGCTTTCCCACATCCATTAACATAAGTGTTTTAAGAATTTTTTTGGTCCACATGATGGAGTGAAAACAGCTCATTTTTACTTTCTGTTTTGAACAGCATTATTTCTTGAAAAATAATCTACTTTAAAACAGGATTGCCATCTAGTGGTGGGAGAGTTTACTGCAGTTTTGGAGCCAAAGGCTAACATGGGTGGACCTCCATTATCTCTGCTAACTGGGGTGTTTCAGTCACCACAACAGGTCTGGTTTGAATAAAGTCAACAGTTTGAGAGTTCTGTTGTCTTCTCCCCATTTTCAGGCAGCTTGTTTTCTCCTCACTTTTTCTAGTTACAGTGACGTGGCAACATAACTACCTATCCGTGTGCAGCTCTGACAGCCAAATGTTTCTGGGTCACTGGCTCTGAAAAGAGGGAAATAAACTGGGAAGGAGATTATTCAAAAACTGGCAAGAGACTGCAGCTCCAAGAAAGACAGGCTTTCCTTGAGCAGGACAGGCTTTCCAGTGGAAAGATGGTCAAAGCCCCTGGCATCAGCACCATCCTCTCAATTGCCACAGAGGCCTGAGCTGAAAACTCCAATGAACATTGAAATGAGAGACTTGGACTGTCTACTGTGAGGACTTTGAAAGATCATAGTCTAGGGCCTCCCTAGTGCCTAGGTGTTCAGTCTCACCACTATCACCGTTATGGCCTGAGTTCGATCCCCAGCAAGGGAGCTAACCCACACATGGTGCAGCTGACTTCTCCTGTCTCACCTGCTGCTCCCCTCAGCAGTGTATTTCAGTCAATTTGACTGTTGTGTTCCCCACTCTGTCTCTGGTGAATCCTCTCACTCCCGACACCTCTGGCCTATACCCCAGTTCTTCTGTGCCAAAATTAATAAATATATAAATAAATACAAAATCATAATCTAAAAAGTTTTAAGAGTACATGAAAATGTTAAATATTAATCATTAAGGACATAGCTACATTTTTACAAGATCTGCACAAAATGTTCAATGAAATATTACATGATATGTCTTTAAATCAGTGCCATAACTAACCTGATGGAATATTAAAATTTAAAAAGAAGAAAACAAAATCTAAGCAACAAGCAAACATCCATACTTGATTAGAAACATCCACTGGGGCCAATCTAGACTATTCTGCAGCACTGGGCTCAAGTCCTTGTTTCAGCCGTTTGTACTGATGCCTTTGCCTAAAACAACTTCCCTTCATCACATTCATCAGTTGAATCTTAATTTTCTAAGTGCTTAGACCTGAGCCCCAATACTTTTTTTTAAACATTTATTTATTTTTATACAAGAGCTGGGGTACAGGCCAGAGGCACGGGAGGATGAGAGGATTTACCAGAGAGAGCGGGGAGCAGAACAGGCTGAAGAACCAAAATACACTGCTGAGGGGAGCAGCAGGCAAGACAGGAGAGGTCTGCCACACCATGTGGGAATCTCCCTGGCCGGCCAGGAATCGAACCCATGCTGCAGAGGCTGAAGACAGCTTCACAGTACGACGCTCAACCCTCTGCGCCACCTGGGAGGCCCCTGAGTCCCAATACTACTTGATGGCCAGCTCAAGTCTCACCATCTCTGCAGGAAAGGAGATGGTGTTGTGCAGAAAGCAGTAGCCTCAGAATCAATTAGATATAAGCCCAAACTCTGCAGGGTGAGTCACTTCACTTCCCTATACCTGTTTCCTCATCAGTAATTTGGGTAGAGTACTGACCCAGTGTTCTCTGAAAAATTAACATGGGGAAATGTGTGACATTGCTGGAAGTAGAGCAGGCACTGGCAGATATTAATTCCCTGCCCCTTGAAACAAACTCTGATCAGCACAAGATGGTTCTACCCTTCACTGAACTCCCCAGGGGCCATTGTTCTTTCCATTTACTTTGACTCTTTTTTTCTTTAATTTTTAAAAAATATTTATTTGTTTATGCATCCAGAATTGGGGCCAGAGGTGTGTGCGTGGGGGGGAGTGAGAGGATTCACCAGAGACAGAGTGGCGAGCAAAACAGGCAGATTGACTGAAACACACTGCTGAGGGGAGCAGCAAGCAAGACAGGAGAGGTCTGCTGCACCATGTGGGTTACTCCCTGGCTGGGGATTGAACTTGTGCTGCAGAGGCTTCGGATAGCTTCATAGTGCTGTGCTAAACCCCTTGTGCCACCAGGGAGGCCCTACTTTGACTCTTGTATTTTACTTCTTTCTGTCACTTAGTCATTTTAGATGTGTTTTTCCTCTCCCTAGTTCATGGGACACATCAATAGTGCTGGACGAGTGTGAAGCATTTGTGCATACATCCTGCTTGTCAAATGAACTGTCAACATGTTACTACTTCTGTTTCCATTACCATAATCAGTTACATGAAAGTGGGGGGAGGTTATTTGTTGTTTTCTTCTGTTTTTAGTTAGAAACTTGGGTAATAACTACAGAACATGATACAGGATTCAAGTGGTTTCAAGTTGAGAGAATTGGGTGTGTTTTAAAATTTTTTTTTAAAAGATTTATTTATTTATACAAGAACTGAGGTACAGTCAGAGGTGCAGGAGGGTGACAGAATTCACCAGAGACAGAGTGGGGAGCAGAACAGGCAGATGGCCGGAAGACACTGCTGAGGGGAGCAGCAACGAGGCAGGAGAGGTCTGCTGCACCATATGGATTTCTCCCTGGCCGGCTAGGAATCGAACCCACACTGCAGAGGCTGCGGACAGCTTCACAGCACAGTGCTCAACCTGCTGCGCCACCAGGGAGGCCCCAGGTGTGTTTTAAATTCAAAGTAAAAAAAAATATGTATATATACATACGTAGTATATGTTTATAGGTGTGTATATATGTGTGTGTAAAAGTCACACACAATAATTTCAAGAGAGATAAGCAAAGGGTCAAACAGCAAAGAGGAAACTGCCCTCTCCCCAGAACGCCAAGAAAAGAGCTAGGGATCAGAATGGCCTACCAGAGACTTAGGCTTCTTCGTTCTGGCCACCCTTTGTTAAGAGGTTACGGGCTTCCTTGTGAAATCAGCAGTTTGAAAGGTATACATTAAACTAGAGCAGTCAATGCAAAATGAAATTTGTGAGGTGGTACAGAGTTCAGGATAATGCAAGAAAGTGTGGGGTTGTAGTTTAGAGTTAATCCATCCCTTCACAACACATGTTCATTGAGCTTTGTGCCAGCTTGTGCAAGACACTGAGGGTTCAAGACAGACATGGAGTTAATGGTCTAGAGGAGGGGAAAACAATTAACAAGTGAAAAAAAATAGTAAGAAAAGTAAGACTGAGAGGTCCCGTGAAGGACGAGAGAATCAGTGAATCAGTGAGGGGGACTGAATTTTTGAGAGGGCCCACAGAGGACTCCTTTGAGGGGTGACATCTAAGATGAAAACTGCGAGGTGAAAAGTGGTCAGCAATGTAAAGAACCACAGGAAGAATATTCCAGCAGAAGGGTCATTGGGTCTGAAGACCTAGAAGCGGACAGAGAGTTTGTGTCTAGAGGCAGAGCAGAGTGAGGAAGGCAGGGGTGGTCTGAAGCAGTAAGCAACGGGAATTACAGAATAGGGGGTGTGTGAGGGCCAGGTGATGCTAAATAGGCCAGGCAAGTAGTTTGGATTTTATTCTAAGATGAAAAGGTGGGATAAACAGGCGAACAAAGTCATTCCATTCCCTTTCAAGAAGATCAGTGTTGCTTGGAGAGCAAGATTCAGGGACAAGAGTTAGAGCAGAGTCCTGTTGGACAGCTACTGTCTAGCAATCATCTCCATCAGGCTCAGAACTACATTCCCTGGACCAAATCCTGCCGCTGCTTGTTTTTGTATAATCTAAGTATTGTTTTCGCATTTTGAAATTGTTGAAAAAAAAATCAAACAATATTTTGTGACACAAGGAAATTAGAAGAATTCTGATTTCAGTGTCAATAAATAAAGTATCATTGGAACACTCATTTGTTTGCATATGATCTATGTTTGCTTTTACTCTGTAGAAGCAGTGAAGTAGTTGCAGCAAAGACTTTACAGGCCGATAAATCCTAAAATATTTACTCTCTGGCTGTTACAGGAAAAGTTGGCCCACTCCTGGTCCAGATGAGAAATGGTGACTTGGGGAAGAAGAGTGGCAGAGGAGATGTTGGGAATAAACCTGATTTGAGATGTATTTTGGGGACCTTGCCCAGCAGTTTGGATGAGTAGATAAATGGATGGTGACTTCTAGGTTCAGGCCTGAGCAGTTGGGTGTGATTTACTGAACTGAGAGAGAACTGACTAGAGAGAGAACAAACAGGTCAAATGCAGCTCTTCAACACACTAACATCAAGTAGCTTTTGGAAGGCATCTAGGCATACCACTCTACCAACAACATTTACTAATGTCCCAGTGTCCAAAGCAAGACATGTGGTCAAGCCAAGATTCGCCTGCATGAGAGGAACCCAAAAGTCACATTGCATGGGGGTGTGGACCCAGGAAAAGGAAGAATGAGGGCCATTTTTATCATCTACCATGCTAATAATATGACCCTGGAAGTTACATAAAGTCCTTGGGCTTCATTTTGTAAATGGGTAACATAACAACTACTTCATAGGTGTATGAATAATCTTTGTGAAGATTAGAAATAACAAGTGTTGAGTCCCTGATAAATGACAGATGCTAAAGAGTTGCTGTTTTATTGTTATTGTGAATGATAATAAAGTTTAATTTCTATTAGGTGCTAGTGTTTCCTAAACCTCAGTCACTCCTGGGTTTGCTGTATCTGAGGATCATTTAGACTATTATTTACATGGTATTTTTCTTTGAACAGATTCACTCTTTTTATTTATTTATTTTTATTTTAATTTATTTTAAAGGATATTTATTTGAGTTCTCTCTTGATTCTTTTTTTTTTTTTTTAAGATTTATTTATTCATTTACACAAGAATGGGGGTACATGCCAGATGCACAGGAGGGTGAGAGGATTCACCAGAGACAGAGTAGGGAACAGAACAGGCAGACTGACGAAATAAACTGCTGAGGGGAGCAGCGGGCAAGAGGTCTGCTTTGCTATGTGGGACCCTCGCCAGCCAGCCGGCCAGCCGGGACCAAACCGGCGCTGAAGAGGCTGCAGAGAGCTTCACAGCGCTGCGCTCAACCGCCTGCGCTACCAGGGGAGGCCCCACTCTTTTTATTTAAAGAAACTTATTTCGAAAGCAAATTTTATCTCATTACCATAAACACAATAATAATAAAAAAAAACAGTGCTATTAATTCTAATTCAGTTTTGTTTTTTAAACAACCAGTATAAGTTCCTTTACTGAATGCTGAGGCGCAAACAGTTACCTAGTTAGGCATTCTGAGGCCCTCTAACTGACAAAGAATCCCAGCTTTCCAACTTCGCAGAAGGCAGCCACCATATAAATGCAGAGATTTTGTGAACTGTTAACTATTCCTATATAACCTGAACTCACATCTGCCTCTCAAGACCCAGCTTGTGTTCTCTACTCTGAAGGCTCCTGGACCCTTAGTGGTGATCTGCCTCCCACAGGTGACTATTTGTCAATATTCACCTTTGTTAATATTCACCACATCTACCGATCTACCCATTTCCTCCACTCAGCTGTGAGCAAGGAACCACTTTAAATGTGTTCTGCTCCCAGTGAGGGCGCAGTGCCTGGCTTAGGGCAGATGCCCAAACAGAGCTTGTTCATGCAACTAACACTGCCTTGCCCTCTCCACATCCCCTAAGCATTCCCTGCTCCAAGCCATCGTGCATGAACTAATTATTTTGATTGTTTGTATCTCCCCATCTTCTCCCTACCACCTACTCCCTTCCAGTCTCTGCTCCATTCATGTGCTGAAGCCCTTATTCCAATGCAGTGGTATTAGGGATGATTAGGCACAAGAGAGGAGCCCTCACAAATGGAATTAGTGCCCTTAGAAGAAGCCCTTAAAAGAAAGCTTGCTTTCTTTTCTTTTCTTTTTTTTAATTTATTTACTTATGCATATAAGATCTGGGGTATAGGCCAGAGGTCCAAGGTGTGAGAAGATTTACCAGAGACAGAGTGGGGAACAGAACAGGCAAATTGACTGAAATATACTGCTGAGCGGAGCAATGGGTGAGATAGGAGAGGTCTGTGTGCCATGTGGGTAGCTCCCTGGCTGGGGATAGAACTCATGCTGCAGTGGCTACACATAGCTTCATAGGCTGTGTCTTAACCCCTTGAGCCACCAGAAAAGCCCCAGTGCTGAGACTTTAACCCCTGCTCCACCAGGGAGGTCCCCAAGCTTGCTTGCTTTCTACCATATGCGGGTACAATGAAGAGTCAGTAACAGTCTACAACGTGGAAAAAGGCCCTAAAAGAACCCAACCACCCTGCTCTCCTATCTCCTAGCCTCCAGAACCATGAGAAATAAATTTTCTATTATTTATAAGTCACCTGGTCTATGATACTTTGTTATGCAGCCCAACTAAATAAGATGATTTCTACTAACAACTTGATAATTTCTGCCTGAAGGTTTTATCTGGCTGTAGGGGAGGCCAAAGTTTTATGGAATAGACACCCCTAAGGAGGCCCTTAGCCAATGAGTTTAGGAGTTGGTGGATGAAAAGCCCAGCTTCCTCATCCTTGGGGTGGGACAGTTCTGAGGTGTATCTGACTAGCTGCCTTAAGCTCCCAAGGAGAATGAGTCCCAGTTGCCCACAGTGCTAACCAGCTTGCTAACAGGCCCTTACTGACTTTCTTCTACTCCCTGTTTGGAAGCCCCAGGATCATGTACTCCCAGGGGTCAAATAAATTGCTCTCTCAAGGTCTGCATCTGGGGCGTTAGTTGGTTGGTTGGATGTTTGAATGAGGATGCTAGTGGCAAAGAAAGAAGTGGAAGCCCACTGTCCACTGTCCCCTAGCACATGCTGCTGCTCCCACAGTGTGTCTAGAGCCTGCTGGAGCACGTGCACAGCCAACAGCTCCCGCACAGGAAAAGCACTTCTCAGCTGTCCCCACCATCCTGCTATTTGTCATCCCATCCATCTGCTGTCCCCACGAAACACTCACCCACGTCAGCTAAAATGGTGCACTAAGCTTGGAATCGTTTGAAAAAACGTCAGGCTGACGAAACAGAGGAGAGAACTGAAATAGCAACTGTGTGGACCATGGTGACCACACAAATATGCCCCTTTGCATAGAAGGCAGGACTCCTAGAGCACAGGAGCCCCTCCAGGGAGGTTGCTATGGAGAGGGAATGCAGGGCAGTCCCTGGGGGCCATAAGCATCTGGGTCAGGGCCTTCAGTTCATCTCCTATAGGGAAGCTGGGTGCTCTTTACCCCTATTCCAAGCAGCTCTGCATCAACTACTGCTTCTTGCCTGCTGTTTGGCAACACAGGGAATTCCCCAACACAGAACTTAAAGTTGCTGTTTATTTTTAAATATTTAGCTGTTAGTTTTCCAATTAGTCTTCCATGTAGCAGGAGCTCAATAAATATAAGTGGATTATTGTGCCTGATGTCAGTTGTAGGATGCACCTCTCAGAACATTGTGTATCCTTAGGAGCTGGTGATTGGATATTATTTCTCAGAGGAAAGGGGTCGTTCTAAAACCAAAGCAATTTTGTTCTTAGAAGAGTGCATGCTTATGTATTCATTCACTCAACAAGAGTTAACTCAGTGCCTATTATGAGACAGACACTGCCTTAAGCTCCAGGCATGAAATAGTGAGCAGAACACACAAAATTCCCCACCTCATGGAGATTATAGTCCAGCCAGAGAAATGAACAGTAAATTAACGCATGTATAAAAATGCATGCATAAAAGTAAATTAATGCGTGTATTTAAGTGCTATGAAAAAAAGAGCACAGGAAAATAAAGACAAAAACAAATTCGAGTTGGGGTTACCAGAGAAAGTTCTAGTTATTGCTGCATGTGACAAACCACTTCCAAACTAAGAGGTTACCACCACAATCATTCTACTACCTCCAGATGCTGGAAACTGACTAGGCTCAGCTAGGTGGTTCTCCTACTCCCCAGGATTTTCACTGGGGTTGCATTGTCTGCAGCTTGGTAGGGTGAGAATGTCCAAGGTGGCTCATGCATGTCTGGTGTCTTGTCAGGGATGGAGAGAAGGCTGGGCTTCTCTGGGGTGCTGGTCAGAAAGGTACCTCTCTCCACATCATCTCAGGGCCTTTCTCTCTCCAGTGACCTGGCCCCGTGGCCTCTTACATGGCCTTACCAGCAGGGTACGGGACTCAGCTAAGGGCTTCCTACATTCAGAAGCGGAAATAGCCAGGCCATCTGAGGCGCAGGTCCAGGGTTGGCACAGTATCACCTCTGAGACATTCTGTTTTTTTTTTTTTTTTTTTTTTTAAAGATTTATTTATTTATTTACACAAGCACTGGGTACAGTCAGAAGCGCGGGACGGTGAGAGAATTCACCAGAGCCAGAGCGGGGAGCAGAGCAGGCAGAAGGACCGAAGTACACTGCTGAGGGGAGCAGCGGGCGGCAGGAGAGGTCTGCGCGCCATGCGGGACCCTCCTCTGGTGGCCGGGGAGCAGCCGGGGATCGAACCGGCTCCACAGAGGCTGCGGGCAGCTTCGCAACCCAGCGCTCAACCGCTGCGCCACCGGGGAGGCCCGAGACATTCTGTTGTTAATAGAAATTGCAGAGCTAACACTGATTCACAGTGTGTGTGTGTGGGGGGGGGGGGGGGGGCGGTTGAGCACCGGGAAGCAGGGATCCTTGGGGACCAGCTACTCAGAGGCCTCATTGATTTTATGATATTCAAGCAGAAATCTGAATAAAGTGAAGGAATTAGGATATGCAAACTCCCTGAGATAGGATGTGTTAGAGCTGAGCTGTGAGGAAGAGGTCAGGAGGCAGCCAGGGGCCAGACACTGCAACCCCCAAAGCCATGGAAAGGGATTTGAGTCGTTGTGTTAGGAGAATTTGCATGTGCCACAATCCACAATGGCTACTTGATCACAACGCTGCAGTAGCTTGAGTTTTTGGGTTGAAACACCCCTTTTGCTTCTCAGTAAGGCCTCCCGGGATCACCCTGTGGAAATTGCAGCCTCTTTCCTTGCACCTTCCACTTCTTTTCTCCATGCCTTCTCCACAGCACATGGCACCCACTAACTCCATATCTTATTAATTTATCTTACCTATTGTCTACTTTCTCCCTCTAGAATGTAAACTCAAAGCAGGCAGGCATTTTTGCCAGTTTTATCTGCAGGCCCACAATTAATATTCGTTGTGTGAATGAAGTGATCAGTTACTCTGTAGCCCCAGCTGGGTCTAACACAAAGTTGGCCACATGTGGAGAGGAGGTGCCTAGTACATACTAAATGATTGAGTGAATTTGGCTACAAAACAGCTTTTTATAGTTTCACTTTGCTTATTCAAAGTCACCTTCCAGTAAGCAATTATCCAGGGAAAATGGAGAAGAAAGGACAAAAAAGCAGCCTAAGATAGTGGCTAAAGGTCAGCGGACAGCCCCTCGATTCCAGTGTGCCAGATAAGACCGTTATCAGACAATTGTGTTCTGGAAAGTCCTAAATTAAAGGAGGAGGGAGTGTGATAGGCCAAGAACAAGAGTGATAGCTGCCCATAAGGGGAGGGCAGGAAGCTCAAGCTACAAAGGGAAGGTGAAGGGCAGAGCATTAGGGCTGCCTGGTGCAGGCACAAGCAGGTCTGTGGGCCAAGGGGACTCGTGATACCACAGTGACAATAGGCAACATTTACCATGACCACTATGTCACTTTAACAGAGCAGATTGTGGGGCGGCCTCCCTGGTGGTGCAAGGGGTTAAGACACAGCACTATGAAGCTGACCACAGCCTCTGCAGCACGAGTTCCATCCCCGGCCAGGGAGCTACCCACACGGCGCAGCAGACCTCTCCTGACTCACCTGCTGCTCCCCTCAGCAGTGTATTTCAGTCAGTCTGCCTGTTCTGTTCCCCACTCTATCTCTGGTGAATCCTCTAACTCCCTACACCGCTCGCTGGCTTGTACCCCAGTTCTTTTATGCATAAATAAATAAATCTTTCTAAAAAAAGATTTGATTATGGTCCTTGTCCACTGTTTAAGATGAGGAAGCACACTTATCTAAGGAAGATTTTCATTCAAAGCAGTGAGCAGGTGCCCACCGGTTACAGAAGACATGTCTCAAGGTACACTCGCCCCCACTGCCTCCCACTGCATCCCATCCTTTCCTCTGGCAGCTCCTTCTTATTCTCCATCGTGGGCTCCTCCTTAGCCCCCCAACTTCCATACAGAACTCTTTTCATCACAGGAACATGATTGCATCCAGCCTCACATGCATTCTACTTTCCAGCAACACCCAAGTCCCAGCGCTACCTCGGTCCTCATCCTGGATCTCCCACCGCCTACGCAACTTGTCTTTGTGCTGATGACACACTTGGGTGTCTCGTAAGCATCTGAAAAGATCCAAAGCCAAATTCCAGATTCCACCCCTTCCCTGACCCGGCTCCTCACGGCATTTCCATCTCAGTAAGTGGCACCTCCATTCTAGTTGCTCAGGTCAAAACCTTGGAGCCATTTTTTCTTAAAGATTTATTTATTTATGCATACAAGAACTGAGGTACAGGCCAAAGGTGTGGGGGGTGAGAGGATTCATTAGAGACAGAGTGGGTAACAGAACAGGCAGATTGACCGAAGTACACTGCTGAGGGGAGCAGCAGGCGAGTCAGGAGAGGTCTGCTACGCCATATGGGCAGCTCCCTGTATGGCCAGGGATCGAACTCGTGCTGCAGAGGCTATGGACAGCTTCATAGTTTGCGTCTTAACCCCTTGCGTCACCAGGAGCCATTTTTGACTTCCTTTTTCTCATAACCAGGGTGACCATATAATTCATTATATAAACTAGAACTGTCCCAGACAAATAAGGATGTATGGTCTGTCCCTTAACCCACATCCAACCCACCAATAAACCCAGTTAACTCTATTTTAAACTCATACACAGCATTCAGCCATTTCTCACCACCTCCTTTATTGTCACCCTGGTGCAACCATTCATCATGTCCTGCCTTTATTTTTGCAGTGGCCTCCCAACTGATCTCCCCGCTCCACCATGCCTCCCACCTCCAAATCTGTTCTCACAGCAGCCAGAGCAAGCCCATTAAAACAAGTGAGATCATGTTACTCCTCTGCTCAAAATGTTCAATGATTTCTTAATTCATTCAGAAGAAAAACCAGAGTCTTTACACCAGTCTGTGGATAGATAGCAATCTGCTCTCCAACCTTTGACCTTGTCTGCATTGTCCCCATCTCTTCTCATTCCTTTTAAGCTACACTAGCCTCCTGCTCATCAGAAAAGGGAGGCACACTCCTGCTTCCTGACCCTCGCCTTTGCTTCTCCTCTGTCTGGAACACTTCCTCCAGATAACCACAGGGCTTATGCCCTCACTTCTTTCATGCCACAAGGCCCATCATCCTATCACCCTCTTTATAAAATACCAACATCACCGATCCATCCTCATCCAGTGCTCCTTGCCTTATGTGGCAGATTCTATTTTCTTTTTTTTTTCAAAGATTTATTTATTTATGCATACAAGAAGTGGATTACAGGCCAGAGGTATGGGGGTGGGGGGTGAGAGGATTCACCAGAGACAGAGTGGGGAACAGAATAGGCAGACTGACTGAAATACGCTGCTGAAGGGAGCAGTGGCCAAGACAGGAGAGGTCTGCTGCGCCATGTGGTTAGCTCCCTGGCTGGGGATTGAACTCGTGCTGCAGTGGCTGCAGATAGCTTCATAGTGCTGTGCTTAACCCCTTGCACCACCAGGGAGGCCCAGATTCTATTTCTAAAACTGATCACCCAAGCATGTATTGCAGTCTTTCAAGTTCTTCTAGAATCATTCCTCTCATCAAAAGGAAGTCTTACTGACCTTTCCTTCAATGTGACCAATCTTAGGGAACTCACTTCCACAAATAAAAGGTGGCAGAAGTGACACTGCAAGACCCCTGAGGCAGACACATGACAAGATCTCTGCCCGACTCTCTCTCTCCCTGGGAACCCAGAGGTGGTCTAAATCAGCCTCCACAGGGGAGGAACCAACCCCAGCCAAGAGTCAGCATTAACCACAGAAACACGACTGAACTGTGGTTCTCTTAGATGGCTGAGGTCCCAGCCATCATGGAGCAGAGGAAAGCGGCCACTGTGCCCTGTGCTGTGCTTCCCCCAAATTCCTGACCCACAACCCACAAGTCACTGTATCCTGAACATCGAATTGAATTTTTTTTTCTATACTAGCTAACATAGTATTATTTCCTCATTATTTCCTCTCTATTTCCTCATAATGGCGTGGGAGGTCCTCGAGGGCAGGGACTTGTGTCTGTTCTTTCTATCCTCACTATCTAGAAAAGTACCCAGCACACAGTGGACACTTGGTAAATATCCGTGGAACAAATGAATCTTTGCTAATTAAAGAAAATGACTCCTTACTATAATTCGCAACACCTTCTGCTGAGGCACGCGACCTTTTCCTGAAGAAAGTGTTCTCTGGTATGTTTTGGCCCAGCTCCCTGTTAAAAAATATCTCTTGTCAGCCATCTGGAAAATGATAAAGTTGGATCCATACCTCCCACTATACACCAGGAAATAGTCCAAGCGATCAAAGATTTATACGTGATAAAATGAAACCATTAAAGTCTCAGAAAAAAAGCATGACAGAATTCCAATATAACCTTCGAGTGGGAAGGCCTTTCTAACTACGATTCAATCTCCAGCAGCCATAAAAGATGGATCAATCCACACTACATAAAAATCATAAAACTCTGTTTGGTGAAGGAAAGCCTACTGAGCACAATTGAAAGATAAATGACAATCTGGGAGGAACACCAGCAACTTCCATCACAAAGAGCTAACTATTCTGGGCCTTCCTGGTGGCCCAGGGGTTACAGGCACAGCGCTATCAAGCTATGGCCAGCCACTACAGCACAAGAGTTCGATTACTCTCGCCCTCCAGGGAGCAATCCACATGGCGCAGTAGACCTCTCCTGTCTGGCCCCTCGCCCGCTGCTCCCCTCAGCAGTGTATTTTGGTCCATCTGCCTGTTCTGTTCCCCAATCTTTCTTTGGTGAATCCTCTCACACCCCCTGCACCCGCCCTGAATCTCTGACCTACACCCCAGTTCTTGAATGCATAAAAAGTAAATCTTTTTTTTTTTTTTTTAAAAGAGCTAAATATTCTAATATATTTAAACAAACAAACTCCTAGAAGTTGGACAGAAAAGAAAGGCCAACCACCCAGTAGAAAATCAGTCATTTGGGCAGGTCACAGTAAAAGGATTTACAAATGTCTCTTAATCATATGAAAAGACATTTAACCTCTTTCTCTTACATAACAAGAGAATTGTAAAAAGAAACTATTTCTCCCCCATCAGATTGACCTAAATCCTAAATCACAGCAGTACCACGTTGGCAGGGTGGTAAGAAAATGGGCACTTTCACTCCTTGCCATGGGAGAGCAAATTGGTTCATCTCTGTGCTAGGGAATTGAGCTATAATGTGATCAGTGTTATAGTGGATATGATGTAGTTTTGTAGAGTTAGAGCGAGGTCCTTGGGTTCACTCTGGGAAAGGTTTCACCAGAAGCTTCCTTTTCCGCGGCATGAGCGAGTTTTTCCACGAGACAGAGACGGTAGTTATATCTTAAGAACAGGTTTATTAGGGAAAGGGAAAGGGACAGATTTGCTGAGAGAGGCCTGAATGGTGGCAGGCGGGTGGCCTTGAGGAGAGCTGCCTTTGCTGAGGGAGGTCAGAGAAGAGAAGCCCCGGCATGGACAGGTCACGGGCAGGCAGGAGGCTGCTGCCCTGCAGAGGAGAGAGTTGGTAAGAAGAGGCACCTGCATAGTCACAGGTGGGCAGTGGGAGTGCTGCCCTGAGCCTGTGCAATGACTGCACTGCTATAGTCTTCTGTTTGGGAGTGGCTCACTCCTTGTGGGTGGATGGTTTGTGCCCCTAACACTCCCTAGAGCAGTCTGATAGTTTCTGGGTGTTGCGCCTCCTGATCGGCATGTTGATGCCTAAGGGTCTTGATTTCTATAAATGGGTTAATGGATTATGCTAATCCCTTCTACCCCTACTTCCTTGTGTGAGTTAGGTTCTTGACCTTGTATCTCCTTTCCAGTTTTTCTATTCTTGTCCTCGGTCAGATACATCCTTAATCCCAAAAATTAGATTTCTGGGACTGTATCCCCCAGTTTGCATTTATACAAAATGACATATAGAAATAGTTATTTGGACCTCCCTGGTGGTGCAGGGGTTAAAGTCTCAGCACTATCAAGCTATGGCCAGCCACTGTGGCATGACTTTGACACCCACCCAGCCAGAGAGCTGACCCACATGGCATAGCAGATCTCTCCTGTCTCACCCGCTGCTCCCCTCAGCAGTGTATTTCAGTTGATCTGCCTGTTCTTCTCCCCACTATGTCTCTGGTGAGTCCTCTCACCGCCCCCCCCCACCTCTTGCCTGCACCCCAGTTCTTGTATACATAAATAAATAAAAAAATAGTCACTCATTGTAGCATTGAGAACAATGTAAATGTCCATCAATAAAAGATCAATAACCTAAATTATGTCACAGCCATACAACACAGCACTAGAGAGCTATAAAGAATAACAACTCTTTTTTTGTACTCTTAAGGAAAGAGCTACCAGATGTATTATTATTTTTTTTTTTAAAGATTTTTTTTTTTTTTTTTAGAGGCATGTTTTATTTATTTATTTTATTTGTTTGTTTGTTTTATTTATACAAGCACTGGGTACAGTCAGAAGCGCGGGAGGGTGAGAGAATTCACCAGAGCCAGAGCGGGGAGCAGAGCAGGCAGAAGGACCGAAGTACACTGCTGAGGGGAGCAGCGGGCGGCAGGAGAGGTCTGCGCGCCATGCGGGACCCTCCTCCGGTGGCCGGGAAGCAGCCGGGGATCGAACCGGCACTGCAGAGGCTGCGGGCAGCTTTGCAACCCAGCGCTCAACCGCTGCGCCACCGGGGAGGCCCTACCAGATGTATTATTAAAAGAAAAATGTAAGGTGCCAACTGTATGCCTAGTGTGCTATCTGCTAACTTTAAAAATGTGTCAGTGAAGAACAAGAATACCTATGTTTGTTTTTGCTGACATACAAGTAAAGAGACCAGGAGAAGTTACACACGAAACTATTAACAGTGGTTGAGTATGATGGTAGAAGAGAGATTGTCCAGATCAGGAGCCGATTTGGAGGGAAGGCTTTTCTCCATGAATATTTCTATACCTTTTTTATTTCTTTCCCCAAACATCACAATTTGCAATAAATGATTCAGTCCTTTAGCTCCAAAATGTTTACCAGGGAGAGAGTAGTAGCCAGAGCCTATGAACCTCAACCTTTTTCACCCCTAAGAATCTATTCCTATGATTTCACTCTCCCTTACCTTAGAAACCTGCAAGTGAACCAGCCACCAGATGATTGGAATTGGTTGCTAAGGCAGTTATCTGCCTCCCCACGCTGCAGGGGTAACCCCCAGCCAATGACTGGCCCCTGGCACTAAGATGGACCAAAGTCTGAAGTGCTACTCAAGCCCCAGAGCTTCCCCTAAGCATCAGGTTGAGGTTAGATTTCAACTGAGCCCACAGTTGCCTGGCTTTTTCCTGTTGTACTTTACTTTCCTAACCTCTTTATTGGTTTCTCCTGGGATTCTCCCCCCGTAAATCACTTACCCCAGAGACCTTATCTCAGCCTCTGCTTCTAAGCACCCAACCTAAGACGCCAACCAAATAAACCACATCGATAACGGATCCTGTTCTCCAAAGGAAACCCAGATAGACTCCGCAGATGAGCCCAAGCAGCAGTTCCTCGCTGTACTGACCTAATGCCAGTCCAGAGCAAAGATACTGCCAGGTGGACTTTGAACAGGTTAATAAATGATTTCTAATGAGGGATATAAAATATCAATAATAGGGGCCTCCCTGGTGGCACAAGGGGTTAAGTCTCAGCACTATCAATCTATTGGCAGCCACTGCAGCATGAGTACAACCACCCCTCCCCACAACCCTAATACCCACTCCCCCATTCCTCCACCCTCAGCCAGGGAGCTGACCCACATGGCGCAGCAGACCTCTCCCGTCTCACCCGCTGCTCCCCTCAGCAGTGTATTTCAGTTAATCTGCCTGTTCTGCTCCCCATTCTCTCTTTGGTGATTCTTGTCACCCCTTAAACCTCTGACCTACACCCCAGCTCTTGTATGTATAAATAAAATAAATCTTTAAAAAAATAAAATATCAATAATAGCTTACCCATCTCTACCCCTCCCCCCACCCAGGTTCCAGGGCTGCCAGTCTGAGAACTAGTGTCCTAAATCTTGACCTGGAGACATTAGCTGCATTTTCTAACTACTGGCTGAGAGCAGAACAGGGGAACAGGTTGGGAGGTGAGGGTCAAGGGCTAGGGTGGATGTTATTGGGTTTTGCCAGCTATGGCAGACCAGTCCAGAGAGTTATCCGCCATAATGCTTTCCCCTTTCTGGCATACAAGAGAAGGTTGCATTTTCTTGCCCCTCTCCCCTAAGGTAATGCGGAGAAATCCTCACTCTGGAATGTGAGTGGAAGGTATATGCCAATCCAGGTGAACAGCTTGAGATAGTAGGTGCAACACTTCCATACTTGCACACCCAGTCAGGGTTCCTCGGCCCTGGGCTCCCTGTGCTGCTATGGCCACCAAAGCATTGGGGAAAACCTGGCCTCCACTTGAGTCAGCCTGAGAAAAGCCACCTTGGGGATTGGGGTAGAGGGGGTGGGAACAGCTAAAAGACAGAGAATAAGAGGTGATGATATCAAGCATCTAGATCTGGCACCCCCGCAGCCCAAAGTTGGAACAATTCTCAATTTAACTAATTCATCCTCTTCTCTATTAACACCACTTTAATCTGGACTCCTGTCACTTGCAAGCAAGTTCTGTTTAATAAAAAATCAAACCCTAAAGACAGACTTTGTCAGAAAAATACCGGATGGTTTCACTTAAAGGAGGAATGTAGACGATCCGAATAAGGGATCAAGGGGAAAAGAAAAGTAATTATAATGAAATGAAAATAAAAATCAACAAGCAACATAAACCAGAGACATTCCGTAGGGGGGGAGAAAGGAGTAGGATCAAAACTACTGGGAAGAGCACAAGGGACTATGGTGATGGTTCACAGGTGAATGGGTGGTGGGAATTTCACGGGGACTA
Source organism: Talpa occidentalis (assembly GCF_014898055.3). Taxonomy (NCBI): domain Eukaryota; kingdom Metazoa; phylum Chordata; class Mammalia; order Eulipotyphla; family Talpidae; genus Talpa; species Talpa occidentalis. Next base: position 71,842,732 of record NW_023600993.1, on the reverse strand, counting down.
TAACTGAGAAGAGAAAGCATACATTGTACAAAAACGAAGAATGATATTAAAAATATATATATATATATGTATATAAAAAGAAGGACTTTGTCGGCTAGTTCACAGTTCCCTGGACAGGGCACAGTCAAAGTCATTTAGATATTCCCTTTATAGGAATGCTCTTATTTATTGTCTAAATTTCCCAGGTAACTGAGGAAAGCAAATCAACTATCATCTAGCCTCTCTCCCCTCTGTATCAAGAGCTTGGAGAGACAACCTGTCAGTAATTTGCCCACAGGAGTCAGAGCTGAGTCCCAGCACCTGGCGGCTGCACCCAGCTGCCACAGCCTCCCACCATGTCGCTGTGGGTCCCAAGTCCAGCTTGCCACTGCTGTTGCCCGTGGCACCAAGGCTTGCCATTCAGATAAGCCGAAGGACCCCCTTCCCCTTCCCCCGCCCAAAGCCTGCCTCATAGTGAAACCTAAAGTTTCTTTCCTTTTTCTATGCATGCCTTCTATTTTCCTGAAGAGATCTTTCTTATGCCTTGTTTTTGGAGTGATTTTAACATGAAAAGTACTGGATGCTGTCAAACGCTTTTTCTGTATCAATTTAAAAGATCCTGTGTTTTTGTCCCACTACATTTATTGTGGCAGTTGCCATTACTTTTTGCATATAAACCACCCTTGCATTCCTGGGATAAATACTACACATTCACACTGTATCAGGCCTTAATAGGCCACTGGATTCAGTTTGCTGGTCTTCTGTGTTCATAAGGGACATTGGTCTACAGATTTTTTTCCTCTGGTGGTATCTTTGACTTCAGTATCAGATGAATTGAAGATGCATAATGACCCATGACTTAAAATGACCTCTTGGCTCTTAGTTTTTCCTAAAATATTTGGTCTCCTTTCCTTTTCAAAGGAAGAGGGAGCAGAGGGAAAAGGGGTTGCGGCCAGATTTAGGATTTCTGGCCCTGTCCTCTGGCCACCAGCCCCCAGTTGCTTGTCTCATCTGCTCCCTGGGGAGTACTCCGAGGAGTGCTCTGAGAAAGGTGTGCAGTGAGGTTGCCTAGCTCGGAGGCCTGCATGTCCCAGATGCTCACAATAAGGGTTTGTTCCTTCCTTTTCAGATAATAGTGCTGATTTCAAAGAGAAGTATGCACTCAAGTTATGGAATATGCTGTTTAAAATGTCCAGATCTTGGCATATTGCCTGTGTGGGAGAGAGGTAGGGAGAGAAGGTGGAAGGAAAGAAAGGGGAGGAAAGGGAAGGAAGTGGGACAGAGGAAGAAGGAAGTAAGAAAAGGCCTCAGCATCCAAGGAGTGGCTTGGTGCCAAGGCAAGATTTTCTGGAAATGAACCTAAGGAACTCAGTCCAGGGACAAGGGACAAGAGCAGCAGGACAACCTGGTCAAATTCACAGCAGGGCCTCCTCTGACGGCGCAGGTGGTTGAGCGCCGTGCTGTGAAGCTGTCTGCAGCCTCTGCGGCGCCGGTTTGATCCCAGCTGGCCGGCAAGGGTCCCACAAGGCGCAGCAGACCTCTCCTGTCTCGGCCGCTGCTCCCCTCAGCAGTATATTTCGTCAGTCTGCCTGTTCTACTCCCTGCTCTTGTCTCTGGTGAATCCTCTCACCCTCCCGCTCATCTGGCCTGTACCCCAGCAATTGTATAAATAAATATATAAATCTTTGAAAAAAAAGCACCAAACAAACAAAAATGAATTCACAGCAGCAATCTCTGACAGCAGCTCACAGGACCAGGGGCCTCTCACCCCCAGCCACTGTGGTTTTGGGAGGGTTCTGGGCCCTTCTGGCTGTCCCTCCACTCACAGGAAGACTCTGGATACTGCTGCCCCACTCCCTCTCCCTTGTGTGCTCTCTTGGTCTCAGAGTAGACTTGGTTGTCAGCTCCCAGGTGAGGAGGTCCAGGTGACCAAAGGTCGCCGTGCTCAGCCATCACCTGTCCTGAACGAGCCGCTGGGACTGCTGTCCCTCCCACAGTGCAGTGTGGGCAGTGGCCATTCCTCAGCCCAGCGCTGGCCACCCATCTTCCCAACCCCAACCAGCACACCCCAGACCCTAAAGTCACCTCGGCAGTAACTCCATAGCCACAACAAACAACCTCAGGGAGCTGTGGCTCAACGTTCTCCTGCTTGACTTTTATAAGAAAAGTTACACAAGAACATTTCATTTATTAAAATAATTCCCGCAAACTCTTTCAGAATAACAAAATTCATTTTCCTCGCTAGAGTAGCACTTCAAGTAGGAGTCCTTTTTTCAAGGCACCATAAAATAATGATCCCTCTAGGAATCCCTCTGTCTCCATGTGTGGAAATTCTAAAAAGAAAAAAAATCCCTCACAGCCATCCACAAGCTTTTCAATGCAACTGTTCAGTAGGACACAGGTTCAGGGGCCTGATGCCACTATCAACAATTGACATGCTAGGAACACGTCCCCTGCCGAGGCCCCAAAGGGACAGAGAGACAAAATGAACACTTGTAACTAGGAAGAGTCATTGAGGTGGTGGACCCACAAAACCAAATTCCACGTAAATGCAGCCACACTGTCCTCCCTCCTCACTTCTCCTCCTCCTCACTCAGGTTGGCGCTCCCCTGGAGTGTAGCCGTCAGCTTGCTTTGCAAAAGTGCCGCCAGTTTTTTGGATGTCTTTTTGAGAAACGCGCTGCCCGGGTGGGCACTGTTCACGTGTAGGTACAGGTCCTCCTGGGTGGGGCCTGTGTAGCCACAATCCTCACAGACATAGAGCTTATCCCGGCGCTGCTTGTAGGCGTACTGCTGCTGTACCCCGTGGATCTTCTTCAGGTGGGACTCCAAGGAGCAGCGCTGCGTGAAGGCTTTGTTGCACACATCACATTTGTAGGGGCGGATGCCTGCAATGAGGAGGGAGAGACATCACTGTTTGGTCAAGGCCAAGTCAGTCTCCCACGAGGAAGCCATGACAATGGCCACGTGCATCCCAAGGGCACAAAAACCTAACAACCTGATTCAAAAATGGGTAGAGTAACTGAGTAGATGTTTTCCCAAAAAAGGATGGCCAACAGATCCACGAAAATGTGCTCAACATCACTAGTCATCAGAGAAAGGCAAATCAAAACTACAGTGTGGTATTGCCTCGTACCCATTAGGATGGGTGTCCTTGAAAGAACGAGAAATAACCAATGTCAGTGAGGAGAAAGGGAAGCCATGAATGCTGTTGATAGGATTATAAATTGGTGGGGGCATTATAGATGAAGTGTAGAGTTTCATTAAGACAACTAAAAATAGTGAACAATGATGTAAAATATATATATGTAAATTTATATATATATATATATATATATATATATATATATAAAATTAAAAATAGCACCTCATTCAGCAATCCTACTACCAGGGCATATATCTGAAGGAAATGGAATGAGTATCTTGAAGGGATATCTGCACTCCCAATTCACTGCAGTATTTTATTTACAGTAACCAAGACATACAGACAAGCTAAGTGTCCAGGGACTGATGAATAGATGAAAAAGATGGTATTCCAGCCACACATGTAAAAATGTTTCAATGATTCGCACAGACAATGGTGGTTCCAATGGGGTATATGTACAGCCCATGTGTGTGGTGCATTGTACCATCTAGGTTTGTTTAATTATACTCTGACATCTGCACAAGGATGAAATTGCCTAATGATGTATTTTTCAGAACATGTCACTATTATTAAGTGACGTGTGACTGTACATACAAAGTAGAATATTATTTATTCATGAAAAAGAAATCCTACCTTTTGCCACAATATGGATGGACTTTGAGGGAATTATGCTAAATAAGTTACACAAAGATAAATAATGGGGCCTCCCTGGTGGCCCAGCGGTTGAGCGCTGGGTTGCGAAGCTGCCCGCGGCCTCTGCAGCAGCGGCTCGATCCCCGGCTGCTCCCCGGCCACCAGAGGAGGGTCCCACATGGGCGCAGACCTCTTCTGCCGCCTGCTGCTCCCCTCAGCAGTGTACTTCGGTCCTTCTGCCTGCTCTGCTCCCTGCTCTGGCTCTGGTGAATTCTCTCACCCTCCCGCGCTTCTGACTGTACCCAGTGCTTGTATAAACAAAACAAACAAACAAACAAATAAATAGATAAAACATGCCTCTATTAAAAAAAAAAAGATAAATAATGTATGATCTTACATGTGAAAAAAATCAAAAGTCAAACTCATAGAAAAGAGCTAGAAAAGTGGCTTCCAGGGACTGAGGTAGTCGGAACATGGGTAGGGGTAGGGGGGAAATCTTCATAATCAAGAATTCGAGTAGAAGAAAATGATTAAGGCAGGAGACAAAATTGTCTACAAATGTTGATGATATCTACATGAGCAAGCATAACAAACGTGGATGCAAACATGTCCCCCAAACACCACCTGACTTGAGGAGTAGGACTTTTCTCCTCCCCAGATGTTTCTGCTTTGATTTTGGAGTGGGTAAAGTAAATTTCATTTATAGTTTGTTTTCCCAGAAATCGACCTCAACACAAAGATTCAAGTACTAGGAGTTATTTGGGAGGTGACCCCAGGAAGGTCTTGTAGAAGAATGAAGTGAGACAGGAACTAAAAGGAGCCCTTATGAGGTAGGATCATCAAGCAGGTCACCGCTGTGGGTAACCAGAATATTACTGGCCGGACAAAGGGGGTGTGAAGCATATACCCTGAGTGTCCCTGCCCTAGAAGCCAGGATCTGTATCCATGTGCTACATCAGCACAGTGGCGGGCTACCCCAGGGTGGCACTGATTCTCACTCTGGCACTTCTGGCCCTGCCTCATGTAGGTAGAGTGGGCTCCGGAGAGAATTCCCTCAGTTGTAGATGTGGGCAGTTTCAACGCAGGTGTGCCCAGAAATGGCAGGGGCTGGGGAGTAGGCAGGATACCCATGGTATCCGCTACAGTTATGAAAGCATTTCCAAAGTAGACCTTGGGCTGGCTTTAGCATTAGGCTAATGTTAGTGGAGCTTTCTGGATGGAGAGTTTGCACGTACCACATACCAGGTTGTTCAGCCTTACCAAAGCATAATCATTCCTAATTCCACCATCAGTATTCACCCTGGCTATGTGAGGTCTGATGTCAGATAGAGATAAGAAGAGTCTAAAGAAGGGGATAGGTCTGATGTCAGATAGAGATAAGAAGAGTCTAAAGAAGGGGATACCGGCAGTAAAAGAAAGTGCAATGTCACACCAGCAATCAAGCTAGAAAAAGGTGGGTAACATGCTGGAGAGATAGATGTGAGCAGAGAGGGGGCAGCCACCAGCCAGACCATCTCAGCGCTCAGAGGCTAGGAAGATGCATTTTTATTTTCACATTAAAAAATAAATTGGGCCTCCCCGGTGGCGCAGCGGTTGAGCGCTGGGTTGCGAAGCTGCCCGCGGCCTCTGCGGCGCCGGTTCGATTCCCGGCTGCTCCCCGGCCACGGGAGGAGGGTCCCACATGGCACGCAGACCTCTCCTGCCGCCCGCTGCTCCCCTCAGCAGAGTACTTCGGTCCTTCTGCCTGTTCTGCTCCCCGCTCTGGCTCTGGTGAATTCTCTCACCCTCCCGCACTTCTGACTGTACCCAGTGCATGTATAAACAAACAAACAAACAAATAAATAAATAAATAAAACATGCCTCTATAAAAAAAAAAAAAAAGAATTAAAAAAAAAAATTTAAAAAAATAAATAAATAAATAAATTGAGGGGCCTCCCAGGTGACGCAAGGGGTTAAGCACAGCACTATGGAGCTAACAGCCACTGCAGCACAAGTTCAATCCCTGGCCAGGGAGGTGACCCACATGGCATGGCAGACCTCTCCTGTCTCACCCGCTGCTCCCCTCAGAAGTATGTTTCAGTAGATCTGCCTGTACTATTCCCCACTCTGTCTCTGGTGATTCTTCTCACACACACATCCCACTCTGGCATCGCTGGCCTGCACCCCAGCTCTTGTATGCAAAAATAAATAAATCTTTAAAAAACAACAACAAAAAATTGATGGTTTACATCTAAAAGTAATACCCAAGTTTAAGGTGAGAAATAAAAATAATAAAAGATCCTCTTTCACTGCATACATCTCTCACTTCCCAAATGCCACTGTCAACAGTTTCTTGTGAATTCTTTAAAATTTCCACAAATTATATACATATATATGTAAGATTAGATCTATAATACTACATCTACAGGCACATAGTTTTATTGCATTCTGCTTTACTTTTAACGAATATTATATACAGGCATACAGTTTTATTGTGTTTTACTTTATTGCACCTTGCAGATACTGTAGGTCTTTGTTTTGTTTTTTAAAGAGATTGGAGGTTTGTGGCCACCCTACTTCCAGCAAGTCTTTTGGTGCCATTTTCCCAACATGATGTACTTACTTTGTGTCTCTGCATCACATTTAATTAAGGTACGTACACTGTTCTGTTAGGTATAATGCTATTGCACACTGTTAGACTATTAGTCTACCCAACTACAGTATTATGTAAATATAACTTTTATATGCACTGGAAACCAAAAATGATGTGTAACTTGTTTTATGGCTATATTAGCTTGATTGCAGTGGTCTGGAACTGAGCTGGCACTATCTCCAATGTGTGCTTATACATAAGTTCTCTTCTTTGGGGCGAAGGTCCAGAGGGGGGAAGGCTCTTGCTCACCATTGTGCCCCTTTCTTCACTCTGTGCAATCTCAAACCACCTGCCACAATTAATAATTTTTATATTAACTATGGCTGATTAGGCAGTGGGATTACAAACCTCCCGGTCCCGCTTTTCTAAGACTGGGATTAAAGTACAGCAGGCAATAGCCTCAGGAACAAAACTAAAGGTCATGGCAAAAACACATTTATCAGGAAAATATTAAAAAAGTCAAAATAACTGTGAAAACATCCAGGATGAATAAGTGTCCAAAATTTTAAGTCAGGACAGCATCAGATAGTACCTTGTCAAGCCATATGGAGCCTGAGGTGAAAGGAAAAGGTAAGGTACAATGCAGATGTTCTTCGGTATTTTTTAATGTTTTTTTTTTTTTCCCTCAGAGTGTTCACGTTATTGGGAAGATATTAAAAAATTGAAAAATGTAGGGGGCCTCTTTGGTGGCACAGGGGTTAAAGTCTCAGAGCTAATCAAACTATCACCAGCCACTGAGGCCTGAATTCCATCCCCATCCCCAGCCAGGGACCTACCCAGATGGTGCAGCAGCAGACCTCTCCTGTCTTGGCCGCTGCTCCCCTCAGCAGTGTATTTCAGTCAATCTGCCTGTTCTGTTCCCCACTCTGTCTCTGGTGAGTCCTCACACACCCCCTCCGCCCAGCACCTCTGGCCTATACCCCCATTCTTGTATGCATAATTAAATAAAAAAATGAGCTCTTAATACTTTTAAAAAATTGAAAAATGTATTAAAAGTCACATTTAGAAATGCTTAAACATTTCATTTATACAAGAATTGAATTTGCTATGATTTTACTATCCTGACTTTAATGGAAACAATCTTACCAAAAGATATTTTTAAATCTATTTTTTTTAAAGATTTATTTATTTATGCATATAAGAACTGGGGTACAGGCCAGACGTGTGGGGGTGTGAGAGGATTCACCAGAGACAGAATAGGGAGCAGAACAGGCAGACTGACTGAAATACACTGCTGAGGGGAGCAGTGGGTAACACAGGAGAGGTCTGCTGCACCATGTGGGTCACCTCCCTGGCCAGGGACCGAACTCATGCTGCAGTGGCTGCGGATAGTTTCATAGTGCTGCATCTTAACCCCTTGTGCCACCAGGGAGGCCCTTTAAATCTATTTTTTTCACTTAACAGTATTCTTGGAGATTCTTCCATCTTGGTGCTTAGAGTTCCACTTCATTCCTTTTTTAATAGCACCATGGTCTTTCGTTGGGCAGTTGTATCCAAATACTATATGTTAAAAACCAGAGGGTGAGGCAGCACCACACCCATCCTTCACACTCCTCCCATCATGTCATCCTGCCTTATACAACCTGTGGCCAAAGTCCATCCGTGGACCAACAGTCAAACCTCACCACCTTGGAGCTTGTTGGAAATGAAGTCTTAGGCCCATCCCAGACCTTCTGTACTGATTAGTTCTCATCCCCAGCAGGCTAGTCAAAACACAGATTCCAGGCACCACCCCTAGCAATTCTGGTTTTGGGGTGGGGCTGGTAATTTGCATTTCTCTCACGTTCCCAGGTCGATGTGAAGCTGCTATCCTCTGAGAGTCACAGGTCTAAAGCAATGAAAACTCAGCCTAGGACAGCAGCTTCCAGGTGCCAGAAGGCAGCCATGTCTCTCCCCACCCTGTTCTTTAATGGTAGCTTGTGGAGGGGGGCTTAAAAAGACACTCTTTTCATGAAGTTGTTTTTTTTTTTTAATATACAGATGATAAAAGAAGTGGAAATGGAAAAAAAAAATTCTTCCCACCCACAGCCAACCATCCAAACAAATCAAATCACTTTCATTTTTCTTTCAGTCCACACCCAGAAGTGCACTTCATTTCCTGCAGCCCTCATGAAAAAACTCTTGGATCAGACTAACAGTGAGACGTTACTCCAGCCAACAAGCCATATACCGGCCTAGATTATATTTCACACATTCTAGAAAAACTGTCCAAAGTTAAATTCATTTACAATCTTCAGCACTTGGCACATAATAGGTGCTCAGTAAATAACTTTAAAATGAATGAAAGAGTGAATGCTGCTGGAGGGAGAGATCACATCATTGGACCTAGTTTTCTACAAATGGAAGAGCTACAAGACCCCTTCAAATGACGATGCCCACTTGAGTTTCATGTTGGTGCCATAGAGGGCTGTATATTTTACTAGGCCCATCGGCTGGGTCCCACATCTCTGGCAGATCAAGCCACAAACCTGATTCAGACTCATAGTTCATCAAAACAGAAATTCTCCAGAAACCAGTTGTTCCTTTAAATAGTTACTGGAAATAACCTACCGCTACTTAAAAACATTCATGATGAAACCAGCACATTTACACCAGGCTTTAACCTGCATGCAGCAAACTCCTGGATTGTTGCAAAAAGATATTTCCAGTCCTCCTTGTGGAGGTCCCAATGCCATAAGATGACCTAAAAAGGAGACCTGCAGGGGGCTGACTGCTCTGCCTGCCCCACCTCCTCAGAGGGGACACTTCAGGCCAAGCACAGTACAACAGGCGCAGGTGCCAGGGTTGCATCTCCTTGGTCTCTTCACTCAGCAGGTCAGCCAGGCATCTAGAGGCAGAGGACCCTGTAAGGCCTGGACAGCAAAGGCTGGGGTATTTCAGAGCCCTGTTTGGTGCAGACAATGGAGGGAACGGGGATGATTGCTGCATGGGATTCCTTTCAGGGAGGGTGGGATTTGAGCATGTTAAGGAAGATGAAGGACTCTAGGACAGAAGATGAAAGGGAGACAGGGGACTAAGAGCTCCAGTTATGACTATTCTGACTTTTGCAAACCTGTCTTCCTCCCTTCCCTCTTTATTTATTTATTTATATAAGCACTGGGTACAGTCAGAAGCGCAGGAGGGTGAGAGAACTCACCAGAGCCAGAGCGGGGAGCAGAGCAGGCAGAAGGACAGAAGTACACTGCTGAGGGGAGCAGCGGGCGGCAGGAGAGGTCTGCGCGCCATGCGGGGCCCTCCTCTGGTGGCCGGGGAGCAGCCGGGGATCTAACGGGCACTGCAGAGGCTGTGGTCAGCTTCACAACCCAGCGCCCAACCACTGCGCCACCGGGGAGACCCCCTTCCCTCTTTAAAGCCCACATTCATCCCTCACTCACTGATGAGGGCAGACACTGTCAAGCACAGGCCCTTGGTGACCCTTTCTGGGCTTGAGAACAAGTCCCTCTCTCCTGGCCACGCCCCCCCCCCCATGCCTTGAAGGGGATGAAGGTGGCCAGAGAGGAGTCCTGGATTTGGGGACCGATGCCAAGGCCTTCCTGGCATTGGGGCCTTACCCACCTTAGCGCTCTCCAACAAGGATAATCTTATCTGTGTCTGAAGTGGGACACCAGAAGGAAAAATCATGATCCCTGTGCCAGATTCCATCCACCTACTGACACCTACACAAGTAACAGAAGCCAAGGCCACTGCAAAATGAGGCAGCACACACCTGCCACAATCAAGTCCATGGTCAGATTCCTGAACCTCTCCAAGCTGTAGTTTCCTCACCTGTAAAATGGGGCTAATATTCATATGAAGCTGCTGAGGATCAATCTGATGTCATATACAAAGGGCCTGAGCATCCCACCTACTCTGGGATACAGCTTCAAGCGCTCACCACCCGCTCAACATAACTCAAATATGTTCTATTCATAAGTGCCCTGGTGGGTATATGAGTATTTATTTATTTTTAAAGACTTGTTTATATATTGCATAGAAGAACTGGGGTATAGGTCAGATGTGCGGGGGTGAAAGGATTCACCAGAGACAGAGTGGGAAACAGAACAGACAGATTGAAATACACTGCTAAGGGGAACAGCAGGCGAGACAGGAGAGGTCTGCTGAGCTATATATGGGTTAGCTCCCTGGTCGGGGGTCAAACTCAGGCTGTAATGGTGATAGGTGCTGAGATTTAACCCCTAGGCTAACAGAGAGGCCCATGAACTGGTGGGTATATGAGTACTTAGTGGGTTTTTTTATAAATGGACCTATATGTACACTTTTTGTATTCACTTTTGGACCTATTTTTTATTTCATAACAAAAAAAATAAAAGGGGAATATTTTTTTTAAAATGTGGTCACTGAATGGCAGAAGGGTAGTCCTCTACTGCCTAGTCCAAGAAATATTGTGTGTTGGGTTATCGAGAAGGGACTTTTCACAAGCGGCCATGATAATGGTTCACAGGCGATATGGTGGTGGGAGATTTATGGGGACTACATCTGAGGGGGGAAATCAAATGTTGTAGAAAAATGAACAACGATGTAAGAAAATTTTAAAAGTTTAATAAAAAAATAAAGAAAGAAGGAAGAAAATAAATAATGGATGGATTAAAAAAAAGGGGGGGTTCTTTTAAAAAATTCTATTCCTCTTACAAAATCAAATTTCCTTTCCCATGTACCCAAAGGAAATTCAGTTATTAGAACTTCCTGCTTGCTTTCCTTGCTGAATCTAAGTGCCTCTCTACTGAATTTCAATCAAACATGAACTTCAGCAAGCTTTTTGCAGGCCTTCTATGGGAGTGGACATTAGGGAAACCTCCTCAGAAGGCAATGTGGAAACTTCCATAATGTCTACTGTTTGGCCCACCTCAGGGAAATTATTTACACAAAGACTTATCCTGGTAGTTAAAGGATCTACCAGAATATTCAAGGTGGTACAGGAAGGAAGGGAGGGAGGGAGGGAAGGAGGGACAAAAACAGGGGAGGGAGAAAAAAAAAAATCTCTGAAAATGGAATCAAGTATCATCAATTAGGCAAAGGGAAAATGATGGTAGTCCCATATTTGAAACTATGAAATAAATTTCACCTTAAGAAATTCTGACAACTGGGGCCTCCCTGGAGGTGCAGGGGTTAAAGAGAGCACTATCAAGCTATCAAGCTATTGCCAGCCACTACAGCTAGGGAGCTACCCACATGGCACAGCAGACCTCTCCTGTCTCGCCCACTGCTCCCCTCAGCAGTGTATTTCAGTAGATCTGTCTGTTCTGCTCCCTACTCTGTCTCTGGTGAATCCTCTCATACCCCACACCTCTGGCCTGTACCCCAATTCTTGTATGCATAATAAATAAATCTTTTTTAAAAAAAGAAATTGTGACTACTATTAAAAAAGAAAGAAGTAGACACTTGTGTAGATATGAAACAGTATCCAAGATATATATCACATTAAAAAAAAAAGTGTGCTAAAAACCAGGAAAAATTAAATATTGGTTTTTTTTCAGGAACAAAATGTGCTTGGTGTGGGAGAGGTGCTTACTTTTTTTTCTTTCATTTTTTTCCCTTTCATATTGCTTTTACACTAAAACGCAAGTTAAAATTAAGTGACAGATAAAACAGAAGAGAGACAGTTTGATGAGTGAATTAGGCAATTCCACAAGACAGCATTAGATTTGCTAGGGGTGGGGGTGACGTTATTCTCTTTCCTTCCATCTCCCCCACTCTAAACTTCTACTATCTGCATTTTTTCCCAATCCACTCAATCCTTTCCTTCAGCTCCAAACAAAGACACCATTGTTCTCTTCCTCAATCAAGATGGGATTTGTTTGCCTTCTCTTCCCTCTCAAAGTAGCCTGATGGAAGATAAGGCCAGAGGGCACCCCAGGGGGCGGGGCAGAAAATGCACCTCTAGCAGAACCCCCTCCTTACTTCCCTGACCTGGCTGAATTCCTCACTGCTCTCTCCACTGCACTCAGAAGCACCCCAGGAATGGCAGTAGCCTAGAATCCACTGGCTCCAGTCACAGTGCAGTGTAATCAACAGGGGTTATGCCCTCCTGGAACGCCCTCGACAGGGGGTGGAGGTGGTCACGCCACAGAGGTGTGTGCTCTTTTCAACTGTCACTAGTGGCTGACACTCTTTCTTCTCTAGAGCTTTTTATATTGGCAGAAGTGTTTTACAGAAAAAGTCGTTATTTCACAAACGGGAAAAATGAAATCCCTTTCCATGAATGCTGTACTTGTCTGATGAACCTGGAATGTCTGGTCAAGCCAGTAAACAATGCCCTAACCACACCTAATGCATTTCAGGCCCATCAAGGGGAGTCTGCATTTCCAACACGCTCTCAGGTGCTGCTGGCTCATGGTCCACACTTTGAGTAGAGAGGGTGTAGACACTCAGAATCTGGTTACTTTTCACCCCAAAATACAGATCCCACGCCCCTCCCCCCCCCACTGTTAGGGGGAAAAGGATGTCCTAAAGCTAATTCCATACAGGCTTCGTGGACTCTACCCCCACCCCAGGCCAAAGCCAAAGACACCGGGAACTCCAAATCCCATCACCACCAAAGGGAAGGTGGCTGGGACCGGAGGGTGGGGTTAAGCAGCCAAGTTGATATAAAAGGCAGACACGTGGGCTTTGGGGTTCCCCATTTTGGCTCTCCGCCACGAGCTTCCGGCCAGCTCCGAGAGTGACTTTGGGTTTCCTGGTCGTTGGATCGGGTAGGACGCATTAAAGACTTTAGTTCCCTATTTTCTCCCTGAGTTGTACATTTTCCTTATTTCCTTTTCCCTTGTAAATAAACCTTTTATTAACCTTTTGTATGTGCCTGTAGTGGAGTATTCATAAGTCCCTTGTAAGCGCGGGTGAGGACCCACAGCCAGGAACCCGTTCAATATCGGGGTTGCTCTATAACACCATCACAAGCAAGTCACTGCTTCAATGGATGGCCATTTTCAGAATGCATCCCAACAGGTTCAACTTTAAATGTTTAAACAAATCCAAAAGATTGTTTTCTCTGAAAACAGGCCCATGATGTTATTTGTGGGCAGTCAACATGTTTCTTTAAAGCTCATGGCTCCCTCTCTCTATTCTGACCTGAAATGGGTCAAGGGCCATCATTTCCCACTTGGGCCTCAGTGATCCTGTCAACTTCACTGAAATAGTCATTTCCTCTATTATGTGTGTAGTGGATGCTGGTGGTCTCCCATCCAGATCCGCTTTTCTGGGCCAGCGTCTCACCAGCTGTCATACGTGTTGGCTGATCACAGCTCCTGACTGTCCCCCTCTCTAAGGAGTGGGCACCAGCCAACTGACCTCCCTGCCCAGGGAGAGGCAAGCCCTGCCCAATCTCCAAATGACATGGTATAGAAATGTCCCCACTTGTCTCTAGACATAACAAACCTGTAGTGCCACTCACACTCCAAAGCCCCCATGGGATCAGGCTGGGACCAAGACTTCACCGGAGGCCACTTTCCTTGTCAGCTCCTTCCTCTACCTTTGTCCTGCTTCCCACACTTCCTTACTGGTTGCTCCTGAGAGTCCTCCTTTTCTCAGTCATTTTATAAGAATCACCATCTCAGGGCCTCGCTGGTGGTGCAAGGGGTTAAGACACAACCTATGAAGATATCCACAGCACAAGTTTGATCCCCGGCCAGCCAGGGAGCAACACACATGGCACAGCAGACTTCACCTGCTGCTCCCGTCAGCAGTGTATTTCAGTCAGTCTGTCTGTTCTGTTCCCCACTCTGTCTCTGGTGAGTCCTCTAACCCCCCCGCACCTCTGGCCTGTACCCCAATTCTTGTATGCATAAATAAATGAATCTTAAAAAAATTCACCATCTCAGAATCTGCTTCTACAGATGCTGAACGATGAAAAGTTGAATTGAAAACAGTCACTTACTTGCTGATAAATTTTCAAGAGCCTCATGGAGTTTTTTTCTGCCAGTTTTCCCCCCTTTTTCAATCTTGGATAAGGTGTCATTTAATTAACATTTTCTCTCTCTGTCTCTCTCTCTCTCACTCACACACACACCCCTCTCATTTACTCTTTTCTTGGTGAAGTCATATCCAGAAAAGAAGTCTTAATCTTTTCTTTCATCTTCTTGGATATTAATGTGAGACATTTTCAGGTTCTAGTTTCCCTGGGTCTGTTCCAAGATGTATCCTTGTGTTTGGAGTCTTTCCTTAGATTCCTTGTTCTGTAAGTCACCCTAGGGGACAGGAGTAGTTATGGGTGAAAGAGGGGGGGTGGGGGTGGGGAGAGTTAATCCTGATTCTGATCTTACTCACTTTGCCCTCTCGTCAATATTGTAGCTACAGTTCTCAATAGAAAGTTTCTGGGATGCCAGATAAGTCTTTAAAATAGTCATGGCCTGGTCTCCTCAGACACCCTTCTCTCAACTGTCTACTGTATTGTATTACAGTGTCTGTATCTTTGCTTCTGGCCTAAATATAACATTTATTTATGATCATCAAGAGCAAAAATCCAACATTCACATCTCAATCAAAGACAAGGCCAAATACCTAGAATTCCGGTGAGATCCTTTGACTCAAGTAAGGTTATTAGCATGAACTAAAAAAATGTCTTACAACGCCCAATTTTTGCTCATTTTATTGATTATCCCTTTCATACAGCCAGAGAAGGCAGGGGGCCTCCCTGGTGGAGCAGGGGGTAAAGTCTAGCATTATCAAGCTATCACTAACCACTGCCACCTGAGAGAGATCCCCGGCTAGGGAGCTGACCCAGGTGGCACAGCAAACCTCTCCTGTCTCGCCCACTGCTCCCGTCAGCAGTGTATTTCAGTCAGTCTGCCTGTTCTGCTTCCCACTCTGTCTCTGGTGAATCCTCTCACCCAGGTACCTCTGGCCTATACCCCAGTTCTTGTATGCATAAATAAATAAAAATAAATCTTTAACAAAACATTTCAAATGGTTAGCATAGATTTCAGCAATCTTAGTGCTATCCAACAGAAATTAAAATGTAAGCCACTTTTAATTTATACATGCCAAGTATCTCATTAAAAAATAATTTTAATGATATATTTTTTTGAACTAATGTGTTTAAAAATTACCATTTCAATGCAAAATTCAACACTTAAAAATTAAGGTATTTTATATTCTTTTTCACATTCTTTAAAATCTAGTGTCTTTATACAAATAATACATCTCAACTGGACTCACTAAATATCAGGGGCTCAGCAGCCAAGTGTGGCCAATAGCTGCTTTACAGGCCAGTGCAGCTGCAGGTTTTCGCATTCCTAGATCTCCCTTAAACATTAGCTTATCCCCTCATGGAGAAAGCATGTGAAACCCTTGGGGAAAACACAGGGGAAGATGTTTTTACTCACCAATTTCAGTGACGTTCAGCCCCCTCCAATAAGAGTCACCTCAAGTACCACCCATGAGGAAGAGGCAGACCACGCCCTTTCTTGCCCACAGAGGACATCTTGGCATCACTGAACACACGTTCACAAGCTCCACTGCAACCCGCTAAATTCCAGGCTGGAGTGTGCAGCTTGTGCAGGTCAGAGTTCCCCTTTATCTCCTTGCAGAGCAAGCAGGCTTCTAGAAACTGAAATGGGGAAGGCTGATGAGGCCCTGCCTTAGGGACAATGGGCAGCGAAGGGGACGCTATAAAGGGCAGAAGACCATTAGCTTCAGGATCAGTGAGTTGTGGTTCTGATCCACCACTTTTAGGGTTTCATCTCCCTGAGCCTGGTATTCCCTAAATCTAGAAAATAGGGTAACAATAGCATCTGCTCCTTGGGGTTGCTAGAAATAATGATCAATTCTGAGGGCCTGGCAGGAAGGGAAGCAACCATGTGTAGCCTGCTGCCATCTGAGGAGCCTGTAGCCCGCTGCAGGGTATCCCAATCTCAGCAGAGTCACCGCCTTCATTTGCTAGCCCTTCTTCCTCCCTGGGAAAGGAGACATTGTCTCCTTGGCAAACACTGTCAACTGCTCATCCGAATGCCCTCAGCCTGCCACTAGGCCCTGTAAGTCAAGTGGCTTCCTGCATGTCCTGCCAAAGAACATACCCCAGAAACATGACAGGCCTGCAAGAGTGTAAGGAGAAGGGGACTAACCAGGAGTTGGGGGTCTCAGGATGGACCCCCAAGTAAGGAGGGATGGGTATTGATACTTAATACCCCAGTTTCCTCAGCCCTGGAGCAATCCAGAGCTATATTTATGCACAGAGTACCCAACGGGACTTAGCCCCAGTTACTCTTATTGGCTATCTTCCTCTCTCTATTTCCTCTCCACAACCTCTCATCATACCTCCCAAATAAACTTATACTCATATCCTTTCTATCAGGGTCCGTTTTAGAAGCAAGAAAAACTAAGACACTGAATCTTCAATTCCTTTGTCCTTCTGTCCAGCTGTGGAAATTTTGCTCAGTTGAAAGGCCACCTCCTCCAAGAAGCCTCCCTGATGCTCACCAATGTACCTCTCCACTAGCATGCCACTTTTTCTTCTGTCTTACATGATATTTTTCTTATGTAGCAGTCAAATGTTTGAGCTCTTTCCCCTGATGTTAGCTGAGCTCTCCACAGTCCTAGGGCCTGTCACTGCCAGTTATTTCAAATTATACCACTAATAACAGAGAATATTTACTAAATGCATATAATACAGGAAGCTCTTTACCTGCAATTTAACCCTGAAATCTCACTCATCACTTTAGGTGATAGGTGCTAAAATTGTGCCCATTTTTGAGATAAACTAAGGCAAAAATGATTTTAAAAGTTCTCACAATTAACTTAGATGTGGAATCCTTAACTATAACACCATTGACTTAACTTGTAAAACTCTTCCCTGAAAAGCCATCAGTCCCTAATATTTCTGGGTCAATTCTCCATCAATGGAGAACAAACTCAGTCACAGATGAGGCAGCTCCTCCAATGCAAAGTTAATTCCCACTGAAAGTTGCCAATAGTTAAGAGTTGCTTCCTGTGCCTCCCTCACTCACTTTGTCTTAAAGACCAGGATTGGGGGAGTGACCACAGAGCCACGAGCAAGGAGAAGAAACAGGCCACGCTCTCAAGGACATCCTCAGATAGAGATGACAAGCTCAGAAACCCTCCAGGACACCAGTGACTAATGACTGAATGGTGGTTCCCAATTTCCTCCAACCCTCTAGGTCAACTGGATATAAGGCTGGCTTTGCAGATACTTGAAGGGTCCATTGACCCAACTCTGGGAGGTTCCCCCACTTAGTGGGCCCCTACCACCACCAGAGGACCTTCCATCACCCTATAGGACCCTTCCGCACTCTATAAGACCCTCCCTCCACCTACACTACACGAGCTCCTACACTCCACCAAGCCCTACCATTTTCCCTACCTCAATCTAGGCTCAGTGGTCAAACTTCTACTGCTTTGAGGTCAGGCAGCCAGACCCCCAAGTGCACACACTATAGGGTTCCATTTTTATCACATTCAAAACCTGGCAACAGTAGGCAGTTTCAGGACTAGTGGTGCCTCTAGAGGGAAGCAGATAGTGACTGGGGGGGAGGGAGGGAGGATGCAAGAGGGAGGGGCTGAGACTTCAAAGGCTGTTGCTTGATCTGTGTGCTAATTATAAGGGTGTGCCCATTTTGAAAGCATCCCCAAACTCGTTGAACTATGCACATATAACTTGCCGGCTTTTCTGGATGTATGTTACAGAAGTAACAAATTCCTTCGAAAAAGTGTTTAAAAAGGAAAAGAGAAAAGAAACCCATTAGTATGCCAGACCCCCTCTAAGGTGGAGGACACTCTTCTCAGGCCCAGGAAGGAGCTCATGGCCAGCATTCTTAGAACAAAAATGCATGATAAGGGCAATTAAAAAAAATGTGAACACAGGTCCTGGGTGAGGGTCCATCTGGATCCGGACAGAGGAGTGGGTACTTTCCATTCCTACCAAAATGCTAAGGGAAATGCTGAACACTCTGAAAGGGCTTGAGGCACCAGGGGAACTACATCTAATAAATTCTATGAGGCTGTAGGGATATTAGGTAGCCAGCAGGATGAGGCTGAAGAATTACCATGGGATGGGTTTAAATGAGATGAAATGGGGTAGACTGGGAAAGGAAGGGGATTTGAAAATGGGACCCATATTGTGGGGGAATTTACATGGAGCCTGTCAAGATGAGGAGTCTGCATTCCATCCTACCCGACTTAGAGATTTTTATAGGAGGGAAGTGGCATCCTTACAATTCTCCTCAAGGGATCACTCTGGCAGACCTGTGGATGGTGACCTCAAGGAGTCTGGAGACCAGATATTCCTAAGATAAAGCTATAGGCTGCAACCAAATCAAAGGCTGGGGGAGAGGCCACTGAGCATCCCAGGATACTCTGTGAACTAGAGCCAGTGAGGACCCATATACACACTTCATAGGTAGGGAAACTGAGGAAAACCAAGGGGAGGAAGATGCTTGGCTGGCAGGCTCAAGTGGAAGGCTTAGTCAGCTCTCAGTGAGTCAAGCGTTTTCCTCTTTTTGTGAACTCTCAGGTGGAACATGATGCTATTTTGATACAGGCTTACTTCCCAAGAAAGAAGCATAAAATACCACCAGCAGGACCTCAAGAACCACATTCTAGCAGTCAGTCCAGCTGAAAGCTAAACTATGATCACCGCCAGCACCATCTCAGACACCACAATCCAGCCCATGAATAGCTTGGTGCCTTTCCAGCCCATGAATAGCTTGGTGCCTTGTTAGAACTTATATAATAATATCCATTTTACAAAGGCAAAATCAGACTTGGTGGGGGAGGGGAGGCATGCCAGGTGATAAACCCAGATGGGTTTGCCCAAGTGCCCTGTCCTGTGATCTTTCCAGAAACACCACACTGGCCTCTGCTCCCAACTTGGTTCTTTGTTGGGAAAGGAACAGGAACTCTTGGCTAGAACAACAAAACTGAAAGTGAAGCACATGCCCCATCCTTACCTGTGTGTGTGCGGACGTGCCTCTTCAGGTCAAAGGTATCATTGAAGCCTTTACCGCAGAAGGTGCACAAGTGCCTTTTTACCTGGTTGTGACACTTGAGGTGCCGGTTGAGCATGCGCTGCAGGCGGAAACCTTTACCACACAGGTCACAGTTGTAAACCGCTGGGTCGCTGCATGTGCCTGTGGTGAACTAGGACAGAGAGAAGGGCTGTGAGGACCCCAGTGCAGGCAGCACATCCCAGTGAGTTCAGTCTGGAAACCACCTCCCCAAGGCTCTGGGCTTGGCCTGATTAGAGCTTCTGATCCCTAAAAATTCCAAGCAACTTTTGGTTTTAGGGAAGGTTGGCAGTTCCTCCCAACATGCATTCTCCCCTCCCTCCCTCCCTCCCTCCCTCCCTCCCTCCCTTTCTTTCTTCCTTTCTTTCTCTCTCTCTCTCTCTCTCTCTCTCTCTCTTTCTTTCTTTCTTTCTTTCTTAGAGGCATGCTTTATTTATTTATTTATTTTATTTGTTTGTTTGTTTTGTTTATACAAGCACTGGGTACAGTCAGAAGCGTGGGAGGGTGAGAGAATTCACCAGAGCCAGAGCGGGGAGCAGAGCAGGCAGAAGGACCGAAGTACACTGCTGAGGGGAGCAGCGGGCGGCAGGAGAGGTCTGCGCGCCATGTGGGACCCTCCTCTGGTGGCCGGGGAGCAGCCGGGGATCAAACCGGTGCCGCAGGCAGCTTCGCAACCCAGAGCTCAACCACTGCGCCACCGGGGAGGCCCACCCCCTTCTTTTTTTAAAACAGAACTCTGGGACCTCCCTGGTGGTGCAAGGAATTAAGCATAGCACTATGAAGCTATCCACAGTCACTGCAGCACAAGTTCGATCCCCGGCCGGCCAGGGAGTAACCCACATGGTGCAGCAGACCTTTCCTGACTTGCCCACTGCTCCCCTCAGCAGTATATTTTGGTCAACCTGCCTGTTCTATTTCCCACTCTGTGTCTGGTGAATCCTCTCACCTCCCACACCTCTGGCCTGTACCCCAGCTCTTGTATGCATAAATAAATAAAACTCTTTTAAAAAATTAAAATAAAAAAAAAAAAACGAACTCTGATTTCTATCTGGAGAGGTCACTTCCAGCTACGCATTTACATTTCATGGCTTTCGACAAGCCATGGACATGACTAATGAATATACTTTTCAGGACTGGTACCCTTATCCCTGCCTGCTGGCTGAAGTTCCCACCGATTCATAAAGGGGAAGTCAGTGCTGAGGAGGGAAGAGCAGAAAGAAAGGAGGATTTAGTTCCTGATGATGTGTGGAGCATGCTAGAGTCCTCAAAGACAGCTATCATCAGTTCGTCCTCCCTATGCCCCCATGCTGCTGTGTCCATCAAGAGGTGGCAATCACATCCTCTCCCTTTGGATCTGGGCTGACCTGGTGTCATCTTCAGGTCTTAAGTGTCCTTGCAGCTTCTACCACATCCCTCTTAGAAGATACCTGATTCTTAAAAGCCCAAGGCCACCAGGCTATAAGGAAAACACCTGGAGAGTGGAAGCCACATGCAGGAGCACTGAGGAGACAGTATGAATAAACCCCGGGTGGATTTTGCAGCCCAGCCTACAGCAGCCACCAGCTAGTGACCCCACCAATGCATCCTGGAGCAGCACTCTTAAGCCAGCTGTCTCCCAGTTCCTGACCTACAATATTGTAAACAAGTAAAATGATTATTTTGGGAAGTGAATTGGTCAGTATCCCACAGGTTCATTATCAGCAAAACCATAATCAAATGAAATCCTGGGCTCTGGACTCCCAAATCAGGTGCACTCTCAAGTGCCACCTCTAAGGAAGAAAACAGGATCTATAACTATGTGATGAAAAACACCTGATCTGATATAGTCAAAGTTTTCATAGTTACCAAATCAGATCCTTTAGAAAATTGATCTGATCGCTCTGCCAAAATTCTATTGATAAAAAGACCTAAAAACTTATTTTCAGATAAACATCATGAGAAAAAATTGGTCCTTTCCTGGTTCAACGCCTTGCTAGGCTCCTCCTTTCATCCACCCAGGGTATTGCCTTCCTCTGAGAACCAGCTCAACAGTTCCTTCCCTGACACAGTTTCTCCAACTACAGCATTCCCTGACAAAACATACTTTACAGTTGCCCTGTTTTGAATGTGCTAGAAATGGAATCCTATAGTGTGTGCCCTTTGGGGTCTGACTGTAAGGCATCTTTTTCAGTTCTATAGGTGCAGGAATCAGTAAAAGTTTGACCTCGGTGCAGCCAGGGTGAGGTAGGGAAAATGCGTAGGGAATGGCAGGGTGAGAAAAGAAAACGCTATCAAGACGATCATAAGAGTGAAAATACATTTACAACACTGTACTCTATTTACTGATCGCACAGGTTTATGTTGTCTGTTTACAAGAAAATCTGAGTATAAGGAGATCCACACAGTTTAGCCCAAGTTAAAGTCTGTGTTAATTAGAACATAGAAAACTGATCCTGGGGATCCCAATGAAAACCTTACAGAAAGCTGGAACAGTCTTTTAAAGCCTTAGAGAATATGCTTAAGGAATTGCCAACCTCAGTTCAAACCTGAATTTTTGTTTACTTTAATCCGTTTGGTAAATTCTTATTTTTCAAACGCTCTGCCTGTAATATGGATACCTTCTATTACAGTCCAGGATGAAAATCTCAAATCACTGGTATTATTCTCTTTGAAAAGAATAGACTCCAGAAGGCCAATGGGCAGAGAGATTAGTGACAATTTAATGAAGTACAGAGCCAATGAATCATCTGACCAAGATACAGAAAGCATTTCAAAACAGGGAGAAAATGAAAATGGAGGAGGAGACTGGAGACTGAGGGTACCATTTGCAGGACAAGGTTTTCTCTGGTTTTCTTAGAGAAAAACTACGAGTTTCCCAAGCATGTCTCAACAAAGGGAAATTTTTGATTTCTTCCCTTTCTTATACATCTCCACCTCACAACAAGGAAACTGAGTCACTACAAGTGCCATCATTTAAGAGGTTCCTCTAAGATGGTATACCCTCCAATCCAAGAAGTGCTGTTTGCCATAACACACACACACACACACACACACACTCAGCCAATGCAGTCACCCAACATTAACAAATTATATTCGAACCCTGAAGAGAGCTTTGTAGAAAGAATTAAGGTTAATTAAATGGCAAAAGATCATGGCTGATGAAGCCAGCTTCTGTCAGACTATTTCATTTCTCAGAAAGAACAGATATTTGTAGGATAAATTCCTAAATGTGAAATTTCCCACGGAGCACATTTCACATGTCATGTGCCTTGAAACATGGTCCGTAACAGCAAAAGATTGGAAACGACCTATATTTATCAACGGGACTTGTTTTAAAAATGATGATAGACCTATATAATCAAAGCAACTGGAAAAAAGGAAAGAGACAATTCAACAGCAGTGTGAGTGAGACCCTTCAATGCCTACTCCAGCCAAGTCCGCAGAAGACTCTAGCCCTAGCTGATAGCAACTGTGAGAGAATCCCTGGGCAAGAACCACTCAGCTGAGCCCAGTCATTCCCCAAAACCAAAAAATGCAACAATGATTTTATATTCCAAAATGTGAAACAGCTGGAATAGTATCAGACGTGGCACAGTCTCTCCAAAATACCAGATCTGCCATTTTTTCTTACTCTTCTCTCCCAAGATGGGATGATGCAGAGCACATGGGTTTTCTGGAATACTATCCCAGAGGGTCAGCTCTCCTTCCTTAGGTCATCTTTATTATGTTTAAGAGGGTTTGTACTTGGTGGGCATCCCTGATGGCACAAGGGGTTAAGACGCAAACTATGAAGCTATCCGCAGCCTCTGCAGCACGAATTCGATCCCCAGATGGCCAGGGAGCTACCCACATGGCGCAGCAGACTTCTCTTGTCTCGTCCGCTGCTCCCCTCAGCAGTGCATTTCAGTCAATCTGCCTGTTCTGTTCCCCACTCTGTCTCTGGTGAATCCTTTCACCCTCCACACCTCTGGCCTGTCCCCCAGTTCTTGTATGCATAAATACATAAATCTTTTTTTTTTTTTTTTTTGTGGGACCCTCACCGGGGCTGGGGATCAAACTGGTGCTGCAGAGGCTGCGGGCAGGCTCGCAACCCAGCGCTCAACCACTGTGGCACCAGGGGAGGCCCATAAATACATAAATCTTAAAAAAAAAAAGAGGGTTTATATTTGATACTGGAGCTATTAAAACTTCAAAATAGGGTTAACCAATCTTATCTTCATCCCTACTCTGCAAAAGAAAAGTAGTTACATATTAGTCACGGTAGTTATAAAAGGATAGTGGAATGGAGAGACAAGGAATGCTGAGAATAAATAAACCTTAGACCTGACTAGTTGTATGTCATTTAATATCCCTGGGCCATAATTTCCTACAAGTAAAAATAATAAAGTGGTATTAGATGATTTCTTTTTCCCAAGTTCAAGTCCATCTCCACCACCTAAAACTTGCAGTACATAAGCAAGTCACTTAACCTCACTCAGCCATAATTGTCTCACTTGTAAAAAGCGGGTAATAATTATCTTTGCCTCTTGGATTTTTAGCGATTTAAATAAGAAAAACTATATAAAAAGGTCTGATGTCCCAAAAGCACTATTATAGTTAGACCAGTTCCAAAATTCTGTGATCCCCTATAAAAGTTAACTGGTTAAATCCCTTGTTTCTCCATTGGACTTTTGAGTTTTTTTTCTCTGATGAATGCAAAAGAGAATCAACTCTGAAATCCAAAAAACTTTGCAAAGCAACATTCTTTCTTATCTTCTTTAGCAGCAAAACCTGGCCCAAGTAGATGTGAAGCTACACATTGACTTCATCCCATTTGGTGTCAATATCTATGTGTTTTGATATGGAAATTATTAATGTACTTAATTACAGAGTACTGCTCCAGACCTGTGGGGGTAGTATTCATGCCAGATTACTTTCTGAAAAAGCTTAATAGTCTTAGCCTTCATCCAAAATTAACACTATGCAAAAAAGTCCTACTAAGTAGGGAGGTTACCATGAAGGGTAGAAGGTAACATCCGTCTTTTTTTTTTTTATATAAGATTTATTTATTTATGCATACAAGAACTGGATTACAGGCCAGAGGTGTGGGGGGTGAGAGGATTTCCCAGAGACAGAGTGGAGAACAGAACAGGTGGATTGACTGAAACACACTGCTGAGCAGAGCAGTGCGCGAGACAGGAGAGGTCTGCCTCGCCATGTGAGTAGCTCCCTGGCTGGGGATCGAACTCGTGCTGCTGTGGCTGAGGACTTAGATTGCATCTTAACCCCTTGCGCCACCAGGGAGGCCCGGTAACATCAGTCTTAAAATTAGTTCGGGCAAGAAGGATGAAGAGAATATTTCTCCAACCTTACTACTTAGCACTCTCTTGCTGGCTGTCCTGTTTTCTGCAGGATCTCAGCTTTCATTTTAAAAAACACACCACTCTAGTTCTAAAAAATAGGACTCTGCAGCAAAACAAACTGATCATTGTATCAGGGCTGCTGAAAACTTCAAGAGTGTCCAGGGAGGCAGGGACTTTGACTGACTAAGATCACTTACCTGTCAAACTTCTAAAGGAAAAGCAACAATGACAAGAAATTCCTTTTATTTTCTCTTGATGCTTCCACTAAACAACTTCATTAAACAAGTTCATTAAACGAATGGGTCTACTTCCTGTGAGAGGGAGCTGGGAGTCCAGGCTTCCTCCTGGTGGCTATTGAACAAGATTTCCACTGACACCTTTGCTAGACAAGTGTTGAAAACATGCTAAGCATGTTGCCCCAATTCCAATGGGGTAAAAATACTCCTCCTGAACTCAAGAATCATTCATTTCCTTAGACTTCCACATTGCTATAAGGCAGAATGGAGTACTTTCTCAATGCAGAGATAAAGGGTATATATCCTTTCAATCTGGAAGAAACTGAACCTCAAAAAGCTATAATCTTTGTGTGGTCAAATGACTTTTAAGTACACACACTGATTTTTATTGGGGCTTGTTGTCTAAAACAATTGTGTGTGTATATATATCCCCTTGAAAGGCCCATGGGTCTAGGTATAGTGTAGGGGAGAGGGAGAATGAAACCTGTTGTTTGTCTCATATCATGGTGAGAAACAGCTTCAGATCCCTTCGAGTCGAATGTCTATATTAATGAGCGAATTGTCAAAGATACTTCCCACCATGTAATGCAGCAAGGCTCAAAGAATAAGGATTCTTACAGTGGGCTTTGCCACTAATGAATTTGAGAGATTCAATGAAACCTATTTCATCTTTACCTTTCTCTCCCTGAAAATGAAGAAATTGGACCACAGAAAAGTGCCAGTAGTAGATCCTCTACATGGACACTCAGCACACTTCTGCTGGGCCTTCTGGTGCTGTAGATGCTAAAAACCCAGAAACCACATTTTCCAGACACCCTTGCTGCTAGTTTTAGATATGACTTGGGTTCTACCAATTGCAAGCAATCTCAGGAAAATTGAGTTCAGGCCTGAATTAAATAGACAGGGGCAGGTACAGGTTGAACGATCTATACTCTGCACTAGTATAGATGATACAGGAGCTAGAGGCATAGAGGCAGCAGCTGCAGTGCTCTAGATTGGCCTAGTTCTGGGGGTCTTGGGGGTATAAGCCCAGTAGGAATGTTCCCTACCTTTGGTGGGTCCAAATTCACGAGTCTGGTAAGCCAAATGAAGGGATGGCCAGTGAGTAACAAAGGGGATAGGATAAAGGACATTCAATTCTGTCTTGGGAGACACAATAGGCAAGGAGTTAGGGTCAGCGGTTAAGCTCCCTTCCAAATATCCAGTGGATTATCTTGCTTCTTTTCACCAAAACAAATCAAGTAAGTCGTTCGTCTTTTAGCAAATATCAAGTGGGTAGGTTTTTAAGAACTACTTAAAGCCATGATTCACAAGAATACTTTAAAAGAAAAACTAATAGGAAGGGATCATGCTCAGCGAAATAAGCCAAAAAGAAAAAGAAAAATACCGGATGGTCTCACTCATAGCAGGAATCTAGAAAACTTAAATAAGGGACCAGGAAAATGAATAACTATAAGAAAGTGAAAATCAAAATCAACAAAAAACTATGAACCAGAGACACTTTTTGGGGGGTGGGGAGCGGGAGGGGAGGGATTGGGGTCAGAATGGGGGGGTTGCAATTGTATGGGGAATATAAAAATAAAATTTATTATTAAAAAAAAAAAGAAAAACTAACAGGCCATCATTATAGACTTCTGGCAAACCAACTATCTTAAAAACTGGTATATAAGGGGAATCTTATTCTGTCTTTCCTAAATGAACTATCTCACTGGCAAACCAAATAGCAGGTAGGGGAGTTGTCTCTCTATAGCAGAATATCAACTAATCTAGGTGAAGGACACACTTAGAATAGCACTGTTTTACAAACCTCTAATAAGCTGAAATATTTAGACCTTGGGCACCAAGAACTGTAAGCTTCACAGAAACAACCAAACATTACTTGGCCCTGATAGAAATAGATGTCTGCCACTATGACATGTGTTTAGCAAAATAAATGAATCTGATCAAGTATCTAGAGCAGTGGTGCCCAATAGAACATTGTGGTGGCAGAAATGTTCTATTATGTACTGTCCAGTACAGTGGCCACTAGTCACATGTGGCTATTGAGCACTTGAAATATGACTTGTGCAGATAAGGAACTTAATTTCTAATTTTACTTAAGTTGAGTAATTAATTCCATGTAACTATGACTACCATGTTGGACAGGACAGCTGCAGATTCAGCCACCCAATTGGAAAGAAGATAGGAGACTAAGGTACATTAGACACTACAATGACACATTCTGCAAAATCCAGATTGCTGGAAATTCTCCAAAACAAACCACCCATCTCTTTGACAATTATAAGGACATGAAAAAGAGTTGGAGGGTAAACGTATTAAACTTGGAAGAGATTTGAAAAGATACATCAATCAAGTACAATGTTGGACAATATGTGGATCTGGTTGAGAAAGCTGGAAAAAAAAGTGTGAATTCAGAGACAATCAGGAATGTGAACACTGATGTTAATGTGGTATGAGCATGTATTTTGGTCTTTATATATTAGGTGCGCATTCTGAGACACTAATGGTTGAAATAGAATGATATCTGACATTTGCTTCAAAATCACATCAGGGACAGAACGAGCCATGGATTAACGGTTGCTGGGACCAGGAGACAGCTATCTTTGAAACTGGCCACAGTGAAAAATGATGGAAAAAGGACTGTTCCATATTTACACATCTGTCACTAGTGTAAGACTTGGACTACAGGACCAGATAAAAGATGGAAATAGGTCAATTTTAAAGAAATTCTATACTCAATTTCTTTTTTCTTTTTTTTAATTTACTTCTTTATGCTTACAAGAACCTGGGATGGGGCCTCCTTGGTGGCGCAGGCGGTTGGGCTCTGCGCTGTGGAGCTGTCTGCAGCTTCTGCAGCGCAGATGGGATCCCGGCCTGCCAGCAAGAATCCCACATGGCGAAGCAAACCTCTCCTGTCTCACCCGCTGCTCCCCCTCAGCAGCTTATTTCGTCAGTCTGCCTGTTCTGTTCCCTGCTCTGTCTCTGGTGAATCCTCTCACCCTCCCGCACATCTGGCCTGACCCCCGGTTCTTGTGTAAATAAATAAATCTTTAAAAAAAAAAAAAAAAAGAACCTGGGATGCAGGCCAGAGGTGTGGGGGGGGGGGTGAGAGGATTCACAAGAGACAGAGCATTGAACAGAACAGGCAGACTGACTGAAATACACTGCCAAGGAGAGCAGTGGGTGAGTCAGGAGAGGTCTGCTGCACCATGTGGGTAGCTCCCTGGCTGGGGATCAAACCCATGCTGCAGTGGCTGTGGGCAGCCTCATATGCTGTGTCCTAACCCTTTTTGCCACCAGGGAGGCACCATATACTCAATTTCTTTCCAAGAGTCCTTAGGAAAGGCCAAAGGAAGAGAGCAGAATGGGATGAGGTGAGAAGAAAAAGCCATTTGCTTCCCTGAGTCAAGAATGAGTAACAGTCAACTGCGTGGTTGAACTTCAGTTATTTTGTTTCTGATGGGCTTTCCAAGAACAGTGGTGATTGGGGGTTTCTAAGCCACAGCTGGAGGTCTGCAAATGGATCCAGCATAAAGGGTCTTTAAAGCTAGGGGTGCTTGGCATGAACATTTTCTTGGTATACACCATCTCTCCACCCCATCTATTTATTTTATGAATTACAGAATCCTCTGTAGTGAAAAGACAATTTCATAACCTGCCCCAAGGCACAGAGTCGACTCACAGATAGTCTGGGAAAGGCCATATTTCCTAATTGGCACCATCTTTCTAGAAGCACTTATCGGAACAATCAGGACGGTAAATCTCTTGTGTCTACTGTAGGAAATAAAATATTGGACGTTCACAAAACTTGTTATGTGTCACTGTCAGCTAACTTCCTATCATACATACGCACAGAAGTGGCAAACATTTGCACCCATTATCTCAATCCACACAACACTATGAGTGGCTGATTCTATTATTTCTCTATGTTACTGATCAGAGAACTAACAATCAGAGTGTTAGGGGGAAATGAGCAGATAATGTATCCCCAACCACAAGGGGTAAGATGGACCCAATCAAGATTTTCCTTCTCAGAGCCCCTCTTTCCTTTCCAGAGCCCCTCTTCTGCCCACACATAGCCACACTTGGGTTCACCACCTTGCCCTGGCAGAGCTACATTTCTAGTTCCTCACCTACCACTCCCTCCCTGGCCTCACCAGACTTGTTTCACATTCCCTCCAGCCACCATGGTTTCCAGTCTTTCCCTTACTCAGCCCACACACCCTAAAACCTGAATTGCTCCCTTCACCCCAGCTCTCAAATCTATACCCTTCCCAGCTTAGGATTTAGCATGTGTTTAACTGTGCTTCTGGCTTTCATTTTTGCACAATAAAATTAGCAATATTTGTGTCTCCCACCAACCCAAATAACTCCAGCCAACATAATGGGGCACCCACCATGTCACATTCTTAACTCACGTATCCTCACAACTCAATGAGGCAGGTATCATTTTTATTTCCATTTTTGACAATTAAGAAGTGGCGAAGTCAGAGCCCAGAGGCTAAACTGTTATCGTTAGATTCTAAACTGTTATTGTTATCTTCTGGCTGCCTTACACACAACAGGCACTCCTTACAGGTAAGGGTAATGTTGATGTTGATTCTCCACAGGGTACCGGCTCAAACCTGCCCTGCCCCTGGTCCTAGGAGCCAAGTGCCCTGTGAATGTCAAGTGATTAAAACAATGCCCCATGGTCTGGGCTTCACCCTCGAGTGGCTCTCCTATTCTTCTGGTTAAGAAACTAATTCTTAGAGAGTTGGGCAAGCTTTAACTGTAGAATCACACTAAGGTTAATCTGGCCAGTCATTTGAAAACGGTCAATACCACAGCTGATAATTTTGGAGTATTGGTGCATCTTTACACCAAGATGTCCCCTATTTGTGGAAGGAAACTGAGAGGGACTAGGAATCTGAAGGTCCTCAGTAAACAAAAACTTGTCCTGAAACTATGTTATTGATTGAAGAGCAAACTCTATACCCCACCCCCACCCCTGGGGGCAGCACAGAGGCAAGGATCATGGAAATCAAATTGGTTTATTCATTCCCTTAATCCAAGGTCCCCAAGGTGCTATTTGCTTGGGGCAGGAAAGAGAAATCTTCTAAAATGTTGGTTAAGGGCCTGGACCCTTCTCATTCTCTGCCACTCTTTTTCCAGGAGAATCTGAGCAATTAGGGATCTAGGGGGGCAAACTGACTACAGTTTATCCCAAAACAACGTTCCAATTGTCTTTCCAGCCAGATGATAAATATGCAAGTGGGACATTTTATAGACTTTCCTGGAGGGCAATGCTACCAGCCCCAGGCAGACCATTCCCTCCCACTTAACCCCATCTGTCCCAGAAACGCCTCTGGCCAGCTGATTTGAACCTCTAGATCACATCTACTACTAAACAGCAAACCCAAGTCTACCTCAGAGGCTTTAAAGACGTCTTTTCTAAGGATTCTGGCTCTCGGCTCTATTCATAACCAAATGATCGCCAGCCAGCCTGGAGCCCCGGAGACCGGAATATGCATGGAGTGGGTAGCCTCTTCCAGGAAATCGGCGGTGGAGTTTTAAATTCTTCCTCCTCCATCCCCACCTCCCCTGAACAAAGCTTCAGGACCACCCTCAGCACCTGAGAACTATAGTCTATAGCTAGGCCTGGAGCCCACAAAGAGCCCAGACGAGTCCCAAAGAGCTAGGAAATAGGTTGTGTGATTTCTGAAACACCACCACCGCTCGCGGTTGCAGTTGGCTGAGTCCGTGGATGGGATTCCTTAATCTTGGTGGTAGTGGATATCTTTGAGCTGGCTATCATGGAAATTCTACCCAGTAAAGTTTAAATAGGTGTCCGGATAAGATGTCGCCTTCAATTCTTTAATAGAAGACTGGGGTGGAATAGGGGGACTGAAGCGCCAAAATAGAGACAACCACTCCACCCGTTGGGCGCGGCACTCAGGCGATCTGTAGCTGAGTCTTTTTATCTACCAATTTAATTCAAGAAAATCTGAGCGACACGACAAATTCAATGTGGCCATCACAGACCTCGTGTCTGCCGGGCATGCTGTAATTAGCACTGGGGACAGCTGTTATAGTAAGAGGACCACTCTGTGCCAAACTGGGGCCACTGTCTCCAGGACGCAAGGAAGGGTGTGAAGCTCTAGGAATTGCAGTGCTTTAGGAATGGCTCCCGGAACTCCGGAGAGCTAGGGTCCCTCCTTTCCGAGCCCGCGACCCCAGACGGCGGGCTTATTATTTACACAGAATGGGTTACTGGAGGAAGCTGGGCCTGTTCTTTTAGGCGGTTCCAGAGGCCACCCTAGCCGACTGCGCCCACTCTGGGAGCCGGCCCCTGGCGCACAGCGGCGCGGGCAGCTGGCTACCCAGCAGGAGCGAGGACGCGCGGAGGCGCCCTGGCCGTGACCCAGGGGCAGGTGCAGGAGCTGCGCTGCGCGCTAGGAGCACTGGTGCCCCCGTGTGCGGGCGGGCGCGGCAGGGAGGGGCGCCAGCTCCGGGAGTCCGACGCCAGGGCGTGGTGCAGGTGGTGGCAGGGGCAGAGTCGACACCGTACCTTGATTTTCGACCTGGCGACCGGGCGCTGCTTCGCCGCCGGTAGTCCATCGGGGCCCTCGGCGTCGCCAAGCTCCGGGGTTTCGCACTCCGGGGCGCGCGGGGACGAGTTGCTTTCGGCGCCTCCAGGCTCCCCCGCGCTGCTACCGCAGCCGCCGCTGCTGCTCCCACCGTCGCTGCGGCAGTCTTCTGGGGGGTCGTGTAGCAGACAGCCCAGTCCCACTGCAGAGGGAGGGGCCGCGCCCCGACACCCAGACACGCGGCGTCAGGCCCGCGCGCCAGCGGCAGTTTGACCTGCGGGCGGTGCCGCCGCCGCGCCGCCCCGCCCCGGACCTGGGCACCCTGCCAAAGGGGCCACGCCATGAGGGGTGGGCGCGCGAGCCCCCGGCTTGATCTCCCTAGGAGCTCGGGGATCTAAAGACCGCTCCTCGGCCCCAGTCCCCGCGCTCACGAAGAACTGAGGGGCATGCATGGCTGGGGACCCCACACGCCAAGTTTCCTTTCCTTGGGGTGGGGGTTGGGGGTGGGTTGACCTCCACCCACCTAGTCCGAGCGGGATCGACGGATCCCAGCGCGAACCCTGAGGACAAGGGCCTGGGGGTGGTCCCTACTGGCCTTCAATCCCCGCTGCTGGCCCACCTCGTCCGCGCTGCAGCCAACGGTCCCGCCGCAGGGAAATTAGAGACGCCTACTAGGGAGAAGGGGGCGCAGGGAATCTCAGGTATCCTAGCCTCAGTCTAGGTCCTCCTGCGCTTCAGTAACCTCCTCCTTACCCGCCCTCTTCGGGAAGAGGGGCATGGGGTGGGGAGTAACGCGGGTGGGCAGTGAGGGGACCCGCCGCCCCCGCCTCCACCCGGGAGCCCCGCGCCCAGGCCAGACCCCCGCGCGGTGCTCACCTGGGATGTAGGTGTCTGCCCTTTCCTCATCCGGGAGCTCGTCCCAGCTGCGGACGGCGACCCCCAAGCTCCTCCTCTTCACCAGGAAGGCTTTGGGCATGGTGGGGCCCCCTCCCAGGACAGCTGCCCCTTCCTCTTGTTTGATCCCCGCTAGGGCCGGTGGCTCGATCCCCCGCTCCCGGCGGCCAGAGCCCACCTTCCCGCCTAGCCTGCCCTCTCCCTCCGCCCCCTCGTCGCTGCACAGCCCAAGCTTCTCCCCCGCACACCCGGCGACTCCCAGCCTCCCGGCTCGGCGACACCTATGCCTTAAATCGCGGGTGAGACCACGCCGAGGAAAAAGTTTCATAAGGTGGAATAGAAAAGGCACCAGGAAACTTGGGAGTGAGCATGCGCCCTGCAACATAACGGTGTCAACAAGCTCGCTACCTGTCCGACCGGTTCCGGCGGCCGGGGCTGCCTGTTCCAGCCCTTCCTTAGGCATGAATGTTTGCAAAAGAATTTAACGTCTGATTCTTCCCCCCTCCCCTTAAAAAAAGGAACAACGTTTTTTAATCAATCCCCTATCCCACTTCCCAATCCAGGCACCCCAGGGCGCGCTCTTTGAGATAAACCTCAGGCCCGCTTCCTACGGGATTCTTCCCCAAAGTTGAAGCCTCCTGCGAGGTGTCCCCCCACCCCCGCTCCAAGTGGATTTGTCTCCGACAAGCACGCCAGAAAATGGCTCAGTTCCTCTGGACTTTGTGGAGCGTTCCCTGGGCTTGCTGAAATCTCGGTCGGCAGAAGTGGGAGGAGGCAGGGAGACTCCCCAGGAAAAAAAATCTGGTAAAAAAAAAAAAGGGGGGGGGTACTTCGAAGCTTCAACTCCCCATCACCTACGAAAATTCTCCAAATAACCAAAGAAACAAATTTTAAAATTCAGCACCTTTAGAACATGTTATTTTACTGATTCGTGCCTTACAACAGAAGAAAAACAAGTCGGCTGGCTCCTCCAAAGCAGCTTACGCCGCACGAACCCCTTCACCCCCAAATAAACACACACAGGAAACAAAAGTGAAGCGCATGTTTTGCAAAAGCAGCTTCGAAACACAGTTTAATCTTCGCCCACTCCCATTAATACCTCCCATAACCGTCTGCTCCCCAAATCCTGAGAGTGGGAAATACCTTGCCAGGAAGCCAATACAGTGAAGAGGGGCTGTGTCCCCTTACAGCTCCTACTGGGGAGGTGGTTGGAGAGCTCTGTATTTATTTTTGGTTTTGGTTTTTCGATCTACCTTTATACCTTGGGGCGGGGGGAGGAGGAAGAGGAGTTGGTAAGAGAAAGATGCCAAGTTTCTAAGAGCTTCTGTGCCGGCGTTGGGGTACTCGCGGTCCCTCCCACGGCCCCCGCTCGGGTTCACCCTGGAACGCACCGCAGTGTCCCCACGTCTGCTGTGGGCGCCCCCTCCAGTGGATGGTGTGCGAGCTCCAGGGGTTGCGGGGAAGCGTCTGGCCAGCGGTTCCCCAGTGCTCGCCGCTCTCCTCCGCGCCAGACTCACCTGTCTGTAACCTGACCAGCTGCACGCTCAGCCCATAGGGTCGGGAAATCTACACAGCGGTTTTCCCCCATCTTCTTCCGCCCCGGAATGGCCCTTGGGGACACAGCAGCCTGGTAACGGATTTCCCGCGCACGTAGAGGGGGCGCAGCTCTCCCGGGTTAGCGGAGGGAACAGACGCGCGAAACCTCGGGTGTGCCCTCAAGGGGTCACTTTCTCTGGGCTCAACTCTGTTAGGACTTCAGATTTTTTTTTTTTTTTTCTGAGAACAACCGACTAAGACTGAAAAAGACTTCGATTCGGGTAAGCCGAGACGGGGGTGGAGAAGGAAGACATTTCTATAGCGGCACAAGAAAGGCTTCTTTCTAGTCAATGAGACTGATGGCGCAGCTTCTGGGAGACTCTGCGAAGGTATTTTTATCTGCCAACAAACTGGAGATTTGCTAGAAAGAAGGAGCTTGATGAAATCAAAGTAAAAATAAAGCCACGGACTGTAAAGTAAAGCACAGAATTATCCTCCTCATAAAAATCTTTAAAACTTCACTGGT
The DNA here is from genome assembly GCF_014898055.3 of Talpa occidentalis. Lineage (NCBI taxonomy): Eukaryota > Metazoa > Chordata > Mammalia > Eulipotyphla > Talpidae > Talpa > Talpa occidentalis. Next base: position 71,808,309 of record NW_023600993.1, on the reverse strand, counting down.
TTCCAAATTCCCTATTTTACAAAAAAGGCAGCAACCTTCATTAATATTAACAGATTTTTTTTTCTTCTGTTGGATTTCACATCAGTCAGTTCCTGAACCACTTTGTCCATTATGTGAAAAGATTATAGAATGTTGGGATAGAACATTAGAACCCTCAAAACACAACTCAATGTTCAGGAGATTTGGGGTGAAAAGTAACAAGGAGAATTACACTTTTATTCATGATTGTTGGATGCACACCTATTGCTCTGTATTTCTTTGGAAGAAAGGAATGATAATGTGTTATGTTTCTTAATCAAATTTGAATGTCATTTATCAATATTATTGTCACATAACCAATTGTGCCTTTATTGACTTTAAGGTTAGTTTTCTTTTAGGAGAGGAGTTGATTGACCATTCACTAAAAGGATGAACACAATTCTTTAAAAAAAAAAAACAAAAAAACTAAAACTCAGGGGCCTCCCCGGTGGCGCAGTGGTTGAGCGCTGGGTTGCGAAGCTGCCCGCAGCCTTTGTAGCGCGGTTCTATCCCCGGCCACCAGGCGAGGGTCCCACATGGCACCTCCTGCCGCGCCCACTGCTCCCCTCAGCAGTGTACTTCTCAGTCTGCCTGCTCTGCTCCCCGCTCTGGCTCTGGTGAATTCTCTCACCCTCCCACGCTTCTGACTGTACCCAGTGCTTGTATAAATAAATAAATAAATAAATAATCTTAAAAAAAAAAAAAAAAAAACTATGTTTAAAAAAAAAAATCTCAGAACCTGGAGTTGGAAGAGACAGAGACATAATATGGTTCACACCCTTTGCCTAGTGTGCTTGGTAGTTGTGTGTGTCCAGTCCTGTTTGAATGGTTCCAGAACCCGCGAGCTCATTTTTTCAAGATGCCTATCCTACAATTAGACAGCAATGGTGATGGAAAGCTTTTCTTCCTTTTTAGGGAAATCTCTTTTCCTTCCTTTCAATCTCTCCTCTCCCTTCTACCCTCCTGGGCTGCTAAGTCTACATGCCTGGTCCCCTCCACTTGGTAGTTTTTCAAATACTAGAAAGCAGCCATGGATGGATGTTCTTTCTCACTTAAGACTTCTTTTCTCCAGTAATATATAGTCAGGTTGAAAATAGACAGGTCCAAACCTGCTCAGTGGCATCCTTAGAGCATACAATTATAAAGAGACATTATAATGTTGGGGAAATACTCCTAATCTTTTTTGGCTTTTTATTGAAGTATAACATAGTGCTAGAAGAAATGCACAAATCATAACTACACATCGTGATACATTTTCACAAACTGAATTCACCCATAGAATTACAGCGAGATAAAGCTGCTTGCTCTTACTTAACATTAGACTACACACACAATAAGACAAAGGATAAGGAAAGTATAAGGATTATAGAGGAAGAAGTAAAACGGCCATTATTTTTATCAATATGATTTTCTTTTTTTTTAATTATTTATTTATTTATTTTAAAAGATTTATTTATTTTTATACAAGAACCAGGGTACAGGCCAGATGCTCGGGAGGGTGAGAGGATTCACTGGAGACAGAGCAGGAAAGGAACAGGCGGACTGATGAAATACACTGCTGAGGGGAGCAGCGGGCAAGACAGGAGAGGTCTGCCAGGCCATGTGGGACCCTCGCTGGCCGGCCAGGATCGAACCCGCGCTGCAGAGGCTGCGGACAGCTTCACAGCGCTGCGCTCAACTGCCAGCGCCACCAGGGAGGCCCATATCAGTATGATTTTCTATGTGAAAAACTCAAAATAATGTACAATTAAAATTTGTACCTTAGAGGGTCTCCCTGGTGCAGGGATTAAAGTCTCAGCTCTATCAAGCTATGGCCAACCACTGCAGCATGAGTTCAATCCTGGCCAGTGAAACAAACCCACATGGCACAGCAGACCTCTCCTGTCTGGCCTGCTATTCCCCTCAGCAATGTGTTTCAGATCTGCCTGTTCTGCTCCCCACTCTGTCTCTAGTGAACCCTCTCATCCCCTGCACCTCTGGCCTACACCCCAGTTCTGGTGTGCATAAATAAAAAGAAATCTTTTTAAAAAAGATTTATTTATTTACGCATACAGGAACATGTTATAGGCCAGAGGTATGTGGGGGTTGGGGGGAGGGGGTGAGAGGATTTATCAGAGACAGAGTGGGAACCAGAACAGGCAGAATGATTGAAATACACTGCTGAGGGGAGCAGCGGGTGAGACTGGAGAGGTCTGCTGCGCCATGTGGGTTGCTCCCTGGCCAGGGATCGAACTCGTGCTGCAGTGGCTGTGGTTAGCTTCATAGGTTGTGTCTTAACCCCTTGTGCCACCAGGGGGTCCAATAAAAATAAATCTTTAAAAAAAAATTGTACATTGGAGTTAATAAGAGAGCTTTATAGAAAATCTGTGTGAGTGGTTGCCTTTCACATGTCAGTAACAGCTAGAAAAGTTGAAAGTGTCATGAATAAAATGATTTCCAACCGAAATATGTAGTGCCGTCAAATAAGATTTTAAAATATCATATAAGGTCTTTGCAGATAAAATTAGAAAAAAAATTTTCTTGGATGACATTAAAGAAGACATTAATCATTGGAAAGATTTACCATACCAATGAATTAGAAGGTTATGAATGAAAAGGAGGTTAAAAAAAATCCCTAAATTCATTTGCAAATTTAATATAATTTTTTAAAGATTTATTTATATATGCACACAAAACTTGCGGTGCAAGCCAGAGATGTGGGGGGGTGAGAGGATTCACCAGAGACAGAGTGGGGAGCAGCACAGGCAGATCTACTGAAATACACTGCTGAGGGGAACAGTGGGCAAGACAGGAGAGATCTGCTGTGCCATGTGGATCAGCTCCCTGGTGGGGGATTGAACTCATGCTGCAGTGGTTGTGGATAGCTTCACAGTACTGCATTTCAAGCCCTGCATTTCAACCCCTGTCCCTGGTGGCACAGGCGGTTGAGCTCAGCACTGTGAAGCTGTCTGCAGCCTCTGCATTGCAGGTTCGATCCTGGCCAGCCGGCGAGGGTCCCACATGGCGCTGCTGACCTCTCCTGTCATGCCTGCTGCTCCCCTCAGCAGTGTACTTTGTCAGTCTGCCTGTTCTGTTCCCTGCTCTGTCTCTGGTGAGTCCTCTCACCCTCCCGCATATCTGGCCTATACCCTGGTTCTGGTATAAATAAATCTTTAAAAAAAAAAAAAATATCTTTTTGAGCATAGGATAGAGCAGAATGTCTTCAAACACAAAACACGCCATAAAATGAGAATACTTGATAAATCTGACTGCATAAGAATTAAGAATGACTTTATCAAAAGACACAGTAAGTAGAATAATATACCAACCAACACATTTGGAGAACTTTTTGCAAAACATTTATCTCATAAAGGATTACAATCCACATTACATAAGTAACTCTTATGCATGAAAAAGAAAAAGACAATCTCAATAGAAAATTGGCAGAAGATATGAGCATACATTTCCTAAAGAGAAAACATGAATGGTTCATCACCATATAAAAAGATGCTCCGTCTCATTAGTTAACAAGAAAAATGCAATGGAAATTAAATGACAAAATACTATTTCACATTTAGCAGACTGGCAAAATGAAAAAGTTTGACAGTATTAAGTGTTGATAAAGAGATGGAACAATGAGACTGTTCACATATTGCTAATGGGTGTATAAATTGATTTGAACATTTTGGTAAAGAGTTTGACTTTATATAGTAAAATTGAACACACATATATTGAATGAGACAGAAAGTTCACTCTAAATGTTGTAATCTAGAAGATGTCTTACAGTTTTATAGCAAGAGCCACAGACAAGAGTACTCATAGCATCACTCATCATACTCAAAAAATTAAAACCTGAATACGACCCAAATGCCCATCAACAACTGACTGGATTAATATATTTTGATATGTTCATAAAATGAAAAATGAATGGCTCACAGTCACATACGTTAATAATGGAAAATCTCAAAAGCATACTGTTAGGTGAGAAAAGGCAAGCTACAAAAGAATTATGCAGAAAATTCAAATTATTTTTCAAAAACAGATCAAAATAAACAGTATCTTTCTTAAGAATACAAATTTATATGTTAGGCAAAATGCAACAACTTGGAAGACTCTTTAGAACTATACTGAATGAAAATAGCAATCCCAAAGGTTACATATATACACACATATATATGTATGTATATATGCTTCCATTTACATAACATTCTTGAAATAATAAAATCATAAAAATGGAGAAAAAAATTGTATGGAACTAAATACACACATACTCACATTTACATAAAATACAAGTAAAACTGGGTAAATCTGAGTTAGATCTGGGGATTGTCTCAATGCCAACATGCTGCTGATGGTACTGTACTCTTGTAAGATCTACCATTGGGAGACACTGGATTGAAAGATACTCCACTGCTTGTGACTGTATGTGATCTCAAAATAAAAAGATTAATTTAAAAAATTTAAGTTGCTTAGAGAATAGATCTTACAGGTTTTCATCGTGAGAAAAGAATTGTAATTGTATGCTGATGAATGTTAACTAAACTTACTGCGGTAATCACTTTGCAATATATCCATCCATTATATCTTTATGTTACAAAAGCTAATAAAATGTTATGTCAATTATATCTCAATTTAAAAAGCATCAGGCGGGCCACCTTGGTGGTGCAAAGGGTTAAGAAGCAACCTATGAAACTATCTGCAGCCTCTGCAGCACAAGTTCGATCCCCCGCCTGGCCAGGGAGCAACACACATGGCACAGCAGACCTCTCCTGACTCGCCTGCTGCTCCCCTCAGCAGTGTATTTCAGTCAATCTGCCTGTTCTGTTCCCCACTCTGTCTCTGGTGAATCCTCTCACACACACCCCCCACACCTCTGGCCTGTACCCCAGTTCTTGTATGCATAAATAAATCTTTTTAAAAAAACAAATTAGAAGCACTAGGCAAGGCAAGAAAATGATCGATTCAATTTGTTTTTTCAGGATAGTGATGATCACTTGGGGAAAAAGCAGGTATAAAATTAGGGAGAGACAAACAGGGTCAGGGATTTCAAAGTACTGGTAATGCTGTAATTTCTTAACCTGGAGGATAAGGATAATTGTTGTGTTAATTTTGCCATGCATACATATTATATACACTTTTGTCCATGTGATATATTTCACAATAATTTTTTTTTAAAGATGTATTTATTTATACAAGAGCTGGGGTACAGGCCAGATATGCGGGAGGGTGAGAGGATTCACCAGAGACAGAGCGGGGAACAGAACAGGCAGACTGATGAAATACACTGCTGAGGGGAGCAGCGGGTGAGACAGGAGTGATCTGCTCACCGTGTGGGATTCTCGCTGGCAGGCCACGGCCGGGATCGAACCCGCGCTGCAGAGTCTGCGGACTGCTTCACAGCACAGTGCTCAACCACCTGCGGCGCCAGGGAAGCCCCACAATAATTTTTAAGAGAAGACCAAATCAGCTGGTACAGTGGTACCTTTACTTTTGAGCACTTTCCGTTATGCATTATGCTTCCTCACAAGGGAGCCTGAAAATTGCTTTCCCAGACTCCTTTGTTACTGGGTATAAGAATGTGATCCAGTTTCCTTCACTGGGATAAACCCACAGTGCCCATTTAGGAAGGACACCTGGACAGGTCCTGAAGGTTATGTCCTGTGCTGAACCAGGATGTAGGAGCTGAGCTGCCCTGGCCCAAAGATGGCAGTGATGGAGCCCCTACTGGAGACACCAGGAACTGGAATTTAAGCCTACTTTCAAAATTGTTTCCTACTAAGACTTACTGTCTGTCTCCTTACTCTACTGCTCCTAGAGATTCTGTAAGCTACCTAACATCCTTTAATGAATTTCTTTTCTAATTAAATTAACTAGAATAGGTTTTTTAAAAAGATTTATTTATTTATTTATACAAGCACTGGGTACAGTCTTAGAAGCGCTGGAGGGTGAGAGAATTCACCAGTGACAGAGTAGAGAGCAGAACAGGCAGATCGATGAAGTACACTGCTGAGGGGAGCAGCGGGCAGCAGGAGAGGTCTGTGCGTATGTGGGACCCTCGCCCGGCGGCCGGGGATCGAACCGGCGCTGCAGAGGCTGCGGGAAGCCTCGCAATCCAGTGCTCAACTGCTGCGCCACCAGAGAGGCCCCTAGAATGGGTTTTGATGCCACATCTTGGGTCACCTATTCTGTAATTAGTATTGTCCCTAGGACCACCTAAGGATTTCAGTTGTTTTCTAACCAAGGACAAAGCTCTGGTGTCTCACATCTCCACCCTACGTAATTTAAAGCAAAAAGAATACTAAGCCACTATAGATCCATATATATATTTTAAGTCTCTTTCTTGGAGGATGGTTTTCAATGTTCTGATTAAATTCATTGAAGCCAAATCTCTTCTCTTCCCCTAGCTTCTTTCTTTCATGTTCTTGCTCTTCTAAATTTATGCCTAATATGCCTCTAGTCCTACACTATCCAAAATGAGAACCACTGGTTGGTCATATGTGGCTACTGACCACATGATCGGCGGCTCGTCTGAAATGAGATGTGCTACAAGTTTAAAACACACACAGGCCTCTAAATAGACAGTGCTGGACCAGTAGTGACTAGCAAGAAGAGTTTATGTTGTTTTGAAAGGTTGAAGCATCTGCCCAGATGGCTCTATATTGACAAGCTGTCAGGTCCTGTGGCAAAATCATTTAAATTCTCTGAGCTTCAGTGTTTCCATCCCTAAAATGAGACAATAATGTCTCTTACCTATCTCAAAGAGTTACTATGAGAATCAAATGGGATCACATTTGCGAAGGTGCTTGTCAGAAGCATTTTCCTATTGTTCGAATAACAATGACCACTGTTAATGGCACACCTTCTAGATGTAAACACTAGGTAATATGCCCTGGACGTATTGTTTCACTCAGCCATCCTTTGTGGGAGAGGAATACTCTTTTTACAGCCATTTCACAAGTGAGAAAACAAAGGTTTAGACAGGTCAAGAACCCTGGCTCTGAGGCCTCTCATTAGAGATGCACTAGGATGCCAAGAATGTGCATCCTGAGCTCAGCAAAAATCAGCAGTATGCCCAGCAGAGAGCCCGGGTGGCCTAGGATGTGCCATGGTGGAGGGGGTAGGGGACCACCTGGCCCACTTAGTCTGTAAACACACTCAGAATTATCCGAGAGGAAGATCTCCATGTCTGCTCCACTACTAACGGGCTCTCCCTGTCCTGGGGCACACCTGTGTCTGGAGAAGGGTGGGGAAGGGAAGAATCAACCTGCAGAGGACACCTGGTGTTCCCTCGGGCAACTGTTCCGCCATCTTCCAGTAATTGAACTTACAGTTCTGGGCAGGTTTTCTCCACCCCTCTTGAGGGAGATGGGCATTTAGCTCAACTAATTAGAGCTTTTAACTTGGCCACAGTGATTGCTTCAAGGGCAGAGCTGAGATCCAAACTGAACCAGCACCTGATAGGCACCATTGCTGAGACTTTCTCTTTTTCTGAGATTGAGAACAGATGAGAGACAACCTGGGGCAAGCAGCCACCTTCATGACCAGCAGCTGCCTGAGGATGATGCCAACACAGAGGAGAGCAAAGCCAAATGATGTAGAGAGCAAGACTGAGTCCTCATGACTGTACTGGATCTAGTGCTGGAGCCTCCCTATCCCAGGAGTGGTCCAATAAATTCTCTCAAATCAGCTGGAGCTGTGCTTTTGGCTTGATACTAAGAGTTTCTTAAATACCTATTAAAATGACACTTGATCATATTTCTGTTCTCCACTGACTCATGGAAAAAACAGTTCTCTATGAACTGCAAGTTGGCTTTCTCTTTTTTCCTTAAAGATTTATTTTATTTATGCATATAAGAACTGAGGTGTAGGCCTGAGGTGCAGGGGGTGAGAGGATTTACCAGAGACAGAGTGGGAAGCAGAACAGGTGGATCTACTGAAATACACTGCTGAGGGGAGGAGGAGCCAAGAAAGGAGAGGTCTGCTGTGCCATGTGGGTTAGCTCCCTGGCTGGGGACCCAATTCATGCTGCAATGGCTAGGGATAGATTGATAGCACTGAGACTTAACACCTCTGCCACCAGGGAGGCCTACAGGTTGGTTTTCTGAAGGCCACCAGACCATAAAAACTTTTTAGCTTACTCCTATGAAACAGAGGATATGGTTCTGTAAATAAGAACATACATGTGAAATGACAAACCTTCATCATTTGGGGTACTGTAAAATATAAATGTAAAGGAGTAGATGGTTTGGGAGTGAGTTGATTATCATTTTAAGAGTCACTTATAATATTCCTAAGACGTTTATAGGTATATAAGAATCCAGATCACAAACTGGGGTGTGTAGATCACAAGAGTTTCTTTTCTTTTTTTTTTTTTTTAGGGATTTATTTATTTATGCATACAAGAACTGGGTGGGGTACAGGTCAGAAGTGTGGGAGAGTGAGAGGATTCACCAGAGACAGAGTGGGGAACAGAACAGGCAGACTGACTGAAATACACTGCTGAGGGGAGCAGAGGGAGAGGCAGGAGAGGTCTGCTGTGCCATGTGGGTTACTCCCTGGCTGGTTGGGGATTGAACTCATGCTGCAGTGGCTGTGGACAGCTTCACAGTGCTGTGCTTAACCCCTTGTGCCATCAGGGGGGCCCAGATTTTTTTTTCTTTAACCTGACTCCAAGGTCCCATCCAGTGTGATGGCTTTAACTCATAGTCAACTTCTTCCCCTTCCCCTCTGGATCCTGTTCCCCCACAAGATGCATAAGAGTCCTTACTGTTTCTTAATCCTGAGCCTTACCAGTTTGGGCACCCTCCCATCCCTTCACCCACACTCTTGTATCGCCATCTCTCTTCCCCACTCATGACTTCTGCTTTCTTTAACGACTACAGGAGTTGTATCTTCAAAAGACTTTGCTTTTTCAACACAGACCTCTCCAAAGAGAGGAAAGCATGAATGAACACCTTCCTGATTGCTACAGATTGAAGAAAAAATTACTACTAGAACAAAATGAAATTGATATCTCAATAATTTTCCTACCACAAGACTTGCGAGTAACAACCTCGTTACTGATGTCTGTCACTTGCACTGATGTCTGTCACTGATGTTTGAGGGGTATTTACTGATCCATGGTAAACATTAACATGGAAGTCCCAATAAGAAAGTTATCTTTTTTGATTCTTCTGATTAGGTCCAGAGGAAAGTCTTAGCTTGGGGCTAATAAGTTTTTAACATCGTTGTAACACTGGCTAGCCTTCCTTTAACAAGAAAGCCAACTTTAGACTTTAGGCAAGCAAGCAACAGGTAACTGACCAAAATTTAATAACATCATTTTGTTGATCTAAATCTTTATGTTTTCAGCTTTCCTTCTATTTACGGCAATGCATTCTGGCTTTTTATTTTCAGTAGTGAATGTAAAGCTTCCTTTTTGAATACATTTATTTAATTATAACTTACTTAAAGATGTGTATTAAGTGGGTAATAACTATTGGTTGAGATTGTCCAAGAAGCAGATACTGAGGAGGGATTAACTGCACAAGAAATTGAGTAGGGGATATACCTGTGAGAGAAAATGCAGCAGCAACGGGGAGCAGTTTGTAGAGCTGTCTATTGGATGGGCATCTGCCCCAGTGAAGGCGAACAGGAAGGAAGGGAGGGTGAGTGGAAATGCCAGAACTACCTGCCCAGGTAGTTCTAAGGAAGATTCAGCAAAGCTTTCAGAGAGTCCCTGGCCAGAGTCACCTGTCAGTGGAATTCCATATCTCCTAAGCTTGTCTCAGTATCCCAGCTTTGTTTAATCACTGGCTGAAGCAACCCAACCAAGATCATTAACCTTCAGAACAATAGGAGATAATAGTTCTTCAAAGTCTTCAATTCAGGGGAAGTTCGTTACATAGCAATAAATACCCAGGCAAGTAGACACTGATATATATTTTTTAATATTTCTTTTTTTAAAAGATTTATTTATATAAGAACTGGGGTACAGTCAGAGGCACGGCAGGGTGAGAGAATTCACCAGAGACAGAGTGGGGAGCAGAACAGGCAGAGAGACCGAAGACACTGCTGAGGGGAACAGCGGGCAAGGCAGGAGAGGTCTGCCGCACCATGTGGGTTTCTCTCTGGCTGGCCTGGAATCAAACCCACACTGCAGAGGCTGCAGACAGCTTCACAGTGTGGCGCTCAACCCGCTGCGCCACCGGGGAGGCCCTAGACACTAATATTATCGTCACTTTAGAGATGGGGAGATGGAGGATAAGAGAGGTTCTCCAGCAAGATCAAATCAAGACGTGGCCAGTGAAGATGTTAGCTCTTGGGGCCTCCATGGTAGTGCAAGGGGTTAACAGATGCAGCACTATGAAGCTATCTGCAGCCACTACAGCATGGGTTCGATTCCCAGCCAGGGAGGTGACCCACATGGCATAGCAGACCTCTCCTGTCTCACCTGCTGCTCCCCTCAGCAGTGTATTTCTGTCAGTCTGCCTGTTCTGTTCCCCACTCTGTCTCTGGTGAATCCTCTCACCCCCCCCCCCATACCTCTGGCCTATTCCCCATTCTTATATACATAAATAAATAAATCTTAAAAAAAAAAAAAGATGTTAGCTCTTATTCCCTGAATCCAGCCACCCTGTTTTGAGACAGTTTGAAAAAGGAGGTTGTACCCAACAGTGTCAAGAGACTTCACAGCAGTAGTGTTCCCTGACAGTGGGAGATCTCTGCCTGAGCAGGTCTGGGGAAGGAACATGGACAGAAGCAAGATGGCAAGGTTGGAAGCATGAGCAGAAAGTACAGATGCGAAGAAACAATAGAGATAATTCCTTCAAGATGCTTGGATATAAAATGAAGGAAAGAAGCAGATTCAATCTGAAAAGAGTTTTTTTGTTTTTTTTTTTTTAATTTTTTTTTTTAAATAGAGGCATGTTTTTATTTATTTATTTATTTATTTGTTTTGTTTGTTTGTTTATACATGCACTGGGTACAGTCAGAAGCGCGGGAGGGTGAGAGAATTCACCAGAGCCAGAGCGGGGAGCAGAGCAGGCAGAAGGACCGAAGTACACTGCTGAGGGGAGCAGCGGGCGGCAGGAGAGGTCTGCGCACCATGTGGGACCCTCCTCCGGTGGCCAAGGAGCAGCCGGGGATCGAACCGGCGCCGCAGAGGCCGCGGGGGCAGCTTCGCAACCCAGCGCTCAACCGCTGCACCACCGGGGAGGCCCTGAAAAGAGTTTTACTTAGCCTTTTTTTATTGTGGAAAATTTCAAATACACATAAAGTAGAAAGAATAATATAATGAAGCTCCAGATGCACATCACCAACTACCCTAATTATCACATGGCCAACTCTTCTACAATGTATGTTGCGACTGGAATTATTTTGAAATACACCCCAAATCTATAATTTTCCTTGTTAATATTTGAGCAGGTATTCCTAAAATAATCATTCTTGACATGTGAGACATGTCAAGAATCTCCTTCAGGAACCCTCTCCATCTTTTTCTCCTTGTAATTAATTTGCTGAATAAGCCAGGTTGTTTATCTGGTAGAATTTCATACAGTCTAGAAGCTGTTGATTCTATCCACCTGGTTTTGGGTCCAGAATTTTAATCCTATCGGGGTCGATATTTTTAGAAAGGACAGTTGAGGTGATATCGAGTCCTTCCATCAAGAGGTACAAAATAGCTTGTCCTTCCTTTTAGTGGTTTTAGCAGTCATTGATGAGCATTGTCTATCTCCATTATTTCACTAGCGCTTTGCAGAATGTTTATGTTCTGATTCTGTCATTCTTTCCATATTAACTGGAATGTTGTATAAGGAAGAAATTTCCTCTTGTCAACAATTTATCCCTGAGATACGATTTACAGTAAAGGTAGGGCTATTCTTTTTTTTTTTATATTCCCCATACAATTGCAACCCCCTGATTTTGACCTCAATCCTTCCTTTCCCCGCCCTCCCTCCCCAAAGTGTGTCTCTATTTCATAGTTGTTTGTTGATTTTGATTTTTTTCTTTCTTATAGTTATCCTTTTTCCTGGTCCCTTATTTAGGTTTTCTAGATTCCTGCTATGAGTGAGACCATCTGGTATTTTTCTTTTTCTTTCTGACTTATTTCGCTGTGCATGATCCCTTCCAGCGCCATCCATGTTGCTGCAAATATTCTTACATTGAAAACACATTTGAGTGTCCTCTTGGCTTCATTGCTCTTTTCTGTATTCCACACTGGACTTTCCACAGTCTCTCATTAAAGTCACTTCATCCCCAATTCCTTTGATGCTTTGGTCCTCTCTCCTTTTGTCCAACTTAGATGGAAAAATCCTACCTGAAAGGTCTTAATCATTCTCTTCTCTGGACCTGTTGCTGAGCTGGTGAACATTGCAGGAGAAAAATTACAAATCTGGCTGTTTCACAGAACTCAAGCATGTCTTCAACTCAGCTCTATAGTCCAGCTCTGTTTCTCTAGAATATACCATTGATACTTTGGATGTGACTAGTGAGTTTAAGGACCTAAAATTCTTTTTTATTTCATTTTAACAAACTTAAGTATAAATTGTCTCACATGGCTAGTGGCTATTCTATTGGGCACTGCAGATAATAGAACATTCCCCTGATTATAAAATGTTCTATTATATTGAATAGGAAACTTGACTTGTTCCCTACGATGACCAATTCATACTTTCTTGCCTCAAACTTCCTCCATTATTTTCTTCATTCTCCTTCATTTTTCCTTAAGAATACAGAATATAGATATCAAAAATCAATTATGCTATTACCTTTCATCATTGCTCCTCTTATCCATACTCCCTTCCAGTTCTCTAATGCACATTCATAGCCAAGCTCATAAAACTATTCATTTTGAAAATGGTTCTCAAACTGTGGCCCCCAAACTAGCATTATCATCATCACCCAAGAATTTGTTAAAATGCAAATTCCCAGGTACCACATGAGACCTGCTGTGTCAGAAATTCTGGGCCCAGAAATCTGGGTTTTTCAAGCCCTCCAGGTGATGCTGATAAGCACTTGAGTTTGAGAACCACAACATGGGCTCTACAAATGTACCTACAAATTTCACTTTCTACAATATGAACCTGCACTTATTCTGCTGTCTGTTCACTCTTACTCTCATGAACCCCCCTCTTACCTGGCTTTTGTCCCCAATTCTTCCTCAGAACTTGGTCCTGGATCCTTTCATGTTCTTCTTCTGTATTCTTTCCCCAGGAGATCTCACCCATTCCCGAGTGCTAAATTCCATGATCTTCAAAGTCTTTTTTTAAAAGATTTATTTATTTATGCATACAAGAACTGGGGTACAGGCCAGATGTGCGGGGGGGGTGAGAGGGTTCACCAGAGACAGAGTGGGGAACAGAACATGCAGACTGACTGAAATACACTGCTGAGGGGAGCAGTGGGTGAGGTAGGAGAGGTCTGCTTGTGCCATGTGGGTATCACCCTGGCCAGGGATCTAACTCGTGCTACAGAGGCTGCGGATGGATAGCTTCACAGTGCTGTGCTTAATCCCTTGCACCACCAGGGAGGCCCACCTTCAAAGTCTTAAATGCAGATTTTGCATTTCCATCTGAATTTCTCCTGAATGTCCAGTAAGTCTCAAAAAATCCTGATATTCCCCTTAATTTCTCCTTCCCTTGTAGCCTTGACCTAGCCTTCCTGACCTCAACAAATGACATTCATTCAGCAGCCCCAGCAAGACACCTAATGGTCATCTTTGATTCATATTTTTTCCCTTAAATATCCTTCATTTCTTTTTCCTGGTAACATATTGACAGGTTCTGGGACTAGGATGTGGCCTAAAGAGGGTGAAACCTAACTCTCCACTTCTCAAGTGTGGGTTGCACAGTAACTTCTGAAGGGGATGTACAGAAAGGGAAAATGAAAGAGTAGCTTTACAGGAGAAACCTGACAAACACTCCCCCAAACAGGTGATCAAGGTCAACATCCACAGCAAAGTTATGTGGACAGTATGTACTCTTGCTAATGAGAAATGCACTTGACCTCTGTGGTCTTCCTCTCAGAAACCATAACCACAATCTAAACATGAGAAAAAAACCTCAGATAATTCCAATTGAGGAACATTCTACAAAATACCCACCAACAGGCCTCAAAATTGACAGTATCATCCAAAACAAGAAAATTCTGAGAAACTGTCAAAGTGAAGAGGAACTAAAGGAGACATGATGGCTCAATGTAATGTGGCATCTTGGAAGGAATTCAGAAACAGAAAGAGGACAATAGGTAAAAACTAAGAAAATCTGCATAAGGCATGAACTTTAGTTAATAATAATGTATCAGGGCCTCCCTAGTGGCGCAAGGGATTAAGTCTCGGCACTATCAAGCTATCCCCAGTCACTGCAGCATGAGTTTGATCCCTGGCCAGGGAGCTACCCACATGGCTCAGAAGACCTTGCCTGACTTGCCCGCTGCTCCCCTCAGCAGTGTGTTTCAGTAGATCTGCCTATTCTGCTCCCCACTCTGTCTCAGGTGAATCTTTTTTTTTTTTTTTTTTAAGATTTATTTTTATTTATTTATTTATACATGCACTGGGTACAGTCAGAAGCGCGGGAGGGTGAGAGAATTCACCAGAGCCAGAGCGGGAAACAGAACAGGCAGACTGACGAAATACACTGCTGAGGGGAGCAGCGGGCGGCAGGTGAGGTCTGCACGCCATGTGGGACCCTCGCCGGCCGTCGGGGATTGAACCGGCACTGCGGAGGCCGCGGGCAGCTTCGCAACCCAGCGCTCAACCGCTGCGCCACCGGGGAGGCCCCTGTCTCAGGTGAATCTTCTCATCCCTCTTACCTCTGGTCTACACCCCACTCTTGCATGTATAAATAAATAAAATAAATCTTTAAAAATGATGTATCAATATTGATTGATTAATTGTACAAATGTACCACACATGTAAAGAAACTTGACTGCAGGGTTATATTATAAAGAAAATTGGCTGCAGGGTTATATGAAAGTCATTGTACTCAAAGAGTTCTGTAATTTTTCTGTGACTCTAAAACTACTCTAAAATAATATTCTTTTTAAAAAGAATTAAAATGCATGTCTCCATTTTAAAGAAAATTCCCTTTGTTTCCAACTCAATTATAAACTTCTTATAAAAAGGACACATCTAAAATTTTTTTTAATGTTTAAAATACCTTTTGAAAATGACCTAGGGCTATACCATTTACCAATGAGATCCTTCAAGTGTCCAGGTTATGAAGGTTAGCTTATTCCCTATTATACAAATTATCCAACTAAATAACAAAGAAAGGTCTTTAAAAATTTTTTTTGAAGCCAAATCAGAAGGTTCAGACCCATGAAAAAAGTGAATAGACCATAGTAAAAAATTTTTTTAAGTTTTTTAAAATTTATTTATGCATACAAGAACTGGGGTGTAGGCCAGAGGTGAGGGGAGGAGGTGAGAAGATTCACCAGAGACAGAGTGGGGAGCAGAACAGGTGAAACACACTGCTGAGGGGAGCAGTGGGTGAAACAGGAGAGGCCTGCTGCACCACGTGGGTTAACTCCCTGGCTGGGGATCCAACTTATGCCGCAGTGGCTGGTGACAGATTGATAGCACTGAAACTTTTAACCCCTGTGCCACCAGGGAGGCCCCATAGTAAAATATTTTTTTTAAAAAAGCAAACAAATTGAAAATCTCTTCATAGAACCTAACAAAAGGAGTATGACTTTTTTTTTTCAAGATTTATTTTTATTTATACAATAGCTGGGGTACAGGCAAGAGGTGCAGGAGGGTGAGAGGATTCACCAGAGACAGAGTGGGGAGCAGAACAGGCAGACGGACCAAAAGCACTGCTGAGGGGACCAGTGGGCCTGAGAGCAGAGGTCTGCCACACCATGTGGGAATCTCCCCAGCTGGCCAGGAATCAAACCTGCACTTCAGAGGCTGCAGACAGCTTCACAGTGCTGTGCTCAAGCTGCTGTGCCACTGGGGAGGCCCGAGTATGTCTTTTTTTAAAGTTACAGAAGTAAATAATAGAAGGATTTAAAAATAAGTTAATGGGAGGAGAGGAAGATGTAGGGAATGTAAAGATGCTAAATTGTCATATTAGTCCTGAGGAGCTGGGAATGTTGCCCATTTTGATGAATCAGCAGTAGAAGAGTTAACACTGTGGTCAGCATTTGTGGGGACTTGGGGGTCCAGTATCTATCCATGTCATGTCTAGTAACAGCGCTGAGCTCTGTTTGGATGTCCACACTCCCCAATCCTAGTTCTCATTGTTTGGATGATATCCCTAACTCAGCTCCTTTGTTCCTGTCACCTGAAGCAACCATGTCTTTTTGAGAGCTATTTGCCTGCTGCCTAGGACACTGTGCCTGCAAACATTTTCTTAGCTTTGCATGGCAGCATCCATGAAATAAGGTCTCTTGAATGTCAGAGGGAGCTCTGAGCACTTTTTTATTTCTTTTATGAGCTTGCTGGTCTCTTCATTTATCAGGAGGAGGGATGGTGTCCTAACTGGCAGGTCCAGAGAAGGCCTCGGCTTCTGCTATTGGTAAAGGTCCCTGGCTGATAGGATGGGGGAAGGGTAGAGGGTATTTGTTATCCTGACATCCCGCGGCAGACATGGTCCCTTGGCATTCACCTTTACACATTGTAGTCTGCTTGCTGCCAACACCTCCAAATCCTTTCCAGAACAGGTGAATCAGACCTAATCAACCAGTACAGATCTTTCACTAGACACTGGAATTGGTTCAAGGGTAGTATGTGGCCCATTCAGAACCACTGAGACGCAGTGAAACTTTTCGGGTATGCATGTTGGAGATCAGTATTTGCTCAGTGTTTGATTCAATAGCCTATGAGATCCAACCTAATCACTGTGGGTCACATCATCCAATCTAGTAGGGGCCTGAGTAGAACATAAAGTCAGAGGAGGGTGAATTCACTCTCTCCTTGACTGAAATGTGCAACTTCATCTGCTCTTAGATATTGAAGATGCTGATTCTCAGGCCTTCAGATTCAGGCTGAATGAAGCTACTGGCTTTCCCAATCCTCCAGCTTGCAGGTGCCAGATTGTGGAAATTTTTTGGCCTCTGTAACCACACGAGCCAATTCCTATAATAAACCTCTCTCTTGCTCTCTAAACAGATATATATTTACCCACAAAGAGTGTATGGCCTGCAGAGCCTAAAATATTTATCATCTAGCCCTTTACAGGAAAAGTTTGCTGAGTTCTTTAAGCCAGTGGTATTCAAACTTGAGTGTGCAATAGGGTCTCCAGGGGGGATTGCCAACATACGCATTGCTAACTCCCTTCTCAGAATCTCCAATTCACTTCATCCAGGTGGGACCCAAGATTCGCTTTTGATGTTGCTGCTACTATCCTGGGGCCATCCTTTAAGAGCTGCTGCTCTAATCTCTAATACAATAACGTGAAGCCATTTCCTTCCAATGCTCCATTCTGCAGTTACAGCTGCAGTGCCCCAAACTCCATGGCAATTCAGAGTGACTTCAGTCCATTAGGTAATTCCACAGCTGCAGTCCAAGAGCCCCCAGTCCCCGCTGCATGGATGCATGGTTGGGGAAAGGGCAGAGGCTTAGTTGGACTGGACTATGAAATGTCTGGGAAAGGGCAGAGGCTTAGTTGTTGACCACCAAGCTTCTCTTGGGTCAATATTGCAGCTGATCCAGGATGACAGGAGGATTCTGAGTTGCATGGTCATTCAAATACCTGCTTTCTTTCCACTTGGTAACTCTGCCATTCCCTAGCATATTATTATTCTTTTTTTTTTTTTTTTTTTTTTTTTTTAATTTTCTAGAGGCATGTCTTATTTATCTATTTGTTTGTTTTGTTTTGGTTTATACATGCACTGGGTACAGTCAGAAGCCGGGAGGGCGAGAGAATTCACCAGAGCCAGAGCGGGGAGCAGAGCAGGCAGAAGGACCGAAGTACACTGCTGAGGGGAGCAGCGGGCGGCAGGAGAGGTCTGCGCGCCATGTGGGACCCTCCTCAGGTGGCCGGGGAGCAGCCGGGGATCGAACCGGCGCCGCAGAGGCCGCGGGCAGCTTCGCAACCCAGCGCTCAACCGCTGCGCCACCTGGGAGGCCCCGCATATTATTATTCTCTGCGTGGTCAAAGATGGCCATCTTCACATTCAGGCATCTGAGAAAGGCCCATTGCTAGTGGCTTATTGTACATTAGAGCTAACCAGAAAGTTGCTCAGACTAGTCACTTCTGCCTACTCCCACTGACCCAGTGTGAGAGGCTGGAATATGCTTTCTTTAGGCAGCCCTGTACTCAGCAAGATGGAGAAGAGGATGACCCACAGGCTGCCCCAGAGCAGTGCGCTATATTCTATTGACTTCAGAAAACAAAGGCTTAGTTCTCCCTCATGACATATGTGTATGCCAAGTAGCTAGAGGCTTGTTCCAGGTTGGTGTTGTCCTCACCATAGGACGTTGGCGGAAGGAGAAGTGGTACATTTTTAACATTTGGTTTTTATTTATTTATTTATTTTTTATTATTTTTTAAACCTCTTTTTAAATTTTTTTTTTTTTTTTAATACAAGAGCTAGGGTACAGGCCAGAGGCATGGGAGAGTGAGAGGATTCACCAGAGACAGAGCGGAGAGCAGAACAGGCAAATGGACCAAAAACACTGCTGAGGGGAGCAGTGGGAGAGGCAGGAGAGGTCTGCTGTGCCATGTGGGTAGCTCCTTGGCTGGCTGGGAATCGAACCCGTGCTGCAGAGCCTGCGGACAGTGTCACAGTGCCATGCTCAACCCACTGCGCCACCGGGGAGGACAACATTTGGTTTTTAAAACTTGAAGTATGACATGCATATACAAAAGTACACAAACAAGAAGTGTATAGCTCAGAGGGTTTCACAAAATGAATATACACATGTAACCAGCTCATCAGACAAGAAACAAAGCATGAGCAGTGCACCAGAAACCCCCTCACACCCCATATGCTCCTTTCAAGAGTGAAAACTATCATAACATGGTGTTGTTAAAACTACCAGATTAGTAAAACTAGTAGATTAGTTTTGCCTATTTTTGAACTATATACCAAGTAGGGCTGTAAAGCAACTGGAACTCTCATACACTGGATATTATATTGCACAGAGTCTTCCAAGTCTAACTCTTTCATTGAACATTTTTTGGAGGGTGAGATTTATCCATGGTGTTGCTGGTAGCAAGTGAACAATAAATTTTTCTTCTGTGGTTTTCTTTCTTCTTCTTCTTCTTTTTTTTTTTTTTTTTTTTTTTGCATTGCAGTCTAATTACTCTACTGATGGATGCTTTGTCTATCCATTCTACCACTGATGGACACTCTATTAGTATTACCAATAGTGTTTCTATGGGGGCCTTCCTGGTGGTACAGGGGTTAAAGACACAGTGCTATCTAGCTATCATCAGCCACAGCAGCATGAGTTTGGTCCCTGGCCTAACCCACATGACGCAGCAGGTCTTTCCTGTCTCACCTGCTGCTCCCCTCAGCAGTATATTTCAGTAGATCTGCCCATTCTGCTCCCCACTCTGTCTCTGATGAATCTTCTCTCACACACCCCTACACCGCACCTTTGGCCTACGCCCCAGTTCTTGAATGCATAAATAATCTTTAAAAAAACAGTGCTTCTATTCACATTATAGTGCATGCCTCTTGGTGAACATGTATTGCATTTATATTAAGTCTTTACCGTGAGTGGCATTGCTGGGTCATAGGGAAAGTGTAGGTGTATGCTGAGTTTTAGAATTTACTGCCAAACAGTTGAACTATTCCAAAATAGTTGAACCAGTTCACACACCCATTAGCAATGTGTGGGAGTATTGGTTGCTCCATATCTCCAACTTCAAACTGCAAGCGCTGAGTCTGATCCAGATGGACTTTGTTAGAAAGCAGATAGACAGACCAACTTCCATTTTCAAAAGCCATGGATGTGGGCCTCCCTCATGGCGTAAGGGGTTAGGCACCACATTATGAAGCAATCCGCAGCCTCTGTGGCACGATTTCGATCCCTAGCCAGCTAGGGATGTCCCAGTCATGATGTTCATTATAAAAACATAGACCAGTCCTTGATCTCAAGGACTAGTCCTACAATCTAAAGACAAGATTTACCAGCAAATCACCAACTACAATGGAGTGAAAAATACAATATGTGTACACACTGGGTCTTTAAAAGAGCAGCCAATATGGTCATGTTTGTAACACACCTATATAATTCCTGGGGAAGGCCCTCTAGAAACACTAATTGAACAAACAAATTAGTGACTAGCATTAACCCAACTGAGTGCAAATAGCTTTATTCGATCACTTCCTATGAAGAGATATAGTTGGTCAAGTTTAATGACATTAACTACCTAGGTATTAATTTTCCTGGTGATAAAAATCTCAAGATTTAAAAATTTCTGTTGTTTGGCATAAAATACTAATTTACATATATAATATCAATGAAGCACCCCACGAACCTTAAAACTTTCAGGAAGTAGCATTTGAAAATTACAGTGAGCACTCAGAGATCAATGGACATGTGAGTGTGTGGGGAAGCAAGTAGGAAGAGATCAACACAAGGGAATAGGCTGATAGAGCAAGTGGGATGGCCAAGGGTAATTAAACTTATCTCGTAATTCCATCTGGAAACCTGCAGTTGAATGGGTACCTGTTATGTTCAGTCTAAAGATGCTTGAGGAAAAAAACAAGCACTTGTTTGATTATCGCTGTATCGCAACCATCCCAGGCCAAGTTGGTTCAGGAAGCTAAAAAGAAAACCTTGGAGCACCTGGCATCATCCCCACAGGTTTTTTAATAGAATGCAGGGGACACAGAAACATTAATTCCAAAGGGCACCTGCATGCCTATGTTTATAGCAGCACTATTTGCAGTAGCTAAGCTATGGAAACAATCCAAATGTACAAAAATGGATGACTGGATCAAGAAGATGTGGTATATATACACAATGGAATATTACTCAGCAATCAAAAAAGATAAACACATGCAGTTTGCAGCAACATGGATGGAGCTAGAAGGGATCATGCTCAGCGAAACAAGCCAGAAAGAAAAAGAAAAATACCGGATGGTCTCACTCATAGCAGGAATTTAGAAAACTTAAATAAGAGACCAGGAAGAAGACTAATCAATACAAAGTAAAAATCAAAATCAACAAGCAACTATAAACCAGAGACACACTACGGGTGAGAGGGGAAGGGAGGGGCGTGGGAGAAGAAGGACTAGAGTCAAAATAAGAGGGTGTGTAATTGTATGGGGAATATAACCATAATGAAAATGCGTACATTGTGCAACGATGAAAAATGATGTAAGAATTATACAAAATAAATATTTTAAAAAATAGTATGCAGGGTAAACAAGCCAGCAGGGAGACAGGAACTTGGGCCCCCCTGTGAAGCTCTATTGGCTCTTTCCTCTGGGCCTTGTCTTAAAGCTGTCACTCGGCCGCTCTCTGCCAAGCACCGCCCTATGTGATGCTGCCCTTATAGCCTCAGTCTCTCAGCTCAGGTGTGCCCACTTACGCACACCCACACCATACTCCAGGTGTCCACCATCAGGCATGCATACCCTGAACCCACGTTCTCAAGTGCCTCTTGCATTATTAGCACAATCAAGTCCACAGGTGATAGCCACAGAGGCCAGCCGCGCAAAAGCCTGATCATCTCATTTACCCTACAACTGCTTATGGGGTTTTCTGTTGATTGCAGTCAAATATCTAGTTTTTCTAAGTGTATACACAGAAATTGGAGCCTTTGGGAGATGGAGGATGGCGAAGTGGATGCTTCAAAGCTGATTTGGGTCAGATTCCCTAGAAGCAGAGTCAAAAGTGGGGGTTCTTACCCATGTGATTTATGGAGTGAGGGACTGCTCACAGAAAAAGCTAAGGGAGAGGGAGTGAAGGGAGCATGACCAGACAGGAGGAAAAGCTAGGTAAGAATGTAGTTTCAGGCGAAGTCCATCTCAGACTGACTCTGTAGGGAGTACTAGAGTGTAAATTGCAACACTTGCCTTTAGGCAAGGTAACAGGGCTTTGTTACCTCATAACAGTCAATCATTGCCTATGACCACCCAGTGCCTGTGTGTGGTGTGTGGATGGAGGCGAAAGTATGTGTTTGGGCTAGGGGATGAAAACTGAGTAGCAGCTCTAATGGCCTGAAGGCTGTTGCAGGTGTGAGCCATTAGCAACAGCACCTGCAGCAGCTGCAGGACAGTAAAAGGGGTCCCAGAGGATCTGGGCAGAGCCCCAACAGCATCTGCTATAGAAGATGACTAATGCTTTCCATGATTTATGACAAACCTTAAAATACAATTTACATACACACCTACAAAAATGGCTAAAATGTTACATACATATTGACCAGAATGTCTCTGGTGAAGATAGGGAGCAAATGCAATTCTCTCACATTGCTGACTGGACCAATTTGGGAAAATATTTGGTAGTACCTGCTCAAGTCAAATGTATGAGGAAACTATACTCAAGGAATTCCACTTCAGTAAAGTATAACAATAGAAGAGAGCGATTATGTCCACCAAAAGACATGTAATAATGTCAACAATAAAAAGAAATATACCGTTGATGGTGTAGGGTAAATGAATTAATCAGGTTTTTTACACCACTAGCCTCTGGGGCTATCACCTGTGACCTTGATCATGTTAATACAGAAGGCACATGGATGTGGGGCATGCATGCCTGATTGTGGTCATCTGGACTATGGGTGTGCACGCATGTGTATGTGTGCACACCTGAGCCTAGAGGTGGGGCTAAAAGGACGAGCAGTGTGACTACAGAAGAGGCGAGACCATGACGCAATGCACGGGCTAGGGAGAATGCCAGAGAAAGACCCAAGACAGAGCATAAAGATTCGTTGGGGGCTGGGAGTCTCGGTTGCTTGCCCGCCTCCCAGCCCACCCTGCCTGGCCAGTGCCTACTTCCTTGCACGCCAGCCTCCCTGCCTGGTGGATCTGTGTACTTGGTGCCCTGAGAGAGCATGACAGCCTGAAAAATCCACCAAGGGCTCCAGGACTCTCTTTATCCATCTGTCTGAATCAATAGTGAACCTGCCCTGTGCTTGCTGGCACAATAGAGGATATTAAAGGAATTACCTCAGAGAGACCACAACCAGTCTCCGGTGGTTACATCCTATGTAATTTCATCTATATGACATTCTCAAGAAGATAAAACTGCTGTGATGGAGAATAGAGCAGAGGTTGTCAGAGATTAGGGTGAGGGACAGCAGGGAGTGCTTTGGGATGATGGAATCATGTTTTGATTGATGGTTGTATCAATCTATACAGGTGTAAAAATAAAACAGGACACCAAAAATTCAATAAATTCTGAAAAAGAGCTTGAAAAAGATATGTAAAAGGATATACATAGCAGCTGTATTAAGGACAGCCTGAGCTGGGGGCCTCCGGAGTGTACCCATTCTCTCCGGAGAATGGGTAAGTAAATTGTGGTATGTTCGCACTATGTAACACTAGTCAGCTCTAAAAAAGAGCATTCTCCTGGTATATGTAATAGCATGGATGAACCTCACATAATGTTGGGTGAAGGAGACCAGACACAAAAAAAGAACACATGGTATGATTCCATTTACATAATGTTCAATATCACGCAAAATTAATCTAAGCTGGGCGTTGGCTTTGAAGCACTGGCTTGTAAAAGTTCATAAAGCTGTATATTTAAGATTTGTACTTTTACTTATATAAGCAATACCTCAGTGTTTAAAAATGCCTCAGTTTTAAATGGTTTCAATCTGATTTGTACTAGTTTGCGTGGTGGTGTACAAATGTTCAACTTCACTGTCGACTGTTCCATGACAGCAGTCTTCTTATCTGCAC
The DNA here is from genome assembly GCF_014898055.3 of Talpa occidentalis. Taxonomy (NCBI): domain Eukaryota; kingdom Metazoa; phylum Chordata; class Mammalia; order Eulipotyphla; family Talpidae; genus Talpa; species Talpa occidentalis. Next base: position 71,784,519 of record NW_023600993.1, on the reverse strand, counting down.
TCCACAAACATAGACAAGGCTCTGTGCTAGGCTCTGGGGACACATGAGAGCAAAGACGCAGTTCCTGCCCTTGGTAAATATTTGTCACTGATAACAAAGGGAATGATGATATTTGGAACCACCACATTTAGGACTGCATTTTGTCCTACTTGGTGAGAAAATGCAGCTGCAGGAGAAGGACAAACAACCCTACTACACACATTTTCTAAAGCAAAAACTCTCTGCAGAAAGGCATAGACCAGAATTCATACCCGAATGACGAGAAGAGTGAGGGTTATTTTGTGCCATTTAGCTTCTAACGGAGCTTTTTTGGAAACATACTGTTCTTTCCTTTTGTCCCCATGTTAGCTTGATTTATGCTTGCGTTGTCTTATGCCTTCAAGTGCCTTACAAAAAGTTTGCAAGTAAAAGTTTAAATCCATTCTTACAAGAAAACTACTAAACCTTTTTTTAAAAGTGTTTATTAATTTATTTATTTTTAAAATATATTTATTTATACAAGCACTGGGTACAGTCAGAAGTGTGGGAGGGTGAGAGAATTCACCAGAGCCAGAGCGGGGAACAGAACAGGTAGACTGACAAAATACACAGCTGAGGGGAGCAGCGGGAGGCAGGAGAGGTCTACGCGCCATGTGGGACCCTCGCCCAGCGGCAGGGGATCGAACCGGCTGCAGGCTGCAGGCAGCTTCGCAACCCAGCACTTAAATGCTGTGCCACCAGGGAGGCCCAAAACTACTAAACTTTGACTCATTTATTTGAGGAGATCATTTACATGTTAGGTTTAAGTCACATTCTATTTGATTTTTACACTTATCTTTTTCCAAGCTCCTAAATACTATCAGCCTATCCTTAAAATGCAAAACATCACTCCAAATAGAAAGAAAACTGAGACAACTATATTTTTCAAAAGATTTAAAAAGCACAGTGTTTATGAAATTGATTACTTATGGAAAAGAATAGGTATTGCATACATTTTCCTAATATTAACTCATTCCACAAATATTTGTTCATTGTCTTTTTCAATTTAGCTCATTTTACTGACCATATGGAGCACTGGCAAAGAAAAATAAGTCAGTCTTCACCTGTAAAGTTAAAAATAGGACAGGAGTGGAGAGACCTACAACTGTGGCAATTGAAATATTAATAATATAAGAATTAAACAACAAAACTAGCAGGCAACCATAAATAAGAGACATCCTACAAGGGAAGGGGAGGAAAAGGAATCAAAACACGGGAGAGACGAGCACAAGGGACGCTGGTGATGTTTCACTGGTGGTGGGAATTTTACAGAGAATACAAAATGATGTAAAAGATATAAATAAAAAATAAATTATAAAAAAAATTTAAAATGCAGATGGATAAAACAAAAATCTTCCAATCATCCATCAATTCCCCAAATTAATAATTTGTGAGAAACACACAGAATTAGGTATTTGCCTCCTTCTGATGTCCAGAAATACAGGCTAAAATATTATAATTAAAATTAGAAAATATTTATAATTAAAAAAATAATACTAATGCAAGAATTAAATAAACTGCACATAACTATATAAGAATTTTTTTAAATTCCTGCAAGGACATCAAGAACAGAAGTGACACCAGTAGATGTAGGATAGTTAATAGCTATGGCAATGGGTGCATTATACTGTCTTTTTAATAAAAAGGAGGAAAATATTTGTGTTACTTGCCTTATCCAATGATTCCATATGATACTATTTCATTCTGTCTTTCTCCTCAAATAGCCCCTACATCCATCCCCATCTTCACTCTCAGTGGACAACCTTGCTTCTGACTTCAGAAGTCTTAGAATCTTAGAGTGCAGCTTCTCTACCACTGTCTCATCTACTCACATTTACCATCTGCACCACATACTCTGTTACCACATATGTTTTAATTACTACTCACACTTCTCTGGTACATCATTAAAAAAAATCACTCCATTAAAAAAATCAAGTTTAAAAGATCACTCCAGCAATCATCCCCCTACTTCCATACACCACCGATGTTTCCCTCTCAACAGGGTAATTCTCATCTGTACATGAGTATGCTGTTGTTGCTTACACCTTAATAAACAAAACAAGGGTCTCCCTGGTGGCACAGGGGTTAAAGACACAGCATTGTCAAGCTGCCGCCAGCCACTGCAACATGAGTTCGATCCCAGGCCAGGGAGCTAACCCACAAGGTGCAGCAGTCCTCTCCTGTCATGCCCGCTGCTCCCCTCAGCAGTGTATTTCAGTAGATCTGCCTGTTCTGTTCCCCACTCTGTCTCTGGTGAATCCTCTCATCCCCCACACCTCTGGCCTACACCCCAGTTCTTGTATGCATAAATAAATAAATCTTAAAAAAAAATAAAATACTTGTCTTACTTTCACTTTTCCCATCATCCATCTCTCTATCCCCCCACCAATGAGTTTTTGCAATTTAATTGACATAACACTGTATAAATTAAAGGTGTACATCAACACAACTTGACATATGTATAACTACTCCATGTCTTTACTTTGTAGCCAAATGCCTTTGAAAAGTTGTCTTTATTACCATTTTCAGTTTCTCTCCCTATACTCTCTGAAATCCACTCTATTCTGATTTTTATGCCAACAGAAAAAATGCCTGGAGTTCTTTTCCATGGTAACCAGTAGCTTCCATATGAGGAATGAGTGAGTCATTGTCCTCTTCCTTGAACTATTAGCATTTGACACAGCTGATCATTTTCTTCTCCTTCACTTGTTCTTGGAACACCTAGTCTCTTGGTTTTCTTTCTACCGTATTGGCCATTTCCTCCCAGTTTCCTTTGATGGCTCTTCATATACTCTTCAGCCACTTCATGGTGAAAGGATTCTGGTTTTGGTCTTCTCTATCTACATCAATTTCTTTGGTAATGTCATCCAATTCCATGCCTTCAAATCCCATGTATAGAGAAACTCCCAAATTTTTATCTACACAGATCTCAATCTGAAATTCCAGAGATTAGTATCCAAATGCTCACTCAATGTCTCCTCTTAAATGTCTAGCACATACCTCATGCTTACAGTGTACAACTGAAACACTGACCTTTCCCCACAAGGTTTTTTTTTTTATATAAGATTTTTAAAAATTTATTTATGCATACAAGAACTGGGGTACAGAACAGAGATGTGGGGGTGGGGTGAGAGGACTCACCAGAGACAGAGTGGGGAACAGAAGAGACTGCCTGACTGAAATACACTGCTGAGGGGAGCGGTGAGCAAGACAGGAGAGGTCTGCTGTGCCATGTGGGTAGCTCCCCGGCTGGGCGGGGATTGAACTCATGCTGCAGTGGCTGCAGACAGCTTCATAGGCTGCATCTTAATCCCTTGTGCCACCAGGGAGGCCCTCCCCACAAGGTTTTATATCCACAGAATTTCCCATCTCAGAGCAGGTGACCTCCTCCTTTCAATTACTCAAGCCAAAAACCTTGGAGTCATCCTTGATGGTCTCCTTCTCTTATACCCCATATGCAATCCATTATCAGATCAGTTGGTTCAGTCTTCAAACATATCTAGAGCATAGCAATTTGTCATTATCTCTGTTGCCGCCACCCAGGAGCAAGTCATTACCATATTTTGCCTGAATTACTGATGTGGACTCCTAGCTTTTCATTTTCTTCTACTCTTACCCACTATAGTTTATTCTCTACCCTACCCAACTGCCAGTGATGCTTTTAAGCAGTAAGTTGTAGTGCCAGCCCTCTTCTGGAAACCCTGTAGTAAACCCACTTTATTCAGTATAAAAGTCAAAATTCTTGCCATATTCTACAGGGCATTAAATGATTTGGCTCCATAATTACTTCTGACTCCCCTCTCCTGTCATTCTCTACTCTGATCACACTATTCTAGTTGCACTGTCTTCCTGATACTCCTTAAGTATATCAGGCATGGCCCGTCCAAGGTTTTTCAACAGTGTTTCCATCAGTCTGGAACACTCTTCCCCTAGATATCCACATGGTTTCTCCCTTGGCCCCTTCACACATTTGCTCAAAAATCACATTGTCAACAAGGCCTACCCTGATCATCATATTTGTCATTATAATATGAGCTTTTCTCCCTACTGGCATTCTTAATCTTCCTACTTTGCTCTAATTTTCATTTCATGTTCTAACACATAATACAAGTTATCTATTTATGATGTCTTCGTGCTTCATCTGATTTCTCCAATTAATATCTTAAAGCAGGATTTATAAATAGATATACAGATATAGATAGATAGATATATCCCAAGTACTTGTAAACATTAGTGCCTGGCCTATGGTGAGCAGCAAATATTTGTTGAATGAATGAATAAAAGCGGGACTGAAAAAGAAATGATCAGATAATTCTTATTTGTAAAATCAAGCCATCAGTTACTGTGGGAAAGATGAGGGGATGAAGAGAGATTCCTGATTGTGCCAGTGTTAATCTTGGCTGGCTGCAGAGAGATCTAGGTTAAAATAATTCACTAACCACAAACCTAAGTCATGACTAGATTGTCCAATATTCTCTATTATTTCCTGAACCACCTTTTCTCATAATTTCTCCTGCAAATGGCACCAGAAAGATAACATCATTCATCTATTATTTTTATTCTAGTAATAATAATAGAAAAAAGAAGAATGGTAAAGTGTGTAAACAAATATCCACAAGGGCCTCCACGGTGGCGCAGCGGTTGAGCGCTCGGTTGCGAGGCTGCCCGCGGCCTCTGCGGCGCCGGTTCAATCTCCGGCTGCCCCCCCCCCCCCCCCCCCCCCCCCCCCCCCGGCCACCAGAGGAGGGTCCCGCATGGCGCGCGGTGACCTCTCCTGCCGCCCGCTGCTCCCCTCAGCAGTGTACTTCGTTCCTTCTGCCTGCTCTGCTCCCCGCTCTGGCTCTGGTGAATTCTCTCACCCTCCCATGCTTCTGATTGTACCCAGTGCATGTATAAACAAAAACAAACAAACAAACAAATAAATAAAACATGCCTCTATAAAAAAAAAACAAATATCCACAAAATAAAAAAGGGAGAAAAATAACATTAAAAATAGAAAAGTAGATGAAAATGTGATCAGACATACTGCTATGACTTATATCACTCAATGAAGAAATGGTCTCTACAAAACAAGAATACAAATGAGAGCTTACAAGAGGTTAAGGAAGCTTCAATGATACAATAAAAGAAAATGAATGGAATGAAAGCAAATTGGTGGTCTATGAACCACTACTTCAAGAATCTTACTTGTTACTTCAGGAGTCTTTTTTTTCTGTTGTTTGCTTGTTTTTAAAAAATTTTTAAAAGATTTATTTTATTTATTTATGCATACAAGTGCTGGAGTATAGGCCAGAGTTGCATAGGGTGAGAGGATTCACCAGAGACATAGTGGGGAGCAGAACAGTCAGATAAACTGAAATATACTGCTGAGGGGAGCAGCAGGAGAGCCAGGAGAGGTCTGTTGCATCATGTGAGTCAGCTCCCTGGCTGGGGATGGAACTCATGCTGCAGTAGCTTTCGATAGCTTGATAGTGCTGAGACTTAACCCCTTTTGCCAACAGGGAGGACCTTACTTCAGGAGTCTTGTTCACCCACAGAAATATTGAGAAAACAACTAGCAGCTGTCTGAATAAACATTGTGAGAGGTTTAGAAAACAACCAAGATTTACAACTAAGCAAATATCCAATTGAAGTCACCTTCTCAATGGGGAAATTCCGTGGCATTTTTACTTGCTCTTGCCCCATTTTCTCCCCAGTGCAGCAATGATGTTGGTCTTTAGCAGCAGTCTGGATTGAAGTTCCCTCCCCCAAAACAGAGAGAATAGACCAAATCTTATTTGCAAATTGTTGTTTACATCTGTTCTCACCTAGCTGGAAGATACTGGAAAAAATGACTACCCCATCATGGTCTCGTATACCTTGGAATATAGGCAGAAAAACAGCAGGTACTACTCATAAAATCTGCAAGAGTACTATAAGTAGCAGATGTCTGAGATAAGAAAGTACAGAAAGAGACATACAGTAGTCTATATAAGACCCACAGGGGAAGTTAGAATGAGACTATTTAGGAAATTAGCACATTTTCAAGCAGCCATCTACACAGAAATTTAGAAAGCCATGTGCATAGCCACACCAGATGTGTATTCAGAAAACACACGAGAAAACCTGATTTCACCTGAGGTTTGGAGTAATTCTACCTAATCAGTGATGAACTGGCATACATGGTTGTTCTTTTTGATCATTTTTTGGTAAAGGTGTGTGTGTGTGTGTGTGTGTGTGTTTGAATTTCTGGCATTCAAGGAAATCTTTCTGAAAATATTAGCTTAAAAAAAAACAACAACAAGAGGCTTCAGTGACTGCATGTAACAAGGAATAGTCTTTGCAACAATAGTTTGGAAAAGTTGGATTACTACAACCTTCACCAAAATATACACATAAATAAAACTTTCAATCTTGGGGAGGGGATAGAAACTTAATTCCACTATTACCACATTATAATAATCACATGCCTAATATTAACAACAACAAAAATTATAAAGCACACACACAAAAAAAAAAACCCCAGAAAATATAGTTCATTCGAAAGAACAAGACAAATTTCTAGAAACCATCCTTAATGAAGCCTAAACATCAGACTTGGTAGACAAAGGCTTTCAAACAACTCTCTTGCATATGCCAAAAGAACCAAGGTAAGATACAGGCAAAAAAAACAAAAAAAAAAAACACTAAGGGAAATCAGAAAAATGAGATATAAACAAAAATGATAATATCAACAAAGAGAAGTTACATAAAGCAACTGAACAGAAATTCTGGAGATAAAAAGTACTGTAACCAAAATGAAAAATTTTGAGAGGAGTTAAATAGCAGCTTTGGGAAAGCAGATGAAAGAATGCCTTGTAGACAGGACAATGGAAATTACTGAGTCTGTAGAACAGAAAAAAAGAAGAAAATTGAATAGAATCTATAGTATTTCTGTGATACCTTTCAGTGGATCAATATATACATTGTGAGAGTCCCAGAAAAAAAGAGAGAAACTGGCACTAAGAAGAAATAATTGCTGAAAAAGCCCCAAATTTGATAAAAAGGTTGAGTCTACAAACTAAATGAACTCCAATTAATACAAACCTAAAAGAGCCATACAGAGACACTATCGTCAAACTGTAGAAAGTCAAAGAATATGAGAATCTTCAAAGCAGCAAGAAAGAAATGAATCTTCATGTATAGGGGCTTATCAATAAGATTATCCACCAATTTCTCATCAGAAGTCTTGTAGGCCAGAAGGCAGAAGGATAGTAAATTTAAAGTGCTTAAAGAAGGAAAGAAAAAGAACATTATCAATGAAGAAATTCTGTATCTGGCAATACTATCCATCACAAATAAGGAAAAAAACCCACATTTTATTGATTAAAAAATATAACAAACTAGGAACAGAAGGAAAGGCCATATATGGAAAAAAAAACCCATAGCTAACATCATACTCAGGGAAGAAAGATTGAATGAACAAGACAACAAAGCCCAATTGCACCACTTCTACTTAACATAGTACTGGGAAACATAACAGATCCACTAAATGAGAAAAAGAAACAAAATCCACCTAATTTTGAAAGGCAGGAGTAAAATTACCTCTTTTCTGAGATAATATGATCTTATATATATATATATATATATATATAGAAAATCCTGAAGATTTCACACACAAAAAGAGTTAATTAATTTAGCAAAGTTGCAGGACACAAAACCAAAGTACAAAAAATCAGCTCATTACTATAAGTCCACTTATTATATCATCAGCAATAATAAAAACACTTAGGAAAGAATTTAATAAAGGAAGAAAAAGACTTAGACAATGAAAACTCAAAACTTATTGCCTAAAAAATTAAAGCTTGACCACTACCTCACACCATACACAAAAATCAACTCAAAATGGATTAAAGAACTAGACATAAGACCTGAAACCATAAAATATATAGAAGGAAATATAGGCGAAACGCTACGTGATTTGCACATAAAAGACATCTTTACAGACACATCACCCAAAGCAGTGAGAGTGAAGGCAAAGATAAACAGCTGGGACTACATCAAATTAAAGAGCTTCTGCACAGCAAAAGAGACAATAACAAAAACAAAGAGAAACCCCACCAACTGAGAGAACATTTTTGCACCCAACACTAATGATAAAGGACTGATCACAAAAATCTGCAAAGAGCTGATGAGACTTAACAACAACAAAGAAAATAATCCAGTCAAAAAATGGGCAGAAGAGCTAAAAAGAAACTTCTCTGAAGAGGAAATGCGAATGGCCAACAGGCATATGAAAAAATGTTCAACATCACTTGTCATCAGGGAAATGCAAATCAAAACTACCATGAGATACCATCTTACACCAGTGAGAATGGCACATATTAAAAAAACTAGCAACAACAAATGTTGGCGAGGGTGTGGAGAAAAAGGAACTCTCCTGCACTGTTGGTGGGAGTGCAAACTGGTCCAACCACTATGGAGAGCTGTGTGGAGATTTCTGGGCCTACTAAACATAGAGCTTCCATATGATCCAGCAATTCCACTCCTAGGTATTTACCCAAAGGACACAGAAACATCAATTCCAAAGAACACCTGCACCCCTATGTTTATTGCAGCACTGTTTACAATAGCTAAGCTTTGGAAACAACGCAAATGCCCAAAAATAGATGACTGGATCAAGAAGATGTGGTACATATATACCATGGAATATTACTCAGCATTCAAAAAAGATAAACACATGCAATTTGCAGCAACATGGATGGCGCTGGAAGGGATCATGCTCAGCGAAATAAGCCATAAAGAAAAAGAAAAATACCGGATGGTCTCACTTATAGCAGGAATCTAGAAAACTTAAATAAGGGACCAGGAAAATGAATAACTATAAGAAAGTGAAAATCAAAATCAACAAAAAACTATGAACCAGAGACACTTTTTGGGGGCGGGGGTGGGAGGGGAGGGATTGGGGTCAGAATGGGGGGGCTGCAATTGTATGGGGAATATAAAAATAAAATTTATTATTTAAAAAAAAATAAAATAAAATAAGCATAGACATTTTGTGCAAAAAAAAAAAATTAAAGGAGACATAAATCAATGTATTTCCTGAATTCTTGCACATTCAAAATGTTTGAGTCTGAGATCAGACAAAACCTAAAACATTTTGAATGTGCAAGAATTCAGGAAGTACATTGATTTATGTGTTGATTCAGTACCAAACACAGTTTGGCTGGGTATAAATTTCTTAGGTCTCACTTTTTTTCTACTAGGACTTTACAGACTTTTTCATCTGTCTTCTAATATGAACTAGCTATGAAGTCTTGAGAGGAATCTAATTTTCTCTTTCAGTTACTTAATTACTTTGTATGCTTGCCTAAGGTAAACAGCAGGTCAAATAACCTGCTCAACATTGTTCAACATTGTTTCATTAAAACACTGATGAGGGTTGGTAGGGAAGCCCAGACCAATGATGAACAAAAGCTCCCTTTATAGTCTTAAACTAACAATTTCCAAGAACCTCTCAGCAACATTAAATGACGGCTTACTACTGTGTTTTAATTATCTTTTAAGTCAAATAACATTACTAAAACGTGTTTTTGGGTCTACTTTTTCCTTGGATATAATGTGCTCATTCAATCAGTAGCTTCACACTTCTTTTATTTCTGGAACATATTTTAAATTATATCTGTAAGTAAGTTTTCTGTTATGCTCAGTTTTCTTCTCTACGGATAGCAATTATGTATATTTTGAGTTTTCCCTAACTGCCTTTTCACATCTATCATTTCTTTTTCTAGTCTTTTTTTTTTTTTAAACTTTGGGTATTTCAATTGCAGTTTGCCTATTTTTCTCAACTGTGTCACTTTATCCTCAGCAGTGTCTTCTATTTCAAGAGTAGTGATCTGGAAATTGTCATTGGACACTGACTTGTGAGATGCTCTTTTGAAATTGCACTGCTTTATCTAACCTTACTGGTTAATATTTCATCCTTTCCTGTGGTAAAATATGTACAACATAGATTTATATTTTTAACCTTTTCTAAGTATACAATTCAATGGCATTAAGTACATTCACAATGTTTTGTAACCATAACCACTATTTCCAGAGCTATTTCATTATTGCAAGCAGAAATTCTGCACCCATTTTATAATAATTCCTTATTGCCTCTTTTCCAAACTCCTGGGTATCTTCTATCCCACTTTAATTTGCCTACTATAGGTATCTCATATAAGGAGAAGCATACCTTTCCTTTTTTGTCTTTTTTCCCCCACATAGCATAGTGTCACATGCTGTTTCCATATTATAGCACACAGTGCCCATAGTATATGTGTAGTGTCCATATTGTACCATGATTCAGAATTAATTTTTTTTTAAGATTCATTTATTTATTTATACAAGCACTGGGCAGAGTCAGAAGAGCGGGAGGGTGAGAGAATTCACCAGAGCCAGAGCGGGGAGCAGAGCAGGCAGAAGGACCGAAGTACACTGCTGAGGGGAGCAGCGGGCAGCAGGAGAGGTCTGCGCACCATGTGGGACCCTCCTCCGGAGGCCGGGGAGCAGCCGGGGATCGAACCGGCGCTGCAGAGGCTGCGGGCACCTTCACAAGCCAGCGCTCAACCGCTGCGCCACCGGGGAGACCCTCAGATTTAATTTTTTTAAGACTGAATAATATGTCACATATGTGTTATATAAATAAATACTTAAACATTTTGAATGTGCATTAATTCAAGAAATACATTCTTACAATCCTTCCTTAAATATGCCAGTAGAGAATAAATGGAGAAATGACATTGAAAATAACAGTAATGATCACTGAATTCATTTAAATATAGAACTAAAATGAAAACAAATGTAGGAATTATGGTTACAGAACAGAATGTAAATCTTATAAACTGGCAGTGAAGAAATAATATAACAAAAGTTAAGAAAAAGAGAGAAGGGGAAATATAAAGAACACTGATTTCCTCCATGTTTTAGAACTGGCAGTGCAAAAATATCACCTAAAGTTGATAAGCCATGCATAGAGGTGTAACATATGTCAAGCTATAAAGGTAAAGGTTAAAAACAATATCTATTATAATCAGGTGGTGGGGAGAGTGGATTTATACTGATTTTGTATGGTTTATAGGAGGGAGAAAAAAAATTCTCATGAAGATCCCAGGAAAGAATGCAGGTTGTGATAAGAGAATCTAACTGGATTGCGAAAGTGTGAAACAATGTCACCTACAAGGGTGGAAGAAAGGGTGCTGACTTAGTAACTTTGAAGTTCCTGAAGTCTGTAAGACTAAGAGCAATGGTACAGCAAAAAAAGCAAGGTACTCTAGTTGATTAACTGGTTTCCCATGAGGGTATGGACTGACACTCCTGTTCTGCTCTACATATATGCTGAAATTGAACAATTACATAAATGGATGGTGCATGATGGGAGTCAGGTTTCTCCCTGTGGGAGTGGGAATTAAGAGATAAACCAGGGGAAGACAGAAGAATGATCAATGTAGCACTGGATTACAGTCAGAGACCTGACTAATAACTTGTTTTACTGAATGTAGGTCTTTATATATGTAGAAGTATTTATAGAGATGGATATATACACAGATTTTTATACATGCATATATTTATTTTCTCTATCAGCTGAGAGGTCCAGCAAGAAACAATACTCCAGTAGCAACAAGCATACATGGAACCCAGGTCTTGGTTTCTATTATCGTTCTTCAATAAAAGAAAGCAGAGTTCCTTGGAGAAATGGCAAATTATAGGACAGGAGAGGAAATACATAAGATGAACCTGGACTATCTTGTAATGCCAAAAAATGAAAGAAATATGAATGGATGGGGATGTGTGAAAGGGTACAGTAGCCAAGTGAAAGAGCTGCCAATGGCCAAAGTTGGAACAATTTGAGCAACAAAATAAAGTATGAAGTTATCTAAAATATAAAATAACTATTCAAAAAATTAGTATCCATGAGTCTATAGGGATATAAATGAGTGAATAAATCAGTAGGTGGGGAGGAGGAGAGACAAATTTCCTGTGCAGAATTCCAACAGAATTATGTAGCTCCTCCATTGGATTCATAGCAATCAGTTCCAGTGCCAGAGGAAAAATTGAGAGAACACGTATTTACTATCTTTAATGATTTTCAAGAGTCATTCTGGTTATGATTTTTACCTTACAGGTTGATAGCTGGTTTTAGAACCTATGTTAGGAAGAGATGGGCCCCACTGCATTAGCTGTCTATGGGTTATAGGTGGTTATAGGGTCATAGACAAGGCAAGACTGTGTTTGTTTTTTAAATAGTCATAATGGGGCTTTATGGGGAGGGGAGTGCCATGTGGTATGCCCCCACAAGCTATAGTTGCTGAGAGGGGAACATTTACACAAAAGTTGACCACTGGTGCCATTTTGGCTGACACCCTCTACCTTCTTCCTAAACAAACCTCCCTCTTTCCTGTCTTCCTTCTTTTGAGCCCTGTCCCAAACAATGTTTTAATTCCTTGCTTTATGCCTCCGCCCTCACCTACTACGTTTCTGCCCACCATCTATTTCACTTTAAACCTATGCCTCTCTATTAATACCTCCCACTAGAGTACTGTTGATTAATATTCTCTATGACAGAAGTTACTTTGAAATCCAGCTCTCCCGAAATAGCTGCAAGGACCTGTCTTTGATTCAAACCCATGTAACAGAAGCCAAATCACACACTCAGTGGTGAAGGCATTTTTTCAAGTCACGCCCTTGCTCTTGCATGCGCGAAGGTAGAACAAGCATTGTTCCACATTGTGACCGTGTTGTTCAAATACAGGGAGACGATTACACTCCCCTCCATTTGTTTTCATCTCCTGGTCCTTCTCCAAGACCCTGATCTCCAACTGTCCATCTTTTTGATGTTTCCTCTTACTCAGAAGACACTGAAGGGGAAGGCGGAGGGTAGTACGCCATTGTAGTTTGGATCCACTATGAAGTTTTTAAGGTCAGCTTTATATTTTCATCTTAGAATGCAAGTTCAATCTGATGGCAGTGATTATGTCTCCCAGAGGTTTTACGTAAGAAGGGTTATCATGCAAGCAATTTCAAAGGGATTTCAAGGTTTGAAAACAACTCAGTGGGTGGGAAGAGGAGAAATGAGGTATCCTAAAGCTCCCAGCCTTCCATAGACTTGAGTGTGAGCAGAGTTGCTCCTGAGGCTTTCAGTTTTAATGTCACCACCAGCAACTCTCCAGCTCCCATTAGAAGTGACATTGAAAGGGGTAGGGCCTCTGCATGGAGCACTGTGGTCCCCTCCAAGAGTGCTGTGGTCACTCTAGGCAAATCTGGGTTAGTCCAAAGCTGACGGGATGGGAATTGAAGTGATATCAAGAAATCCAAATCAAGAAAAAGACAGATACACACAGTTCAGAAGTTCTGGCCTAAAAAAGCCAATTCTGTTAAATTAGCCAGGCTTCTGACTCTTCCATCCCAATAGACATAAAAATGGATATTTATATAGCACACAGGCATCAACTTGAGAGAATTTGTGTAATTCCAAATGGAGATTTGAAGATAATAATTATTCACATTTTCTTGCTATAACAGTCTTATAAAACATAAAAATAAAACCAACATAATCTATGATGCTATATATAATTATAAAAAGAAAAACAAACTGAACTTATTGTGGTAATCATTTCACCATATATGTAAATCAAACCATTGTGTTTTACACCTTTTTTAAAAAAATATTTATTTATTTATTTATTTATACAAGCAGTGGGTACAGTCAGAGGCGCGGGAGGGTGAGAGAATTCACCAGAGCCAGAGCAGGGAGCAGAGCAGGCAGAAGGACCGAAGTACACTGCTGAGGGGAGCAGCGGGGCGGCAGGCATGGTCTGTGCGCTATGTGGGACGCCCGCCAGGCGGCCCGGGATCAAACCGGCACTGCAGCGGCTGTGGGCAGCCTTGCAACCTAGCACTCAACAGCTGTACCACCAGGGGAGGCCCCTGTGTTTTACACCTTAAACTTACACAGTGATATAAATTATTATACCTCAATAAAACAAGGGAAAAGCCCAACATATTGGGGCAGATTTAAGTATTAAATGTGCAGTAAATTTTCTAATAACAAGTCTGATTTTTAATCATTTATTTTTAAGATACATAATTTTATTATATTTAAAAAATGTAACATTCTAAAAGTTCCAAATTTTCTATCAATACTAATTCCCACAAGTTTGCAGTGCTACCACACACAAGCCAAGAAATGAAAGAAGTCATTAAATATTTAGAAATATTCAACACCAGGAACTTTAAAATCTGACTGTATGGAGTAACGGCTCAAAAAGCTATAACCTGCCTTTTTAAAAAAGCATTTTCGCGGGGGCCTCCCAGGTGGTGCAATGGGTTGAGCGCAGCGCTGTGAAGCTGTCTGCAGCCTCTGAAGCATGGGTTCGATTCCTGGGCCAGCCAGGGCGATTCCCACGGTGCAGCAGATCTCTCCTGTCGCGCCCGCTGCTCCGCTCAGCAGTGTACTTTGGTCCTTCTGCCGGTTCTGCTCCCTGCTCTGTCTCTGGTGAATCCTCTCACCCTCCTGCACCTCTGGACTGTACCCCAGCTCTTGTATAAAAATAAGTAAATCTTGGGCCTCCCCGGTGGCGCAGCGGTTGAGCGCTGGGTTGCGAAGCTGCCCGTGGCCTCTGCAGCGCCGCTTCGATCCCCGGCTGCTCCCCGGCCACCAGAGGAGGGTCCCACATGGCGCGCAGACCTCTTCTGCCGCCTGCTGCTCCCCTCAGCAGTGTACTTCGGTCCTTCTGCCTGCTCTGCTCCCTGCTCTGGCTCTGGTGAATTCTCTCACCCTCCCGTGCTTCTGACTGTACCCAGTGCTTGTATAAACAAACAAACAAACAAACAAACAAATAAATAAATCTTTAAAAAAAAGTCTTAAAAAATAAATAAATCTTTAAAAAAAAAAGGAGAACTTAGAAAAAAAGCATTTTCTCTACAAGGAATCTTATCAGCTATGCAAAAATATATACAGTTTTTATACTGAAGCTATATTGAGCTGCACTTGAATTCACATTCTTAGCAAAACAGTGGGCTGAGTACACAGGCATACTCCACATTACAAGCTAGCCATTTTCTGTCATCTTCATTTTTTTTAAAAGATTTATTTATTTATGCATACAAGAACTGGGGTACAGGCCAGAGGTGCAGGGGGTGAGAGGATTCACCAGAGACAGAGTTGGGAACAGAACTGGCAGATTGACTGAAATACACTGCTGAGGGGAGCAGCCAGCGAGTCAGGAAAAGTCTGCTGCGTCATGTGGGTTGCTACCTGGCTGGGGATCGAACCCGTGCTGCAGATAGATTCATAGGTTGTATCTTAACCCCTTGCGCCACTAGGGAAGCCCTGTCATCTTCGTTTTTTTCTTTCTCATCTTCGTCTTCTTCCTTTTCTTCTTCCTGATCTTCTAGTTCAACTTTTCTTCTTTGAGCCTGCTGGCCTGCCAGGGGCCTTCTTGCCTGCTTCACTTTGGCCCCTTTTGCCCACAAGGCGGTATGCAGGAATGTCTTTGCCCTGCTTCTCCATTACTTTAGCCACTCTCTGCTCATAGGTTGTGTATCCTTGGCTGATTGTTCTGACCACATTTCACTCAATTTCTCTGCAGTCTCCCTAGTGGATCTTTGAGTGATATTCAGAGCAAAAGAGAAAGAAGGCTGTTGGAGGCCTTTTAGAGCACTGGGATCTTCTTTCTTTCCTTTGGCATATCTTCAAACTTTGGCTTTTCCTTAGCAGACATGGTCTTCCACCTCTTGCAACATTTCTTGGAGAATTCAGTGAAGTTGACGGAGGAGTGCAGGTGCTTCTTCTTGTCCCCTTCATGGCAGGTTTGCATGAAGAAGGCTCATGAGCACATCTTGCTCTGCAGCTTGCTGGGGTCTCCTTTGCATTGGCTGGCAGAACTTCGTGGGCCTGATGGCAGATTTTCCTCTGAGTTCTGCCAGGCAGCCGCTTCCAACAGAGACACTTCCTGTCTGATTTTTTTTTTTAAATGAAAAACTAACTTTTTCTGTGTCTAAGTTTTTCATATTAAATTTTATGTTAAAAATGTCTGTACATAAATGCTAGTAAGACATTTTAAGTGGTAATCTTTAATTCTTGGTAATCTTTAATTCTTAGTACAACAGTGGGCTGAGCACACAGGCATACTCCACACCTCATTACAGGCTAGTCATTTATTGTTCATCTTCATCCTTTTCGTCCTCATCTTTGTCTTTTCTCCTTTTCCTTCTCCTCCTCTTCTAGTTTACTCTTCTTTGAGTCTGGTGGCCTGACAGGGCCCTTGGAGAAAAAAAACCTTCTTGGTACAGGAAATGACGGAAAAAACTTAAAGCCATTTTTCTCCTGTTCATAATTTTACATAAGATTTTTGTATCGCTCTCATGCATAGAGAGATAAGCACAAAACCAGTGTGCTTCTGGTTAATTTTCACAAACACCAGTTCCAGCACCCTGATAAGAAGCAGAATAATACCAGCACCTCAGAAGTCCCATTAGTGCTTTCTGCCTGTAAGCATTCTCCCTGTCCTCTCAACAAGGTAGCCATGGAACTGACTTCTGTCAATGGAACTTATAGAGATGTACATGTCCCTCAGTGCACATACACATGCGTTTTTGCTGGGTCTGTATTTGGGGTGAAGTTGTTAAGTCATGGGGTTCTTACACATTCAGCTCTGGCAGATACAGCTGAAGTGGTTCACTTGACATGTTCCAGCTGTTTCCTGCTTTTGCCAACAGTTGGGATTGTGACTTAAAATCATTATATTTTAACAAGGATCCACAAATTTATAGTAGCCAAAATTATATCTAAAGGATCTAACAGCTCTTTTCTTCCATGAACAATAATAATGTGAACCTTTTTTCTGATAATGTGACTGGAATTCAAAAGAAAACTCAGTCACAACTATTTTGAAACAATGAAGATCTAATCCCCAGTTTCAGCAAAGGGGAGCCAGCTCTAATCCCCAGTTTGGGCAAGCACCAGGAGAGAGTCCACACTGCCGCCAGCTGAGATGTCACCAAGAGACTTACACAGCTGCAAGCAAACAGACATTTCCTAAACAAGTGAAGACAAGGTCTCACAGCCAGTGGCAGTGACAGGAGCTCTCCCCACCCTCTAGAGGGGGGACCACTGGAGGCTCACTGGCAGGAGGCCCTGATGTGCACTATTACCACAGGCCTGGGGATGATTAGCATTAGTCATGCTACTAATAGTTGTCTCAACCAGCAAGCCAAGAAACCAGTAGACATATCATTGTCCCCACAGTACAGAGAAAGAAACTGAGACTCCAAAGATAAAGGATTGTCTCTTAAGTTACACAGCAAGTGAAACCACAGCTCAGCTTCCTACCTCTTTTTGCTGCAGAACTTTGCTCACAGAGACCAACTTCTGAGAACAACATACTGCTAGAGTGTTGCAGGGCTCTCCTATTCAAAGGGAGGAATGGAGGACCTGAAAACAGAATTCCAAAGGTCCACGTGAACGGAGTGCCTCTCTCTGATGTCCATTTTTAGTGAGCACCCGTGAAGGGAGATGCGATCATCTCAGAAACTACTGGGAGTCCCTGTCAGTTTTTGTGTTTTCTCTGTTGATGCCTCTCTCCCCTCTCCCATCTGAGTATCCAGTCATTTCTCTTTCCTCTTTTTCCTCTCTTGAATGCTCGCATTTTTTTAATGTAGCTAAAATATGAAATCAGAAGATTCTAGATATATACATTGTCCTTGTACCTACTGACTGAAAATACATGTTCTCTCTTTTAAAAGTTTAAACCAGGTGAATTTAATCTTTTAGGTCTTTTGAAAATAAAATTAAGATGAATTAGATCTGTAACCATCTGACCACGAACTCTGGGCAAGTTGTGAATCACTCTGTGCCTCAGTTCCTCATCTGTAAAACTGGGACAATAACTGGGATAATAATCCTAATTCATAGGATTGTTATGAAGATGAAATGATTTGACACGTAAACAACTTTGTTTTTTTCACCTTTTAAAAGCAGCTTTTTGAGATAGTTATTCATATACTGTAACATTTATCCCTTTGAAGTGTATCACTCAGTGGTTTTTAGTAGATTCACAGAGTCGTGTATCCATTATCATGATCTAATTCTAGAAAGTTTTATCACTCCTAAAAGAACTCCATTAGCAGTCACTCCTCAACCCCCTAGCTCCCAGCACTTGACAACAGGTAATTTACTGTCTATCTTTATTGATTTTCCTATTATAGACATTTTATATAAATGAAATTGTGTCTTTTGTGACTAGCTTCTTTCACTTAGCATAACATTTTCAATATATCATGGTTCATCCATGTGATAGTATGCACAGTACTTCTATTTTTTTAAGTGTGTGTGTATATAATGTTTTTTCTTCTTGGTGCTTTATATTGTTTTCCTGCAATTTCTTTTTTCCAGCTTTATTGAGCCATAATTTACACATTAAAATTACATATATTTAAGCTGTACAATATGATTATTTGATATATCTATACATTGTGAAAGGATTACTATAATCAAGTTTAATAGTTTATCTATCACTTCACATACTTATTTTGAGTTATGTGATGCTTAAGATCTACTTTCTCAGTAAATTTCAAGTATAGTAGACAGTATTATTAACTATAGTCACCATTTGTTCATTTCAACTGAAATGACCAATAGATATATGAAAGGTGCTTAATATCACCAACCATTAGGGAAATGCAAATCAAAACTACAATGAGATATCATCTCTCACCTGCCAGGATGGCTTTCATAAAAAAGACCTGAGATACGAATTGGTGAGGATGTAGAGAAAAGGACCTGTTGGTGAGAAGGTAAATTGGTACAGTCATTATAGAAAGCAGCACAAGGATTCCTCAGAATATTAAAATAGAGCTACCAGATAATCCAGCAATTCCACTTCTGGGTATATATCCAAAGGAAATGAAATCTTGAAGAGATATCTGCACCCCCTTGTTCACTGCAGTGTGATTCATGATAAGCATGTTATAGAAATAACCTAAGTGTCCATTAAAGGATAAATGAATAAAGATTGTGATTCAGACATTAAAAAAGATAAATATTCTATGATCTCACTTATATGTAGAATCTAAAAAAACTGAACTCTCATATGCAGAGAGTAGAATGATGGTTGCCAGGGAGTGAGGAATTGGGGAGATGCTGGTCAAAGACTGAACAGCTTTAAAATGTGCATGCAGCTAAATATGCTAAGTGTTTGCTAGTATTATGAAGTGATTTTTTTATACTCCCTGTAGGTGAGTGGGCCTCAATTTAAAATTTTCTACCTTATGGTAGAATCTCAGTCTGTACTTACCTTTGTGATTATTTCAGAAGCATTTTTACCCACAGTCTCCAATGGGCTTTTCCACTTAGTGGGCATTAGTGGTGATTTACCATAGAGAGAAAGTGAGTGAGGAACTCAAGACCTGTTAGCACCTGGTTCCTGGAGGAGAGTTGTTAGAGGTTCTGACAAAAGCCAGGTCTTGAATTTTCTGTGTTGGGTGATACTGACTCGGCAGAAATAGATTCACATCCAAATTTAAGTTTGTTGTCTTCAATTGTTTGGGCTACTATAAGAAAAATACCATGGGCTAGGTGGCTTAGACGCGAACATCTATTTTTCCAGTTCTGGAAGCTGAGAAGTCTGAGATTAGCATGCCAGCATAGCCAGGTCCTCTTCCTGGTTTGTAGTTGGCTATCTTCTTACTGTGTTCTTAAATGGTAGAGATGCTCTAGTCTTGTCTCATTTTATAAGAATTATAATTCCATTATGGGGGTTCCACACCCATGATTTCATCTAAACCCAATTACCCAACCTTGATTTCAGCATAGGTTTATAAATGTTTAAACAGATAACCCAATTTTTTATTGTGATGTTAACACATACAGGATTTTTAAAATAATAAAAATACATTTAATTAAGAAAAATTGAAAAAATTAGTCACAATAGGATGAAAGCTCATCTAAGTGATACATATGTTCTAATGCATGTAGCTCTGTTTTCCCACTAATAGAGGAAAATAACTAGACCCATGACAAGTAAAACACTCTAACAGATTTTTTTCCTTTAGAGAAATGTGCAAATATGCCCTGAATTAAACTGCTTTAACTCCAAGCTCTATTATTAAGGCAGAAACCCTGTTTTTCTATCCAATGGTACACTTCCCTCTGCCTTAGGAAAATGCTGCTGAATAAATGACATTTGAAAAGGATTTTAAACATTTATTACATTTCTTAAAGAGAAATATTTACCACATGCCATTTAGGCTGCCACCGACAGCGACTGGGATAGCAAAAATGAATGCTGGAGAAGCCCTTGGTTGAGGCTAACAGAGACCTAGTCCTAACCCTAACCAGTATTGTCCATTAGATATTCTGCAGTTTCTGGAAAGCCTAGGAAAAGTGAAGAATGGCCTTCTGCATAATGCCTTACGTTATTTTCAACACTCGGCTTCATTCTATCATTATGTTCCTAGTAATGTGGACTTCAGGAATCGGCCTAATTTATAGGTAACGGAGGCCCCAAGGGTATAAAAGTGATGTCAAGGATGACACCGGCGCCGAGACCAGCGCTTTTCGTACCTGGAGACAAGGAGGTGTCGCTGCCCAGTTAACATCTCATTAGTTAGAGACTTTTATTTTAAGAAAAACCGGAGCCTAATCAACCAGCCCAAAGGGGCAAGGCAAATGCACATGACTTCACGAATCCTTAAGCAAAAATTCCACCTCCTGGTGGTACCTCCCACCCAAAGAAGCAAAAAAGGTTGCGTTTGGTGAAGCTGGTTTTGAGCGAAGCAACTGGGTTAGCTCTGCCATCTGAAGCGACCGGTCTGGTACAGGGGTTTGCAAGGGTAGCCCCGTGAGACTCCTGCACTCCCACAAGCCTCCCACCACAGGGAAGGGAGAATAAAATGAGGTGGTTCTGGAATAGAAACCCAACGCCCAGGCAAAGTTTGGGATCTAACTTTAGACGCAATCTCTTTAGAATTAAAATTAGAGGTGTTCTATTAATTCCAAAGGGCACCTGCATCTCTGTTTATAGCAGCACCATTTACAGTAGCTAAGCTATGGAAACAATCCAAATGCCCCAAAATAGATGACTGGATCAAGAAGATGTGGTACATATACACAGTGGAATATTACTCAGCATTCAAAAAAGATAAACATATGCAGTTTGCAGCAACATGGATGGAGCTGGAAGGGTTCATGCTCAGCGAAATAAGCCAGAAAGAAAAAGAAAAATAACGGATGGTCTCAGTCATAGCAGGAATTTAGAAAACCTAAATAAGGGACCAGGAAAAAGACTAATTAATACAAAGTAAAAATCAAATCAACAAGCAACTATAAACCAGAGACACACTACAGTGGGGTTTGAGAGGAGAAGAGGGATTAGGGTCAGAAAAAGGGGGTGGGAATTGTATGGGGAATAGAACCAAAATGAAAATGCATACATTGTGCAAAGATGAAAAATGATGTAAGAATAATATAAAATAAAATATTAATAAAAAAAAAATAGAGGTGGTCTACCCGCGGCCCGGGGAGTAGGCGGAGGGCCCCTGTGTCTTAACGCCCCACCGGAAGCCGCGCTGTGCAAGGAGCAGGCGCGCTGTTCGGCTTTCGATTGCTTGTGCCTGGCAGCTGCCGGCGGCGCACGCGACGGCCGGGGCTCTGCGCTCGAGGGATTGAGCCTGGCTGGCCAAGGCGGCGACGCGCGGTCCCGGCGGCCTTGGGCCTCGGGCGGTGGGCGGGGCGGTGGGCGGTGGGCGGTGGGCGGGGGCGGCTGCGGCGGCCGGCGCGGGGATGTCGAGGCGCTCGAAGGCGGTGCTCGGCCTCTCGGTGCTGCTGACGACGGCCACCGTGGCCGGCGTGCATCTGAAGCAGCGGCTGGACCAGCAGGTCGGTGTCACATGACCGTTTCTTCCGGGCCCGCGCGGCGGCCTCGAGCGGCCTTACCACCGCGTGGGTGCCCGCGTCTCCTCGTCCTCCCGCCGCCGCTCTCCTCAGCGGTCCTGCCCTCCGCCGCGGCGCGGCCCGGCACCCCGACGCCTTCGCGACTGCGCCCCGGCCGTACGCCCCTGGGCCCTGCGCGCTGCAGGCCGCGCGCCGCTGGAGAATCGGGTGGGGTGGGGTGGGGTGGGGTGGGGTTGGGGGGTGGGGTGGGGTGGGGTGGGGGGGCTCCCTGCTGGCCGGCGCCCCGGAGCCGGGCCCCCCGAGGACGCAAGCCCGGGGCCGGTCTGCGGTTCGTTTTCTAGGCTCTGCCAGCTTCAGTGAAACGAATCTTCTAGCTAGCACTCGGGTCTCTAGAAAGTAGAAGCCGGGAAGGGTTTTCTTGGGGTGCATTCAGCAAGTTACCTCCTTCTTCCCAGGCCCTAAGTTGAATCTGAGCAATTGCAGGGCTCCTAAGATTTTGTCTGTAATAGACTAGGATTCCCCACCCTGAAAGAGGCTCATCTAAGGTGCCAGGCTCACGTTTCTGTAATTTTCTACTTGTCTTTAGTGTTTATCAAAGTGATGACCACTGTTGGACCTTTATTTCTATGGTAGTAGCCTTCTTTTTGTTTCCTTTTTCCTCTTGTAGTAGCATTCCTTCCCCTTCTCTGTTAGTAATTCTGTGTAATTTTCACTTTACATACTAGGAAAAAACAGGTTTTTGTATTGCATTTTTACAGTTTGAAATTTTAGTAGCTTTTTTTCTTTGATGTTTATTGTTTAGTTAATTGGTAGCAGGAAAGTACTTAACAAAGTTGTTACATTAGTTCTTTTAAAGTAGGTGGTTAACACTTTAAAATGCAATGTGGCGGCAGTTTTTTTCTTTTTTAATTATTTCCCATTAAGCTTTCTATACTAAATGTTCAAGAATTTCTTAAAGTATGGCTCAGTCATCATTTCAGTGATAATGTGATAGATAGTACACTACCAGATTAATTTGATGATTTCTTTATACATTTTACATACATACAGAAAGTTGAAATAGTATTTGGGTATTTGGAGTCTGAAAGTTTTAAATGATTTTCATGACACTGTAACTTGGATCTGAACGGCACAAGGCTGGGAACCACCTGTTCAGGGTATTACTGAAGTCTGTGTCTTACATTTTTTAGAGACTTCATGACGGAGTGATCAGAGACATTGAGAGACAGAATCGCAAAAAAGAAAATATTCGTCTTTTGGGAGAACAGATTATCTTGACTGAGCAACTTGAAGCAGAAAGAGAGAAGATGTTATTGGCAAAAGAATCTCAAAAAACATGACTTGAAATGAATGTGAAGTATTGATGGGATGGATGGTGTTGATTTTGTTTGTGTGTAAGAGTGTGTTGATGGAGAATAGCTTAGTGAGTTCTTCAACCATTTTTTGTCACTGTCCTTTTAAATATGATCAGAAAAGAGATAATGGATCTTGTATTCTAAATAGTTGCTTTAGAAATTATGTGTAAGTAAAGAATTGGGTAATTATTCTTCTGAAGAGTTTCTGTTTGTGTGATCCCAGTAGAAACCCCCTTAAAGTTGGTGTCAAGAACTTAGGACTGTTACTGAAAAGCACTTCTGCACCTGTGAGAGGGATGGATAGTAACATTCACCTGAGTAGTTTGATAAGCCGGCATGATGATGAAGCCACAAGAACATCTACCTCAGAAGGACTGGAGGAGGGTGAAGTGGAAGGGGAGACTCTCCTAATTGTGGAGTCGGAGGATCAGGCATCTGTGGACTTATCTCATGATCAGAGTGGGGATTCACTGAACAGTGATGAAGGAGATGTGTCCTGGATGGAGGAGCAGCTGTCCTACTTCTGTGACAAGTGCCAAAAATGGATACCGGCGAGTAAGGAGCTTCTCAATTCCTTTGATTTGTCAATTCCTATGTGAAGGTTTGTTTTTCTAGCCTGTAAAAGAGCCCTAAATAAAAGATTATTATATTACTAGTTTAGCTTATTATAAATTTATATAAAATAGACACATGTGTACTAATAAAAATACTGTCAACCGCTATCAACATTGTTAAATGAATGTTCTTGATGGTAACCCAATAAATATTAGAAAATTGGAAATCTTGTGTTACTTAAAGAATTAGACACATTTTTCTAGCAGGATCATGGATTTGGGACAAAATTCTAGGCCCATTCTAGAATTAAAGATTTCCCAAAAACCACTGCTAATATTTAACTTACAGGAAAACTGCTGTTGTATGTTGATGGTAGATCAGAATTACCAGTTAAAAGTGTTTTGTGCCCTATTTCTAGGACCATACTTGTCTTTCATTTGCTGGCCTTCTGATATACTGGCCAGAGATATACACCAAATCTCCCTTGGTCCCTCAGTCCTTCAACTGGACACTTCATCTGCCAGCTTTGCAGCTCTAAAGGAGTATGCTTTAGCAGCCATCCTGAGTCTTACCAAACAAGCCTAAAATTTCCTACATATTAGCTAGTTTTTGCTTCTGAGCTATCTCTGCTTAGTAATTCAGGTTTCTTTTGAAAATCTCAGAGGCTTTCCCCTTGTTCTCAAAAGACAGATTTGAAACTCCCCTTCATGGCCTCCCCCTGCTAACTTCTTTATGCTCTCTGTAGTATCCTATCTCCACATGTAAATGGAACTTTAGTAAGGGTGATTAATTCTCTACCATCAATTCTTTTCCCCGCAACATTGCACATTTTAATTTCCTCTCTGCAGTGTACATCTTTATAGCTTTCATCCCCTCCATCTCTCCAAATACACAAGTACCTCTCTTCACCTGGTCAGTTTTGTCACCCATCTGGCCTCTCTTTTTCTAGCTCTCTTTCTGATACGGATTGAACACCCTTTTTATGTTCCCTACAGCGCATGTCACACTAGTGGTGCACTGCTGGTTTTCCTGTCTCGTCAACATGAGCATCAACATCATGTGGGGAACTTTAAAAAAGATTTTAAGGCCCCTGCCCCAGTTCCAGAGATTGATCCATTTTGTGTGGGGTAGGCCCAGGCATATTTAAAAGTACAAAATAAGTCTGGATGATTCTGTTGCCCAGTGAGAATAAAGAAGCACTGTGCTATTGTACAGTGTATGCAGTCCTCTCAGAATAAGTATACCGCTAGGAGTAGGCACTGTGTCCATCTTGGGCACTGTATTCCCTGTACTGACCCCAGTGTCATACATGGTGTGAGCTCATATTTTTTGAAAAAAATGCGTGAAGAGACCCCCATAGGACTCAGGCATTTTAACAGTTGGGAAATCCAGTAGGGATTTTTGGGACAACAGATTTTAGTGGGCATACCCTTGAAGCTAGAAGAATAAAAATCTACTCCCTCACTCCATCATGCTATCTTGGATTGACTGAAAAAAAAAAAAAAAAAGTGAAACTAGAAAAATCTGGTTGAACAGATTAAGCCTTTGAGATACCACCGCTGGTTGAGATAAAACTATGATGTGCCTTCTTGTTTTTCTCCTAGGTCAGCTGAGGGATCAGCTCAGTTACCTTAAGGGTGATAACTTCTTTAGGTTTACCTGTTCTGATTGCTCAGAAGATGGCAAGGAGCAGTACGAAAGACTGAAGCTGACGTGGCAGCAAGTGAGTAAAAAGTTCTTTCTGTAGAATTCACGAGGTTGTTCCCCCAAGGAATTTCCAATCACTTCAGGATATTCCTGATGGAAATGATTAAGGATTCTTTTCTTAGGTTCTCTGTCCCCTTTTCAATATCACTGGCCCCCAATCGGTCATTTTTATTAGGTTGCAAGCATGCTTTGAATAGCTTGTATAGTTTCAACATTACATAAAATTACATCTACAAAATTTTATGTAGATGCAGAAAGATGTCTGGAAGGACAGTCACTGAAAATGTTCAGTGATAATTTTTTTTTTTTTAAGATTTATTTATTTATTTATACAAGCACTGGATACAGTCAGAAGCACAGGAGGGTGAGAGAATTCACCAGAGCCAGACTGGGGAGCAGAACAGGCAAACTGATGAAATACACTGCTGAGGGGAGCAGCGGGTGCCATATGGGACCCTAGCCCGGTGGCCGGGGATTGAACTGGCACTGCAGAGGCTGCGGGCAGCTTTGCAACCCAGTGCTCTACTGCTGTGCCACCGGGGAGGCCCCTCTTTTTTTTTTTTTAGTAAGAGCAATTTCATATATTTTATTTTTTTTTTAAGATTTATTTATTTATGCATACAAGAACTGGGGTACAGGCCAGAGGTGTGGGAGGTGAGAGGATACATCAGAGACAGCGGGGAACAGAACAGGCAGATCAACCGAAATACACTGCTGAGGGGAGCAGCGGGCGTGTCAGGAGAGGTCTGCTGCGCCATGTGGATTTGCTTCCCAGCAGGGGATTAAAGTCGTGCTTCAGTGGCTGTGGACAGCTTCATAGGTTGTGTGTCTTAAGCCCTTGCACCACCAGGGAGGCCCACAGTGATAATTTCTTGATGGTGGATTTAAAGTGATTTTTAATTTCTTCTTTGCTTTTTTTCCCTTTTACTGAAATCTTTTACAGTGAACATGTGTTATTTATCTAACATGGTTTGACCAGATGAGGAGTTTTCACATTGAGCACTAGGAAGTGTCTTGGAGTCTTCTGAGAATGGGTTGAACAGTCATACCTTTTTGGGTCCTTGCCCAGTATCTAATGCTGATATCATGTGAACAAAGACTTCCACAGCTAAAAACTGTCCGAATGCTGAGTAGATGGTGTCTTAATGTTTTCAGTTTTAAAATTCTGAGTCTTTCGTTTTTCCCCTCTAAATAGCTTAAAAGTTTATATGTAGGGGTGATTTTCAAAATATTTAATAAATTTTGGCACAGTCAGTCAGAAAATGCTGACTGGAGTAGGCATTTAGAAGCTTCTTGATGTCCCATGGTTAAGTTTATTTAGTACCGTGTGTATGATGCAGGGCTACCAGGATGGAGGGGGTTGCTTAGGACAGTGCTTATTTTTCATGATCAGTTCAACCACACATCAGTCTTGCATGACCTGCTTATGTGAACATGCAAGGAACAGCTCCACATAATAAAGTGGATTAGTGATATTCATTTAATATGATATTCATGTAATAAAAGTAAAAAAGGAAGTGAAATTCAGTAGTCAGACTATCCCAAGATAGTACCCTTTCTTTTATCCCCTCTGTTCCCCATCATTCCTACTCAGAATATAAAACAAACTTTTCCCTCTAAATGGAAACAGCCTTAATCATGCTTATCTCCCAGCCCTTAATTTGTTTGTATTTCAGGTTGTCATGTTGGCAATGTACAATTTATCTCTGGAAGGAAGTGGGCGTCAAGGTTATTTCAGGTGGAAAGAAGATATCTGTGCTTTTATTGAGAAACATTGGACCTTTTTACTGGGGAATAGGTAATGTGATTTAAAAAAAAATCTTACCTGAATGGAGATGATGTATATGTGATTTGACACAATCTAATGCATATCCTTAGAGAATAAGAGTATTTACTTGCAGCAGTAACAGGGAAATTTTTAATCCTGAAAATTACTTTTTAAGTTAAAAACTTGTTTATGAAAAATCATAATGAAAGTATACTAGTAAATGTATAGTTTTCCATAATTTTCTCATCTTATTTCCAGAGGAAACTGGTTTCTACTGAGTATAGATTTTGAAGAAATTCTAGAATGTTAAAAAATAGAGTGTTTTGGCTGTTTAATAGATGAGTAACCATCTGAGGATACAGGATTATCAGGTACTTCTGAAATCAGTGCATTTTAGGAGGTCAGAAGAAGAAAGATAATGGCAGTTATTAACTGTACCCATTTAAATTGCTTTTCATTAATAGAGCCTTGTGTTGTTTTTTTTTTTTTTTTAAATAGAGGCATGTTTTTATTTATTTGTTTGTTTGTTTGTTTTGTTTATACATGCACTGGGTACAGTCAGAAGCGCGGGAGGGTGAGAGAATTCACCAGAGCCAGAGCGGGGAGCAGAGCAGGCAGAAGGACCGAAGTACACTGCTGAGGGGAGCAGTGGGCGGCAGGAGAGGTCTGCGCGCCATGTGGGACCCTCCTCCGGTGGCAGGGGAGCAGCCGGGGATCCAACCGGTGCTGAAGAGGCTGCAGGCAGCTGCGCAACCCAGCGCTCTACCGCTGCGCCACCGGGGAGGCCCCCTTGTGTTATTTTTTAAAAAGATTTATTAATTTATTTGTTTGTTTGTTTATTTATTTATTGAAGTACTGGGGTGTAGGCCAGAGGTGCAGGGGCTTAGAGGATTTACCAGAGACAGAGTGGAAAGCACAATAGGCAGATTTACTGAAATCGCCTGCTAAGGGGTGCAGTGGGCAAGACAGGAGAAGTCTGCTGCGCCATGTGGGTTAGCTCCCTGGCCAGAGATTGAACTCAGGCCATAGTGGTGTTAGCTCTGAGACTTAACCCCTAGGCCACCAGGGAGGTCCGAGAGCCTTGTGTTCTTAGTACTTGTTTTTCCTAGTGCTGAAAGATAAAAACTGTTTTATACTTTTTAGTGCTACATTGCATAGTGGCGTATAGGCATGCTAATAGACATGTCTTATTAATTTTTCTTTTCATGGTAGTGCTTTGATTCTGTTGCCTTGTGCTCTTCTTTGGTATCTGTTTATATTCCTCAGATTTAGGGATGCTGGTGCACAGACACTGAGACCATGTGTTTTAACTAAGGGTCCTTATGGATCAAATAAGATTTTTATTACTATTAAAGGTTAGTGAGTTTGCCACTGCATCGGCAAATTCTTTTTGAGATCCAACGTGATATTCATAATTCTTGCATACTTGGATCAGTGTAGACATGATAAAGGCTCTGAGTACCTGATGGTCAGAGCAGGGAGTTTGTACCTATCCTCACTCTGAAGTCATGACAGCCTTGTTTCTCCCCAATGCTGAGATGTCAGAGCTCTGTGAATGTTGCCAGAGCTCAGGGAGGGCAGTTGAAAGGAGGGGTGACCTTCTGAAGATTTGCTGTGAGGAAAAAATAGAATAGATTAGTACATTTTTACAAAAGGAGTTATTTTTGTTCTTGAGTTATTTAGTAGTACTAAGAAAAGAATTGACAGTATAACTGGTTCTTTTTCTTAAAGAAAGGAAATCTGTTGTCTTAGTTTAATGATGTAGCACTATTTATGGAACTTAATATACCCCATTTATAAGGGACAAGAAAGGGAAAAAACTGTTAAAATTAGATCTTGGAATGTTTTTATGATCTGTCAGTGCTGCTCTGTTTAGTGGATTGTCTTCTAGAAGAGATTGGATTTAAATAGCCTATTTTTAAGTATATTGCTGTATTTTAACCAAGTTCTTCAGTTGTTTCATTTGTTCATTTGTAGAGCTTGTTCTGAGAGAAATCAGCTCAGGTTTTTGTTTTTTTTTTCCTTTCTTTTTAATATTTCTACTGAAAGGCATTAATTACTCTGCAACTTCTATATAGTTTAATCATTAAACTAGTGGTTTCTAGCCTTATTGGTATATCACTTGAATTATCATTTACTTGTATCAAGTCACTTCTTGAAAAAAAAATCATTTTTAAAAGAAACTTCAAACTACCATGGTTAGTAGAAAACCCTTATCATTTACTATAAATAGAATGGAACTATAAAAATAAGTGCACTAAAAAATAAAGCAGTGCTATAGTAGTTGGAGTTTATGGCTTGTAGACACAAGTCCATAGGTCATATTTAACAATGATAACAATTTCTTATTTGCCATAGAATCTATATGCTGTGTAATGCAGTTCTAAAATATATTTTTCTTTCAGATGTTTACTGCTTTTTTTCTTATGCCTTTAATGTTTCATTAAAATTTAAATGTATACCAATTTATTTAGGGCTAATCTAAATAATTTTATGTACCTATTGTAGAAACAAGTTGAAAAGTACACACAAACTACCATTTAATTGTCATTTTATGTATGACTATTTAATCTGCTTTTACAGTTCTGACTTCTGGTCCTGAATTGTTATAGAGAATATTACTGTGACTAGTAAAGAATTTTTTGATTACTTTTTTCTATTACCATATTTTATTTAAGGTGCACACTTTTCCAAGTTTTGATATCTGACAGCTGGATACATCTTATAATAAGATGTGTGATTATGTATTTATTTTTTAAAGATTTATGTATTTATGCATACAAGAACTGGGATACAGGCCAGAGGTGTGGGGAGTGAGAAGATTCACCAGAGACACAGTGGGGAATAAAACAGGCAGATGGACTGAAATACACTGCTAAAGGGAGCAGCAGACAAGTCAGGAAAGGTCTGCTGTACCATGTGGGTAGCTCCCTGGCAGGCCAGGGGGTCAAACTCGTGCTGCAGTAGCTGCAGATAGCTTCATAGGTTGCGTCTTAACCCTTGCGCCACCAGGGAGGCCCTAAGATGTGTGATAATTTAATGGATAGCTAATTTTCTTTCTGTAAATAAAATAGCATATCTTAAACTCAGTGAATCTTAAATTTGATGACATATGATAAAACATATTCATAGTATTTAAAATTCAGCAGATCAGACAATTCACCAAAAAGTATATCCATAAGGCCAGTAGATACATGGGAAAATGTTCATTATTGCTTCTAATAAGGGAGATACAGTTTAAAACCACAATGAGATAACTTAGAAAGAGGCAAGAATGTGGAAGAGGTGCTGTGAGACCAGTATGTACAGGGTGAAGCTGAGGTGTCATTCTCCCTCTTAGAACATGCTGCTAGCTATTAGTTTTTAGTTACTATTTTCTAGTACATCTTTGTTCCTAAGAATGCTTTTTCCTTTTGCTTCCTTTTAGCAAGATTTTTCAACTATTAGACTCTCCTTTTTATGAAAGATTTTTTTTTTTTTTTTAAGAATTTGTGATAATTGCCTTAGGTTTTCAAGGTGAAAATACAACAGTTGCCTTTAGAATTATCAACAGAAATTTGCATAATTGACATTTTATACATAATTAAAAATTTTTGTTATATGTACTTTTTAAAAAAGATTTATTTATTTATTTATTTATTTATACAAGCACTGGGTACAGTCAGAAGTGCGGGAGGGTGCCCTATGTTTATAGCAGCACTGTTTACAATAGCTAAGCTTTGGAAACAGCCCAAATGCCCAAAAATAGATGACTGGATCAAGAAGATGTGGTACATATATACCATGGAATATTACTCAGCATTCAAAAAAGATAAACACATGCAATTTGCAGCAACATGGATGGCGCTGGAAGGGATCATGCTCAGCGAAATAAGCCAAAAAGAAAAAGAAAAATACCGGATGGTCTCACTCATAGCAGGAATCTAGAAAACTTAAATAAGAGACCAGGAAAATGAATAACTATAAGAAAGTGAAAATCAAAATCAACAAAAAACTATGAACCAGAGACACTTTTAGGGGGGTAGAGGCGGGAGGGGAGGGACTGGGGTCAGAATGGGGGAGCTGCAATTGTATGGGGAATATAACAATAAAATTAATAAAAAAAAAAAAAAAAAAAAAGTGCGGGAGGGTGAGAGAATTCACCAGTCAGAGCAGGGAGTAGAGCAGGAAGAGGGACCAAGGTACACTGCTGAGGGGAGCAGCGGGTGGCAGGAGAGGTCTGCGCGCCATGTGGGACCCTCCTCCGGTGGCCGGGGAGCAGCCGGGGATCGAACCGGCGCTGCAGAGGCTGCCGGCAGCCTCGCAACCCAGCACTCAACCACTGCGCCACCGGGGAGGCCCCTATATGTACTTTTGTGTAATTATTTAGAAATGCTTGCCCCTTGTGGGGGCCAGTGTTGGTTATTGCTCTAAGGTTCAACTCTTTGTGGGACCTACCATATAGTTTTATTCCCACCATACTACATAGAAGCAATAGGACCAGACCAAGAGATGGCTTCTGTCAGCTCCTTGGGTATAATTGCTTACTGTGGCTGATGATTCTCTAAATTTCCTTTCTGGAGAGCTGTATTTAATCACATATAATGGCAACTCAAGTTAATTAAAATTGGTCTGCAGAACTACATAATCATCTTGATTGTGATCAGAAGTGTTTTATAAGCTTTGTTTGAGTTATTTCATTTAATAACCACAGCAACTTTGTGAGGTAAATTCTATTATCTTGCTTTTAAAGATAAAAAAACTTTGGCAGCTGGACGGTAGTAGAGCCCAGATTTAAAGCCAGATGGACTCCAAAGTGTCTCTCTTGACTCTCATGCTCTGTTCCTTTCGTATATTGGATGTTCCATTGCTATGAGTCATAGAGTATACATAGAGTATATTTTATATAATGTTGATGGAATTGAAAAGCCGATAATTTTAAAACTCTTGGACTCTCCAGGAAAAAGACATCAACCTGGTGGAGCACAGTAGCAGGTTGTCTCAGTGTGGGAAGTCCCATGTACTTCCGTTCAGGCGCTCAGGAATTCGGAGAACCAGGATGGTGGAAACTTGTTCACAATAGGCCCCCAACAATGAAACCTGAAGGAGAGAAGTTGTCTGCTTCTACTTTGAAAGTAAAAGGTATTGTGTGAGAGCTGTGTGAGAGCCAGACCGAAGCCCAGCAGGTGTGAATTTAGGAGCCAGTCCAGCTTTGCCAGGGATAGCCAGCCCATCTGCCTCTCTGCAGGCAATTTTGTATATGCTGTAAATAATTATACAAAAAACATTTCCTAATCAAACTGCCAGTTTTATAGACTCACTTTGGTGTCTGAAAGCTACTTTATTTTCATTCTAATTTTGTTTTTAGACTTTCTATTATGGAAATTTTTAAACTTAAACAGCTGTGAAGAGAGTAATATAATGAATCCCCATGTACCTTTCAATTCATTTCAACAGTTAAATGCTGGAAATATGATTTTCCTGAGTATGTTCTCCCAGTCTTCCATCAGTTCCCTCTGGATTACTTAGAAATAAATCCCAGGCATTGACATTTTATTCTTAAATAGTTCAGTATGTATCTTTAAGAGATAAGAATTCTTTTTTTTGGTGGCCTAACCATAATATGATTCTTATACTTATGTATAATTCTTATACTTAAAATTCATCATGTTTACTATTACATGTTGATCTGATATTTTTATGAAACCTTTGTAATGAGTTCTTTAATTTTTGAAAATAAAATTGGGGAAAAAAAAATACCATAGGCTATAAAGACTGAAATTTCCCTTGTATATCCTCTATCTGCAGTTTACTTTGCAGAGTTCCCATTGTCATTTATGAATGCTTTTAGAAACCATCTCTATCTATTGAAGCATCTTCCTTTTGGAAAAAAAATAATACTTGTTCTTCATTATTTCCCTTGCTTACTAGTATACCTTCGACATGCTTCCACAACAGTACATGTAAATCTGCCTTAAGTTCTTTTATTCCTTTGTCTTCCATTAAATGTTATACTATAATTCATTAAACCATTTTCCTGTTGATGGACATTTTGGGTATTTTTGTTCTTTTTTGTTGCTATTTTAAAAAATACTACAGTTATAATTGTTTGTGTCCATGTACAAATTTTATGTGGCAATTGCCTGGAAACAGGTTGCTATATCAAAGGGCATATTCATTCGAAATTTTTATTGGTGTTGCCAAATTACTTTCCAAAAAATAGTAATAAAATTTATGTCCTATTAAAACAGGCATAAAAATACCCATTTCCCCCAAATGCTAAGTATTGTCAACTTTTCATGTTTATCAATTACAGTAGGTGAAAGATAGTATTTGTTTAAATTTGCATTATAATTCCCTTTTTCTTTTTACTTTTTTGTTATATTTTAATATATTTTAATAACAAACTTACAGGAACAGCATGGAAGGCAGACGACATTAAAAACATGTACTTGCATGTAGGACCACTCTGAAAAGTATAGTGAGAGGATGGAATCTACAGTATGATAAAAATGCTACAAGCAACATTTAAATGCTGTCAATAAGCAATTTCTTGTTTTAAAGAAAATCCAAATGCTGACATTGCCCAGAAAAATCGAGCTGTTTTATTTATAATTGTTATAAAATTGAATTTCTGAAACTTGTTCACTGAAACATTTTGACTTGCAGTAATACTTTATGTCCCCACATTTATATTAAAAATTTACACACCGATGGAAATGGGAAAACTGCTTCTATCTAGTTTCTGCCCCCTAGTTTTCCACTTGCAATAATGTACACAGGTACATTTTGACATCATGGGGAGAAATATCTAATATTCAGAGCTATCAGTAATAAGAAGAAGAAGATAAATTTTTTTTCTGAATGAAATGTTTCCCATCACATTGAATTCTTAAGCATGTTTTACATCTATTTAGCATGCTAGCTGGATGGTTTGACATTTATAACACTCATGTTGGTGTCTTCAAAAAAGCCAGCCAAATAGTCCTCACTTGCCTCCTGCAAAGTAATGTTACCTTTGCCCTGGAAGTGCACATCTTGGAAGAAGCAATTTCTTACGCCAGATGTTGGAAGGGAAGTTTGTGAAACAGAAGTTCAGTGGACTTTTGATAACATCTGATTTCACAGAGTGCCAAAAAATTAGACCTGTAATGATAAAGTTTCTTCACCCCTCCAGTAGGGGATGCACTCTTGCAAGTGGCTTTTGTAGCCAGTTTCTTCCTCTGTGTTTTATCACCAGTAGATTCATAGGCAGCCTGCTTGGTATGAGCCATGGTATAGAGACCTCCTTACTTGCCCCCCTGCTCGTCCGCTAGAGTTCAGAGAGATCAGGGCAGGTGACAGTGGCAACTAATACCAATTTCCTTTTCTTGTTAAGGATAGCCAAGACTTAGTTTAGGGCATTCATTGAACATTTCTCTATTTTGATCATGGTAGTAGGCTCGTAAAAATAAATTAGCAAAAGAAACTAAATTTGAATAATTACTTAAAATTTTTTAGATACTTATTCTTTTCTTGCAGCCTCAAAACCAACTTTGGATCCCATCATTACAGTTGAAGGACTTAGAAAAAGGGCGAGTCGGAATCCTGTGGAATCTGCCATGGAATTAAAGGAGAAAAGGTCTCGTACTCAAGAAGCCAAAGACATTAGAAGAGCCCAGAAGGAAGCAGCTGGCTTTCTTGACAGGAGCACTTCTTCTACCCCTGTAAAATTCATAAGCCGAGGCCGCAGGACAGACTCAATTCTTGAAAAAGGAGAAGTGATTGACTTTTCATCCTTGAGTTCTTCTGACCGTACTCCGCTGACAAGCCCATCTCCTTCTCCATCTCTGGATTTCTCTGCCCCAGGAACCCCTGCCTCTCACTCAGCCACACCTAGCTTGCTTTCTGAAGCAGATCTGATTCCAGATGTGATGCCACCACAAGCCTTATTTCATGGTAAGAGTTACCTTTCTTAGGTCTTTTACTTCCTGTGTGGTCATAATATAAATGTGTAAGTTTCCACCTTGTGAGCAGGGTGCTCTGCGTGTTTTCTTTTCTGTATCTTACTACGCTACTTTGTACTCTACACAGATGATGATGAGATAGAAGGTGATGGAGTCATAGACCCAGGGATGGAGTATGTTCCACCTCCAGCTGGGTCAGCCACTTCTGGGACAGTGGTTGGAGTCAGAAAGAAGGTCAGAGCACCTGAACAGATAAAGCAAGAAGTAGAGAGTGAGGAGGAAAAACCCGACCGGATGGACATTGACAGTGAAGATACAGATTCCAATACATCCTTGCAAACAAGAGCTCGAGAAAAGAGGAAGCCTCAATTGGAAAAGGACAGGAAACCTAAAGGGCCCAAGTACACCCCTGCGAGCATCTACGAGGAAAAGCTGCTCCTTAAGAGGCTAGAAGCTTGTCCCAGTGCTGTTGCCATGACACCAGAAGCTCGGAGACTAAAGCGTAAATTGATAGTCAGACAAGCAAAAAGGGATCGGGGATTACCTCTCTTTGACTTGGATCAAGTTGTTAATGCTGCTCTGCTGTTAGTTGATGGGATTT
Source organism: Talpa occidentalis (assembly GCF_014898055.3). Classification (NCBI taxonomy): domain Eukaryota; kingdom Metazoa; phylum Chordata; class Mammalia; order Eulipotyphla; family Talpidae; genus Talpa; species Talpa occidentalis. The sequence goes on along the minus strand of NW_023600993.1, from coordinate 71,748,698 downwards.
ATGGAGCCAAAGAAGGAGTTTCCCGGCTTCCAGCTGGACAAGCCACGTATAGAACAACCTGTCAAGACTTCAGAATCCTTGACCGGTACCAGGTGAGTACTAGCATATAATGTCCCTGAGTGTCTCAATTCAGTCTCATTCTTTTTGTTTAGGTGGCCTCCTTTTCTCTTTGTATTTGATCTTTAATACATCCTTTCATTTTAAGTATTTTTACTCATGTTTAGTTTACTTGACAACTATTCTTTCAGTCAGAGGAGTCTTACATGCTTCTTGACATTTATCCTGTGTGTTCTCTGCGTTTTCTACATCTGTGATTGTGCTCTGGTATCTGATTAATTTGCGGAATTCTCAGTCATTATGTTACAGAACCCCTGGAACCTGGTCCTTGTTTGTTTTGAAAACCTCAAAACCCTGGCTAGCCAGTACCCCTGCTTCTCCTTTTCCCCACCCTGGTGATCAGCCCAATAAAACTAGGACCGCTGCTGCTCTGAGGTGAAGAGTGTTCTCAGGGCAGTTGCCACCCCTCTCCTATTGGGTGAACCACAAATAAATATTCCTAGCTTGAACCTTGATTGGATTTCTCTCTAAAGTCCTTTTGTTGTATCATTAAAGCCAAATAAGAACTTGAACAATTGTTGCTTCAAATATTTTATCTTTCTAGTATTGTCATTTTGCATAGGTTATTCCTTTTGCAGTTGCGCTGCATTTTTTGATATTCTGTTCTATTCAATTTTTTTTCAGTCATTTTTCTCTTTGCTTTTCAGTTTTCTGTTGCCATATCCTTAAGCTCAGTGATTCTCTTCTTTGTGATGACCAGTGTGATAATTCTTCATTACTATTACAGTGTTTTGATCTCTCTTTAATTCCTTCTTAGGACTTCCATTTCCTGCTTAAATTACCCATCTGTTTTCTCATACTGTCTGTTTTTGTCCATTAGAACTCTTCACATATTAACCATTATTTTAAATTCCCAGTTAGTAATTCCAACATCTCTGCCATATCTAAATCTGGTTCATTTGCTTGTTTTGTCTCTTCAGACTTTTTTTTTGCCTTTTAGTATACCTTGTAATATTTTGTTGAAAGCTAGATTTGTACTGGTAAAAGGAAATGTGGAAAATATGCTGTTAGTGAGGTGGTAAGGTACAGGGTGAGAAAAAACTCAAAGGATTCTACAATCCTGTGATTAGTTCTCATTCTTTAGTAAGCCTGTGTTCCTGGTCTGTGAACTTTACAAGTGCTTTGCAGTTTTTTCTTCCCAACTAGATGGAATGGGATGGCCAGAGGGGGCTGGTTTGCATATTTTCCTTCCCATAGGTTGGTTAGGTTCTGATAAAATCCCAATAGATAAGGTTCTAGCAAAATAGTTTCCACTGAGGGCAAGATCTTGTGAAGAATAACAGAATGCGCTGACATATTTCAAAATACTGCTTTCTCCCTTCCCATGCAGAAGCATGAGGGGATTTTTCTTTGATCTTCACTGTGAGAACCTGGCAGAGCTCCCTCTCCCTACACCCCACAGTTTTGTTTCTCACATTTGTCCACACTTAGCCTCCAGCAACTCATCCACTACAGTTTAGGTTTGCCTACCTACTGGTTCCTAAGGTTTCTCACTCTAATACTTGTGGTTCTTTGTACCCTCTTTTCTCTTACAATTTGGAGGACAATGGTTTGCTTTGTGACCTTACTTGTCTGGTGATCTAAGAACAATTATTAGGATAGAGTGATGATTTCCAAATTCCTGATATGCTGGACTGGAAACCTGCAGTTCTCTTACACTTCTTTAGTTTGCAGAATTCCTCATCACTGATTCTCTAAGTATATTTCCTATTTTCCCACTCCCCTTCTGAACTCCTAATATGGACATTGAAACCATCATGCCTCTGCCTCTTTCATTGCCTTTATGTAGGGTTTTAAAAATCATTTGTTGAGCCCTCTATTTCAATGATGTATTTAGTATGTCATGAGTAAAGCAGTGCTTCATAAATGCTCATGCTCTTTCCACTTCCTTTATTACCTCTGGGCCTATATACTATGATTTTAAAAAAAAATATCAATAGAGATTCACACACCATGTAGTTCACTCATTTAAATTGTTAAAGTCTCAGTGGTTTCTCAGATACTTAGAGTTGTGTATCCATCACCACAATTTTAGAACATTTTTATTACCATAAAAAGAAACCCTAAACCCTTTGCTGTTACTTGTTAAGCTCCCCACAACAGCTCCCCCATTTATGTAATTTCTCTGTTCTTATTAGTAGAATATCTCATTAATGGAATCGTAAAAGATACGGTCCTTCTAACTGCCTTCTTTCCCTTAGCATAATGTTTTTAAGATTTGTGTTATACTTGATTTTTTTAAAAGATTTTATTTATTTTCACATAGAACTGGGGTGCAGGCCAGAGGTGGGAGAGGGTGAGAGGATTCGCCAGAAACAGAGTAGGGAGCAGAACAGGCATATCTACTGAAATACACTGCTAAGGGGAGCAGCAGGCAAATTGGAGAGGTCTGCTCTGCCATGTGTGTTAGCTCCCTGGCCGGGGATCGAACTCAGGCTACAGTGATGATAGCACTAAGACTTACCCCCTAGGCCACTGGGGAGGCCCCTACTTCATTTTTTTATGCGACTAAATAATATACCAATGTATAATTATGCCACACTGTTTATCCAGTCATCAGCTCATGGATATTTGGGATGTTTCTACCTTTTCGCTGTTATGAATAATACTGCTGTGAACAGTTGTGTTCAAGTTGTCGTGTGGACATGTTCTCAGTTCTCTAGGGTACATACCTAGGAATGGAGTTGTTGCATCAAATAATAACATAATGTTTAACTTTTTGAAGAACTGTGAGACTTTTTCCAAAATGACTACTCCATTTTATTCTCAGCAGTGTATGAAGAGTCTGGTTTCTCCATGTATTATTACCAAAACTTGTTATTACCTGTCTTTTTGATTATATCCATCTTTGTGAGTATTCAGTGATGTGTTTTATTGTGGTCTTGATTAGCATTTCCCTGATGTCTGTTGTGCTTTTTAAATATCTTTGTCTGTCTGGTAAATTAATTCTGCCTTTTCCATTCAGTTTGTTTAGTTTGTTATCCTTTTGTTGTTTTGCATTCCTTATTTACATGTCTTGAATTTTTTTCCTGTGAATGGATATTCCCTTAGTATTATATGTTGCCTTTGCTGATAGTGTAATAGCTAGCAAAAGAGCAAAAGCCTAGTTCCCAGCTGGTTACGCTCTTGGCAGATTTTATAAGAAGGGAGTCCCTGGGCTCAGCCAATCTCATCTTTCTCCACAATCAGGCAACCTTACCTCTCAGGGATGCTCCCAGGACATAGGGCCCCAGTGCTCCTTTTTAGCTCCCTCTTCTGGTTATTGCTTGGGATTTTGGAATGCTCAGGAGCTCCCCCTCTGGAAAGCTCCAGTGCTGCTCTAACATCATTGCCTCTCTAGCTGATGCTTGCTGGCAGAGATCTGGCCTAATCTGGAAGCTCCTCTCCTCCCCTCACCCTGCTCCCCTAGCCAGTGGTGCGGAGCCTGTCTGCTCTAGGCAGCACTTTGTTCTGACCTGTACCCAATCGCTTTTCACTGGGCTTCTCATCACCTTTGTGTTCCATCTTCCCTTCTTGTGGCATTCTCCCAAGTTAGGTTTGGGGAAGGGACCCAGCAATCCACCCATTTTGCTTAGAATTAATAGTTTGAAGAAATTCATTTCATATTTTCCAAACTTATTTCATTTTAGGATGATTTCCTCCAACCCCCCGCCCCCAGCATTTTGTCATTTAACAAATGTAAGTTATGTAAGTTGGTTACTTTGTATGTTCCAAGCACTGTACTAGTTAGGGATACTCTAGTGAATTAAGACAGAGAAGGTCTCTGCCCTTATGAAGCTGCCATCTCATGAGCAGGCAAATGACAGGACTAACTGCTTAAATACACAGGATCACTTCCTGTGAGAGCAGCGCTGCAGTGGCATGGAGTGAGGGCCATGGCAGCACTTCGGACCACCTTTCTGTGGAGGTAACACGCCTACCAATCCTGATCCACAGGGTGACTCAGTCTGAAGAAGATTCAGGGCAGAAAGAAAGCCCAGGTGTGGGTCCTAAGGCAGGAGTTCGTTTGGTTTATGGGGCTGGAACAATGATGGTCGAGGAGGGAGGTTGTGGGAGAGAAGGTCATTTAGTTAATGGGGCCGGACCCCCACAGCTTATGAATGAGGAGGCTGAGCTGTGTTCTGCACATACAGAAGCCGCGTCGGGGTTTTGATCAAGGAAAGTGAATCTGCTCTGTGTGGAGAATGGATGATACAGGATCAGAGTCGCAGCAGGAAGACTGAGAGGTGGTGGTTCAGGCAGAAGGTGAGGGTGGTTTAAAAGCAGTGGAGATGAAAATAAGTTGGGTTACTGCTTAACATCTATGGAATTCCACAGAAGTTAAACCTGGAAACGTTAGCCAGATAGTAGATCATGGGCCAGTGGTTCAGTAGTATTTCAGTTATGTTATAAACCACCCCAATACTTAGTGACTTAAAACAGTAACTATTTAATAGTCTAATCCTTTCGGATGGCCAGGGTGGTAGTTCTACTTATGTGCTGTCAGCAGGGGTCACATGTGGCTACATTCAGTTCCTAGCTAGGACCTGAGTCCCCCTGTAGAAGCTGTCCTCATGTGGCCTCTCGTCATTCGGTGGCCCAGTGTGGACACCAGAGTAGTCAGAATTGGAAAGGGAGAAATGGAAGCTGCCAGTCTTCTTAAGACCTGGGCTCAGTTGTTTCAGAATGAAAACCTTCTACCACTTTCTGATTGGCCAAAGCCTATCACAATGCCTAACCAGGTTCAAAGCAGAGGTTGACTCTGCCTTTTGATGTGAGGAGCCATTTGTACCCACAGGCAGCGGGGGAAGTGTTGGTTGCCATATTTGGAAACTGCATACCACAGCTTTGAATTTCACTTTGAAATTTATTTTAAAATCCTGGAAGAATTTCACAGTTGGTCTTTGAAAGTTTTGGTGTCCAGTTTGGGAAAGTAATGAGAGTATATTATCAAAGCAGAAATTCTCACTCTTTCCAACAAAGTTATTTTCTAGGCTAAGAGCAAACTGATTCTACAAAAACAACTTGAGTTTCTAAACTTCATCCAACCCCTGATGCAAACCACTTTATAATGTGCCCTTTAATCTTTCATCTGAGTTTTTTGCTATAAATCCCTAATTGGCATGTGTTCTGTTTCTACATGATTGAGGGCCGTAGACCAGCACTCAGCTGGAGAACAGACACCTCCAGTTGGATTCTCAGTTTGTTAGGACCCTCCTAAAAAACACATCATTGAACTTCTGGCGTCGCCAGTATGGTGATTTGTTTGAATGATGATGATCTACATCTGTCCTACTTATATTTACTCATTGGAATAGAAACATGTCTTATTAAACCCATATACAGGTTCAACAACTGGCCCCTGAAGCTCTGTGGATAACGGAGACTGCTAATAAAACATGACCCATGGATTTGTTACATGCTTGATACTAGTGCTGATTAATATTCAGGGAATGGATTGAAGGCATAATATAGACAAATGGAACCTAGAGAAGTTGTAAATCCAGTGTTCAATCTGAAATTTCATTCAGGGATTTAAAATATTTTAAATAACTAAAAATTAAAAAAAATACATTTTTATTTTAAACTCTTTCAACTGTAATTAGTCTTTCATATGGAATTTTATGCAAAGACACCTATGAAGATTCTGTTGAAACTTGAACTTACCAAATAAATAATGTAAAATGATGTATGTTCTGATGCTTGAAAATGTCATAAGTATATTATCTGTGGAAATCAAACCAATCCTTGAGGTAATTTTATTTTTATATAACCAGTGTTTCTTTCTCATAGACTGCCTTGCCATCAAGGAAAGGATTTAGGCACCAGACCACTAAGTTTTTGTATCGTTTGGTGGGATCTGAAGACATGGCTGTGGACCAAAGTATTGTCAGCCCTTATACATCTCGGATCTTGAAACCTTATATCAGGTACATGGAGCAAAGCTGTGATGGCGAGTATGCCATGAGGAATATTGTGGTTTCTGTGCCCCACTCCCTTGCTGGAGTGAACAAATACCAAAACCTCTGAGTAGGTATTGGCCAGGATTAAGTCTCTGCTACATGTCCACTCTCATCCTCTACTTGTTTCAACAGTGCTGTTTTGCAGAAAAGATGGTCCTTTGTTATTGTTAGATGTCATGATGATTATCATATTTATTTAAAATTTTAAAGATATATATATTTAATAGTTTGTACAATGAAAAAATCAGAGATGTTTTAACTGGGCTTGTATCTGATGAGCTTCTTTTCTGAGCAGTGCTGTTGATGCTGAGGGAACTAGAGAGGCCCCTTGTCTAGTCATACTGTGATTGAGAGAACACATTGGCTTAGCTGACTGTACTCCTCTGCAGTTTTAATCCATGGGCCTCCTTGACCAGCGCTGCCTTCCTGGGCAGGCACTGTGTCAGCCTCCTCAGAGTCCTCTTGTCTCTAGTGCTCCTCAGCTGCCCTTGGATAAGGATATGTTAACTTTATTAGATTTCACACTCATTGATTTAAATTTCCCTCCCTTGGGCTTTGTCCTGGATCGGAGAACTCAGAGTCAAGTGAAGATGCTGTTTGTATTTACTGCCTTTGTTCATTAAGGATCACTACCCCTAGCAGAGCTTCTGGCAGTCAATCGTCCAGTGACTCTTAATGAGTGAATTCTAAATTACATACCAGAAAAGTATTATAGCTGTTAGAAAATTAGCTGCCATATGAAGTAGTACAAATTAGTAAAAATTTCAAGCACACCAAAGAGTTTGTGTAAATCAAAAGGCTAGGAATATTGTTGGATATTTTTCTTGACTTATATTTGTTTATTTTCTGTGGTACTGGAGGCGTGACTATGAAACAAAGCCACCCAAACTGCAACTCCTGTCACAGATTCGTTCCCACCTGCACCAGAGTGACCCTCACTGGACACCAGAGCCCGATGCACCTCTCGATTACTGCTACGTTCGGCCAAATCACATACCAACGATAAACTCAATGTGTCAGGAGTTTTTCTGGCCTGGTATGTTTCCCTCTCTCAAAGTGACAGATCAGTCTTCTGTTTATGTCACTTTAGAATTTTTAAGTTAATGTTTTATCATGTCACCTGATTATTTTAGTTGGTCTCCACTAACATAGAAATAGTAAAATATAAACCACTACTAAGATGAAGAAGCAGTCAGCAATCAAAGTAATAAACAGTGTTTTTGTTTGTTGTACCATTTTTTTCCTGAATATTAATGAATAAAAGATTTATCCTGTTTTGCTTCTACTACATATGTTTAGATTCCAGGTAATGTCTATCGAAGATAAACAGAGTGGTAGCTTGATTTTTGCTTAATAATTCTGTTTGTGTGATTATTTAATTGTTCCTTAGAGAGAGTGTTAGTATGGACAAAAGGTATTTATAAAAAGTCAAATATCCCAATCACAGGCTTTGAAAATAAGAATAAACTATATGACTTGTCTTTTTATCAGCCTTAATGTGTCGTCTTTGAAGACCAAAGCCATTAATTAAAGGAACACATTTCCCTACTAAATATAAACACATTCTTTGTGGATCTGCTTTACCATTCTATGTTTAAAATATAAAGGAAATAGTACATGTCTTCTAGATGAGATTTCATCAGGATAAGAACTGTGTCATCCTTTTCCTCTTGTTATCATGTAATAATGCATGTGGTGACAGAGTTGTGCTTACTCTTTTGGGAGTGATATAGGGGCTGAAAGAGACATACAGGAGCATCTACTTCCTGTCCCTGCGCTGGGTACTTTTCTTATGTTATGCCTGGAATCATTCTTTATTTAACCTGTTATTGTAACATGTATCATTTATACAAAATAGCTTATAAATTATATATATATGTGAGGTAAAGGCTGTACCGATATGGACACTTTCGGGTCCCCACTCTGTGAGGTCTCTGTGTGTGCTTATCTGGTGCAGAAGCCGGGAAATGTGTCAGCGGACACACATTTGCCAGAGAACAGAGTTCAAAGCCAGGTGTTTCCAGTTCTGAACACGTGGCTCTTTACTACTCACCCTGTCCTACTTGTTTTCTTTTAACACGTGTGCTTAGAAAAGACTATTTTAACTTTGCTAGTTTGTAAAATACACTTTTATTTTTAATGATCTGAATGTATAGTGTTTATGGTAATATCTTTGTGTCCATTTATTGTTGTTGTTTGTTTTTTGTTTAGCATCCAGGTGTAGCTGTAAGTACAGACTAAACAGTTTGATGTTCGTTAACTCTAAAAAAGCACAGTTTGAATCTCCAATCTCTTTTCTTTAGGCATTGACCTGTCTGAGTGCCTGCAGTATCCAGACTTCAGTGTTGTTGTCCTGTATAAAAAAGTCATCATTGCCTTTGGCTTCATGGTTCCTGATGTGAAGTACAATGAAGCTTACATTTCATTTCTCTTTGTCCACCCTGAATGGAGAAGAGCAGGAATTGCGACTTTCATGATTTATCATCTGATTCAGGTAAGTTTTCTGCTGGCTTGCTCTGGGCTGCCTTGAAAGCCTTGAAAACAGGATGAAACTGATCCTTCCTAATATGGCCCAGTGGAATGGGTTGCCTCGAAAATCAAATGAAAGAAAGCCAGTTGCCCTTATTCCAGAGGTTATTAAAGCACACAGACAAAAATCTTTACCTCTCTAAAATAAGATTATTGTTTAGATCCAGGTTTCAAAGAAACCAGTTTGTGAACATGTGTTGCTAATCAAATGAGAAAGTACCAAAAGTGAGAACTGAACGAACTCACACTGTCCATGTTGGTCACCAGCACTGCTCTTAGAGTCACCACCGCTCTGATTTTTAGACATTTTAGCAAAACAATCATTCAGACATACTCTGTTGTTGCTGACTGTTTTAATTTTGCTATCATTGTATAATCTGGTATGAATCTTCTGAGACTTGATTTAAATACTGAATTATAAGTCATTTTTTGATATATTTGTAACTCCTTTGAAAACAAAATAACATCCAAAAAACATGCAAAGGTTTTTCCTTCCAAAATTTCCATGGTAACTTTTATTTAGAAACCTTTTAGTATAGAGGATTGTGTGTTATGTGGGCAAGATTCCTTTTTAATAGAGAATGGAGATGATAAAGTGGTTTTTTTCCAACTTTTGGTGAAACTTACTTAGTAATTCCCAAATGATGGTAGGAACCTTAGAATTATCTTCCTAGTACTTGCTTTCTTTACTCTTCATTGGCAGTTAATATGTGTTACCTTATCATGTTATCTTTACTTGAGACTTCAGTTATTTCTGTTTTTTCCCCCCACTCCCCAGTCAGAGAATCAGCCTCTATTCTGTCATCATCAGTGCATCTTAGCAAAACATTTACAGAATTCCTGCCTTCCCCTTCATCTGCAAGGGCCTGAGGGCAGGGCAGGGATGACATTTTGATGTGACTACCCAACACAAGGCCTGGCAGTCAGTCCTTACTGAACTTGCACTGGTTGGGTGGAGGATTGTTCATCTTTGTATTAGTATGTGGGTGCTTGGCCCCTAGGCAGATCATAAACCCCAGGCCCAGACACAGTTCTCCTTAGTCAGCAGTACTCGGTGGTTGCCATGGTTAGACCATGTGTATATTCAGTGTGAAGCGCATTAGTATCATCTCACAAGATTCATGTCTATGTTATATTCATAACACTTTCGTTGTCAGTATATTGGTAGTTCTCTCCTCTCACAAAGATGCCTGAATGCAGAGTGTAAATGAAGCGGAGAAAGAAGGTGGTAGCTTTCACAGAGGAGTTCTTAAATAGAGGCCTTGTGGATCTAGTAATTGTAAATTTCAGGGACAGTGTCCACTTTAGCATTTTAACACCTTCCTTATTAAAAAGCAAATTCTTAATTTATATGACTGTCAGCATACTTTATTCTGTGCACTGATTAATGAATTTAAGGGTTTGTACTGATAGAGTGATTATTCCTCTTTTCCCCTAAGTTGAGCTAAACATAGAAATTTCAGTTCTGAGGAGCTAATTGTGTTAGTTTAGAAGGCATGGAAGTTGGACTTTGGAATTCAAAAGGTCCACACAGGGTCTTCAGGTTTTGTAATTAAAAGAAAAGCAATATTTCATATCTGGCAACGTAATTTAGCATCGTTTTTAGTAGATCTAGGAAGAGAATTTTTACAACTATGAGGATGTAGGGTAACATTTAGTTATAAAAAGCATAACTTCTCATCCTGTTCTCTGTTTCTTCAAGATTATCATAGTATTTGGTATTTATATATTTGACATACTTAAATGTAATTGAGTTATAAATCAATGAAGTATACAATAAAATATTTCCTATGGCCTTTGCTTCAGAGAAAAAAACCACCCAGAATACTACCAATTTTCTTAGTCTTGATGAATGTTTTCTTGAATGTTTTGATCAGCCCAAAAAAAGTCATTCTGTTTCCAGTTGTTGCTAGGTGTTGCAATGTCTCAGCTACAGTCTCTGATTTCTCTGGTATCCATAACTAACTACCTATACTTAAAAGAGTTTCCTCACCTACTCATTTTCCCTCAGGCTTTTTCATTTTTATCTTGTATTTTTCCACCCTTTTGGCAGACCTGCATGGGCAAGGATGTGACCCTTCACGTCTCAGCAAGCAACCCCGCTATGCTGCTGTACCAGAAGTTTGGATTCAAGACTGAAGAATATGTTTTAGATTTTTATGATAAATATTACCCCTTGGAGAGTACAGAGTGTAAACATGCATTCTTTCTGAGGCTCCGACGCTGACAGGAGTACAGCCCTTCATGGAGAAGAGCATATGCTCTTAGAGAGCGTTCTTCACACTGTGGGTTAGACCAGATATTGATTCAAACCTTCAGCTGAGATGAAAAAGTCTGTGCAGTGGAAAGAGTAGTAAGAAGCCCTTTCTCCTTTCTGGAGAGGTTTTGACCCACATCTTGGGACCCCACAGATAATTAAAACTAAAAGATGCTCCTGTCTGCCTTCCTCCTGACAGTTTGTAAGAAAAAAAATAGCTGATATTCTTGGTGAGAGAGAATTTGTCCTTATTTAAAGGACAAGAAAATGTGCTATTGAAGATTCATGCGGTACCCAAGAGGCACTTTCCTTCCCAGGAATGATGAGAGATCATGACGTGATAACATAAAGGATTGCTAGCCTTTTCCCAACCATTGCTGTGTTGTCATTGAGTCTGGGAGGACCGCTAGGACACCGAGGTCATAATGTCTTTCTCTGACTTTGGTCGCAGTCATAATAAATGTTTGTGTCTACATTATAGTTCCACCTGTGTTACTGTTAGCGTCTCCCAACAGGAGTGTTAGCCTGGGAATGGAGGATCTCATTCTCCCTGTATCTGTGAAGTTGGTTTGGGGTTGGTGTGACTAAGCAGCCTGCCCCTGGATAAGATGTGGGGTGGTGGAACTAGAACCAGCTGTAGACAGAACCTGTACTGTCTGCAGACTTAAGCTGCTCTGTTTGTGGATGTTGGAGATGGGCTATCAATCAGACTTTTTTGAATTGAGCAGGACCATTTCCAAAAGTATCAGATGTTCTTAAATAAAAACGTTTTCTTGTAATAACCTGTAGCTGGAGCTTCAGTCTTACCTGTTTGCTTTCAGAGTCTCTTCAATTAAGAGCGGAGGTTTCTAGCTTTTTGGTTCATGAATGAGAATCCAAGGAAGACCAAATACTCTCTAGAAAACTGTCCCTGCACAGTTAAAACTGTATCACAGATCCATGGATCACAACCTAAGAGCCTCTTTAGAGGTGGTGCTGAGAGCCAGCTTGAATCTCTTGGTTCAGGGGGAATGTGTCATGCTCCTGTGAGAAGACAATCTAGAAGTTGCTCTGTCCCTCGAGGAGCAGCCTGGTCTCCACCCCAGTGTTGTGTGAGCAGTGTTGTCTCATTTCTTCCTTTCACTTTTCTTCTTCCCTTCCTCCATTCTGATAATCCTTAATGATTGTTGTTGACAGAATAGAGGTTAAATTGAGGAAGTGACTTTTCCAAGCTTGGAAACCAGTGTGTGATTATTAAATGTGAACAGCAAGCATTTGCTGTTACAAAAGGTGACTGAAGTAATTATTTGCATAAATTCCAGCAGCTGAAGAAGAAAGCTGATTGCCTTCATTTACTGTTTTACTTCTTTTTTTAAATTATAATACAAGAAAACCCTACCACCCATATTAACCATTGTCAAGATTTTTGCCATGTTTGCTTCCTCTATCCTTTTGTTCCTTTGTTAAAGTAAATGTAATCCCAAGTATCATAATTTCACCCTTACTTAGGCAGGCTTTTCTGAAAAATACAGCTATTTTCTTTAAAATTTCAATACCTGTTATCACTTCTAAAAGATGCACATGTTTTTTAAAATTAACAGTCAACACGAAGAAGTGAAACCTTTGTCTCAGGAATGCCTTTTATAGTCTAAGTGAAGTCTTCTAGGTAACTGTCCTGTTTGCTTGTCAGGTTCCCTGTAGACTTTGCCCCGCCCACTCAGTCCTGCCTGTGCACTGGGGCCTTGAGACAGGGCCTTGTCTCAAGGGCAGGCTCAGGCTGCCTTCTCTGGCTTGTACTAAACCTACACTGTAATAAACCCTTAGGCCCTTAGCTAGTCTTCTAAAAGTGATACTTAACAATGCAAGGGGTGAGGCTGAGGTGTGGAGAACATTTTCAAACCTTTTGTGGCTTCTAGTCATGATTTATTTTGAAATTTCAAATAAGGAGAGCTTGTTTTTTTGTTTTATAAGAATGGGCAAAAGTTTTAAAAACCTGAGGAACTCTGTCTTCAGTTGTGTGTTCCTAAGGAATCTGGATTGTCTTTGACCTGAATCCAAACATTGCCCTTGAGAGGTGGCCTTAGGGCCCCATGGAGGTAGGAGTGGAACCAGAATTAGTCATGTTCATGTTTACCCAGTCTTTTTTCTAGAGAGGTTAGGCTCTATTTGCAGTAGGACATTTGAGAACTAAAGCCATAATTTTGAATTTTCTATATCTAGTTAACATAGTATATGCAAAGGATTCACCTAAAAGCTATACCGCCTTGGGACCTCTCCTGGAACTGTCCCTTGCAAATGGGCTTGGTGTCTCCATCATAGTCCCAGGGAGAAACAGCCCCATTGTGTTTAACTCCACAAGTGCTGGGCTGTATTACACACTGTGATGACAAATACTCTGAGGGGTCAGTTAGCGGAAGCTAGCATTAAAAAAATGTACTTCAGTGCTGGACTGGCCAGGGGGGAGTCTTAAGACTCTTCATTGGTACACACTTGACTCAAATATGTGAATTCATTAGCACATACCTGATCCTGAGAAGCAGTATAGTTACTCGTGAGGAACATACTAAGCTAACAGCAAAATTTTGTGCTTTCAGCTTGCTCCTCTCTAAGACAAGAGTTGATGGTATCTGATACCTGGAGGGTTTGTAGTGGTAGGCGCAAGGCCAAGAAAATCACAAATGGCACACCCTGAACTCCGAGCAGCCTGGTATCAGAGCCTGCAGCCTTCTCTCCCTGAGCAGCCTCTGAGGAGGAGAGGTCAATGTGTATTTGGCTCACTACTGGCCTTTGTCCCCAGAACTGTGCTCAGCACAGAGCTGTAAGCCTTGAATGAGAAAAAAATGAGTTTGTTCTAGGTAAGTCAGGAACTCTGTGGGGTGAGAGGCCTCAGTAATGCCTCTGTTTACTACAAATTAACTTTTTCTTTTCTTGGAGTCTCTACCTCTCTTCTGGCTCTTACCTCTTAGCACCTTACAAATTTCTCCATGGTTCCCTAGGCCATGGGAACCCTACAAGAATAACTAGAGGTTGGATTTGTATTAGATGACTTGAAGAAGCCTTAAGGTTACTCAGTCAGTGGTTGTGTACTCATGCATGGTGTGACTTCAGCAAGCCTGAGTGTATAGAGAAGGTGCTCAGCCTCCTGCTAGCTCCATTGTTGATAGGAGATGGATTCTTACTGTAGGTAAAATGAGAGTTTGTGTCAAGATGGCCACTGGCCCACGCCTGGTGATAAAGATCCAACAAATGTTCTGCAAGTAGAGCTTCCCAGTGGCAGCCACCAGCAGTTACAAATCCCTTCAGCTTTTGGGGCAGCTTGAGCCTCAAGGTATTCGCTTACAGTTGCACATCCAGTGATGTAAAAACAAATGTTTGACCACTGTTGGTGTGAGGGAGTGGGGGAAAGAGAGAAGCAGATCAAATCCTTATTTGCAGTGTTTGCTGGATTCTGAGATATGAATACTGCCATCCATGTTCAGTCTTAGTGCCAATGTCACTGAACCTAGAGTTGGACAGACACAGTAACATGCCATCACATGGCTTTTTTTTTTTTTTTGGTGGGACCCTCGCTGGTGGCTGGGGATCGAACTGGCGCTGTAGAGGCTGCGGGCAACCTCGCAACCCAGCGCTCGACTGCTGTGCCACCAGGGGAGGCCCTCACATGGCATTTTTACCCCACAGACACATAGATGGAAGTAACCTTAAGAGCATAGATTACCATCACATAGTGGAATAATCAGCCTGTGGTAAGTTTTGATAATTTTACTACCTTTATTTTTACTATCATTAATTTAATTCTAAGTTTATAAATGTCACTTTGAATACTGACTGACAAATTTTCAGGAAACCTGATTGTCAGCTCCTGTGTGCAGCTACTTCTAATCCCTGTGGTCCCAGGAACAGCAGAAATCCAGGCAGGGGTGGAGCTGAGTCAGGAAGGTCTGGGAGACCCCTGGAGGCTGGGGTAGCCTTGTCCCAGCCTCACACTCATTGCAAACATCTGTCTGTATTTGCTGCAACTTCCAACTTGTCTGTAGGGAGACCGCGTTGGGCCTTCCTGCCCCAAAAGACTGCACTTGAAAAAAAAAAATCTTTCGGGTTCAAATTTCACTCACATTTTTATTATCAGTTGTATGTATGTCCATGAAAAAAAAAAATGGACTGCTAAGCTATAATCTCAACTATTAGAAACTTTTGTATTAAAAATACTTTTTAATAGCTTTTTTTTTTGCCTTTTATTTCATTTTATTTTTATTTTTTACATCATTGCTCATTTTTAAACAATATTTGCTTCCACCCACCCCCTCAGGTGTAGTCCCCATAGAATTTCCTTCCCCAATGCACTTCTGTGCTCCATCACCTCAGTCCCCTGTGCTCCTCCCTCCCTCCCTTTGATCCCTCTCCCGCCTCCTCTCCTGCAGGATGTCTCTGGTTTGTAATTGTCTGGAGCTAGAAGGGATTATGCTCAATGAAATAAGCCAGAAGGAAAAAGAAAGATACTGGATGGTTTCACTTAGAGCAGGAATATAGGGGAACCAAATAAGATATCAGTATAAAAAAATAACAGTGCAAAACACAACAAAAATAAACTTTTTTTCATGGGTGACCATCAAAAGCTAGATGAGAGCATTAGTTAACACTTCATCAAGAATTGAGTGTGATCATTTTAAGCATAATAGCTGTTATTTTAAAAATCATGTTCATGGGAGCCAAATCAAATTTCTTGTGAAAATATTTGAAGAGATTTTATTTGGAAATGATATATAAATTCACTATTGCTTTATTTTCTCCTATTATAAAAATGGTCGTCTTCACTGAGCCCCAGGTCGATGCACCCCATCCTCCTGCATTTCCTTGTATGCCATAATTGAGGGTATCTGCTGGGCCACCTCTGCCTTCTAGTCACAACAGAACATTCTCAGAACATGTTGTCTCAGCTGGCAGGGTAGGACTAACGGTCAGAGAGAATGCCAGGAGTTGGCAAGAGCTGCTGAGGGAATGTTCTGTGTTCTATGAGGCTTATGGCAGTTGTAAGCTATTTTTAACATATCCATCTTTAAAAACAGAAGCAACTTGATCAAAATTCTATTATGGAATTTTGAAACTTTTAATGTTAGGAAAAAAAGGAATTATGTGAGTGGCTGTGTACTAGTGCCTCCCCCACATTATAGTTTAAGGGGGAATCAGGGACTGTTGTTTAGTATAATGTTAGCCATAATGGTGCCTGCATTGGTACCTCTGTGCAGGGACAGACACTGTTAATTAGGTTTGGAATTTCCTGGAAGCCCAGGCTGCAGTGAGCTCCTCCCTGGCTCTTGGCCTGGGGCTGGACATAGAGCATCACTCAGTTGTGAAGTTCCCTAAAACAGATGGCTTGCTCTATTGCCACATCCTCTGGACTCCTACCTACCCTTCCAGAGAGCTAAACTCGCCTTGCCTTGCAGGGTCCCAGCAGAGGAGGGGCTACTTATAAACCCATACACACTTGTATCCTTTGAGGTTTGGGGTTTTTTTCAATTACAGGGATGTTATATTCTACTTTTTAAGTATATCTGCTTTAATGTTAATGGATTTTTTTTTTTTTTTTACCCTAATGCTTTAGGCAGAGCTGACCCTGGGACCTCTGACCTCTGTACAGATAGCCCTAAGGTGCATGTCTGTGCCCTGCAGATCTGCAGTTCCATTCTTCCTCTGCAGTGACATGCAAGGGCCTCAAGACAGACCTGTCTTCACTTTGAATGATACCTTGTAATACATGTCATTCGGAGAGAGAATTTCATGGTGAAGAAAAGGGCAGTTGAAGAGAAAGCACACTACTAATATATTCACATTTTACCAAAATATGTAGTGTTCAAGTTGAACTGAATATAGGTAAAAGCTAAATAAAAGGAAAGGATGTCCAACAAAAGGCATTGAACTCCAAGGGATGAAAACAAAGGTCTGATCTCAGAGGTTCCTAGGAAAACAAAAATTAATTGGCAACGCAGCTCCAGGGCTTAAGCCTTAGAAGTAGCCTCATGTCTGAGAAACTGCTCATTGCTGAACCACTAAGCAGCCCACAGCATTTCCAGAACCACTGCCAGACTGGTCATGTTAACAGCCAAGCCCATAAGGCATTGAGCTAGGTGCTAAAAGTACAAAAATAAGGGCAGCTCCCATTTCTGTGTTCTTAATTCTCCCAAAGCCTCCATGAGATGGTGCATAATTGGCTCTATTTTATGGAAGAGAAAACTGATTGAGAGATTGACTAGCTGTCCCAAGGGCTCTCAGCTGAAAAGCAGAAGGCAGGCACCAAGCAGAAGACAGCTTCCTCTCTGCTCCTCTTTGTCTGCAGAGGTGTGTGAAAAGAGGAGGAACTCTCCAGGGACGATAGGGTCTTGGACTCTGAATGACCAAGTTGGTCTCTTTTCACTCTGCTTCTGGGACCTCTAACCTTCTCTGTGTGGGTATTTCTTCACCGGGCCCCCAGGTCAGAGTTCATATCTTGAAGTAGTTTGATGCTAAGGCAAATGTAAATAAGAAATTTTTCTGGGAGGAGCCTGAAGCGTCATCAAATTAAAAAGGGGTGTGTGAGCCAAAAAACCAGTCACACGGTCTGTTCAGACTGGAGGAGGCAGTTCAGACTAGAGTCAGCCGAGTGGCTAGGACAAAAGTTCAAAAGAACTGACTCACCAATCATTGCCTTTTAAATGTTTTATTTTTAATTTTAGCATAATTTCAGCTTGACAAAAGTTACAAAGAATCCCCAGATACTCTTCACCTTAGTCCTCTAAGTGTTAATATTTTACACATCCTTCCCCTTTTCACAGGAACATGCACATGCCCATGCACACATTTTTCTAAACCATTTAAATGTTAAGTTGCTGATATCACACCCCTTTTATTTATTGTGCATTTCTAAAAGCAAAGAATGTTCTTAACCCAACAGCACAATAATCAAACCAGACAAATTAACAGTGACACCATACTTTACCTAATCTATAGATGTGATTCAGATTTCACTAACTGTCCAACTACTGCCCTTTATTGAAAAAGAAAACCAAGGTCAAGTATTGTACTGAGTTTTCATGTCTCTTTAGTCCCCTACAGTGAGGAACTGCCCCTTTGTTAATGTGGACATTTCTTAAGAGAACTGTTAGCTGCTTTGCAGAATATCCCGAATTTGGGAGTACCTGCTGTTGTCTCCTATTCCTAGCTAGTTCCCCTTTGGCACTTTGTTTTATATACATATATATATATATATGATATTTACATTTTATGTATATTACATCATTCATTTTTGTACAGTGCATACTTGTATGCTTTCTCCTTGTATGTAGCCCCCATAAAACTCCCACCACCAAGTCACCCGTGGACCATCACCATAGTCTCTTAAGTTCTTCCTCCCCCTGTTTTGATCCCTCCTCCTCCCCCTCCTTTGCAGAATGTCTCTGATTTATGGTTGCCTGCTAATTTTGTTTTTTTTAAATGTATTATTGTTGTGTTTTTTTTCCTGATCCCGTATTTGGTACCCCTATATTCTTCCTATAAGTGAAACCATCCAATATTTTCTTTTTCCTTTTGACTTATTTCACTGAGCATAATCCCTTCCAGCTCCATCCATGATGCTGCGAATGGCATGAGTTTATCTTTTTTGGTAGCTGAGTAATATTCCATTGTGTATATGTACCACATTGTCTTGATCTAGTCATCTATTTTTAGGCATTTGGGTGGTTTCCATAGCCTACCTATTATAAATAGTGCTGCAGTAAACATAGGGTGTCTTTTTGTATTTGGCAGAAACGTTACAGATATGATGCTGGGTTCTTCTCAGTATATCCTTTAGGAAGTATGTGCTGCCCGGTAGTCCTGTTTCTGGCAAAGGAACTTTTATTCTTTACTCTCTTTGCAAATAAATACTTTGTGGGGAGATTCATAAATATCTCCCCAGTACTTCTTCAAACTGAACTATGAGTTGTAGCGTCTACACAATGGCCTTTTCTGACCTTCTCAATGAAAAGAGAATTTGCCCAGGTGTCATGAGGAAGGTACTGTTAGAGCTGGGTCACAAAACCCAGTTCTTTCACATTGCAGTGCACTGAGCACCGACTTTACATGGGAGCCAGTATATTACATTGGTCATTTTACTTATTTACTTTTTTCCATCTCCTCTCCACCATTAAGTTTTTTTTCTTTAATAGATTGGTCATTTTTTTCTGTCCGCCTACATCAAATGCCACAAGTATTCCCACATTCCCAGCCCACTGCAAGAACCTAACAGCACTGCTGTAGGAAGGCAAAGATACATCATTCTAGGACAGTTACTCATTGTGTTACAGTTGTATATCTCACATTTACCAAAACTTCTGATGAAGCAAGTCTTGATGACCTATTGCTGTGTGAGAAACCACCACAAAGTCTAGTGACTTAAAACCATAGCAGTTTATTCTCTCTTGGATTCTGAAGTGTTTCTGGGGCTTTACTTCACAGTGTTGGCTCTAGCACTGGGTACCTGTTATCATCTGGGAGCTCAACTGGGGTGGCTGGCTGGAGGGTTCTCACTTCTCTTCCAGGTGGGCCTTTCAACATAGTTGCATGGACTCCCTCTTGTCATGGTGACTATGTTCCAAGAAGGAGTATTTTCCCAACATTCCTGGAGACTAGACCCCCACCTTCAAGTGCTTAGTGAGCCTCTGTTTGCAGCATGCTTACTGCAGACCTGTTGGCTGGAGCCAGGCTCCCTGTTCATGGGGGTGGGCATCACAAGAGCCCAATGTCATGATATGTGGTTCATGAGGGGAACACAAAAGTATAGTCAACCACAAAGGACCATTATAGCAAAAGCATTTGAAGTTCTAACACCCTGGGGGCAGCCGGTAGGCCATAGTTGGTGTATACCTTATCCGTGCCAGGAAGCATAGTGAGGGCATTACTAGTGGCCAGAGTGCTGGAGCTCTGAGTTGGCCATGGTTTTTGGTTTTGGTTTTGTTTGTGGACCAGTCTGTAGAGAGGACTGGAGTGGGAAGCGTGAGAATCCCAGACAGCCTTGAGGTGAGAGGGCACTCAGTCCCCTCAGGATCTGGAAATACCTCCCATTATACCCATCCCATTCGTATAGTAAATTATCCCTCTCCCTTTTCAACTTTTATTGCGGTGTAATTTACAGACTATAAAATTTAACCGTTTTAAGTGTTTATTGATTTTGAGTAGATTTACAGAGTTGTGCAAATCCAGTCCATTTTCAGACTATTGGAACAATAAGATCCCTGACATTCATTTGCATTAGATCCCTGACTGACAAGAGTCAGTCCCCGCTCTTACCCCCAGCCCCAGGAAAGTACAAATTTATTTTCTGTCCTCTATATATTTGTCTTTTCTAGACATTACATATCAAATCATCCTTTTTTTGCATAACCTACTTGGCTTCTCTTAAAAACTACTAAAGAGTTTCTCTAACCCAGTGGAGGCAGTCACTGTAGACATTTTGGTATCAATCTTCTAAGGATTTTTGTTTTATGCACACAGACATTACATTGCATATATTCATTTTTTATGTACTAATTTTTTAATGAACTGTAATCATATGGTGTATCTTGTTCTAGAAGATACACAATTGCCCCTATTTTTTTCTTAAACCACAAACAACATCCCAAGTCATCAAGTTTTATGTTAAAATATCACGTATGGGCCTCCCTCGTGGCACAAGGCGTTAAGACAAATCTGTGAAGCTATCCGCAGCCTCTGCAGCATGAGTTTGAGCCCCCAGACAGCCAGGGAGCTACCCACATGGCACAGCAGACTCGCCCACTGCTCCTCTCAGCTGTGTACTTTGGTCAATCTGCCTGTTCTGTTCTCCACTCTGTCTCTGGTGAATCCTCTCACCCTCCACACCTCTGCCCTGTGCCCCAGCTCTTGTATGCATAAAAAAAATAAATATTTAAAAAAAAATCATGTATGATAGAATTGTATTTCATAACAAGTGTGGCATAATTAATGTATCCCCTTTGTATCCAATTTTTCTGTTGTAAACGTCAGTTTTTGGTGTTTTTTAAAAAGATTTATTTATGCATACAAGAACTCGGGTACAGGCCAGAGGTGTGGGGGGTGAGAGGATTCGCTAGAGACAGAGTGGGGAACAGAACAGGCAGACTGACTGAAATACACTGCTGAGGGGAGCACTGAAGGACAGACACTATCCTCTTTAAGACATACAGTAAAGGTACAGTACAGTCACGCATCATTTAACAGTTTTCAGTCAATGATGGCCCACTTACATGACAGTGGTCCCAGTAGTCTACACCATAGCCTAGATATGAAATTACAGTATGTCTAATTATAGCATGAGATAGGCACAGTGACAGATTTTCTGATGATGCATTTCTCAGAATGTATCCCCTTCATAAAACCACTCATGACTATAATCAAGACACTTTGGTATTGGTGAAGAATAGACAAGTAGATCAATGGAACAGAATAAAGAGCCCAGAAATAGACTCATAACTATATCAAACTGATCTTTATCAAAGACAATACAATGGGGAAATAGTCTTCAACAAATGGTGATGGAATAGCTAGATAAATGTGAATGCATAAAAGTGAATCAAATGCAGACCTTACACCTTCATAAAAATCAATTAAGGGGCTTCTCTGGTGGTGCAGGGGTTAAAGTCTCAGTGCTATCAAACTGTCACCAACCACTTCGACATGAGTTCAATCCCTGGCCAGGGAGCTAAACCACATGGTGCAGCAGACCTCTCTTGTCTCACCCACTGTTCCCCTCAGCAGTGTATTTCAGTAAACTTGCCTGTTATTTTTCCCATTCTGGTGAATCCTCTCATGCCCCACCATGCACCTCTGGTCTACACCCCAGTTCTTGTATGCACAAATAAATAAAAATAAATCTTTTTAAAAATAGTTGAAAATGGATAATAGGGGTAAATATGAAACACAAAACTAAAAGTCCTAGAAGATAAAGTAGGAGAAAATCTAAATGACTTTTGGTATGTCCTTCATCTTGGTTAGACATCTCAGAACAATAAACTGGTATATTTGGACAATGAAATGATTTTTAGCACTAGAAAGCAAGTTATCAAGCACAAAAGCCTCAAATGCAAATTATTAAGTGAAATGAGCTGGTCTGAAAGTGTTAGGTATTGTATGATTCTAGTTGTCTGATATTCTGGAAAAAGCAAAACTATGAAGACAATAAAAGGATGAGTGATTTCTGGGAGTTAGGGAGAGAGGGATGGAGGAAGGATTAATAGGCATAGCACACAGGAGTTTTAGGGCAGTGAGTGAAAATATTTGGTGTGATAATACAATGATGGATGTTATATAAATTATATATTTGTCTAAAGCCATAGAATGCCCAATATCAAGAGTAAACCCTAATGTAAACTTGGACTTTGAAGGGCTATGATGTATCAATATAGGTTTACTTGTAACAAAAATGTACCACTATGGTGGGGGATGTTGATAATAAAGGAGATGTATATGCGGGGCCAGGGGTGTGTGGGAAATCTCTGTACCTTCTACTTGATTTTGCTGTGAACCTTAATCTGCTCTAAAAAATAAAGTATATTATAGAGGAGTGAATTAAGATGTAGTGTATAAACACGATGGAATACTACTCAGCTTTGAAAAGACAAGCACTCTTGCTTTTTGTGACAACATGAAGGGAACTGGAGGGGATTATGCGAAGTAGGTCAAAAGCAGAAAAATACCAAATTATTTCACTCACTGAGGAATATAGAAAAACGAAACAAATGAACCAACAAAACCATTTGTTGGGCAAATAGTATGTTTGTTGGGCATTCTGTGGCCTTGGACAAAACAAAACAAACCCTAGACATATGACTGCGGGACTGAGGATACTAGAGGGAGGAGGGTAAAGGCGGAAACAAATGGGGCAGGGGGCCTAATGGTCTAGGGTAAAGGATTATGGGTGATTTGGTGATTATGGGTGATTTGGTGATGTGACAATATACATCTGAGGAGATGTGAACCTGTTCCCCTAAATGTTGTAAACTGACGTTACCTTAATAATAAATAAAATATCTATTAAAAACAAGACAATCCAATGGGCCTCCCCTGTGGCACAGCAGGTTGAGTGCAGCACTGTGAAGCTGTCCGCAACCTCTGCAGAGTGGATTCATTCCTGGCCGGCCAGGGAGCTACCCACAGGGCATGGCAGGCCTCTCCTGTCTTGCCCGCTGCTCCCCTCAGCAGTGTATTTTGGTCAAGCTGCCTGTTCTGTTCCCCACTCTATCTCTGATGGGTTCTTTCACCCTCCTGTACCTCTGGCCTGTACCCCAGTGCTTGTATAAATAAATCTTAAAAAAAAGACAATCCAATTAAAAAACAAGCTGATGATTTGAATAGTGTTCTTCAAAGAAGATATATAAATGACCAATAAGTACATGGAAAGATGCTCAGCATCATTAGTCTTTAAGGAAATTCAAATTAACTCATTAGCACGGGTGATAATAATTTAAAAAAATTAGTTCCAACACTATTATAAGTAGGGTTTCCTAGTTAAAAAAAAGTTAGCTACTATTATTGCTGCATAACACAAGTATAACAATTTCTTCAACCATCCCTGTCTGGCAGTTTCCAGTTTCTTTTTGCCAAAGAAACTGCTATGGTTATGTAAGAGAATAGTTCTATTCTTAGGAAATACACACCGAAGTGTTTATGGGTAAATTTCCACGATTATATGTAACTTACTCTAAAATGAATTAGGAGAATGAGTATGTGTATGTGTGTTTAAAAATTCTGAGAGAAAGGTTGCGAGTTGAATGATGGGAGTGGAAATATACATGAATCATTTAATATAAAGTGCAATCAAAAGAAAGGAAAAGCTAATAATCTTCCTCTCCATTCCATTTCCCCAGGTGTATCCTTCCATGCCTCCTCCATATCCATACAATCATATACAAATATCTACACACTTAGATGGGTTTTTGTTGTTTCATAAAAACGAAATTATTCTCTATGAACTAATGATTGTGCAGTTAATTTTCTCTCTTAACAATCATTATAGCGATCCTTCCAGGTCAAAGACACATGTTCAAACAGCTGCATAAAATTCCAGAGTGTGTAGTCATCCTAGCTTCTTCGGTCACCCCCTATGGATGGATGTTACAGCAATTTCCTGGGTTTTGTCACTATGAACAAATCTGCACAAACCACCATTGTACATATATTGTACTTTATATTGATGCTGAATCTGCAACTCACTTCTGAAATTAGAATTTCAACCAGAGTCAACTCTTTGCGGTCCATTAACTCAAAGCGATTCCATAGTGGAAGGAAAGCTGGTCTCCAGAGGTCATCTGCTCATGTCCACTTGTGCTAGCCAAACATTTTCTAGATCAGGCCTAGAACGTCCTCTAAGAAGCTGGGCACATGATGTTTCTCTTTGCACATGAAGAGACTGTTGAAGCCTATTGTTGTCTTGTGGCAGGTGCCCCATATTTATTTGGCAGGTGAGTCCAGCATTGCCACATGTCGACCAAACTTCACACATTTCTTCTCAGCTAGTTCATGGTTGCCTGATAATTATATAACTTTGAAAAGGTTTTGCTAGAAATTTTAGGAAGAGCCCAGGCTTCTGTAGGTGCGGCCACATATGGTTGACAGGCGGCCAGTTGAATGCTCTGGTGAAGTCAACTTCTAGCACAATTAATTTGGCTGGCATCGAGCCTCCCTGGTGGCTCAAGGGGTTAAGCACTGCACTGTGAAGCAATCCACAAGCCTCTGCACACAAGTTCGATCCCTGGCCGGCCAGAGTGAAACCCACATGGCGAAGCAGACCTCTCCTGCTCGACAGCTGCTCCCCTCAGCAGTGTATTTCAGTGAGTCTGCCTGTTCTGTTCCCTGCTCTGTCTCTGGTGAATTCTCTCACCCCCCTGCATCTCTGGTCTGTACACCAGCTCTTGTATGCATAAATAAATAAATCTAAAAAAAAATTTGGCTGGCATCACAGTTTTGATCACATTGGACACCATGCCCCATACCAAGAATAACCATTAACATTCATGGAAGTTTGCCTCATGCCAGGCACTGAATTGAACACTTTTACATTGACTATCTCAGTGTTCTCCACACTCTTTGAGGTTCAAGGGTCAAATATTTTATCACTTATTGTCACAATCATTCTAAATAAAACCAAAAGGTAGGGGCTTAAAATAACCCCCACTTTTTTGAGTGAATAATGATGCTGGGCAGTTCCTCTGGTTGGGCTCCCTTCTGTGGTCAGCTACCAGTCAGTGAGGCAACTCCGCTTCTGGCAGTTGGTTTGCTGTTGGCTGGAGAAATAGGGATTTTCGTTCCACGTGTTGTCTTGCAAAATTGCCTCAACTTACAAAGCCAGCAAGTAGTGTATCCAAACCCAACCAGTCAGACACCAGCACCTAAGCCTTCAGCCTCTTCTCCCGTCTTTCTGCATCTGTGGAGGCTTCCTGACCAGTGCAACCCTCAGTGATATTATCCTCTCTAAAATTTCACAATGTACATAGTCAACCTCAAGAAGAAAAGGAGTTCCATAGATATTAGCTCCTTGAAAGAGAAATGTGTGACAAGTGGAAGGTGGTGCTGAATAAATATATAGAGAGGACTTGGGACTTGAACTTGAGGAAGAGCTCATGGAGGCTAGTCTGGGAGACTCCACTTTCCCAAAACTGGCCCCAAAAATCACTCAGGTAGGCATGGAGCACACTGACCTGAGATTCTAAATTTTAAGTTTTATAAAATATTTTTATTAGAGAGATGGCAAAAAAAGATAAATCAAGGTGCAAAACCCACATAAAACAAATAGAAGGCAATATCAAAATAGCAGACAAAAATCTGACTATATTAGTAATTAGTAATAATATTACATTGGATATAAATGGATTAAATAATGTAATCAAGAGGCAGAAATTGACAGAATAAATATAAAAGCAAGCTCCAACTATATCCAACCTGCTACAGTACAATTTTAGTTTTACTTGGTACAGGGAATGGTAGGATGACCAAGTCTTTGCAATTGAGGGAAAATTATTAAAATAGAGCATGTGTCTCTAAAAGTAGCCAGGTTCAAGGATATAGACGTTCCTGGAAAGAGAGTCAAAAATTGTGGCCATTTTTACAAATGGCCACAGAGGATATAACTATCTCTCTTGTATGCTGGTTAGAAAGATTAACATTGAACATCGTGCAGATATTGGGTACATGCATAAATAATTACTTGTATGATTATTATAGCTCATAAAGCAGTGAATAATTTGAATGTACAGTCTGGTCAGTCTTTTTAGCTCTGACCATCAGAACTTTACTATCATGTAGCATTTTTGGCATGAAAGTTCTGAAGCTCATTGTCTTGGGTCAGGTCCTCTGGAAGCAGACTCTGGGCGGATGTCTTGAGAGAGGTGATTCATTAAGGGTGTGCTCATTCAGAAGACCAGTGTGGGGAGAACAGAAGAGAACAGGAAGGTCTAAGCAATTGTGTGCTTAAATGCAAGGTCCTGGGAGAACTAAAAAAGTGTATATCTCAGTTTCCCCATTCAAAGCAAAGGAATTGCAGTATCATCTGGGCCTTGGTCACAAGTGGCCCTTGGTAGAGGGTATTAATTCCAGGTACTTCTAACAAGATGTTAATATCAGGGGAAGCTGGATAAAGGATAAAGAATAAACTATCATTTTTGCAATCTAAATTTTTTAAAGGACAGAATACATTTGAAAGTAGATCTATTTTAGGTTCCTTAGAAAAAGGTGTGCCTTTAATAATGGTCTGGATTTACCAAAAAAACCTGTTTATCACGGACTCATGGTGAGTCAAGAGAGCAAACTTGCGTGTCTATGTGAAAGGAACCAAAAGCCAACTGTTAAGATAGCAGAGTGTTGTTCTGACTTTACCCTTTGCTGAATCAGTGTTACCAGGTCGTTTTGGTTTTCCAAGTAATTGCAAACAAACCCTGAGTTCACAAGTATCACAAATAACTGCAATTCTTTGCATGGTGTTATATGGCTTCTGTAACACTTTGTTCTAAAAATTAAAGTAGTTCAAAAACCAGCTGCCAATTGACCCCATAACTTCTGGGCTCACATTGGTGCATTGGTACCCTCAGACCAGATCCAGAAAAACCACATTCTTTAATACAAGGGTTTAGAAGCAGGAACCCAAATGATAGGGAAAAAAAACAGGGAATAAGGGATTTTTTTTTCTACTAATTGAACTTTTAGGAACTTATGAGAGAATAAATCAAATTTTAGGTAGACACAAAGGTTTGCAATCATTGTGGTTTTGAAGGTCATAGCAACCAACCATCAGCAGGAGGAAATTTGTGAAGCATCTTTGTTTTTTTATTTTTTAAGATTTATTTATTTATACAAGAACAGGTACAGGCCAGAGGCGCGGAAGGGTGAGAGAATACACCAGAGCCAGAACAGGGAGTAGAACAGGCAGAGTGACTGAAAACACTGCTGAGGGGAGCAGCAGGCGAGACAGGGGAGGTCTGCCGCGCCATGTGGGAATCTCCCTGGCCGATAGGGAGCGAACCGGCGTTGCAGAGGCTGCGGACAGCTTCATAGTGCTGCGCTCAACCTGCTGCGCCACCGGGAAGACCCAACACCTTTGGTTTTGTAGCAATGAAACAACGAAAAAGAACAGAATAGTCCCTGCTTCTAACTTTTGTGTGCTTTTCTAAGAAAACTTTATTTTTAAATGAAATTGTATTTTTAACAAGTGTTATGTATTCTTTCTTGAGCTGTGAATAATAGGACTCCTTGAGTAGAGAAAATGTGGTTCTAGCCAGGGTTACCATGAACAACTGTGCATGTTGTGTATTGCAAAAAGGCACCCAGTTGAGGGGCTAGGGGACTGAAATCCATCCGCCTTCTGTTCCCCAGTATGCCTCTATGTGCTCTAGAGCCCCTGGAACCTGTTTGTATTATTGGGTTAACCTGGTCCTTGTTTGTTGCCTTCCTGTTATGGGAAACCCAATCAAGGCCCTTGTTTGTTGCCTTCCTGTTATGGGAAACCCAATCAACTGGGATATGCTGTCCCTAGTAGTTGTAGTGGGGGGGCAGAGGGGAAATGTGAGACCAAATAAGTCACCCTTGGGTGCTTAAGGGTCCTGAAACCCAAGCTAGGAATCCTCTGAGTCCAGTCAATATCCTGCTTACAAAGCCCTGGCCAGCCAATATCCTGCTTCACCTCTGCCCAGCCCTGGGTCCCATAAAACCAGGACCCTCAACTGCTGCTTTCTACTTGGGAGTGTGGCTGGGGGTAATCCCCTCCCTCCCCCATTGGGTGATCCACAGTAAACGTTCCTCACTTGAAACCAGTTTTTGGCTCATTTCAAATTTGTGTGGGATTAATTGGTAAAAGTCAAAGACCCTTTGGAATCAGTAACATATCCACCTAGAAGAGGGATGCCTCTTTCTAATTACACAAAGGTGTTGATGGGGCAAGTGTCTGCTCTTACAATGGGAGTGGCACATACTGAGACTTGTCGGGAGATAAAGTTCTTGTGGCAGAAGGGATACTGATAACCTCAGGCTATTGAAAACTACCACTTTATGGCAAATATATGTTTTTAAGTCAAATGTTATTAAAAAAATTAAGACTGCTATCCCAGAAACCCATGATCAATACTTATGTGTCCTTCTGAAATTTTTCTATGCCCATACAGATATTTGTGTGTACTTACATATACATATATATTAATTAATGCAAATAGCAGCTTACCCTGTAATTTTGAAAAACTTTAAATCTTATTTTTTATTATTTTAGTAAAATGTACTATATTAACATTAAAATATTTGTATTTTTGTACAACCATCTGTCACTAACTATCTACGTTCAGAATTCTTTCATTCTCTGGAACTGAAACTCTGTACTCAGTCAACTCTAACACCCAGTGCACAGGATTCCAATTTGATCACATTTTCACCAGCAATTGTTTTCTGGTTTTTGATAGTAGCCATCCTAATGGGTTAAGGTTGTATCTCATTGTAATCTTGACTTGCATTTCCCTAATCACTAGTAAGGAACATTTTTTTGTGTACTTATTGACCATTTGTATATTTTCGCTGGAGAAATGCTTTCCCACCACCATTGTTGAAAAGAATGTCCTTTCCCCAGTGTGTGGTCAAATCTATTTGATCATATATATGTGAGGGATAGCTTATTCCATTGGTCTGTAGGCCTGTCTTTAAGCCAATACCACATAGTTTTAATTACTGTAGCTTTATAGCTAATTTTGAAATCATGAAGTATGAGTTGTCCAACTTTTTTTTCTTTTCAAGACTATTTCAGCAATTTAGAATCCTTGAGATTCCATATGAATTTAAGGATGGATTTTTCTCTTTCTGCAAAAAAAATGTCATTGGGATTTTGACGCATTGACTCTGTAAATTACTTTGGGTAATAATAACATCTTAACAATATTTAGTCTTCCAACCCATGAACACAAAACATCTTTCCATTTATGTTTGTCTTCTTTAATTATTTTTTGGCAACATTTGTCATTTTTAGTGTATGTTTTTCACTTCCTTGGTTAAGTTAATTCTTAAGTATTTATTCTTTTAAATGCAACTGTAAGTGGAATTATTCTTTTAATTTGCATTTCAAAGTATTCATTGCTAATATATAGCCATACAACTGATACTTGTGTGTTGATTTTTGTATCCTACTCCGTTCCTTGATTTTAATGCACTGGGACTTTCCCACACAATCATCAGACATACCTCATCACACACTTGATAGCATTTCTTTGTGTGAAATTGTCAAACAGAAACTAATACTTTTTTCATACCTGAGTGAGAACAGTTTTAAAGTCGTGCTGAGATAAGAATCTTTATCTTGCCTCTTATCCAACAAAAGCCTAAAATACTATCTGACCCTTCAGTAAAAGTTTGTCAGCCCTTATTCTAGAACATTCTTGGTCAGTCTTTTACAGAATCGCATCCAATGCTATGCTATTATAAACAATGTTTCTGTGACATATCATTCATTTTGCCTCACGTATATCTATAGCTAAATTCCTCATAGAGGAAGAATTGCTGGATTTTTGTTTTTTTTTGTTTTTTTTTTTTTTTTTTTTTTAAATATTAAATTTTATTTTATATTCCCCCATACAATTGCAAACCCCATTCTGACCCAATCCTTCCCCTCCCGCCCCCCACCCCCAAAAAGTGTCTCTGGTTCATAGTTTTTTTGTTGATTTTGATTTTCACTTTCTTATATTCATTTTCCTGGTCCCTTATTTAAGTTTTCTAGATTCCTGCTATGAGTGAGACCATCCGGTATTTTTCTTTTTCTTTTTGGCTTATTTCGCTGAGCATGATCCCTTCCAGTGCCATCCATGTTGCTGCAAATTGCATGTGTTTATCTTTTTTGAATGCTGAGTAATATTCCATGGTATATATGTACCACATCTTCTTGATCCAGTCATCTATTTTTGGGCATTTGGGTTGTTTCCAAAGCTTAGCTATTGTAAACAGTGCTGCTATAAACATAGGAGTGCAGGTGCTCTTTGGAATTGATGTTTCTGTGTCCTTTGGGTAAATACCTAGGAGTGGAATTGCTGGATCATATGGAAGCTCTATGTTTAGTAGGTCCAGAAATCTCCACACAGCTCTCCATAGTGGTTGGACCAGTTTGCACTCCCACCAACAGTGCACAAGAGTTCCTTTTTCTCCACATCCTCGCCAACATTTGTTGTTGCTAGTTTTTTTAATATGTGCCATTCTCACTGGTGTGAGATGTATCTCATGGTAGTTTTGATTTGCATTTCCCTGATTACAAGTGATGTTGAACATTTTTCATATGTCTGTTGGCCATTTTCATTTCCTCTTCAGAGAAGTTTCTTTTTAGCTCTTCTGCCCATTTTTTGACTGGATTATTTTCTTGTTGTTGCTGAGTCTCATCAGCTTTGCAGATTTTGTGATCAGTCCTTTATCATTAGTGTTGGGTGCAAAAATGTTCTCCCAGTTGGTGGGGTTTCTCTTTGTTGTTATTGTCTCTTTGCTGTGCAGAAGCTCTTTAATTTGATGTTAGTCCCAGCTGTTATCTTTCTCTTCACTATCACTGCTTTGGGTGATGTGTCTGTAAAGATGTCTTTGATGTGCAAATCCCGTAGTGTTTCGCCTATATTTCCTTCTATGTATTTTATGGTTTCAGGTCTTATGTCTAGTTCTTTAATCCATTTTGAGTTGATTTTTGTGTATGGTGTGAGGTAGTGGTCAAGCTTCATTCTTTTGCATGTAGCGACCCAGTTTTCCCAGCACCATTTATTGAACAAACTTTCATTGCTCCAATGCATAGTCTTTGCTCCTTTGTCAAAGATTAGTTGACCATAAATCTGTGGGTTTATTTCTGGATTTTCTATTCGATTCCATTGGTCTGTATGTCTGTTCTTGTTCCAATACCATGCAGTTTTGATGATTATCTTGTGTATATTTGAGTCTGGAGTGTGATGCCTCCATTTCCTTCTTTTTTTTCAGTAGAGCTTTGGCTATTCGGGGTTTTTGGTGATTCCATATGAATTTCATCAATAATTGTTCTATTTCTTTGAAGAATGCCATTGCCTCACGTATATCTATAGCTAAATTCCTCATAGAGGAAGAATTGCTGGATTTTTGTTTTGTTTTGTTTTTTTGATAGTTAATGCCAAATGACCTAGAAAAGAAATCACAACCATCTACTTATCCTCAGCAGTGCCTATTTCTCTACATGCTTATAGTGTGAATTATCAATCTTTTAAAAATTTTAGTGTCCATTACTGGAATTTCTATTATTTAAATTGTATGTTAGGTTGAGTACCTTTTCATTTATAAATAACCTGTTCTTGTTTTTGCTCATTTTTCTTTTAGATGTTGGATTTTTTATTTTTACCAGTTCTTGTTTTTACACTTTATCTTAGCCAAAAGGCCAAGAAGTGATAGTCTTCTTGTTTTTAAGTAGAAATTCTTTATATTTTAAGGCAATTGGCCCATTGCCATATGGGTAACACATGTTTTTCCCAAGTTAAAAAACTTTCAAAATAAGATCTTTTCCTAAATACATTTTATATTGCATAAATACAGCAGTCTTTTCCTTTATGACTTCTGGATTTTATGTCTTACTTAGAAATTCTCTATTTGGAGATTTTTTTTTTAATCTCTTGAATTTTCGTCTGGTACTGTTATGTTTTTAAAAGTTCTTTAATCCATCTGGAATTGACTTTGTGCAAAGATTAAGGTAAGACTCCAGCTGGTACTCAGCTGTCCTGAAGCCATTTACTGAATAATCTCTTATTTTTTTCACTGCTATGAAATGCCACCTTCCCATATGTATTTGGACTATTTCTGGACTCACTTAATTTGTTCCATTGATCTAGCTGTACATTCAAATGTTATTTCAAGTTTCTTTCATCAAGTATAGTTTCATAATGCCTTTATTATTTGGAATAGTCTCCCCCCATTAACCTTCTTTTGTAGAATCTTCTCAGCTATTCTTATATGTTTTAATTTTCATATGAACTTTAGAACTAGCATGTCTAACTTAAAAGTAGATATTTTCTTGACTGTATTACATTTTTGATAAATTCAGGAAGAAAAGATAATTTGTTCTTAATCAAAATAAGGTAATTTTGCTATTTATTCAAGTTCATTTCTTTTTAAAAGATTTCTTTGCTAAAACTTTAATATCTTAGTTCATTTAAATTCATTTTAGTTAAGTTTATTTGTAGATATTATGTCTTTTGTGTTTCTAACTGTTCTTTGCACATGAAATATCAGTTGCTTTTTGTATATTAATTTGTAGTTAATCCATATTACTGAAAGTTCTTATTATTTAATATTCATCTTTTAGTTGAATTGCCTGGGTTTCCCAAATATAGAATCACATCACCTGCAAGAAATGACAATTTTACTTTCTCCTAAAAGTTATTTACACATTGACTTTGACTACAGGATTTCATTGTGGAGTCCTGCATGGAGCCCCTAGTTCTGTTCCCTTAAAAGTATATACCTACAGTGGTGATACACTAGCTCCCAAGGCAGTTCTTTCTAGCCCAATGGATCCCACTGGCTGCTTTTGCGCCAGCACAAGACTTACAGAGGAGAGATAGGATCATGTCTGGAGTTATGAAAACCACCCCAGCTGCAGAGCGAGCCGACTGCATGAGGGAGGGGCAGAGGAAGGGGACTGGTAAGCAGACCTGCCCTTACCAACGAAAAGATTTCTTTTCTGTCGTCGGTAGTTAAAGAGTGATAGTCGAGAGTGGGGATTGCAAAAATTTCCCATAAAGAGCTAAATAGTAAATAAACTGTGCAGGCCAAGAGGCAAAATCAAGATTATGTAGGTAACTTATGTAACCACTTAAGATGCAACTATTTAAAAATATAAAAACTATTCTTAGCTGATGGATTGTACAAAAGTGGCTTGCCACATTTGCTGAGTCTTAGACAAGAGTTTGGGGTCAGGCAGACTTATATCACATGCATTTTCTGGCTTACCCTCATACTAACTGTGTCGCCGATGGGCAGACTGCTTCCGTGAGAGAACCAAGCTGCAAGTCTGAGTGAGGTTAAATTTGACGAGCATTTATTATGTGCTGGGTATCAGCACTTGAAGCCCAGTTACCTAGGTTCATTCCTACCATTTACAGATGAAGGAAGTAGGACTCAGAGACGCAGTGTGCCCCAGTCACCTGTCTAGCAGGTGGTGGTGCCAATATCGGGACTTGGCTGCTGAATCCCTGTGCAGCGCTGTGGGATAAGAGAAGGAGTCATGGAGGGTTTGTGACTGTGGGACTGCTGCTCAGAGAAAGAGCCTGTAAGAGCAGGGAGGATCTCTGGGGCTCGGCACGAGATTTCCATCTGGACATGGACATGCTGTGTCGAAAATCTAACAAACAGAAAATTCCACAAATCTAGGCCAGAAGTGAACCAGGGCAGCAGGTATGTTGCTTTATTGCCAGATATGTTGAGGCATAAGTCCTGCCTCAAATAATGGGGTCTCTACTGGGTACTGAGACATCCCAAATGCTGTCACCTGTCCTTTCTGGAGCTCCAAGGATGACTAAATTGAAGGATTCGGTGTCATCATCCCCAATGGCTAGTGCAAGCCAAACTTCGCTACTGTCCTGGGTGCTGGTCTGTCAGGCTCACCGTCCTCATCACACCCACCCGAAAAGCCTATGACTTACTGTCTGGGAGCCTTAGTCAAGTTATTTAATGTCTCTGTTCCTCAGTCTCCTCATCTGTAAAATGGATATGCTAATAGTATTTTCATCAAAAGGTTTTATAAAGGTGAAATGAATTAATATTAATACATATATAAATGCTATTTAAGTTGGTTGAGATAAGTAAACAAATGCAAGGAAAAGATTTTGTATGATATGTAAGATGAGCTTTAGGAAGAAGGTCAATTTTGTTTGGGTCTGGGATGGTGTCAAGTAAGAGATGACTCTT
Organism: Talpa occidentalis; assembly: GCF_014898055.3. Lineage (NCBI taxonomy): Eukaryota > Metazoa > Chordata > Mammalia > Eulipotyphla > Talpidae > Talpa > Talpa occidentalis. The sequence goes on along the minus strand of NW_023600993.1, from coordinate 71,714,453 downwards.
GGGGTGCTTTCCCTGCCCTCCCATACTCGTGGGACGGTGAGACCCAGATTTGACCTCTCCTTGACAGTCCAATGTGCTGTGGGGAATTGGCCAGCAATAGTTCTAATTTCTCTAGCTTCTTTTTTCCAACAGCTGATGATCAGATATTTTTTAGTCATTCACTTTTTTATATTACTATTTTTAAAGACATTTTTATGAGACATAATAAGCATTGTAAGTGCACAATACAGGGATATTTACAAACTGAGCACACCCCATCACTAGCACCAGCCTCTCCCAGTCACTCATGCCCCTGACCTAACTGCTGTCTGCGTGGATCTTGGACTGCGTATGTGAACCTATTGGTTGTCACACTTGATGTAAATGGAATCATGTAAATGCACCCTATCAGGCTGGCGTTTTGGGTTCAAAATTACCTTTGTAAGATCCAGTCCTGCTATTGAGGGGTACGCTCATTTGTGTTGTTTTTGTTCCGCATTTTCATTGCTATAAAAGAGTACATTGTGTGACTAAATCACAATGTATCCACCTTCTGTTGACAGACAGAGTAGATTCATAGACTATTTGAATTATTTTCAGTTGAAGGGTGATACAAATAGAAACGCAAAGAACATTCTTGCCTGTGAGTGCCATGCACTCATTTTATTTTTTTCTTTTAAATTTTCTTTTTCTTTATATATTTTTACATCATTGTTCATTTTTAAACAATGTTTGCTTTCCCCACCCCCTTCAGGTGTAGTCCCCACAGAATTTCCTTCACCAGTGCACCCGTGCACCATCACCTCAGTTCCCTGTGCTCCCCGCCCTCCTCCCCTGGTCCCTCTGGTCCCTCTCCCGCCTCCTCCCCTGCAGGATGTCTCTGGTTTACAATTGTCTGTTTGTTGTGTTGTGTTGTGTTTTGTATTGTTATTGTTTTTCCCTGATGTCTTATTTGGTTCCCCTATATTCCTCCTATAAGTGAAACCATCTGATATTTTTCTTTTTCCTTCTGACTTATTTCACTGAGCATAATTCCTTCTAGCTCCATCCACGTTGCTGCAAATGGCATGAGTTTATCTTTTTCTATTGCTCAGTAGTATTCCATGTGTATATATATCACTTCTTCTTGATCCAGTCATCTATTTTTGGGCATTTGGGTTGTTTCCAGGTGTTACCTATTGTAAATAGTGCTGCAATAAACATAGGGGTACAGGTGTTCTTTTGAATCAATGTGTTTGTGTCCTTGGGTAGATCCCTAGGAGTGAAATTGCCGGGTCATATGGTAGCTCCATTTTCAGTAGACTGAGGAACCTCCAGACAGCTTTCCGTGGTGGCTGGACCAGTTTGCACTCCCACCAGCAATGTAGTTCCTTTTTCACCTCATCCTTGCCAACATTTGTTGTTGTGCTTTTTTGATATGTATCATTCTTACTGGTGTCAGGTGTATCTCAGTGTGGTGTTGATTTGCATTTCCCTGATGATAAGGGATGTTGAACATTTTTCATATGCCTGTGGTCATTTGCATTTCGTTTTGGAGAAGTTCTTTTAAGTTTCTGCCCATTTCTTGACTGGACATGCACACATTTTAAAACAGTGGGAACTAGGGGCCTCCCCGGTGGCGCAGCGGTTGAGCGCTGGGTTGCGAAGCTGCCCGCGGCCTCTGCGGCGCCGGTTCGATCCCCGGCTGCTCCCGGCCACCGGAGGAGGTCCCACATGGCGCATGGACCTCTCCTGCCGCCCGCTGCTCCCCTCAGCAGTGTACTTCGGTCCTTCTGCCTGCTCTGCTCCCCGCTCTGGCTCTGGTGAATTCTCTCACCCTCCCGCGCTTCTGACTGTGCCCAGTGCTTGTATAAACAAAAAACAAACAAACAAATAAATAATAAATAAATAAAAACATGCCTCTAAAAAAAATTAAAAAAAAAGTTTTTAAAAAAAATAAAAAATAAAACAGTGGAACTAAAGCAGGGCCAAGTCTAGGGTCCCAAGTCTATGGGTTCTTGCCCATGCATTCACAATTGCAAGGTACCACTCACATTCAGGGTGCAAGAACAATGGAGTTTATGGACAAGGGGGTATTGGGGAAAAAGAAAGGGTTTATAAGGCCACAAATGGCCGTCTGTCCTACTCCAGAGGGTGTCTGCAGTGTCCAATAGTCCAAACCAAAGACTGCTTGTACCAGATGAAGCTGTTCCTCTGACTAGACCTGGAGCTTGAGACTTACAGTGGACCACAGTGGACCAGCACACAGTGGACCAAATTCAACTCACAGTGGCAGCTGGAAAGGCTCACAGCAGAGAGCAACACCTGTTCGAAGCCTGGGCTGGCCAGAGCCAGACATCAGACTGGATAGTGCCAGAGGCAGCAGCACCAGGAGGGGGTCCGGGAGATCAGAAGCGGCAGCCAGTTCTCAGAGGTAGCTGGACACAGCTCAGCGTGTTGACGGTACCAAGTACAGGCACTAGTGTTACGGCCCTGGAGAGCTAACAGCAGATGATCCTATTGAAGACACTGGGCACAAACCAGTGGAGCCCATCAGCAGGTAACCCTGGAGGCAGCCGGAGGCAGAAGTAATGGTTAGTTGCAGCTGGAAGCAGAAATAAAATGCAAAGGTTTTGGAGGTCTATGAAAGTCTACAAGGTCTTAAACTTCTTCCCCTGAGGTCTGGATGAGTTGTTCCCACCAGTCTGTCTGCAAAGGTTTTTCCAGAAAGTCCAACAAGTCTGAATATCTGAAGGTCTTCTGAAGGTCTGGGTAAATCTAGCCTGCTGCAGCTTTGGCTTATTCCCCAGCCTTTCAAACCTGATTGGTCCACTTACAGTTCCAACTGTCTGATTGCTGCAGGCCAAGCTCCCTTCAGATTGGTCCATTTTGTGATTCCAGCACCGTATCCCAAAGGGAAACCCTGGCCACTTGCCCAGACCCAATCTGCGCTGAGGCCTGGGCAGACTCCTTGGTGGTGCATGCAGGGATGCCCCCGCGGGGCTGGACTGCAGACTGCACTGCCCTTCCGCCCATTCCTGCCCAAGGTAGCAGCAGCCAAGAGGCTTCTGTCTCA